>NC_136072.1:1176787312-1178259812 GCF_964261635.1 Lissotriton helveticus | reverse complement strand
TCTTCTCCATCTACCCCACTTTTGCAAATGACGCTAGTTTTGAACGTGTAAAGACACACTGTATGGGTATTTTGAAAAGTATCAAACACTGCATGCTTTGGTGTTTGCTGCAGACAATGTTTGCACTGATAACAGGACAATCAGCAGTAGAAATCAGCCCAGCAGACTATAAAACAGGCCCATAAACTACAAAAAACCAGTCCAAATCCTGATCTATCAGACCAGCCCTCCGTCTGATTGCCCCTTAGGCCAGTCCAAACTTGTTTGGATCAAGTTGCACAGACAGCATTGGCTGAGGTGCAAAGGTGGCCATTCACTGTCCTTTCAATGGGACCAACAGGACAGGCAGTTCTCCATTTAGTTGGAGCTAGGGCCTGTTTCTCATTACCACCCCATATATGGATGATGCCATAGGCCCAGAGGGCTGGCGAGGGGAGGGGGGTCAACAGAAACACCTTCTCTTTCCATAGGTACTGTCACAATGGACCTGAACATTATAAAACATCTATATAGTCCCTTGCGTCACTCAGATCCCCAGGGCATGGCTACAAACAGGGCTAGTTAGCCTCTGAGGAAGAACAAAAAATAGAAAACTCTGCATTATGTCCACCCAGCACTCTGTCCTCAACAGGAGCATTCCTTTTTATGAAGAATCAAACACAGACTAGGGCTGGAGCGACATCTACACTGTGGGTCTTACCTCTCGCGGCATCCAGAGCTCATCAGAGCTTTTGATGTACTTACTCAGCCACAGCCTGAGGTGACAAATCTTGGAAAAGATCAGAATGGAAGATTGAAGGAATTAGAAGATTGCCACATCATCTGGAGTAGGTTGGAAGTGAGCAAACCAGCAGTATTGTCAGAAGACAGTCTTTTTCCAACAGAGGAGATCTGATGTGATCTCCAATGTTGGAGATCACATCAGATTCCCATGGGCCTGGAGGCCCATGGGAATGAATGTCAATTACCGAATCGGTAATATAGGGAAAGAGTCAAGGGTGGCAGGGTGGCACTTTGACACCCTGTTGCACCCCTGAATAGTGCTGGTGTGCACATTGGGCACCCATAAATGCCCTAAGGGCATGTGTGTCTGCCACATGGCACTGGTGTAAATGCACACATTTGCATTTACAGAGGTATTTCTTATTTATCACCAACTAATAGTTGGTGGTAAATAACGAATCCTTAAGGCACAGAAGCACTCTTCAAAAGGCTTCTTTCATGTCATTTACCGATTCGGTAAATACTGAATCGGTAAATGATGATTCGGTAAATACCGAATCGGTAAATACCGATTCAGTATTTACAGAATCGGTAAATTTGCCACCTACATTAGAAAAGCCTATTACCGGTCAGTGACGGCCGATTTCGGCGGTTATCGACCGGTAATAGGCTTCCTACATCTGGCCCTTAGTCTTTTCTTTTCGATCACTCTGGTCTCTGAGCCGAATTTAGATTGCAACCAAGACATCAGAGAACCTGCTAAAGTGTTTCCAAGGTGCACCTCTAGATATGATGGATCGATGGATTGCGTTTGTCAATAAACCACCATTTAGACCTGTGTACACTGTGTCCTCTTAAAGGGTACCATTCATACCACACAGTGTGCCCTAACACAAGAGCACACCAAATGCATACAGGGACACAGTTACAGGACATTGTTTACTGTAACTTCTTTCAAAGCCCTGGAGGGTGCAAATAGATGACGCCACACGGGAGCTGCAGTTAGGCATTACTTAATTCTCCAGCATTCACTTGCACACTACGCATTACATCATACTTCCCATAACCACACCCTAATACCTCCCTGCATATCATGTAGTTCCTGGGGTGCTCCCCAGAACCACGAGTGTCCTAGTGCGCATGACATCAATATGCTAGACCTACGTTTCAGAAAGACGGCTCTTCTGTAGTAAAGAATAAATGTCATGTCTATGGGAAATCCAGCATGTCCGTGAGAGCCTGATTATTCCTATTAGAACAGGCACAAGTTTGAAAAGTATAGAGTTGGTTTCTATCAGGAATGACACATTGAGCAAACAAATGATGTACTGGAATGTGACTGGAATCATTACTATAGGCTGAGATCAATTCAAGCATTCCACTAATAATTTATTTGCTTCTCTAGGTGAGGCATCTTAAGTGTGACGATTATGCCCGGCATGTGTCCTGTGCACACTGTGCCACAGGACTTAACCTGCACGCCACTGACGAGGGCCAAAAGGCTGAAACTGGAGTGGGTTGCTTTGGTTCCAGTCTAGAGTGGACCTGGCTGGAGACTCAGGGGCCGATTCACAGAACTAACTTAAGACAAAATCCTAAACTTACTACTTTTGGTATTCACAGAAGTTAGGATTTTGTCTTAAGTTTGTCTTAAGACAAACCTAAGACAGACTTAGGACAGACATAATACAGACGACTTAATACAGATTTAAGACAGACAAGACAGACTTAAGACAAACTTAAGATAAAATCCTAGCTTAAGTCTGTCTTCAGTCTTCCTTAAGTCTGTCTTAAGTCTGTCTTAAGTTTGTCTTAAGTCCATCTTGAGTCTGTCTTAAGCCTGTCTTAAGTTTGTCTTAACTTCTGTAACTACCAAAAGTAGAAAGTTTAGGATTTTGTCTTAAGTTAGTTCTGTGAATCGGGGCCTCAGACTGTACTGTTCCTACTAGAGCAGGAACAGGTCAGATTTGCTGACTGCAAGACTCTTTATTGTTTTTATAGGGCTGATGTTCCTGACTCTGTCATAGGTCTACCTTCCTTCTTCCGCTGTGCTCAGTCTGGCAACCTCCCTGTTCCCCAGCAACCCAACATACTTTGGGCCTTGGAGGTAAAGTTATCTTAGGAGACAGGAGGGGCAGTATTGTTTTGTGTCTTTCTACCTTTGTCGGAGCCCCGCTGAAAAGGTAAGTCATCGTGAGCAATCATAAAGGTAAGCAGGGAGGACTTCACTGCTTTAAAAGTCTGTGATGAGGGGTAATTTGCAAAAATGAAGATGCAGAAGTGACATCTGTTGCATATCAAATGTTAACATTGATTTGGCTTTAATTTCTCATTTAAATGTCTCTATTGTCTCTGGTCCACGACTTCCTGCATATAGATTGGAGTTGCTGAACATTCAAATAGCAGCACATGGACAAAGCTTCACTAAAGAGCATCTGCTGAAAAAAACTCTATGAAGAATTAAAAAGGAGGAGGGGCCTTAGAAAGAAGTCACTCCCTTATCATTATTATTATTATTATTTAATAAATGTATAATGCGCACAGCTACCCTAGACAGGGTTTCCCGGTGCAGGCAGTTAAGCTACTGCAAATGAATAACTGGATAGCTAATCACTGAAGAAAGAGCCAGGTTTCAAGATCTCGTAGTACACAATCAACAATACATGTACATATATTTTTTCTTGTTTTCCCTGTCGCCAGAGAACAGAATAGTGACATATCCTATTTATGCTTTCGAAGGAAAGTACCAAAAGATAAGAAGAAGCTAAACACTACTGTACCAAGCGGTATGTAACCTTTACAACGAAACTTTTACAACGACCTACCATTACAACGCAACTTTTACAACGCAAACTATTACAACGCATTGCTCTGGGGGGCGCTCTAGGACAGGCAATAGGTTAATTTACTATCCAATAACCTTCCCTACTATCCACGGGGACTGGAGTTGAATAGTAAATTAAACTATTCACTATCCAGCACCCCAAAGCGCTATGCGTTGTAATGGTATGCGTGGTAAAAACCGCGTTGTAAAGGTAGGCGTTGTAAAAGTATGCGTTGTAACGTCATACATCGGTACCAAGCACTACCTGGATGGTTTAGATAAAAAAACATTTAAAAAAATAACAAAAAAAAACCCACAGAAATATCCTATTTATACATTCGAAGAAAACCACCAAAAGATAACAACAAAAAACCCCACAAATATTCATTTTGCATTTTAGCACAATAGACCCCAGATTGAGTTACATTTGCAAATGGCTTTACCGCCTTTCAGTTTAGCTAGTGCTTCCTCCATGTCATGTAGTTGCCTGACTAATACCCACCAATCCATAACTGTGGAGGCCTTTGGAGATATCCATACTCAAGCTATTGTCAATCTTGCACAGACCAACAGTATTGTTAAGAGATCTTCTTTACCACATCTCAAGTCCCTGCCACCCATCAATATTTCCATGACCGTTAGTGATGTTTCTATCCCCAATGTTTGCATCAAAATTTGTTCTACTTTCTGCCTAAATAGTGAGAGTTCAGGTCATGTTTATATGATTGGGCCGCTCCCCTTGATCACGTTAATATTGCTGTACTGATCACTGCCGACCTTAGGCCTGGTACATGTTATGCCCTTGAATTTTCGATTCCCGACTACCGATTACATTTGATTTTAGACCAATCTGTTTACTCAAATTTCGTCTTTCTGGCTAGTTGCAGTGCTATTTTGCAAATCTTATTACTTCTAACCGACATTGTTAGCGCTATGCAATTACGCGTTGTCTTCAATACTTTTGTTTTCTCTTAGGTACGACCACCAGAGATTATAAATGTCACTAACCTACTCCAGATGATGTGGCAATCTTCTAATTCCTTCAATCTTCCATTCTGATCTTTTCCAAGATTTGTCACCTCAGGGGGTGGCTGAGTAAGTACATCAAAAGCTCTGATGAGCTCTGGATGCCGCGAGAGGTAAGACCCACAGTGTAGAGGTCTCTCCAGCCCTAGTCTGTGTTTGATTCTTCATAAAAAGGAATGCTGGTAAGGGTGTATTATCAAGCCCATTATCGCCGCTTTAGCGGCAGTTTCCTGCCGCTAAAGCGGCGATAATGTTAATGTCCTTCTTGATAATATGCCCCACAGTTCTTTAAAATACACACTGAGTTCAATGATATATCCTATATTATCCTGTTGTTTCTGTTGATGAGTGTTTGACCTAGTTTAACCCTTATGACGCCTAGTAATTTTGCCTTACACTGTATTATTACCCTGTCTTAGCAGCTCTAGAAAAGTTACAGGGGGTCCTTGTTATTTTGGATTGATAAGGGCATGGACTACCATCCTTTGGCAATAGTCTTTATCTGTGGTTTGAAAGGCATTTTGTTATCAAACTTCACTCCAAGGTACCACAGTGGTTGGAGTCGGAGGTGAGGGGGCAGAGCTAGGCCTACTTCCACATCCCAAAGTGGGAGAGGGGAACCAAATAGAAGCACTTACGTTTCACTTGTGTTATACTGAAGGTTACTCTGGCTCATCCAATGGAATACTGCTGACAAATATAAAGCAAATCTATCCTGGGCAACAGAGATGTTCCCGTCCCAAGTCAGAAGGTATGTGTGTCGTTAGCACAAGATATAACCTGCATTTTGAAGAATTCCACCAGGGTAGCCATGGGAGACATATATACATTAAACAGTGTTGCACTTAATGCAGAGCCCTGGGAAACACAAACGTTGATGGGTTTGGAGTCAGATGCAAAAGGCGCCATCCATACAGACTGGCATCTGCTGGAAAGGAAAGAACCCAGCCACACCAACACACTCCCACCTATCGCTATTTCACCTAAATGATGCATCATGATAGGATCGTGTCGAACGCTGCCAAAAGATCCAATAGCAACAAGGCAGCATTCTTCCCTTTGTCTACAGTCTGTCTAACAGCATTAGAGACTTCAACCAGTATGGATACAGTGCTGTATCCTGGCAAAAACCTGATTGTGATGGATGCAGAAACTGATTGGTGTTAACGCATCTAGATAGTTGGATGTTAAACAGTTTCTCTAGGATCATTGAGAATGCTGGCAACAAAGAGATCACCCTATAATTAGCCAGGAATTCCTTATCAGCTGTGGCCTTTTTTTTAGCAGTGGAATCATTCTAGCCCTTTCTAGCAACTAGGAACAATTTCCAGGCCCGGTGAGTCATTTAGAAGGAGATTCAGGGTAGGATTTATGGCTGCCGCATTTTTGGGCAGAATCTGAGAGGAGCCAGGGTCATTGGGGGGGTCGGACCAGCAAGGTTTAAAATTGTGCTCAGAGTCCTCCATCAGAATGGAAGTAAATTCTGTCCAAGAGGAGGGGTGATGGCAAGATGTCATTCAAGGCCGATCCCCCGATAGGATGGATTCACTATAAAAGTTTGGCTCTCAAACTCAAAAAAGTCACTGTAGCTACAAGTACCAGCTGCCTTTTGGTGCTCTACAATCATCAACTCATCCTCTCACTCACCAACGACCCCACCACCACTAGAACCAACTTCCACAGATGCATGACAAGCATCCCCGACTGGATGAAGAACAACTGTTTGCAGCTAAATACAGACAAGATGGAAGAACTGATCTTGGCAATAGCAGCAACACATGGAATGACTCCTGGTGGCCATCAGACCTAGGACCCGCATCCGCTCCCTCCACCCATACCAGAAACCGTGGAATAATCATTGATAACAAGCTCACCATGAAATCAACACTGTCTCCTCTACCTGCGTCCTCACTCATTGATTGCTACGTAATATCTTCAAATGGCTACCCCTACAGACAAGATATACTGTGACCCATGCCCTCATCACCAGCCTACAGAACTACGGCAATGCCCTCCATGTAGGAATAGCCGTACACCTTCTACAGAGAATACAGACAGTACAGAATGCTGCAGCCAGACTCATCCTTGGCTTTCCCCGATGTGCTCACATCACACCCCACCTCAGGAAACTCCACTGGCTTCCTGTACAGAAGAGATGCCAAATCAAGCTGCTGACTCACACACACACAAGACTACACAACAAAGGCTGCACCTACATTAACCATCGCCTGAACTTCCAGAAACCATCAGGATGCCTACCCTTCACCTCCCTTTCACTTGCCCATACTTCCTGCATCTACCGAAGCAGATATGGAGAACGCTCCTTCTCCCACATCGCAGCAAAGACCTGGAACAGCCTCCCCAAGCACCTTCAGACCGTTCCCTCACTTCTGGAATTCTGAATGGCCCTCAAGATCAGGCTGTTTAAATAAGCTTCCGGGGCCTGCAGGTGCCTGGGTACCCTATTGGGTTTTTAACCGCACTTTATAAATCCTGATTGATTTATTGACTGAGTCCATGGGGGATACATGACATGAGGCATGTTGAGTAGAGGAGTGTTCCAGTGAGGAGAAGGAGCACATTGCCATTAGGAAGGAAAGTCCACATAGACAGTCCACACATGGATGAGTTCAACAGGGGGGCAAGCAAATGGAGTGCATTACCTGTTAAGAGGTACACTGGCAATAACATAGGCATAGTGCTTTGTAGAGACTGGCCATGTTGCACAGGGATACGCTACCAGGCAGATTTCCTTTGCAAAGAGCTGCAGTCCACGGGGCAGATTTACAATAACTGGTGCATCCCTGCATATCAGCAGGGATGCACCAGTTATTGTGCGTCATGGCTCCGCCACAATGGATGCGCCTCATTTACAATGCGGCGCACCATGGGGCAAAAATGGACAGATGCGTGACGCATCTGCTGCCGTAAAGCCAGCGCATTGCTGGAGTTGTGTCGCAAGCACGACCTAGCTCCAGCAAGGCTCGGGGGTGCCCTACCCTTACAATACTGCGTCAATCCTTACGCCTGCTTCAAGCAGGCACAGGGTATTGACGCTTTAAAAGTGGCTGAGTGAAATCTTGTAGATTTCATTCAGCCACTTTTATGAGGCATTCCTGCGCTGGAACGCACACCCCCCCCCCCTATGCTAGAACGACTACATGTGGCGCAGGGCTTTACAATGTGACGCATTTCCCAGATCTGTCAAGTTGTAAGTACCCTGCACCATGGCGCTGGCTTTGCGCCACTGCTGTGTCACAAAAGTGACACAACGGCGGTGTAAAAAAGGCGCAAGGGGCTTGTAAATCTGCCCCCACATCTTTGTCCTCTCATGTGTGCAGTGCCTTACATGACGGTGGTGTTGGTGGTGGTATCCTGGAGCTGATGGAGGCACGCACACATCAGGGGCTAAAGATGTTGACCCCTGGTTTCCAGAAGAATTTCCCTGTCCCAACAAGTAAGGGAACAACACACTAAGAAGGGCTTGCAACATAGCCTTGGTAGGCAACCATTTATGAAATGTAGGAGTCCTACTTGCGCTCCATGGACCCCAGCTGGTTGGCAACATTGCTGGTGCCACTTTGGGAGGGCATTTTCTCATGCCTCTGCCTCATGACACCAGCGATGTCAGAACGGGACAAGCCATGGAGCGGAGAGTAGATGCCTATTACAGCCACCTAGTGGACTCCCACTATGATGCCCGCCATGGTCTCCATCCCTGCCTGCACCTCATCTAGCAGATCCCACAGGACTCCTACTACATGACATTGGAAGAATATTAGAGGGTCTCCGGAGTCCTCGTCTGGAGGTTGGCTGGTAGGTGGTATTTGATGGGTGAGAGGCAGATCATCTGGAGACCCAACAATGCTGTTGCCCCTTCCAGTCACCAAAGCTGGTTTTTGGATGGAGTCCAGGATTTTCTGGAGAGTGTCTTGGTCGAGAGTTGACAGTCTGTAATCCTCTGCAGGATCCACTTCCAGGACATACAGCTGGTCAGGAGTTGTTGTTTCATCCCCTGGAATGGAGAAGATTTATGTTGATGGTGATCCATGTCAGTTGCTCACATGAGTCAAAAGGTTGACAATCAGGGCCCATTTAAAAGTTTATGGCATAGGGCAGCATTGCAAGCCTTTCTGCTGCGCCGCCCTACATCAAAAGAAAAGGGGATAAATACCCCATATATATAAGATACTGTGCATACCTGTCCTTCTCTACAGCGCTAGGGCACAAATATCTGCCTTGCACTAATGCAGGCACTCTTGCACTATGATGCAAGGGTACCTGTGTTGTAGGGATGAATGTTTTTATTCAGGAAGAGGCAAATTCCTGCCCAAAAACAAGATATGGAGGCAATTTCTTTTTTTAGTTTGGGGTGCTGAATGCTGCACACCTAGGGAGAGGAAAAATCGTGGAGAAATGATGAGATATCTCGTCATTGCACCTCCCCTGCACTTCCTCTGGGGAGGCATCAGATATTGACGCATTCCCAGGTTTCCATCTTTGTGCGACTCTGGGAATGTGTCAAATGCCATGGGTGTTACCTGGGAACATCCACTATGGGGCCCATTGTGAAGTACTGGGTTTTTCGGAACTCAGCGGTGCCAGGGACACACCCTATGACTTCGGGTCCTTCCTGTTTCAGACACAGAAACTCAGAGTCTTCTAGGTGAAGTCAAAGATCGCGTTTATTGGCTGCAACCAAGTAACAGGCGTCCTAGAAGTACAACATGGTGTATATTCTCAGGAGACTGCTCAATCTTACAAAGCCAGCCTTCTCTTTTTATACAAAATATTATGCTTCAGGCAAACATTCCTTATTTTACAGTTGACCATTCACATATTTTCAATACAAAGAAAAAGCAGAGTCATGATGACAAGCCCATATTTCAGTTTGTTCAGCCCACAATCAATTACCCGGCAAGGCCCAGTATTTTCATCAGATATCGACGAAACCCCAATAAAAACGGGTGCCTCCTCCTCGTAAAGCAAGTCATGAAGAAAGAAACAGAGGCAGGTGTGTGTTTAAGATTAGGAAGGGTTTGTGTGCGATGAAGGGTTTATGGCATGTTGTGCCTTGATACTATATCGACCGGCCACTGGGAGAGGAACTGACCGAACAGGTTTGGCCTTGGGCAGTGGAGTCAGCTTGCCCAGGTCGTGCAGGAGTCAGCGAAGGTGTACGTGTCCTTCAGGCTCGGTTTTGGCCTTAGTCACCGGCCTATGTAAAGGGCAATCACAAAATGGCTGCCATTCACAAAATGGAACCCGAGGGTTCTGGGCGAAAAACTCAAAATACAGGGTGATTTCGTCACTCGAATATGACGAGAGTGCTTGTGCATAGTCCACTAGTCATTCTCGGCCTGCTGATATCAAATTCGTCATGATACGAATATGTTTATGACACAGGTCCAAAATTTTCAGTACCACAGCACTCCTTTTGCCCTTACATAGGCAATAAACCTATCCTCACGCTAATCTGAGTCCAGGTCTATATTCCTAAAATCATTGAGATGTTGCTGTAGCATCATCCTATTACTTAGCTCGTCCCTCGATACAGGTTTCCTTACACATGAGGTAGCGCAGAGGCCACATATAGCAGGAGCACACTGTACGCACAGACAGAACAGGAAAAGAATGGCTAAGATCTTCCCAATGACCATCAGAATCTTCCATCCCCAGGCGGATAACAGTTCCCAAAACCACCCCATCAACGACCAATCTCCTTTTTCCACATGAATAGATTCAGAGATCTTATGTAGTTTGGAGATGGCCTGGTACACTGTTGGAGCGTTATCTGGGATGAAAACGGAGCAACTCGATTGGATAACTCTGCATACCCCACCTCGGTCTGCAAGTATGACGTCTAACGCGAACCTGTTCTGAAGGGTCATAAGACGATCCGACTGGAGCTCAGCAGTCAAGTTACTAAGGGCACCGGCAGTTTCATCTACGGTGGATTCAACCACCCTTGTCAGTTGCCTTATGTTCCTGCTGTTAGCCATGGTTCCCCAAAACGGCAGAAAACCCTTCATGAAGTCTCCAAATTCTTGTCCTGCAGTGTCTTCTTTACTGAAGACACCTCTAACTATCCTGGTCTTGTGGAAATCTGCCGCAGCTCTGTAGGTGGGAGGCAATAGGAACGAAACAAAATATGTGCCAGAAAAGTCAGGGGGCAACCATGTGTAGGCTCTATCATGGCAGATGAAATAGGTACCCTTAGCTGCTAAGAACGAAGGGGTAGTCTGAGACGCAAAAAGATATGTCTCAGTGCAGATGCTTTTCCCTAACTGAGCTCTGGGATTCTTGCCAGTACCTTGCAGACATAGGTGACCCTGATGGGGTACAATCCAAATCGGTGAGGATCTCTTAGCTCGCTCTTTTTCACTCAGAGTAACTCCATATCCGGTCACGTTCCATCCAATATATGCTAGTGTCTCATCTCTCGGGATAGTCTCATAGGAAGTATCTTCCCTAATCATATCTACTATACCCTTAACTAGAGCACTATTCTTTGGATTGTTTTTTTCAGAACGTAGGGGGTAGACTTCATGTGCGTAGATGAACATTGTTCTGTATGCCCACACAGAACCATTATGGCTGAAAGGCAGGACCAGATAAGGGATACCTTTATCAGTTGTGTAAGGCATAAGACCACACACCCAACTGTTAGTCGTGTTCATTACTAGTTGGTGTTGGTGCAAAAGCTGAACGAAGGAGTTATTAATAAACTCTAATCTCCTAACGGACTCATGCTCAGGAAAAGGGTGGAAAGAATGCGAGGAAACAGTAGGAGGAGGTATGGGCAGTGTAGTGGGTGCAGATGTCATTCGAAAAGAGAATAAAACATATCCTATTAAAAACATCATTACACTGAACAACATAAAAATGCATAATATCAAAAAACGTTTCTTGGTCATCATTCTACCTATTTTAGTTTTAATGTTCATCTCTATGGCAGGTCTCTCCATCTCGAAAAACTCCATCCTCTCTAAATGCTGCTCGCGATGGTAGGGTGTTCTATGCTAAGGAATGCTTCTGTCAGTCCAGGGCAACTCCCTTAGACCAACCAGAACTGTCGACCTAACGTCTTCAGCTGCACTCCAAAGACTTGGGCAACCGCGACCCTACAGCTGAACCCGGATGGTGGTTCAAAAAACAAAAATAAAAAAGTTTCTCAGATGAGAGAGCTGCACTTTCAAAAATAGCAAAGGAAAGAAAAATGTATTAGTCCATAGCTCTCTGCCTCAGGTTATAGCGTCTTTTTCCAGGTAATGTCTGGTCTTGAAACAGCTGTTCAGGCTCTGCAGTGTCCAATTGAATTGACGGTGGTACAGCTCCTTGCAAAAGATTGTCACTTTCCTGTTCAGAAACTGTTCCTTATATGCGTGCATCACTGAAAGGTAGAAAACGAGGCACAGTCTCAGTCTCAGAGTCAGCAACACCCTCCTGGACCCACCGGTCGTACGGCAGAGGCAAAGGGACCCTCTTGCAGTGTACGCCGTGGATCCAGTTTTTCTTTCCTTCCACTCGAACGGCTGATCTCGTTGAGAGAAGAACTAGTTGGGGGCCGGTCCAATGGGGCTGGTCATTCTTTGTCCGCTGAAAATTCTTGACCAGCACCCAGGATCCAGGAGTAATAGGATGTCCTGGAGCTTCAGAGACCTGAGGCAGATTATCGTGAACCTGTTGGTGTAAAACACGCAATTTAGCCGTCAATTCATACAGGTAATCAAGCAGTACAGGGTGTTCGATCTCACTGAATTTTGTCGGCCTTGGCACTCCCCATATGTTGGCCGGACGGCCGAACACTATTTCATAGGGACCAAGTCCAACTTGCGAATGCACAGTCATTCTTGTTGATAGGAGTGCTAAAGGCAGGGCGTCAGGCCATTTAAGACCGGAGCTTGCTTGGATTTTGGCCAATTTTAGTTTTAATGTGCCATTGTAGCACTCTACTAGTCCAGCTGATTGGGGGTGATTTGCAGCGTGGAATTTCAGTTGGATGCCTAGCCCTTCACATACTTTCTTCATCACTCGACCCACAAATTCACTCCCATTGTCACTCCAGACCATTCTCGGCATTCCAAACCTAGGGAAAAATTCTTTGACAAGGGCTTCAGCTGTGGACAAGGCAGTGTTGTCCTTTAAGGGATATGCTTCTACCCATCTCGAAAAGGCACAAACAACAACGAGTACGTATTTCAAATTGTTGCACCTTTCCATGTGGATGAAATCTAGCTGCAAAACCTCGAACGGATACGTTGGAGGCGCAAAATGACCAGCTGGAGTTGGGGTTCCCCTACCAGGATTGTATTTCAGACACACCATACAATTCTTGACCACATTCTCTGCACACTTGGGAATTCCAGCATTTTGCCATACTGGAGCCAACAACTTACAAATCCCTTTCACACTGATATGAGCCATTCCATGGGCCATTGTAACCACTGCAAGTACATACGCATCGGGTAACAACCATCGCTGATGTTCTGACAATTCAACCCAACAACCATTTGCATCCAATTTACCCATACTCTCTCTCCACACATTCAACTCTTTCTCTGTAGCTTCAGCTTAAATAGACTTCACACTCTCTATCATGTCTTCGCACATTCCATTGTCACCAACCCATCTCGCAGGGCCTGCAACATACATTCGGCTCATCACATCCCTCACTGTTTCTTTTGCGACTTCATCAGCAAATGCATTTCCACGACCAACATCATCA
The DNA here is from genome assembly GCF_964261635.1 of Lissotriton helveticus. Lineage (NCBI taxonomy): Eukaryota > Metazoa > Chordata > Amphibia > Caudata > Salamandridae > Lissotriton > Lissotriton helveticus. The sequence continues at coordinate 1,178,246,511 of NC_136072.1, read as the reverse complement.
GTCACCTTCTTGTGTGCACTGCATTTTACAATAGCAACTTGCAACGGCAAAGTAAGTGACTCGAGAAGTTCATTCACCAACTGACCGTGCTGTATCTTAGCTCCATGCGAAGTCAGAAATCCACGTTCTTTCCACAATCGTCCAAAACTATGGGCCACACCGAATGCATACTGGCTGTCAGTATATATGGTCACTTTCATTCCTTTTGATAACACACACGCTCTTGTAAGTGCAATCAAATCTGCTGCTTGAGCTGAATTATGTGGGACACGTGCAGCTTCAACAATCGTATGCCGCAGTCGTGACAGCATATGCCGCAGTCGTATCACCATTCGGAAGTTTGAAGCATGAACCATCCACCCATAAGGTACCATCACTCTTCACAAGAGGAGTGTCCTGAAGGTCTACTCTCCCTTTCGTTTCTTCTTCTGTTCTGAGAAAACAATCATGCTGTTCAGAAGCATCTGTCTCTGTTACAATTGGCAACAACGTAGCTGGATTCAACGTGTTGCATCTTTTTATGTGTACATGACTCGCTAGAAGTGTCCACTCATAACCTGACAATCGAGCACTAGTTAAGTGCTTTGTCTTGGTCCTATTTAACAACGTGTCCACTGCATGTGGAACCATCACAAATGTATTATTCATCACTAAACCAGCAGACTGCCGAATAGAAGTAGCCGCTGCCGCTGTGGCTCTTAAGCAACTTGGCAATGCTTTAGCTACCGGGTCCAAAGTTGACGAAAAATACGCGCATGGACGCTGCTTGTTTCCGAACAACTGTGTCAACACTGACAATGCACAACCTTCTTTCTCATGGACATACAATGTAAAGGGCTTACTGTAGTCGGGGGTACCCAACACAGGAGCCGAACATAATGCATTGCGCGATTCGGAAAAACTTTTCTGACACTCTTCAGACCATGGGAGGGGTTTCGGTGTATCTTTACAGGTTAATGCCACCAAAGGTTTGGCCAACAAAGAAAAATTTGGTATCCATTGTCTGCAATATGATGTAATACTCAAGAAAGCATGCACTTCTCTCTGTGTCTTTGGCACACTCAATTTTGCAATTGCCTGAATTCTTTCTGGGGTCAGTTTCCTTCCCTCCTTCGATAAGAGATGACCTAAGTAGGTCACTTCTTGTCGACAATATTGCAATTTGGAAAGAGACACTTTGTGATGTAAATCAGACAAATGACGCAACAACGACAATGTGGCTTCTTTACAGATTTTCTCGGTATCTGCAGGAACAAGCAAATCATCAACATACTGAATAAGTATAGCGCCATCAGGTAAAACAATCGTATAAAGCTGTGTTTTTAAAGCTTGACTATATATTGATGGGCTTTCACAGTAGCCCTGGGGAGCGCGTTTGAAGCGGAAGCTTCGACCTCCTAAACTGAAGCCGAAAATATCCCTACTCTCCTCGGCAATCGGGATGCTGAAGAACGCATTCTTCAAGTCGATCACCGAGAACCAAGTCGCAGAAGCTGGAATCATAGTCAATAGGGCAGTGATATCAGGGACAACTGGGAATTGTGGCACAACAATTTTGTACACTTCTCTAAGATCAATCACAAATCTGTAAACAGGTGGCTGAGAAGGGTCAGAACGCTTCAAAACAGGCAGAACAGGACCATTGCAAACGTTGCCTTTTGTCTCTTCAATTACATCTTTTTCAATCAAATCATAAATGATCGCTAGCAACGCGTTTTCACCTTCACTAGATATGTTGTATTGGGGAATTCGTGGCATTTTAACATTGGCTTTCAATGTCACAACATATGGCGGTATTTCCAAAAGACCCACATCATTAAGACCAGTAGCCCAAAGAATATCCGGAAGAAGCGACAACTCTGTCGGAAGTTTATCCTTTGACAAATACATTGGGGAGACCACTTTCTTACCTAGTGTAAGTTACACTCCTGAAGGAGAACAATACAATGTCACATACAATCTTTTCAACAGATCCAATCCTAACAAATTTTCACCACAACCTGTTGTCAGAATAAGGGGTGCTTCTAATTCACAAGGTCCAACAGAAAGGGACATAGGACTAGAAATCGGGTTCCCAACCAGGGCGCCAGAAAAACCTACTGAAACATTCATTTCGCCAGACAAAGGTGCGCCAGGGAGTTTAGAGTGCATAATAGAACTCTTTGTAGCACCAGTATCCAACAGAAAAGGCTCTGACACACCGGATGTAATCACCTCAACATAAGGTCCATTCTGATCTACTGGAACTGAAACAACTCCCTCTCTCTGTCTATGGCTGTCCTAGCAATCATTACCTTCCATATTCTCATCTTCTGCATAGTAGTCATCAGCATAGTACTGAGGTGTCCTACCAGACGCGTTATTCTGCTGATCAAAACTATTCATTGAATTCTGAGGTGGAAATGGGCGCGTGTTCTGGGGGAAATTTCCACGTCCTCTACCTCTAGGCGCTTCTGGAGTACCTCGACCTTGTGCGCTAGAAACACCATTCATACGCTGTAGCAGAGCAGGGCAACTACTTTTAAAATGGCCCTCCTCTTTACAATATGCACACTGATTAGGGCCTACAGGAAAGCGTTGTTTTGGATATTCGGTCCTTTGCATGTTTCTCTGAAACTGCTGAGGCTGCTGATAGTTACTCTGACCACCACGAGGCGGGTACGCCTGCTGTAAAAGAACCTGTGTTTTTAACTCTTTCGTTTTCTTGTCTGCTCTATCTTTTTCATCTTTATCCCGATTTTCGTAATACTGGGCAGTAGCCAATATCTGTGCTGAAGAGGAAACGGCCCACAAACTTTCTGAATCTTTCAATTTCTTACACAACTCGGGAACCAAATTAAGCACTAATTTGTTTTAATGAACAACCATTGACCACCTTCTGTACTCATATCTTGACCACTGTGGTCGATAAACGTTTCTTCGAACCTAGTGAAGAAATCAGACACGGTCTCATCTTTCTTCTGCTTACACGCAGACAATTTGTCCCAATTCACCCGCATCGCAGGCATCAAAGTCTTCATGTAAGTAATTATGCTACCAGGGAGGTCTGCCACTAAAGGTTCGGGTTTAGCACCACCAACTTGTCTGCCATCAGCAGCAGCAATATTAACCCATGTATCACCTAACTCCTGATCATGATCCGCATGACGAATCTTTCCCCATAAAGGCAATTTCCAAACAACATGTCTATATCCGCTAAATTCATAATGCAAGAACCTGCAGTCTGTGTCAATTCCTTGTAATACCCTGCAGGATTTTTACGTGGATCTGCTTAAGGGCCAATACTTCAGCTCGCTTCCAAGGAACATGTACCCAAACACGCTGAAAGTGTGCTGGTATGGCATCGACGCGATTAGCAACATCAGCTGCAACGGCTTCCTTCCATACCGGAGGAACTTCTCTCATGGGATACTGTCTCGCTTTCCTCCTAACAGAGGGATCATGCTCAAACAATGACCGAGAAACACCCTCACTCCTAAATGACAACAATGTCGCAACTGCTTTTTCAACATCGGAACCCACAATTGTGCCTTTTGCAAACTCGAACCGTATACGACATAACTCAGGCGGATTGGGCTCCAAATCATTTTCCTCTAAATCCTCACAAAGAAAAGTACACGTTTTCTCAAAAACGTATCTCTGCTTCGGTGCTTCCCACTGATGGAAGACATCCATAACAGAATCTAACTCATATCTCGTAGGGTCCGTAACCCATTTGTGTGCCAAATAATTCAATGTTTCCCGCTCTCTAGAGTCGGGCAGTTGACTACGCAATTGTTTGCTTGTTGAAACTGGGGTCATACTTGTTGCCCCAAAAAGAGGATACAGAAGACTAGCAACAGTGTTAGTCATTCTCTGTCGAACAGAAGGAGAAGTTGACGAAAGAGCAGGAGTAAAAGCAGAGTGAGGCAAGGCAGATGCAGATGCAGATGCAGATGCAGACGCAGTAACAGTAGGAATATCAGAAGAGGCAGTCGATGCAGCAGGCAAAGTCGTAGGAAATACAGGGGGAGCAGGTAGCAAAGTCAACGGCCCTTGAGGAGGCTGAGCCGTAGCAGTAGGAGCCAACTGAAGAGGAGCTGGCGGTTGTGGAAGTACCTGGGGCACAACAACTGGAGGTTGCACAACTAAAGGTTGCAGAGGTGCAGTAGCACTCTGTGCATAGGGGGGTGGCGAATTCAATAAATGAGACATTAAAGGATCTTTCTCAAGTTCTTTTGCTGTATCCTGCTGAAGAGGTGGCAAAACTGGATAGCATTTATTGATCGCCATTTTACGTTGCCTGTGCAACTGTTCACTTGCTTGTTCTTCCTCATCATCTTTGTATTGCATAGCAGCTTGCATTATCGAAATACCCTTTTCTCTTTTATTCTTTTTAGCTAATTTAATTTCTTTCTGTTTGGCTTCCTTTCGCCATAGGCGGAAAGAGTCAAACATTGCCGGCCGGGCTTTCTTCTTAAAGAGTCTAACCTTTAGATTATCTAATATCTCTGTGTCAAAACTACCATATTGGGGCCATTTAAAAACACCATCCTTTCTGGTGTATCTGATCCATACTTCATTATACGTGATGGGGCCTACGCCGTGTTTCACATAGAGTTCATAAGTTGGAGTTCCAATCGGAGGAACCGGACACGAGTCCTCCAATCAGGAATCCCTATTACAACCAAGACAAAACAAGTTTCCAAGTCTGCTAAGACCAGGCATCTTCGCTCTCTAGTCTAGCTTCAAACTTCAAAGGATTATCGATTACGATAGTCTCGTGAATACACGAGTCCCTCGGCTTTGGTACTTGCAAGTTCCAAATCAAAGATCCCAAGGGGATACCCAAACTAAGAACCAAACTAAGGACTGGGAGACGCTCCACTTACACTTAACTGAGGTATCGATGACGTCACCAGAAGACTCGTCTATCGTTTCGCTCTACAAATCATCAAGGGTCCAAAACAGGACGATAGTCAGGGCAGCAGTCCTTTGTAGCCGTCGGGAAGCGGGGAACCTCGCAGCAAAGACTTTCGGACCACGTCGACATGCAGGGGTCGATGAAGTGGCGGCCTTCCTCCAGAATTTTCACACGAAGCTCCTCACGAACCTCTGGCTTGGACCGGTACCGCTGATATCGCCCCACAATGGGGGCCAAATGAAGTACTGGGTTTTTCGGAACCCAGCGGTGCCAGGGACACACCCTATAACTTCGGGTCCTTCCTGTTTCAGACACAGAAACTCATAGTCTTCTAGGTGAAGTCAAAGATCGCGTTTATTGGCTGCAACCAAGTAACAGGTGTCCTAGAAGTACAACACGGTGTATATTCTCAGGAGACTGCTCAATCTTACAAAGCCAGCCTTCTCTTTTTTATACAAAATATTATGCTTCAGGCAAACATTCCTTATTTTACAGTTGACCATTCACATATTTTCAATACAAAGAAAAAGCAGAGTCATGATGACAAGCCCATATTTCAGTTTGTTCAGCCCACAATCAATTACCCGGCAAGGCCCAGTATTTTCATCAGATATTGACGAAACCCCAATAAAAACGGGTGCCTCCTCCTCGTAAAGCAAGTCATAAAGAAAGAAACAGAGGCAGGTGTGTGTAAGATTAGGAAGGGTTTGTGTGCGATGAAGGGTTTATGGCATGTTGTGCCTTGATACTATCTCGACCGGCCACTGGGAGAGGAACTGACCGAACAGGTTTGGCCTTGGGCAGTGGAGTCAGCTTGCCCAGGTCATGCAGGAGTCAGCGAAGGTGTACGTGTCCTTCAGGCTCGGTTTTGGGCTTAGTCACCGGCCTATGTAAAGGGCAATCACAAAATGGCTGCCATTCACAAAATGGAACCCGAGGGTTCTGGGCGAAAAACTCAAAATACAGGGTGATTTCGTCACTCGAATATGACGAAAATGCTTGTGCATAGTCCACTAGTCATTCTCGGCCTGCTGATATCAAATTCGTCATGATACGAATATGTTTATGACACAGGTCCAAAATTTTCAGTACCACAATTGCACACCTCCCCTTCATAGTGTGAGGCAGTGCATTGAATTGCTCTGCTTTGACTCACTCGATATCTGCAGGGCCATGAAAAGTTGTGCATGGGTAAGCCCAGGGTGCAGCCACAACATCATTAAAAGTGAAGTTCTGGTTGAGTACTGGGCTAGTAAATATGCCCCATGTCTTTTCATGTATTGACACCACTACTATGCACTTTGCACTTAATCTCCAGGGAGCCTGCATTCCCTGTGACCAGTACTCAGCCCTTCGCTACTGTAAAAGTGTTGTGGCTTGGGACATTAATTAGTTATGATCCTGCAGTCTGCCTTTCACACAGTACACCACGGCACTCTGCCTGGTTGTGCTGTCTTGAATGCACATTCTGCATTCATGTGGCCAGGGGTTCTGTATTTCACAGACATCCTGCACACCTCTACAGATCTTCTAACCTTGATACACTGCAGGAATGTGTGAGGGCATGCACTTATGGTGGATACTGATGTGAGTTAAATACACACACAGTTGACTCCATATTAGTGGACTGTGGCATTAGTGTAGCCACTCTGAGGGGATGCAAGTAAACCTATGTAGACGCTATGTAGACGCTCACCCTATTTCATCATTGCGAGAGTAGTTTGTCTTCAGAGTATCACATATTATTTAACTCAGGCCCCCTCACTTGTACGTGTACATGTCTCCTCTGGAAATTCTTATTTTGGAAAAAGAACAATTGATGGACAGAATGCAGACCAATGTCATACATTCAGCCCAGCACAGAGGTCTGGGCATAAATCCATCATGTTTTTGCTCACCAAGCCATTCCACTTTGGCACCGCCATATGAAAATCAGTCTTGACCCTGCGCCCAATTGGAACAGTCCAGTCTGAACTGCCAGGCCAGGTTCTCCTTGGACTGGAAACAAGCATCCTAGGACCGGCTGGGGTGGCAGAGTGGGCTAAAGAACGGTGATGGATCAAACCCAGATCTTTTGACTGGGTGTGAGTGTTTGATTGGTTCAGATGCTCCGTCCATCACCACCCCCTTTTGTATTGCCATACACTGCATCAGGGAGGTGTTCCATGGAAATGCATCAAACTGTACGTCTCCCCAGGGTAGGCATTACAATGAGAAATGTTTATTGCTCCACAACGCAGACACCCTTGCACTCGGTGCCTGCATTGGTGCAAGGCAGCCAAAATGGTGTCAGCCCAGAGGGAAAGGACAGGAATGCGCCTTGTGCCATAAATACTGCACACTTGTGCACTTTCCTTTTCACGCAGGGCAGCTTAGCAAAGTGACTTGCTGCGCTGAACTGTATCCAAAACTCGTAAATGAGGTACCACATATTTAACATCTGGTTCTTTTCCAGCCTCCTTGCCCTACACAGGAATGATGCTGCATTACCCTCTGGTGACCCTTCGCTGCATTTAACCCCTTCCGTGCTGGGGTAATTCCCCCACTGTGCTTGGGAACGGGGGCGCGCGCAGCGCCCCTGTGCTCATGAGGAGCTCAGCTCGTCATGAGGCACGGCGCTCGTGTGCTCATGACGAGCTGAGCTCGTCATGACCACACCCGTTCCCGTGGAACGCTCAGCACAGCAAGGGAATTATCCCCGCGTGTGAGCGTTCCACAGCTCATGACGAGCTGAGCTCATCATGAGCACTGGAGCGCCGTGGCTCATGATGAGCTCAGCTCGTCATGAGGCACGGAAGAGGTTAATATTGCAGATACATAAGACCACTAATATTTACGTCTTCTAGCTCAGCAACATTATGCAGAGCATCATTGTAGAGAGACAAGTACAATACTTATTTATATGATAAATAGGCTATAAATCTCTGTCTTTAATTTGAATTATTATATGTTTTAATCCGGTGTTCCCAACAGAATCCTTTATGGGCGCAAGTTGACGTTTAGGGGCTCAGCGCCCTCGCCATAGGAGGGCCCCCGCCTCGTTCTGTTGGCAGGTGGCTGTGTTTTTAATCAGCTTTTCTGACTTGCCTCATCTCCGGATTAACGCCCTGTCTCCTCCTGGCTCACAGAGTCCTACCCGCTGCGACAGACATATCCACAGGGAACTGCTTTGCAGCTAATTATCCATGGGGAGCTGGTAATTATTGTATAATGTATTCTGGTTTCATATAAAATATGTTGTTGTGACAGGCAGTGTCACCCCGAGTGGCCTAGGCAGTGCCTTGACTATGTGCAGACTCAGTCGAACCCCCCCGATAGGGCTCTGATGGAGCCCTAGCCAAGGGCCCTGGACATTGGGTGAAAAGCCACACATTGCATTGCCTGACCAAGCAGAATGAGGCAGTCTTTCATGCTTCTCCCACCAAAAAGTTTGGGAAAATGGAGGCCAAATGATGAATTTTAAAGCACATTTCTTAAAATATGGGTGTTAAAAGGTCATATATTTTACAGGTGGTCCTCAGAAGGAACACAGGAAGGCCATATAATGAGTGGCCCATTAACTTCCTGGATGTGCAATATTCCTTTTTCACTCTATACATACCACCAATCACAACTTACTGGTGAAAGAATATGTGGTAGAAACCAGTCCTGGCAGTTTTTAGTCCTTAAAAGGACATGTATCCATGCCATGTCCAAGTTTTACGGCAAAACTCATAATAATGACTTATTATCATTTTTTAAGAGCAGGCTGTGTTCCTTGGGACCACTGCCTGCTCTTAATACAACTTTTTGCATACATTCAAAAAGGGAACTCTTCTTGTTTGTGAATGGATTACCACCAACTTAAAGTTGGTGGTAAGTGCAAATGGTTTGCAACGACATTCATGGTTGCAAAAACATTCATACATACCAGTCCAACTTGCTATTGAGAAAGGACATGCTTGGCACTCCCCCTTTCTAATAACGACTTGCAAATCCTATTTTGCGAATTGGTAATAGGTTACGTTTGTGAGCAGTAAAATGCTTTTTAATCTGGTACCAAGTCTGTAACCCTTTGGGTGCTGGTGATGGAACCACTCCGTCACCAGCCACGAATGGGCTGTGCTAATGACGGAGTGGTTCCGTCACGTCCCCGCCGCCCGCCTGCGCGGCAGCGATTTCGCGCCTGCGCTGAGCATTCTATTGATCGGGCGGGGCTGTGACAGAACCACTCCGTCACAAGCACAGCACGCCCGAGGCTCGTGACGGAGTGGTTCCGTCACGAGCATGGCGGCGCCGCGCAGCCCCCCTCCCCCTCTAGTGCTGCGGCGGAATCACCGCAATAGCCAAGGGGTTGATGACTAAACTTTGATGACTTTTGAACTAGGTAAAAACAGAAAGATGGTTAGCTAAAAAAGTTTTCGATTATTTTCAGTCTCTCCATCCGTCTTGATTTAGCCAAAATACCAATGTTTGGATCCTTAAATTTAAAGTTCTCATTACCTTCATACACATTCATAATCATTAATTAATTAGCGACTTTGATTTGGGCTATCTTGAAAAGCCCCAAATCTTGCCCCTGTCATCCCTCGCCCCTTGATTTTGTAATAAAAGCTAATTTCTAGTATCTGCTTACAAAGAAATACTTTCCTAATAAAAACATGCCAGCAAGGAGAAGCCATTCCAACCTTTTCCCTAACATTCATGGGCTGTTTCAAGGAACACTTATAACTGCCTAGAACTATTGACAGAAAACATCTGACCAATGTTACTCCAGCCCCTATGTATCTATATTCAGACCTCTTCTAGTCTAAACATTTCACTTTCTTCACAAAATACAAACAATTGTCTTCTAATGTACATGGCATTACCAACAATGTTCAGCTTGGTTGTAGCAAGGACTGGTTATTGGCATAGGGTGGTGGCGGCTGTCAAAGAGTCGATGATACTTTTAGTACTGCTAGATTATGTCTTGTTAAGGATGGAATGGTGACCTACAGATTCTGAGCCTATCACCTGTAACTGAGAACAGTATCAACTAATGATTTCTTATTCAATATATTCATCCAAATTTGAGAATATCTTAAAAGTATTTTGAGATTGCAGGTTTATTTATTACTTACAGTGTTTTAATTCATGTTCATGTAGAAACCCTTTTAGCAAACTTGACTTCTCTCTGAGACTTTTTCAGGTTTGTCTATTTGGTTCCAACAAAATAGCTCACTACAGGATCCAAAGTCAAAGCTGTCTTTTTAACAAGTGTGTTTTACACCTGAACATCCATTTCCAAATACCAAAAGATACAAGATCAGCTTTACTCTGAGTATCATTTGATATTTTATCGATTTACCTTATTTTACTTTAAATATATATATATATATTTCTTAATTGATATTCGAACAGTAAACAGGAAAAAGAGGAGGAAGGAGTGGGGGAGGAGGAGAACACACCCTACAAGAGCGAAGCCGCGTGAAATCAATGCAGTCAGTGATATATAAATTGAGGTCAATAGACAATGGGCAACATGTGCGAGTCGCGAAACCTGATGTACAACAGTGTCTCAGGCACTGTTTGCAATTCACAAATTTGCCAAAAGGGACAAGCCTCGTTAAATATTCATGAGACAGTTCGCAATTTGCAATCTATTGGGAATGTCCATTCAGCAAGCCACGATGTCTGTGGCTGCATTGTGCATTTAAGAAATGAAAATAAAAAATATTTTACATTTTTTTGTAAAGTGGACAATGGTCCGCAGGACCCCTGCCTGCCCTGAAAAATTGTTGGCACCCCTATTCACAAAGCGGAAGGTGTCCCTTGAGGACCCCTTCCCATTTGCAAATGGCTTACCACCAATTTGAAATTGGTGCTGTGATGTTTAAATTAAGGTACTGCGCTTTGAAGATGTTTTCAAATGTGTTTGCTCAGTGGGAGCCCTGGGGGAGCAAAACAAGAGTGCCCCAGATAGGGCAGTTTTTTCTCCTTCTCTCAACATAACATAAAAGGCAGCTGATTTGGCGGGCACTCTTGAATCCGGAGTTATGGACGTTGGATAGACGGACCCCTGATGTAGGCGAATCATACGATGTATCCAGAATAGTCTAGTGGATACCTTCTGGATTATTAATATATTATAACCAACATTCGTGGAGGAATAATTTGTGGCTATTGAAGGAATTTTTAGAATAAATGGATTAACTTTGTGAGAATATACAAACACAAAACAGAGGGCTTCCTAAGAAATATTTGTATTTATTTGAGAAAATTCAATCGGTCAGCACAACTGTGTCGACATCTTCGAACATTGTATGCCCTGAAGAAGTTCCGTTTTCTGAACGAAACGTGTTGGCTGTGACTCATCAAAGAAAAAGAAGAATACAAAAAAATCCAGGAAGAAGAAATTGTATCATTTGGACGAATTATATATAATTGTATCTAGTGAATATATGCTTTTTGAGGTGGTGCAACTTTAAATGTTTTGTAGAATAACATAAAAGATGTATTTGTAAAGCACACAATTACCTGAAAGTGGCCTGGCGCTAAATAACAGATGTTTATTTTTAGCCAACTCAATGGTACTCCTTTAATCGATCTCAAAGGGATGAAAGGCTGAGTGGACCCGCTGGGATTTGAACCTGTGACCATGAGGTCGCACACTGGTCCCTGCAGTGGCTGCTTTAGTCCACTGAGCCACCAAAAGGATGAGATGCACACAACACTAATGCACATACCATACCAATGCTCTACACCTCTGCACCAGGCATGTTTAGGGTCCTTCTTGGAACTGTATGCTAAAGACTGCAGTGTTGTGAAGAAAACAGTAACATTAACACTCCATGCCCACGCATTCTGATTGCTGCATGGTTTTGGAAGGGATAAGAGTTTGTTGTTCTCTATTATATGCCAGACTGTTCCTTCCTGAGCCACTCAGTGCATACACCGCCTCACAGGCATCAATAATGCTCTCTGTAGGATCAGTAAACAAAACAACAGATTTGGAGATAAAGACATGAAAATATTGCAGAGCAGGATAGAAACAATATTCAATAAAGGGATGTGTCAGCATTGAGCTGCAAAGCGTGCCAAATCTGCCCTCTGAGGTAAAGATGGCTTATGTTTCCAGACTACTTGGTTTGTACAGCTGTGCAATATATTTTAGTAAGTAGAGCAAGCTTCACAAGCTTTAAGTGTTAGTAAGTCTCCGCCAAACCAAGCATGAAGGACACACCATGTAACAGATAACTACTATTTGAAGCGACAGTGCGTGCTTCAAACTGCATGAAGTGTCGAAGAGACTTACTTTACAAAGAATGGTGACGGGGTGTACACATTCCAAACATACGGGCACACTGAAGAGGGAGACTTAGTGGTCGAAAGAATAACTGACGGTGTTCTAGAAGGTAGAAACAATGTGGACTAGCCCACTATGTGTATGTGTTTATCATTAGTCACTAGTGATTGTGGCCTAGATACTGGACCCATTGGGTGTTGTTAAAAGACCCCTCACACACCAACCTGGTTGGTGTCATGCTTCATCATCGGGGTCCCAACCAGGCGGCCGAGTGCCACCTGGTTGTGCTTCGACGCCTGACTACAGCGGAGCAGGTGTCGTGCAACAGTGTGATGGGAGTGAAGGTGAATGCTAAAAAGTACCACTGGGAATCCTTGCCTAATGTTTTATTGTTGGCGGCCCAAGGTATTGTTTAAAATTATGTGTGATGCAACTACTCTAGGAATAGTGTTCCTGTGAGTTGACTAAGGTAATGCGGTCTACATGTTTCAGCCCCCTCTGGGTATCTTACGGGGCTTTCGTCAGGACCAGTAGGTGAAAAGGTGAGTGGCAAAAAGACTGTGGCCACGTGAAACAGTGTTTTTCCTACATACTCGCTAAGGTGTGTGGTAAAAATGAAAAGGAACAGTGTCGATGTACTTACGGACACAGTTCGGTAGCGAAAAAATTAAATGCTACGACGAAGTAGGGCAGTATACGGGGCTCGGGGAGGAGGCACAGTGTGTGGCCAATTTGGTGATGCAGTGATCTCAGTGAGAAACCTGATTCTGGTCCCGCGGAATCCCGGCTGGTGTTCTAGAAGGAGCTGTTGGCATTTATGGATACCCATACCTAATCACCCATCTCCATAAAACACTATTTTCCTATCATAAGCAAACAGAAATGTAGAGGCATCAGGGATTCATTTATTTCCTCTTTGCACCTCAGCATCTCCATTTTGTGCAAGTAGGGAAAGACGGACGATGCGTTTCGGTGTTTCCGCCATCAGCTGGACCCTAAAAAAAACACACACACACACACACATGCATATTCTCTCGAATGCAAATTTGTTCCATTGATGGATATAGGTCCTTTTTTCTGCTACCATAAAGAGGCAATACGTGATGAGAACAAGCTTCCTGTTTTTCCACCCTGACAGCAGGAATGATGCATTACTATTCAAGGCACGCATGCTATGCTATGGTGATTTGTAAAATACATGGCTACCCGCAGAGGGCCTCCCAGTGCTAATGTAGGTATGAGCCAGATAAGAACTTAACACAAGTGCTCAAACAACCAGGTCTTTAGGTCTTTAGAGATTTCCTAAAAATGTGTTTATCCAGAGAATTTGTGAGGGTTGATAAAAGAGAATTCCATAAGTTGGAAGTAGGAGGGGAGAAGAAACTGTCACCACTTCTTTTTTTTAATCTGTTGGGTACTGCAGAGTAGGAAGTCGAGGATCTAAGGGTTCTCGCTGGAGTATAACATCAGACCAGATGCGCAGCAGACTCGGACCCCTGTTGTTGAAGGCTCAGAAAGCAAAGCATAAAGATTTGAATTGAATCCCTATTTTAATCAGGAATCATTGAAGTTTTGCCAGAGAAGTAAGCACAGGTTGGTGTCTAGGCAGTGAGGGCAAAAGAAGAGCTGCTGCACTTTGAACACTCTAACGTTTTCCTAGTGCGGATTGAGAGAGGCCCAGCCAAAGTTCATTTCCAAAATCCAGGCAGGATGTGATCAGAGGTTGGATTGCAGGACTCTAGTTCAAGCAAGGCAAAATACACAGAACCTTTCCTAAGGTTTGGAAAATAGCAAAACAGCCTGCTTCCAGTTTCCCCACCTTAGTATTAGAAGTAGAAAAAGTCCAGTTATTACTTTGAGTATTTATGTTTGCAGCACAGCACATAGGGCAGTCTGGTCATTATCAAGGTCCAGTGCAATTGACCATTCAGCTGCCAGTGCTCTGTCACAATGTTCCATATGGAATTAGAACACAGAACATAACAAGAACAGATCTCCAAGAAGTAACAAGTGAGAATATAACCTATCTCCCTCATATGAGAAAGAAAAACAAAAATATACAATGTGGAAAAAAAAACAAGTAAACAAATACAGATCTTCATCTTAGAAAGTCAGATAATCTCAATAGTAACTGTCTACTGCGACAGGAATCTATGACTCTAGAAGCAACAGTGTCTTCATGACAATTTGTAGCTTCAGTGACATTGAGTGGTACAAAACGTGAACTAGTGAAATCATGCTGTTGGAAAAATTCTTAGAATAGACACCAAAATTATCATTGGACTCATTGTACCTTTTAGGAACACAAAAGCTTCAAGGACATCTTGCAACTCGTTTTACATTCCATAACTTACCATCTCATGTGATAACACTGTTTTAAAAAACTTTGGTCATTTTAATGGGTTTACCAAATTTACTTGAACATTTGCTAACGGGACCAGGTTTCCTGATTTCCCCCAATCACCAATTTTAAAATCGTGATTTTTAGTTTTCCCCTTCTTATCAGACCACACTTTGATTTTACACTATTTTTCTTTTACTCTTTCCGCAGTATCATACACCGTATCTCCATTCAACATATTTCTCCTACATTATTCCTTAAACCACCATGGACATATTTTGGATGCAGGAGCTCTTTTTTTCAAAAGGCGAAAAGGACTAACTTCTGTGACAGAATGCGGGGTAATCCTATAATCCTATATACCCATAATCTTTCTCTCAATACATTTTTCCAATCACGCTCCAATTTAACAATGTCTGAAACATAACCCTTCAAAACACGGTTGAAACGCTCAACCTGGACATTTTCATGTGGCGCATACAGTGATGTAGTTAAATGTTTTATATTATGACATTTTAGAAACTTTTCCATCTCAGCAGAATTAAGCTGCACACCATTATCAGTCACAAGAGTTGAAGGACAACCTTCCCTCATAAAAATTTCTTTAAAAAATTCCAAAACACAATTGGTTGTTGAAAGGGAAACAAATTTAACCTCCAGCCATTGTGAGTGGTAAATTTCAAGTACTAAGGCATACCGTGAGTCAGATGGTAAAGACATAAATGGACCAGAAATATCAAAAGCCAGTTTTTTCCACGGTTCATCAGGCAACTCAGAACTCTTAAGGGGAGGTACATTGAGCTTCAACATCTTTTCACTCGATACACACATCACATTCTCTGACAGTGCGATCAACCATGCGATCCATGCCAGGCCACCAGAAATAATACCGAACCAGGCACTTCATGGCCGACAATCCAGGATGTGATTTATGAGCCAATTTCAAAATTAAATCATGTACTCCAGCAGGTGGCACACACTTACCACCTTTATACATCAGTTCTCCCTCTAACTCTAACTCCTCTGCAACTTTAAACATGGGCATCATTTTGCCATTAATATCTTTCTTCCTGGGCCAACCTTCTAAAATATATTTCTTAACCATTTGCCATAATACATCTTCTTTTTCGCATGACCTCCATTTATCGTCAGTGATATCCTCAAAACCTCCAAACAACAACATCCTGAATGGTGGTTACAATTTTTCAATCCTCCAAATTTTCCACAACATGTTCATCATGATGGCATGACATAAAATCTGCTGTAACATTGTTTTTGCCAGGAACAAACTCAGTCTTAAAACAATATTCCTGTAACCTAGAAGTCAGTCTCGCAATGTGTGCGGTGGAGTTCCAGCCTCCACCGGGTGACAAAATATTAACTAAAGGTTTGTAATCCATCCTTGATGTGAATTTACTTTCCCAGACATAATTACGATAGTGTTCAATTGCCCAGACACACACCAATAGCTCTTTCTCAAATACAGCATATCTGCGCTCTGTTTCATTTAACGTCCGAGAAGCAAAACAAACATTCCATTCTTCATTTCCACCCTTTTGTGACAAAACACCCCGATACTATACAGACTGGCATCCACCGTGATAACACACTCTTAGTTCATACTGAATGGTCTTAAAGTGGGGGCTTTCACAATATCTTCTTTAATAGATATAAATGCTTCTTCTTGTTCTTCACTCCACTCGAAAACTGCCTTGTTTCTTAATAACTTCCTTAAAGTCTCTGTTTTAGTTACAAAATTGGTTACAAATTTACTATAATATTCAAACATGGCCACAAAGGACAACAATTGCTCCTTGTTTGTTGGAGCCGGTTCATTTACAAAACCATCAACATTAGATTTCTTTGGAACAACCCCATTACCTGTAATCGTGTCTCCTAAATATTCTACTGTCTTCCTTAAACATCTTGCATTTATGTGCCTTAAGCATCAGACATTCTTTTTTAATCTTTCACATACTTCTTTCAAATGTGTCAGTTGTTCTTCTTCATTAGATGAAAATAATAAAATGTCCTCTTGAAAACATTTTACAAAGTTGTCTACATTTCTAAAGATATTAAACATGACTCTTTGGAAGACTGAGACAGCAGAGGCTAACCCAAATGGCATCCTGGTATATTGATACAAACCTTGCGGTGTAATGTGGAGAAGTGTGGCTCAATGGTTAGAGCGGCAGACCCTATTGCAGAGGTCTATCCCGGGACCAGAGTTCAATTCCTGCCTCGGCGGGTCTTGAGCTAAAAAATTCCATGGACCTGATAATTCTCGCCTCGGTGCCTATTCCAATCATGGAGTCCCACTCTGGGCAATAGCTTGCTTAATCTCCACAATGGCCCCCACAATGCTAAGGATGCCTGGCCTCCACCTTGATGGTGCCCAGGAGTGGACACCTCACAGGGAAAGCCAGGATGGGTTCCTCGACGGTATTCGTACAAGCGCCTTGAGACCCTTGTGGGTGAGTAGTGCGCTATACAAGTATCAATTTATAATAAACGCAGTTAAAATCTTAGACTCTTCTGTCAATGGGATCTGGTGATACGCTGATCTTAAGTCGAGTGTAGAGAACACTTTGGCACCCTCCAACAAGGACACAGCCTCATTTATGCGGGGAAGAGGTTGACAATCCACATTAATACCTGCATTTAATGCCCTCAAATCCACACATACTCTCAATTTTTGGACCGGTTTGTGAACCAAAACAATGGGTGAAACCCATTCAGAAGAATCTATGGGCTCAATGATACCTTCCCAGACAAGTTAACTTAGCATGTTCTTTAACTCTTCTCTGACATTGATTGGTACACTTCTCAGTCTTTGTCTAACAGGTGCAATGTTACTCTTGTCTAATATGATGTGAATATTCTTTGAGTTTTCCCAAAGCATCTCTGAAAACTTCTTTAAAACTCTCCTTAATAAAACTCTCTTTGTCTTCACAACTAATTACTGAAATATTCTTTACATAAACCGTTTCATCTAACATAACTGGTTCTATTGACTTTGGATTTAGCATTATTCCTAGTTTCCATTGGTCTTTCCAACCTAAAACCTTCACTCCTTTAACTGCGACATACAATTTTATTTGTGCTGCTCTGCTTTTAAAATGTAAATTTGTATTGAAACATCCTTCCATAGCAAATCTGTTGCCATCATAACTCTCTGCTGTGATTTCAGACATCAAAATCTCTTTATGTTAAAAACTGCACTGTTTTTCTATAAAATACATTTTAGAAATTATGGTCCATGGTGACCCTGAATCAGCCAGGAGACTTAGATTTACACCTGAAACTTCATCGGTACACAAGGGTGCTTTTCTAATAGGTTTGTCTTTTGTATCCTTAATATTTGCAACTCCCTCTACTAATGAAACTACAAAAGCCTTGTTCTCAACACTTGGAACACATTCATACATATGTTTCTCTTCATCTCTTTTCAACATACATGAAACTTTTCCGCGCATTTCAGATGCGTACTTCCTTTGATTTCTACACATATTGGCGAAATGTCTCATCCTTCCACATTTTTTACACTCCCTGTTTATAGCCGGACATTCCCGACAGGATGCCAACTGTGTTTTACCGCCACATATGTAACAACCCATATTTCTATCACTCTTATCAAATTTTTTATACCAACTATAGTACATGCTATGACATGTATTAAAACACAAATTCACCATATCACTCCTTTGATCCTCAAGACGTTTATTGCAAACACCTATTCTTTTTTATCTGTCTTATTGTTCACGTCCCTAACAGTGTGCATCCATTTTTCAGATAGTTCAAAAGCTTTAGCTGTGGAAATAGCTTCTGTAAGTTTCGGGTCACCCATCACCCACAAATGTTCTTGTGTTTTCTTACTATTTACATGAATGATAATTTGATCTCTTATCATTTCATCACACGTTTCCAAAATTACACTGCATGCTCAACAACCTGAAAGATGTTAAAAAATCATCAAACGATTCATTTTCCTCTTGTGCTCTTGCGGTAAATTTGAATCTGTTTAGATCAATGTTTGTAGTAGGTTTAACTCTTTTCTCCATTCATTCTAAGCGATGCATCGTTATAAACATTAGTTACATCTCCGTTTTCAGCAATAGTAATTTGGGGTAAGGCTCTGAGCCTAAACAATGTAGAAATATACTTTTCTTTCTCTTAGCACCCATCCGTTCCCCATCAATTGTTCTCATATAGTTAATAAGCTCTTCTTCACATCTTGACCAAGGTATGGAAGGTTCTCCTTTGGTCTGTAAAATCTTGGCAGGCGGATCAAATCGCCTTTCCTTAACAGTTTATTAAATACTTCTTATGCACAACTAAACTCCAAAGTACCTTTTGCCTCAAACAGTTTTTTTTTTATATATGGTCATGGATAACAGTCAGCATTCTCTGTAACTTCCAATTTGCAAAAGAAAACTTTCTTGTGATGACAACCCAGAATATGAATCCGTACGTATTTGTAATTAATTGTGCATACATTCTCCTTAAACACTCTCTTTCTTGCTCCTTCGTGAACAAACGTGTCCCGCGTATTCGTTGCTATATGCATTGCTAAGGACTCCAACCACTAGCAAATCTTTCTCAAAATGGCTTCCACGTTGCGTGTATCACGTCGTGACATTGCACGCCTGCGTGACAATGTTGTGTGAACACGTTTCGGTAATAAAGAAATATTGGTGCAGAAGTTCTCTGTGAGCTCTGATGATTCTACAAACAAAGGTGCTTCACGCTCCAGGTATTTACTTTTTAAATTTTGCGCTCGAGGAGCGCACATGCAATTATGTAATTATTTCCAAAATATTTGTACTCGCGATGCGCTTATCGTTTGAAGTTGAGCAGTCCTCTTGAATCTTGAAATAGGCTTACAAGTTTGCCAAAGTCATTCTGATGTAGTCTCGCAAACCGGGATTTCTTTACCAGAATTGTGTTGTTCTCCGCATGTTCTTCTTTTGTAATAGAAGTACTGACAGTTACCCAAATTGAATTTGTGGGTCCAGGAACACGCTGCTCCTGCTTCAAGACAAAGTCTATTGGTAGTATTTACAGTCTGCGCACAAATCATGATTTGCATTGGGTTATAACCCAAAGTAACGCAATGAAGTGCAACATGTTGCCTTGCTTTACTTTGCATCAATGGGGCGTTCCACCGGTGGTGCATGGGCATTCCCAGGCAACCACCAATGGGTTTTAATGCAAATCCCTATCTACAAAGAATTGTAGACAGGGATTTGCACCAAAATCCTTTGCCTCCCTGAGGCATGCGTGTGATATTCTACAACACACATACAAAGAGGAAAAATCCTTAAATCATAGTTTTTGCGCAGAAATGGACCACTATGCTGACCACAACACTGACACCGTTGCAATATGGCACAAGCGTGTCTGGGTTGGACCACGGCAGCCAAAAGTGTTTTACCTCAAGGAGAGAGAGGAGCTGTTGCCTTCTTAGTACATATGGTGCTGCTGGGTGCTCTCTTGTTCACAGAAAGCTGGTCCGCAACTTTGCTTGCTCTGCTGCGTTGCGTGCTCTCTTTGTAAATCCAGCCTCTGGTGTGCTACGGTCTAAAAGACTGGCCCTGTCCTCCTCCTTCCTTTGACTGCTATTAATTTTGCAGGTGCACCACAAGGAGAATGGTTCAGAAGAGGTGAGCTGGGAATGCGGTACAAGCACTGTGATAAATTGTCTTAGAGAAAAAAGAAGATATTTTTCTTTCCTGAAGTTTATTAGAGCTCAGGTTTCCAATTAAACTTTAATTGTAATGAAAGTAGGTTGGGCTTTCAAGCCAACAGGAAGGAAATTATGTAATTTAATTTGTAACCTTTGGACTTTTAAAAGATAGTTCTGTTTAACTTTTAAATAACTGGAAATTAACCTAGATCAGTTGGTGTTCTTCAAGGATAGAATGTAGTTTGTTTGGGAAACAGCGTTTACAACGCAACTTTTACAACGCAGTACCTTTACCACGCAACTTTTACAACGCAAGTCGTTACAACGACTTGTGCTGGGGGGGCGCTCTAGGATAGGGAATAGTTAATTTACTATCCAAAACCTTCCCTACTATCCATGGGGACTGGAGTTGGAATAGTAAATTAAACTATTCACTATCCAGCACCCCCCAATGCAAGTCGTTGTAACGACTTGCATTGTAAAAGTTGCGTGGTAAAGGCATGCGTTGTAAAAGCATGCGCGGTAATGACATGCATCCAGTTTGTTTTTTGCACACAATAGTGTGTAAACTGTAACTTTGATTTCATAATGGGACATTGAAGAAGCTTTTCACTTTTGTTAAGGATGTTTTCCTGTGTTTTTTGTGTGAGTATTGAAAACACGTAGGGCTGTACAGGGCACCAGGTGTTTTCCAGGTGGGCTGGCAGAGTGTGAGGTCATTTCACTGTTGGTGAGGGCTGTTTTTTTTTTTTGCTCTGGCCAGACTGGTGGTATTTTGTGTCTGCAGTGCTCCGGCAACTATGCAAAACAAATGGGGGTATATTTACAAGGATATGGCTGCTAAATTGTATGCAGCGCTGCGTTGCGTCGTTTACAAAATGCAGGGACGCTCCATATTTTCAGGAATATGGCACACCCCTGTTTTTCCCTTGTGCTGCCACTCAAAAAAGCTGCGTAGCGCCAAAACAGACACCCTTGCGTCATAGTGCAAGAGTGCCTGTGTTGCAAGGATGATTCCCTGCAGCCCAGGCACCCTTGCACCATGGAATGCTTGTTTATATGCAGGAAAGGACATCTTCCTGCTCATAAACAGTTTTCAAAGGCTATTTCCTCTTTCTATGTGTGCTGCATTCTGCAACACACATAGAAAGGGCAAAAATGTAGAGAAATACAGGTATTTCTCCACTATGTGCCAATCTAACGCCTGTTATTCAGTGGAGTTTGTTTTCGGCGCGGCCTCAGGTTTACAGTTCTTTATAAATCTAGAGCTGAGCCAAAAAGCAATGAGTGTTGCGGTGGAACACCCACCACAACACCCATTGCACACCCCTTTCACGCAGATACCTGCTTGAAAGGGTACAATATTTAAAAAGCAGCGTTAATCCATGAAAAGTGGCTTAATGGTGCTTAGCAAATCTGGAGCAGGACATTGTACGATCAGAACATCGGAATAAATGACGTTTTGGGGGTGCAACTCCCTTGCAAATATGCCCAAAGTTTCAAAACGCACATAGTCGGACGATACTCCCTATAAAACCATTTGTCTTTTCATGTGGTTGGTGTATGTCTCTTCCATGGTCATCACCAGCAGCGCCAACCTTATGTGCTTTGAAGAGAAGATTGTGAGGGGTCGGCTCATAGCCCGCTTTGGGCGTCACAGCCCCCAGTACTACTTGAGGAAATTTCACCAGCACAGGCTTTATGGGGGACACAGGACAATATATTAGGATTTTAGAGAGCACTTTACATTATTATGACTCAATTACCAGAAGTATTTTAGAAAATTAGTGACAATTAGTGCAATTAAGGTAACATGCTACTGAGGTAGATAGCATAGGTACCATAGAGTTGACAACCGATAAACATCCGTTTTCTGTCAATAGCATTGAGACCTCCACTAGGGGTTTGTCCTGCATTTGCTAATATCTAAGAATATCCCATAGCTCACTAATTTTCAGAAGGCCTTTAAAAGGCATCTCTTTAAAACCTTTTTTACACCTAACATTTAATTCCCCTTTTTCAATATGAAATCTCATATGAGACCTCTATCTTTCTACGCACATATGTTCTTTTTTCTGTACTTTGGGGCCGATTATGATCGCGGACGGACTTGAGTCCGTCCGCGACCCCTGAGGAGGAGGGAACGTCCGCAGGGGCTGCGGCGTTCCCTCCAAGCAGATTAGGATGTGACCACCAGGGTGGCGGTCACATCCTCTATCTTTAACATTGCGGCACCCGCCGCAAGATTAAAAATGCATGCATCGCATTTGCATGCACAAAGCGGCAGGCACCGCGTAGTGCCTGCTGCTTTGTGCACGCAAATGCAGGGGGGTACCATAGGTACCCCCCATGTGCACCCCCCCCTTCACCCAGGGGGCCCGCAACGGACCCCCAAAGTGAAAGTCCGTAAGCTTTTCCACGGCGGAAAAGCCGCAGCAGAAAAACATTTTTTTCCCACCATCCTAATATGGCTGGCGGTGTCTGATAGACACCGCCAGCCATGTTAGAGCTTTTCCGCAGCGGTCGGAAGGCGACCGCAGCGGAAAAGCTGCGGACGGAATTCAAGACCCACCAGCCAACCTAATATGGCAGTGGGTCTTTGGAGGCTCCGCAGCGGTTTTTCTGCATCCTCCGGGCCGGCGGTGCCTTCCGCCGGCCCGGAGGATGCGGAAAAACCGCAATCATAATCGGCCCCATAATGTTGCACTGAATAGCTGTCTGATGCCTCCAGTTTATTGCGAAGTATTTAGATACACAAATCAAATATGCTTGTTAGGAGAATATGGTGCTTTTCCAAAAGACTTCTTTTTAGAAAATAAGCATCAACTGTAATTTAAAGCACATGGGTAAGCATTGAATTGAAATTAAACACATTTTCACATACATATTTAGGGATTGTTCAGAAGTTAATTTATGTAGAACAAAAGCATCTTAAACAATAAATATGTCAATTCGTAAAAATACTCTATAGAAAATACACACTAGAATTTAAAATTCTTTAAAGCCATTACAGATCGTGCCGATGCACAGGTTACATACAAACATTGCATTGAGAAAGTTGTGAACTACACCAGCCGCGGCTGGTAGTGGAAGTACCGGCCGGGCAGTGACGTGTGGAGGGGGAGGGGCAGGGTGGGGGCTGGTAATGTATGGAATCCGGACCTTCACAGGTACGTAAACATAAAAATCAATAAAACGAATTTCGTTACGCGCACTGCATCACCAAATGTGATGCAGTGCGCTCAAATTATTATGCCAAATTATTTATTAAAAGTGACTCTGTTTTCCTAAATTGTTGTGTGATTTTTCTTGTGTTGGGTTTGAATGTATTACTGTTTGAAGTTCTGCATAAATATTTTACATATAGCTTCTAAATTGAGCCTGACTGCCCAGTGTTAATCTACCAAAACTACCTGTGTGGTTGAACACAGGTTAATTTTGAGTTTGCTTGTTACTTGACCCTGACAAGAATTGTAGTTGTAGCTTGAGTAGAGTTTTACCCCTTACCTCATTAACGAGTAACTAAGGGCCAGATGTAGGTAAAGTACATTTACCGATTCTAAAATACCGAATTTTACCGATTCGGTATTTTAGAATCGGTTAATGCTATGTAGCTAAAAAATCAGTAAAAATTACCGAATCGGTAATTCCAATTCAATCCAATGGGCCTGGAGGCCCATAGGAATGAATGTGAATTACCGAATCGGTAAATACCGATTCGGTAAAATAGGGAAACCTTCAAGGGTGGCAGGGTGTCACATTGACACCCTGTTGCGCCCCTGAATAGTGCTTGTATGCACATGTGGCACACATACATGCCCTAATGGCATGTATGTCTGCCACATGGCACTGTTGAAAATGCACAGATTTGCATTTTCAAAGGTATTCGGTATTTACCACCAACTAATAGTTGGTGGTAAATAACGAATCCTTAAAGCACAACAGCACTCTTAAAAGTGCTTCCTACATGTCATTTACCGATTCGGTAAATACGTAATCGGTAAATGATGATTCAGTAAATACCGAATCGGTAAATACTGATTCGTTATTTACCGAATCCTCCCCTACATCACAATTGGTTCAAACCTGAAATTTACCGAATTTCGGGTTTACCGACCGGTAATGGTCCACCTACATCGGGCCCCAAATTTCTTACATACACAATGCACATTTTGGTTCGGTATATATAGGAATGTTGTTTATTCTCTCATGACTGAAGCAAATATATTGTTACATTTTTTTGCTAAAGTCTTCAAAGCACTTTGTCCTGAATCCTCAACTTCTGGTAGTTCTCTTTTAGTTTGTTCAGATGGGGATCTGTTTGAAAGTTGTAACATTAGAATGGTTTGTAGTTGAAACACATGTTACCTTTGTGCTTTAGGTCAATAATGCTCACTGGTGATTATTTCATGTTTACAAAACCTGCAAACTTTGGACTGGTCAAAGGTTATCAATTTATTCCTAAATCACAAGGTTTGGAAGCGAGCTTAGGAGGACCATGACCACATGTAACTTTCTACTATAACTGCGTGTGCAATAGAGCAATTGGGTATTGATAAAAAAAAATTAGAACATCTGACTGCTTCCCTTTCCTAGTCTAAGTATCCACTTATGCCTAGTATCTCCAACCAAATAAAAGTTATGGAAGTATCATTGCGTTTTAAGATTCAAGAACTGGTTGTAACAGTGGCCTCTGTTGGAAAATGGCCCACTGTGAAGGGTCACCGCACATTTTTTGCCATCCTCCTCCTCTTTTTCTAGCCTTCTTTTTATTGGCTTTAGGCTGCCTACCACTACTAAAGGGCATGTGTTCTCTCCTCTAAACATTGTATAATTGATTTACACTTGTTTGGCATGTTTTCTTTACATGCAAATCCCTTGTAAAGTGGTATAACATATACCCAGGGCCTGTAAATTAAATGCTACTATTGGCTTGGCAGTTTGGGCTGGACTGTTCCCATGAGGCACAGGGTCAAGACTGATTTGCATATGGCATGTCTGAACTGGGGTGGCTTGGTGAGCAAAATAACGATGGATTAAACCCAAATCTGTGATTGGGGGTGAATGTTTTGCCATTGTGCAACATTCCGTCTATCGCCTTGTGTGTTTTGCTGTTCACCCTATGTGGGAAGGCTATACCCAGATGTGGGTCCCGTGCTCACTAAACCCAGATCGGTTGACTGGGGGTGAGTGTTTGATTTTCTCAAACGCTCCGTCCATCATCCCCTTTTGTATCGCTTTGTTCGCCCTAAGTGTGGCAGGGTATGCTCAGACGTGAGTCCCTTGCTCACTTGGCCACTGGATTCAAGATAGCCTGACTGATGAGGATTATGAATCCGAAACCGGTCCCAGGATGCTTGTTTCCGGTCCATGGAAGACATGGCTTGGCAGTTCGGGCTGGACTGTTCCCGTGAGGCACAGGGTCAGACTGATTTGCATATAGCCATGTCTGAAATGGGGTGGCTGAGTGGGCTAAAGAATGGTGAAGGATTAAACCCAGATCAGTTGACTGGGGGCGAGTGTTTGATTTGCTCAAACGCTCCGTCCATCATCCCCTTTTGTATCGCTTTGTTCGCCCTAAGTGTGGCAGGGTATGCTCAGACGTGAGTCCCTTGCTCACCTGGCCACTGGATTCAAGATAGCCTGGCTGATGAGGATTATGAATCCGAAACCGGACCCAGGATGCTTGTTTCCGGTCCATGGAAGACATGGCTTGGCAGTTCGGGCTGGACTGTTCCCATGAGGCACAGGGTCAGACTGATTTGCATATAGCCATGTCTGAAAGGGAGTGGCTGAGTGGGCTAAAGAATGGTGATGGATTAAACCCAGATCAGTTGACTGGGGGTTAGTGTTTGAATTGCTCAAACGCTCCGTCCATCATCCCCTTTTGTATCGCTTTGTTCGCCCTAAGTGTGGCAGGGTATGCTCAGACGTGAGTCCCTTGCTCACTTGGCCACTGGATTCAAGATAGCCTGGCTGATGAGGATTATGAATCCGAAACCGGTCCCAGGATGCTTGTTTCCGGTCCATGGAAGACATGGCTTGGCAGTTCGGGCTGGACTGTTCCCATGAGGCACAGGGTCAGACTGATTGGCATATAGCCATGTCTGAAATGGGGTGGCTGAGCGGGCTAAAGAATGGTGATGGATTAAACCCAGATCAGTTGACTGGGGGTGAGTGTTTGATTTGCTCAAACGCTCCGTCCATCATCCCCTTTTGTATCGCTTTGTTCGCCCTTAGTGTGGCAGGGTATGCTCTGACGTGAGTCCCTTGCTCACTTGGCCACTGGATTCAAGATGGCCTGGCTGATGAGGATTATGAATCCGAAACCGGTCCCAGGATGCTTGTTTCCGGTCCATGGAAGACATGGCTTGGCAGTTCGGGCTGGACTGTTCCCATGAGGCACAGGGTCAGACTGATTTGCATATAGCCATGTCTAAAATGGGGTGGCTGAGTGGGCTAAAGAATGGTGATGGATTAAACCCAGATCAGTTGACTGGGGGTGAGTGTTTGATTTGCTCAAACGCTCCGTCCATCATCCCCTTTTGTATCGCTTTGTTCGCCCTAAGTGTGGCAGGGTATGCTCAGACGTGAGTCCCTTGCTCACTTGGCCACTGGATTCAAGATAGCCTGGCTGATGAGGATTATGAATCCGAAACCGGTCCCAGGATGCTTGTTTCCGGTCCATGAAAGACATGGCTTGGCAGTTCGGGCTGGACTGTTCCCATGAGGCACAGGGTCAGACTGATTTGCATATAGCCATGTCTGAAATGGGGTGGCTGAGTGGGCTAAAGAATGGTGATGGATTAAACCCAGATCAGTTGACTGGGGGTGAGTGTTTGATTTGCTCAAACGCTCCGTCCATCATCCCCTTTTGTATCCCGTGCTCACTAAGCCACTGGAGTCAAGCTATCCTGGCCTAAGACGGCTGATAGCCAGAAACCGGTCTTAGGAAGCTTGATTTCTGTCCAGGGAAGACATGGCTTGGCAGTTCGGGCTGGACAGTTCCCATGAGGCACAGGGTCAAGACAGAGTTGCATATGGCCATGTCTGAACTGGGGTTTCTTGGTGAGCAAAATAACGATGGATTAAACCCAGATCTGTGACTCGGGGTTAATGTTTTGCCATTGTGCAACATTCCGTCCATCATCTTGTGTATTTTGTTGTTCACCCTATGTGGTAAGGGTATACCCAGACGTGTGTCCCGTGCTCACTGAGTCACTGGAGTCAAGCTATCCTGGCTGAAGATGGCTGATAGCCAGAAACCGGTCTTAGGAAGCTTGATTCCAGTCCAGGGAAGACATGGCTTGGCAGTTCGGGCTGGACTGTTCCCATGAGGCACAGGGTCAAGACAGAGTTGCATATGGCCATGTCTGAACTGGGGTGACTTGGTGAGCAAAATAACGATGGATTAAACCCAGATCTGTGACTGGGGGTGATTGTTTTGCCATTGTGCAACATTCCGCCCATCATCTTGTGTATTTTACTGTTCACCCTATGTGGGAAGGGTATACCCAGACGTGGGTCCCGTGCTCACTAAGCCACTGGAGTCAAGCTATCCTGGCTGAAGACGGCTGATAGCCAGAAAACGGTCCTAGGATGCGTGACTCCGGTCCAGGGAAGACATGGCTTGGCAGTTCGGGCTGGACTGTTCCCATGAGGCACATTGTCAAGACTGCTTTGCATATGGCCATGTCTGAACTGGGGTGGCTTGGTGAGCAAAATAACGATGGATTAAACCCAGATCTGTGATTGGGGGTGAATGTTTTGCCATTGTGCAACATTCCGTCCATCATCTTGTGTGTTTTACTATTGGGCCTGCAGCACTGATTTTGTCACCCACAGACATGGCCTTTCAAACCTGTCACAGGCCTGCCATTGTAGTGCCTGTGCGTGCAGTTTGCTGTCACGTCGATTTGGCATTTGAAACTATTTGTCAAGCTTGAAAACTCCACTTTTATTACACCTAAATCACCCCAAGATAGGCCCCATCTATCCCCAAAGGCACGGTCTTGTGTGCATGAAAGGTATGACATGTACTAGTAAGTTTTCCATGTCCTGGTAATGACAAACAGCCTATTTTGATTCTCACTACTGTGAGGCCTTCTCCCCTAGACTTGAGGCCTTCTCCCCTAGACTATCATTGAGAATTTGTTAATACACTTTTTAAGCGGCAGTTCCTGATCAGATAAGGGTAGCTTTTTCATGTTTCATATGTTTGGAATGGTAATGACAAATCCTCCGTACTGCTGAAATTGGATTTAACATCACTGTTTTAGAAATGCCACTTTTAAAAAAG
The DNA here is from genome assembly GCF_964261635.1 of Lissotriton helveticus. NCBI lineage: Eukaryota > Metazoa > Chordata > Amphibia > Caudata > Salamandridae > Lissotriton > Lissotriton helveticus. The sequence continues at coordinate 1,178,218,015 of NC_136072.1, read as the reverse complement.
TGAACATTTCTCTGTGCTTATAACTCCTTTCGAATTGGATCGGGAACGTGTCTTCCCAACCGATGGCCAGATTACGCTGCGGTTAGGAACATAGGCTCCCTTAGAAGTCAATGGCAGTCCAACCAAATCGTGTTTGGAAGCATCTGGATGTATCATACTCAGTCGGTTGGACTCTCCTGGTCCAAGTATGAAATCATTTCAAAACCGATTCGATCAGGAAGATTTCCTAACCGCATCGTAATCGGGCCCTAAGTGATCTCCAAGGGCTTACTGGCTTAGCTCCTGTTTTCTGAAATCCCAGGAATACAAATGACTTTCTGTAATTCTGCTGATGCTGCTGGAATCTGCCTCTGTGAGTCTTACCCTTGCCTGAGGGATGTATGACGTTATAACGCATACTATTACTCCGCAGACCATTACAACGCGACTTTTACTCCGCATACCGTTACAACGCATAGCGCCTTGGGGCGCTGGATAGTGGTAAGTATAATTTTCTATTCCAACACCAGTCCCCGTGGACACTAGGGAAGGTGTTGGATAGAAAATTAAACTTATTCCCTATCCTACAGCGCCCCCCAGCGCAATGCGTTGTAACGGTATGCGGAGTAAAAGTCGCGTTGTAATGGTAGTGCGGAGTAAAAAATGCATTGTAACAGGTGTATACCTTGCCTGAGATGCCCTCTACAAGTTCTGGACCTCAGAAGTGGGTTCTGCAGCTTTTATACTACAAAACCGAAATATCGTCACCTTTGCGCCAATTGAAACCAACGTATTGCCCTTTGATGCTGATGCATGAGGCTGTATGAGTACTGCGGTTCCACAGCATGCACAGCCAGATAATGATGCTCTGTGCGGGTCGACGATGATGCATTGCCTGCAGCTCAGTGCAGCTCGACAATGGCGCAGCAACCAGAATGCGTGCAAAAGATCGATATATCATGCCCTCAGCGTCAACGCTTTGCTCCATCCAAGGTACTTTCTCACTGGGCCTTGTGTGGCTCCTCTAGCCAGCCTGCGCTCCGTTGAGGTCAGCTTGAATTTTGGATTCACCCCGGACTAGCGTGACCTTGAGTAGCCTTTTAACGCTATTGACTTCTAAGCACTGTTTTTGCTTTTATTCTTTAAAAATTCATCTCTCTGCTTCGACTGATTGGCTTTTTGTTGGTTTGGTCTAGTTTTACTCAGATAAATATTTCCTATTTTTCTAAACCTGTGTGGAGTCTTTCTATGGTGTAATTATTGTGTTACTGTGTGAGTGTGCTGCCCAAATACTTTACACATTGCCTCTTTAGATAAACCTGTCTGCTCTAAGCTATTTTGTTTTAGTATGTATCTAGCTTACCTTGACTAGAGTGGTTGTTCCTGCCTGGCCTGGGTGCATACATCAGCCAACAAGGAATCCCATTTCTAACAGCTGCTATAATCTCCATCAAATGTTTTTATTCCCCCCTATGGATGAAAGTGCCTTTGATTTTAAAGTGGCTACGTACTGTGACCACGCTAACATCTTACTAAAACCCATACCCAAATACTTGTAATTGGATACTTTTTCAACCCTACTCTTTCCAATCATCAACATACAACCATACTGCTTTTCTCTGAAGGCTACTATTATGGTTTCATCCAGAAAAATCACCAGTGTTTTTCTTTGGCAAAAATAATTATTATTATAATTATTTAAATCTTCTAATTTCCTAGGAAGCCCAATTGGGGTCCTATTGGTTACTACTACACCATAAAGTAGACAGAATATATGTACTTGTTCCATCTTCGGTGAAAAGGCGTTGGGGTTAGATAAAGTTTAAAGATGGTCAGTTAATTACAGTGCAAATATCATTGGGGCCAAGACATATCCTTGGTGTAATTATTCCTATGTAATTCTTTCAGCACGGCTAAAAGACTGCTTGGTATTTTTAAGAGTTCTGATTTTTAACACAAAATCTCTTGGTTAACCACATTGAAAGCAGCCCAAAAACCTACAAAGTAATGGAACAGGAATCTGCCACTTTTAATTGGTTGTAGTGCTATCGTCCAAAGGAGAGTCTCCCTTTTCAATAGGTATAAGAATGTTCTCAATAATCCAATTTTCTTAATGCTTGCATACTTATTTTGCAAAAGAAACAGTTGATGGACTGAATGCTAGACAATCCAAACATTCACCCCGAGTCACAAGCATCTGGGCTTAATCCATCATTCTTTTGCTCACCACACCACCCAAGTTTGAACCAAGCCATATGCAAATCAGTCTTGGCCCTGTTTCTTGTGGGAACAGTCCAACCAGAACTGCCAAGCCAGGTCCTCCCGGAACCGAAAATAAGCATCCTGGGACCGGTTTCAGGGCATCGCCCTTCATCAGCCAGGCTTGCTTGAATCAAGTGGTGTACTGAGCACGAGACTCATATCTGGGCATACCCTTCCCAATTAGGGCGACATATGCAAAAGAAACATTTGATGGATTGAATGCTGGACAATGCAAACATTTACAACCAGTCACCAGGGTCTGGGTTTGATCCGTCATTCTTTTGCTAACAACACCACCCCAGTTTGGACCCAGCTTTATGCAAATCAGTCTTGACCCTGTTCCTTGTGGGAACAGTCCAACCCAAACTGCCAAGCCAGTTCCTTCCTGGACCAGAAACAAGCATCCTGGGACCGGTTTCAGGGCATCACCCTTCATCAGCCAGGTGTGAATCCTGTGGTGTAGTGAGCACGGGACTCACGTCTGGGCATACCCTTCCCAATTAGGGCAACATATGCAAAATAAACAGTTGATGGACGGAATGCTGGACAAAGCAATTGTCACCCTGAGTCGGACGGGTATGCCCAGACGTAGGTCTCATGCTCTCCATGCTACTGTAGTCAAGCTATCCTGGCTGATGAGGGGTGAAACCCCAAAACCGGTCCTAAGATGTTTGTTTCCAGTCCAGGGAGGACCTTGCTTGGCTGTTTGGGCTGGACTTTTCCCATTGGGCGCAGGTCAATACTGATTTGCATATGGCTGGGTCCAAACTGGAAAGGTAAGGTGAGCAAAGAAACAATGAATTTATGCCCAGATCTCTGTACTGGGGTGAATGTATGACATTGTTCTGCATTCTGCCCATCAATTGTCCTTTTAGCATTTGCAGGATTATTTTAGCATTTATCTTTTGATCTACATCAATCAAAATGATCAGGTGGTAGTTTTTGAGACAGCATGGTGTTCCTTTTTTATAAATGGGCTCTATTATTGTATCTTTCGAATTTATGGGATATTATTCTGTTAAGGTGAACGTATGAAAGGGTCTGAAGAAAAATATTGTCCTCTAATGATTATTTTATTTAATTAAAATGAGGGCTCCGTGTTTTCTGTTTTTACATATTTTTACAAATAAATAGAGACAGAAAACATTGTCTTTCCTGTCTGTATTCATTTTTAAAAGTGTAAAAATACAGATAATTTGTCTTCTTTAGAGTGACTCTCCATGCTATGAATAATGACTTTCAGGCCGATGGCTGTACATAATTGCAGCATTGGAATCTACAAAGCGCAATGAGATGTGCTTAAATTACTGCACATCTCAACATGTATACGTGCTGTTATACTATTTTTTTATGTGGGTTTATTATTTTGTTATTTTTGGCTGTGTAATGTGCTCAAATCTGACAGGCATCAAAGTATGTTTATGTCACTACTTTGCTAGTTTTGAGAACACGTAGGGGCATATGTATCAAACGATTTTTCATTCACAAACACTGCGATTCGCAAAAATACAGCGTTTGGAAATGAAAAATCGCTAAACGTGATGTATGAGCTGTTTTTTCATCGCAAAATTAAGGTATCACAAAATTTGCGATTCCTTAATTTTACATAAGCATTTAAGGACTCGCAAATCGTGTTTCCTTAAATGCTATGTATGAAGCACCCACGTTGGGCGATTTCTCCCTAAGAAATCGCAAATTAACACCAACTTCAAGTTGGTGGTTATTTGAGATTTCTCTCACAAATGCACTTTTTGGCATTTGTAAAGGTGCCATGTGGTGCACATACATGCCCTGAGGGCATGTATGTGCGCCATATGCGCACACATGTTCATTTTAGGGGTCCATCTGGGTGTCCTTATGACACCCTTAAAATTATTCTCAATTTGCAATTCTCAAATTGCGACTCGTAAATTGAGAATGACTACACATTCCTTCCTATGGGCCTCCTGGTCCATAGAAATGAATGGTAAAGTATTCCTTAATTGTGATTTCGCAATCGCAATTAAGGAATACTAAGAATTCGCAAAAAAATTGCGATTTCTTTAATACATCCCGTTTTGCAATTCTCAAATAGCGATTTCTAAAAAATCGCTATTTGAGAATCGCAAATGAGGATGTTGATACATATGGCCCTAAATTCTATGTCAATGAACCTAAATGTGGCTCACACTTTTTCCTTTACTATGTTACAGATACCTTCAGGTGTACGGGTTTTGCTGAGGAAGGATTGTACACTCCCCACTACAGGTGATTCGGTTGTATTGTTTCCAACCGCTTCAAGTGTACTTGTCTTAGTTAATTTTCCAATATATTTTTTCACATTTTGCAGTAGCAATACTTTGGTTGGTCCTGACGAAGGCACTGGACAGATCGATTTCCAGGTGTACTGAAACATGTTGACCACATTATATTATCAGACAGCTATTTGGTAAAACTGTTGTTTGCGCTGTTTTTAGTTTGAACTGCGAGAGACAATAATAAATGTAGGGTCTGTAGCAATTCAATTTTAATCTCACATAGCACTGATGCACTGCACCTATTTTCCCCTCAGTCAACTGCTCTCATCTGGTAGTTTAGATAGTTATCCTCCTTTACCAATTTAATGAAAACATCCTCAGGCTCCCCAATCACTGTGATGGGGTTGTAGCCCTTAGTGTCACCAGAGTGACTTTAAGCGGAGACCCAGATGATGAAGCATGTCACCAAGTTCGTGAGTGATGGGAATCCGGAAATTTCATGAATATTTCTCTATTGTGGTGCCTATACATTGTGGTGTTTGTTTTCTAGAGTTTATAGTGTTCAGAACATTGTTGTAGACCCTTGGATACTCAAGGTATGTTAGTTTTGTGAATTGGGGCAAGGTATCCAGGCAGGTCTTAAAATATTGCCTCAGACCCTACCTAAAAGTGTTTGTGTTTTGTAGATTAAAATTCCCCATTATTAATATCAGTGTAATTTAGGACATTGTACAGGTGAGACTTAGATCTTTATTTAATAAGGTTAGTGGATTCACATTATAAGATTTGTTACATAGACGAATGTACATGTTCACAATACCCTAATCGCAATTGTTTCTAACTTATCAAAAAGATCCATCTAACATGCCTGTATCCATTCACTTTCTGCTGGTACCTTTGTAATACTTTTTGCCAAACTTGTGGATACTAACATTATAAACCCACCTGAGTTAAGACCTGTGCTATTTGGGATTTGCTCAAGACTATATGTGTGCAGGCAACAATTGTTTTCCCCTCATAGCCATGTCTCTTTAAAATATATAATAAATCGTACGCTTCTAGGATTTTCTTGAGAGATTCAGTGTTTATCAGGTGTTGTAGCCTGTAAATTTTCAATGTTCGAACAGACTGGATGTCAGGGTAAATGCTATCCTAATCGATATCACTCAGTCTACTATACTCATACTTTTCTTGCAGGTCAGAGCTTAAACAGTTGAGATTATTGGAGAAACGTATATAATTGGAGGTCCTTTCATTCCAAGGAGTATCAGTTTAAAATTGCCTTTATTATTTCCAACTGATCTTACTTTGGTGTTCATGCTAATTTAACTTGCTTGTTGCATAAGCTGATATAATGATTTAAAAAGGGTCTACAGTGAGGAGCCACCTTCTCTTTTACTTTTACTGTGGATACTCCATGAAAGAATAATTCTTGCACTGCATTTAAATCTATTTCTTCATCTCAAGAGAGCAAGGTTTTATGCTTGTAGAGTCTTTTAGTGCCTTGCCTTCTATGAAGCACACCTGTTTTGGGTGATCTATCCACATTTGTGACATATCCTCAAAAGGTTTGGTCTATTTAAAGGTCTCAACTTTTCTCTTTTCTTTCCTTCTCTTTTAAGGTCATAACATTAAGGAGTCTGCATACTTGTTTATCTTTGTTAAAAATGTGTCTCCCTTACCATATGCTTCTGTTATCTTAGCTTTACACTCATGCTTTACTTGCCACTGTTGAACCCACTGCTTTTGCACCTGTTATTCACTGGGGGATCCTTCTTTTAGAAGTTATATCCTTACAATGTATGATGTTTCCTTACTTCTTACACTCAGACCCTAACTGGAACTACGCACCTCTTTAGTCATTACATCCTTTCTTTGAATATTGTACACATTGTTATTGCTTGTTGTACTTGTGTGGTTAGGAGACTTTGCAATGTTTTTTAATCTGATCAACTCTACCTATTCCAATCTTTTTTTGAGTTGTATTTATTTATCTTTATGACTGCTGTACCCTGAAAGAGCCAGATCCTCCTGTGTTCCTCTTCCCTGGGGTTCTCTTAAGTGACCATACATCATTCCTACCACCGGAATATGGTATGTAGCCTCTGGTACTGTGATACCCAGTAAGAAATATGGAAACTCAAAGTAAGTCCTCCATAAGTACATGGAAGGGAGCAGCAAGAGAGTGAAGCAAGCATGTTCCAGCACACAAACACCAGAGGGAGGCACAAGTGTGCACAACTGTGGGAGAGGGATTGAACCATGGAAAATGTAGACAAAATAAGGGGCCAGTAGTGTAAGGGGCGTGGTAATGCTGTGGCTACATGGCTTCAGTCAACGGATAGACTACACACGTGATATGTACTTCTGGTTTGCATCATGCTACCACCACAATAGCACCAACACCTCTTAGCATTGCTGCTCTTCTTTCTAGGTCAATACCAACAGCAAATACTGATCAGCAGAACCATGGGCAGATGGAGACTGGGACCCGGCACTGGAAAAAATATATTAATGTTAGACCAGTTTTGATGGACAAATCTCAAGGAGAGCTCGAAGGTCTGCCAAAGTATTTGGGAACACGATTTCCCACTAGCAGCAGTATAAGAGTATATTGCATCCTCAATGCCAGACACTAATTAAACGTTAAATTGAATAACATTTGTTTTTCTGCAGATCAAACTAAAAATACACTCCTACCTAATGAGTCATTGTGCCTTGTTAAATATTAAAAGCGATTCAATTAATTATTTACAAGTAATTCAATTATACTTTAATAAACAAACATGTTACGTTCATTTATACATTCAAAACAGGTTGAGAAAATATTGTATAATTAAATTATAAATATATTCCATTTGTATAGCTTTTTTACCATTAAAATATATTTATTTATATTCCTAACTGTTTTAAATAACTTAATTTCATTGTTTTTAAATTACTATAGGGATTTGTTGTTTTAGTACTTACCTTCATTATTGTCTACGGAAGAGTGTAGGAGTACCGATGGTTGTCCATATGTGTTGTTGGACTTACTCCACCTCTGAGCTGGAGTAATTAACAACTGTTTTTGGTCCCTTTTTGGCTATAGTAACTTTGGACAGTTTGTTAATAGCAAGGGTTTACTCTTTTGCAGCTAGGTGCATGCCACTCTCTAATCCTCTCACTAATCCTCCCTAAACTTGTTCTTACTCCTCTTAAATCTCTCCCATTTACCAGTAAGTATGCCCCCTTTTCCAGCCATTTACCCTCCAACATTTTATACTAAGTAGCAAACTTACATGTGTGAGGATCTCCCCGTAGAAAGATAGGAGAGGTGGAGATTTACACCTGTGAATATAATTTTGTGGTATTTTAGTTACACTATTGTAGTATTAACAAATTTACTACAAAATGTAGTTTGTGACTATGCTCCTCAGTGCCTATGTTTGCAGTAGGACATTGCCTGACAGTTACCACCAAGACTGCCATACCTCAGGCCATAATAGCATATTTGTACATGGCACTTAATACCATGCCACAGTGTGTTTTGTTCTTCAGTGCTGTAAATAAAGAATGCAGCAATTAACCAAGTTATTATTATCTAATATTTCAACCTCAAAAGGATTACATTCAGAGCTGGCATTGCCAGGATTTGTATTTGGGGCCAGCAGGTATCACCAGCTGTCAGACATTTGCTTGGCCATCTTCAGGTAGATAGTCTGGGCGTCTACTTCGCGGTCGGGCTGTTATACCTTTCATGGAGTGGACCCACATTTTTAGAGGGGCCTGCAAAGTGCAAACCTATTTTGATGGTATTACCATTTTCGGACAGGGCTGCGAAAATACACAAGGACAATGTCAACAGTTCCCAAAAAGATGCTATACATTGTGGAACAATATTACCATTTCACAACAGGGTATCTACTCTTATAAGACGTCAATTCACTTCTAACAAACTTATAAGTAATTTCATCTCTCTTTACTTCAGAAAATGAGAGCTCTTTTTCCTTTGCATTCTGCCACATGGCAAGGGTTCAGCAATATCTGTAATTTTAATTATCAAATTCCAGCATTCAAGAAGTTATGAAACACAATGCAAGGGACACAGGCTATAAATATAGTGAGGGCGTGGGTGGGAGGGTGTCATACTCATCCGAAGATGTGAAGAAAAGATATCTTGAACCAGAGAATAGAGTATGTGCAAAATGTTGTCAATTTGTATTTTTTTTTACATTGACTGAATTATCTAGGAGGGCAATTTATTAGGATCCCAGTAGTGCATTAACAAGAATGTAAATATAAATATACATTCCAGGTAATATTCACCAAAAATTCATCATACAAGTAATCAATAAATATAAGTATACCTACAAATTTCATACTATGTATCGCTAAATACATAAGACACAGCAAACTACCAAAAAATGGTTATCAACCAAAGCGCCTGGGGCATATATACTAATCATACAGTTGACTTAAAGGCAGCTAAGAAATAAAGATGACTCATAAAGTGCTTAGCAACGAGATGCAAGAGAAGAGTTTGGGTAATTTAATCAGCCCCTTTAAACTCATCCTCAGTCTTCAGATAATGAATATTGCCCCCTGTGTTTTTCAAATTTCTTCACTCCCCCAGTTGTATTGCATACAGTTGTTCACTGGTTCAACTCTCCTTATTTTATGTAGCCAGTCCTTCCTTATAAGAATCACCTGAGACTGCCAATTTTGAAGTAGAAGGGACCGAGCTACCGCTTGTGCTATATATACTTCATTGACCCATCTGTTGGGCAGACCCTTTAATGGATCATGCCCCAAGACTCTCAGCCAAGTGATTAAAGCCAAATTAATCTTCCATTCATTTACAAGATACTGAAATACTTCAGCCCAGAATCCCTGAATGGATGAGCAATGACTAATTACATGTGTTCAATTGGCCGGGGATTAATCTAAACATACAAAACAATTTCCAGGGAGACACCGGTCAATATGTCTTAAGAAAATCGGAATTCTGCATAGAACAGAAGCCATTTAGAAAAAAATGGCATTCAATGCCAATTAGCCCTTCTCAGACCACTATAGTTAAGTATATTAACTTCCTTCCACATCTTATTTCTTATTTCTAAGTTTTCATATTTGTGCTATTTATTTATCACTTTTTGGGCAAGGTTAGGACCTTCAATAGAAGCAAGCATTCTTTTCCAGTCCCCGAGTGTTCCAAAACCCCATCAACTATTAGGGCAGCCGCCCTGCTGCTGAGGATCTGGGCCAGATGGGGAACAGCATTTACAACGCAACTTTTACAACGAAGTACCTTTAGGACGCAACCATTACAACCCAACTTTTACAACGACTTGCGCTGGGGGGCGCTCTAGGATAGGGAATAGGTTTAGTTTACTATCCAACACCTTCCCTACTATCCACGGGGACTGGAGTTGGAATAGTAAATTAAACTATTCACTATCCAGCGCCCCCCAACGCAAGTCGTTGTAACGACTTGCGTTGTAAAACTTGCGTCGTAAAGGCATGCGTTGTAAAAGCATGCGTTGTAACGACATACATCCGGGCCAGATACATATCAATCAATATTTTATTGCATGGTATAAAGGATCCTGAAAGAAGAAAATTATCCTGTATCCGCTGTCAGACTCACGCTAAGTTTAGCCATCTGTCCCGCAGCGGTACGTTTGGTATTTCCCAGTACCACACTTTTCCCCACTTCTTCCCAATTTCAGGTGCTAGATTTCTCCCTGGTTCAATATCAATAACAGCCGGTGGTATGGCTGCATTAATCTAGGGGATAGTATATCGCCCATAGAGATTCCCACGCTTCCTGAAGAACTACTTAAAGCTCTTATAGTGGACTCTTTTGGGATGCTCAAACATCTTGAGCACATGCAGAATATGAAACGCTTCACAATATTATTCATTAAATAAAAACAATGTAACTTCGAATTAAACCTAGACATGCATTGTGCAAATTAGGAAAGTAGTAATCAGCCCTCCCTCCTCCCGCGATTCATATAAAGTGCATAGTGCAATTCTGGGCGATTTTTTGGCAGATAAATGATGAAAACATGGATTCTACAGATTTGAAAAAAGGAGATAAAACACCTGGAATAGCTGAGAACAGGAAATTGAATAATGGGAGGACCGACATTTTGATCAGGGAGATTCTCCCCAAGATAGTCAACGGGAGAGAATTCCACAGAGAAAATAGATTTTGAATTATTAAAAGGAGGGGAGCGAAGGTAAGGTCATACAAATCCTCGATCTCAGAAGAGAACCTTATGCCTAGATATCACTTTGGACGGGAGTTCACACAAACTACCATGTACGGGAACAGATCCCCATAAGCTTGGACCATACCAGTCACCCAACACCAGCGAACCTCTTTATTAATGCACTGTTGACCACTTTGTCTCCCAACCCCTTTTGAAAGAAATATAGCAGTACCGCAGTGGGCTGCTTGGGAGGACCAGAACCCTCTATATGCTGCCTACTTTTTAAACATTGAAAACCCTGCCAGCTTCCCAACCGGGATATGAGTCGCCTGCATCCGAATCACTGCTGGGATTTCAGCTAGGATCCACATTTCTATTGCCTGCAGTTTCTTAATATCATTTAAACCATTTGCATTATAGGAAACTACCTTCAAGAATGTACTCAAACTAATAGTCTACTCTAAAATAGGCTTTAAGCTATATTATCTTACTGCCCCCCCCCAAACAAAGCCACAGACCAAATTGATCCACCCTCTCCAAATAGGAGCCATATACACAAGTAAATACTGGTTTCTTCCCAACAGCATCATCTTAATCTTGAATTAGGCAGGAGGGGAGGAACCTACCTCCAGATATGTTTAGCATTCTACTCTACTTTCCCTGCTACTCTAGGTAAACAACTGCATACCTGGATTCATTGTTATCAAACTTTTCACCCAACCCTAACACCTGACACCTGACACATGCCCCACCAATTCCTCCCCCGTTTCCCCTCTTGGTTTACGTCCTCTCACTACACCCTCCCTTGAGCCATGGTGAGTGGTGCACCATCTCACTGACATGCTCCCCACGCCCAAAGGTCTGGCTCCGTGAGCTTGTGCGAAGATCTATCATCCTACCCCTACCCCCACCACACCAAGGCGCCCCGGCCTGGATAATCAAGGACCCAGCATTAGACAAAGAAAAGAAAAAAGAGCAAAGAAAAAAGAGGAACGATGGAAGCATGAAAGCACCCCCTAATAGTAACCAAAGTACACTAGTTCTTGCTCCTAAGTGATTAGACATACCATTTCTTGAAACATTCAAATGATGATTGGACAAATAGTTCATTGGGCCCCAGACCTAAAAGCCGATGTTCCATGCCAGAAGAAGAACAGAATCACATGTAATAATCACAGTCCCAAATCTTAGTTTGTCAGAGTAACCAGTTATATGTGAAACGGCTCTTTTACTAACACCTTCAGTTTTGACTGTTGTGCAATCATTGCCAGGGTCCCCTATGCTTTAAAAAGGTGGTACACAAACAAATGATGGATCGAATGCTGAATAAATCATACATTCACCCCGAGTCAAGAGATCTGGGTTAAATCCATTGTTCTTTTGCTCACCATGCCACCCCAATTTAGACGCAGCCATATGAAAATCAGTCTTGACCCTGTGCCTAATCGCAACAGTCCAGATCGAACTGCCAAGCCAGGTCCTCCCTGTACTGATAACAAGCATCCTGGGACCGGTTTCTGGGTATTACACTTCATCAGCCAGGCTATCTTGAATCCAGTGGCACAGTGAGCAAGGGACCCACATCTGGGCATACCCATCCCACTTGGGGTGAAAAGTGCCACGCAAACAAATGATGGACGGAATGCTGAATAAATCATACATTCACTCCCAGTCAAGAGATCTGCGTTAAATCCATTGTTCTTTTGCTCACCTTGCTACCCCAGGCATTTAGTAGTAGTAAAGTTAGGATTTTGTCATAAGTTTGACTTAAGACAAACTTAAGACAAACTTAAGACAAACTTAAGACAGACTTAAGACAGACTTAAGACAGACTGAAGACAGACTTAAGACAGACTTAAGACAGACTTAAGAGAATCATAAGGCAAAATCCTAACTTAAGTCTGTCCTAAGTCTGTCTTAAGTCTGTCTTAAGTCTGTCTTAAGTTTGCCTTAAGTCAAACTTAAGACAAAATGCTAACTTTACTACTACTAAATGCCTTCTGTGAATACCAAAAGTAGTAAGTTTAGGATTTTGTCTTACGTTAGTTCTGTGAATCAGGCCCACTGGGTTGAAACAGCAGAGATTCTGTGAAACTAGGATTCCCTTGACACAAAGTGAAAGTATGTTTTTGTATCTGCTCGGTGAGTCCTAGATTGAATTTGGTCATCAAAAAGCAAATCTAGGAATAAGAATTTATTGATGAATTTTTTGTTTCTTATTGTATGTTATTGAATATGTATTTATCTCTGTTTTAATGTTCATATTGTTGGGTATTGCAGTTTAAAGACTAAGGTCTAAATAAACATTGCTTTTGACTGACTGACTGACTTGCTCATAATGGGCTCTAGAGCCAAGTCCTAGCTTTTGCCAAGCAGCAGAGATAATATAAAAGGATCTTCCTACATCTATGTAAACAAAGAGAGTAACATTACCCTCTGTTCAAGTGTGCAGCTTTCACCAGCATGTTTGTGCATGATAGGGCACTCTCAGTTCCAGCTCTAAATCACCCAGCTGATATGTAAGCCTCTGAAGGAGAAGGGGGCAGGGCAGTAGTGTGTTTAACAGAAGTTCCATGGGCGCCCGGTGCAACTGCCCCAGCGTCAGATGTGTCCCATTGATCAGCAAACAAAACAATGCTTGCTGCTTCTCCTGGCTGCTATCACCGAAGCAGCTCACATTGCTGCTGAATGCATTTGAATATATTATAGGTTTCAGGGCTGCTGTTTGAGGCAACAAGGTGGCAGGGAATACATTCCTGTCCAGGCAGATATGCACTCCATCACAAGAGCACACTTGTTCTGCATCCCAAAATTAAAAACTGTTACATCCTATGCTGCATTCAATAAGCATCAAAATTACAAAATCCGTTCTTGCACAAGGCCAAGACAGAAGGCTCTTGAATACACCTTTGCAATTAACCATTTAGATTAACAGGAGCTCTTTTCTACAAGTGAATAACTAGAAATCCTTTTGCCTTTTGGAGAAAATAAATATAGTTGAATTTCTAGTCTGAGCCATAATACCTTGACATTTTCTCCTGTTCACATCATCCATAATGCATTTATAGTGGGTAACAGCCTGGTCAACCCATAGGAAACTTAACATGCATTTGTTTCCAGGTTCCAGTCCATGTGTATTCTTGGTTTTCATCTCTGTTGTTGTCTTCTGTCTGTTTTCTGCCTGATATGACCCAGCATGCTCACTGTCCTTAAAACAACGGTTCCTTTTCACAGAAGCTATTTTGTGATATGTAAAGTCGGTCTGGATGGCGCTCGTGGACCTCTGCTTGCACGGAATTCTGCAGAGCGCCCCAAAAACTCTGGAAGACTCTGAGGAATTCCACGAGAGGGTGGAGATACTCATTTTTGATGCATGGCAATGCAATGCACGAAAGCGCGCGCAAACGGCACTGCGGATTTGCATGAGCATGGCTATTTTGTTTTCTGCTGTCTGAGGATGGTGCTGGGGCCTGTTTCTTAATCCACCCTTAATCTTTTTTCAAACCCCCCATCTGACTCATCCATCCCTCATTTTGCTTTATTGTATCAGTGTGCTTTTTTTGTGTTTATGTTTTTGTCCTTTTGTTTGTACTTTTCATGGTTTTCCCTTTAAGTTTATACTTTTTTCTTTTTTCCTTCACCTATTTCTTCTTTTTGTTTTTTTGGAACACCCAGTGCCATTGCAGAGTGGGGTGAGAGAGGGATTGGCTGTGCCAGGGTGGCTATTAGCTGCACATCTTGCGGTCGTCAGCACTGCCAAGAGGTGCAGCACCGTGCCATTTTCTCTAAGGTGGTGGTGGCTGTACTACTTTTTTAAGTGGCATCACCTCCTCTCCATGCTTGCATTAGTGTAGTTTAGGATAGTTGGAATAGGCGTAGGTTTAGGGAATTAGGAATAGGTAAATTTGATACTAGTAGTAGTATATTTGATCTGATGTACAAAAGTACAACGTTACAGTGTTTGCCTTTGCCTTTTAAAATATTTTGGGGAGATTATTAACTGAGCCACACATTTTTCTTATTTTATCTCTTTATTTCTTACATCAGCATCCAGGGGCAAGTAGGGGGCTGGTCAGGGCTCCAGGGGTGCCACCATCAGTGCCGTGATGGGTGGAAGTTTCACCTTCACCACTAACACCAGAGCCGTTGCCAATACTGATGGATCTGCTGGTACCAGTAAGTCTGCCTAATAACCCCTTGGCTGCTGGGGCTTTTCCCCTGCTGTGCTGGGGGCGTGCACAGTGCCCCCATGTTCATGACAAGCTCAGATCGTCATGAGCCACGGTGCTCCGGTGCTCATGACGAGCTCAGGCCGTCACAGCCATGCCCATTTAATGGAACCTTCAGCACAGCAGGGGAATTAACCCAGCGCGCGAGCGTTCCACGGGCCATGACGAGCTCAGCTCGTCATGAGCACCGGAGCACAGTGGGTCATGACGAGCATGGGCATGGGAGGGCTTAATATTATCATTACTTCCCTAACTTTTACCACTACACATAAGAAAACTTTTTCCTTTTTATTTTCTTTTTTACTGTGCCTGTATCCTAATTTTATCCCAACTCCCCTTCATTCTGCTTCTGTTTAATGTTTTTTTAAAATCTTGTTTTCCTTGCATTATACTAGGTATTGTCTATATTTCATGTTTTTGTTGTTAACTTACTCCTGCCTTTGCTATTATGTCTGTAGCTTCCATTTGTTCACTTATATGTCTTGTGAACTGCTACTGTAAGACTAAGAAAAATTATTTTAGGACAGGTACTCTACTAGGAAGATTGCATGCCCAAAGAAACTATATATATTCTACGCATGTTCGTTGGGAAGGTTTTCTTTATCATACTCATGCTCAAACAGTAAAACAAGAAAGTGGCCATAATCATGGGTGGACCCTCCAATTGTTGTGTATGTATTCACTTGTACAGTAGTAAAGCTGGAAACAAGTATGAGGATGGTCCTATTCCATTTGCCAAATAAGATCATATGTCCTTCATTGACCAATTGTTATTCCTCCCCTTCATTGTGCGTGAATGATTCAAGAGTCAGTCAGTCAGAAATGCTTTATTCGATTGTAGAGCAAACATAAAATCATAAAAGCAGTGATCACAATAAACCATTTCATAAAAATGCCATAAAGATACATTAAAAATAAAGTTATGCAGTTACAATAACAGGCTAAAATCCTTCAATGCTACAATTGATGTGCTAAAAAATTCCGTTTCCTCAGGATACTTTTTAAAAAACCAGACATAGTTGCTATACAAACTTCATTTTCCAGTTGTAGGAATACATACGCTGGCCGGCATTGCCGCCATATGCCCTGCTTCAAATATTGCTTGATCCACCTTTTACGTTCATTCTCATAGTATTTACAGAATAAAACCATGTGGATTGCAATGATAGGTTATCACAGGGACAAAGCTCCACATTCTTTGACCAATCATTTTTGGACGGAAATGTTACCAGGCGATGGAATGTTTCGAATCTAAACCTGGTCAAAATAAATCTATCAAAACCCTTTGTGCAATGGCGCAAATAAGGTTGAATAGTATTACAAGCCAGGGTCATTTGATGTTTAATCACAGATATTTTTGTGATTTCGCCCATTGATCTAAGCAGTTCGAAATGGTTCATACATAGGGTTTTCAATTCCTTTCTCGATATCATGCAGATTAGTTGAGTGTTATTATACAGTTCGGGTCTATGCAGATCCGTTAATGTTTTCCTCACATAATCTAACCATGGAATTTGTCTAGAATCATCCAATGCCATTACGTCCTTACTAATTTAACGATTAAGGCCCAGCGCATCTACAGACCAAACTCTCTGCCAGAGTAGAATAGGTTGTAAGATCTGTAATAAACTCCATTTCTAGTTCTGCGTGACAGTTAAAAACTGAAGAGCCCTGAGGTAGCTCTAAAAGATATCTTAAAAAGCAATTTTCTGCGATTTGAATAGACGCTACGTTCTGAAACCCCCAAATGCCCGCCCCATAAAGTGCTATGCTTCTACATTTGGCTACATATATTTTTAGAAAAATCTCCAGTGGTCTTGTTCCTAATTTTTGGGCAAAGTTCACTAATGCTGCAATTGAGCATTTAAACAATAAGGTCCTGCTCCTGACCACAGGACCCCAGGACCCCGACCCATCAAGGAGCACCCCCAAGTAGGAAAATGTTTTAGTGTGCTCAATGGTGACGTCACCCACCTGGATAGATTTACATTTGGCCCGTCCTTTCCCACACATCATCACAAATTATTTCTTGGCATTTAATCTTAAGCCCTTTTCATCCATGAACTCAATGTATTTGGAAAGTGCCCTCTGGGCGCCTGTTTTTGTTCTGGCCATTAGCACCGCGTCATCCGCGTAGAGAAGGGTGACAGCCTGCTTATTGCTATATCTTGGTGAGTCCACTACCCATGCCTCAATCTCCTCCTCCAAAGCGTTCGCATATATGGAGAAAAGGAATGGGGCCAGGACGCCGCCCTGTCTGACACCCCTCTCTACGCGGAAAGACTTGGTGCAGTATCCCTTAAGGCCGTGTCTCACCTTTGCGGTGGCTCCTGCATATAGTTGTCGAATGCAAATCTTCCAGGACTCCCCAGAGCTTATTATGGTCAACACAGTCGAAAGCGGCTGTGAGATCAACGAATAAGGCATATAAGCACCCCCTCTTTGCCAGTGTATATTTTCCTTGAAATAACACAAAATTTAGGACCTGCTCCACAGTACCCATCCCCTCCCTAAATCCGTACTGGACCCGGCTCAAGATGTTATTGTCGTCAGCCCAGGTTTGTAGTTTGTTTAAAACCACCCTACCTGCTATCTTCATTAGTGAGTCCAGGAGAGATATGGGCCTGTAGCTAGCAGGATTCTCTCAGTCCCCTTTTTTATAGATAGGTATTATTACCGATTCGGACCAGGTTTTTATGAATCGTTTTAACAGCAGGCCGTTAAAACACGTGTTAAAAGTGGGGCCCAAAGATCAATAGTCAATATGAATATGTCAATTGGGATCCCATCAGGCCCCGGGGCTATCCCATCAGGCCCCGGGGATTCAAGAGTCATTATAGCTTTGCCCCTCCATTACAAAAATTACAAAAGGTTTTTGGTTGGCTTGACTACCTGGTTTCTCAAACACTGTCAACAAACAAACTGCCCAATGTGATATTTTTGATTGAAGACACTGCAACTAAACTGTAGTGATGTATTTTGCATTAAAAAAATGATAAGGGGAGGCATATCCGGCAACTAAAATGTGTAATGTTTATTCAAGCCACACAGATCATTGCCGGGGACAGTGACAGAACCAGAGGGGCAGGCGCGGCAGAGGTCGAAGATGGAGTCCAAGTGGTGGCAGGGATGGGTGGTGATGAGTCACATTGCTCACTTATTGAAAATTACTAGTATAATCACTTCAAGGGAGTCGTGAATCTCCCACGCCCTCCTCTTTAGCAGCTACAGCATGGTTGAGTTAATGGCTTCCTCTATCTGCAACTCAGAAGCCGAAAGCTCCCAATGAACACTAAAAATTAAGGGTTGATGGGAAATTGAAAAAAGGATTGAAGGAGAAAGGATGGGTGAAATTATATATGAGTGAAAGGTTGCGTGGGTGAGGGAAGGTGAAAGGATGCATAGGTGGGTGATAGGATACATGGGCGGGTGAAGGATGGGTTTATGGGAGTAAGGATGCCTGCTGGGGTGGGGGAAATGGGTGATGGGTTAATACAAACCTTCTCGGATGGGTTAAAGCAGGATAGGTGAAAGGGTGAATGGGTGAAAGGATACGCGGGTAAGTTAATGGATGTATTGGTGAGAGGATGGTTGAGAGCAGTGGATAGGTGAAGGAATGGATGGATGGTTATATATGGATGGGTGGTTTTCAATAGTGAAAGACTGGATGAGAGAATGTAAAGCTTAATGGTGGGCATCAAAGTATGAAGAATACTAGTACAATGAAATGATGAATGGATAATTGCTTGGATGAAAAACAAGGGTGTTCTTCTGGAGAGGGGTTCTTCTGGAGAGGGGTCTGGACAACTACTTCACTTGTTTGGAATGGTTTTATCAAAACTTTGGTTCAAAGTGAGGGAGATATTTCAGCCTGCTTCCTAAACTCACTCTATATATATATATATATATATATATATATATATATATTACCTACTGGCGGTCGTCAGTAGGTAGTTATAGTTAGGATCGATTTCCATAGGGAAATCGCAACATTCTATTTGGAATAACTTTGGCGCCGAATGAGGAATCAGCCTGAATTGTTCAGCAACTTTGCCTCGCAGCGCTCCGCTCCTTCCCTGAAAGTTTGGGGGGCATTCGTCAAGCGGGGGCCGCGATAATAGGGGGTCCCAAAACGTGTTTTCCCCATGTTAATTTCCATAGGGCGGTCTGTCGCACTTTTAGCTCGAACGGCTGAATGGATTTTCACCAAACTTGGCAAAATTGTAGGGACTGGTAGCCCGATGTGCCTTTGCTATGTCTCAAGATATGTGCTCCAGAGCATTTTGAGTAATTTAGGTTCAAAAAAATGTATATATCTAGAGCCGCGCCCCGGTACGCGTACCGGGGAGCGCTCCGGGCGCGCCAAGCGACTTGCGCACGGCAAGCTGATTGGCTCTCGGGTGTCTGTAAACATTCGAAACAGTCCGCAGCGGCCGCCATCTTGTGTCTCGGTAGGATCGAGACACAAGAGGTGGTAAAAACAAAAGGGAAAATAATGAAAAGGGGGCAGGGTAGACCCCCCCTTGCCCCCTAGGTTTGATGTGGGGGCAATAAAAGGGTCCCTCGGGTAAAAAAAATGTTTTACTTTTTTTTTCGATTTTTGCGGGGGGAGCGCACGGTACGCGCACCGGTGAGCGTACCAGGGAGCGTACTTTGGTGAAAAATAGTGAAAATAATAGTGTAAAATAATCATTTTGAGTGATTACAGGTAGGGTAGCTCTGAAAAGAGCTTTTGGGTTCTGTGGCTGTTTTAGGTACCTACAAGTACGTCCCACATACACCCACACGCACACAACCCTACACCCCCACAGTCACACACTCCCCACACACACCTTACACACGGACACCTCCACCCACACCCAAACACCCCACAGCCCTACACCGACACCTTACACATCCACACCCACAACCACACATCCCACACACCCAGACACACACACACACCTCACCCCCCAACACACACACAGGCACACACAGATACCTCACAGACACACCTCACACATCCCACACACCTCCCCCCACACACACACGCACACCGCACAGGCACATCCACACATCCCACACATACACACACATCCAATACACATACTCCCCACACCCACACACACCCCAAACACACCTCACACACCCACACTTCCACCTACACCAAAACACCCCATACACCCACACCCACACACACACTTTACACACCCACATCCCCACCCACACCCACATACCCCACACAGATATACACCTCATCCCCCTCAGACACACACACACACACATACACACCTCGCAGACACACCCCGCACATCCCTCACACACACCTCCCCCACCCCCACACATGGGGAAAACTCAGTGAAACACTAAAATAATAATTTAAAGTGCTTAGAGGTAGGGTATCTCTGAATAGAGTTGTTGTGTTGTGTGGGTGATTTAAGTACCAACATGTAGGTACCAATGCAGAGTCTTAAATTCAATGTACACCGTTTACTCTGTAGATAATTTGCATGTTGTTATAGAAGTTATTGTGGTATATGGAATGCATACCATAGTCTGTCAGGAAAACATAAAGAACATGGAGGCAGGAGATGAAAAAGAGATGTCAAATACACTTTGGAGATAATATAGTGGGAGAAAGGAAGTATCCATGAGCAAAATTACTATGTAAAACAAAAAAGTTGGACAGTATACTATAAGTCTCACATTATATTATATTCATTTTGGTACTATTTCATTGATTACATATAAAATGTCTGGAACAATTTTTAATTATTAAATATAAATTTATTGCTCTGATTTTTCAAAATTTAATAAGATTTCCAACATTATGTCGTCAGGAATGTCCTCATTTGGATTACATGATTCCATTTCTTCCACATATTTCAGAAACTCTTCATCAAGAGACTGATCCAAAAAATCTGAATCGTTATTCTCTTCCTCTGGGTTGTCCTGAAGATCAAGTTCGAATGAAATATTACATTTAGTTTGATCTCCTTCCATTATGTTGCTGTAAATTGCATAAAAAATAAATATATCAGTAGAGATAGGGCACTGTTGGGTTTAAGTTCAGACAGGTAGTTTTGATTTTTTAACAGTGAAGTTATCTTTGGGCAGTGTATGGTATCAGGCTGGAAGTAGAAATATAAAAAAGTGTATGTGATGAAACCTAAGTAAATTCATAATTATACAAGACAAGCCTAAATCCATCCATAACTATAACAGAGAAGCCTATCTCAATCTATAACTATTACAGAGGGATAGTATATAACTATCAGAAAAAGTTTTCCATATTAACTTAAAGTGCACAATATACTTCAGTTTTCAAAATAACAACTTACCTTTAAAAAGAAGTTGAAGTTATTAGTGAAAATCCTTTTGAAATGTACACCAGGAAGTAGTAGTCAAAATGGCTGTGTTTCCCTCTCTTTCTTTATATATATTCATGTACATAACCAATCAAATGTCAGGTAAAAAAAGTAGGAAATGAAAATAACATTTTAATTGGTTGTCAATTCTAACACTTCAGATGTGTTTTTGTGAAGTAATTTACCTCAGGGTATTTAGAGAGGTCTACAGGCTAAATGGCTCAATGGAATTCCATCGAATTTGGGAAAATGGTAGGGATTGGTATGTAGTATGAGCTATTCTATATTTGGTGAATGTGTCTCCAGTGGTTTTTATGTAAATTAACTTTTAACATTTTTTTTACAACGCTTCCCGGTGCGCGCCCCGGTACGCGTACCGGCAGCACTACGGCAGTCCTCCATTTTGTTTTCGGTAGATTTAAGACAGAAAATGGAGGACAAACAACGTTGGGAATGGGTATAAGGGGGCATCGTAGGCACTCCTTGACCCTCTAGGTTTTCTGAGGGGGTCTTAGGAGGCCCAAATAGGCAAACAAAAAAAAAGTTTTTATTTATCGCGGGGGGAGCGCCCGGTACGCGCACCGGGAAGCGTACCGGGGAGCGTACTATGGTGAAAAATAGTGAAAAAAGTTAGAAAAAGATAATCATTTGGAGTGATCAGAGATAGGGTAGCCCTGAAAAGGGCTTTTGGGTTTTGTGGCTGATTTAGGTACCTACAAGTAGGTACCAATGCACAGTCTTAAATTCAGGAGGAATATTCTATTCCCCTCATCTGAAAAGTGCACACCATCTTCCCTGTAGATATCTTGCATGTTGTAACGCAAGTTATTATTGTATATTGAACCCATTCCATAGTCTCTCATGTAATCAGAAACAGATTTATTCACATGTTTCCGTGCTTTCTCAAATTGTGGACAAAATTGATTGGACCACTTCCATTTCTGCCTTTGGCATATATTGGAATATACCAAGGCAGTTTGAGGAAAAAGTGCCATCAATTGATCAAAGGTGTCCTTTATAAGCATTTCCAGACCTACCCCAGTCAAAGTGCCCAAGTCATTTCCTCCACAGTGCACAATTAAAAGGTCAGGGTGTGGCAAATGCAAAAAGGTTTTCACCAATGGTATCAATTGGTGACATTTCAATCCTCTGTGGCCAATCCATTTAATCTTCACATTTGGTAAGTCAAGGTTGTGAAAATTTCTGGTAGCTGCATACCTTTGAGCCCAGTGGATATAGCTATGTCCAATAATCCAGACAGAATACATGGTGAGAGGAGATTCTGATGCAGTCAGATGAAGTGTGGAAAAGAAATGGCAGTTGGAACAATAGGAGTTTGTAAAAAAAAAACCTGTGGAGCTTCAGTGCTCTTGAATCACAAGCAATGATTGGTAGAATGAGATAGTTGAAAACTGAAAGTTAGGGTGCATGGTTGTGTTCTGTGTAAGAAGTAATTTGAATGGTTAAAAAAAAGTAATTTAAAGAAACCTTGCACCAGAAAAGCTGGTGTATTCGCAGGTCAAACATCCTTGACCTGCAACATTGCAACATTGTAGAATAAACTTTTAACCCTGGGAGCTCAGTGAGGAGGGAGTTGCTATGGTAACAGGTAGAAAGGGATGAGGGGGGGAAGGGTGTTGGTTTGAAAATACAGAGGGAAGAGATTTGATTGGTTACCATGAGCAATATGTGTGTAGAATTAGAGGTTTTCTGTGCCTTTATGGTTTGCAGTGTCTGGAGAACATACCTTTTGCTCTGCTAAAGAAATATTGGTGTGTGTATCTGACACTGTTCTGAATCTCCTAAAGTATTCGTAAAGGTGAGTTATGATTCATTTAATATACATAGAGACTTGTATACTCTATGGAGAAGATTTAGAAGCAAATTGTGGTTTTTTAATGTTGCTTTGTGTCATGCTTTTTGATAATGCTTGGTAAAAAGTTTTTACTGCATAGAGTAATTGTATTTTGTAAAATTGTGAAGTTTTAGTCGTGACATGGAATGCTTCTACATAGGACCTGTGCTGTGTTTTGTAAATGTGATGTCAAAAACGACTTTGGGGAAAATAAATGGTTTTTACATTTTTTAAAAGGAATAAAGAATGTGTGCATGTGTAATAGAAATATATTTGACTCTTTACAATGATGTTACCTGTGTTAACTCAGTGTAGGAAGCATATTGAGTTTGTTTGCATAGAGGAATTGTATTTTGTAAAATTATGAAGCTTCATGTGAAAGCGTTTGCCTCAGTATTATTCCTGTTGTGAGGCAGGTGCAAGATTTTGCCTCAGTCTTATCCCTGCTGTGAGGCATATAGTTGTAAATATGATCTGTGCTGTGTTTCCTAAATGTGATGTCAAAAACGATTTTGGGGAAATTAAATGGATTTTACATTTTTGAGTATAATGTGGCGCAAAGGTTTAAAAAATGACGCATACATGCGTCAATTTTTAAATATGGGGAAAAAAGGTGTGCAGTGGACTAGGCTTCATGAAGCATATCCCTGTCTGCATTCTTAGACACAGGTGTCAATTTGACTCTTTACAATGATGTTAGCTGTGTTTTAAAACAGTGTAGGAAGCATATTGAGTTTGTTTGCATAGAGGAATTGTATTTTGTAAAATTGTGAAGCTCCATGAGAAAGCGTTTGCCTGTCTTATTCCTGTTATGAGGCAGGTGCAAGATTTTGCCTCAGTCTTATCCCTGCTGTGAGGCAGATGATTGTAAATAGGATCTGTGCTCTGTTTCCTAAATGTGATGTCAAAAACGATTTTGGAGAAAATGATTGGTTTTTAAATTTTTGATTATAATGTGGCGCAGAGGTTTAAAAAGTGATGCATCTACCTACATGCATCAATTTTTAAATATGGGGCAAAAAGGTACTTGTTTGGGTTTTCCTGGGGAGCGTAGGTGGTGAAGCTTGTGTCTAAGAGTGCAGCGGACTAGGCTTTATGAAGCATATACCTGTCTGCATTCTTAGACGCAGGTGTCAATTTGACTCTTTACAATCATGTTACCTGTGTTTTAAATCAGTGTAGGAAGCATATTGAGTTTGTTTGCATAGAGGAATTGTATTTTGTAACATTGTGAAGCTCCATGTGAAAGCGTTTGCCTCAGTCTTATTCCTGTTGTGAGGCAGATGATTGTAAATATGATCTGTGCTGTGTTTCCTAAATGTGATGTCAAAAACGATTTTGGGGAAAATAAAATGTTTTTACATTTTTGAGTATAATGTGGCGCAAAGATTTAAAAAATGACGCATACATGCGTCACTTTTTAAATATGGGGAAAAAAGGTACATGTTTGGGCTTTCCTGGGGAGCCTAGGTGGTGAGGCTTGTATCTAAGTGTGCAGTGGACTAGGCTTCATGAAGCACATCCCTGTCTGCATTCTTAGACACAGGTGTCAATTTGACTCTTTACAATGATGTTAGCTGTGTTTTAAATCATTGTAGGAAGCATATTGAGTTTGTTTGCATAGAGGAATTGTATTTTGTAAAATTGTGAAGCTCCATGTGAAAGCGTTTGCCTCAGTCTTATTCCTGTTGTGAGGCAGGTGAT
The DNA here is from genome assembly GCF_964261635.1 of Lissotriton helveticus. Taxonomy (NCBI): domain Eukaryota; kingdom Metazoa; phylum Chordata; class Amphibia; order Caudata; family Salamandridae; genus Lissotriton; species Lissotriton helveticus. The sequence continues at coordinate 1,178,193,202 of NC_136072.1, read as the reverse complement.
TGTAAATATGATCTGTGCTGTGTTTCCTAAATGTGATGTCAAAAACAATTTTGGGGAAAATAAATGGTTTTTACATTTTTGAGTATAATGTGGCGCAGAGGTTTAAAAAGTGACGCATCTACCTACATGTGTCAATTTTTAAATATGGGGCAAAAAGGTACTTGTTTGGGTTTTCCTGGGTAGGTGGTGAAGCTTGTGTCTAAGAGTGCAGTGGACTAGGCTTCATGAAGCATATACCTGTCTTCATTCTTAGACGCAGGTGTCAATTTGACTCTTTACAATGATGTTACCTGTTTTTTAAATCAGTGTAGGAAGCATATTGAGTTTGTTTGCATAGAGGAATTGTATTTTGTAAAATTGTGAAGCTCCATGTGAAAGCGTTTGCCTCAGTCTTATTCCTGTTGTGAGGCAGGTGATTGTAAATATGATCTGTGCTGTGTTTCCTAAATGTGATGTCAAAAACTATTTTGGGGAAAATAAATGGTTTTTACATTTTTGAGTATAATGTGGCGCAGAGGTTTAAAAAGTGACGCATCTACCTACATGCTTCACTTTTAAAATATGGGGGAAAAAGGTACTTTAGAGTTTAGAGACATTCGTAGACGAATGTTTCGCAATAGAGTGGTTTTAAATTTGTTAAAAAACATTAGGAAAGGTAAACAGAGAGCTGCTTTTTATAAGAAAAAGAAAAGTGTAGAGAAGATTGTTGATCAGGCTTTTGAAGTTAAGAAAAAAGTATTTATTTTAATAATCAATAGAATTAGGACACTTAACAAGAAAATTGATGTTTTCAAATCAAACAGTAGATGGAAAAGAGTAATTAATCGGACTAATTTTTGTAAAGTTTTTTCTGGAGAATGGATGCACAGTTCAAGTTGTGAGCCATTTTTTAATGAGGAGAGTTACTTCCCGGAGAATGTCTTTGTCTTTGAAACAAGCTTTATTTCGATATATTGCACATATCTTAAAAAGCATTACAAAAAAACATATATATTTTAAAAAAGGTGAATACAGTATAAAAACATTTCATTTCATTTCTTGAGTTACATGCAAACGATATGGGCATTGATACGGGATATGCAACTGGCTAATGGGGTACTGCTAATAGCCTAAGAGATCGAATCCGCCATGCCCAGGCCAAGAATTTGGCTAGACAGAAAGCAAACTAGGGGCGGGGGTCAGATCTTAAGATACGTAGAGCCTCAAGGTGTGATCTGGTTCCGAGACTCCTACACAAAGGCTTTAGCCAGGTGCGGCGCGGGGCAATATAAGCTGGGCACTCAAAGAGTAGGTGAGGTACAGACTCTGGCCTGCTGTTGCAGAAAGGACAAAATAAAGATGAGTACGATGATGCCCTCCAGCTGGCAATCAGTCTACCCACTGGCAACAAACCCAACCTGAATTTGATGCCCTGTCCCAAGATTTGCTAATCAGATCTAGATATGGTTCATAGTAAGGGACATCCTTGAGCAAAAGAAATTCGATGGAGGTTCTGCAGAGAATGGGACTACAAGTCCTGGCATTCGACACCCATGACCAATATAGCGTCTTTAGTGTCTGTTTAGGCGGGGCAGATCTATTAGCCCACGCATCCTCAAGGCCCAATTCAATAAGAAGACGCTTAACATCCTTAAGCCAGCGGATTTTGGACCAGCCTGATAATTCAATAAGAAGACGCTTAACATCCTTAAGCCAGCGGATTTTGGACCAGCCCGGAGAATGATTTAGTGCATGCAGTTGACACCAGTGGTCGAGCATATGAAGTGAAAGACGGTTGTCCGATTGAAAAAGAGAAACTTGTAACCAGAGAGGTGTTATCTGATGGAGTTTTAGGGAGACGTACTAAGGGTCCAGTGTACACTTGGAAGTGTAGTAGTATTTGTAGTGTGCGACAGGAATCAATTGATTTGTTTTGTAATTTCTTACGTACATATAGTAAAAAAAGTATAAAGCAGAAAGTGAAGTTGTTGCAAGACTTAGATCCTTGCAGAGTGAGAGGAATCACAGGTTTGCAAGGCCATTCACTGGCTTGTCTTTCTAGGAAAGTCCGTCAGAGTGTTTTTCATAATTTTAGAATGTTAGCAGTGCATCATACCAAAATGAGGAAATTAGTGAGAATGTTGTATTATGCAAAAAGTCCCGCACTTAAGCTTAAACAATTAAACAGTGCTCTTTTGCATGGAACTGAATTAGATGTGAAGAAGATTTGTGAAGAAATTGAGATTTGTTATTTTCGTGAAAAAGAGGACAGTGTAAAAATTGAGACAGCAATTCAAGGTAATGTGGAAGACAATGTACAGATTTTAAATACAGAAAAGTTTGAGAAGGAAATTACCAGGTTTAAGGTGAAATCAAGTGAAAGGCCGAATTTTACTTGTGTGTGTTGTCGACGGACTCATTATAAAAGTCAGACTAGGTTAGTTGATTTATATGCAAAAAGTGAAAAGATGGATAATTATGAGTGGAAAGATTTAGCAACTTATTTGTGGGTGGAGAATTGTTTTGATTTGAGTTCTGATCAGCGTATTTGTAAATATTGTTATGATAAATTAAATCAAAACAGAATGCCTGCTTGAGCTGTTCATAATAATCTGGAGTTGGTAGACATTCCCGTGAATTGATGGATTTAAATACATATGAGTCTATTTTGATTCAATGTGTCCATCCTTTTCAGGCAATTGTTCGCATGGAGCCTAAAATAGGGAAATTGCCTCCTACAGATTTGCAGAGAGGATTAAAGGGAAGAGTTGTTAATTTGCCCCTAGATTTGAAAAAAAATATTGATACAATTGGTATAGAAAAAGTAGAAGAGGAACCTTTAGTTATTCTAGTTAATGGGGTTCCAACAAAGAGTAAAAAAATCTGGCAAGATTTAGTGGATGTTAGGAAAGTCAAAAAGGCAACGTTGTATTTAGTAAAAAACAATGAGTACTACAAAGATGTATGTGTTGCAGCAGAGGAAACAGCTGCAGATGAAGACAGTGATTGTTCAGGCGGCCAAATTGAAAAAGTTGATGTGTCTAGAAGTGAAGAAATATATGAACATTATACTGTTCATCCTTTGCATTCCAAACAAGTAATGGGGAATGCAATTGAATTGTTTCAAATGAAAACAGCAAAAGGAAGTCCCATTAGTGTATGGGAAGAAAGTTTGGAAGCTCGTTGTTTTCCACAGCTATTTCCAACAGGTCGAGGTGGACGATATGACGATCGACCACTTCAAATTCCTGCATCTGAATATCGAACTGTAAGATTATATGCTGAAGATGCAAGGTTTCGTCAATTCATTCCCTATTTGTTTCATCTACTGTATGAAAGTGACTTGTCTGGGCTTTCTTATGCAGTAAACCATATTCTGAAAAGTGGAGCACATCTGCAAAATGTTTCGGCGAGGGACTTTATGGAGAAAGTGAATCTGCAAGATAATATTTTAGAATCTCATCTAATCAATCTCATGGCATGTCAGCGTGGTACAAATGAGTATTGGTACCGTCGCCATGGGGAATTGAAATGTATGCTAAGAAACTTAGGAACTCCTACATGGTCCTCACTCTTAGCTGTGCCGAGTATGCATGGGAGGACTTACTTCAATTTCTACGAGAGGCCAATGCTAATATACAAAATATAGAATTCAAAACACCTGGAGAACTGTGTTCTTTGGATCCAGTGAATGTATGCAGATATTTAAATCATAGATTTGAAGCTATGATGTCTTTTATTACCAACAAAAAAAATCCTCCCCATGGAGAGGGTTTGGATTTCTTTTGGAGAAAGGAGTATCAAGCGAGAGGTGCTCCTCACATACATATGTTATTATGGATTAAAGATGCACCCAAGTTTGGAACAGATTCAGATGAGACAGTGATGAGCTTCATTGAAAAGTATTCAAAATGTGCTGTTCCGAAAACTACAGAAGAAAACAATTTAAGGCAACAAGTTTTACGCTTTCAATCCCATCGTTGTGGAAAGTACTGTCGTCGAAAATTCAGAAACAAGGACAAGTTCTACACAAAATGTCGTTTCGCTTTTCCACGACCAGTGATTTCTAAAGGAAGAGTAAATAATTTAATGTCTTCTCTGCGACATACTGTGACGAGAAAATCATCAAAAAATACATACAATTTAAAAAGAAACGGAGAGTCCAAGTACATCAATGACTACAACCCAGTGATTTTGTCCATGTGGAATGCTAACATGGATATTCAATTCGTTGCTGACAACTCTATTGCTGTAGCTCGATATGTGACGTCTTACATCACAAAAAAAGAAAAGACAGAACTGAAGGAAATGTGGGAGGACATTTCACATGAAAAGAGCCTAAGCAAGAAATTGTACAGTTACAGTCTGAAGATGTTGTCGCATCGAGAAATTGGAGCATATGAATGTTCTGATCGATTGTCGTCAGCAAGTCTCTATGCCAAATCTAGAACCATCATTTGGGTGAGTCTAGGTCTTGCTGCAACACGAAATCGAGTTTTGAAATCTGTACATGAGATAGAGTATTTGGCGGAGAAAGAACCAGAAAGTACAGATATTTTGAAGACAAACATGTTGGATACATACTATCCAAATAGAAGTCCTCACCTTGAGAACGTTTGTCTCTATGAAGTTCTGCAAAGATATATTTATAAGAGGAACATCAGAGAAGATATCAATAATGGAATGTATGGAATCATTGGATGTGAAGGATGTCTAGTGAAACAGAAAAAAGGTCATTTGATTAATCATCGAAAATTGAGTTGTGAAAATCCAGACAAAAGAGAATTTTACTATTTGGCTCTTTTGCAACGCTTTAAACCATGGCGAGAAGAAGAGGAACTACTTGGAGATTTTCTCTGTTATGAAGACTCTTTTACTGCTATGAAGGATACCATAGAATGTCCTGTTTTTCCAAATTATCTGCAAATTTGAATGAAGAAATAGAGCAAGAATCAACAATTGCTGCAGAGATTGCGAGAGATAGTTCCCAAGGCAGTCAGAGTTCTGCTTCATTGAGTCAGGATCCACTAGGAGGACCAATTATCCAAAATGAAGCTGCCACTGCCATGGATGAAGTGGAAAGAGCTATGGAGCAAGCTCAAGAGGATGTAATTCATTTAGAAGATTTGGTGAAACAATTAAACCTTGAGCAGAAACTGATATATGACGAAGTCACAGGACAGGTTGAACATGGATTGAGTCATGAGAAGAAAGAGTGCTCATGTACATTATTTAAGCCTGTCCGACTGTACGTGAGTGGAGAAGCGGGAACTGGAAAAAGTTTTCTGATTAAAGCAATTGCATCTTATCTGCAGAAAAGGACTGAATCACCGCTGTCTTGTGTTGTTACCGCTCCAACTGGGCTGGCAGCACATAATATTAAAGGGATTACTTTACATCATTTACTGATGCTGCCAGTGGAGCATGATAACAAATTGCAATATCACAAGCTATCTGGAGATGCGTGTTCCGAAGTTTCGAGAGTCCTGAAGAAAATGAAACTTCTTATCATTGATGAAGTAAGCATGGTGTCAAATATAATGCTTGCTTTTGTGCATTTGAGAATGCAAGAAATTCTTAGAACAGACTATGATGTTTTTTTTGGAGGAAAACATATTATTGTTTTTGGAGATCTTCTGCAGTTGACTCCAGTGAAAGGACAACCTGTGTTCAAAATGCTCACACATGAAGATACCAGGAAGTGCCTAGGAAGCATTGGAAACGTTAATATATGGTTAAACTTTAAATATGCAGAACTGCTTCAAAATATGCGGCAGGCAAAGGATGAAGATTATAAAAATATTTTACAAGATGTAAGAGTAGGAAAAATAAGTCAACAAGGGAAAGAAGCTTTACATGGATGGTTAATTTCTAATTTGTACCCAAATGAAAACATTCTTCCAGAGAATATTTTTAAGAAAATTAACTAGAAGAAATCTGCCATATGTTTGATGCCTACTCTGAAAGAATGTTCCATGTTCAACGTCAAAATGCTGAAGTTAGAAAATGAAGAGATAGTGAAACTGGAAGCTATAGATAAAATAGAGCATTTGGGAGCAACAATTATTTTGTCAGAAAATTTGAAATCAAAATTGGATTCATTGGAGAAGAATATATCTAAAACTGCTGGTTTTTAAAAGACTCTGAATGTTTGTTTGAATTGTCGTGTCATTTTGAGAAGGAATTTAAATGTTGAAAGAGGTCTGGTAAATGGAGCTATGGGTCATGTTGTTGGTTTTGTGAATTACAAAAATAGAGATGGAATTGAAATTATAAAAATTAAATTTGATGGCATTGATGAAATAGAACAAATTTGTCGTTGTTCAGCTAGATTTTTGCTCGTGAAAGACTTATATGTTCGCCGAAAACAGTTTCCTATTTGTTTGGCATATGCGGTGACAATTCATAAATCTCTGTATCACGAGTCAGAACTTTATCAGGATTGTACTTGATTGAGTGTGATGAAACAAAGATTTGTGCAGATCTAGATTGTGTTAAAGAATACAATAGGTTAAGAAGAGAGTATGCTCCACATTTGCCTCAATATCATTTGATTGAAAAACGTGTGGTAGGCCAAAAAAGAAGAAATGAGAGTAATTGCAGTGAGGTAGTAGCAAAAAGACAAAAAGTAGATGAAACTGTAATTGTAAGCAGAAGGAAAAAGGATTCTGTTGAGGATGTTGTTGGATTTCAGTTTGAAAACAGTTCTGGTGTCAACTGCTATGCTAATGTAGTAGTTAATGTTGTTTTTTCTTCAAAATTTACAAAAACTGATTGTCGAAAATCGGGAACAAACATTGTGCTGTTTATTGAATTCTGTGTTAGAGAAATGTAGTAGTGATAGAGGAAAAATAGAAAGTGTTTCAGAAATTAGGAATCTTGTAGACATATGTTCAGGTCAAAATCAATTTTCACAGATAATTCAGCAGGATTGTCAGGAATTTTTAATGTATATGTTTGATGTATTGGTAGATGAAGGAGTAGATATAAAAAATCTTTTTAACCTTTCTTATCAATGGCAACATGACTGTGATAACTGTGCTTCATCAAGTACTACTAGAATAGACAGTGAAAGATTTATATATTTGACTTTACCAGACTGCAAATCAGTGCCTTTTAATAATCTAGTTAAAGCAGCTGATCACAATATGGTGTGTACCCAATGTAAGTCTACAATGCTGTTCACATTATTTCTACAAAATTATGGTCACTATGTCATTTTAATGTTCCAACGATGTAGACCTGATGGAACAAAATTGACAACTTCTATTAAAAATGTTGTGGCTTCTCAGTTATCGATATCAGGAAGAACCTTTGCAACTGTAGCTATTATTTTTCATGATGGTCCTTCTACAACATCAGGGCATTACACATGCTATTTAAAAACTTCTAAAGGTTGGACCCAATGTAACAACACTCATTTGACTTTCAAACAACGTTTGCCTTTTGGCTTTATAAATTCATACCTAGTGTTTTTACAGCCAAAATTTAGGTAAAAGTAATTGGCATATGAAGACGGCAGTAGTTTATAAAGGTTATTTTGCTGTTTAAAAATATATTCTGAGTAAAAGTGTTCCAGGCAATATAAAAAATGGACTTGTCATATAGGTACTGTAATTGGATCTCATAATAAGTGAGGTTAGTATTATACAAAATGATGAACATGAGTGAGTCAGAGATGGTTTTACAAATATTTAAATGTTGTGAAAATGTTGTAGAGCCTTTCTTTCAGAACGTTGGGAAAAAGATCATTTCAGAGTGCCTTAGAATTAATTTGAACAAATACTCATACATCTGACACTATTTGGCCAAATGGAAAGGTGCAGGAAGGAGTAAAGAGTCATGACTGAAAAAAGGAGTATATGAAAATATTGAAAATATTTCAGATGTTCTTGGAGCTTTTCTTCTAGAAAGTCGATAAAATGGATTTTTAAGTGAACAGCAAACTACTTTCCAATGCGAAAAGGACCACCATGATACAGTATTTGGCCTCAAGGAAAAGTAAGTCAATCTAAGATTAGCGTAGATTTGTGATTTGTCAGTATCTAAGTTTTTTTTTAAAACACAATCTTTTAGATTGTGTTTTTTTTTCCCGCTGTCATATGATGAGTAAATTGAACTCACTCTTTTAAGTGAAATTCAATATATTCTGAGAAAAACAAAAATAAACTTTGTAACATGTTGTACAAGTTATTTTATACTTTGGATTGTGTAAATTAAATTGTATTCCATTCTCTGACATTTACTTTCCTTTTTCCATCATCTTTCACCTCTTTTTACTCACTTATAATGTCTTTCTCTCACTCTCTGTAAGCCCCGTTCCCTTACTCCACTTCTTTGACAATCCCTCATTTTCATTTCAACTGTGTGTATCCCGTCTCTCCCTTGCATAACTTTTCAGCTTTCAGTCTTTCTGTTTTTCTTTTCTTTTAAGTATTTTCCTCCTTTGCTCTTTTAGTAATTCATGTTTACTCACTCAGCAGTATTATTGCACTCTATCACTATAAATCACCCACTCTCCTTAGCTTATCTTTGTTTGCTCCTTACTTTTGACCTCTTCTCTCTGTTTTTCGTTCACTACTTCTATGTGCTCAGTGCCTCACTCTACTTGTGTTATGTTCACTTGTGTTTATATACCTTCTATCACTTCTTTTACAACAACTTCACTGCTCCTTTCTCATCATTCTTCATCCCATTTCTTTTACTCTGGTTCCATTACTATCCTTCATTTCCTTTCTTTCAATGTCCTTCTCTTTGCTTTCATCACCAAATTATTGTTTCTCAGTACCACTGTTTTAGTCGTCTTCTCCTCTCTTTCCTTCTTTTTCCTCACTTACTCATTTCCTTTTCTCACTCATTGTACTCCACCTCACTCAGTTTTTCCCTTAGTGTGTCTACCTTATAACTTCCTCAGTCCATTTCCTTCAATCGTTGTATATTATCCTGTCTCCCTTCATCCTTTCACTCAATGACTGTTCTTCACTTACTCTCAGTTATCTTCTATTCCTCATTCTTCTAAATGCATCCTTAATTAGACTGTATTCTGTCTCAGTCATTATCTTTTTATTTACTTCTGTTTCCTGATTTAGTTTTGCTAACTCACATTGTTTTAGTATCTTTCTTACCTTCAGTTCATTTCTCTGTTCTTCTCTCTCTTTTTCTCAGTGAATCTATATGCCTTACTCTTTGTAATTTGCTCTCCTTCTATTTCTTTTTCCCTCTTTTTGTCCTTCTACCTTAGTTTATTACCCTTTCTGTGTTCTTCACTCTAACTTTATTTCTAAATAGAGTGTTAAGATTTTTAACCTCTTCATTTGTATCTTTTAATTTAAAATACATATTTTACTAATTATAACTTATTTTTTCTTCTCTCTTTCACAGATACAAAGTGCAGTTAAAAATGTATTTATTATATGGTAATTATGACTAAATAAATGTAGTTTGTGATCACCCTTTGCTTTAAGCTCACTAACATTTTCTTAATCTACCACACTCCTGTGTCTTTACTCTGTTTCACTCACTTATTCTTATTCTACATGTGTACTCCCCTTTTCCGATTTTTCCCATCTCATATTGAACTTCTTTCAATCCCTTTTCTTTACTTTACTTACCCTCTTATCCCTTCCTTTGCTTCTTCACTCATTCTCTTTTTCTTAATTATTTACCTTACTCCTACACATACACCTCATCCCCCTTCCAACACATACACACACCTGTAACATACACCCCACACACACACCTCATACACACAAAACATCCTCCCACACACATTCCATACACACACATATATCGAACACATATACACCCCACTCATACACTTCTCACACATATTTCACACACCCTCACCTCCACCCACACCAAAACACTGCACACAACCACACCCACAGACACACCTTACACACCCACACTCCGACCTACACCCACTGACTCCCTGTAAGTCACACACACTGCATTACTTATCTTTTTTTAATGTTTTACTCAAGTCCATTCAGGTACTGTTTCCTTTACTCTCTTTGTCCTCTCTCTTTGTCACTCCCCATGTGTTATCCTAATTCAATTTTTCTCCCTCTTTCATCCCTCTTTACTTATACTACCTGGTCTTTTCTCACTTTCCCTCATCGTTCTTCATTTATCATGGTTCCGCCACTTCCCTTCATTGTCCATTTTTTACTGTCCTTTTTTTTTCCTTTTAACAGCCAATCACAGTCTCACACTATCTCTACTTTAGTGTTCTTCCTCTCTCTTCCTTTCTTTCGCTCCTTTACTCATTTTACTTTTCTCACTTTCATCCAATTACACCTTCTCTATTTTTTACTATGTAATAAATATTCCCTCTGTGGTCATCTTGTAGCTCTTTTTCTCTTAACATAACTCTCTTTGTGTCCTTCCCTCATGCGAACTGCTTCATTTCATTTTTTTTTCTATTTTTTTGCGGGGCGCGCCCCGCTACGCGTACCCTAAGGACAAAAAATTGACAGAGATCCTTTAAAAATATAGGTTTAATTTTATAAATGAAAGGTAGTTCTGAAAAGAACTTTTTTTTAAATTCTTTTTGTTGCTTTATATTTTTTTTTATGTTTTTTGAACATTTTGTACTTTTTTTGGCTTTTCAAAACAGTTTTATATTTATTTTGTATTTTTTATGGGAAGAAACAACGAGAAAGGGAATTGAAAATGGCTCAACTGGAGCAAAAAACAAAAAACAAAAAAAATTAATTATTTTGTTTGGGGCAAATGTGATTCTGACCAGCAAGGACAATCAGCTTTACGCTCTTTTCACCATAGGCAATGAGCTTGCCACATTCAGTACAAGTGATTCTAAAAGTACCAAATTGTTGCTGAATGCAAGGCATCGTCTCCGTTGTTTCTGGGTCCGATTGACTGGGTAGCTTTCTTTTTGAGCTGGTCCTTGAACACTGGGGGAGGTGACTTGCCAGTTCCCTGATCTCTGCACGAGAATAGTTAGCAGGATGCTTCCGGGTCATATGCCGAATCATGGTATGATTCCCAAATGAATATTTTTTATTTGGATTGCCCCTTGAGAGTTCTGCACCACAGATTCGACACGTTACCTTGGCCGCATTAACTTTCTTCTTGCCTTCTGGAAGAGAAAAAAACTCCCATACAATGTGTTCTTTTGGCTTGTATGGGGTAATTTCTTCCGGCAGCCATCTGCTCCCCTCCTCCTCTTCCTCTTCCTCCTCCTCCTCTTCTCTAGAAGCAATGTATTGTTGTGGTGGTCCTCTTGGTGGTTGTGGTGGTGGTGGTGGTGCAGATGCTCCAGCTGCTGCTACAGTAGCCATTTCAAAGTACAAAAGAATTGTCTCTGTAGATGAAACAGGTCTTTCTCAGTCAAAAGACAAAGTCAGAGTGAGGAAGAAAGGTGGGGTTTTTTATCATTTGGAAAAAAAAACTGTGCTGAACCAATCAGAAGTGTTATTTTCAGGTCACAAGACCCAGGCTTTACTCATTTGGAAACCAAAACTGTTCTGCACCAATAGAAAGTGTTATTTTTTGGTCACAAGACCCAGGCTGGTCACAAGACCCAGGCTATACTCATTTGGAAACCAAAACTGTTCTGCACCAATAGAAAGTGTTATTTTCAGGTCACATGACCCGACGCGCTTACGCTACGCGCACCGGGGGGCGCCCGTAGTCACGCTCCGGGGCGTGCCCGCGGGTGCGTAGCCTAAGCGTGTCAGGACGTTTCGCAATCGTATGCGATCGCTTGCTTTCGGTTGCCATTACGCTGTGCGTCATATGACGCATCACGCGGTTACGCGAAACGTCACGATGTTGTTTTCGTTCACGAGAATAGCGCTAACGGGACGCGCCGTAACATTGCGCTTATTGGTGCGTTCACCGGTACGCGCCCCGGGAGCGCCCCCGGGTTACAAATAAAAATTTTTTTTTTTTTTTTTACGTTTATACAATATAAAATTTGTTTTAAAATGTTTCACTTTCTATACCTATTAAGATTTGCTATTAAAAAAACATTGAAATTCACTGAAAAAACCATAGGTTTCACACCAGTTATAGTTAGGAATTAGCATTTAAAAAACCTATTAAATTCACTGAAAAAACCATAGGTTTTACACCAGTTATAGTTAGCTGGAAATTTTACTCGCATAAAACCATTGAAATTCCCACGTTATAGTTAGTTGGACTCACTATAACTTGTGCGTGCAATGCACTGCTGATGAGGTCACATATTACATCACTCATGACATGGTCAGTGACATCACTCATGACATCACTGATGACACCATCCAGTGAATGTGTGTCTTTTTGAAAACTTAATATTAGTGAGTAATGTTTAAATATTTAAATATATGTATTAATGTTTCACTTTGTGTATAAGTGGCTGCATGGGTTGGTGAGTAGCTACATGTGTAGGTATATGGGTTATTAGATTTTTTGTAATATCAATATGAGTGTCTATATGTTTGGTGGGGGTGTTACTTAGCACATAGATGCATGAATGACTGACTCTCTCTTTGTATGTGTTTTGAAGACAGCATATGTGCAGGACTGTATGGGTGGATGAGTGTGTATATGTGTGTGTTAGTGAGTGAATGACTGTCTCACTAGTGTCTTTATCAGTAACTACATATGTTTTAATCTAGTATATGTGAATATTGATGTATATAAGTGAGTATATGTGAGAGTGAGGGATTCTAAGAGTTCCTGTTTAAATTAGTATGTGTTTCTATAAGTGATTGTTTAAGAGAGTAAGTATGTGTAAGTTTCCTTAGAAGTAAAGTGGTAGTGTGCGTATAGCTGTATATGCTAATGAATGGATGTTCAATAGTTTATTTGCATGTGTGAGTATGTGTGTGAGTAACTTTTGGATGCCTGTCAGTGTGTAACAGGATGTATAGGTGTATCACTACATATGATGAGTGAGTATATGTATGAGTGACTATATAGAACTGTTGGTGAATCAGTGCATGTGTATATAGATGGTGGAATTATTCAATTGGTTGTTGTAACTGGTATGGGTATCTCCATTTTAAAAAAAATTTTAGTTTCTATTTTTGAATATGTGTTTTAAGGGTTACATTACAGTGAAAAGAGGTCTGTCACTCTGTCACAAGGATTGTGTCATCAGTGATGGCATGAGTGATGTCACAGACCATGTCATGAGTGATGTAATATGTGACGTCATCAGCAGTGCATTGCACGCGCAAGTTATAGTGAGTCCAACTAACTATAACGTGGGAATTTCAATGGTTTTATGCGAGTAAAATTTCCAGCTAACTATAACTGGTGTAAAACCTATGGTTTTTTCAGTGAATTTAATAGGTTTTTTAAATGCTAATTCCTAACTATAACTGGTGTGAAACATATGGTTTTTTCAGTGAATATATATATATATATATATATATATATATATATATATATATATATATATATATATATATATATTACCTACTGGCGGTCGCCAGTAGGTATATATAGTTAGGATTTTTTCTCTATGGGTTTTTTGAAAATTCTATGTCTAATAACTTTGGCGTTTGTGGACGGAATTGGCTGAAATTTTCAGGAAAATGGCACATTTTGTTTCTGAGCAGCCCTTGAAAATTTGGGGGGGGTTCGTCCAGTGGGGGCCGAGAAAAAAGGGGGGTCCCAAAACGTGTTTTTAACATTGAGTTTTCCATAGGGCGGTTGGCCTCACTTTTAGCCCGAACGGCTGAATGGATTTGCACGAAACTTGGCAAAATTGTAGGGACTGGTAGCCCGATGTGCCTTTTGTAGGTCTCAATATATATGCTCCAGTGGATTTTGAGAAATTAACGTTTAAAAAAAGATATATATCTGTAACAGCGGACCGGGCAGCGCTCTGGTTCGCGGACTTTTCGCGCAACGGAGCTTTGTGAAGCGAAGCTGATTGGTTCTCCGGCGTCTGTCAACATTCCAAACAGTCCGTAGCGGCCGCCATCTTGTCTCTCGGTAGGATCGAGAGACAAGAGGAGGCCGAAGCGAAGGGGCAAATGACCATAAGGGGGCATAGTACATTGTCGCTCACCCCCTAGGTTTGATGTGGAGGTTTTAAAAGGGCCCCGCGGGGCAAAAAAAAATAAAAATAATAATAATCGAACAGCTGAATGGATTTGCACGAAACTTGGCAAAATTGTAGGGACTGGTAGCCCGATGTGCCTTTGCTAGATCTCAATATATGTGCTCCAGTGGATTTTGAGAAATTAACGTTCAAAAAAAGGTATATATCTGTAACAGCGCACCGCTTCGCGTACTTTTCGCGTTACGGAGCTTTGCGAAGCGAAGCTGATTGGCTCTCCGGTGTCTGTAAACATTCCAAACAGTACGTAGCGGCCGCCATCTTGTCTCTCGGTAGGATCGAACAGCTGAATGGATTTGCACGAAACTTGGCAAAATTGTAGGGACTGGTAGCCCGATGTGCCTTTGCTAGGTCTCAATATATGTGCTTCAGTGCATTTTGAGAAATTAACGTTCAGAAACAAGATATATATCTGTAACAGCGCTCCGCTTCGCGGAGATAAAATTATATGTGTATTACCTAGCTGTTGCTAACACCAGTTAGCGACGGCTAGTAGAAGATAGCGACCATCTTGGGCCCCACTTTGCATGTGAGTGATATTTATCACTAATGACATGCAAAGTGGGCATGCCAAGATGTTAGCGACTGGAAACAGTCGCTAACATCGCTATCTCCTATTATCAACTTTTGGAAATATTCGAGATAAGGGCGAATATCTCTAAAAGCTACCACCTGCCCTGAGCAGTTCTTAGCCATGTTATCCAATGGGAGGTGGATAACATGGCTAAGAGCATTAGCTCGGTAATGCATGAATATCGCTGAGTTTTCAGCGATATTAATGCATTGCGGTCGTTTTTTATCGTATTTCCGATAAACCTTGATAATAGCAAGGTTTATCTGCGATAATTTCTGACGGTAAAAAAATCGTTGCTAAGCATCGTTAGGGATAAATATCGCTTAACTTTGGTAATATGCCCCAACGTCTGTTAACGTTCGATTCGAAGGAAATCAGGAAGTGTTGAAAAACATTGTCTGCGCCATCTTGTCTTTTTTCAAATGCCACACTTTTGTCGTGCACGGCAGCCATTTTAGATGCCTTGACCAGACCCACTCTGTGCACGCTGTCGATCCTTAGCATGGCTCCCCACCCTCGCAAACATCTCCCCCAGGCAGTGGTCACCCCCGCTCTCTGTCTTATGCATGGGTAATAAACCTCCCCCATCTGCGCTGCTGTTCCCTGAGAATCACACCCTGTGCCCGCCCGACACCTCCCTTTCGCCCTATTCACTACCGCACCCTCTGACACTCCTTTTCCTCTGTGTCCGATTGTCCAGGCTGGTCCTAGGGTATCAGCTAGCCCTGCAGATGTAGTTTATGGCCACAGCTGTAAAGAATCACCCCTCTTCAAAGGAGTTATAGTAGATCAAGGCCCACACTCGATGAGATTCGTCACAGCAGAAGCGTTGCTATTATCTGAAAACCATCCTGTATTGTGATTGGGGAGGGGACCGAGCCTGAAGCGGAAGATTCCAGGGATGACTGTTTGTACATCAAAGTTTTTACAATTATGTGTCACATTAAAAATATATAGCACTCCGACAAAGTAGTAAGAATATAAAACTTTAATAATTTATAAATATATACAAGAAAACAAAAATAGTAATAACATATAAACATTTTTAGGGAAAAACAACGAAGTAGCGGTCGGCTGTGCGAATAGTCCCAACGCAGCACAACGTCCAGATTTCCGGCGTGGGGCGTCGCGGGGGGTGGGTCATCAGTAGCAAACTGTTGTGCGAATAGTTCCAAGGCAGCAGAACGCGTTGAAATCTAGATGACACGAAAGTGATGTCTAGTAAGTTGCCACCCAGCAAATAACGGCATGGGGCGTCGCGGGGGGTGGGTCATCAGTAGCAAACTGTTGCGCGAATAGTTCCAAGGCAGCAGAACGATGGCACCAAGGTGATGTCCAGTAAGTTGCCGCACTGGTTTTGGTATCCTACAATGCTGCTCCGAATAACGGCGTGGAGCGCCCAGGGGGAGGCGGCGTGAACGGGCCTCTCCAGGTGGAGTGTCATCTGTTGTAGTGGGGCGCCCCTTTACCGTTTCAGTTGCCATTCCGTCCGTTTTTGGTCCACTGTGTCAAAAGCCGCAATTCAGCTGAGTTGCGCCCACTCTTGCGGTGCAGCGATAGGCGGCTGTCACAGGACTCTCAAAATGGCGGCAGGCTGTTTCCTTTTTGGGCCTGGTCCACTGAAATGGCCCTGGGACACCTTGGAAATCGGACGCTTGTCTGCTAGGTCTTGGACCTCATTCTCGAAAGCGTCCCCTCCGCCTTGAGAATTCATCAAAAGTTTTGGGGGCTCCGACTCCTGCAGGCTTCTGGTGGGGAGCGGCTGCCATGATTGCTCGCGGAATGACCACGACTGAGCTACGAGATGGTGGTGCTTTCATGCTGACGCCAGCTTCAGTCTGAAACATCCAGAAACAAGGTGGGGCTTTCATCGTTTGGGGAAAAAAAAAAGTTTTCATCCTATGAAAAGTGTTGTTTTTAGGTCACATGATCAAGCCTTCCATCATTAGGAAACCAAAAGTAAAATGAACCAATGAAAAGTTTTATAAACAAGTCACATGACCTGTTATGCGGCATAGGGTGTAAAATTAGGAGAAAATACGTTGGCACGTGAGGCGGCGTCAGTAGCGGACCGATGTGCGAATAGGCCGAAGGCAACACAACGCGCCAAGATCTGGATGGCACCGAGGTGGTGTCCAGCAAGTTGCAGCACTGGTGTGGCCATCCTACAATGCTGAAAGTCGGCGTGGGGCGCCCCGTTGGCCTGTGAGTTTGCGTCAGTAGCGGACCGATGTGCGAATAGGCCGAAGGCAGCACAACGCGCCAAGATCCGGATGGCACCGAGGTGGTGTCTAGTAAGTTGTCGCACTGGTGTGGCCATCCAACAATGCTGAAAGTCGGCGTGGGGCGCCCCGTTGGCCTGTGAGTTTGCGTCAGTAGCGGACCGATGTGCGAATAGGCCGAAGGCAGCACAACGCGCCAAGATCCGGATGGCACCGAGGTGGTGTCTAGTAAGTTGCCGCACTGGTGTGGCCATCCTACAATGCTGAAAGTCGGCGTGGGGCGCCCCGTTGGCCTGTGAGTTTGCGTCAGTAGCGGACCGATGTGCGAATAGGTCGAAGGCAGCACAACGCGCCAAGATCCGGATGGCACCGAGGTGGTGTTTAGTAAGTTGTCGCACTTCTGTGGCCATCCTACAATGTTGAAAGTCGGCGTGGGGCGCCCCGTTGGCCTGTGAGATGGCGTCAGTAGCGGACCGATGTGCGAATGGGGCCAAAGGCAGCGCAACAATATTTTCTGATTTGAAGACACCACAAGGCGCTGAGATGCCAAGATCCGGATGGCACCGAGGTGGTGTCTAGCAAGTTGTGGCACTGGTGTGGCCATCGTACAATGGTAAAAGTCGGCGTGGGGCGCCCTGTTGGCCTGTGAGATGGTGTCAGTAGCGGACTGATGTGTGAATGGGGCCAAAGGCAGCGCAACAATATTTTCTACTATATTTTCGGAGTAGAAGACACCACAAGGCGCTGAGATGCCAAGATCCGGATGGCACCGAGGTGATGTGTAAGTTGCGGACGGATGTGCGAATGGGGCCAAAGGCAGCTCAACAATATTTTCTGAAGAGAATACACCACAAGGCGCTGAGATGCCAAGATCCGGATGGCACCGAGGTGATGTCTAAGTTGCGGACCGATGTGCGAATGGGGCCAAAGGTAGCGTAACAAGATTTTCTGTATGGAAGATACCACTAGGCGTTGAGATGCCAAGATTCGGATGGCACCGAGGTGATGTCTAGGAAGTTGTGCCACTGGTGTGGCCATCGTACAATGGTAAAAGTCGGTGTGGGGCGCCCTATTGGCCTGTGAGATGGTGTCAGTAGCGGACTGATGTGCGAATGGGGCCAAAGGCAGCGCAACAATATTTTCTGACTGACACCACAAGGCGCTGAGATGCCAAGATCCGGATGGCATCGAGGTGATGTCTAAGTTGCGGACTGATGTGCGAATGGGGCCAAAGGCAGCGTAACAATATTTTCTGTATGGAAGATACCACTAGGCGTTGAGATGCCAAGATTCGGATGGCACCGAGGTGATGTCTAGCAAGTTGGTGTGGTCATCCTACAATGCTGAAACTCGGCGTGGGTCACCCCATTAGCCTGTGAGATGGCGTCAGTAGCGGACCGATGTGCGAATAGGCCGAAGGCAGCACAACGCGCCAAGATCCGGATGTCACCATGGTGGTTTCATAGTTGAGAGGCACTTCATCTGCAGTGGGGCGCCGAGATCCGGATGGCACCGAGGTGATGTCTAGCAAGTTGCTGTACTTGTGTGGTCATCCTACAATGCTGAAACTCGGCGTGGGTCGCCCCATTAGCCTGTGAGATAGCTGTTCTTTGGATTTGGGCCTGGTCCACTAAAATGGCCCTGGGACACCTAAGAACTCGAACGCTCGATTTTTTTTTCCTTTCCTGTACATGCAAAAAAAGGTAAATGCCCGGTATGTTACACGCTTCATCTGCCACGATGAACTCTCCAGAGGAACCGAAAAAATATATAGTTGTGGTAACTATACCATGCATCGTCATATGGAGAGGTGGCACCAATTAATTATAGTGCTGCATAAAAGAGAGATTTGGAGGAGAACCCCTGACCTGCTAGTACATTCATCAAAGAAGTGGCACTGAGAGCTTCAGAGGCAAGGGAAACGGTCCCAAATATTTAGAAGAACTTTGGAAAGATTAAAATGACATGTTTAGATTGTGGTAAATTAATTTCATGTGGGCAGATGAGTGTTACTCTAATAAATACAGCATATGAACATCATCATAGTCGATGGTTGGTAGAGACATTTTGACTATATCCTGGACCTGCCCGTCCTCGCCCAAAATGGCGCCGGAATAAATGGGACTCGTAACTCCTTGTTGTGTACTGGTTGCAGAACCTTGAAATCACGAGATACGTATGCAGTTTTGAAGCACATGGCGGGCGGGGACGAGAATTGATTGAATATTTCGACATCCCTATTGATATTAAGTTCTGATGTGTTATTGATTACTGTACTGTTGAAAATTCGAATTAACGTCACCCATGGTACTTGCCCGCAAATGTATATCTAGATAATTTTATTGTAACTGGCCCTGTCGTATTTTAATTATAAAATGTACGTCCACCGATTCCGTAACTGTTAGACACCTTAGTTTTTGCAACCTAATGGCCCGCCCGTTACGTTCCTCTACAGTGTAAATGTCTATTCATCATATACGATTACAGTTTGCTCCGTGGCAGGCCCACGTGGTTATAGGCTCGTATTTGTATAATGAAATTTTCACAATAAAGGTTTTTAAAAGAAAACAAGGTAGTAGTGTATACATTGGTAAAGTTTTTAATAATAGTCACTGTTTTAGAATCATTAAAAGGCAAGTGAAATAAAGCAGACCAATTACATGAAGGGTAAAAGGTATAATACGAAGGAACGCAGTAAAGATAAATGGTCAAGGGCTGTTGTGTTTTCTATTCCTGCAACATAAAGTGATCGATAAGAATCTCATATTCAGGCGTATCGGCGACTAAGACAGCAGGTCGACCCTCTTTTGCTCAACGGCTCCGTCATGGGACGAAGAAACGCTCTTTTTCTCGAAAAAAGAATATATTTTACTTGCAGGACAGTTGTAAAATTTCCGGGAAAGTACATTAGCCTGGAACATTATAACATATATTTAAGAGAAAATAATGTTCGGAAGTAATTAAAAGCGTAATTTTTAGGTGATATGACCAAGGCTTTCATCATTAGAATAAGAAAAGTAAAATGAACCAATGAAAAGTTTTATTAACAAGTCACATGACTTGTTATGCTTACGTTACGCGCTGCGCGCCCCGGATGACTTCCGGATGCGCTAACGCGGCGCGTCATATGACGCATTACGCGACAACGCAGGTCCAGAATATAGTCAAAATGTCTCCACCAACCAGCGGTCGAAACACAACCCCTTTCAGCAGGCTAAATAGTTCTGTTAAATGACAACAGAAAGGACAGGCAACAAGAACCATCAGTCAAAGAGGGGAGGGCTAGTTCTTCTCTACCGGGTTACATTGGGGCGCTACCGGAACTGATCGAATTGGTAGTCTACAGTGTTTCTGGATGTTTCAGACCGAAGCTGGGGTTAGCATGAGAGCAGCACCATTTCGTAGCTCCGTTGTGGCCATTCCGCAACCAATCATGGCAGCCGCTCTTTATCGTTATTTTGGGCGGGGTGGGTGGCGGAGCCGAGCTGTTTTGCAGCCATCATTGTGTGGAGTTCAGTTCATCTCACTAGTTTTGTATTTGTCATGAGGGGTTGTTCCTAATGTTTCTATTTTAGCGAGGTCAAAAAGAGATCCCATTAGTGGCCTACTGATTTTGCTCGATTCTTTTTCTTTTTTTTTACACGATTTTTCGTTATCTGCAAAGACTAAACAGAGTATTGCGACTCTGTGTTTGTTTGTAAATAGAGAATGAACCAAAGAGAACTAATTCTAAAACAGTAAATACTTGGATAACAATCAATCAAATGGAGAGAGAAGCAGGCACGACGGATTACAACGGGGGCAAAGGCCTGCGTTAACTACCTTTCACTATCTGCAAAGAGAGAGTACTCCTAATAGAAATGAGGGGGGGGGGGCACCATTCAAAGCAGATCAGTGTGCATAAACACGAAAATGTTTTCACTTACCACGTACTTGACATTCGACAGCTTATGATATTTGCTATTAAAAAACCATTGAAATTCACTGAAAAAACCATAGGTTATAGACCATATATAGTTAGGAATTAGCATTTACAAAACCTTGAAAATTCACTGAAAAAACCATAGGTTATACACCATATATAGTTAGGAATTAGCATTTAAAAAACCTTATTTTACTCACACAAAACCATTGAAATTCCATATATAGTTAGTTGCACTAACTATATATCGCGCATCCGCAATCCACTGCTGATGATGTCACATATTACATCATTCATGACATGGTCAGTGACATCACTGATGACATCACTGATGACATCTCAAATGACATCACTGATGACATCTCATTTGACATCAATGACCACATCACTGATGATATCATTCATGTGACAATACAATGCATCTCCTCACATTTTAATATAACCTCTGTTACAACCAGTGTTAAATACAGAGTATAATTTTTGAAACCATTGACACACCAATACTAGTTACTACATACGCACTCACTGATTCCTACGTCTACACACACATTCACTCATTCATCCATACAATCATTCATAGATACAATCACTCATCTTTACAACACTATCATATGCACTCATACACCTATACAGACATTTACACTCTGTTGCTCATCCATGGAGTTACTCACACACCTAGTCAGTCATGCAAAGAATCAATCACACCTCCATTTTCTAATCTATACAGTTAAACATAGAGCACCTTACATTTTCAAACATATACTAACACATACTTACTCTCTTATACAATCACTGATACAAGTACACATTGATCTGCACAGAGTCACACACCTCCCAACCAGCCACACACACACTCAGTCTCCCATACAAATACTTGGCCAACCAATCAATAACCCATATAGCCACTCATATAGCTACTGATCAACACATGCAGCAGCTTGCACAACAACAGACATACTGATGCAAACTTTCACACAGTTTAGTCACTAACCTATGCATTCAGTAGGACGCATTTAATCACTCACTCATACAGTTAACCACGCACCTACTAAAACCTTCATTCAGACACTTATACATCTACTCATTCTTCAATATGTAAAACATATTTTAACTTTACAGAAACATACAGTCACTGGATGTTGTCATCAGTGATGTCATTTGAGATGTCATCAGTGATGTCATCAGTGATGTCACTGACCATGTCATGAATGATGTAATATGTGACATCATCAGCAGTGGATTGCGGATGCGCGATATATAGTTAGTGCAACTAACTATATATGGAATTTCAATGGTTTTGTGTGAGTAAAATAAGGTTTTTTAAATGCTAATTCCTAACTATATATGGTGTATAACCTATGGTTTTTTCAGTGAATTTTCAAGGTTTTGTAAATGCTAATTCCTAACTATATATGGTCTATAACCTATGGTTTTTTCAGTGAATATATATATATATATATATATATATATATATATATATATATATATATATATATATATATATATATATATATATATATATATATATATATATCTTTATTAATTACCCTGTACATATACAAATATATATATAATATAATATAATATTATATATATATATATATATATATATATATATATATAAATAATTCAATTTTAAACAAAACATGTTTTTTTTTAATTAACAATATATATGTGTATATATATTATATATATATATATATATACTAGCTTACGCGTTGCTGCGATCAAAGAAGAAAGGAAATTTAAGAAAACTTGTTATGATAACATTCAATTTACATTGTGTTGTGTTGTGTTATTTTTATTGAAACTTATTCATTTTAATATGGAAAACATTTCAAAGTGTTGTTTTAATTCAGTTTTTTTATTTGAGTGCTTGTGGATACACGGTATTTTTTGTTTTTCCGTCTGGTGCGTAGACGAATAAATCAGAAGGTTTTCCGATGAGTGAGCTGGCCACATACAGGTGTCCATGTGAGAAGCACAGATTCTCCAAATCTAGTCCACACACTTGCAGCGAGTGTCCTTGTGCTTTGTTGATGGTCATTGCAAAAGCGAGTCGCACCGGAAACTGTAGACGCTGGGGGGGTGGCAATATTTAACAAATTTTTCTTTTTCTTTTTTTTTTATCAGAAACCTTCGCGGGACTGTACTCAACAACTTTTAACAATTTTTTTTAGTTTATTTTTTATTTTTAGCCAGAAACCTTCGCGGAAGTGTACTCAACAACTTCCCAAAGTTTCATGCCGATCAGATGAATGGTGTAGTAATGCATAAAGGCCAAAAGGACATACTTTGGATAATATATGTGTATATATATATATATATATATTACCTACTGGCGGTCGCCAGTAGGTATATATAGTTAGGATTTTTTCTCTATGGGTTTTTTGAAAATTCTATGTCTAATAACTTTGGCGTTTGTGGACGGAATTGGCTGAAATTTTCAGGAAAATGGCACATTTTGTTTCTGAGCAGCCCTTGAAAATTTGGGGGGGGTTCGTCCAGTGGGGGCCGAGAAAAAAGGGGGGTCCCAAAACGTGTTTTTAACATTGAGTTTTCCATAGGGCGGTTGGCCTCACTTTTAGCCCGAACGGCTGAATGGATTTGCACGAAACTTGGCAAAATTGTAGGGACTGGTAGCCCGATGTGCCTTTTGTAGGTCTCAATATATGTGCTCCAGTGGATTTTGAGAAATTAACGTTTAAAAAAAGATATATATCTGTAACAGCGGACCGGGCAGCGCACTGGTTCGCGGACTTTTCGCGCAACGGAGCTTTGTGAAGCGAAGCTGATTGGTTCTCCGGCGTCTGTCAACATTCCAAACAGTCCGTAGCGGCCGCCATCTTGTCTCTCGGTAGGATCGAGAGACAAGAGGAGGTCAAAACAAAGGGGGAAATAACTATAAGGGGGCATAGTAGATCCTCGCTGACCCCCTAGGTTTGATGTGGAGGTTTTAAAAGGGCCCCGCGGGGCAAAAAAAAATAATAATAATAATAATTGAACGGCTGAATGGATTTGCACGAAACTTGGCAAAATATTAGGGACTGGTAGCCCGATGTGCCTTTGCTAGGTCTCAATATATGTGCTCCAGTGGATTTTGAGAAATTAACGTTCAAAAAAAGATATATATCTGTAACAGCGCTCCGCTTCGCGTAACGGAGGTTTGCGAAGCTGATTGGTCATTCTGTCACTGGGCTATAGTTGGACTACATCTGGCTGATATTTGGGCTACATTTGTTTTTTTGTGTGTCTGGCGGCCATCTTTGGGCTACATTGGGCTACATTGGGCTTCATTGGGCTACATTCGGCTAATTAGCAAATAGCTCATCGCAAACTAGGAATGGTAAAGAATCGCTATTTATTCCTTAAAGTTCGCTATTTAGGAAATGCAAATAACTTTGATGATACATATGGCGGTTCATCTCTAACAAGATAAGAAGCATAGGGATACATTTATGATGACTGGCGCATCACCAGGGATGTGTTAGTCATTCTGTGCCGCTGTTCCGTCACCTATGGTGTGCTGCATTTACAATGCGGCGCATCATGGGGCAAAAACAGCACAGATGCGTGATGTATCTGTGCCGTAAAGGTGGCGCATTGCTGGAGTTGTATCGCAAGTGTGATGAAGCTCCAGCAAGGGTCGGGGGTGCCCCTGTCGCAGGGTTTCTGTTCTCACACAGAACTGTGGACAGAGGATTGGAACCTCGGCGAATGCATTGCTGGAGTTGTATCGCAAGTGTGATGAAGCTCCAGCAAGGGTCGGGGGTGCCCCTGTCGCAGGGTTTCTGTTCTCACACAGAACTGTGGACAGAGGATTGGAACCTCGGCGAATTAGGGTGTCCCAAAACTCACGTTAGTAATCAAAAACTATTTAGCAAGCTAGGTACAGTGTCACATTGGATATAACAAACTCTCAATGTTTAGACAATCCAGAATATGAACTTATAGTACCTCAGGATACGTGGAACTCATGAACAGTCGGTCGTTATAGATTTCTTAGAAACCAGAACATGGAGTTAAGAAGAACAGATGTGTATTTGAAATGTTTATTTACTAATGCCGTCTTCTCAGGCGTAGTACCTTAGATAATAAAAGTACACATATTATCAGTAGCAAAATTACCAGCATAGTTACTAGTACATAAAAAGCGAATGGTGACAGTATGTTAACATGCTGTAAATGAATAAGAGTTAGCAACACTTATAAGCAGCCGCGGGCCGTGGAGGGAGTTACGGTGGGGCAGGGAGGCGGGGAGGGGGAGGGGCAAGGTAGAGAGGGCTCCACCCTGCTTCTCCCCCTCCCCGCCTCCCTGCCCCATCGTAACTCCCTCCACGGCCCGCGGCTGCTTATATCTCACCCTCCCTAATACACATATTATATTATTTGCTAAGAAGGTCTCTTTGTGTTGGTTTAGGGCGTGCCCATACTTTAGTGTCTTAGATTTGAAGGAATCACATCAGCATACACCAGCTCTCTCTTCATGTGAACCGCATCAACTGTTGTGTATGTGTGTTCGGCAAAGCAATATAAAACCCGCCTCATGCCCAGAATTGGCAGAAGTTGCACTTATGTTATGAGTATGAAGTCGTGGAGATCAGACCTCATAACAATTCTGTATCGTGTTGTTCTTGAAACTTTAGCACTCGCTGTACAGATATAGTTTAACAAGTAAAGCAGATAGTAGACCAATAACATATTATTCTCATGTAAACCACGATGAACTACTAGGTGGAAAGCTAAAGCAACAACTAAGTGTCGTGTGCAGAAGTTGCAAAAAAGGAAAAATGGCGTTTAAACCGGTAATGAGCCCATGCTAACTTAACACGGTGTAAAGATATCCAGGACCTAGATGACACCTCCTCATGATCCGGAAACGAACTGAATAAGATAATAGAAGTGCCATCTCATGAGAGCAGATTGCAAGTTTATATGTGGACGGTCCGCAAGGTAAAGCATTAAAAACTAGGAAAATTTAATGCTAAAGAAAAATAAAACAGCCAAGTACTTTATCGAGTCTTAAGCCAATAGGCAAGGTAAATAATAAAAACTTGACAAATAAGTCAATGAATTGTCAATGAAATGCTAGTACTCAGCATATCAAACATGAAAAAGGTCTATGACATAACTGTGTATGCAAAATAAGCTGCAACAGCCTCCAATAGGAAGTCACCGTCTTCATCCGAAAACAGTTCAGCCATCCAATTTAAAAGCGGAAAAGAACATACGTGCTCTCCCAGCACCGGATCCTCTATCACCATCAGAGGACAGCTCGGTGGGTTTTCAAGAAAGCTCTGTTCCAAGAAAGACTGTGCTGCCGCCAGTAAATTCCAGGGACCAAGTAGTCCATGCATCAATGCCACAGCCATAATCCTTTCGCCAGGACAAACCAACTCGTGAGTAATGATAGGAGTCATCAGCTGATTAAAGTCGACGTCAGGAGAAACCGGTCCGCAGAGACACAAATCAATGGCCCAATCGAAATCACAGGTCAGGCAGTGAAATACAGGCTGGACACAGGTGAAGTAGGAGAACCGAAAAGATAATCCATATGCCGTGCTTAATATCGCCAACGGCATTGTGCCATAATATTCTAGCATGCGATTGCGGAACAGTGTCAGCAGCTGCAGGGTCGGAGGTTGCATAGGAGGGACATCCATATTTAAAAATGTAAAAAAGCACAAGAGCGTCCGCTGGTAATGCAAGTAAAAATGCCAATCCACGAACCAGAGTGCAGAAAATACAATGAAAGGAAGCAGGGATGACTCCAAAGATTTTCTCAAATGAAGTCACGAGACCACTGGTAACAACTTTAAAAAAGTGTGCCAGGGATTTTGTGGAGGATGCGTTAAAGATAGTCGGAAACATGTTGCTGAAATTGAAAGGCAAACCTGTGTACGGGTGTTCGCTATGTGAAGTACGAAAGTTTCACGGGCCGAACTCAAGGCCACCTCTCTCTGAGACAAAAGAGCTCTTATTCTTGCCATGCCGTTGAAACGTGTCCCAAGGTTGGTATTTGTGGCCAGATTGAAAACTCCCTATGTTCATGTGTGGGAGGAAATAGAACATTTCTGCAGCAAATAACCCGTTCACTTACTGTTACGATAAAAGGAATACTTTTAATTAACTCAGAACAATCTTCATTATTGAGCATCAAATAACTACCATTTTCCAACAACTTGAACGTGGGGATGATAGCAGGAACTGGCGTGCCTTGCAACACGCAAGCCATATTTGGTCGGTGTTTGTTGCATGAATCGTGTAACTGTATGTGCCTACACATTAGTGAATGATCTGGCGTCTCAGTGCATTCCTCTCCATTCAGATAAACTTCTTGATCATCTTTGAAACATCTGTATGTGTATGGAAGCGACCAGACCTCATGAAGAAAAGCACTACCTAAAGGTTCATAACGACCTATTGGTATATATTTCATACAATTTGAAAACTTATATAAAGCAAAAGGCAGCGTTATTAAACCGTGGATAAGGCATGTTGCCAAAAAACCCGCAATCCTCTGCTGATGATGTCACTGAGCATGTCATGAATGATGTAATATGTGACATCATCAGCAGTGGATTACGGGTAATGGTATCTCTAGTTTACTCCCCTATAGCTGTCTTTCTTTTAACATAAGTGTGTGTTTCCTTCCCTTATACTTACTGTTTTTGGTTCGCTTCCAGTTCGCGTACCAGCGAGCGAACTAGGAAGCGAACTAAGAGAAATAGAGGTTGGCACAGTTCCAAATATTGTACCAATTTTTTAATAACGGGGAGGTAGTTCTGAAAAGAACTTTTTTTTTTATTTTTCTGAACATTTTTTTACTGTTTTTGAATTTTTCGGAACAGTTTTATATTTTTTTGGGTTTTTCTTGGAGGGGGCAATGAAAACGATTCATTGTAAAGGGCTCAACAGGAGCAACAAAACAAAAAAAAGAAGTATTTATTATTTTGGGCGTTTCGGACAAACTTGCATATGATAGTCAATAGCTCTGTTGATCAGAGTGATGCTTTTTTCTCCGTAGGAAATGAATCCATCGCAAAATGCGCAGGTGTGTTTTACATCACCAAATCTCATTTGTATATTTGGCACCATCTCCCTGCCCTCTGGTCCCGTTACTTCCGGTACAACAGATCTTCTGGCCATAATAGGGAGATTATCTAGGTCGTTCCGAAACTGTGCAGCACTGTAGTTGTTAGGATGCCACCTAGTCATATGGCGATGCATTGTGTAGTTTCCGAAACTGTATTTTTTGTCGGTCCCTCTGGACAGTCTATCTTGACATATAAGGCAAGTTACGTATCTTGCATTTACTTTTTTCTGACCTTTGGGAATTTTAAAAAATTGCCAAATGAAGTTTTCTTTCCGGTGAGACGTCCTGGGCTGCTCAGGCAAAAACTGCCTCTCTTCGTGCTCGTCCTCCTGTTCCTCTTCTTCTTCTTCTTGTTGAATTACAACTTGAGCAGGTGGTCCACTCTTCCTTGGATGTGGTGGAGGTGGTGGGGAAGCACCAGCTGAAGCTACTAAAGAAGCCATTGCTCAGTGATCACAAAGGGTCTTTCTCTCACAATGATGAAAGTCAGAGTGAGGAAAGAAGGAGGGATTTTCATCATTTGGGAAAAACAAGAGTTCTCAACCAATCAAAAGTGTTCATTTTAGATTATATGACCTAGTCTTACATCATTAGGAAACCAAAAGTGAAATGAACCAATGAAAAGTGTTATTACCAAGTCACATGACTTGCTGTGTTTACGTTAAGCGCTTTGCAGGGCCTCCCGGTTTGCTTCCAGAAACCTGCGCTTTGCGACTCGCTTCGCGTACCAGTTCGCTAACGTAGCACGTCATATGACGTATCACGCGACAACGTGAAACGTCATGCGGACGGGAGGCGTCACGATGTTGTTTTCTAACGCGGCACTTGCGGTAAAGAAACGTTTACCGGCTCGCGGTCTATTTCGCGGCATCAAGGTCAGCTAACGGGAAGCTTCCCGATTCGCGAAGCGGGAACGAAGAAAAAAAAATATTAAAAAAAAAAATTATTCATAAACATATAAAATATATTTTTGGATTTAAAGAAGAATACATTTTACAGCTACAGATATTAGCTGTTAAAAAAACAATGAAATTCACAGAAAAAACCATAGGTTATAGACCATATATAGTTAGGAATTAGCATTTACAAAACCTTGAAAATTCACTGAAAAAACCATAGGTTATAGACCATATATAGTTAGGAATTAGCATTTAGAAAACCTTATTTTACTCACACAAAACCATTGAAATTCCATATATAGTTAGTTGCACTAACTATATATCGCGCACCCGCAATCCACTGCTGATGATGTCACATATTACATCATTCATGACATGGTCAGTGACATCACTGATGACATCACTGATGACATCTCAAATGACATCACTGATGACAACATCCAGTGACTGTATGTTTCTGTAAAGTTAAAATATGTCTTAGATATTGAAGAATGAGTGGATGTATAAGTGTCTGGATGAAGGATTTAGTAGGTGCGTGACTGACTGTATGAGTGAGTGATTAAATGTGTCTCACTGAATGCATGGGTTAGTGACTAAACTGTCTTAATTTGTGCATCATTATGTCTGTTGTGATGTAAACTGCTGCATGTGTTGATCATTAGCTATACGAGAGGCTATATGTGTTATTAATTGGTTGCCCAAGTATTTCTATGGGAGATTGAGTTTGTGTGGGGGTGGCTGGGAGGTGTGTGACTCTGTGCATAGATGTGTGAGCAGTTGATTCACTAGGTGTATGAGTTCAAGAGTGCATGTGGAAAAAGCTACATGGGCGGTTGACTGTGTGCATGAGTGTATTGATGAGTGAATGGATATCTCAATGCTACATGTCATAGTAAGTACATATGTAAAACACAGTACATGTGAGAGTTGGCATATATAAATAACTGTGCATGAGAGCCACTGAATGTGTGAGTGGCTGTATGGATCATTGTGAACTTGTATCAGGGATTGTATAAGAGAGTAAATATGTGTTAGTATATGTTTGAATAAGTAAGGTGTGTATAACTGTATAGTTGAGGAAATGGAGGTGAGATTGTTTCTTTGCATGACTGACTAGGTGTGTGAGTAACTCCATGGATGAGTGACAGTGTGTGAGTGTCTGTATACACTGAGTGTATCTAAGGTTATATTAGAGTCTGAAGAGGTTTATCGTATTAGCACAAGAATGATGTCAAATGAGATGTCATCAGTGATGTCATCAGTGATGTCATTTGAGATGTCATCAGTGATGTCATCAGTGATGTCACTGACCATGTCATGAATGATGTAATATGTGACATCATCAGCAGTGGATTGCGGGTGCGCGATATATAGTTAGTGCAACTAACTATATATGGAATTTCAATGGTTTTGTGTGAGTAAAATAAGGTTTTCTAAATGCTAATTCCTAACTATATATGGTCTATAACCTATGGTTTTTTCAGTGAATATATATATATATATATATATATATATATATACACAAAACCTCTTCCCACCAAAGAAAAGAGCGGAGGCCAAAGGGGAATTCGTTGGAGGTGCTTTATTCCAAAGTTACATCGGTGAGTGGCGGCAAATGCATTTCGGCATGTATGAGCCTTCCTCAGTGCCCTGCACCCATGCGAGTCGTGAAAATAGTCAATCAGTCCTGCTCCGCATTTTAATGTTGCCTGGCGCCTCTGGACTCCTCCCCTAAAGTCGTTGGCTCACCTGTTGGACGTCGGGAACCATTAACCGGACTCCAACTCCCAGGATGCATCATGATTATGCACTTGGGTCGGTGGTGCGGGGGGCAATCTGGAATGATGCCGGTTCCAGTGGAGATTGCAGGTACCAATAGTTGGACTCGCTCCCTTGCAGCTGAGGTCCAAAGCTCCTCCTCGGGTCCCCTCGGGCTGACACGGCAGTCCGGTGGAGAGAAAGATTATGCAGGGACAGCACTGCACTGCATAGCATCCAAACAGAGGTAAAATACCTCCTGCCGCATATCTGTCCCACACCTAGTCGGCGGACACCGGAGCTTTTGATTCCTCAAGCCCAAAAACCACTGCAAGCAGCTCGTTGCCAATTTTTTGGCCGGGTCTCTTGAAGTGTCAGGGCCATCCGTACTGCGCTCAAGGCATTGCGCAGAAAACATCCACAAAACCTCATCCCACCAAAGAAAAGAGCGGAGGCCAAAGGGGAATTTGTTGGAGGTGCTTTATTCCAAAGTTACATCGGTGAGTCGCGGCAAATGCATTTCGGCGTGTTTGAGCCTTCCTCAGTGCCCTGCACCCACGCGAGTCGTGAAAATAGTCAATCAGTCCTGCTCCACCTTTTAATGTTGCCTGGCGCCTCTGGACTCCTCCCCTAAAGTCGTTGGCGCACCTGTTGGACGTCGGTAACCATTAACCGGACTCCAACTCCCAGGATGCATCATGTTTATGCGCCTGGGTCAGTGGTGTGGGGGGCAATCTGGAATGATGCCGGTTCCAGTGGAGATTGCAGGTACCGATAATTGGACTCGCTCCTTTGCAGCTGAGGTCCAAAGCTCCTCCTCGGGTCCCCTCGGGCTGACACGGCCGTCCGGTGGAGAGAAAGATTATGCAGGGACAGCACTGTACTGCATAGCATCCAATCAGAGGTAAAATACCTCCTGCCGCATATCTCTCCCACACCCAGTCGGCGGACACCGGAGCTCTTGATTCCTCAAGCCCAAAAACCACTGCAAGCAGCTTGTTGCCAATTTTTTTTATATGTATTTAAATAAAGTACTTTTACAAAGTATATGCCTTCACCACGCATGCCTTTGCATTTTAATGGCATGAGTGGTAAAGCCATATATGGAGTAAATGTTTGCGGGGTCATGGTATGAGGAGTAAACGCACTCATACCATCATACCAGGAGGACTATTCTATAAAAAAGGGAAAATGCATAATCGCACACCAAAATCACTAAATAGTTTTTTAATGAATGGGTAAATACAGTGATGGACATGATTTAATGACCTGTATTTCTCACAAAATAACTCCAAAATGATTTTTTCTATAAGGGCTGCATAATTATTTTATTTCAAGCTATATTATGGTAATGGTTTGCAAGGTGTGACAAATACCCCAAAGTGCGTCTTGGAACTCAATTGATTTTTTTATTAATGTTTTGTGAGACCAGGGAGAGTCACAGCCTCTCAATCTCCATTCTGTCAATTAATTTTGGTATGCCTTTCTGTCACCAGGGGCACATTCAACTTTTTGAATTTAATTATGATGCCAAACTTCTTGATGTTAACTTGGGTGTGAGTTTCAGGACTCTGGGTGGATGGTGTGATCATTGTATCTATGGGACCTCCTTATAAAACTTATAGATGGTTCCCTAACCTTTTTTCCAACCCAATACATTACACTGTGGAGCAGAGTTATGCAGTGGTTTGTTAGTGGTTGCAGGTAGGTACCTACCACTAGTAACAAGGCCACAATCACAATGTAAGGTCCGCTCAAGGTCCCAATAAATTTGCTCAGCCCTTGATAGCTGGCTGCGAGGTGTGTAAAGCATTTAAAAATACCAATACATTAAATAAGTAAGACACAACACATAATAAAAATCCAACACCAATTCATAAACATGGGAAATATTTTTATGATTAAAATGACAAAAATCCAATGTAGCAACTGGAGATGTGTTTTTTTTTTTTAATAAACAATTTGTAGTGCTTAAATGTCAAATGTGGCAACTTGGGACATCTGGTCACGCCAAACCGGGATAAAGTCAAAGTTTCGGGCTGACCACAATGGAGAGCAGTTTGGATACAATGAGCAGGAGACCCCGGTCAAGTTGTTACCATCTGACGTAGTCACTTTTTTGGACTATTTTTTTCTCAATATTGGCAGACCGGGTTTCGGTTTGACAACAACGGCTTGCTTCAGGGGTATGCCTCAGTTGATTCCTAGAAGTCTCATTGAAACCAAAAAGCTCTCGAATTTCAGTCGGTCAACTTATCATCTTTTTGTTCAAACTGCTCCAAAGATCGCAGACTTCTGGAGAAGCCTCCAGAAGGTCCTTTAGGGGTTTGAAAGTGTCCACAAATCCAATCCAAGGTTCCAGAATATCTGAGCTGCTCCTTGGGACTACAATTTCCACAATACACCTGACCTATTCCCTAAAAGTCCAGTTGAAGGTGGTCAACTGGGTTCTTCTTGGTCTTGGTGAGATGAGGATGGTGGAGTTCTTATAACCTGTTGCTAGCAGGGAGGCCACTCATAGTAAGGCAAAGTCCTTTTTGAGCAGAATACCAAAGTGTACAGCAAGTGCAGTATTTATGAGTGTGGTCCTCTTGTTCAGTCCAAGGATCAAACAGAGCAGTCCTTCTTGTAGTTTCAAGGAAGGGATCTGAGTTGCTGGGGAGCTTTGTCATACTAATCCAGGCTTCTGGGGTGACAAGGAGGGGAGCACCCATAACCAATGGGGCACAGGGTACGACCGTCAGGTGTGACAACTTCCTCCAAAGTGTAGCATATTTTTGTCCTAGAAAGCACTGTATGTCAAAATCCAAAATAGTAAAATCTCTCTTTGAAATTAAAGTCTGGCTAACCCAAACTACAGGTGTGGCTAACTTCCCTAACACTCCCCTTCCAGCAATTCAATCAAAGGGGTTCCACATCTGACTGGGGATGCAGGAAGTGGGGATGGGCATGGGTTCTGTACTAAGTATCTTTCCCTCTTTGAAGAACAGTTAGGCTACCCAGCCTCTTCCTGTCTTTTGCGATGCAGATGCAGTTCTCTTTCCACCAGATATCTCTTTTATCTCTATGCAGGCCACTTCACACCTTATCAGAATAGTTTGGCACAGCCTGTGAAAGGCTGGCCAGTCAGGAGAGTCTGCTAGAAGGGTCGAATTCGACACAACAGTAAAGCAATACCATAACTTTTTTTCTGTCATAGTTATAATAAATACAACCTTGGCAAGTTCATTTTAATGATTATTTTACACTTTGAACTATTCATTTTCTTTTAATTTATACTTTATTGTTTGATTAATTAAAATCTTACAATATATAAACATCTATTCCTGTTATAAAATCCGGATATAAAAAACTAGGACAAAGATAATTGAAACATGATCAAACTTAACATTCTTTCATTTAAAAAAATATGCAGGACTTAAAATTTGTGTTACTATTTAGATATTATAGTCACCCTACATTACATTCTATTTGTTTTTGATACTCCAACTTAGCTCTCAGACGCATTCAAAACTTTACAAAAGCTGAGGTTAGTATTATGTCGTCAGTATGAAGATATCTTATCAAGGCCTGTCTGAAAGTTCTTATACCACGAACATTAAAATGTTTTCTAAGGATAAATATTCTTTGTAATTTCAGTTTCGGACATACACAAAGAAGGTGCATAATATTCTCTTCTCCGAGTTTAGATAAGCTGCAAGCCATTGGTACATTTGTTCTCAGCCATGGCATTAGGTGACATGAACTTGGAAATACTCCAAAATGTGCTTTTATAAAAGTTTGTTTATGCTTCACTGACCAAGGGATTTCAAGATACGGTTGAATTTTCACCTTGGTATAACCATTCATTGGAGGCCATGCATGTTTTCTTTTTGACAATGTATCTTTATCCAGAAGAAGTGGTAAATGCTTTGTTATATTATTGATGGCTTTTTAAATGAATTTATGGTACTGTCATTTCCCAGATCAAGTTTGTTAAATGTTCATCTAGTGAAGCATATAGATATTGCCAAGCCTGGGCTTTCCCATTTGTAATTAGTTCCTGCCACAATAGTTTAGACTTTTTGATTTACACTGTCCATTTTCATCCTTTTCCACACTTTTATAAACTGCCTTTTTAAGCCAGTAGCTGATTAATTAACCCAAATTTTATTTGTTTCTGTGCCGGGGATGCATTATGTGGCAATAAAAAGAGGGCTTTAACGATTTTTCTAGCAGCATTATTAATCGTAACTGAATGTTTTCCACACAATGCTTCACTTCAATATGTTAAAGTTGGCAAAAGTTTTGCTTATATTACTTTTAGAAATGCTTGATAGCTCAGCCCTCCTAAGGACTTCTGTAAGGGTCTAAAAGCCGATAACAATAGATTTGCTTTCCGTTGCAAATCGATCTTATGTGGCTGAAATGTTTCTTGGTCATCAAATAAAACTCCCAAGAATCTATATATTCTTACTTGCCCTAATTGTGAATGACCCAGAGTTCATTTATACTTATATTTTACCTTTGAATTTTTGTTAACCTCAATGATTTTTGTCTTGTTTCATTGATAACCATTCCATTTTCTTTAGAGCATCTTGATATCCTCTTTATCAGGCGTTGCAGTCTGACCTTTATTTGTCTAAGTATAATAACATCATCCGCATATGGCACGTTTGATGTCAGAGTATTAGCTAATTTAGGTGGACAAGCGTTCACCTTGTTCAATTTTCGTGTGTTAGATCTGCCAAAAACAAATTGAAAAGAGTAAACACCCTTGCTTCCAGCCTATCGTAGGTTGGAATATGTTTAGTTAGGGATGATCCATCTCCCATCCAAACTCTGACCCATGTGTTGGAGCAGAGAGGTTGAATTGATGTTAAAAGGGAGTCAGGTACACCTTGTTCTATCAGTTTTAGCCATAAGAGATTTCTATGAACACTGTCAAAAGCAGACTAAAAATCCACAAAGCACAAGTACAGTCGTTGTTTCTTTGTAATATATTTATCCATTAACATGGATAGCACAAGAATAGTTGTTGTTGTGCCTAAGCCTTGTATAAATCCTGTTTGGTTTGGGGGGGATTATCTGTTTTTCCTTTACCCATTCTGTTAGAATTGTTAATAATACACCTGCAAATAGTTTGGTATCAGTATCCTGAAGTGTAATAAGTTGATAATTTTCCGGCTGGGACCAATATCCTTTTTTTTATGAATTTGAGCTATCTATGAGCCCTTCCTGGTTTCTGGTATCTTTGATAACCTAGCAATTTCCTTAAATACTTTCATCAGGTATTCTGACCATAGATTGGGATCGTCTTTAAAAAGTGCAAGGGTTAAACTATTTGGGCCGGGCACGCCATTTTTTTTGTTTATTAATTAATTCATATATTTGCTTGGTTGTTATGTTAATTTCTTGATTCAAGTAATTCCTTAATGTATCAGTCATAATGGTATTAACAGTCAGCTGGTTTGTTTCCCCACCAGAATTTAGATGTGTAGACAGAAATCTAATCCAATCTTTCTCACTTAAAGAAGAGGTTACAGCTGTTCCAATTGGTCCTGCTAAACCATTTATCACTTCCCAGAATTCCCTAGAGTTCAATTGATTGCTGCAAAAGTGATTTTTGGTCCAAAGGTCATGTTTTTCTTGATTCCTTTCATCCCACAATAATTTTGTTGTGGTTAACATTTTTTAAATTAGAGCACAAATCCAAGTCTTTAGGGTGTTTTTTTATCTGTCTCCTAAGATGGTTATGTGTTCTTTCATAATCCTCGTTGTTATTGATAATGCTATGTTATTCCGTCTTCCTAGTTGCATGTTTTGATTTTTCCTATGGTAAGTTTTCAACTCATATGCTTTGACAAGTTTTTGTATGAAATCCACCCATTATTCAATTGCAGAGAAATGTTTATCTTCAAAATACGCTCTTAGCAAGTTGTGGCGATACAAAAGGGGATGATGGACGGAGCGCTTGAGCAAATCAAACGCTCACCCCCAGTCAACGGATCTGGGTTAATCCATCACCATTCTTTAGTTCACTCAGCCACCCCAGTTCATACATGGCTATGTGCAAATCAGTCTGACCCTGAGCCTCATGGGAACAGTCCAGCCCGAACTGCCTAGCCATGTCTTCCCTGGACCGGAAACAAGCATCCTGGGACCGGTTTCGGATTCATAATCCTCATCAGCCAGGCTATCTTGAATCCAGTGGCCAAGTGAACAAGGGACTCACGTCTGAGCATACCCTGCCAACTTAGGGCGAACAAAGCGATACAAAAGGGGATGATGGACGGAGCGCTTGAGCAAATCAAATGCTCACCCCCAGTCAACGGATCTGGGTTTAATCCATCACCATTCTTTAGTTCACTCAGCCACCCCAGTTCATACATGGCTATATGCAAATCAGTCTGACCCTGAGCCTCATGGGAACAGTCCAACCCGAACTGCCTAGCCATGTCTTCCCTGGACCGGAAACAAGCATCCTGGGACCGGTTTCGGATTCATAATCCTCATCAGCCAGGCTATCTTGAATCCAGTGGCCAAGTGAACAAGGGACTCACGTCTGAGCATACCCTGCCAACTTAGGGCGAACAAAGCGATACAAAAGAGGATGATGGACGGAGCGCTTGAGCAAATCAAACGCTCACCCCCAGTCAACGGATCTGGGTTTAATCCATCACCATTCTTGAAGAATTGAAGTGAAGTGAAGAATTGGCTTGGTAGTTTGGTCTGCCCTGTTCCCATGATGCACTGGGGCAGGGACAGACTAATTTGCATATAGCCAGGTTCTGAACTGGGATGGTGCAGTGAGCTAAAAATCGGTGATGGATCAAGCCCTGATCTCTTCACTGGGTAGGAGTGTTCTGATTAACTCAGATACTCTGTCCATCACCACCCCCTTTTTGAACTTAGCAAGTTGTGGGCCAATTCGTTAGTATCTTCTTTAGTGTGTTCTTTCCAGATTAGTTTCCTATAGTTTACTGTACCCATCTGACCAGTTATGGTTTCATATGCGGTATGTTCATTAACATATAAATTTGTAAAAAAGTATTTGCTGACTATGATCACTCTCAGACACTTTTCCAATGGAGAAATAAGTCATATTGCTAAAGATATTCAAAGATACTATTGTGTAATCGATTCTTGATTTTGTCATTGAAATGTCCATGCCGGTGGCAGTGGCGTAACGAAACTTGAGGGGGTCCCCCTGGAAGGGACATCCAGGGGGCCCCCCTCACGGCATTCCCTGTCAGTAGCTCTCAGACCAGAGTCCCGCCACCCAGGACAGTGCCGGAAGGGGCCCCCTGGAGCTTGGGGTTCCCTTCACCAGGGGGTCTGTGGGGGCTATCATTACGCCACTGATATGGGTGCAACTTTGGTACTTTGTATAGAACAGAAACCAGCTTGAGATGAGTAGAGGAAGTTACTTCTGTTAAGGTGAATTATTGTCAATACACTTCATTTTCTAGAACTTTTGTAGCCAACAGAAGCGAGATAGATGGGAAGTGAGCATGATGAGTTCCTTGAAAGGCATTACAAGCAGCAGAACAACACGGGCTTGTTTCCATTTTTAAGGTCCTAAGGCAGAACTTAATGCTAACTTTCTAAAGTTTTGCGTTTGCTGGATGCAACGCAGTGCAAAAGATAGAGCTCCCTTCTGGCAGAACCAATTCCCAAGCTGAAAGCTCAAAAAAGTTCCCCTAAGATGGCCACCATTACCCATGATCCACCATAAAAGGGAGGAACATACAAATCACTTCCTGTAACATACCACGCCAAATGAGACAAGTAAGACAGGAAACAGTCAACGGCCAAGCCCGAGTGGGAGGGCGGGACTCAGGACTGCATCTAGGAAAACCAGGACTCGGAGTAATGAAGATTACTGGTAAGTAACCGGGGCATTATAGTGAACAAAGATCTCGTGCCTGGTTACAAGGTTCCTACTGACAGCTGCCACAATACTGTCTGTAAGATGCAAAATGTGAGCCAGGCAAGGGTCAAGGGCGTCTTGCTCCAGTAATCAAGATGGTGGTTTATACAAAGAGTTGTGTTTTCAGTGAGGGACACTGAGTTTAAAGAAGACAACACAAACACTGAGCTCAGAGCAGGCACAGCTGAAGCACAAAAGCAAAGAAAGAGCTGTCCATGGGTTTTTGTTCTACAGAACAATGTACATAATCCAATTCTGCAAAGGTGACAAGAAACAAAACGCTCCTGCATAAACCGGAGCAGATTTTTGTTAATGGTGTTATTTACTTATAAACAATTAGTTTGAAAAGACCACATTTGAAAAGACAAGACATACACTTAATAATTTTACTGAAAATACTAAAAAGAAAGATGGAAGCATTCCTTTTTTAAACCAACACCCTATAGAGAGAATGTGCAGAGATAATAAAACAGGTGTTAAATCAAACCAGAGAACTTTATTCGCTTAGTGGCGTAATAACGAAAAAGTGAGGCAATTCCAAATCTAATGCAATGGGGCGTAGGCGTGTACATGGACGACAAGTATAACGTCTCATTTGTCTGTGAGTCAAAATGGCCGTTGCCATTTAGTGCCATAAAACCACCCCAAGCAAATACATTGGGTGTTCTGTTGATTGAAGGAAGGCGTGGTCGGCAATTTGTAATGGCATCCAAATAACGACAAGAATGGATTGCATGACTTAAACTGAGTAGAAAAAAACGGCAAATGCTTTGTTCAATTTAAATGCTATCTAAAAGAATTCAAAGGTGCTCGAGGTCTAAAAAAGTTTTTACAAAATTGGTTGCTTTGCTTTCTAAATAAGTAGTAATTGATTGTATGTGTGCAAGTCATTGTGAACATTCAGAGTGAACTTAGAAATGTGTTTTTTAAGGTGGTTATGAAATATATTTGCCTAGCGTTTTTAATTTTTTTAAGTGTACGCTTACAGGCACTCTTCACCAATACAGCTTAAAATTGCTGATAAATAAAAAAACTTTTTTAAAGTAATGGCAAAGCCAATAAGTCAGACATGCATTTTCAGTTCTAGGCAAACCTATTGCCTTTGCCTTTCCTTGATATTTTACTGGAGGATGTCTAGAGGGCCTCGGTCAGTGCTTAATATGAGCTGGTGGTCAGCTGCCACATGGTGACATTGTTTCTGAAATGTAAAGATGAGCAGAACAACAGTTGATTATTAATTCAATATACATTAAAAACAACTAATACCTGACACCCAAGCCATTCTTATAGCTTTAGGGACCTCAAACATTTTGAATTGTCACACTTGTGGCAGTGTGATGGTTAGTAGTTAAGAGGTGTGGCGCCGCGGCCAGGGCGACTGACGCTGGAATCGGGGGACCACGGTTCGATCCCCGGCTCCGGCGGCAGGTTAGCCCAGCACCATGTGACTCTGGGCAATAGCTCGCTTAATCTTCCCGACGGCCCCCAGCGCCTAGAGACCCTTACGGGTGATTGTGCGCTTTACAAATGTGGACTTTAGTAGTTGTGTAAATACTGCTTTTAGCAGTGCTGTCAGTGGCAATGTGTGGTGCAAGCTGCGGTGGCCTCTTGACAAGGGCCCTTGCACTTATGTTTTATACAAATTAAGCACTGCTCGGGATAGCATGGGGTCTTGCTGCAGGCAAGGCTGGCCTCCTCCACTGGATCACCTGCATATCTTGACAGCTCATGTGGGTGGGGGTGCCGGAGGAGTGGTGGCCTGTCACAGACCTGTAACAGAACAACCACTGTTAACTACAGAATTCTCTGACCCAAGACTTGCCCTTGAGAGATTTGAGAGTGCTATTGGTAGTGTGTGATTGATGGTTGGTTGGGGGCGGGAGAGTGCTGTCAATAGCTTGATTACTACTCTGTTGGGGTTTGAGAATGGTTATGATATTGTGTCTGAAGGGTGTGATCGTTATCATTTTTATATGACTGCTAATCGGTGAGGGGCGTGAGTTCTGTTGGTACTTTGTGACTTTTAGCCTGTGAGGGTGCGAGAGTGCTCTTGGCAGTATGTGACAACCTCTCTGTGATAGGTGCGAAAGTGCTTCCATTTGACTACTTTGTGAGTGGTGTGAGAGTGCTGTTGGTAGTGTGAGACTGCTATTCAGTGAGGGGTGTGAGAGTTGTTAGGAGTGTATGGCTGCTAGCTTTTGACTGCTAGCTTCTCTGAAAGGTGTGAAAGTGTTGTTGAGAGTGTATGACAGATTAGAGGGCGAGTGAGTGGCAGTCTTTGGGTGTTTCAAACGTACTGTTTGGAGCGTGACTGCCACTGTTTTGAGTATGTGAGTAGTGTAGGAAGTTGACTGCTAGTCTGTGAGTCCCAACCTGTGGCAAACGGTATCCGCACCTTTGAATTTTCACAGGTGTGACCTGCGATTCCCATTGGCTACCTGCGGGTTGACGGGATTGCCTGGTGCCCAGAAGGGGTGGTTGGGGGTTAAGTACAGAGGCAACCCTGCTGGAATTAACTCTGCTCCCTGGACGCCCCTGACGGATGCTGCCCATCTTGCCAGCCCGGTCTCCTTGCTATTTTTCCCACCCACCGATCCCCACACAATGCCAGCTGAATTGGCAGAGGGGGAGTTATGTTGATGTGGACTCCGGTGAGAAAGTCGACTCGTCACTCGGGTCAACAAGTAAATGCACGAGATATTATAAAGGTGCAAGGTTCATACTTACAAAAGCTCTTGCAGGCGAAGTCGTTAGCCAAGCCAGCCAGAAGTGGACACATGGACAGTTATTCTCCATTTTCGGACAAAGGAGGGACTCCTTGCCACCACGGACCACTTCCTCTTTCCTCGGCTCGGACAGTCACATACACCTGCAGCTTCCGTGGCAGTCACGCTCATGCGCACTCATAATTGTGCTGCGCATTGTAGAGTGTGCATTCTAGCTTATGCACGTCACGTCAGACGTGACGTGCGGCGGCCATGTTGGCGCGCTGCGCGCGCATCCCGGATTGCGCGCCGGGGAAGCACAGAGAACGGCAGCGCCGGCCGGCGCTCCTCCAATTAACTCGCAAATTAAGATATAAATAAATATACTTACTGGAACACAAACAAGTGGTCCGCCTGTTATTAAACCTGCAACTTTACAGTGGCGACGAGGTCGGGAGGCTCCAGCTGACCACCCACGTGGAAAGAAAAAAACACGGACCCCCACGTGGACAGCAGCAGGGAAGGCAACCCCACACACTACTACAGCAGGTAGCTGAGCTGCCCCACACAGCCCACATTGCAGAGGGTTCATGGGAAGGCACAGCTGAGCCACCACACGAGCGGAGGAGCGTGGCAGTGCCACAGACAACTGAGAGGCGGCGAAGAGGCTGGAGAGGCTGCAGCACGCCCCACAGGAGACAGCCCACGGTGCAACCCTCACCACCACACCGGGCCCTGGAGGTACAGCGCTGGCTACCAAGGAGGAGGAGGCGGGGACTAGCACTGAGAGTCCCCTGGAAGACACCACCACAGAGGTGAAGGACAGCACCCCAGGGAGCCCCACCAGCAAGGACGTCAAATCGACAGCGATCAGGGAGGTGAGGATGAGCACGCCAGCAGGCTATGCGATTGCGCCGGTGCAATTCCTACCGAAACCAGGGGACCCCCTGATGAAGTGGGAGGACTGGAAAGAATATATCGACAATTTCATAGGGGTCTTGGAGGATGAAAATGAAGAGTTGTTCACCCCCCAAAGGAAGAAACGGATCCTATTACTGAACCTGGGCCCGGAGGGTCTCAGGATTTACAAGAGCCTGGTGCCCATAAAGAGGGACGATGCAGACAAGGATGTATATGCACACGCATTGGAAGACTTGGACGAACGTTATCGCCCCACTATATGCGTATCAGTGGACAGGTTTAACTTCCAGCAGAGACGACAACGGCCGGGAGAGAACATTGAGGAATATGTAGCGGCCTTGAGGAAGCTAGCTGCCCCATGCAAATACGCACTGTGGGAAGACGAATTCATAAAGGACCAGATCGTGATGCATACCACCAGCACAAATGTCCAGGACAAGTTATGGGCAAGCGGCGACACCACACTCAAAGACGTAATGGTCATTGTAAAAAGGGCAGAACTCGCACGGAGATGTGCCGATGCGACAAAGAAAGACATAGCGCCCCCAACGATGGTGAACAGGATTCAAGAAGGAGACCACCGGAAGGACCTGAGAGGCAAAGAACCGATGGCCAGAGGAACCAACAGATGGCAAGGGAAACAAGCAGGCAATGAAGGCAAGAAATCGTGCTACAGGTGCGGCAGTTGGTCCCACGACGCACGTGATCGAAGATGTCCCGCGTTCAGAGCTAAGTGCCTACACTGCGGCATCTTGGGCCACTATGAGAAGGTGTGCGGGAAGAAAAATCCCAAGGGAATGGTGAAAAGCATAGACCAAGGCAAAGAAGACCTAGAGGAGATCGCAGAGGAAGAGGTGATCACAGTCTTATGTATATACGACCAAGTACTAAGCGTAGAAGGGAAGAAATCCACGAAACCCATTCTGGACATGTCGATGGGAGGAATCACCATCACGGTAGTGGCAGACACCGGATCCCCTTTCACCATTATCCAGCGAGCAGTGTGGGAAGAAATGTTCAGACCCAAGTTGGGCCCAGAGCTGGAGAAACTAGACATTCGGCCGGTCACTTACAATGGCGACCGCATTCCAATGATGGGGTTCCGGCGCTTGTTGTTTGAATTCAGAGGCCGATCAGCGTGGTGCAAGCTATATATAGCGGAGAAAGGACCCTCCGTCCTAGGATGGCTGGACCAGGGTGACTTGGGGATAAAGCTGGATCCTGGTGGAAAAGAACAAATACTACTCGCAGAACAAGAGGAATGGCCGAACTTGAACAAGTGGAAGGAGAGCTACCCAAAAGTGTTTGGAGGCACGGTGGGACGGATGGAAAAGTTCCAACACAAGATCGTGCTCAAGGAAGGGGCCATACCGGTAGCTCACAAGGTGAGAAACGTGCCGATTGCGGTACGAGAGGCGGTCCAGAAGGAACTTCAGGAGTTGGAAAAGAAGGGGATAATAGAACCGATAACATGTGCGGAATGGTTGGCGCCCCTGGTGGTCGTGATGAAGCCCAATGGAAAGGTCCGGCTCTGCGTGGACCTGAGAGAACTGAATAAAAATATAGTGGTGGAGAAGTTCCCTCTCCCCAGAATTGAAGAAATGTTGGCCAAGACCAGAGGAGTGAGGTGGTACTCCACTATTGACTTGACATCAGCCTATCACCAAATAGCACTCCACCCGGACAGCAAAAGTCTCACCTCTTTCATCACCCCGTTTGGTTGCTACCAGTTTTGTCGCATGCCGTTCGGGCTGGCCTCGGCGGCTGCGGTTTTCCAGAAGATGATGCACCAACTATTCAGAGACTGCAAAGATGTCCAGTATTTCCAGGACGACATCCTGGTGATGGGCCGAGACAAGCAGGATCATGACCGGAAGCTGGAACACGTGCTACAGACGCTGGAAACAAAAGGCCTTACAGCGGAGTGGGCGAAGTGTCGGTTGGGACTACAGTCGGTAACGTACCTAGGACATGAGATCGGTCAACAGGGCGTCACACCCAAGTTGGAAAATGTAAAGGCCATCGCTGATGCTCCACCACCCAAAAGCAAGGAAGAAGTCAGGTCATTCCTAGGGATGGCGGAGTATTACAGCAAGTTTGTGGTCCACTTCGCCTCAAAGACCCACAACATGAGGTTACTGACCAGGGAAAGCACTGTGTTCCAATGGACACCGGAAGCACAAGCTGAGTTTGAAACGATCAAAAGGGACGTAATAGGAGCTGTTCCCCTCCAGGGCTACGATCCACAAGGCACCACTGTACTGACGACGGATGCCAGCGACAAGGGCCTGGGCGCCGTGCTCATGCAAGACAGAGGAAGAGGAGAAATGGAGACAATCTGTTTTGCGTCCAGGGCACTGACGGATACAGAGAGCAAATACAGCGTGATTGAGAAGGAGATGCTGGCGGTTGTGTGGGCCATGGCGAGGTTTAGGCAATTTCTGTGGGGAACACATTTTTTGCTCAAAACAGATCACAAGCCATTGGTGAAGGTGCTGACATCGAGTGGACATGCCAGTGCCACTCCCCGAATAGCCAAGATGTCACTAAAGTTACTCGAGTTTAGGTATGACGTGGAGTACCTTCCCGGGAACCGGAACCGAGTGGCGGATTTCCTGAGTAGGGCGGCCGCCATGGAACCAGGAGAGGAAGACCATACAAGCAAAGGAGAGCTGGTAGCCCTTATAGAGGACCAAGAAAGGTTGATAAGCTTACAAGAATGGTCAGAGTCCTATGAGGAAGACGCGGACATGCAAGAAGTAAAAGAGAACATTGTTCAAGGAT
This sequence comes from Lissotriton helveticus, assembly GCF_964261635.1. Classification (NCBI taxonomy): domain Eukaryota; kingdom Metazoa; phylum Chordata; class Amphibia; order Caudata; family Salamandridae; genus Lissotriton; species Lissotriton helveticus. The sequence continues at coordinate 1,178,148,350 of NC_136072.1, read as the reverse complement.
GGCCTGAGAAAAGGAATGTGAGGGCGAGCCTCAAGCCGTACTTTGAAGTCAGAGAGGAACTGTCAGTAGGGGACAAGGGGGTATTCATCTACAGAGGAGACAAGGTGATTCCCCCCAGGAACCTCACCTCGAAACTGTTGGACCTGCTACATGAAGGACACCTAGGCATAGGTAAACTCAAAGCAAGGGCAAAGCAAAATTACTGGTGGCCAGGCATGGACATAAAGGCTGAGAGGCATGTCAGGGAATGCCCACAATGTCAAAGAGCAGATAAGACCTTAAAACCCTTGAGACCAGCAATAGGGAAGTTTGACCCTCCCGCTAATCCATGGGAAGAACTATCGATAGACATTTTGGGACCCGTCTTAGATGACCAAGGCACGCAGAAGTACGTGATCGTACTCATGGATCGATATTCAAAATGGCCGGAGGTGAAAATAGATGAATCCATGGACACAGAAAACATCATAAAGTTCCTGTCAGAGACTTTCACCCGGGAAGGAATACCCAAATCGATCTTAAGTGACAATGGGCCCGAGTTCACGTCGGAAAGGTGGAGCAAGTTCATGCAAAGGAATGGCATCACTGTCAAACACACGGCGATCTACCATCCGGCCGGTAACGGCCTAGTGGAGAGATTTAACCGGGTAGTGATGGGAGCCATCCAAGCCGCCATATCCAGTGGACAGAGTTGGGAAAAGGCGTTAGAGAACATGGTGTGGGCGTACAGAATAACCCCCACTGGCACGGGGTACAGCCCATTCCAAATATTGAGGGGACGTGAACCCTTCACCCACGACAACAGGATCTGGAAGGAAAAGGTCGTCACCAGCGAATGGTCCCCTGCAGTGGTGCGGGCCAACCTGGAAAGAGCACAGACAATTTACAGTGACCACTACAATAAACGGAGGAATGTCAAAAATACAGGATTGGAGAAAGGAGAGTGGGTGAGAGTAAAGTTGGCCACCCTACAGAAGAAGGGAGACAGCAAGTACAGCAAGCCGATGCAAGTGGTGGAGGTGTACGACCGAGCCGCTTTACTGAGCGATGGAAACGTATGGTCTCAGGACCGGATGGCCAGGTGCAATAAGGTTTTGGGCTGGGAGCAACATGGAAATGAATGGGAAGACATGGAAGGTGCGAACGTGGAGAAGAGACAAGAAGCCGGCGAGCAGCAAGACAGAGTAAGGGGAGAAATGGATAGAGAAGAGGAAGAAGAGAACGGAAGTAGAGGTATGGAAATGGACAGGTTGGAGAGAAGCATGAGTGAAGAGAGAGCTGTGAGAGAAGGAGCAGAGAGCCAAGAGGAGGAGAGCCAAGAAACTATGGAGAACCCGGTAAGGGTTACAAGAAGTGGGAGGCCGGTGGTACGGCCCTCCAGATTTCGAGATTTCGAGTTGGACACTGGACTGTAAGTGACTCAGTTATATTTTGATAAAAAAGGGGAGATATGTAGAGTGTGCATTCTAGCTTATGCACGTCACGTCAGACGTGACGTGCGGCGGCCATGTTGGCGCGCTGCGCGCGCATCCCGGATTGCGCGCCGGGGAAGCACAGAGAACGGCAGCGCCGGCCAGCGCTCCTCCAATTAACTCGCAAATTAAGATATAAATAAATATACTTACTGGAACACAAACAAGTGGTCCGCCTGTTATTAAACCTGCAACTTTACACGCATGACAATCATATGCTCACACACTGTTAACATTCAGAGTGCTAACTCACCAGCAGCCCACCCATCCTGAAGATGCGCAGTCGCGGCTCGCACAGACGCTGAGACATCATGTGCGCACAGTGGCCCGCGCACCATAAGAGCCTGCCTCAGAGGCCATTTGGTTAATTAAGAGGCTGGGCGTGGCCGCCGTCGTGCGCACCATTTTATTAGAGAGGGGGCCCCTGGAGCACGGCCCCGGGCCCCCGCAACGTGGCCCGGGGGCTGCAGGGGCCTCCTGTGTTACTCCCTTGGCCGTGCGCATACAATTTAATTAAAATGCCGTTCGCGCACCATGGCCGTTGCCGTGCTCACTATTTAATTCCTCCGCTGAGTGAGGGGATCATTGGAGCGAGGGGGCCCCTGAACTGAAGCACGGGCCCAGGGCCCCCCCACAATGCGGGGGCTGCGGGGTGCCTGTGTTATGCCCCTGGCCGTTGGGGGATCTTGGGGTAGCCTCCCACTTAAAATTCTTAATCCCATCACTTTTATATCTTTACCGAAGCACATACCTAGTTGGCTTTGGACGGAATTGACTACAATGGGTAGTGTTTGATGCGGGATTGCCCAAAGATAGTCCTGTTGTTGGATTATGTTGTCTCTCAAATAGGGCACAAGCAAGTTTAGATTAAAATCCCCAGAGATAATATATTCTGTGAATGAATTCTCCATCATTTGTTTAGTTAACAAGGTAATGAGGGTCGTGCACATATTAGTTCTCGCGCTTGCTGTAGGATGTATACATTTATTATTAGCAAGATTTTTTATTGACTATTTTCCTTGTACCGTAACTTTACTATTAGTAAGTTTGGATTATTCGGAATTACTTGTTTGTGGTCCACTCCTAATTCTTTGAAGTATTGTTTTAGCTCACTCCTGTCAATAGGTAGACTTTACTAAAGTTTAATAAAGGCTTTAAACACACTACAATGGGGGGAAACTCATTTGGGCAGTTTTCCCTCACCAAGGCTTATACCACAAATTTTATTATGTCCCTACTTGGAAGTGCCTTTAATTCCAAAATCCAATTTGCATATAATTGAATTTGAAAGCAGCCTGTAAACAGGACTACCTTTAAAATGAAAGCAGGCAACACAGCAGGGGAATAATCCATTACAACACAGTCATTACATCGCACGGCTTTTACAACGCAACTGTTACAATGCAACTTTCTTTACATTGCATACCATTACAACGCATGCCATTACGCATGCCATTACAACAAAAAACCTTCATAGGATCCTCGGGTCACCGTGAAGGGTTTTCGGAATAGGCTTACAAGCGGGCGGCATGGTTTGATGGAAGTGTGACTAGAGCCAGCGCCTTACCCTGGCTTCCATGAGGCCTGCCTGAATCCAGTCTCTAATTATTCCCTTTCACAGACTGATGAGAGGTCGCCATGCTATGAGTAAATGGTGTAGTGTATGACTGACCCAGGGTTGGGTACACCTTAGCGCGTGTATACCACTCTGGTCACTTGGTTAGATCCTGAAGAAAACCTGGTAATGTTTCACCAATAGGTTGAAACATGTAGACCATAATCACTTTTTATCCCCACAAAGGTACCCAAGGTCAATCTAGCCGAATTAGGTAGCTCACATTGATTTTAATCTTGTCTTGTTGCTCCATATTAAAGTTTTTATGGGGGTTAAATAAAGACAGTTTTTAAATACACTTTCTTCACTCACCTGCACCACTGTATTCAGGTGTTGAAGCACACCCGGATAGCATTCAGCTGTTTGGGTGGGACCCCAATGATGAAGCATGTCACCAACTAGGTTGGTGAGTGAGGGGTCTTCTTTGAAAAAAGGAAAACTTTTTTCCTTTTGTGTGTCCTCATCAACACTTTTTGTCTGCAGGGTAGACTCCTTCTTTTGTTTGATACGAATACCTAAAGGGGACTAGGAGTATTCCCTTTGCTATAAATAAAACACTTTCTCTTTTTTTGTTAGTTAGAGTGCAGAAATGCAGCATATCAGCTAAAATATGGCACAATTTTGCTCTTACCGAGCAGTGGTGCTCTGTGTGCTGTCTAGTGCAAATGAAGGCACCTTTGTGCCATGCTACAAGGGTGCCTGCTTTACAGGCAGATTGTTTTGTACCAGAAGGCATACCTATCTACACGACAACAAGAGGCATTTTCCGCTTTCTGTGAGTGATTCAGAATACAACATGTAGCATGCATCACGCTTAAAAAGAGACAGTAATGAGGATAAATCAAGATATTTCTCCTGGTGAGTAACTGTAGATGCACCATGTTGGGGCAATCCCATGTTTGCTGCCTTTAGTTCATCTGGGATTCTATCGAATCATATGGGTGACTGCATGGTAAAACCTATACTCCACCTATGAAATGCCTACCACAATGAAATGTAACACAATGCAGTGCAAACTGCGGCATTGCATTAGAATGTTTTACAAAGTCACACAAGATGGCAGAAATGACCGCTTGTGTGGTTTTGTAAAACCCAATTAAGGACTTGCGTTGCCTTGCGACCACATGCAACAACACAAGTCCTTGTTAAATCTGCCCCAAAGTTTTCCCTGTCTTTCTTATCTCCCTCTTTAAACATAATCTGCAATGTCACTAAGGGGCATATTAGCAAGAACCTCGTTAAAATTATCGCCGTTTCAGCGGCAGGAAACTGCTGCTAAAACGGTGATAATGGGCTTGCTAATATGCGGTATAGAATTCCAATAGAAGCCCAGGTTAGATGTGCAGGACATCTAACCTGTACCTCTATTGGAATTCTATAACGCATATTAGCAAGCTCGTTATCGCCATTTTGGCTGCAGTTTCCTGCCGCTAAAACAGCGATAATTTTAACGAGGTTCTTGCTAATATGCTCCTAAGTTCAATGTTGTTCTGGCTTCAAGTGCCCATGTGTTTGCTTTGACTAAAGCATTCTTAGATTCCTCTGATCTGTTGGTGTCAGAAGTAACTGTCAGCGGTAACACCTTCCCTGTAGTGACGTAAACATCTAACCCATTGGGGCTTTTTGCGATTTTGAGTCAGGAGAATTCTTAATAAAGCGAGATCAGGTCTGGCCTAACCACACGTAGTCGGCAGGACTTCATGTGAAGAGACTTCTCTGTTGACTCAAAAACTCTGCTGGGGTGCTACAATCTGTACTTGGCATTACTACAATGAATGTCATCCTCACCTCTACAGAATCAATTCCCTTCAAAAGAGAGAAAGACCACAAGTGTTCTACCATCGCATCAACAAAGAGGCAGCTGCTCCAATAAAATGGCTGCCAAGACAGGAACTCTCTGGTAACCACCCCTGTTGACCCCTGGCTCAGCCAGGAGTGTGATGAACTTGGCTCCAAGGGTGGCACGCTCATCTAAGAAGACAGCCCAAGGCTCTAAGTGAACACAGTCCATGCCAGGGCATGGCTGAGTGCCCTGATGCCCACAGAGGGCTTCCAGAGCTGCTGCATTTGGATCCCAGGCAGCTACAAGAAGTCAGCCGGTGCCACGCGTGGACTCTGTCGGTGAGCCAACCTCAGAGAGCTGAATTGTGCTTCTGCCAACATGGTGCTGTTAAATGCAATGCCAGCTGTCTCTGTTGTCAATACAAAGAGAGAAAACAAATAGAGCCAGGAATGTATCCCTGTTGGAATCAGCAGGGAAGTGCAGTCTGGAGTGTTATTGGTATAGAAAGAGAGGAAGGACTGCAGCCACACTCCATGCTTGTTCTGTACTTTGTGTCAGAACAGCAGATAAACTCTAACCTGCACAGCTGTTAGAACATCTGATGGTTATACTCCAGGACTTCTCAAGAAATGGAAACTTTTTGTATGTATCCAGTAAAATCCACACAATACTGCATGTATTGCTTCCTGTGAGCACTACCAGCTCAAACGTGTTGACCACTGGGCGGAAGCCTATTGATTCCTTCTGCGCGCCCTATCTCTTGTATATAACCATGTCAGGGCTGCTTATTGACATTTAAAATCGATTTATCAACCCTAGACATTTTGTATTTTTTTTAATCTGCAGGTACTCCTGTTTAAAAACTCTTCCATACTATGATATCAAGTGCTCTGCCCTAAAATAGGTGGGGTCAACCCCCCCCCCCCAGTGCTAGGTATTTGAGTGTGTGCCACCTCTGAGTGAGCTGAGTGTGTGCTTCCTCTGAGTTACTCTGTGTGTATCACCTCTTAGTGAGCTGAACATGTGCTGTCTCCAAGTGAGCTGATAATGTGCCATCTCTGTGTGAACTGAGTGTGTGCTATCTCTGAGTGAGCTGAGTGTGCCACTGCTACGTCAGCTGAACGTGAGCTACCTGTAAATGAGCTGTGTGTGCCACCTCTTAGTGAGCTGTGTGTGCCACCTCTGAGTGAGCTGAGTGTGTGTCACCTCTGAGTGAACTGAGTGTTTGCCACCTCTGAGTGAGCTGAGTGTGTGCCACCTCTGAGTGAACTGAGTGTGTGCCACCTCTTAGTGAGCTGAGTGTGTGCCACCTCTTAGTGAGCTGATGTGTGCCACCTCTGAGTGAGCTGAGTATGTGCCACCTCTGATTGAGCTGAGTGTGTGCCACCTCTGAGTGAACTGAGTGTGTGCCACCTCTTAGTGAGCTGAGTGTGTGCCACCTCTTAGTGAGCTGAGTGTGTGCCACCTCTGAGTGAGTTGAGTGTGTGCCACCTCTGAGTGAGCTGAGTGTGTACCACCTCTGAGTGGGCTGAGTGTGTGCCACATCTTAGTGAGCTGAACATGTCCTATCTCCAAGTGATCGGAAGATGTGTCATCTATGTGTGAACTGAGTGTGTGCCACCTCTGAATGAGCTGAGTGTGTGCCACCACCATGTCAGGTGAATGTGAGCTGCATGTAGATGAGCTGAGTATGTACCATCCTTGAGTGAGAAGAGTGTGTGCCACCTCTGGGTGAGCTGAGTGTGTGCCACCTCTTAGTGAGCTGAACATGTGCCTTCTCTGTGTGAGCTGAAGATGTGCTAACTTTGAGTGAACTCAGATTGCACCATCTCTGAGTGAGCTGAGTTTCCCAGCTCTACATCACCTGATTGTGAGATACCAGTAGCTGAGTATGTGCCACCTCTTAGTGAGCTGAATGTGTGCCACCTCTGAGCAACCTGAGTGTTTGCCACCTCTTAGTGAGCTGAGTGTGTGCCACCTCCGGGTGAACTGAGTGTGTGCCACCTCTTAGTGAGCTGAACATGTGCCTTCTCTGTGTGAGCTGAAGATGTGCCAACTTTGAGTGAACTCAGGTTGCACCATCTCTGAGTGAGCTGAGTTTCCCAGCTCTACATCACCTGATTGTGATATACCAGTAGATGAGCTGAATGTGTGCCACCTCTTAGTGAGCTAAATGCGTGCCACCTCTGAGTGACCTGAGTGCTTGCCACCTCTGAGTGAGCTGAGTGTGTGCCACCTCTTAGTGAGCTGAGTGTGTGCCACCTCTGAGTGAGCTGAGTGTGTGCCACCTCTGAGTGAGCTGAATGCGTGCCACCTCTGAGTGACCTGAGTGCTTGCCACCTCTGAGTGAGCTGAGTGTGTGCCACCTCTTTGTGAGCTGATTGTGTGCCACCTCTTAGTAAGCTGAATGTACGACCGCAGAGTGAGCTGAATGTACGACCTCAGAGTGAGCTGAATGTCAGCTACCTGTAGATGAGCTGAGTGGTTGCCACTTCTCAGTGAACTGAGTGTGTGCCACCTCTGTGTGAGCTGAGTGTGTGCCACCACCATGTCAGGTGAATGTGTACCATCCTTGAGTGAGCAGAGTGTGTGCCACCTCTGGGTGAGCTGAGTGTGTGCCACCTCTCAGTGAGCTTAACATGTGCCTTCTCTGTGTGAGCTGAGTGTGTGCCACCACCATGTCAGGTGAATGTGAGCTGCATGTAGATGAGCTGAGTGTGTACCATCCTTGAGTGAGCTGAGTGTGTGCCACCTCTGTGTGAGCTGAGTGTGTGCCACCACCATGTCAGGTGAATGTGAGCTGCATGTAGATGAGCTGAGTGTGTACCATTCTTGAGTAAGCAGAGTGTGTGCCACCTCTTAGTGAGCTGAATGTGTGCCACCTCTGAGCAACCTGAGTGTTTGCCACCTCTTAGTGAGCTGAGTGTGTGCCACCTCCGGGTGAACTGAGTGTGTGCCACCTCTTAGTGAGCTGAACATGTGCCTTCTCTGTGTGAGCTGAAGATGTGCCAACTTTGAGTGAACTCAGGTTGCACCATCTCTGAGTGAGCTGAGTTTCCCAGCTCTACATCACCTGATTGTGATATACCAGTAGATGAGCTGAATGTGTGCCACCTCTTAGTGAGCTAAATGCGTGCCACCTCTGAGTGACCTGAGTGCTTGCCACCTCTGAGTGAGCTGAGTGTGTGCCACCTCTTAGTGAGCTGAGTGTGTGCCACCTCTGAGTGAGCTGAGTGTGTGCCACCTCTGAGTGAGCTGAATGCGTGCCACCTCTGAGTGACCTGAGTGCTTGCCACCTCTGAGTGAGCTGAGTGTGTGCCACCTCTTTGTGAGCTGATTGTGTGCCACCTCTTAGTAAGCTGAATGTACGACCGCAGAGTGAGCTGAATGTACGACCTCAGAGTGAGCTGAATGTCAGCTACCTGTAGATGAGCTGAGTGGTTGCCACTTCTCAGTGAACTGAGTGTGTGCCACCTCTGTGTGAGCTGAGTGTGTGCCACCACCATGTCAGGTGAATGTGTACCATCCTTGAGTGAGCAGAGTGTGTGCCACCTCTGGGTGAGCTGAGTGTGTGCCACCTCTCAGTGAGCTTAACATGTGCCTTCTCTGTGTGAGCTGAGTGTGTGCCACCACCATGTCAGGTGAATGTGAGCTGCATGTAGATGAGCTGAGTGTGTACCATCCTTGAGTGAGCTGAGTGTGTGCCACCTCTGTGTGAGCTGAGTGTGTGCCACCACCATGTCAGGTGAATGTGAGCTGCATGTAGATGAGCTGAGTGTGTACCATTCTTGAGTAAGCAGAGTGTGTGCCACCTCTTAGTAAGCTGAATGTGTGCCACCTCTGAGTGAGCTGAGTGTTTGCCACCTTTTAGTGAGCTGAGTGTGTGCCACCTCTTAATGAGGTGAGTGTGTGCCACCTCTGAGTAAGCTGAATGTGTGCCACCGCTGCATCAGGTGAATGTGTGTTACCTGTAGATGAGCTAAGTGTGTACCATCCTTGAGTGAGTGATCTGAGTGGGAAAACTGTATGGTCTTGTCAGAGGTAAACAACCATATGCTCCTCACCAGACTCCCCATACAAGTGGAACAAATGCCGCCTCTTCAGCTATAGCACGTCAATCCCAGGGGTGGGTAATTCGCAGTGCTTAATTTGAGCGGTGGGTGCAGGTGGCCCACTCCCACTCATTTATGGGGACCAGCACTTATTTTTCCTCATCAGACTTTTACTCAGAGCAAGAGAAACAAAAGCAACAAAGAGGGAAAGGCAGAAGGGAAAACCAGTGACAAAACAGGGATGGAGAAGAAACTGGAAGACTGAGATAGAGGATAGAGGGCGGGGTGTGTAGGCTGCTGGATTAACCCTTTGTGTGCTCGTGACGGAACCGTTCCTGCGCTGACGTTCTAAAGAGCGGGCGGGGCCGTGACGGAACCGTTCCATCACAAGCACAGCTCATTCGAGGGCCGTGAGGGAGCGGTTCCGTCATGAGTACGGGAGCACCGCGCGGCCCCGCTTCCCTCTTAGCGCTGCGGCGGAATAGCCGCCTCAGCCAAGGGGTTAAAGAGGCAGTGGTAGGTTCGAGGATACACTGACTTAGTATTTGCCACCCCAGACATTCAGTGGGGCAGGTCCTTCTGGAGGAAACTCTGGATCCCGGTACTTAATATTTTACAAATTAAGCACTGGTAATTCTACTGCACCATGCAGTCTGTGATGACCCAGTGGAAATAGCAGCCTCCGCCGGTACACAGGGGAGGGCAGGATGATTGTAGTGGAGAAAGCCTGTGTACATGATGGAATACCTCTCCAGCAGTAAAAGAGTCATTACTGAAGATCACACAAGCTCCCCGAGTATATAAACCTCTGTTTAATTAAATTATAGAAGCCCATTTTAATTAGATGAACTGTGTCTGATGTAAGAAGGGCTGGTGAGGAATAACAATGCCAGGTTTGTCATTGGCAATGCCAGGCACACACTTGTTATCTATTAGAAGCCATCTTCTCTATAAAGGTCACAGAGAGGAAGAGAGAGGAAACAAGGCCTGTCTGTGACCTGAAGCTCAGAGGAGGAGAGGCAGTGTCTGATCCAGGCCTGTGGAGAATACTGCCCAGAGGGATCATCCAATAGGGGATGACAGTAAGGTAGCTCTGAGGGCTAATGCACCCGAGACACATAAAACTGTATAAAAACGTACACAAACTGAGTTGAAGGGAAGACAAGAACTGTCTGATCCAAGCCTGGTGAAGAATAATACCAGAGTGAGCATACCCCACAGGAAAGATGACAGTAAGAGAGCTCAGTAGGTTAATGCACCTGCTGCTGTTAATAGATGGGAAGGGTTGTATTCACAAAAGTAATCAGAGACAAAATCCTAACTTTACTACTTTTGGTATTCACAGAAGGCCTTTAGGAGTCCTAAAGTTAGGGTTTGTGTCTCAGGTAAACTTAGGTTTTGGTCTTAAGTACACCGAAAGTCGTAAAGTTAGGATTTTGTCTCAGATTACTTTTGTGAATCGGGCCAGCAGTGTCTAATCCAAGCCTGGTGAAGAATAATACCGGAGTCAACATACACCACAGGAAATATGGCAGTAAGATAGCTCAGTAGGTTAATGCACCTGCTGCTGTTAATAAAAATGTATAACCTTACACTCAATTGGAGAACGAGGAGAGGTAGTATACTATCCAAGCCTGGTGAAGAATAATACCAGAGTCAGCATACACCACAGGATAGATGGCAGTAAGATAGCTGAGTAGGCTAATGCACCTGCTGCTGTTAATAGAAATGTATGACCTTTCCAATACTTACTCGAAGAGAGAGATGAGGCAGTGTCTGATCCAGGCTTTGGAGAATATTGCCAGAGTGAGCAAACACCACAGGAGATGGCTGTAAGATAGATAGGTGGGCTAATGCATTTGCTGCAGATAGATGTGTATAAACTAAAACTCTCTGGGAGGAAGAGAGGAGAGCTGCACCTAATCTATCCATGATGAAGAATACTACCAGAGAGAGCATACAACATAAGACATGACTGTAAGAAAGCTCTGTGGGCTAATGCATCAGCAGCAGATAGAAGAGTATAACCTTCATACAAACTGAGATGAAGGGAGGACAGGAAGTGTCTGATCCAGGCATGGTGGTGTATTCTGCCCAGAGCTAGCATACACCACGGGAGATGTGAGATAGCTCCGTGGGCTAATGCCCTGCTGCAGGAAGAAGTATATAACCTTACACTCATAGAGATGAAGGGAGGCAAGGTAGTGTCTGATCCAAGACTATGGAGGATACGGCCAGAGTTTGCATACACTATAGGAGAGATGGCAATAAGATAGCTCTGTGGGCTAATGCCCTGCTTCAGATAGAAGTGTATATCTTACAATCACAGGGAGGAAGATGTGTCTGATCTATGCCTGGTGGAGAATTGTACCAGAGATAGTATTCAATATAAGACATGACTGTAAGATAGCTCTGCGTGGTAATGCATCCGCAGCAGACAGATGTGCCTGCTGCATGTAGAAGTGAATAACTTTAGATGAGGGAGGCAAGATGGCTGCTAGTGGACTGTAGAGGACAGTCCCATCTCACTCCCTCTCCTGTTGCTAGTCATGTAACTTAGGAATGTTGCTGACCTACGAGTACATTCAGGCTCAGGCGAAGAACCTCACACGCTTTGTGTGGCGGCGAAACCAAGGAGGATATTCTACACTCCTCACTGCAAAATCCTGGTGGGAAAGACTCTATTACGGCTTGGGTAACTTCACCGCTCACGGGGCAATGTCGCACCGTTCGAGACAGGAGAAGGCAAAAGAGAACCCCCCCCCCCGCAGCTAGCGCGACAAAGGCGCAGGATCAAAGTGACGGCTCGATCTCTGGGAGTAATACGAGGATCCTGGCCAGCAGCAAGCGGGGAGCACCAGTGACCAGCGCGGCAGCAAGAGCACAAATGAAGAAACTAGAAAAGACAAAAAAGTTGGAGCCGATGCATAACGCGGGCGAAGGAGTGCTGGCTACCCCGAAATTAACAAAGCAGGATAAAGAAACCCCCGTGGCCAAACAGGTCATAAGTAAACAAGTGATCAATGCCCCCGGCCCCAAAGGAACTACTCTGAGGCAGCCTACCCTTGCAGAGGCATTCTCACCGAAATCGGCGGCAGGAGCGGCGGCTGGCGTTGACCTGAAACATCCAGCACACATAGACGCCGGAACAGCGGAAGCCGTCCTCGAGGACGCAAGCGTCGCGGTCTCCCAGCAACCGCAAGTGGTGGGGTCGGTGGTTTTGTTAGGACTGTTACAGCACAAGGATGGAGGACATATTTACTTGGTGATGAATGCACATTGTAGGATCAGCGGGAAGCTCATAGTAAGAAAGGAAAAACTTAACAAACAAATATGGTGCTGAGGATTGCCTCTATAAATATTTGTAGTCTGAATGACCGAGGCAAAAGGCTGAAGGTGGCTGCTATGCTTAGAATGTTAAAATTAGATGTGATTTGCCTACAGGAGACTCATGTTGAGGGAAAAAACTAATTTATGCTGGATCAGATAGGCTTCGAGGTATTGGCCCACACAAGACAATGTACAAAGACAAGAGGGGTGGCCATATTGGCTAAGAAAGGTGGGGTCAGGGTTATCATGAAAAATGAAGATCAATGGGGAAGATGGGTGATGGTGGAGGGTGAAACAGATGCGGGGAGATGCACTATAGTCTCTGTTTATGGTTCCACAGATGATGAACCAGAAATTTTTGAATTTTTAGATGCAGAACTGTCACTGTGGCCAGAACCAATAATTTGCTGTGGGGACTTTAACATCAATGGTATTGATGGGCTAGGTATATCGCGGGGGGGGGGGGAGTATATAGGGGAAGAAAGAAGAAGACCTGTCAGGCGATGGGGAACTTGTCACGCAACAATGCACTCGTGGATTTATGGGCACAGAACAACCCACCTGGTACAGGGAGCACGTATTACTCAGCACCCCATAGGATGGTGGCTAGGTTAGATTATTTTTTTTATTTCAAGCTCCCTGGTAAGCTGTAGTCAGCTGGTTAGGACACCAAGAATACTGTCAGATCACAACCCACTCATCCTAACAATAGCCCTCAGCAAGAAAATTAGGAAGGAACAAACGTGGACCTTCGAGAGAGGGCTTCTTAAGGAAGAAGGTTATCTTAAGCACATGCAGGAATAGATTGCATTCTTTTGGGATACAAACAGAGGAACAGCTTCGGCAGGTACAACTTGGGATGCGTTCAAGGCCGCAGTAAGGGGGGAGACGCTGAGCTACACTCTGCATAGGGATAGGATGGAAAGGGAAAAGATAGATGAAAGGATCAAAAAAGTGGCGGAGTTGGAAGAACTACTTATTGAGGCTATAGTCAAACAGGATCCTCCAGAGGACATCTTACTAAAGATTGAGATATCTAGGGCAGAAGCAAGCGAAAGTATAGCAAGGAAGGCTGCGGGAAACTATCTCTCTAAGAAAGAAAAATGCTACGAATATAGTGAGAGGATTGGACATTTGCTAGCAATCAGAGCAAGGCAAAGCTCGGCACTGGGAGAAATAAAAGAAATAAAGGATGGGCTAGGCGGGGTCATAAATAAGGTGGAAGAAGTTAGAGAGGTCTCTAGGATTTTTTACGAAAAATTATATGATCAGGGCCCCGCTGACAATAATACAGAGACCCAGGAATTCCTATCAGATCTGCCACACCCAGAATTGTCAGGGGAGGGAAAAGACGAGTTAGATCATGAGCTAACTATGCAAGAAATTTATGACGCTTTGAAGAAACTTCCCTATGGAAAAGCCTCGGGCCCGGACCAAATCCCAGGAGAATTTTATAGAACGTTCTGGAACATTCTGGGGAAGGATATGCACGAGACCTTTAGGCAGGCACAAGGAGGCTGTCTGTTCCACACTCCTGGGCAGGGGCAGATATATTAGTCATTTTAAAAAAAGATAAGCCACAACTAGACCCAGGATCATACAGGCCAATCACGCTCATGAATGCAGACGCCAAAATTTACTCTAAATCACTGGCCCAAAGATTAGGTAGGATGATAGAGAACCTGGTCATTAGTTCACAGCATGGGTTTATCCCAGGGAAGGGGACCACCCAACACACAAGACAGATGATAACTATACTGGACGCCACCGAGGTTGCAGGAGACCCTGTCGCGGCCATTTTTCTCGATGCGGAGAAGGCTTTCGACAGGGTCTCCTGGAACTACTGAGGTTCCGTGACAATTGTAAGTGATGTTTTCGACTCGCACGAATATGGTCGAGTCTGGTATCTAAGAACCGCAAATGACGAGTTTAGTAAGTGTGCGCAGTTTCGCTGTGCTAACTTAAACCGTTCGTTTGATATGTGGGTTTTTCATCTGTACCCACGGGTTCCATCTTAGATACGGCATCCATTTTGTCTCTTGCCCTCAAGTAGCCAGCGAACGGACACTGTCCGCTTCGTTACCCTGGGACTCTCAAGATATTTGTGGAAGACACATGTTCTTTGTAAATATCTTTTACGATGAGGGGGATGATACTGTAAGGCAGATGGCCCCGCTTCTGCCGTGCCGGTTTATTGTCTCAGCCGTGCATCTCATTAGGCACGTCCCTTTGATGCCTGTATCTCGTGTTTCCCGATACCTCCCCTTTTACACCCTTTTCGATCTCCCCACTGTCTCCATTTTCCTCTGCACCTGTCTTTGTCCCTATTTCGATCTGTTTTACTGCCGATTGGAATTCACTAATGTTGGGAAGATGGGTTTTTACAGTTGGGAACCGCCAAATGTTTCCGCACTTATGTTCCGGACCTTATGTGTACCAAAGTGACCAAAGAGACCCCTCTGGGGGATAATTATGGGAACCAGGTTGTAAACTTTTGTGTACCATGTTGTCCTATGAGTAAATTCTGTATAAAAGGAGCGCTCCACAGAACCAATTTGAAGCAGTCTCCCCAAGTTGCACGTGTTGTACTTGTTGTGACTTCTGTGTTCCCTGCAGTAAATAAACCTTGAATCTTTGACGCCGAAGGAAGTGTCCCGTGTCTCTGTAGTTTGTGCGCCGAAACAGGTATCCCATGAAGGTTATAGGTGTTGTTCCCTGGCACCGCTGGTACTGTTAAAAGTCCAGTCCTTCAGTTGGCGCCCAACGTGGGGCGACTTCAGCGGTACCGGTCCAAAGCCTGATGATCGTGAGGAACTTCGTGTGAAATCTCCGAGGGAAGGTGCACCCCGCTTCATCGATCCTGTTGTCGAAATAAGTGGCCCGAAGTTTTTCCCTGCCAGGATTCCCGCCTCCTGACGGCTGCGACGGATCGATGCCCTGACTGTCGACCTGTCTTCGACGCCCGGCGTAGACCTTATGTACAAGCGAGACGACAGACGGGCCTTCCTGGTGACGCCATTGAAGTTCTGAGTTAAGTATTTGTGGGTCGCTCCCAGTCCTTAGTGGTTGTTCTAGCTTTTGAAAGCTTTGTGGTTAGCCTTTAAGGCTTTGTGGTAATAGCTCACTGAGCTTTGTAATAGCCTCCTCAGGCTTTGTGGTTAGCTCTCCGAGCTTTGTGATAGCCTTAAGGCTTTGTTGTATTGCATGGTTCCATTGCATTTGTGGTTCTTAGTATTGGTCCTTAGTATTATTTGACAGTTGCAATTGCCAAAAACCGAGGGTTTTGACTTACACGAGGTTTCATTGCTTCGGTAATCCTTGAAGTTTGATACTAGGTTAGTGTGCACGATGCCTAGCCATAGTGATTTGTTTCGTATTTTCAAATGTTGCGCAATGGATTCCCGGTTGGAGGACTCGTGTCCGATACCTCCAGTTGGAACTCCGATACATGATCTTTATAGTCGACATGGGGTGGGTCCTATAATATATAATGATTACTGGGTCCGCTATACAAAGAAAGACGGTGACCTTAGATGGCCACCACATGGAACTTTTGAACTTTCGATTTTAGATAATCTTGAGGCTAAATTATTTTTAAAGAAAGCTAGGCCAGCTATGTTTGATTCCTTTCGGATATGGCGTAAAGAGGCCAAGCAGAAAGAAATCAAACAACTTAAAAAGGATCAAAAACAAGAGTTCGTTCCTGTAATGCAAGCTATAACAGAATGTAGACAAGACAAAGAAGAAAAAGACATGGAAATCGCTACTAGATTGCATCACATGAAAATAGATAAATGTTACCCAGTTTTACCGAATAAATTAGAACAGAAAGAAAAAGATTTGAAGGAGGATTCCTTGCTGTCATACTTGATGAAATCACCACCTCCTTATGTACAGGGTGCTACTGCTCCTGTAGCTCCCCCTGTTGTTCCTCTTGTTGCTCCAGCGGCTGCGGGCCAGCCCGCTGTTAACCCTACGTTTGTTTCACCACCTGTTCTTGTTCCTACTGCTCCTGTACCTGTACCTTTGCAGACTGTTGTTTCTGCTACTCCAACTATCTTGTCCGTTCCTACTATGCCTTCCTTCACCTCCAGTGTTGTTGCCCCTGTTTTTCTTTCTCCTTCTGTTCGTAAGCGTGTTCCTAACTCTGTTGCTACTCTTTATTCACCTCTTTCTGGTCCGTTATTTTCGTCTGATTCATCTGAAACTCCTCAGAGACGGAGTCAGATCCCTAGTGGTAGGGAGAAAGAGACATTAGTAACAATGGCACATAGGTGGATAAGACATCCTGCTAATTACACTCCGCGTGTAGTCTTTGATACGTTTTCTCAGTTTAATGAGCCTACGCAGAGATTCGTATTTGAAGAGATGTGTAACTTTTTGAGGGAAGAATGGTACAATGATGATGTAGATAATGTACCGTCCGACATAATTGAACTTCAGAGTCACTTTTCAAACGGTATGATTATAGGAGACGATGTACGACGTGCCATGGAACGCTTATTAGCATTCAGACACGCAGCACATTCTCGGGTATCATTAGATGATACCACTGAGAACTGGAAAGCGGTTCCTGGTCAGTATCCTATGAGAGAAGTTCCGCCACTTTGGGTGCCTGGTGACCCTGCTGCTAACCCTCCAATTCTACCGCATTTTCGAAGGGTGTGGATACATCTTCCATGGAAACGATCAGAAGTTTTGCAAGTGAAGCAATCCTTACCTGATCCGTGTAAAAATCCGGCTGGTTATTATAAGGAGTTATCACAATTGGTGGAAGCTACTATTATGAATATTGCCGACATCGACATGTTGTTTGGCAATGTGGTACCGCAACCAGTTTGGGCTAAAATTCGTCAAGCCAATCACGCAGTTGAATTAGGGGGTGATTGGGCTGCACTGCTAGCAGCTGATGCATTACAAGTTGGTGGGGCCAAGCCTGAACAGCTGATTTTGGATTTGCCTCAGAAAATCATTACGCTCATGAAAACTCTCATGCCAGCGATGAAGGTGAACTGGGATAAGTTATCAGCTTGTAAGCAAAAGAAAGACGAGAGTGTCTCAGATTTCTTTACAAGGTTTGAGGAAGCGTTTGTCGACCACAGCGGCCAGGACATGGGCGCTGAGGGAGGCCAGCGGTTATTCGTTGACAAATTCGTGTCGAATTTGTTGCCTGAACTAAGCAACAAATTGAAGAATTCAGAAAGTGCGTGGGCAGTTTCAACCCCTGCGCAAATACTAGCAACGGCTCAGTATTATGAGAATAGGGAAAAGGAAGAAAGTGATCGTGTAGAAAAGAAAACTAAGGAGCTCAAAACAAAGGTTTTGTTGCAGCAAGCATACCCTCCACGATCAAACCAAAATGATTCGCAACAGCAGTATCGACCACGAGCACAGCCCGATAGGACACAGCCGCGCTCTGACAACTTTGATTCCAGATCTTCACTTGGGTATAATCAGTGCGCATATTGTAGGAAAGAGGGACACCTAAAATATGATTGTCTTGCCTTACGGGACCGTCTGAATGGTGTGTCGACACGTGGAAACCGTGGTGGTGGTCCTCAACAGGCACCTCGTGGTAGAGGTCGTGGTTCATTCCACAATCAGATTGATCGTCATCAACATCAATCGGATGTAAATAATTACTTTGACCAGCGAAATGCGGGGTCAGTTCGATCTACACAGTATAATGTGGATGATTATTATGTAGAGCACGAGACTGTTGTAAATGACCATTACTAGGACAGCCAACGACAAAGAGAGGGAGTAGTGTCAGTTCCGGTCGATCAGAGTGGGCCTTACGTTGCAGTGGCTACATCAGGTGTAGTTGAGCCTTTTCTGTTAGACACTGGTGCGACGAAAAGTTCCATCATGCATTCAAAACTCCCTGGCGCACCTTTGTCTGGCTTAACGAATGTTTCCGTTGGATTCTCTGGCGCCCCTGTTAGTAACCCAGTCTCTAATCCTTTGCCTCTTATGATTGGACCCCGTGAGCTAACCGCTCCACTGATTCTATCTACAGGTTGTGGTGAAAATCTTTTGGGCCTGGATTTGTTGAAACGATTATATGCAACATTGTATTGTTCCCCCGAAGGAGTGGAGCTTACATTGGGACGGAGAGTGATCTCTCCCATGTATTTATCGGTTGATAAATTCCCACCGGAATTGAGTTCCCTCCCTGCGTCCTTATGGGCCACAGGTCCCAATGACGTGGGCCTGTTAGACATTCCACCCTATGTGATTCAATTGAAGCCAAATGCGCGATTACCGCGTTTACCTCAATATCGTATTTCTCTTGAGGGCGAACGAGCGCTGTTAGCAATTGTTTATGATCTCATTGGAAAGGGTGTTGTTGAAGAAACTCGTGGAAATGTATGTAATAGCCCTGTATTGCCAATTTTGAAACGAACTGACCCAACCAAACCTCCTGTATATCGTTTTGTAATAGATTTGAGAGAGGTAAATAAAATAGTGGTTCCACAATTTCCCGTGGTCCCTGACATTACGGCTTTATTAACAATGATTCCGGCATCTGCCTCCTGGTTCACAGTGATCGATCTAAAGAATGCTTTCTTTAGCATCCCGATTGCAGAGGAAAGCAGAGACCTATTCGGATTTTCATTAGGAGGTCGCAGTTTTAGGCTAAAACGCGCTCCACAGGGCTACTGTGAGAGTCCGTCATTCTACAGCCAAGCACTTAAAGGTCAGCTTGATGCCTTTGTATTACCTAAAGGTGCAGCTTTGATTCAATACGTGGATGATCTTTTAGTGGCAGCTGATACAGAAGCTATTTGCAAAACGGCTACAGTATCATTATTGCACTATCTACATGACTTACACCACAAGGTGTCGCCTTCAAAGCTACAGTATTGTTGTCAAGAAGTTACCTATCTAGGTCACTTATTGTCAAAAGAAGGGAGAAGGTTGACCCCAGAGAGAATTGCAGCGATTTCCCGAATGACTGTGCCAAAAACTCAAAGAGATGTTCGCGCCTTTTTAGGTATTACGTCCTACTGCAGACAATGGATTCCAAATTTTTCATTGTTGGCGAAACCATTGATAGCCCTTACATGCAAAGATGTCCCATCCCCAGTACCTTGGTCTGAAGAATGTCAGAAAAGTTTTTCGGAATTGCGTGATGCGTTGTGTTCGGCTCCTGTGTTGGGCACTCCTGACTACAGTAAGCCATTTACACTATACGTCCACGAGAGGGATGGTTGCGCGTTGAGTGTTTTGACACAACCTTTTGGTGGTAAGCAACGCCCATGTGCCTATTTTTCTTCGACTTTAGACCCAGTAGCAAGAGCCTTGCCAAGTTGCTTAAGGGCAACAGCGGCAGCTGCGGCGTCCATTCGACAGTCCGCAGGTCTAGTCATGGATAATATGCTCACGGTAATGGTTCCGCATGCAGTTGACACTCTATTGAACCGAACGAAAACTCAACATCTGACAAGTGCAAGATTGTCTGGTTATGAATTGACGTTGCTGGCCAGTCACATACGGATAAAACGATGTAATGTGTTGAA
Organism: Lissotriton helveticus; assembly: GCF_964261635.1. Classification (NCBI taxonomy): domain Eukaryota; kingdom Metazoa; phylum Chordata; class Amphibia; order Caudata; family Salamandridae; genus Lissotriton; species Lissotriton helveticus. The sequence continues at coordinate 1,178,128,575 of NC_136072.1, read as the reverse complement.
TCCAGCAACATTGCTGCCGATCGACACAGAATCAAGTGATGAAGCAGTACATGACTGCTATCTCAAAACTGAAGAGGAAACCAAGGGTCGTATTGACCTAAAAGATACTCCATTGACAGATCCCGATGGTACTTTATATGTGGATGGTTCCTGTTTTAAGTTACCGAATGGTGATGTAACAACTGCGTATGCTGTAGTTACATTGAGAACGATTGTGGAAAACGCAAGGTTAAGTCAGAATTCGGCTCAGGCTGCTGAGTTAATTGCTTTGACGAGAGCATGTGTGTTGTCTAAAGATAAACGGGTGAATGTGTTTACAGATAGCCAGTATGCGTTTGGTGTGGCACATAGTTTTGGACGACTGTGGAGAGAGAGAGGATTCCTTACGTCACATGGTACGAAGATTCAACATGGCCAGCTTGTAAATGATCTTTTGGATGCACTTACATTGCCTAAGCAAGTGGCGATTGTTAAATGTAGTGCGCATCGTAAGGTGACGGATGATGTTGGTCGTGGTAATGTGTTTGCGGATGAGACTGCTAAGGAGACTGCCCGGAACCTTAGCACTCGAATGTATGTGACGAGTTCGGTTAGGTGGCCTGCAGAATCAAGTATGTGTGAAAACACTATCGAGAGTGTGAAAGCAATTCAGAATGAGGCCACCGAGACTGAAAAGGCGAAGTGGAAAGAAAGTAAGGGAAAGTTGGATGCGAATGGTTGTTGGATTGACTTATCGGAACAGAAAAGATGGATGTTGCCTGATGCGTATGTGCTGGCTGTTGTGACTATGGCACATGGGTTAGCACATATTAGCGCGAAAGGTATCTGTAAATTGCTGTTTCCTGTGTGGAAGAATGATGGTATTACGAAATGTGCTGAACGCTTGGTTAAGAATTGTATGGTATGTATGTTGTACAATCCTGGTAAGGGAACCCCAACTCCTCCTGGTAGTTTTGCTCCCCCTTCATGTCCCTTTGAGGTGATCCAATTGGACTTCATCCATATGGAGCGATGCAATAACTTGAAATACGTTTTAGTTGTTGTTTGCGCATTCTCCCGATGGATTGAGGCCTATCCTCTCAAAGACAATACTGCTTTGTCCACTGCGAAAATCCTACTGAAGGAATACTTTCCTCGGTATGGAATGCCTAGAATTGTGTGGTCAGACAACGGAAGTGAGTTTGTGGGGAGTGTGATGAAGAGTGTGTGCAAGGGCCTTGGAATTAATCAGAAATTCCATAGTGCCAATCATCCTCAGTCAGCTGGTTTGGTTGAAGGGTACAATGGCACCCTTAAACTAAAACTAGCAAAGATTCAGGCTACGACAGGTCTTTCATGGCCTGACGCTTTACCCTTAGCATTGCTGTCAACAAGGGCAACTGTACACTCCCGAGTAGGGCTCAGTCCCTATGAAATAGTGTTCGGTCGTCCTGCCAATGTTTGGGGGGTCCCTAGACCGGGTGCCTTTTGTGATCTTGAGTATCCAATGTTGATCGATTATCTTCATGACTTGACTGCTAAACTGAGGTTAATTCACCAACAGGTTCACGAAGCATTGCCGACGCAGACGGAGGGTCCAGGCCACCAGCTCCAGCCCGGGGATTGGGTGGTAACGCGAAATTTTTCGCGCAAGAACAATTTGGATCCCAGGTTCACTGGACCCTATCAGGTCCTCCTTGCCACGAGAACTGCAGTTCGTCTCGAGGGGCGGAAGAATTGGGTGCATGCCACCCATACCAAGAAAGTCCCCATCCCGTTGCCAGCAGACTCGTGGGTGAGGAAAGGCATTGCATCAACTGAAACCGAAGGATTGCCAGCGTTTGTACCTTTCAGCAATGCACAACCTGTCGGAGAATCCTCAGTGCAGCAAAAAGGCATTGTTGAACACTTGTCATCAGAAGACTCAAGACCAGAACATTCAGCTGATCAACAGGGCGTTGTCCCTTCAACGGATCTTTTGTTTAACGAACAGACATGTCCTGGGAAAACCCGATACTTTTTGCGACCCAGCACTAAAGACTAATAAAAAAACCGTTCTGTCCCTTGACAAGTGCATTATCCCGTTTTCCATGATCAGTTTGAACACTCATACTATTGTAATTATTTTGTACATATTCATTGAGCTTCGTTCCTTACACTTTTTGTTTCCACAGCTGAGAGACATTGTTTTCACATATATATACATATTTGTGAAATGAAGGCCGTAGGGCCGCGCGTGTACTTCCTCCTGGTTAGTAGGTCTTGACGCTAGGTTAAAGACCGTTGGTTCCTGGGAACTCCTAGGAATTGACTATTGCTACACAGAACGAAGTGCGTCAAGAAACGTTGCGGACGGTCATAGGGAATGGCATTTTCGAAGCAGATGGACTTGGAAAGAGCTCAAGCACAAAGATTCAAGCTGCAGCAACTCAGTCGTACCAAATGTTTTGTGTTCCAAATATTCGTACTGTTTGTGACTGTTTCTGCGTTATTGGCGGGTGGGGTGTATTATACGATGTCTTACTTCTTGCCTTCTATCATACCTACTCCTACCCCTGACCTTAAACTCACCTCCACTGTTTCTCCTCATTCTTTTCACATTTTACCTGAACACGAGCAGGCTAGACGTGCAGAATTCCGCAACAATTCCTTTATTCAGCTCCTTCATCAGCATCAGTTAGTGGTTAACACTACTAATTGTTGGGTGTGTGGGTTGATGCCGCATACTACGGATAAGGGAATTCCATATCTGGTGTTACCGTATAGCTCCCAAGGGTCTGCTCGAGCATTTCAAACAATGTTTCAAAGCGCACTGGGTTTCCACCCCATTCGAGAACCACGTTCCCCCTACTCTGGTCCTACCTCGTACCAAAAACCTTTGTCTATAGCAATAGAGGATTTAGATAGCGATATCTATGATCCCTCGCTTATCCCTGAAGAAGAGGTACAAGCCTATAGGGTCCTAAGTAGAGGCGAATATAGTGTGTTCACTGGTGAAAAACAGCTTAAAAGCTCGCCTCCGATATGGGTCGTACCCCACATTGGTAATTTTTGTTTAATAGGTCGCGGCCGTAGATCGAAAGCCCGACTTGGAGAGAGTGCTTGCACTGAAAATTATATTTTGCCAATGGTCTCGTCCCCTGTGTTTTTGGCTGCCAAGGGTACATACTTTATTTGTCATGATCGTGCGTATGCATGGTTGCCCTCTGACTTCATGGGCTCATGTTTTATCGCAAACTTGTTGCCTCCGACGTTTACTGTAGATGCAGATTATCACAAAACTAGAGTTGTGAGAGGCGTAATTAGCGAAGAGGATACTGCCGGTCAAGAGGCAGGAGACTTTTTCAAGGGTTTCCTCCCATTTTGGGGACCTATGGTTAATAGTAGGAACCTGAGACAGTTGACTCGAGTGGTAGAATCGACAGCTAATATTACTGCCAGTGCCCTTGGTAATATCACCACAGAACTTCAGGCGGATAGACTTATGACGTTACAAAACCGTATGGTTTTAGACGTGATCTTAGCAGATCGAGGTGGGGTATGTAAGGTGATCCATTCGAGCTGCTGTATTTTCATTCCTGATAACGCTCCGACTGTCTATCAAGCCATCTCGAAGTTGCATAAGATCTCCGAATCCATACACGTGGATGTAGGGGATTGGACGTTACTTGGATGGTTTTGGGGCCTGATGTCGACTTGGGGTTGGAAAATTCTGATGATCATTGGAGTCGTTGTAACGTTCCTGTTCACGTGTTGCCTTTGCGTGCAGTGCGGTCCTGCCTTATGTGGCCTCTGTGCTACAACGTGTATGAGACAGCCACCTGTTACCAAAGGGTCTCGGTTGGACAGAGCTATGCTACAGCAACATCTCGAGGGTCTGATGAATATCGAATATGATTCCGACTAGTGCTTGCCTACATGAGGGCAAAAGGAGCGTCTGAGGTTCCGTGACAATTGTAAGTGATGTTTTCGACTCGCACGAATATGGTCGAGTCTGGTATCTAAGAACCGCAAATGACGAGTTTAGTAAGTGTGCGCAGTTTCGCTGTGCTAACTTAAACCGTTCCTTTGATATGTGGGTTTTTCATCTGTACCCACGGGTTCCATCTTAGATACGGCATCCATTTTGTCTCTTGCCCTCAAGTAGCCAGCGAACGGACACTGTCCGCTTCGTTACCCTGGGACTCTCAAGATATTTGTGGAAGACACATGTTCTTTGTAAATATCTTTTACGATGAGGGGGATGATACTGTAAGGCAGATGGCCCCGCTTCTGCCGTGCCGGTTTATTGTCTCAGCCGTGCATCTCATTAGGCACGTCCCTTTGATGCCTGTATCTCGTGTTTCCCGATACCTCCCCTTTTACACCCTTTTCGATCTCCCCACTGTTTCCATTTTCCTCTGCACCTGTCTTTGTCCCTATTTCGATCTGTTTTACTGCCGATTGGAATTCACTAATGTTGGGAAGATGGGTTTTTACAGTTGGGAACCGCCAAATGTTTCCGCACTTATGTTCCGGACCTTATGTGTACCAAAGTGACCAAAGCGACCCCTCTGGGGGATAATTATGGGAACCAGGTTGTAAACTTTTGTGTACCATGTTGTCCTATGAGTAAATTCTGTATAAAAGGAGCGCTCCACAGAACCAATTTGAAGCAGTCTCCCCAAGTTGCACGTGTTGTACTTGTTGTGACTTCTGTGTTCCCTGCAGTAAATAAACCTTGAATCTTTGACGCCGAAGGAAGTGTCCCGTGTCTCTGTAGTTTGTGCGCCGAAACAGGTATCCCATGAAGGTTATAGGTGTTGTTCCCTGGCACCGCTGGTACTGTTAAAAGTCCAGTCCTTCACTACCTCTGGAGTATGATGGCCTGGTTTGGCATTGGACAGGGATTTATTAAAGCAAATCAGGTCCTATATATAAACTCAACAGCTAGGGTAAGGATCAACAAAGGATATACTGAAGTAGTACGAATAAGGCGTGGGACGCGACAGGGCTGCCCCGCATCCCCACTTCTCTTCGCCTTATATCTGGACCCTCTACTGCGTAGGCTGGCAGGCAACATTTCTATCCTCCCCGTCAAACTGCACAATATGGAATTTAAGGTATTCGCCTACGCAGATGATGTGGCCATTATTACACCAGATCCAGGGAGGGCTATAGTGGAAATTGAGCAGGAGGCAATACACTTTGGGGCAATCTCAGGATATTCGATTAATAAGGGGAAGACACAGATAGTACAGAATAACAAAACAGTACATCAGGACGTCAGGGTGGTCCTGAGGCAACCTATTTAGGGATAAAGGTGACTGCGGATTTAGAAAAGATGGTGGAAATAAATATGGAGCCTCTAATAGCCAATGTGAAGAAAAATACTGAGAGAATTCACAATTTGCATTTAACTTTAATGGGCCGCATAAACTTTATTAAAATGGTCACCTTTCCCAAATTTCAATATATTTTTAGAGCTGTTCCCCTTTTCTTTGATCACTTATGGTTCTCCAAAATAGAGTTAATCCTCAATAGACTTATATGGGCACAAGGGAAAACAAGGAGAGCATATTGACACATCACACTGCCAAGAGGGAAAGGGGGATGGGGTGCCCCAGATTTTAGACTCTACTACTGGGCGGCGGCCCTACAATACTTCCAGGGGATGATAGGGGGAGGTGGGGGACAGCATGGGGGAAATGGACCTATGTTCACAAATGTATATAGTGCACTGATGGGGGGAGACGCGGTGAATGGCTTGCTAAACACAATTGACTTTAGCTATTTTAAGCACAGAAGGTTTAAGACACTGAGGGCGGCATACAAAGTATGGATGGCAGTTTAAAAAAAACTCGGTCTGGGAAGGTATAACAGATATACTCGTCTATACACTAATCAGTCACTTCCTGCGGATATTTTTAGGGATTCAGTCATGAGAGATTGGGAGGAAAAGGGTATTAAGAAAATAGGAGACCTGTATGATCAGGAAGGTATCCTCCAGTTTCAGGAGCTACAAACAAAATATAAGTTATCCGGTGGGAGCTTTTTCAACTATCTGCAGCTGAGAAGCTATTTTATTAATAAAAGGGGAGGTACATTAGGGTTTGGGCAATGCCAGATAATGGAATATATAGAGCGTAGTCAACATTGTACGATTCGGTACCTGTACGCAGAACTACATTCACTTAAAAAAGATGATAGGGAAAGATTTGTTACAAAATGGAGAGAGAAAATAGGCTCCTCTACTGAGATCTTTCAAGACTCCTTAGATCAAGGTTGCACTGTGTTATGCTCAGCAACGCTACAGGCACAGCACTACAAGACGCTGTTCTCCCTATATCATACTCCTGCCAGAATAGCACAATGGGGCGGCACCTCGGGAATAACTTGCCCACGCTGCAATTCAATGAATGCCATGTATAGTTCATATGTTCGCAGAATGTCCACAACTGCACTCATTAATAACGGCAATTAATGCCTTTATACAAGGATCACTAGCGATTGAAGCAGTAATGACACCAGAACTAATACTGCTTGGGCTTTCGGGGGAGGGTGAGACCCAATTCACAGTGTTTTTATTTGTTGCTATGGCAGTGCATCGAATATGCATTGCTAAGGCTTGGTTGGATAAGGCCCCACCAGCGTTTCAAACTTGGATTGCTAGGTTACTTGCTATATATAATTTGGAGAAAGCAATATACGATAAGAAGGGGCGGAGAGCTAGAGCATTGGGGGAGAAGATATGGAATCCTATAGAGCGATGGAAGAGGGGACTGGCGTATTGATATAGCGAAGGTTCTCAGATGTTCATAATGCTTAGAAACTATGGCTAGCGTGGATGTAATAAGGACTCCAAAGGTTTATGAACATGTTTATGCCTATAACTCAATCTTAAATGTCATAAGGAATAGAAAGTGCATGTATAAAGAGTTGATTATAGAATGTTTAATGCAGGAATAAGATATGTTATGTTATAAACCATATAAATGTGCTGTAACATTGGGTGATATATGTTGGAAACGTATAAAAACTTTTAATAAAAAAAAATTAAAAAAAAGAAGTGTATAACCTTACACTCACTGAGATGAAGCAAGGGGAGGTTGTGTCTGATCCAAGGCTGTGAATTACACTGTCAGAGTGTGCATGCACATTAGAGATGGCAGTAAGATAGCTCTGTGGAATAATGTACCTGCTGCCTATAGAAGTGTAAGGAAGGGGAAGCGTTGTCTGACGTAAGGCATGGGGGTGAATAATGTCAGAGTACCTATACAACATAAGACATGAAAATTAGAATGAGATAGCTCTGTGGGCTAATGCATTTTGCAGCAGAAAGATGGGTGTAAAACCTGAGGATCCCTGGTGAATGGTGTCTTATCGATACCTAGTCGGGAGCACTACTACAGAGGGTATAGAGCATAAGACATGGTGAGGATGTGGCCATGTGGTCTACGGCCCCTGCTGCATATAGGTTTGTATAGCCTGTTGGTCACTAAGATGAAGGATTGTGATTCAGTATTTGATCTACGCCTTGGTGGAGAATTCTTCCAGAGTGAGTTTAAATCATATCATATGACTGTAAGATAGGCCTGTGCCCTGGCTGCATCCACTGATTGTTCACAGGTACTGCCCTTGAGAAATCCTTTACCTTGTGTCCTGCTAGCAGGACTGCTCCACTCTCTAGCAGCATGCACACTGTCCAGTCCCTCGGGGACTGCCAGAATTGAGGCAGTGAGTCTACCTGCTTTCATCTTGGAGTAACTTATCACCCATATCCCCTTCACAGTGTGTTAAAAGGATGGTACTCAGGGGGCAAAAGGGCAATGTCGCTCTGCACTAGAACAAGTTCAATAGTGTCTGAAAAGTGAACTGCAATATGGTGAAACACAGAATTGTGTGAGAGGACATATTATCCACTTGGTTATTATGATGGAACTTGTAGTGCGTACAGCTACCCCAATGGGGGTCCCAGCACAGGATGAGAGTAGGGGCAGAAGGGGAGAAGCAGTAGCACAAGTTAGAAAACCCTGGGGCCTCATTTATGAGGCTGTGCATCACTTTTACGCCGCCGGTGCGTCACTTTTTGTGACGCACCAGCAGCGTAAAAAATGTGCCTTGTTGCACCATATTTACAAAGTGACGCATCTAGGTAGATGCGTCACCTTGTAAACCCCTGCGCTACATTATACCTGCGTCAGGTATAATGTATGCAGGGGGGCGTTCCCCCGCAAAAAGGCTCGTAGAAGTGACGCAGTGAAATGAGATTTCACTGTGTCACTTCTAGGACTCCGTTGCATCAAAATCTTGCACCTGCCTCACAGCAGGCGTAAGGCTTACGCAGTCCCTTTCACATGGGGCTTGCCCCATGTGAACGGGCGCATTGCTGGAGTTGTGTCACTTTTGTGACACACTCCAGCAATGCGTCACTTTGGCGCTAACAGATACGTCAGAAATACTAACGTATCTGTTTTCTGACGTATCTGTAACTCCTTGCGACATGATGTGTCATACATTAAATATTACGCATCAGTTAGGTCACAAGGAGGGCGCACTGAGAAGTCATGCTTCACTGCTTTCATGCAGCGATGCGTCACTTCTCATATATGAGGCCCCTGGTTTTTAGGCCCTTACGGTGAGTGAGGACGGATACTGAGTCTTTCAAGGCTGCTGGCAGGGCGTTCCATAAAGTCGGCCTTAAGTAGGAAAAAGAACGACGATTCGGTACTACAAACCGAATATGCAACCAGATCTTAAGGGCCAGGAGGGAAGGTAAAGATGGACTAAATCCACGAGGTATTTAGGAGCAGATCCAGATTTAACTCTAAACATATAGCAGAGGGCTTTGAACATGATACGGCTCGACACAGTTAGCCAGTGGATGTCTCGAAGAAGGCTGGAGACTGAGGTGCACTTGGAAAGGCGATAAAGGAGCCTAGCAGCTGCATTTTGCACAAGTTGCAGTCTGTGGATAGTGGCTTTGTTGGCTCCCAAATACAGAAAATTGCCATAATCTAGTCTGGAGATCACAACGACTTCGCTCACCGACCACTAAGCTGAGAAAGGGTTCAACCATAGTATCTATTTTAGCCACTTGAGAACAGCAAAACAGGTGGACATCACCTTGGCTACTTCTTGTTTCATGGATAGTGATTTGTCCACGATGAAACCCAAGTTTTTAGCACTGCTTGAAGGAGTTGGAAAGGCTGCGCTGTGTGGAACTCCACAGGGAGAGACAAGAGAATTTTACCTAGCTAAGGAGGAGGAGACCTGGAAGGTTCGGTCCTTGAGAAAGGAGCAAAGCCATTCCAGGGCCCCTCCCTCAAGACCCAAGGCCCGTAGATGCCCCCAAAAACTATAGTGAGACACCGTGTCGAAGGCAGCTCTGAGATCTAAAAGGATGACTGGCACAGTTTCACCCTCAACTAAACGGTACCTTAGCATCTCTGTAAACCACAAGAGGGTGGATTCAGTAGAGTAGCTGGCTCGGATCACAGACTGGGATGGATGAAGCAAATTCTGGGTTTCCACAAGGAAATACAATTGCACTTTGACCTGATTCTCCAGAATTTTTGAAAGAATGGGGAGTAGGGAGAGGTGGCCGAAATTTGAAGGGTTAGAGGAACTCAGGTTTGCTTTCTTTACGAGGGGAAGGACCATAGTATGTTTCCATCTTTGGGGAACTATCCCTTCCTTTAGAGAGGTGTTGTTAAGGAGATCCATTAGCACAGATAATATGGAGAGGTCCAGTTGGCACTTCTTTTTTGAAAGATGACGTGGAAGGGTTCTGTCTTGTTTCTGGGGGCAAGGCATTCCAAATCCTGGGAGCCATTGCTGTGAAGGATCGATTGTATGTTTTCATCTTGTTAAATCGTGGTTTCAGTAACAGATTGTAGGAGGTCCTGGTGGTTCTGTTCCACATGACGGCACCAATTTCTCAGCCATGTATTTTGGTGTTTTGTGATGTTTATTTATTTATTTAGCGATTTATAGAGCGCCTGGTGACCCGGAGGCATCCCCGCGATGTAATGCCTTGTGCATCATATAGGCGATTTTCAAGTGAATTCTAGCCTCATAAGGAAGCCAGTTGAGGGCACACAGGTCGGGAGAGCTAGGACAGTTTCTTTTGGAACCTGTGATGAGTCTAGCTGCTGTGTTGATAGAGGCTCTTAGAGGGTCTTCGTCAATTTGGGAAGGCCACAGATAGCAACAATGCCATACTCCAGTCTAGGATTTACTAGAGCTTGAACTGCCTGTTTGCGGGCAGGAAGGGTTTCAGTTTTCTCAAAGTGTTCATATGATAATTTGCTACTTTTGTAGAGATACTGATGTGTTTCTGCATGTTTAGCTTATTGTCCAGGGTTATTCCCAGCGATTTCGCTGCGTTGATGATGAGAGGTTGACCGTTGAGTGCTTTATCCAATCGAGGATGATGTTAGATTGGTTTGGGGGAGCGATTAGGAGGAATTCGGTTTTGAGGCTATTTAGTTTTAGTGTTTTTTGGCCAACCAAGTCTGCGTTTTTTGGAGCGTTGAATTAAGTGATTTGATGTCCTCAAATTAATGGATCTTTATGTAGAGTTCTGTGTCACCTGTGTACATGTGATAGTGGACATTCGAGGAGCTGAGAAGTTCGGTGAGTGGTTCCATAAACATGTTGAACAGTGTAGGAGAGAGGGATAATCCTGTGGAACTCCTAAAGTGACTGGGGTGGGCTTGAGTAAGAATTTATTGCGCTTGAATCTTTGTGTTCTGTTTTGAAGGAAGGAGGTGAACCAGTTAAGGACCGATCCAGATAGTCTCATTCTGTGTTTCAGAAGATCTAGTAAGTTGTCGTGTTTGACTGTATCGAAGGCCGAAGATAGTTCAAGCAGGATTAGTAAACATGCTTTGTTTTGGTTCAGGATTTTTAATGCGTCATCTATTATGTGGGTCATGGCTGATTCCGTACTGTGCCCAGCGCGGAAGCATGATTGGAATTGATCAAGCAGGTTAAAATGGTCTATATGGTTGCTAAGCTGCGTGTGAACACATTTTTCTAGCAGTTTTGCCAAAGTGGGGATGTTGGATATTGGACGATAGTTATTCAGGTCTACCGGGTCTGCCAATGGTTTCTTTATGATGGGGGATACCTGGCCTACTTTAAGGGTGTCTAGGATGGTTCTTTGAAGGAGAGAGGAGTTTATAATCCTAGTCCATGAAGGCACTGCCAACAGTCTTTTAGGTAGTTTGCTGGGAGTGGGTCTGTGAAGTGGTTGGAGGGATTTAAGGCTGTGAGCGTTTTTAGGATAGTTTCTTCATTGTAGGTGTTGAAGGAGGCCCAGTATGCGCTGTTTTTAGGTCAAACTTTGCCAGACAACTAAGGGGGGTCCCGAGCGGGGTCAGTGAGGAGATCATAAAGGGGTCTGTGAGGGATACCAGATCCTTATGCAGGCCAGTCTTTATGTTTTCTGTCTTCGCCATGAAAAAGGAAGCAAATACCTCACAATTGGGTAGTGTGTCTGGCTTACCTTGCGGGGGGTGGGAGACATCCTTAGATTGAGATTTGATTAGCTCAAATAGTCTTTATGGACAATTCTTGGCTTGGTGTAAATGCTTACTAAAGAAGTCTGCTTTTGATCGTCTAATCTTTCTATAGTAGGAGTTTCTTATGCTTCTTAGTAATTTGATGTTGTCATGGGATGGTGCCGATCTCCATTGTCGTTCAATTAGTCTTAGTGATCTCCTGTCTTCATTTAGCCTACCATCATACCAGGGTTGTGAGTCTTTTGTGGTTACTCTTTTTAGTTGTAAGGGAGCAAGATTGTCTAATACCATGTTCATGGAGTGGAGATAATGATTAGTCAGGTCTTGAACCTCGTCTAAACCTTCAGGTGGAATGAAGGTGTTAGGATTAGTGGTTGTAAGTCGGGACCAAGGTTTTTAAGGTTCCTCTTCCAGATTTCCGTTTTTGTGGGTTGGACAGAGAGTGGTTTGATTGATTCACTGATGTAAAAGGTGATGATGTGATAGTCTGACCAGTCACAAGGGAGGATCGATTCTAGGTGGGTGGAATCCACTTTGGAAATTACTAGATCAAGGGTTGAGCCTTAGTCATGGGCGGGGCTGTCACAGATTTGGGACAGGTTAATCTCAGATATGAAGTCTTTGAGGCTATTGACCTCTGGGTCATTAGCCTCACAACAAAAATGTCATAAAAGGATGATCCAAGGGGAACCGTCTCTCTTTCGCATGTTCCCCTTGGAGCAACCTTTTATGAAATTGTTGTTGTGTTTGTTTGCATCTTGAAAATACTGGTTGAAAAAAAACACCAATTAACGGAATAAACTTTTCTTCCGTATATGTTTGGCTGTTGCACATCTTTTCTTCTTTTTAGGATTTGTTTTCTACTCTAAGATCGTGATAATTAATTAGCTCTGAAATGTGTGAATATCTTAATTGAATTATATTGAACAAAGATCGGTTTGAGGACCATTGTTTTTCTATACCAAACTGTACCCAGGTCCACAAACTAGTATTGGCTTACCCCCTTGCTTGTAATGGCTACCATGTGAAAGTCAGGCAACCATCTGCGCTACTATCTCTAATTGAGAATTTAATGAAGAAATTCTCATTTACCAGATAATGTGGTGACACACCGGTGCTTGCTGTTTTTGTATTCCGTTGAGATTAATGGTGCCTTTTTTTCTAAGAGTCTTTGACAGTTTCTGTGAATTTAGTTTATAGCATATTGGATCGCTTTGCAGTTTGAGCCTCTAGCAAAGTTCCTGGAAAGTAAAGGTAATCCACATATTCTGTGGACTTGGTAAAAAGAGGAGTTTTTCACTTACATGAAAGCATTTGATGGAGACAGAATGGTGCCAAAGAAGAAGAAGAATATACAGCTACATTATCTAGGCTCGGAAGAGCAAGTGATTTTTAGAACACTATCGCAAGTTGTTGTGGAAGATGGGCAAGGAGATTTTAATGTATCTGAACAAGCATTCTTGTGTATGGAGTGTAGATTCAAATTTACAATTACTACAGCTTTGAATAGGTTTACATTGTACTTACAAGCACAAAGAGATAGAGAAGCTTTTGATGATTAAGAGCCCTACATATGAATTCTAATTTTGGACCATGACTGAGAAAATGATTAGTAATCAGACTATTGTGAATGTTCAAGGTAAGAAAATACAGAAACAACTTTGAGTTAAGAGAGATCCAAAATTACAAGATGACATAGCATTGAAGCTGGTTGAGAGATGGAAGAAATCTGTGCAAAGTGTTAATAGTAGGTGTGTGGGTGTTGCTGGGGAAATTTCTGTTGTGAACAGTAATATGTCTCATAAGGGTAACGAATAGCAGTGAAAAAGTTGTTGACTTGCTATGTGTGTATGAGTTTTAATCACAATGCTTCATCTTCTCAGGGTCCATCCATTGGTAAAAAGTGCAGTAAGTGTGGGCATGCTGGATATTTTGCACATGTGTCTAGGGAAATAAAGAGATGGTCAATAGTACCAAGGATAGAACTTCCAGTGTATATGAGATAGCATGCATGAAATGTATTTGTGACAATAGAATGAGTGGTGATGCTGACAAGGAAACGGTATTATTCATTCATTATCAGTTATGGATAGTGAAGTTAAAAATCTGCCTAAATGCAAGGTTCACATTCTTGGGATAAAGCTGGAATTGATTACCGATTCAGGATCTCCGCGGACAATAATTGCTGAAAAATATTTCCTGGAAACATATGCTGGTGTCCTATGATTAGATGAGTTGCAAGAGCCTGGTATTGTGGATGAAAATGTAGATGGGTCTACCATTTAATAATATTGGATATTAAACAGTGGTCATCAACTTTAAAGGACAGGAAGCCCAAATTAAATTGAATGTGGCTGCAAAGGAAGTGAATGTTTTGGGTTGGAAGGACCAATGAAAGCTTGGCATTTCTTTCAACCCTCAAAGCAGATAATCAGTTGGGCGGTTAAGGAAGTTGGTATTGATGTTTGAATGACCTTTCAATTTCCTAAAGTTTTCACTGAGACATTAGGTTTGATGGAGAGGTACTCACATCTGATTAAACTAAAGCATGGGGTAAGACCTGTGAAACAAAACTTGTGGGGAACACCCATGAATGTAAAAAAGAACTTAAGTCTATTCTTAATGATGAATGATGGTATAATTGAGGAATTGAGTTGTCACCCATAGGTTTGGCTCACAATGAGGACACAAGTTTGAGGCTATGTTTAGCTACTAAAGCACTAATGCCAATATCATAGTTGCCTGCCACCTGTTACCGAATAATAATGAAGTTGTGAATATGTTGGAAGATACAAAGATATTTTCCACACTTGACATATAATCTGCATATCATCAGAACAAATTGACAGCAGTTTCTAAACATTTAACTGCATTAATTATACAATTATACAATTGTTATACCAATTCAAGAGTGCATTTTGGGTTAGCCTCTGAGGCATCTGTGTTTCAGACAGCAATGTTTAATATTTTCAACTACATGGATGACTTTGCGAGGTGCTTAAGGATGATATTCTAATGTTTCTTTCTAAAAAGGAGCAGGGGTACTTAACACATCTTAAAGAAGTGTGTGTAAGATTAGCAAAATATAGTTCAACATTGAAACAGAAAAAGTGTAAATTATTTTGGGATTCGGTGGAATATTAGGGTCAGCTTATTGGGTGAGGGCTTAGTGTCAAAGAAATCATTGGTTGAAGTAATTGACAAAGCGCCTGCACCGGATAATAAGCAAAGGTTACTTTCATTTGAAGGATTGTGTGAAAATTATAGTAAGTTCAAACAGAATTTCGCTACGAAATGGAACCACGCAGGGGAGACACTAGGCAAATGTACATTTAAATGGTCTGAAAACAACAAGATCAAGCCCTGATCTGTTGACTGGGTAGGAGTGTTCTGATTAACTCAGATACTCTGTCCATCACCACCCCCTTTTTGAAATTATTGTGGCCACCATGAGTGTGGAAGGGTATGCTCAGACATGAGTCCCTTGCTCACTGCACCATCAGGATTCAAGCAAGCCGGGCCGAAGACGGCTGTAATGCCAGAAACTGGTCCCCGGAAGCTTGTTTCCTTTCCAGTGAAGAATTGGCTTGGTAGTTTGGTCTGCCCTGTTCCCATGATGCACGGGGCCAGGGACAGACTAATTTGCATATAGCCAGGTTCTGAACTGGGATGGTGCAGTGAGCTAAAAAACGGTGATGGATCAAGCCCTGATCTGTTGACTGGGTAGGAGTGTTCTGATTAACTCAGATACTCTGTCCATCACCACCCCCTTTTTGAAATAATTATTTTGGCCACCATGAGTGTGGATGGGTATGCTCAGACATGAGTCCCTTGCTCACTGCACCATCAGGATTCAAGCAAGCCGGGCCGAAGAAGGCTGAAATGCCAGAAACCGGTACCCGTAAACTTGTTTCCTTTCCAGTAAAGAATTGGCTTGGTAGTTTGGTCTGCCCTGTTCCCATGATGCACTGGGCCTGGGACAGACTAATTTGCATATAGCCAGGTTCTGAACTGGGATGGTGCAGTGAGCTAAAAAACGGTGATGGATCAAGCCCTGATCTGTTGACTGGGTAGGAGTGTTCTGATTAACTCAGATACTCTGTCCATCACCACCCCCTTTTTGAAATTATTTTGGCCACCATGAGTGTGGAAGGGTATGCTCAGACATGAGTCCCTTGCTCACTGCACCATCAGGATTCAAGCAAGCCGGGCCGAAGACGGCTGTAATGCCAGAAACCGGTCCCCGGAAGCTTGTTTCCTTTCCAGTGAAGAATTGGCTTGGTAGTTTGGTCTGCCCTGTTCCCATGATGCACTGGGCCAGGGACAGACTAATTTGCATATAGCCAGGTTCTGAACTGGGATGGTGCAGTGAGCTAAAAAACGGTGATGGACCAAGCCCTGATCTGTTGACTGGGTAGGAGTGTTCTGATTAACTCAGATACTCTGTCCATCACCACCCCCTTTTTGAAATTATTTTGGCCACCATGAGTGTGGAAGGGTATGCTCAGACATGAGTCCCTTGCTCACTGCACCATCAGGATTCAAGCAAGCCGGGCCGAAGACGGCTGTAATGCCAGAAACCGGTCCCCGGAAGCTTGTTTCCTTTCCAGTGAAGAATTGGCTTGGTAGTTTGGTCTGCCCTGTTCCCATGATGCACTGGGCCAGGGACAGACTAATTTGCATATAGCCAGGTTCTGAACTGGGATGGTGCAGTGAGCTAAAAAACGGTGATGGATCAAGGCCTGATCTGTTGACTGGGTAGGAGTGTTCTGATTAACTCAGATACTCTGTCCATCACCACCCCCTTTTTGAAATTATTTTGGCCACCATGAGTGTGGAAGGGTATGCTCAGACATGAGTCCCTTGCTCACTGCACCCTCAGGATTCAAGCAAGCCGGGCCGAAGACGGCTGTAATGCCAGAAACCGGTCCCCGGAAGCTTCTTTCCTTTCCAGTGAAGAATTGGCTTGGTAGTTTGGTCTGCCCTGTTCCCATGATGCACTGGGCCAGGGACAGACTAATTTGCATATAGCCAGGTTCTGAACTGGGATGGTGCAGTGAGTTAAAAAACGGTGATGGATCAAGTCCTGATCTGTTGACTGGGTAGAAGTGTTCTGATTAACTCAGATACTCTGTCCATCACCACCCCCTTTTTGAAATTATGAAAACAACAAGAAGCCTTTGAATTGATCAACAATAAAATTGTGGCAGCACCACTTTTTGAAACCCTTATGCTTCAACCAAGAGAGTGTATCAACACTGTGGTAGCTGGTTTGTATGGCATGAGAAAGGTACCGTCACAAAGGTGCGGGAGGGGAGAGTGGAATGTAGCTCTTGCTTCTTGCACCCTTAGTGAGACCAAAAAGAGGTATGCTGTCATAGAAAGAGTTGTTGTCATGTTTTTTGGGAATACTTTTATTGTGCATGGTTATTTAAAACCTTTACAATATAAATCTAAAAGGATTCAATAAAACATAAATCAAATGTAAGCGTGTTAAAACAGGGATTCCGTCCTTAAGACAAGACACAAGAATCCATGGTGAGGTAGCAGCGACAGAATTAAAAGAAGCTTAACATCATGTTAAACAGCCTATTTATCCTAAAAGCAGAAAAATAAAAAGTAAAAAAATAAGGAATAAATCCTTCCTCCCTGCCTGCCAAGGGAAGATAAAAAAATAAAAAAAAAGATGCCAAGGTGGAGGAGAGAATAGTTAAATTATGATAACAGTTCAGGGGAGCCCTATTACCAATCAGTAATAGACAGTGTAAGGGAGTGCAAAAGGTGTTGTCATGTGTGTGGGCTGTGGAGCACTGTTGCAATTATCAATGGGGGGTGTCGTTTTACCTTGAAAAACAATCACAAATAGGTATTAAGGGCCCGATTCACAGAACTAACTTAAGACAAAACCCTAAACTTACTACTTTTGGTATTCACAGAAGTTAGGATTTTGTCTTAAGTTTGTCTTAAGACAAACTTACGACAGACTTAAGACAGACTTAAGTTACAATTATGTCTTAAGTTTGTCTTAAGTCTGTCTTAAGACAAACTTAAGACAAAATCCTAACTTCTGTGAATACCAAAAGTAGTAAGGTTAGGAATTTGTCTTAAGTTAGTTCTGTGAATCGGACCCATTGTCTCCAAGAGCTGGATGAAATGTTACTGCGTGAATTTCTAGGTTGATGTCTTGATTGCAAATGTTCTGCTTATGAGATTGAGTATGTGCTGGGTAAAAGTAATGTTACCACTGACTGCTTATCTCGGACACCTTGTATCCATGAAGAAAATGTAAAAGATTGTGGAGAGGTGGAGATGATATACATTATTAATGAGATTGATTAAGGAAGTTTTAAAAATAGAAGTGAGTAAATGTCGAGGGAACGTGGTGAAAGATATCTATTGTCACAGCAGATCGAGAAGTATGTTGTGCAGGGGGGGCCAAGAGAAGAACATTTTCTGCTGAGTTGTCTCCATTTTAGAGGCTATCATGGGGGCTGAAAGTTTATGGTAACTTATTGTTTATAAAGGAAAATGCATGCCGCCCATTATGTTGCAGAACCGTATTTTGTTATTGTGTTGGATGACATGCATGAAGGACATTCATGCATGCAATCCATGAAGAGACTTTGTAGGACATGTTTTTGGTGGTCAGGCATAGATAGGAGGATGTTAGAAACGGGACCCTGGCCGGCCAAGACTCGCGTCGAGGTCAGTCAGGGATCACCATTTCTAAGGTCAGGGCAAGGGAGTCACACACCAAGATAACCCCCGCTCACCCTCTAGGTAACGTGGCGCGAGCAGCAAGGCTAATCTCAGAGGCGATGTGTAAAGCGTTTGCGCGCGCACCCCAGCGACAACAACCAAAGGCCCACCACAAAGGAAACTCCACACAAGGTTATATAAAAATAGCCTTTGTATTATAGTAAAAACACATTAGATAACACACACACTTTACAATGTGCCAACAGGCACGGGCAAGATTTACAAGGGATTATGTACAGGACAGGGCCACCTGGACCACTGTCAGGGGTATGCACTTGTTAGAAATAATACTTGTAGGTATAACACTTTAGCACATCAACATATAATTACTGTAACACAGAAATAGAAAATGTAGCATACAACCAGTAACTTCTGGTAAAGAGAAAATACCTCCTACGCCACCCTAGTCTCTGTAGGGAAATCACGCAGGGAGCTAGGACCTATGGAAGGAAAACCTATCACCTACTACGCCACCCTAGTCTCTGTAGGGAAATCACGCAGGGAGCTAGGACCTTATCATCAGGACCTATGGAAGGAAAACCTATCACCTCCTACGCCACCCTAGTCTCTGTAGGGAAATCACGCAGGGGGAAGGAAACCTAAAATAATCACCTAGGCAAGTAACATTTAGCGAAGGCAATCAAACATCAACATTCCTCTAAGCAGGTTACTTTTAGCAAAGGGAAATAAAAGAACAAGGCATTACCTAAGCAGGTCACTTTTAGCAAAGGTAATGACACAACCAATCCTCTAAGCAGGTCACTTTTAGCAAAGGGGATAAACACATAAAGAATTACCTAAGCAGGTCACTTTTAGCAAAGGTAATAATAAACAAGAATTGCACATGTAACATTAAAACACATTCAGAGGTGCAGGTTAGAACTTTTGCGCAAGAATCATATAAGCAGGAATCATAAATTGCGCAGGGTGCACATGGCACAACACTAGAAAGGTCCCTCAGGCCAACTGGCCTCGAAAGGGGCTGAATGCCCTGAGTCTCAATGTCAGGGAAGGCTGCGCAGGCAGCACACAAAAGCCTAAACGTAGCAACTGTCCACTAAGTGCTGGACAGTTATGAATAGCAGGTAGGCAAACGTTGGAGCCATGTGGGCTCAAGAACAATGGTGGGGAGACACAGCGTGGGAGCCTCGGGGCTACAACCAACAAACTGGGCCCCCCAAGAGCCTCTCAGGGCTCGTGGACAAATAGGCACAAAAGAGCTCGGCGCTCTAAATCAATGAAAATGCCCCCAGAGCCTCTCTCAGGGCTCTAACTCGATGTGGGCGATGAGCCTCGCTGGGCTCGTAGAACAACTATGGCTGTGAGCCTCTCTGGGCTCGGAGAACGATGGGGCTGGGTCTGAGCCTCGCCGGCTCACAAACAGAATTGCCCCTCAGAGCCTCGGGGCTCTCAAATTAACATAGGGCGGGAGCCTCGCAGGCTCAACAAAGATCAATTGCCCCACTCGTTGGAGTCCCTCACGGGGGACTCAGAACAAAGAAATGCCCCTTGCGTTGGAGCGGCCCTCTCCCAACGGGGCCGCTCGCAGAACAACAACGAACCCGCCCCCGCACTCACCGGATCTCCACTGGTGCAGCGGGAGGCGGGAAACACGGCCGGCTTTTCTCCTTTCCCAACGGGGCCTCGGCAGGCTGCTTCCTGCTTCTCCGGCAGGCAGCCAATCACGTCGCGAGTCACCCGGCGAGCCTCCGGCAGCTGTAACCAATCACAGCGCGGCTCTCCGGGTGACGTCAGCGGCTGCACTCGCTCGGTCCCGGGGCTGTGGCGGTGATCTGCTGGGCAATGCCGGGTGGGCACCGGCCTTCAAAAATAAATATAAAGCGAGGTGGGCACTCGCAAATTCAAATAAAGGGGCACAGCCCAAAAAGGGCAATAACTACAGCCACAGGTGCGGCGTGGGCAGCCGCGAACCGGCGGCAACACGCAGGGCGGCCCCTGCTTTCCCCACGCAAAATGCGGGGCGGGAAAGCGCGATCGGCAATGTCAATAAAGCGCTCCCAAGCGCTCTGGGAGCAAAGGAGGAGCGCGCTCAGCGCTAAAAGGGAAATAAAGCGCTCCTAGCGCTATAAATCAAAATAAGAGTGCTTCCAGGCACAGCAAAGCTCCAGCAGGGTCTGGAGGCAGGCAGAGGGGCAAGGCAGGGCCAGAGCCAGCACACTGGGTCTCCAGGCAGGGAGACAAGCCAAGTGGCGGTCCTCCTGGCCCCAGCAGCAGCAACAGCCCCCTCTGGCAAGGATCCTAGAAGAGAACATTTTCTGTGGGGACACAGCCCCATATTTATACAGAGAAATCCTTTGTTAGGAGGTGCAGGGTGGGGGGAAACCAGTTGCAGCTGGCTTGGGAGTACCCTTGATGGCCCAACCACCCCTTTCATTCACTGGGGAGGCTAGGGTCATTAGACAAACCACAGGGGGGCGGAGCCAGCATTGTGTGGGGAAAACCCAGCCCATCCAGGACACAGATCTACTCCTCCCACACATCACTCATGCTGATCTCACACTCACCACCGGGCAGACCCATCCAGACTTCCTGGAGCCTGGCATGCCAGCCAGCTCCAGCCAATCACGCTCCACTATCCTCACTGCACACATACATCAATGTCCAGAAGTAGCACGTCCCTTCTAGACACACACAAGCCGCACATACCATTGCGCAGCATTCACTCTCACGAGTTCATACATACTAAACTCGAGCCTGCACTCCCCACACATCAGGAACTACCAGGGCACACACACTCCCCATGCATTCCTATGGGAGAGCAGGCCAGCCATACTACACGCACGCACTTTCACTCTGGGACACAGGGAAAAAGTGCGCCAAGACCCAAAAATCACTACACAGGGTCACAAATAAAGGCAAAAAGATTAGGGGTGAACCTGCCCTAAGGCCCAAGTCTAACACGACCCCCTTCCAGCCAAAACGCAGGGCAGACCGATCACCACCGTGATGGGCTTCCCTGCTTGGGGCGATAAAACAAGGACGCGGGCCCACAACTGCAGGGACACCCTCCTGTTTTACGCCACGGTGAACCCCTAGGGTTCCTTCTAAAACTACTGTAGGGACTAACTGGGGTACCCCACTGATACTCTCCAGATGCCCTCGGCCAGGACCAGGTCCTAGGCCACCCAGGTACCACTGGATCCTGCCTACTCACAAAGTGGGGGGTAGTAACCCCTGGCACATAATAGCCATGCTCCACTCTTCCTGTCTGCAAGACAGGGCTAGACTGCCACTGGTTCTCCAGCCTAGGGTCTACAACCTTAGGTGGACCAGGAGTCTCAGGGAAGGCTCTCCTCCCCTTACCTCTTCTCCTAGGGTTCCTCCTCCTCCTGCGAGGGGTACCCTCTAAACAACATTCTCCCAACCTAGGGTTTAACCCCTCAGGTGGTACCGGGGTCAGAGGTGGGCTCTCCCACCCTCTGCACCCCCTTCCAGAGTCCTGCTCCCTCCCAACCGGGGCGGTACCTCTGGAGAAAGAACTGGTTAGGACACTGATTACAGTAGTCCCACCCTTCAGGTCAGGCTGATCCTGAACCTGGCCATCCAACCTCTGGTCTAAAACCTTCGGTGGAACCAATGCCTGGCACTCCAGGACTTCTGGGGACTCACACACCATCCCCCTGAGGCTAGCAAATGACACATATGTTGGGTGACTGTCTGCCTGGCGCAGATCTCCCGCCTCCTGTCCACCTGACAGTGCGCAAAGATCCCCCAGCACAGAAGTGGTGTCACCATGGTCACTACACGGGATCCTAGCCCCACTGGGTAGTCCCTGACCCACTGGTTCTTCCACTGGGGAACTCCCCCAATCACTCCTCACGCTGGACTCCGGTACTCTCCCTACTGGAGCAGTACTGCCAGACTCTATAACCATGGAAGCTCCGCTTACAGATGCTCCAGGTTCTCTACCCACTAGGAGATCTCCCTCAAGTGAACTAACAGGCAAGTCTAGGTTCCCTTCCTGGTGTTCCCTAAAGGAACCATCCAGACTCTGTGACAAGGCTTCGGGCGTTTGGGGACTCTCGGTCACACACTCACTCCCGCTCCACTGAGACAGGCAGTCAGCCCCTACACCCTCCTCACTAACCAAGGACCTAGCTGGGCTACTCTCACCCTCCTCCACCACACTGGGCTGGAAGACACCTGACCCACTATTGTTGGAATCACTCACTAGTGACTCAGAAGAACCTCTCGCACTGTCCCATCGCTCTGCTTCCGCTGCCAGCTCACATGCGCCAGACAATCCACACCCCAACAGGTGTGTGCGCAACCCTGGTGAACAACAACTGAGCAGGTGCTCTTTGACAATCAAATCAAAAAAGATGTCAAAATCATCTTCCGTGTGAACCTTTACCCAATCAAACAGTGTCCCACAACATTCGTCCTCAAAATCTTCCCAAGACTGGTGAGGCAGTTTTCTAAGATTCCTGAATCTCAACCTTAACTCCTCTTCTGGGAAAACAGGCACCATACTCGGGGAACTGAGAGTGGGACTGTCTACACTTATATTTAAAAAGCTGCCACCACTGGACTCCACCCTCTCTGGGGAATCCAGACAATTACAACTGTGCGCAGGGGAGAGTCTATCCTCTAGGGCTGCTCTCTCACGGATGATGGCCCTTCTCTCCACCTCTATCCTCTCCTGCGCTAAGAGTCTTTCGATCTCTAGCTGCGCCATAGCCTGGGCATGCTCTAACATGAGCTGTTCCATCGCTAACTGGTGCTCCCTTTCTTTCTCCCTATCTTCCCACTCTTCTGGGGACAGGACAAGGGATGGGGCGCTGGTACTGACACTGGGCCTAGCAAGGGACTCCCTATCTATGGGGTCCTCACTATCTGCTGGGGCCCAACCACTGTCATCATCCAACTCACATTCTTCATCAGAATCTTCAGGGCTCCCCACAGACTCACCACCCTCATGGCGTGTGGCCTGGGCCCTTTCCTCGCTGCGCTCAAGATCCCTTTGATCCTTATACCATTGGATCAGGTGGTTCCTAAGTTGGTTCTCAGTATCTGACTCATCCACCCCTATGTCTCTCTCTCTACAGAACCTTTCCAACTCCTGCATACTGTACCAAACTAGATCACTGAGATCAAAAACAGGCTCCATTTTGGCAGACGTTCTAGAGACGAGATCACACAGGGAACCTGGGGGTCTGAGCTAAACAGGAGTACACAATTAACACAATTCAGCAAGATTCCTATCTCAGAACTTGCACTCCACTGTCCAGCGTAACACACACTCATTCACACACAACCCTCCCCTCGGACTGGTAAGGCAGTTTCTACCACCCCTGATTATCTCAACCTGACCACTAGCGACACAGGTACCAAACTCTGGGAGCAGGGCGGGGAACAAGGTACTGGACAAAATACAAATGACACCTTTCAGGAGAAGCAAAACTGAACTTCCCTAAAAAACAATAATCCCAAAAATGTGGTTATCTAAAATTGCAGAGTTTTGAAGTGTGGCCTGTCGCCACTGTGGTACAACGCAAACGCAAGTCCAATCCGCACCGCTAGCCACCAATGTTAGAAACGGGACCCTGGCCGGCCAAGACTCGCGTCGAGGTCAGTCAGGGATCACCATTTCTAAGGTCAGGGCAAGGGAGTCACACACCAAGATAACCCCCGCTCACCCTCTAGGTAACGTGGCGCGAGCAGCAAGGCTAATCTCAGAGGCGATGTGTAAAGCGTTTGCGCGCGCACCCCAGCGACAACAACCAAAGGCCCACCACAAAGGAAACTCCACACAAGGTTATATAAAAATAGCCTTTGTATTATAGTAAAAACACATTAGATAACACACACACTTTACAATGTGCCAACAGGCACGGGCAAGATTTACAAGGGATTATGTACAGGACAGGGCCACCTGGACCACTGTCAGGGGTATGCACTTGTTAGAAATAATACTTGTAGGTATAACACTTTAGCACATCAACATATAATTACTGTAACACAGAAATAGAAAATGTAGCATACAACCAGTAACTTCTGGTAAAGAGAAAATACCTCCTACGCCACCCTAGTCTCTGTAGGGAAATCACGCAGGGAGCTAGGACCTATGGAAGGAAAACCTATCACCTACTACGCCACCCTAGTCTCTGTAGGGAAATCACGCAGGGAGCTAGGACCTTATCATCAGGACCTATGGAAGGAAAACCTATCACCTCCTACGCCACCCTAGTCTCTGTAGGGAAATCACGCAGGGGGAAGGAAACCTAAAATAATCACCTAGGCAAGTAACATTTAGCGAAGGCAATCAAACATCAACATTCCTCTAAGCAGGTTACTTTTAGCAAAGGGAAATAAAAGAACAAGGCATTACCTAAGCAGGTCACTTTTAGCAAAGGTAATGACACAACCAATCCTCTAAGCAGGTCACTTTTAGCAAAGGGGATAAACACATAAAGAATTACCTAAGCAGGTCACTTTTAGCAAAGGTAATAATAAACAAGAATTGCACATGTAACATTAAAACACATTCAGAGGTGCAGGTTAGAACTTTTGCGCAAGAATCATATAAGCAGGAATCATAAATTGCGCAGGGTGCACATGGCACAACACTAGAAAGGTCCCTCAGGCCAACTGGCCTCGAAAGGGGCTGAATGCCCTGAGTCTCAATGTCAGGGAAGGCTGCGCAGGCAGCACACAAAAGCCTAAACGTAGCAACTGTCCACTAAGTGCTGGACAGTTATGAATAGCAGGTAGGCAAACGTTGGAGCCATGTGGGCTCAAGAACAATGGTGGGGAGACACAGCGTGGGAGCCTCGGGGCTACAACCAACAAACTGGGCCCCCCAAGAGCCTCTCAGGGCTCGTGGACAAATAGGCACAAAAGAGCTCGGCGCTCTAAATCAATGAAAATGCCCCCAGAGCCTCTCTCAGGGCTCTAACTCGATGTGGGCGATGAGCCTCGCTGGGCTCGTAGAACAACTATGGCTGTGAGCCTCTCTGGGCTCGGAGAACGATGGGGCTGGGTCTGAGCCTCGCCGGCTCACAAACAGAATTGCCCCTCAGAGCCTCGGGGCTCTCAAATTAACATAGGGCGGGAGCCTCGCAGGCTCAACAAAGATCAATTGCCCCACTCGTTGGAGTCCCTCACGGGGGACTCAGAACAAAGAAATGCCCCTTGCGTTGGAGCGGCCCTCTCCCAACGGGGCCGCTCGCAGAACAACAACGAACCCGCCCCCGCACTCACCGGATCTCCACTGGTGCAGCGGGAGGCGGGAAACACGGCCGGCTTTTCTCCTTTCCCAACGGGGCCTCGGCAGGCTGCTTCCTGCTTCTCCGGCAGGCAGCCAATCACGTCGCGAGTCACCCGGCGAGCCTCCGGCAGCTGTAACCAATCACAGCGCGGCTCTCCGGGTGACGTCAGCGGCTGCACTCGCTCGGTCCCGGGGCTGTGGCGGTGATCTGCTGGGCAATGCCGGGTGGGCACCGGCCTTCAAAAATAAATATAAAGCGAGGTGGGCACTCGCAAATTCAAATAAAGGGGCACAGCCCAAAAAGGGCAATAACTACAGCCACAGGTGCGGCGTGGGCAGCCGCGAACCGGCGGCAACACGCAGGGCGGCCCCTGCTTTCCCCACGCAAAATGCGGGGCGGGAAAGCGCGATCGGCAATGTCAATAAAGCGCTCCCAAGCGCTCTGGGAGCAAAGGAGGAGCGCGCTCAGCGCTAAAAGGGAAATAAAGCGCTCCTAGCGCTATAAATCAAAATAAGAGTGCTTCCAGGCACAGCAAAGCTCCAGCAGGGTCTGGAGGCAGGCAGAGGGGCAAGGCAGGGCCAGAGCCAGCACACTGGGTCTCCAGGCAGGGAGACAAGCCAAGTGGCGGTCCTCCTGGCCCCAGCAGCAGCAACAGCCCCCTCTGGCAAGGATCCTAGAAGAGAACATTTTCTGTGGGGACACAGCCCCATATTTATACAGAGAAATCCTTTGTTAGGAGGTGCAGGGTGGGGGGAAACCAGTTGCAGCTGGCTTGGGAGTACCCTTGATGGCCCAACCACCCCTTTCATTCACTGGGGAGGCTAGGGTCATTAGACAAACCACAGGGGGGCGGAGCCAGCATTGTGTGGGGAAAACCCAGCCCATCCAGGACACAGATCTACTCCTCCCACACATCACTCATGCTGATCTCACACTCACCACCGGGCAGACCCATCCAGACTTCCTGGAGCCTGGCATGCCAGCCAGCTCCAGCCAATCACGCTCCACTATCCTCACTGCACACATACATCAATGTCCAGAAGTAGCACGTCCCTTCTAGACACACACAAGCCGCACATACCATTGCGCAGCATTCACTCTCACGAGTTCATACATACTAAACTCGAGCCTGCACTCCCCACACATCAGGAACTACCAGGGCACACACACTCCCCATGCATTCCTATGGGAGAGCAGGCCAGCCATACTACACGCACGCACTTTCACTCTGGGACACAGGGAAAAAGTGCGCCAAGACCCAAAAATCACTACACAGGGTCACAAATAAAGGCAAAAAGATTAGGGGTGAACCTGCCCTAAGGCCCAAGTCTAACAGAGGATATGTAGGGTTGTGAGAGAGTTTGATGTTCGTGCCAACAGTGAGAAGGGTGATAAAGGTTGCACATGCCCAATTATGTCTTTTGGAATGGTCTGAATCCCCATGGAAAAGGATAGCATTTGACATTCCACTTCCTTTCTTTTCTTTTCTTTGCCCCAGGAGGTTCAGATTGCCATGGTCTTCCTGTACTGTCATTCTAACTGGCCGGATGTGAAGTTTGTTGTGCCAACTAATACTGGTGATGTCATTGAGTTTTATAAGGAGTTTTTTGGCTAAGGAAGTATATTTTGAAGCTGTATTAACTGACAATGGAGTGCAGTTAAAATCAATGGAGATGGAAGGATTTCTTAGATGTTGTAATATTTGTCATGTCTGCAATGAATTGTATACACCACAATGTAGTGGTCAAGTGGAAAGGTTTAATTGAGTGTTGAAGGAAAGCATTTTGTGGGAACATGGGGTTGAGTGTGAGAGGACGGCTGAGTTAAGAGAGAAGTTGGTGTTGTATCACAACGCACCCCATACTACCTCAGAGGTTAGTCCAAATATGTTGCTGAGGGGCTGGAATCCAGCCTCCTAATTGCACAAACGGTGTTAGAAGAAGAATCAAAACGAAAGGCAATATGTTACCACAATGAAGAAAGTGGCCTCAATAGTGGAAAAGAAACAGGAGAAAGCTAATTTAGCCTATGATGGTAAGTGGAAGGTCAAGCAACACATTTTCCAAGCTTTCACCAAAGTTTGGCAAAGCTATGCATGTGGTTAAGGTTAACAGAAACCAGTGTGGTCACTCAACTTTGTAATCTTTAGAATGTGAGAAGAGGGGCAAAGAGTAAGTGTGAGGAAGGTGGTCAGAGAGAGTGTTTTATTGGAAATACTCATATGACACAAAGAGGTGTCATAAATCAGCAGGACAAGGAACTGCTGATGGTTGGGCTGATATTAACTTCATCAACAGTGAATGTGTAGTATCACGATTAAGGGACACATAGCATTGTAAAAGACCAAGTTAAATATGTGGGCTATGTGCAATTGAAGTTTAAAATTTAATGTGCCTTTTATTGGTATCCTTGTGTACATTTTATTTTATTTTATTTTAAGGAGATAGATGTGTTGCATTGAGTTACTTTTCCTATAAGTATTATAAAATGTAAATATGTTTATCTTCAAGTTAGCTTGTGCTGTGCAACTGCCTAGGTGATTCTAGAATTTGGAATCCCTAGGCATTGGACGTTGGACTTTGTGTGATGTGGGCACTGTGCTGTGTCTGTCTCAGGAGAAAGGTTTACATGCACAGCATGAGTGCCACAAAGGCTCCACTTCCTTGCAGAAGAAAAGGTCTGTGGAATTAGAAAAGAAAATTACTATAATTTAAAGACAATCTAGCCACCAGTTTGCATTTTTATTATAAATAACTCGCGCCTTTCCATTTCCAGTCCACAGAGGTAGACTTAAGTTCTCTTGTTTCCCATAGAAAAAGATAGGCATTCATCCTTCTTTTGCCTATTGTTGTCATGATTTGCAGATTATTTCTTCTTAAAAGAGTCAGACCTATTGAACAAGAAAATAAAGAAACTTATTATTAGTCTAGTGTAGGTGAACTGAGATGTTTCAGAAGAACAAAGAGATGCTGGTGTATAAATTATCAAAATACTCAGGGCCCGATTCACAGAACTAACTTAAGACAAAATCCTAAACTTACTACCATTTTGGAATTCACAGAAGGCACTTACTCATTTTGGCATTCACAGAATGCACTTACTCATTTCGGTAGTCACAGAAGTTAGGACTCCTAACTTTAGGACTCCTAAATGACTTCTGTGAATACCAAAAGTCTTACAGTAAGACTTTTTCTCAGTTTAGTAGTAGTAAAGTTAGGACTCCTAACTTTAGGACTCCTAAATGCCTTCTGTGAATACCGAAAGTCTTAAAGTTAGGATTTTTGTCAGTTTAGTAGTAGTAAAGTTAGGACTCCTAAATGTCTTCTGTGAATACCGAAAGCCGTAAAGTTGGGATTTTCCACAGTTTAGGAGTCCTAAAGTTAGAAGTCCTACCTTTACTACTCCTAAACTGAGAAAAATCCTAACTTTAAGACTTTCGGTATTCTCAGAAGGCATTTAGGAGTCCTGAAGTTAGGACTCCTAACTTCTGTGATTACCGAAATGAGTGCCTTCTTTGAGTACCAAAATGGTAGTAAGTTTCGGATTTTGTCTTCAGTTAATTCTGTGAATCGGGCCCTCATAAAGAAAAACTCCCAGCATTCATCTAAGTCAAATGATCACCAAGACATGAAATACCAAATGTATCTAAGCTAAGTCTACCACATCCTTCACATGGATCATCATTTGACATTCACTGATGCAAGTAACTATTCCAAGTGCGATGTCCAACAACCGATCTACGTCTCTCTTTTCTTATGGAAGGGGTATACATACGCTGCGCAGTGCAGTCCTTTGTATCTTCACTTGTATTTGAACATGGGAATACATAGTTAGTTATCTTTTTTTTTGAGGAAATGTCTTTCGGCATCCATTGCAAACTTACATATCATTGATTCCTTAGTGCAAATCTACAGTTGCGCCTGAGGTTGAATTAATTTTCATTCACCCGGCCAAATGACTGCTTCCTCTTTGATTGCTTACCTATGCCATGCACACCAGTCCGTTTAAGTTTATTTACAGTTGCTGTACATCATATCTAAAAATATAACCGTTTTTTTTTCATAGCAGACATTTCTGATGTGTTACTATATTTGTTAATATGGAAAGTAGAGTTAAACCTCAAATTCATGGAGGTCATCTGGAGGATAAGCATTTGCCACACTTGTAATATCTAAGAAAAGTCATGTCCAGTTGCATCTTCTGGAGACTTGTAATGGTTAGGTTTAAACGTTTACTCATTTTAATCATTGTCAGTCTCCAGACTTTTGAAGAGAGTGAATGGTATTTCTGACTGTGGCAGTTGCCGTAGATGCACTCGGCAAGCATTCTGAAAATACACAGGCCACAGGACATGCTAGATACTCAGTCCCCAGCATCCTATGTTCTGCCCATTGCTTCTCCTTCCCATGCAAATAAGTCCATTAGTCTTGATCTAGGTAGATCTCTGTTGGGTCATCCAATCAGAACTGAGCCATGTTCTGAATGTAATTGTTGTTGACATTTTCTGTTTCCTATTTTGCCTATGCACTTGATTGAAGCTCTGCTATATCCATAAACCAATCCATTGCAGATGTTGGAAGTGAACCTGTTGGTGCTCTAGGTTCAGTAGTAGTCAATGGTGTTACCACAGACGGGTGCTCTGCTGTTGCAATTGTAGCATGCTTCTCTATTCTGGACCATGATCTGTGGAGATTGAAGGCAGCACTTCAGTTCTGGATGACCTCAAGGTTGCAATCACTCATTTTCTAGGTCACTCACTTTCCTGACGACCTAATCCTTGTAAACGGAGACATCCACTGTTAAAACAAAATGAAAGTGGGCAGCGCTCTTTTGTACCATGGATCCAGTATTGTGTCACAGATGTACTATTCAGAGAACACAATCTCTTTTTGCCGCCTTTGATTGGCGTTCACATGAAGGAGGAAGCTGTTGACTAGGAGTGTGGCGGAGTATGCGGATTTGCCTTATGCAGAATCCCACGGAGTTGCGTAAAAACACCATGGAATTCCACGGTTTTCCTACACGAAGCAGACACAAACAAGTCTTGATAGTGCTGATGATACACTGTTTGGGGAATCTGAACGTGCATCTGTGGCAGTTGGTCTTGGCCTCTGCAACGAGCTCGCCAGAACAGGTGGTCAGATAACAGACAACTGCATGGACATACATGAGTTTCAGCAGTGCTGAGTCTCCATGCATGGCAGTATTACTGGCCCACACTGACAGCACTTGGATAGATGCCTGCTACACCTGTACCCCCCTCATCTGTTCTCCAAATCCAGAGTAGGAGACGTGTATGTTTAGTAGGTGTGTTGGCCTCAGTGGGGGCAGAAGGTCCTCTGTGATGCTCTCCTTGGAGGGCACTACCTTGTGCCTCAGCAGTGCATCTGATGGGGATGGTGGTCCATGGATGGTTCTTACATCATTCGTATCTCCTCCCACTGCCCTATGCCTAGGGGCTGTGGACACGCAGAGGGTGTTCTCATAGGGCAAGGCCCCCGGCCCAGGGTCTGCAACAGGCAGAGGGGATTGTATGACGTTACAACGCATACTTTTACAATGCATACCTTTACAACGCATTTTTTACAACGCAACATCCATTACAACGCATACCATTACAATGCATAACATTACATTGCATGTATGGTAAGTATTGGATAGTGTAGGGGTAAACATTACTATTCTAATTCCAGGGGTGCAACAGTAGGGTAAGTGTTGGATAGTGTAGGGGTAAAAATTACTATTCTAACTCTAGGGGGTGCAAAAGTAGGGTAAGTGTTGGATAGTGTAGGGGTAAAAATTACTATTCTATCTCCAGGGGGTGCAACAGTAGGGTAAGTGTTGGATGGTAATGGTATGCGTTGTAATGATATGTGTTGTAATGACTGCGTTGTAAGGACATGTGTTGTAGTGGTATGCATTGTAGTGTCATGTGTTGTAATGGTTGTGTTGTAATGGCATGGGATGTAATGGATTTTGCCATTACATTTACATTTTGCGTTATAAAAGTTTCGTTGTAATGGT
This sequence comes from Lissotriton helveticus, assembly GCF_964261635.1. Taxonomy (NCBI): domain Eukaryota; kingdom Metazoa; phylum Chordata; class Amphibia; order Caudata; family Salamandridae; genus Lissotriton; species Lissotriton helveticus. Next base: position 1,178,097,074 of record NC_136072.1, on the reverse strand, counting down.
GGTGCGTTGTAAAAGTTGCATTGTAAAGGTTGTTTCCCAGCAGAGGGTGTCCTCATTGGAGCACTGTTCCATTGCTTCAGACACTGCTGCAGGTGTGCCACTGCACTCAGCCACAGGCGAGCCGCATGAGAAAGCCAGTTCGGATTGGGGCAGAGTTTTGAGACGTCACCATGTGTGTGGACGTGTACCGGCCTCACCACATAGCTATTGGAGAACACTGGTAGGTTTTGCGATCTACTGAACTGGTTGGATTTTTAAAGAAGAGAAAGGATGCGGGGGAATAGATAGAAGAGAGACAACGACATGGGGAGGTGGGATGTCGGATGACAGAGGAGGCAGTGGGAGGAGACAGGAGGAGGAGGAGGAGCTACTTGATAATGAACAAATGGAATATGCAACATAATTACATGCTGCATAATTAGTTTTCTTAAAAAGCTACTGACGCATATACTGTCACGCCCCTGCACGCTGCATACCCGACTTGAGTTAAAGTTGTACTTAATGTTTGTCTCCCTAATGGGCGGTCTCGGCCTGACCTGTGCATGAGTTCCAGGATGTTTCTAGTTCCCGGAGACTTCACTTATGGATTTTTGGCCAATCAGATTGAGACACACTAAACGCATCACAACCAAAGGAAGCAACACCGATGGAAACAAGTGGAGGAGGACACCCATGTCACTGCTGACACAAAACGAACTCCAGGGGTCGGGGTGGTGGTCTGTGAAAACCAAATGTTCAGCAACAACCGACTGCCATCAAGGACTGCAGTAACACAGGGTGAGCGCACCCATAAACTCCACTCCGTCAGCAGAGTTTTTTTGCCAAACTCCGAGCTCCAGAGTTTGGAGTGGCAAAAGTCTGTGAATTCCCCCCAGCGGATTGGAGTTTACCGCCCACCCCTACTGCTGACCAAATCAGCTGCTTCTTCATGGACATAATGGAGTAAATGTTTGCTCAACCTCGTGCAATCGTTCCTGGAGGATCGCTTGGCTCATGGTACTGTCCTACTTGGTGGCATCCTGTGTCAAAACCTTAAAGGGCGCTACCGTTTGGATTAGGCAATGCACTCGTCCCAATTTGTACATCTCCGTTGTCGTGGCTTTGGCAGTAGCATCCCCTCACCTTTGTAGTACCTAATCATTGATACACTTGTACTGCTCAAACAAGCATTTCTGCATGTAGAAGGTGGACCTCCAAGAGGTTGGCAGCTCCTGTATGAGGGGTTCTGCAGGTATGTTATCAGCACACCGAATGACCCTCAATAGCGTCAATGCTTTGATAAAAGGACTGAAATGAATGCAAATCCTGTGACGTGACCAGTATGTTGTTTACTACTACCTTTTGTTCTTCAAAGTCCTGCATAATAAGACTGATGCAATGTGTAAAAACATTGGACTCAAAAGTATCCTCTATCAGTCATTGCTTTGACAATTTACACATAGTATGTTGCTTAACACATAGTACACATGTCTGTCATGTATTGAATGGACTGGGCAGTGCTCTCATTTACTGCTCATTCAGCGAATTGCAGCATTTGATGGTGCAGCACTGGCAGAGAGAGAGAGTGGAGAAATAGATCTGGGATGGAACGTTCCATTTTGGACTGAGGGTCTCCACAAAATCCAGAAACACCTATCATTCCACCAAAGAAATGGGTAGAAGGTCAGTCACTATACAATTTGGCCACTTTTCAATTGCGTAAATGGGCATTTTCACAGGTTATGTAGTTTGGAAACTCCTTCCTGAGCATAAACTTGAAAGTTGATTTATGTGACATTTTCTTTGTGAGGTTGCTCCTGGGGACGAATACACACAATGTGCGACAGTCACAAGGCTGCTTCACATGACAATAATTTCTTCTTCCTCACCTCTTATCCGTTCAACTTCTCTCTCACAGCTGCTATCTTTCTGAGGTACTTCTCACACACACTAGCATGTTGATTTTTCAGATGGGCCAGTAGGTCTCCTGTACCATAATATCCACCTGGTTTACCAAAACTTGACATAGTAACCATCCTGCAATGTGCTCGTAAGGGGCCTAAGTGTAAAAAAGGCCCTAACTGGGAGTATGATTGTTCTTATCGAGACAATGCCTGAATAACCTATTGAGGTGGATCTAGGCCGCTATGAGAGTTTTTTTCTAGGGAAGGCTGTTAATGCTGTAGATGTTTTGGTGGTTGCTGCAGGTTTTTGTTTTTTTAAAAGATGGAAGCATGTGATGTCAGTGGTACTACATGACTCAGAGCAGGTTAAAAAGAGGAGATCTGCACACAAGCAATCACTGTTTTAGCACCTTCCACACTTCCACAGCTTTCATGAACTTTCCTTTTCCTTTTTCCATCATGGTGGTTCTTGGTTGGGGTCCAATCCATGTGAAGTTTATTTGAAGGGGTCTTGTAAAAGAGGGGTTTGCTCTTTCTTTTCATTACAGGAAATTGTTAAGATGAATTGTGCAAGGGAAGTAGTCCAACTCTTTCTTGCTCAGCAGAAACGTCAACTTCCTGCTCTGCTCCTATCTCTAGAAGAACAAGTTTAGCAGTCTGTGGTTGCTCTTGATTTTCCTGTCAAGACAATTTGCTTTGCAATTGGGAAAATCAATTTCAGACTTTCTGTTCTCAGCCAGAACAGCTGTGACTGGAGCACTGAGAGACACCTGCTTTGGTTTCAGAGGTGGTGGTGGTGCCTTTGTTGATCCATGGGTGGTTTTCCTACCAGCTTCTCCCTGCCCTGGGGAGGGTGCAGCAGCTATGCTGTGCTTCTGGAAAAAAGGATCAGGGTCTGATGCCAGTGGTAGCAACAAACTACTTCACCTTCCCACTGGCCACTTTCCCTAAAGTACCCTCCTTTTTGGGGTCTTTCTTCTTTACTTCTGTTATGAGTCAGCAGCATAAGCAGAAGCACTTAGCAGAGAGGTCTCTGCTAATGCACAGATATCTCTCTGTTTCAGTCAGTATCAGCTTGTGCACCTGCAGGCAACAAACAATTCTGGTCAATGCAATACATGTCATATTCATCATCATCATACCAATAGGGCCCCAATGGGCGGCAGAGGGCCAGCAATAAAAATACCCTGTGTCCCTCCAGGGCCCACGCGGCTCCAATAGAAGGCCTGGGTGATCAGGTAAAAATAGATAATACATTAATTATTAAATAGTTGGTGTCCCTTCAGGGCCTTGGGGCTCTTATAGGAGTCAGGGGCTGAAAAGAAAAGAAAAATGAATTCATTAATATAAAAATCCCTGTTGTCTCTCTAGGGCACACCAGCACCACTTTCCAGGGGCCTCCTGGCCTAAAGAGTTAGTTCTCAGTTTTAAGTTCTTTCTGCACAGCTCTGGTCACCTTTTCTAGATGCAGCCTTCTACAGTGCACACCTTCAGCACCATTTTTCCACCGTGAGTGTAAGCTCTTCCCTGTAGGTGGCTGCAGTTTCTTCAGCAGAGGTAAGACCCTTATGTAGCTTCTCATTTACCAGACAGCCGGGATGATGATTCTACAAAACAAGCTTTTTCTCTGGCGGTGTTGCACTCTAGTATCAACTTGATCCAGCAGGCAGTTGCTCCTTTCTTTAGCCAATTTGCAGCACTCCTTGTTGGAGTCTTTTGCCTCTTGCCCACCTCCTCTGGTAGGGAAAACAGGAATGAGAAATTCATGCTCTTGGGTTCAAGTGATTTACATCCACTCTGTTAGGTGGATCCTGTTACTGGTCAATAAGACTGCTAGCACCCTGTGTTTATTTGTATATTATACAGGCCCACCTCTGAGCATTGCTTCAGGCAGTGACTGGCATTTTGAATATACGTCCAAAACTGGCCAAGCCACAGTCTGTTTCCTCTAGTGTCAGCAGGAAGACATTGCAGGTCGGGTAGCTTCATGTGCATCAGACCATCAAAAATGCCGCAGCCAGACTCAGCCTCGGGACTCCACGCCACAAACACATGACCCAACACCTACAAGACCTCCACTGGCTCCCTGTTGAGAAGAGGGTCACCTTCAAACTCCTCAAACACACCTACAAATCTCTCAACAACATCGGGCTCAAATACCTCAATGAGAGACTATCCTTCCACGTACCCAACTCTAAACTCCTGGTTTTAGGAGACTTTAATTATTGGCCGTCGGACCCACTTGAAAGCTCCCACTCTTTGGCTTTCACTGATCTATTAAGTGGGCTCAGTGGCCTCCAACATGTCTATACAGCTACCCATTCCAAAGTCCACACCCTAGATCAGGTGTGGACCTATAATCTTGACATCAAATCACTCACAATCCTTCCCTGCCATTGGTCGGACCATTTCTTAATTTCTTTTCTCCTCCTGGTCGCCCCGCCGCCCCTTCGCAGCCAAGGCCCCAGCCTTCTGGCTCGTAATTGGAATAAAGCAGACCTCGCCCTCTTTCTTTCTTCTCTAACATCTTCGATCCCGTCCGACCCAGGCTCTCTAGATTCTCAGGAAGCCGCGCTTACCAAATGGCTTGAGGCCGCTAGCAATAAGATCGCCCCTCTTAAGACAATCAGAACCAAGCGCCCTCATGACGCACATCGCTGGTTCTCAGACAGCCTTAAAATTTTGAAACTGGGACTTCGCCAAGCCGAGCGCCGCTGGCGTCGAAACTTTGGATAAATCTAACTTCCTAAAATTATCTGGAGAATATAAACAGGCAATCTCAGCCGCTAAAACTGCCTACTTCTCCGCAAAAATTCTTAACTCCGTGCAAAAATCCAAAGACATTTTTGCCATTGTGGAGGAGCTCTCACACCCGGACAGGGTGACCATCAAGCCCCTCCCATCTCAGGTACTTTGCGACTCCCTCAACTGCTTTTTCATTGATAAAATCTGCAAAATCAAAAACAGCATTTCCTCTGGTCCCCCGGCGCTGTCCCTTCCGGAGGTTGCCCCTTCTTTTAACCCTGACTCCTTGACCCAGCTCCCTTCTTTACCCGAAGAAGATTTTCTCTCCCTCCTAAACAAAATCTCATCCGGTTCCCCCACAGACTGTTGTCCCCCGTCGATTCTCCGGGCCGCTTTCTCGGACTGTCCTGCCCCCCCACTTGCCCTCCTGAACAACTCTCTTCTACTCGGGGTGGTTCCCAGTCAATTCAAGAATGCCGAAGTGGTCCCTATACTAAAAAAAAACAACGCCGACCCCTCGGTATTGGGCAACTTCCGTCCCATCTCTCTTCTCCCTTACCTTAGCAAGGTACTCGTGTCTCACGTGACCAGTGTCCTCAGCTCCTTCATTGAGGACTCCAACTACCTAGACTCCCAGCAAGCCGGGTTTAGACCTGCCCATTCGACAGAAGCGGTTATCCTCTCTGTCATGGAGGAACTCCGTAGAGGCGCTGATTCCAACATCAGTCAAGCCCTGGTGCTTTTAGACCTGTCGGCGGCCTTTGACACGGTCGACCATACCATCTTAATCGACCGTGTCAAAGAGGCGGGCATCAGCGGGACGGCCCTTGACTGGGTTCGCTCTTTCCTGGCGGACCGCCACCAATCAGTCCGTCTTTCCCAGTTTATGGCAGACAGGACGAGGGTCAACTGTGGCGTCCCACAGGGTTCGTCCCTGTCACCCCTCCTCTTTAACCTGTACCTCACCCCCTTGATCCGCTCCCTCCGCGGGAGGAATGTCACTGCATATAATTATGCAGACGACATTCAGCTTGTCTTCAATCTTGACTCCTCGGACGATGCGGTTCAAGATTTCCAGTCCACCCTCTGCCATATCAGCAATTGGATGGGCGCTCATCATCTCAAACTTAATCCCGACAAGACGGAGCTCGTTCTTGTCGGAGGCCCATCCAATCCCTGGAACCCCACTTTCTGGCCCCCCTCCCTCGGTCCCCCCCCCTCCCTGCTGACAAAGTGAAAAGCCTCGGGGTTTACATCTCCCAGGACCTCTCTATGAAGGACCAGGTCAGTGCTACTGTGTCTTCCTGTTTTTTCCAGCTCAGGAAGATCCGGAAAATAGCTCATTTTCTGACCACTGAAGCTCTCACCTTAGCACTGTTGGCATTAGTCATCTCTCGAATTGACTATGCCAACGCTTTGTACACTGGCATCCCACAATACCAAATTAACAGATTACAGCTGATACAGAATCAGGCAGCCTGCCTGATCTATCATCAACCAAAACATCACCACGTCCGCCCCCTCCTTAAAGCCCTCCACTGGCTTCCAGTCACAGAGCGCTGCAAGTTCAAACTGGGCTGCCTGATTCATAAATCATTGGCCGGTATTGGCCCCACCTTCATTTCCTCCCTCTTGCACCCTTACGTCCCCTCCAAGCCTCTCCGTTCTTCTCATCTTGCGTTCTTACAAACTCCCCGTTTCAGACGCAAAAAACACGGAGGCCTTAAGTTCTCTTTTTTGGCACCTTCATTCTGGAACTCCCTTCCGCTGGAACTGAGACTATCTCCCTCCTACACCCACTTCAGGTCTCTTCTAAAAACTCACCTCTTCCGTAGTTCTTACACATAAGCCTTCCTCTCCCCTGCCCTCTGCTCCTCATCAAACTAACCGACCAGCGCCAAGAAACCGTCCGGTGAATGCCGCGCTTTACAAGTAATTTTTACATTTTACATTACAAGAGGAACATCAGCTCCGCCGGCCTCTCCCTGGCAGAGGGCCCCCGCATCTGGAGAAGTAGAACAGGCGGGGGAGCCTTCTCCTACATCGCAGCCAAGACCTGGAACGATATTCCCGTGAACATCAGATGCTCTCCAACCCTCCACACCTTCAGGAAGTTCATCAAGACCTAGCTCTTCGACTGATCCAGAGCTCCCCCTCCAGCACCTTGAGACCCTGGCGGGTGGGTAGTGCGCTTTATAAATGCCTGATTGATTGATCGATTGATTGATGTTAGGGACATCCAACACAAATGCACAAAAGATGGTGAGTCATCCTCTTTCAGCTACCTGTTAGTCGGTGTGAAAAAATGAGGCAAGAAGGTGGCCCGGACTGTCCCTAAACTTCAAAGTGCATCTGTCTCTTCTCTTCCTTTTACAGACGCCTTGCCCACTTCAAAGGACCTCATAAATGTGCCTACAATGTACATCAATGCCCGTCAGAACTCTCTCACCTCCATCTTCTGTACCTTACATATTCGGGGGATCAAAAATGAATTCTAGTTCCCAGAGAGTAGAGCATTATAGATACACACTTCATTCACCATAAACCACAAACACACACCAAGAACAATGCACACGCACTCTCCGTGAATTTTAATGCATATCCTATGCAACCTAGAGAGAGGGAGGCCCTTACCCTAGAAGTCCACTGACATATAGCTTATAATAGAAGGCAGGTATGAAAGGATGCAGCTCATATTCCAATGTAAACAGAGCTTGCCACTGCATGCCACTGCATTTCTTGCCTTTAGGAATGCACATCACACAGTCCAACTACCCAAGGTAAACAATTTGAACAGTTGGATGTTTCACAGGTTATAACTACCTTTCCTAACAATAATATTTTAACAAGATCATTGACCTAGTGTTATCTCAAATTTAGCTTGAACGATGATTTTGTGCAACCTTATCTTAGTGTGATCGTGACATATACTTCAGGGTGGACTTCGTGTAACATTTGTTTACCGCAAACTTTGAGTTAAAGATTAAAAATGCTTTGAGTGTTACAAGTGACCTAGTGTGGCTTCTACTTACTGTGCTCTTCCTCTGACTTAGTTTGTCTTCTCGTGGAGGGAAGCATTTGCCTTAATGTGACCTTTGGTCTAGTGTGTCTCTGACTTATCATGGCTTAAATTTGAGACTAGCCTTTCACTTGGTGTAAGCATTAGTTTAAGGGGATCTTTGACTTTGCATGGTCCTTGAATTAGCCATAGTGTGTTGCTTTCCTTGACATTGAACAGGCAATTAGGTATTTAAAATGCAAAGGCTTCTTGTAGAAATAGACTATCCATTATTTTTCTCAATTTCCATGATGCAAACCACAGCAGGATCTGTCTCATTCTCTCTGCCCTTCTCTCTCTTGCGTGCTATCTCACCATTTCTCTATATTTATCACCCTGAACTCTATCTCCTCCACCTCCTACTTCAAAGGACAAACTCTATTGGCAAAATGTCTGTCTACTGCAATTGACAAGAAATCCATCTTGGTAAATGTTTGAAGTCTCAGCGTGCAATAAAACAATACATTTCTGGCTTGCAAACAATTCTTTGTCTGACATAATTAGTTTTTTGTTATCAGGAGAACTGTGGTGATAATGTGTAATTAGAGTGCTTTTATTTAGTTGTTTTACAAACATTAATTATCTCATGTCCTTTATGGTCTTCTAAAGTCTGCACACTGCTAGACATTGTACTCATTGGCTCTCTCCTACACCTCATCCTTGAGCTCTGAAAAACATGCCCTGGCCTGTGCCAAGCGCATCATCATTGAGTGGCCCCAAGGGAACATGCAAAATATTAAAAAAATAAAAAGCACTGTCCTCAGTGCAGGCACAAACTTGCTCCCCCTCTCAGGACACATTAGTAGGGGAGACATTGTTCACAACGAATGTGCTACAATGCATTCCATTACAACGCGGTTGTTACAACTGTGTTGTTACAACACGAACCGTTACATCGCAAGTCGTTACAACGACTTGCTGTAGGGGGCATGAGGTGTTGGATTTACACTCCAACACCTTCACTGCTGTTGCACAAACTGGAGTAGGAATAGTAAATTATACTATTCCTAAGTCCAGCGGGCCCCCTACATTAAGTCGTTGTAATGGCTTGCGATGTAATAGTTTGCGCTGTAACAACACATTCGTTGCAACAACCTCGTTGTATTGGAATGCATTGTAGCGAATTCATAAAAGAGATATATACGATTAGCAGTGAAAAATTGACGGGCAGCTACTGACCACTGATCTGTCCTTCACTGCAAGGTGAAAAGACTGACTTTAAAAAGTGGGAAGGGATCCTGCCAGCGGGCTAACAATAGACCAGCAGCCTTTGGCGTATGACGAGGCCCGAGCCCGCTGCAGGAGGTTCAGTGCATTACTGCATCTGCCTGTAGGTGGACACCTGGGAGGTCCCAGGGAATCTTGTGTCACACCCAAGAGGTAGCTCATTGGCTGCATTCCTTTGTATGTGGTGCATACTCACTGCATTTGTCAACAGCTCATTTGCCCTTGTGTCTGTTAAAGGATGTAGGCACAGGCACCATATCTCCTTGCAAAGAAGGAAAACTCTCCATGCAAGTGCACATATGCACATTTATTCCAATTAACATATAGGTTGCAAAGGAGTCTGCGATCTCTTCTGTAATGCAGAAGTGCACCTGGTGCACAAGGAAAAGGCGCAAACATCCATAGCACTTTGATGCCCTTCTGTAATATGGTCCCGGCTGGGAAGAGGCAGAATCAATAATCTCTGAAACGCAGTAGACCTACAGTGAGGGCAAATCTGCCAGAGAAAAAAGAATTACATTAATGCATATTAGAATATTGGAATGTTGGGAGCTCCAATGAAAACAATGGAGTGCTCCAACATTCCAGTGTTTCTTTGTTCACAGCTCTGGCTGTGAACAAAGGCTTCAGGAAACCTGAGGGGATTCCAATCCCCTCACGCTCCCAAAAGGCTTTGTTTTTTTTGTTAGAACATTCTGTCCTCTAGTGACAGAATGTTCTAATAGCCTTATAACCCTTCGTAGATGGGCTATACCACTATTAAAGTCCCTCTCCCTTGTTAAAGGCCCTCGCCATCGGCTCGGGGCCTTTAACGCTGGAGAGGGCCTTTAATAGCCGGTATAGACTTCTACGGCGGGCTGTAAGGCTATAATGGTGTCTGCAAAATGAAATAGTATCATTACAGTTCAATTGGTTAAGATTTGGGAAAATGTATTTGGGTGGCTCGCAAGCCTACACAAGGTGCAGCAGAAGCAGGACCTCCACCACCCCTACTGGGGTCGGTCGGCAGGTGTTAAAGCTGTCTGCTGGGTAGGTGGGCATTTAACCCCCAAACTGGATACCATATCTTAGAAGGAAGCTGATTTTGTGAGGTGGGTGAAAGGAGGATGACAGGTCTGCCATGCAAGTGGGGTCTGTCTAGACACAGCACTTCATTCCACCTAAAGCTGGATGCTCTTTCCAAGTGATGGAGGTAATTTCTGAACTTGTTCTGTCTGAGACCACCACAGTATATACCGTGGAATCGATTCATGTGGGACTGGTGATGGAGGAGATGCTGAATAAAAGGCAGCCCTTGGGTGCACTTCACACCAAAGGTAGTCCAATGCAAGCGTCTTCCCAATGACAAAAGTGTCAGAAGCTCTGCTGTCAGAAAAACTAACTGTGAACCCAAGCTCTGTGAGTGCAGCGGGGGACCTGAAGCATCTCCAAAAACTTATGTTTGGTCCAAAATTTGTTTATTACACATCAAGTATGCATCATGCATCGAAATCATGTATATGACCCTGCTAATCCAGCTAGCCGAGGACTTTGGCACTGAAGTAGCAGCATAGGCTGATGATACCCAGCTTTTATTCACCTGGAAAAAGCACAAGATCACTACGGACCACATTAGAACCTGTCTGTCTGCTGTGTTCAACTGGTTCACTTGGCCCAGTTGAAATGCAATGAAGATAAAACAGAGATACTGTTTTAGGGGAATTTCCTTCGCTGTTTTGGCATGATTGCTGGCCTGCTGATGCCCCGCGACCATCCCCTTCGGGTCTTCCTGTGGAAAATCTGGAGATTTGGTTCGGCGAAAAGCTTAGCTTTGGTAATCAGATTAGTAAATTGAAAGGTACATGTTTCGGCATTTTGAAGGTGCTCAGAAAATCTCTGCCCCTGTTGCCTCTTTCTGCCAAAGAAACAGTAATACAGGCCTTAGTTACCTCCTGTCTTGATTACGCCAATGCATTGTATATAGGTCTCCCTGGCTACCTAATGGATATGTTGCATGTGGTGCAGAACGCTGCTGCATGGTTGCTGCTGGACTTACCCAAACACAATAGCGTGAGGCATCATCTCCGCAATTTGCACTGGCTGCTGCTAAAAGCTAGGGTCTTGTTCAAGGCTTTATGTATGGCCCATGCAGCACTCTATGAATGCGGTCCAGTGTATCCGAGGAAACATTTTTCATTTTATGTCCCGGGCAGACTCCCGGGCTCCTCGAATACGTGCCTGGCCTCTGTACCCAAAATCCGTTTGAAAAGAAAGGGGAGCAGCTCACTGTGTAATTTGTCAGCTAAGCCGTGGTACTCTCTTTCCCTGGAGTTCTGTAGCCTTCACAACCCCTCTCAGTTCAGGAAAAATCTTTAAACTTTGCTATTCAATTAAGCCTTTTTGGGTTTCACCTGCCGAAGGCTGCGCTCTGCGCAGCTTTTCGGCGCAGGTGAAATCCTATGTTGACCATAAGGACTTCGGGAACGTCCCCCGGCTCTCATTGGCTAGCTCCATAAATGGAGGCTAGCCATTGAGTGCCGGATCTGTCCGTCAAGGCCGGACCAGATTCGGGGGCGTTCCCGAGATTTTTTCCCAGGGCGGAGTTACGTTTTTTCCCGTCTGTCCATTCCCGCCCCCTCCGTGTGCCTTTCCGCCCCCCCCTCGCTGTCCTGTGCACGTTTCCCGCCGTCCGTATCCTCTCCCGCCCCCTCCCGCCGTCCGTGTCCTCTCCCGCCCCCTCCCGCCCCCCGTGTACCGAAAACTCTGCACCCGTTGCTGACCTGTCTGCTTTAAACCTGCCGTACAAGTTAATTGAGACAGATTAAAAATAACACGGAAAGGGCCTAAAATAAGCGCGTTAAATACTGTTAAGTTGTTTCCCTCGTGTTATCCTTTAAGTTGCGTGCGTGTGTGAGTGTGCATACTCTGCCCGCCCCCCGGCCGGCCCTCTCCTTCCCTCTCCCCTTCACCCTCCCCCATTGTAAAGGGATTAAGCCACCGGTCTGGAAAGAGCTCGGAGCTGAACGTGTTGCACGTCCTTCCTCCTCTTTGATGCAGGACCTGGGGCAGTCGCTGGCGGGCTGGACGCAGAGCCTGGGGGACGTGGGCGACATGAAGACGGACCTGAGCCAGTGCTTGGTGGCCGAGGACGTGCTGGTGCTGAAGGAGCAGGTCGAGCACTTGCACGTGCAGTGGTAAGAGCTCTGCTTGAGGGTGAGTCGCCGCTCTGCCGGCTGCACGGGTGGCTCTGTCGAGGGGTGGGCGGGGGAGGGGTGGCATGTGTCCAGGCCCCGGCTAACTTTCTTGTTGTTATTGTAAAATGGTTTTCTGATGGATGACATGGCGCGAAAATACCACGGGCCACTTTTGATAAAATTGTTTCTGGCAGTTTCTTGTTTGGTGAAACACTTCTCACTCTCTTTATTGTATTGTTCTGTCCATCTATGGGAGACGTTTGTGGTCAGGTGAGGCAGCTCGCGGCGATGTATAGAGCTCTTAAAGGGAATCTGACATGCAGTGCGCGTTTTAGGCATACGTAATAAACGTCCTCGTCAGAGTGTGAACCAGTCAGTGACGACTCCCTCAAGTTCAAGTGGTGTGGGGATTAGACAGTGACGTCACCGACGTGACGACAGCCGAATAGTATAAAATGTAGAAGAGCCGATGAGATTATTGCCACTCACAACTTCACCAGAGCCCGGAGTTTCAAGCCGGCCTAGTGTCCCCAACTTCCGGTACAACAGGGTCCGCATTTTGTGGTGACTGTGGGGTTGTGACTCGCTGCCAGTGTCTGCGCCCTGACGAGGAACGGCCTGCCCGCACCACGGGAGGTGCAGAGGTGTGCGTCACGCCCCCGTTGAGCTGTCTCCAACTCCTGGCAAAGGCCTGCGGCGAGGCCGTCCCCGGGCTCGCAGGAGGTCCGGAGCTGGGAAAGCTGCCTTTGTTTCCGAAAGCCCTCCGCTTTTGAATTCCTCGGGCTGGCTAGCTGGAGGTCACTTGCGCTATTGCAACATAAACAATCGCAGCTGCTCTGGGCAAACACTCCCTCCCAGGCTGCCTACTCTGCAACCGTGCACAAACCGGCTTCGAAGGCATTAAATAAACACAAGTGGCATCAAGGTCATACAACAACATGACCTTTGCCCCTTACAATTGCAACCTTCGGGAGATTTATGATTTAAATAAAACCAATCTATTGTGATAGAAGTTTTTAGAATTCGGCGTTCCTTGAGCGAGTATTGTGGCGTTACTCGTGCATACCTATAAAATCAGAATTCACGCCTCCGTTTTAAGCCACTATTAATAACAATCATGAAATGCTGTACATGGCCCTCCATCACGTACATGTTTTGTAGGGCGCATTAATTCCACTGTATTTGCCTACGAAATCAAAGAAATTGTGCACAGGAGAGGAATTTTAATGATGTCCTGAACCCACTCAAGTTCTCAATATCACATCTTCTTTATTCATGCGTTTTCAGACCTACTATGAATATTGCTTAAGTAGTAAGAACCGGCTCTATATTTTCTTTCACCTTTTGACTGAATATGTAAAACGGTGGTGTGTGCGCACTTTGGCCATAACCTCCAGATTATGTCTTAATACAGAAACGGCATAGCTCAAACTTTAATCAGTGATAGCCCTGTTGAATAACTACACCACCTTCCAAACAAAGTGTGCATTCTCCGTTAACTTCACTCTTAAATGCCTGATCTCACCCACATGTGTTCCCATACCTGGCGTGTCACGTAGTTTGATGCTTACTTCCCTCCATATTGAAAAACGGTAGATGTTTCAGCACCCAGGCTAATATGCTGCATTCCTAAATACATATAACGTCCCAAAGGTGAAACCGATGCATTGCAAATGCTTGTTTCCTTCTGTCACTGTTTTCATTTGCTGGGCTCGCGCCGGGACACTCTTCGGAGCAGCCGTGCGCGTTACAAATCACCAATAACATAACATAACATAAGATCCCTCTGACTGCTGTGGCATCTGACTGACTTTCATCACAATATCAGCATTCCACTGGAACCCCCCAGAACCCAACAGTCCAGATAATGTACAGTATGAACAGTTTCATCCATGAGTTCCTTAAGATTTAAATCTAACCAAGAGCAACAAAGATGGACAGCTACCAAATGCTGGCAGAAGCTCCATTACCATCCTCTTCTAATAAAGTCCATCCAATGTGTTTCATTGCAGAATACATCACAGTTTTCAATTACCTTGTTTTGTCAAACTACAAAATGATATTATGGTAAGATAACATGATTGCAATGTATGCAATGTATACAAAGGTTTTGTAGGTGAAGTTTTCCTTTCCTATTGTGTCTTCATTTCCTATTCTCATTTACATTTTTTTTTGTGACTTGCTACCTCCCCCAGCTCTTGCCACAGCCACATCCACTTTATCTGCTTACTCATACAGTAGGAATTGCCCACAGGGCCTACCTACAAAGAGTGAGAGGACTTGGAATGGATAGGCCACCATGAAATGTGAAACAACCCAAAACAATGAGTACCCCTTGCCTGACTCTAGATTTTGGTATTTCGTGTCAAAAACACCAGTCACCATAGAAAATGAATCTTTTTCTTTGTACATTAAGGCCTTTATCCACTTTAGTAGTGACATGCTTTATCATCAGGTCTCATCCTTCCTCCTAAAAGCCACGATGGGCTTGACCGAATTTCAGGGAGTACTTAAGATATTCTTTGTGACCGGGGAAAGCAAAATAAATAAAAATGCCTCATCCAGACCAAGGTATCCCCTTATTGGCGGTCTGGTTGGTTATGGACCCGAAATTATCACAAGGGGTTTAATCAGGATATAATGACCCTCAGCATTTTTATCAACAGACTGAAGATGAAGAAGTAAAGGAAAGAAAACACGTGGCAAAAAGCCATCCCTACTTACTGTTCCTGGATCTGGAACAACATCCCTGGAACCATCAGGACCACCACAGCCTCTGTGCACCCAGGATCTGAAACAGCATCCCTGTATCCACCGGAGCATCTGTGCACCCAGGATCTGGAACAACATCCCTGGATCCACCGGAGCATCTGTGCACCCAGGATCTGGAACAACATCCCTGGATCCATCAGGACCACCACAGCATCTGTGCACCCAGGATCAGGAACAACATCCCTGGATCCATCAGGACCACCACAGCATCTGTGCACCCACGATCTGGAACAACATCCCTGTATCCATCCGGACCACCTCAGCATCTGTACACCCAGGATCTGGAACAACACCCCTGTATCCATCAGGACCACCACAGCATCTGTGCACCCAGGATCTGGAACAACATCCCTGGATCCATCAGGACCACCACAGCATCTGTGCACCCAGGATCAGGAACAACATCCCTGTATCCACCGGAGCATCTGTGCACCCAGGATCTGGAACAACATCCCTGTATCCATCAGGACCACCACAGCATCTGAGCACCCAGGATATGGAACAACATCTAATTATCCATCAGGACCACCACAGCATCTGTGCACCCAGGATCTGGAGTAACATCTCTGTATCCATCAGGACCACCACAGCATCTGTGCACCCAGGATCAGGAACAACATCCCTGTATCCATCAGGATCCCCACAGCATCTGAGCACCCAGGATATGGAACAACATCTAATTATCCATCAGGACCACCACAGCATCTGTGCACCCAGGATCTGGAGTAACATCTCTGTATCCATCAGGACCACCACAGCATCTGTGCACCCAGGATCAGGAACAACATCCCTGTATCCACCGGAGCATCTGTGCACCCAGGATCTGGAACAACATCCCTGTATCCATCAGGATCACCACAGCATCTGAGCACCCAGGATATGGAACAACATCTAATTATCCATCAGGACCACCACAGCATCTGTGCACCCAGGATCTGGAGTAACATCTCTGTATCCATCAGGACCACCACAGCATCTGTGCACCCAGGATATGGAACAACATCTAATTATCCATCAGGATCACCACAGCATCTATGCACCCAGGATCTGGAACAACACCCTGTATCCATGAGGACCACAACAGCATCTGCGCACCCAGGATCTGGAACAACTTCCTGTATCCACCAGAGCATCTGTGCACCCAGGATATGGAACAACATCTAATTATCCATCAGGATCACCACAGCATCTGTGCACCCAGGATCTGGAACAACACCCTGTATCCATCAGGACCACAACAGCATCAATGCACCCAGGATCTGAAACAACACCCTGTATCCATCAGGACCACCACAGCATCTGTGCACCCAGGATCTGGAACAACATCCCTGTATCCATCAGGACCACCACAGCATCTGTGCACCCAGGATCTGGAACAACACCCCTGGACCCATCAGGACCACCACAGCATCTGTGCACCCAGGATCTGGAACAACACCCTGTATCCATCAGGACCACCACAGCATCTGTGCACCCAGGATCTGGAACAACATCCCTGTATCCATCAGGATCACCACAGCATCTGAGCACCCAGGATATGGAACAACATCTAATTATCCATCAGGACCACCACAGCATCTGTGCACCCAGGATCTGGAGTAACATCTCTGTATCCATCAGGACCACCACAGCATCTGTGCACCCAGGATATGGAACAACATCTAATTATCCATCAGGATCACCACAGCATCTATGCACCCAGGATCTGGAACAACACCCTGTATCCATGAGGACCACCACAGCATCTGCGCACCCAGGATCTGGAACAACTTCCTGTATCCACCAGAGCATCTGTGCACCCAGGATATGGAACAACATCTAATTATCCATCAGGATCACCACAGCATCTGTGCACCCAGGATCTGGAACAACACCCTGTATCCATCAGGACCACAACAGCATCAATGCACCCAGGATCTGAAACAACACCCTGTATCCATCAGGACCACCACAGCATCTGTGCACCCAGGATCTGGAACAACATCCCTGTATCCATCAGGACCACCACAGCATCTGTGCACCCAGGATCTGGAACAACACCCCTGGACCCATCAGGACCACCACAGCATCTGTGCACCCAGGATCTGGAACAACACCCTGTATCCATCAGGACCACCACAGCATCTGTGCACCCAGGATCTGGAACAGCATCCCTGTATCCATCAGGACCACCTCAGCATCAATGCACCCAGGATCTGGAACAACACCCTGTATGCATCAGGACCACCACAGCATCTGTGCACCCAGGATCTGGAACAACACCCCTGGACCCATCAGGACCACCACAGCATCTGAGCACCCAGGATCTGAAACAACATCCCTGTATCCATCAGGACCACCACAGAACCTGTGCACTCAGGATCTGGAACAACACACCTGTATCCATCAGGACCACCACAGCATCTGTGCACCCAGGATCTGGAACAACACCCCTGTATCCATCAGGACCACCACAGCATCTGTGCACCCAGCACCTGGAACAACATCCCTGTATCCACCAGGACCGCCACAGCATCTGTGCATCCAGGATCTTGAACAACATCCCTGTATCCATCAGGACCACCACAGCATCTGTGCACCCACGATCTGGAACAACATCCCTGTATCCATCAGGACCACCTCAGCATCTGTACACCCAGGATCTGGAACAACATCTCTGTATCCATCAGGACCACCTCAGCATCTGTGCACCCAGTATCTGAAACAACATCGGTGTATCCACCAGGACCACCACAGCATCTGTGCAAGCAGAATCTTGAACAACATCCCTGGATCCATCAGGATCACCGCAGCATCTGTGCACCCAGGATCTGGAGCAACATCCCTGTATCCACCAGAGCATCTGTGCACCTAGCATCTGGAACAACACCCTGTATCCATCAGGACCACCACAGCATCTGTGCATCCAGGATCTTGAACACCATCCCTGGACCCATCAGGATCACCACAGCATCTGTGCATCCAGGATCTGGAACAACATCCCAGGCTCTAACAGGACCATGATTAACCTTCTTCAGTATGGGAAAATGCTAAAGGCAAGCCCTTTGAAGGATCACACACAGTATGTAGTCAATCCTTCTTCGGGTAGTACATGATCCCCTACAGAGGTGACTCTTGGACCCCCCCTCCCTCCAACATTAAAGGGCAGTAGGAATTGTAGTAACATTTATTATGTCATCATCTCAACTGATCCCTGCCCCCTGTTGCAAGACTACGAGGTGATTGCCAGATGTGGTGGTGGCCCCAACCCATTAATTGCTACTCTTTCGCTAATCATTTGGCTGAAGAGGGAGGCAATGATGATGGCCCCTCAATTGAATTGTCATGAAATGGGGAGGAAAAGACTCAAATGAGAAAGGATAGAAAGGACAAATCCACACAGGAGTTTATCAGGGAGAACGACTGTGCTTCCTCCACTAGAACCTCTTGCGATGAAATCCAGTGAGAATCGCAGAGTCTTCTGTGATCCATGCATTTTTATTTAATCTAAACTGCTAATTAATAACCCCTTAGTGGTAAACCCCCAAAGGCTGGCTAAATCATGCATGAACTGTTTCTCACAAATGACTTAAAATGGCCTTAATGGAAACACCTTGTTGCCAGGAACAAATTAAACTGTGTAGAAGCAAATACAAGAAGGCCATTGGATAAAGGAAAAAGGAATTCAGGAAGGAAGCCTGGAAGGTTTGGAAAGGGCAAGTAGATTAAATTATAACCTGAACAAACCTTTTTTCTCAGGTTATAATAAACCTATAATAGACACAAACACCACAGTACTCTTCTGGGTAGAACACGTTCCGGCTATTATTAACTGTGAAAATAAGATCTCTTTAATGTTTTTCCTGGAAGATAAACAGTCAACCTAGAAAGATATTTTTTCACTTAGGCAATCCAGGTTAAAGATGCTATTCAAACAATTAACCACAGCCCCCCTGTGAAAGCTCCAAGCCCAGACAGTGTCCCAATGGATGTGTTTAAATCAAATGTTACTTTTTGGGAACCCATCCTGACAAATGTGCCTAGGGCCGCTGTATCTATCCATCTAATCCCACCCTGGTAGGAAGTAGTAGTGGTTCCAATTTCTAAGAAAGGAAATAAAAATGTACCCAGTTGTTACCACCCAATCTCCTTATTAGACAGCTCATGCAAGGGCTTGGGGACAGTTATTGCCTGCCAAATGGGAGCCTGGTTAGAGAAGAAGCAGATACTCTATGGGGCCAATATGGGTTCTGTAAAGGTTTGGACACTATTGATCAGTGTGCCTAAAGCTCCAGCTTATCCTAGGTAAATAGGTCAGGGCTAAGGGGGATCCATACATCATGCACTTATGGATCTCTGTAGTGTATTTGACATGGTAAACCTCCCCATGTTGTGGTACAGAATGGAAAAACAAGGGTTTGACAAATCACTATTTAACCTGTTGTACAGGATGCAATCGGACACAATGGTGAAAATACGTTATTGGATAAAGGGGAGCTTTCTTCGGACATTAGGACCAGGATGGATTTGAGTTAAGGCTGTGTGGTGGCAACCCAGTTCTTTTTAATTTATATTATTGTCCAAGAGGAATCCATACATCGGATAGGGAAAGACATGCACCAGGTAAAGGATACCTCAATCCCAGTTCTGCTTTATGCAGATGACGCTGTACTGATTGCAAGAAAGGCCAGTGGGTAGTAAATTCTCCTGGATGGGCTTAAACACTTTTGGGATTTGTTAGGCCTAAAAACAAATCTTAATACATCCTTTATTATGATAGTTGGAACTAAAGGTACCAAAACTATGAAATTCCAATTAGGGGGCACTTATATTGTAAAAGTGTAAACCTTTACATATTTAGGGACTGGGTTTGATTCAGGGATGAGGTGGGACCTCTTACTTAGATCACACATACTACAATTTCAGAGATGTATCGATTCTTTACTTAAGTTTGCATGAATATTGGGCCACAAACCCCTGAGGAATCATACCACATTTTACAATACTATGGGCTCGATTACTATATCAGTCTGAAAGCATTCTGACCAAATCAGTCTCAGAATGGTTTCCGAACGATTCGGATTGGGGGAGTCCAATTGACTGACCGATTACCATGGTTCCGGATACCATTTGGTCAGACTCCCATTGACTTCAATGGGAGGCTGTGTTCTGACCAAATACACATGCTCCCATTGAAGAAAGAGGTGGGTAGGGAAAATCGTGAACCCTGTGGTGGGCACCCTTTGGTGCCTGCCACATTGTGCATGGTCTGAAAGGGGGGTCCCTTGAGTACCCCTATGGCCCCAATTCGGAAGGCTTCGGGTGAAGGGGGGCCTGCTATGGGCCCCCAAAGTCACATTCTGACAGATGATCCATGTCCAAAAAATTGTTTTGGAAAGGCTGTCCGAACCCGACATCGTAATTGCTCCGTCGCGAAATGTGGTCAGTAGACCTGTACGAGTCGGCTCCGAATGACTCGGTTCATCCAAATGCCATCCGGAACCAACTCAGAAAGTCAGAACGCTTTCCCAACAGCATGATCAGTTGTTAGGAAAGTTTTCTGAAATGGTCAGAAATACGGGTTCTGAATTAGATTCAGCAGACCCGAATTCGATTCAGAACCCTTCAGACCGATATCGTAATCGACCCATAAATGTGCTGCGATTGACTCATATGGAGCTACAAAATTTAGGGCACTCTGCAGAAATGTAAAAATACGCTTTTGCGTAGATTGATGGCTGCACCACAATCCCTGTCCACTTTGTATGTCATCTGGAGCTTGGTGTAAATTATATAGAGACAGAATTAAACTCAGTCCCTTAATCCTCTTACTAAGGATTTGGATGGCAATAGAAGCCAGTCTCACCAGGGGGGGCAATACTAGATTGCCTGTGTTTGGATAATGTTGGGACAATCTCCCGGTTGAAGTATGTTAAAAATGTCTTTGACACTTTGTGAATCTCAAAGTATTTTATAAATCCAGACACTATCACAAGTGGTATTAAATCATTGGCTAACCGATATTTCCATAAATGGTGAGAAGAAAGCCACCTGAGGGATTTTTTCCAATTACACACCATTTTAAACTTATGGATAGATGTACGAGATTGTCATGCAGTGCAGTGCAGCAAACCACCTTGCTGAGCTGCACTGCATGTGACAGGGAAAAGGCAGGAAAACACTGTATTTAAAAGAATATGGTGAATTCCTGCATTTTCCCTGGCACCCATTTGACACCCTAGCGCCAACGTAGGCACCCTTGCACTATGGTGCAAGCGTGCCTCCGTTGCATGCAGGATTGTTTTTTTGCAGGAAGGGGTACCTTCCTGCTTTAAAACAATCCTGAGAGGCATAATCCTCTTTCAATGGGTAGAAAGAGGAAGTAACAAGGATAAATCCATATATTTCTTCTTGTTAGGCCTCTCTTGGGAAGGCATATCTTTTTGCCACATTCTCAGATTTACCGGTTTTGGTCAATCTGGGAATGCGTGAAAAGCCATGGGCGTTGGGTGGGAACACCCATGGATCCCCTTCCTACGCAGAATAAGCAATGCAGTGATTTGTTCTGCATTCCTTTACTCCAAATGTATAGAGCCACTCAGGGCCACACAAAGTGGCAATGCATGGCTTCGTAATTTGCATTTAAGGTTCGCGTCATACATGTACCACGTTGCGTGGTGTAAACAAGACACAAACTGACTTATAAATATGCCCTTATATTAATGTCTCAGTAGGTCTGGAGTATTAATTGTCTCTGATACAAAATGAGAGGTACAGATTTTTTCTCACCAGGTTATGTTTTAATCTCTTTCATTTCTTTGTAGCATACCCGATTCAGGGTACTTTGTTTACCAATCTCCCGACTCTCCCTTGCAATTACGAAACAAAACAAAGCACTCTGCACTTTATGTTGTTCAGCACTTTATTCAATATGCACATAAAGCACTTTCTGGTCCCGGTACTCCACGCTGCTAATTGTAGACGTTATAAGACAGCCCTTGTTTTTCTGCAGAAACTAGACACCCTCAAATTTGTTAGTAGTGGTTAACTTTATTAAAAGTGCTTTAGTCACTAAGAGGAGATGCAGACCAGCTTTATGCACATAAAGAATATTACAGGGTGTGTCCTGTATTCAGCCGAGGACTTATTTTCTATTTTCTGTAATTGTATATTGTATCTTTTTTATTATTTATTTTGTATGTTTTCTTCGGATATTTTTATTAACAAAATTATGTTTTTACTGTTTGCTTTAGGAATTGTGCTTTAATGGCTGGTTTGCCAACTGAATAAAGTTAATTGATTGATTGATTGATTGATGATTGACTCTTGGTTTGGATTTCAGCCTTTGACTCTCTGCAGCCCTACTCTTCCTCTTTTGCTAGATTCAGACTGCAGAAATACCACAAACCTACATGCATACTTAGCAATACCTTTTATGATGTATTAGTATATTTGAATTCAATAATTATTTTGCAATTTAATTTGTGCATGCATTTTATAGTTTTATGTATATTATTACATTTCCAAGTTTCATAAATTTGTATATTTGCACCATCGCAACAGCAGTTCATTTGAATATCACCCATCCATCCCTATTATTTTTTTAATTTACTAGAGGGTAACTGGATTGTAGGTACCACATGCATTTAAAAATAGGCAATTCATTTCCACGCCAGTAGATCAGTGTCATAATAGTAGACCAATAAGCAGACACAGTGTCATTTGTCAAAAAACATCCTTCTGATGCGCGCAGAGCATAGTTTTGCCAATGGAGGAATCTTGAACTGGAAATGTGGAACCATGGACCCCCTGAACGGGCTACAATTCGGCCTGGGCAAAATGCTAATTTTTGGGCCGATTCACAGAACTAACTTAAGACAAAATTCTAAACTTACTACTTTTGGTATTCACAGAAGTTAGCATTTTCTCTTAAGTTTGTCTTAAGACAAATTTAAGACAGACTTAAGACAGACTTAAGACAGACTTAAGACAAACTTAAGACAGTCTTAAGACAGAATTAAGACAGACCTAAGACAAACTTAAGACAAAATCCTAACTTAAGTCTGTCTTAAGTTTGTCTTAAGACAAACTTAAGACAAAATCCTAACTTCTGTGAATAGCAAAAGTAGTTTGTTTAGTATTTTGTCTTAAGTTAGTTCTGTGAATCAGGCCCTTGCAGAGTAATTTACACTTTTGAGAAATTTATTGTTATGCTTGTTATGTGAATTTCCCAAAATTACGCCATTTTTCACTTTGTTTTTGCACAATTTTAAGCACATGATGCATCCTTGTTGAGAAAACTGACATGAGGACGCATTGGATCTAAAATATAGCTCAAAATTAGGAATTTGCATTTTGCGTAATTCTGTGTGATTTTACTGATTTGGAGTAATCTTGCATAATATGTGAATGTAAATTGCGTGCATTTCACAAACTCCTAGCTATAATTCGGGAGTTGTGTCTTACCTAAGTCTACCTGCCTGCCTAACAAACACTATAGTCGTGGATTCAAGAATAGATTTAATTAAATAAAAAGTTCTTGCAGCACAAACAATTTTAGAAACTGACATATTAGAAGTAAGTCTAACCTCAGATTTGAAACATCCCCAGCAATGAAAAGCTCCATCTTCCATTACTCATTTGCTTGCAATGCCCTAGATGTCTCCCACTGTCTCCCAACTCTCTAAAAGAATAACAGATGCATGTTCTAACTGGTCAGCTCGATTTCTCTATTGAAGCAGGAATTCACTGACAAATTATCGAAAACCTAAATATAGTGATGAAAAACATGTGTAAAAAATATTGAGCACAAAAATAACGTTTTCCTAGGCTATATTGTAAATGACAAAATTATTGAAAAAAGTTTGTTTTACCCTAATATTGAAAAATATGCAATAAAATATCGTGTTTTAAGTTATATAGTTAAAAATATTAAATTAACATGTAACAGTGATATAATTAAATTAAATATATGTAAGTAATAAAAATATATAAATATATGCTTATTTAAACAAACACAAACATATATATATATGATTGTGTCTATGTTTATTTACACATATACAATGTAAAACTATTATTAAAATAATAATTTAAATTTATATTATAAATTACATTTTTTTTATTTAATAATGTAACAAGCAGATACACACACACACACACACATATATATATATATATATATATATATTCCTGAGAGAAACGGCTTGGCAGAACGGAGGGGGCCCAAGGGTACGCTCGTGGACTTTGGGGAGCTGCAATGATGTCGTTTCCACTCACCTGAATGCCCGCACAGACCTACAGTCTCTGATCTGCTCGCCCACGCCACCGACCCGATATTGACGACACATTGCATGCTGGGAGGGGTAGTTCTGTGAACTGCAAATGAACTGCCCAGGTGTGTCCATTACATAAGGGGGAGGAGTATGCTGCTGCAGACGATCATTTTAAACAGGATGGAGAAATAGATGGAAAGGACTACAGTGAAGGGTACTGAGGAAGGCCTTGATGCCGAAATGCATTTACCGCCACTGCCAGCAACTCAATAAAGCCTGCTGGTCCCTTGAAGCCCCCTCTGGCCTCTTATTTCTCCACAGAAAAAGTCCTCGATATATATATATATATATATACGTATATATATATATATATATATATATATATATATATATATATATATATATATATGTATCATGAGCAAGGCCTTTGTCAGGCCGAAACATGTAGTTGTGTGAATAAACACCCTTGCACTCGGTGTGCGGTGTTTTTGTCGGACTCTGAGAGCGTGATTTACGTCTTTGAACTTTGTTGGATATATATATCTATATATATATATATATATATACATATACATATATTCACTGAAAAAACCATAGGTTTCACCCGCGTTATAGTAAAAAATTAGCATTTAAAAAACCTAAGAAATTCACTCAAAAAAACCATAGGTTTCACATACGTTATAGTTAAATATTAGCATTTAAGAAACCTTCGAAATTCACTGAAAAACCATAGGTTTCACACATGTTATAGTTAGCTGGACATTTCACTCATACAAAACCATTGAAATTCCCCCGTTATAGTTAACTATAACTCGCGCGCCCGCAATGCCCTGCTGATGACGTCACATAGGTTTGATTCTTTGATCCCGGTGACGTCAGACGTCGCCAGCGGGCGAGTCGTCTATATGAAACCTTTCATCATTGACACACATGCAGCATAACGATTTTCATCAGTAGGATTCATTGTCGACCATATCCGGTCTGTCGGTGGGATTTTTGGGTTTCTCCGCTGCACCTAGAGTGTTTTTGAATAAAGCGTTGCCGTGCCCATTTTAATAAATATCTACAAGGAGACGTTATCAAGCTGTCTCTATGATTATTGGTTATATGCCAGACAAGGTTGTCTCTAATACAGGAAACCTTTGGATGGACCTTTTAATGAAAATTTTGTATCTTCATATCCAATTTTTACGATCCCTACATCAATGAAAGTGGGATCTTTTAAGAAAACTATTACACAATTAATAAAATCAAAACAACAAGCGACTTCACTCGAAAGTAGGTCCAGGCTCTACTTAGAAATAAGCTTTGTGGTAATAAGTTCCTGAAGAAGGCGTTCACTATGCCGAAACGCGCGCCGAATTGTTACTACTTGATTTATTATTAATTGTATACATTTTTCTGTTTATTGATTGTTTTATTAATTTTATTTCCTATTAATTGAAATATTGTAATCTTGATTTGAATGTATTATGATATGTATGTATTATGTTGTTTTTAATTAACTATGTATTAAAATCAAGACACACACCTGCATAGACATCTTTCCTGTCTTTTGGTTTCTGTGATACCCTCTGCCTAATTATGTCTATGTAGGATTGCCTAGGAACTGTTTTTTCGCATACGATGACGTCACATGTTACATCACTCATGACATGGTCAGTGACATCACTCATGACATCACTGATGACATCTCAAATGATATTTTTGAAGGTGTTTTAACTGCTAATTTTGAACTACAACTTGTGAAACCGATGGTTTTTCAGTGAATTTCTAAGGTTTTTTAAATGCTAATTTTTAAATGTATTAATTGTTATATTTTTTATACTGATTTACTACATTATTTTATATCATTTATTGTTAGATATTTTATTTTTTTAATTACATTACATATGTTTTATATAAATTGAAAAATAAATGTTTTTAAAAATATTGAAATTTTAATATATATATATTTTTTTTATTTATATATATTTTATATAGCAGGCAATGCTATCCTATGGAAGAAAATTCAAGTTAGTGGTAAGTACAGTTAAATGTACTTTTCAGGAACAGTAGTGAGCTGAAAGATGCAGCACTGAGGTCTCTCCTGAAAACAGGTGAGTAAATTGGAATTCGTAGTTCGGCTGATTTTTGAGGAATTTTTTAAAGTTCCAAAACTCCGAACTTAAAAAAAATTTCAAGTGAAACATGTCAATGTTACCCTATGGAAGGAAATTCCAGTTACTGTAACTACGATTAGAATTACTTTTCAGGATCAGTAGTGGGCTAAAAGATGCAGCAATGAGGTCTCTCCTGATAACAGGTGAGTAAATCGGAATTCGTACTTCGGCTAATTTTTTAGGAATTTTTTAAAGTTCCAAAACTACACACTTAGAAAAATATCCAAGTGAAACCAGTCAATGTTAGCCTTTGGAAGGAAATTCAAGTTACTGTAAGTATGGTTAGAATTACTTTTCAGGATCAGTAGTGCGCTCAAAGATGTAGACGTACGTCTCTTGTGATAACAGGTGAGTAAATCGGAATTCGTAGTTCCGCTGATTTTACAGGAATATTTTGCTCAATAGTGAAGGAAGGGGGTGGGGCCTGAGGTAACATGTGTGCAAATACACCCTGTGGCACATTTTAGGTTGGGGAATTAATTCCTCTTCAATCCTGAGGTCCCCTGTGAGCCAACTAGCTCACCAGGTACCTCCATTATGCGCCAGGGAGCTGCGTTGCAGACAGGTGTTGAGAGGGCACGTCCCCTTTTTACAACACTCTGCAATGCATCTCCCTGGTGCTTACTGGAGGTACCTGTTTGACTAGTTGGCCCCTAGGAAACCTATGTATTGAAGAAGAATTAATTCCCCAACTTAAAACCGCCACATAACATGTTTGCACACATATCACCTCTAGCCCCGCCCCCTACCTTCACCACTGTGCAAACACACCCCGTACCGCGTTATAAGTTTGAGGATTAAGTTCCCTTGTATACTGGGGGTCCAGGGAGGCGAACTAGCCCACCAGGAACCTCCAGTTTGCGCCAGGGGGCTGCATTGCAGAGACGTGTAAAGATGCCTCACCCCTTTTTACACCTCTCTGCAACGCAGCCCCCTGGTGCTTTTTCAGAGGGGGAACTAATTTCCCTTGCATACTGGGAGTCCCTGGGGGCCAACTAGCCCACCAGGAACCTCCAGTATGCGCCAGGGGGCTGCTTTGCAGAGAGGTGTAATGAGACCCAGCCCCTTTTTACACCTCTCTGCAACGAAGCCCCAGGGGGTGGCGGTCAACGGGGCTGCGGGGGGGCCGTGAGCCACCCCGCATACTTCGAAAAAAAGCCCTCGGAGTGGCGGTCCTTGTGGGACCCCCTCAGCAGGACTAGGGGGGCAGGGTGTGTCCACCCTGCCCCCAATGCTATAAATGCAGGTATGCATTTACACAAAGTGGCAGGCACGGCGCGGTGCCTGCCGCATTGTATATGCAAATGCAAGGGGTACCACAAGTACCCCCCGTGTGCATCCCCCACCCCTCCTTCACTTTGGGGGCCCGCCGGGGGGCCCCCAAAGTGAAGACCGCATTCCTTTCTGTGGCGGCATCGCCGCCACGGAAAGGCAACTGGCCTGGCTCATCGTAATATGGTTGGCAGTGTCTAATAGAGACTGCCACCAAATTAAACCTTTTCTGCCCTGGCCGCAAGGCGACCTGGGCGGAAAAGCGGCGGAAGGTCTTTCTGTCCGCCGCGGTCCGCCCGCCATACTAATATGGCGGGGGGATTCAGGAGAGGATGGCGGGTGGATTGCCACCGCAAGGCTGGCGGTGGCTACTGCCAGCCTGGCGGGGGCAATCCGCCCGCCATCCTAATGGGCCCCCATGTATGGGACGGGACGCAGGTGAACATTGTAAAGCAGTTCATTTATTAACAATATTCACTATATCAATACATGCGGATTATAGATCCTGTGCTCACAGTTTAGTAAAAAAAGAACGTGATGTGGTGAGAGAAGAAAGACTTTAAAAACATACATCACATTGACAACAAGAGCCAAAAGTTCATATAAAATTATTTCAAGAAGTTAAGGAGTTTTTTTATAGAAGGGTCAACGGCGTTTCAGTCCCAACAATATGAGATCTTCATCAGGACAGAATTGTGAGCACATGGTATGAATCAAAATAAATTGCATCTAGTTGGACCCTGGGGTGGCGAATCTCAGTTCATAAAGGGGGAGCATCATCATGGGCTGTTTAATCACAGTTGTAGTCTTGTAGAATAGGCTAAATTAGGTTCCGGTCGAATACTGCAGCTGGCCATATGTACGAGTCGTACTCACCTAGCCATACAAACAGTTCATACTGCAGCCGGCCATACATACAGTTCATACTGAAGCTGGCCATATATACAGTTCATACTGCAGCTGGCCATATATACAGTTCATACTGCAGCTGGCCATACATACAGTGCATACTGCACCTAGCCATACATACAGTTCATACTGCAGCTGGCCATACATACGAGTCATACTGCACCTAGCCATACATACTGTTCAAACTGCAGCTGGCCATACGTATGAGTCATACTGCACCTGGCCATACATAGAGTTCATACTGCACCTGGCCATACGTACGGGTTATACTGCACCTGGCCATACATACTGTTCATACTGCAGCTGGCCATATATACAGTTCATACTGCAGCTGGCCATACATACAATTCATACTGCAGCTGGCCATACATACTGTTCATACTGCACCTGGCCATACATACGGGTCATACTGCATCTGGCCATATATACAGTTCACACTGCAGCTGGCCATACATACAGTTCATACTGCACCTAGCCATACATACAGTTCATACTGCACCTAGCCATACATACAGTTCATACTGCACCTAGCCATACATACAGTTCATACTGCACCTAGCCATATATACAGTTCATACTGCAGCTGGCCATACGTACGAGTCATACTGCACCTGGCCATACATACAGTTCATACTGCAGCTGGCCATACGTACGAGTCATACTGCACCTGGCCATACATACAGTTCATACTGCAGCTGGCCACACATACAGTTCATACTTCAGCTGGCCATACATACAGTTCATACTGCAGCTGGCCACACATACAGTTCATACTGCACCTAGCCATACATACAGTTCATACTGCACCTAGCCATACATACAGTTCATACTGCACCTAGCCATATATACAGTTCATACTGCAGCTGGCCATACGTACGAGTCATACTGCACCTAGCCATATATACAGTTCATACTGCAGCTGGCCATACGTACGAGTCATACTGCACCTGGCCATACATACAGTTCATACTGCAGCTGGCCATACGTACGAGTCATACTGCACCTGGCCATACATACAGTTCATACTGCAGCTGGCCACACATACAGTTCATACTGCAGTTGGCCATACGTATGAGTCATACTGCACCTGGCCATACATACAGTTCATACTGCAGCTGGCCACACATACAGTTCATACTTCAGCTGGCCATACATACAGTTCATACTGCAGCTGGCCATACATACAGTTCATACTGCACCTGGCCATACATACAGTTCATACTTCAGCTGGCCATACATACAGTTCATACTGCACCTGGCCATACATACGGGTCATACTGCATCTGGCCATATATACAGTTCACACTGCAGCTGGCCATACATACAGTTCATACTGCACCTAGCCATACATACAGTTCATACTGCACCTAGCCATACATACAGTTCATACTGCAGCTGGCCATACGTACGAGTCATACTGCACCTGGCCATACATACAGGTCATACTGCAGCTGGCCATACGTACGAGTCATACTGCACCTGGCCATACATACAGTTCATACTGCAGCTGGCCATACATACAGTTCATACTGCACCTGGCCATACGTACGGGTTATACTGCACCTGGCCATACATACTGTTCATACTGCAGCTGGCCATACATACAGTTCATACTGCACCTAGCCATATATACAGTTCACACTGCAGCTGGCCATACATACAGTTCATACTGCATCTGGCCATACATACAGTTCATACTGCACCTAGCCATACATACAGTTCATACTGCATCTGGCCATACATACAGTTCATACTGCACCTAGCCATATATACAGTTCACACTGCAGCTGGCCATACATACAGTTCATACTGCAGCTGGCCATACATACAGTTCATACTGCACCTAGCCATATATACAGTTCACACTGCAGCTGGCCATACATACAGTTCATACTGCAGCTGGCCATACGTACAGTTCATACTGCACCTAGCCATACATACAGTTCATACTGCATCTGGCCATACATACAGTTCATACTGCAGCTGGCCATACATACAGTTCATACTGCACCTAGCCATATATACAGTTCACACTGCACCTAGCCATACATACAGTTCATACTGCAGCTGGCCATACATACAGTTCATACTGCACCTAGCCATACATACAGTTCATACTGCACCTAGCCATACATACAGTTCATACTGCATCTGGCCATACATACAGTTCATACTGCATCTGGCCATGCATACAGTTCATACTGCACCTAGCCATACATACAGTTCATACTGCACCTAGCCATACATACAGTTCACACTGCAGCTGGCCATACATACGAGTCATACTGCACCTAGCCATACATACTGTGCATACTGCAGCCGGCCATACATACAGTTCATACTGAAGCTGGCCATATATACAGTTCATACTGCAGCTGGCCATACATACAGTTCATACTGCAGCTGGCCATACATACAGTTCATACTGCATCTGGCCATACATACAGCTCATACTGAACCTGGCCATACATACAGTTCATACTGCATCTGGCCATACATACAGTTCATACTGCACCTAGCCATACATACAGTTCATACTGCACCTAGCCATACATACAGTTCATACTGCATCTGGCCATACATACAGTTCATACTGCAGCTGGCCATGGATACAGTTCATACTGCAGCTGGCCATACATACAGTTCATACTGCATCTGGCCATACATACAGTTCATACTGCAGCTGGCCATACATACAGTTCATACTGCATCTGGCCATACATACAGTTCATACTGCAGCTGGCCATACATACAGTTCATACTGCAGCTGGCCATACATACAGTTCATTCTGCACCTAGCCATACATACAGTTCATACTGCAGCTGGCCATACATACAGTTCATACTGCATCTGGCCATACATACAGTTCATACTGCAGCTGGCCATACATACAGTTCATACTGCATCTGGCCATACATACAGTTCATACTGCAGCTGGCCATACATACAGTTCATACTGCAGCTGGCCATACATACAGTTCATTCTGCACCTAGCCATACATACAGTTCATACTGAAGCTGGCCATACGTACGAATCATGCTGCACCTGGCCAACCCTGGAAGGCCTGTGGGGTCTGTTTCCCACCGTTTAGACTAGTAACCTGACATTTACTGAGTAAGTGGGCAGGTTGTCTTTGGAAGCAATTCTTGGAAAACAAATGAATTGTATTGAAATATGATGCTTCTTTTTATTTGTTGGGTTAATGGGGCCTGTGTGTGGCTCTCACATTTGATGGGGTTCTCATTTTCCTGCCGATTGATGAGCAGTGCTAGAAAATGGAAGTTCTTATTGAAAAAATTGAGGAAACATTTGAAATGAAAACAACTCAAAAATATTAACGACATATGAAGAAAATGTTTCTTGATAACAGTTATTTGTTTATGTTGAATTGCATTTGCTGAGTGCCCTGTCACCAGTGGACTCGAGATGCCATCTATTCAAATGTTTGTGCTTCCTTTTGAAACTTTGAAGGAATGCATGAGTGTCCAGTCACAAGCGACTTCAGCAAATGATGCTGCACGCCATGTCTAAGGAACATTTTTTGTTCCCGGTGTTTTATACAGTGCAAACTAGACCCAAAGGTATCAGGTATTAGAGTGCTTTACATGAGCCCCCCCTGTTGTTACAGACACATTCATCATTTTCTTTGTTAGGCACAGGGAGATTAAGTGATTTGCCCAGAATCACAGCACTTTAAGTGTTGTTGCCAAGACTCGAACCCGGTTCCCCAACTTCAAGATCGACTGCTCTGGATGTTAGGCCACATCCTCCCAGCAATTATTATGAGTTTGTTGGTGCAGGAGCAGGACAGCACCGCTCCCGCACTGCAACCCTGTGTAGGAACCACTAGCCAGATCAGGAGTTTTCTCCTGGTCCGTCGGGTGCTTCTTTGGCATTCCCAGGTCGGTGCCTATGAAAGGGGCACCACAATTTGAATGTAATGTCAAAGGCAGTACCTGCACGGCACGGACTACTGCCGGGGGGCACATGTTGTGTGCATCCACATGGCGTGAGACACCAGGGCCCTCTTTCTCACTGCCACATTTTTCATGTTGGTCACACCGCCATGAAAAGTGTGGTGGTGAGGAAATTTGTAATATGCTTGGCACGTGGCAGTGACCCCGACAAGCATATTGCAGCCTCAAGACTGCCACATAAATGCCAGGGAACGAAGGTTAGCTGCCGGTTATGGTGGTCTCAGGACGATCCGACTGTCTAGTCATAATAGGGTAGTTGGCCATCCATGGACCGCCAGACTCATAATAAGACCTATAATGGTACCTGGACTTCTCAACAGAAAATAATAACAGCTGAGGGGTACATTTGTGCCCTGGAGATAGTAATAAAATAAATGCCACAGAAATACATTTTAAATTCTATAAAGATTAATACCTTGTGGCTTAGTGTGGTTCATAACAAACTTTGGAGAACTTGTTGACAAATAAACAGTCTGATAAAAAAACTTTCTCTAAAGGTATATTTGCAGTGTTTGAGCTCCTTGGAGGTAAACAACATGGCCTTGTTTGGATTATTCATTATATGCCTAGCTGGGGGAGCTCAGTAGAGGGATCTGTCATGGTAATTAATCCCATCAGAGTCAAATATGACAAATACGGCCAACGTTTACAGAACATTATAAGGAACTAATGAGATCAAATAGTGGCAGCCCACGCAAAAGTGTTAATGACACAATCAACTCTGGGGCATATTTATGAAAGGTTTACATCACGTTTGCACCACGCAACGTGGTATATGAGTGACGCAAACCTCTAAGTCAAATTTGTGAAGCCACATAAAGCCACTGCGTGTGGCTTTGAGTGGCTCCAAAATTCTGGAGAAATGCAAAGCAGCGCAAATCGCTGTGTTGCATTAATCTGTGCTAGGGAGGCATTCCATATGAATTGCGGGGTTTTCCCACGTAACTGCTATAGTTTTTTATGCAGTCCCAGATTTACAAGACTTCGTAAACCTGGGAATTCACCAAAAAGATAGCCTTCCCAGGAGAGGCGTAGCGAGGAGAAATATCTACATTTCTCCTCATTACTTCCTACTTCTCTGTGTGCTGTATTTTGCAGCACACATAGAAAGGGAAATAGCCTCTCAGGGTTGCTTTTGTGGAGGAAGGGG
The DNA here is from genome assembly GCF_964261635.1 of Lissotriton helveticus. NCBI lineage: Eukaryota > Metazoa > Chordata > Amphibia > Caudata > Salamandridae > Lissotriton > Lissotriton helveticus. The sequence goes on along the minus strand of NC_136072.1, from coordinate 1,178,063,490 downwards.
CCCCTTCCTGCACAAACACAATCCTGCCTGCAATCCCACATGCAACACAGGCACCCGTGCACAAGGTGACTTGCTGCGCTGCACCACATTTTTTTACATTTTCCCCTCTTTATTTATTTTGTAAATAAATTTACTTAATTGGTGAAAAGTAACTGGCTGTGGCGCAGTTTCCAAGGTGGGCTCCGGGACAGGGCAGCACCCAGGCTGAGCGTGCTTCAACATAGGTCCAAGTGACGTCAGCAAAGAAAGCCTTTCACCTGACACCATCCACTCCCCTTTTTTGCCCTTTGCCTTTTCCTGTATCACCTCCTATGAACTGGCTGTGGGGTTGCTCTATTTCACCACAGCCTGACTGACTGCTGAGGATGGAGGCAGTGTTCATTACAAGGCAGCAATAAAATTGCCAGTACTTTAATCCTTTAGAATAAGGCCGGGTACAGAGTAATTAACTGGCTCAATTTGAGTGAACTAGTAATACTCATTTTGACTATGGGCAAATCAACTCACTGAAACTGCTGCCTTCCACAATGTACAGGAAGGGAAACCTTTCTGTACAAAAATGATCACAAGAGGCTTTTCCCTCTTTGTATATGTGCTGCAGAAGCAGAGGCAGAAGCTTTTGGCACTAGATCAGATTTACGATTTCTGTGTCAAAAGGCCATGGATGTTGCTGGGAACGCCCCCAGCAACACCCATTGCACGCCCCTTTAAAGCAGAACACTGCGTTAAAGGGACTGATATTTATCAGGCAGCAATAAGCCCCCAAAAAAGTGGCTTAGTGCTGCCTGATAAATATCACGCAGGCTTCTGCGCCACGGAACATCGCAAAAAGTCACGTTCCGGAGGAGCAAGGAGTCTCATAAATGAGTGCCTCTGTCAAACATGGCCGGACATCACTAGCAGCATTCCGCCCCAGGGGCGCCCCACCATTATTCAGGCATTAAGCCCTCAGACCTAAGTGAGGTCTAGGCTTCAAAGCGCATTTTGTATGAAATGAGTCCCGGGCCACACAAGTTTCAAGTTTCAAGTTTATTTTTATTTGTTTGATTAATTAAAATCTTACAAAAAAGTAGCTAAAACTTCACCAATTTTTTTAAATTATATTACAATCAATTTTTTCAATTAATTTCCAAGGAATTAAATATATATCATACACATTTAATTACCTAATAAGTCTGTCCTTTAAGATTGTTTCTAAAACTGTTTTATAAAATCCATATTCACATAGACTGTTGTTTGTCAAACGGAAGCCTCTAGTTTTTTCTGTACAGCACAAAGGAATTTGACAAGTGCACACGACTTACTGCCCCGCCCCCTCACTCGGTGCTGTCCAGACTCCCCACTTACAGTGAACAAACATTGCCCTTCAAAAAATATAATGCATTTGCCGTTTGATGTGAAGCAATAATTACAAGCGCCGAGATACTCCAGGGAGTAGCCGTGCGCTGTATAAATATGTGCTAACATAACATAACAAGGTTTTCTATTTAGAATACATTAAAAAGTGCGAGTAAATAGTCTTGGCCTGTTTTACCAAGTGCTCAAAAATGGCCAACGGGTTAAATTAGGCGCTATATAATGAAGATCTCAACATGAATAATATTTTAATCTGGATGTAAAGGCAGAAAAGAAAACCTGTAGGCAAACATGGAAACATACAGGAAAACTAGGTAGTAGAACACGATAGAACACCGGTTATAAATAAAAACGTTTGTGCTACAGTGCGATTTCAGTGTTAGGTAAGGTAAAGCAGAATAGGACAAAAACAGAAACACATCCTGTATTCAGCTTACTTGACATTAAGCTAAAAATTATCCCTCACTTGAATTGTAAAAGGAATGCTTTTCATACTAAGATGTAATTTCTTTTAAGTTAGACTAAATAATAGCCTCACAAAGAACTAAATGTTCTGCAAAGATAATGCTTTAGAGCACTTTAAGGTGACCTGAATGGAAATGTAATCTTACAGCTATGGAAATAAATGATTCTGAGAACCAGACATTTACTTTTGTTTACAAGTTGGAGTATGAAAGCAAGCCTATGTAAATCAATATCAGAGCAAAAACAACATATGACACTTAAAGCACTGTTCTCAACACTTCTCTATTGAATATAAATAACAACATAACAGTCACAGTATGCCACGAAAACAGATGACTGAGAAAAGTCAACATTATTCAATGTGGAAAACAAAACAACGACTTAAAGTAAATGAAATGCTTACCCAAAAAATATACGTTACACATATACATGACATAGTCCCTCACTTTGCAGACAAGAAAACGATTTTTTCAGTACAAACAAGCCCACAGAAAATGATGCCACTCAACATAAGTCTGGTGGCAAACAACCAATGAAAAGCTGACAATGAAGCAGACTATGCAAGACTACACCAATGGCCATAAAGAACACATCTACTTACACAGTAAGGGGCATATTCATCAAAGTGACATGCAAAGAAAGAAGCACAGCAAGACACCTTGCAGTGCTGTGTTAGATGACAAGAAGAGGGCGGGTATGCACCATGTCCAACATTATATGGCACATTCCTGTCTCTTCCACTATGTGCTGCCTAGCACCAATGAAGGCGGGATTGTTTTGTGCAGAAAGGGGAATCTTACTGCACAAAACATAATCCTCTGAGGCTATATCCTCTTAGAAAGATGAAAAACAAGAAGCAATCACACATTTCTCCTTGTTACGCCTCCATGGGAAGGCGTAGCATTTTGATGCATTCCCAAGTCTGCCACTCATGGTAAATCTGGTAATACACCACAATCCATCGGTGGATGAGTGGGAACGCTCACTTAATTGTGATGTCAGCAAAACTAATGAATGTGTTAGGTTGAACTTTAACATGAGTTAAATAAGTGTACATATGGTCAGACACGTTTTGGATCTATAAAATGTCCAGCAAATTGTGTACGCGGTGGTATCATCCATCATCATGACAGAAGTGCATCTAAAATACACATATAGATGACAATGTGTCATTAATCAATCATGAAAAGCTAAGTAGCTCCAAAATCTATGAGACTAAAAAATGTGTGTCATATACACCTACTTTCAAAGTTTTAAAATCCACTATTTAATCAGAACAAATAATAGCAATTGTACACAAATAAGTAATAGGTTATCGCAGTATATCTGTATTGCTCTACTTAATTTGTTGTACTGTGCCTCTCTGCAGAGTGACATTTCTCCCTCTCCTGTTATCTCAACACACCGGTCATATCTTAATGATATGGTCCCTTCACCTATGAAATGGAATTATAAAATAATTCACAACACTCATTTGCCTTACCCCTCTTTACAAAATCACATTAAGAAACTTTAAATCATTGTAGGCAGGGCCTGTGCACACGATGTTACTTGTGTCACTGCCAAAGTCCTGGGATGTGTAGTCCTAAATCGCCTGATGACTTGGGCTGAGGACCAATATATTATTTCCGACGTCCAGTACGGATTCAGGGCTAATAGATCAACTACAGACCAATGCCTAAACCTTTACCTTTTAGTGGCTAAATATACCATTGCTGGCACCAAAGCTGTCTATTTAGCCTTATGGATCTCACCGCAGCATTCGACTGTGTCAATAGGGAGAAGCTGTGGGGTCGATTGAGTAGCTTTGGGGCAGATCAGGAGCTCATAAAGATTTTAAAAGCCCTACATTGGAACACGACGGCTTATGTAAGATATAATTTGGAGGGTGGTTGCACAGACCCTTTTACTTGCACGAGTGGTGTGCGACAAGGATGCATTCTGGCACCATTCTTGTATTTGTTGTATCTAAATGGTCTAGAGCAAGCCCTATTAAGCCTAAATGTGGATTCGCCAAGAGTAGGTAGAAGAGCAATCCCAGTCTTACTCTACGCGGATGACGCGGTACTATTGGCACACACTCCACTGGGATTACAGACATTAATAGATGGCTTCGTGGTTTTTATGAATAACTTAGATTTATCCGCTAACCTAACCAAGTCATACGTCATGGAAGCAGGGTTAAAACCAAGGAAAAGTTTCAATTATAGAATAGGAGAACACAAATTGGAGAAGGTGCAATCCTTCTCTTATTTGGTCATTTTATTGGATGGGTGTTTAAATTTTAAAGCTTTACTTGAGGAGCGTTGTAATAGGTTAGTGTCAAGCACAGGGGCAATAATGAATTTTGGCCACAGATTGGGTCGGTGGTCCCCGGAGCAAATGATGAACTTATATAACTCTATCTGCTACTCTAAGGTGGCATAAGGAGCGGAACTCTGGGGATTCGGCAATTTGGACAAATTGCAGGTAGAGCAGAACAAATACATGAGAAGGCTCCTCAGGATCCCAAAGGGTGTCCCCGCCTATATTGCCCACGAAGAGCTGGGGGGAGGGCCTTTATAGAGGATAGGATTCAGGTCAGACCCCTGTTAGCATGGCTAAAGATTTGGGATAACCCGGAGGCTGAACTGACCAGGGAAATTATTATTGACTGTCTAGGCAGGGACAAGGGAATGGACATCCCATAACTGAAGTCTCTCAAGGTTGTTTTCGAAACAATTGGCTGTAAGGACCTCTTCCCAAACCCGGCTAGAGATGTAGACCAGGATAAGGCTAGTGTGAAGAAGAGGTTCACTACTTATAAGATAGCCTCTAGAAAGGAGAAGGAATGGGGCAAATAGTCAGTTAGAGCTTACAGCTTAGTGCGGTCCAGCGAAGGAATGGAACCATATCTCGCCCTTACATATAACGCTCAGGATAGATTTTTAATAACACGTTTTAGGCTCAACATTTTACATTATTTATTAGCTGAACCGGCAGGTTTTACCAATTATGTAGAGCCAAAGGGTCCCTGCGGCAGCAATCATCGATCTCCGCAGGATACCCTTCATTTTGTATTACTCTGCCCTTTTTAGTTATTGCCCAGGTGCCTGTATTTAATAAATTGGTTGAAAAAAATAAAATTTAGGCATGCCAAGGTTGCCCTTTTACATTTACAAATGGTGCAATATCCCTTTACCCTGCTTGCCATTACAGGTTTTTTAAGGTTAGCATTGAAAGTAAGAGAGACAAGAGGATCTGTGGAAAAGAGTGGGGAAAAGATAGGGGACCACTGAATTTTAATGAACTGTAAAGAATACTCCTGTGCCCTTTTTTAAACTTTTCTCTTTGTATAGATGACAAGAATGTGTGTATTATTAGCATTTTTAACTGAACTTTTATGGTGTTTTTTATAATGCCGAATAAAGGAATTTACCATTAACATGATGTTACTTGTGTGCTTCCAGCACTTGTGAGGGAGCTAAATAAAAAAGGTGTGATAAATAAAAGGTCTTCTGCATGCCATTACGAGCTATGTGCAGTCAAGTACGGAAAAATGTAATATACATATTTCCTATTATGTTAACAATCAGCCAGTTATTTACTAATATCTATTTTTTCCTGAAAAGGCTATTGCTTGTAATAACAGTGCCCTCAACTACTAAACAATAAACAAATATGACCCCAAAGGGCAGGTAGATTAGAGGGGTCATGAAATAATGTGATGTAAATGACATAGGAATCTATTAGCATGAGCAGAAGACCAAAGGTTCACTTAGACTTCAAAATATATGAATTGTGTATTTAACATTTAAATGTTCGAAAAACAAATACAGTCTGAACAATCTGTCTGTGTACACGGGAAGAATAAACAAGTTTGTAAGGAAAAAATGTATCACATCATGAGGAATTTCTATCTAAAAATAATAAATCATCATCATCATAAAACAAAAATAATTAATAAAACAAAAAGGGATAAATCATATTTTGTGCCACATAACACATATTGTGATTTTGCCTTGAAAGGCAATGGCATCCAAGTGACCTCCTAACAAAGTGGCATGGCACTCCATGAACAGACAGATAGAAGCCAGGCTCCTCAATTTACCATTCGGGAGAAGGGCAGGGCCAGTTTTCAGCAGTTTGGGAGGAGTAGGAGTAGTTTGGGAGGGAGGAGAAAGGCTGGGTGATGTAGTGAGTGTATGGGAAGTAGAGGGTGTAAGAGCAGTTGTGGTGTTGTGGGTTATGTTGTGTTTGTGTATTGTTGTGCAGCTGAGTGTGTGACTCAAGTTTCACGGTGATGTGCGGTTGTACTTTTGGATGTGTGAATATAGAATATTAAGAAAGAAAGGGTCTCAGAGGCGTGATTAGTGCCTAATTCAACTATACATGAGTGAATCACATGAGACCAAGGTGTAGGGGGTTTCAGCAGCTTGGTAGGTGCCTGCCTCGATAGGGGTGTGGCACCATGATGAACGTATAGTTGAATTAGGAACCAATCACGCTGCCGAGACACTTTCTTTCTTAATGTTCTATAATTCTACATCCTTTTGGTCTCCTGTGATTTCCTCATTTATACCTTGAAGAATTCTTATCTGTCCTTTCTGGCATGAATATTCTATATGCTCATTAGCCGAGCATGAAAATGTTAACATAATGTCGGGGCTACTTCATGGATTTTGAGCTTTGTAGTGTTTTTACCCTATAGATATCACATGCTCACAATTCTGTCCTAATGAAGATCTCAAATTGTTGAGATCAAAACGCCGTTGACCCTTCTACAACTAAACTCCTTAATTTCTTTAATTACTTTTGTAGGGTGTTTTTTGCTCCTGTTGTCAGTGTGATGTATGTATTTAATATTTCCTTGTCTCATCACATCACGTTCCTTTTCACTAAAATTGTGAGCACTGGATCTATAATCCGCTTGTAATGATATAGTAAATGTTGTTGAATAAATGAACTGCCTTACAATGTTCATATAAGTCCCGTCCTATACATGTTTTCTAAGAAAGTTCCTTATGCCATAGGATAACCTGTTGATTCGCATGTTTGTAAATATCTATCTCTACCAGGACCAAGTGGCCTTATATGAACCATTGTCTTTTACAAAACTACCTGCAATATGTGGCAGAGACAGTGTGACTCAACACCTTTCATATGATAGAAAGGGCATGAATGAAGGTAGAAAATACTTGTGAAAGCAGTCCCATAGTGTAAAGTCATCCAGCATCATCAGCACAGGCACATACATTTATGTGTAAACTTTACATTCACCAACTTTAAATATATAGGGCCTGATAGATACCGCCACCATATTAGAACTTTTCCGCCGCGGTCGGAAGGCGACCGCGGCGGAAAAGCGGCGGACGGTCTTGCCGTCCACGGATGACCCCCCAGACATCCTAATCTGGCCGGGGGTCTTTGGAGGCACCGCAGCAGTGAATCCGCATCCTCCGGGCCAGCGGTGGCTTCCGCCGGCCCGGAGGATGCGGATTCACCGCAATACTAATCGGCCCCTAAATTGTCTGGATAAGTCTGGTGGAGCCCTCCTCTACTTACTTGAGAAAGTGTGCAAGATAACAATGCTGCACAACATTGCCCAGTGGCGGAACATTCCATTCATCCCCATCCCTGATGATTAGTACAATGAGTATGTCCAGGGTGATGTAGAAGAATCACCAAATGAAGATGACAGGAGTGAGTAAGAAGGGGATGATTTACAACAAGATGTCAATCAATCAATTATCATCTTTATTCGGTCATATTAAAAAATAACCATAAAAGCACATACGAATGGGTCTATAAAAAGATGTTATTACAAAATATTATCATTTAAAATTCTGAATATTTCTTCACAATCCTAAGCTGCGATGAGAGTGTATAAAAGATAAAAAAGAGATACAAAATATATAAAAAACATTTCATATCATAGGTCTAGTTACGTTGAGATTGCTAATCAAACTCAATTTACTGCATGTCATCCACTTCCTTTTTCTCATGCGAGTCCATAGGAACGTTGCTACAGAGAAGCAAACCTAAGGACCTGGGAGCGTTTTTAAAAGCGATAATGCTACCCTACACTGCTTAAAGCCCATTTTCTTTAAAATTGGCTTCTAGTAGGCCTTCCGTTCACTCTCGTAGAGCATGCAAAATAAAACCAAATGCAGTTCGGTTTGAGGGGATACATTATCACACGGGCACAAGCTTAGATTGGAGTGGTTATACGTTTTTTCAGGATAGCCAAGCATTAGGGGAATCACGTTGGTGCAGAATCTTAACAGTAAGAATCTATGTTGTGAACTGTTTATGTTGACTTGGTAGGAGAAATCTCCCTCCATTAGTGGTGGGTTAAGGTAATAGACCTGTGCTACATGTTTCTCTTTATGGTATTCCCTATGCTTATATTCAGCCATCAACATAAACATAGCAATAACTTTCTGCTTGGACACCCTCTTACAGACCAGAGGATCTTTAAAAAGTTCAAGAAGACCTATCTCTTTTAAAACTGCCTCCACATAGCTTAGCCACTTAGATCTTTTCCATTTATCCATCTCTATGCAGCTCTTAATTATCATTTGTATCAGTGGTAGTTTGTCTCTCGTCCAAATGGAATGCCGTAGGAGGAGTCGGGCTAGTTTTATGTAATCTGATATGTAAGGGAAGGTTAGATCTGCGCGTAAGATCACATTCATAAAGGAGAGACTGAGGCCCACTACCGATTTAAAGAAATTATTAAAACAGGATGTCATCAACAACTTCTCATGAGCTTAAAATCAGGTAATGGACATGAACATAAATGTAACAGTCTTTGTCTACAGATGACAGACTACTGTAGTCTTTGCTAATTACTGTGTTTAAGTTTTTGTCCACATAATGTTGTTTCAAATGCTGATGTGTCCTACTGTAATTAATAAACATCAAAGTGGAAATCCTTGAATATGATAGTCATTGTGTTAATATCAGCATGAAAAGATTATGTTTTTGAAGTTGGAACATTGTGGTACAGTACTTTCTGAGTCTACTTAAGTATTTTATTAAGATCACATATTTATTTTGTACATTCATCTTTTCCTGTAGGTTAACATTGTCTTCTTCAGTAGTACAAATAAATCATTGGTGACTTATTGAATAGGTATGTTACCTCACTTGTGTTATATGGATATACTATCTTGTGACTCTTTTTCCTACTGTGGTACTTTATATTGTTCTTACATTTAAATATGGTGTCACTGCGGGTGTCATTTCAGTGTGCAATTCTAGGGATGTCTAGTACTCCTGTGTGAGTATACACATATGTAACATGATGGTGATGGTATATACCAAAAATGTGAAATGTGCATTACATGACGAACAGAACAGGATGATTTAGTTAAATATACTAAAATCTTTTTTCTTCTCAAGAACATCCAAGTTTTCGTCATTTCTGAGAGAAGCTGTGAACATGTTTTTAAATATGACTGTATAGTCACTGATGTTTTAAAATGATATATGTGAAATATCTGGGAAGTTTTTACAGTAAATTAACCTTTTCAATAAAAATCATATTTTACAAAACCAGTAAAGATCAGTAAAATAAACAATATAGTGAAAAAGAAAAAAAGAAAAAGCATTCAATATTGACATGTATAACGATTATAGTGGGATAAGAAAGCAAACAAAATATTGAGTATCACAAAATATGAAAATATAACTATAAAATACAGAATTCACTAGCGTAATGGATGACATTTTTAGGTTTTCAGGCACAATTATTTAGAGACTATATCCAAAGTACAAATTATCCTCAGAAGGCAAATGTGTTGAAAGAAGATATTGTCTATTTCACACCTACATCATATTCATTTTACATTTATATGACATGAGGCATAACTTGTAATGGTAAGCAACCACATGTAAATACTTTAGATAGTTAAATACACAATAGGCCACATGGCATACAAAGTTTACACCTTGTGAGCTGAAACCACAGACACAAGAAACTCTTTTTAAACTATGGGGTCGATTCCGATCTTGTTAGGAAAGCCCCCTAATGACTCAGTCCTGGAGAGCTTTCAGAAGGAATCGCGCTCCGTGAGTCCAAGCGACCGATTTCAAAGTTTCCGTATAGTGATGGACACCGTTCGGTCAGACTCCCATTGAGCTCAATGGGAGCCTGTGTACTAAATGCGTACACAGGCTCCCATTGCAAAAAGGGATGGATGGAGAAAAGCGTGCACTCTGTGGCAGGCACCACCTGGTGCCCGTCACACTGTGCATGCATGGAAAGGGGGGACGCATGAATACCCCCTGCAACCATTCCGGAAGGCTCTGGGTAAAGGTGGCCCTGCTACAGCCCCCCGAAGTCCGATTCTCACAGCCGTTCGTCTCGCTAAAACCGAATTGGTACGGCTGTCAGAAACGGGCATCGTACTCGCTTGTTCAGAAATCCAACCTCATTGAGCTGAACGAAGCAGCTCCGAACGAGTCGGACTGACTGATTCGGGTTCGGAACCGATTCGGTCGGTGTCGACGGCTTCCTTGCATCATATTTGTTCATTCAGAATGGGGGACGATTCGGTCAGAAACATACGCTACGAACCAGATTTGCTTCTTCCAAATCCTGTTTGGAGACCTTTCGAGCGACATCGGAATCGCCCCCTATGTATGTTTTGACGAGTGTGAACATGAATTGTCTGAAGAATATTACACTAGAAAAGATGTCTTATTAGTCTAAGACATGGTATAATGAGAGTGACACGTCACATAAAGGAATATTATCTATTACAAAGCACCACAGCATGCTGTAGCCATTGACCCTTAATGAGGTAGCAGCTATTGTGCCCTTCACTAGTTTCCATGTAGGATACGTAATGACTAAGCAACTTTCTTACACATAAATAGTATTTATAACTGTTTTGTAATGATGTGGACAAGGCCCATACTAAGAAAATAACATGCTTTTTCTTACTTTATATGTATGTGTAGGGAGAGAAAAATGTTACACACAATAGGTACTTGTTATGCGTAGCTGCTGCTGGTTGCTTCCTAGAAAGGCAAAGGATCATGGTATGGCATGGGGTGTTTTTTCAAGTGTGCTCGCACGTTTGATTACTTAGCACATTACTATCAGGTGCGTGACTGATGCTTCCTTTTAAAAAAATGGTAAACATCACTTTACTGTTATTTTTATATTTCACTAAAACAATTTTAATAACGTACAAAGTACCCCACAATGTGCTTCATAAAGAATATATTAAATATGAGCACAATAAGGAATAATACAATCATAAGAAAGAAAGAAGAGAGAAAGAAAGACAGGAAAGAGAATAAATAAATAAATAAATACATACATAAATAAATAAATAAATGAATAAAACACTAAGGAACATAAGAGTCATCATGTTTAACCAACCCAGTTTAAGCAATACCTAGGATAACTCTCTCCCACATAAAACATACTCCTCTTAAACAAACATATAGCACCAAAAGCCGCAAGCATATCATCCCAAATACTAATCTTAAAATGTAATATCTCCAAACACCTTCCTAGTTTAATGGAAGCAAGTAGTGGTCACATGCCAAAGGAAAACAGCCAATGATCACAAAGATTCAAAGAAAGGCCCCAAATGTTATCACATGTATCTGATCTTAAACTCTGTAAATTCTGTGTTCACACGTAGCTAATCTGAAAAGCTCAGCTATCCACTCCCGATGCATGGGCACCAGTGCAGTACACCGATGCCTTAAAATATAGATCTTGGCCACCAAAAGAGATGTTGACATCCACATACGCCAATGGGAAGTCGTATTATTCAAGTCGACAAAAGTCATGTAACAGAGCCATTTGGTGGTAAATAATGAAAACCTTTGAAAAAGCATTTTTATTGCTTTTCCAACAGTGCCATGTTGCAGACCTACATGCCCTTAGGGCATGTATGTTTGCAACATGTGCACCCATGCACAATTGAGGGGTGCAACAGGGTGCCAAAGTGACACCGTGCCACCCTTCAATGTTTCCCCCAATTACCGAATTGGTATTTACCGATTCAGTAATTGACATTAATCACCGAATCGGTAAATACCGATTCGGTAATTACCGAAACTTACCGATTCGGTAATTTTTTCGGTAAAATTACCTACATACCATTTCCCTGTTCTTAAATACCGAATCGGTATGATTCGGTATTTAGGAATCGGTAATCTGGGATTACCTACATCTGGCCCTAGTTCTGAAAATTGGTAATCTCTCAGGCCACTTCAACAAGCATGAGAAGTCAGGGCGTATGATCTGGGTTTCAAGTTGCATCCTGCTGAGATAGGACCCAGAGTTGTTATCGTCTTTATTCTCTTCAGACCAAACGATATATGTTAACTATGGTAGAATAAATTGCCATCATCCCTACTGCGCAAATGAAAGGCAAAAGTATATTTAAAAAAATGATAATCTCTCCCAAACTCAATTCCCATTGCAAGAATAATCGCCTGGATGAAGATAACTAATATTCAAAGAGAGCACAATTCAGAAAGTTCATTTTGGCCTCCTAAGGGGTCAGGATGCCAAAGGAAGAAACTCATCAGAACTCTATAACAAGCATTTGCAAATGAAACAGGTCCGCCAATTGCGAGATCTAAAGGCATTGGCATTGTAAATGACAACGCCCACCATCTGTGTTAAAAAACATGCAATAATAAAAGGCACTGTCATTTATAATACCAGCAGGTCAACATTTCTAAAATGCAAGACCTATTGGATTGCAAATGCTTAATGTTTACAAGCGCCCCGCGCTGCGCCTTCATGTTAATAGAGGCTATACCACTCTCCTTAGACGAGCCGTGTCTAAAGAAAGGTCCGTGGTCTCTATTAAAGTGAAAGCATGATATGGGGTGCTTTTACCAAAAAAAGCATGTTTGTCAAGTTGAAAACAAATGCTTTTTTTGTAAAAGCGCCCCATGAAAGCATGCATGGCACGCTGATGTTACTGCAAAGCATGTAGTGGTTGCAGCAGGAGAGACTGTTAAAGAAATTAGTGCTGACAGAGTAAATAAGACATACCATGTAACAGCCGAAGTAAAAGGGCCAGTCCTCTTCGGAGCTTACAAATGAAGACAAGGCGGTACTAAGGAGGGAATAAGAAGCCTATTAACAAATCAGAAGCCAGCATTTACGAAGGACAATGATACAAGCCAATGACAAATACGGGTGGAGAGTGGGAGGGGCTTCAAGGCAATACTCCAATACAGAATGGCTTGCAGAGCATGAGCTGCTCAGGCTCGACCAAAAAGTGATGGCTAGGTATTTCACAACCTTCATTTATATTTTGTTGCACACCAGTTAAACTTTGCTGGGTCTTCAACTGGGCAGTTGGAGTGCAGATTAAACTGCAATATGTTTTTTTATTGCATCTGTAGAGATGTCAGAGTTCAACTATGCATATGCCATATTAAAGAACTTTAAAATATTTTCTGTAGGGTACTACAGTCATATGCAGGAGTTTGGTACCATTTTATCCGTAAAATAGGTCTTGCATACTATTATAGCCATAGAGGCCGAAGAAGCGGCCTCCACCGGCCATCCAAGGCCCGCTCCAGCGTCAAAGGCCTGAGCCAAAGGAGAGGGCTTTTAACAAGGGATCGGGTCCCCAACGGCTGGCAGACACCGCCACATTGGGCTCCATGGCTATTGGAACATTCTGCCCCTAGAAGGCAGAATGTTCTAATTTGTAAAACAAAGGCCTCACTGAGCCCAAGGGGGTTGAAATCCCCTCGGGAACCATGAGGCTTTTGTTCACAGCAACAGCTGTGAAAAACATTGGAATGTTGATACTCCGGGCTTCATCCAGCCATTAGAAGCATGGAGCACTCCACTGTCTCCAATGGAGCACTTAACATTCCAGGTTCTAATTTTACTTTTAATGAAAGAGAGAATAGGTAGTAGTGGTCCCTGAGAGGGGAAAAAACGCACAATCAATCTGTGGCATGTTTATACCATTGGCTAAAATAATTGTGAATCAGTCTCTCACTATAGGTGGGTCTGGGTGCTAAAGTAGCTCAAAACACCTACTACCAAAAGGTGGTATTAGCATATTAGAACCTAACATGCATGCAATTTAGGCCAAGAACAAAGCTGCTACAGCAGGCCCCCCACGACCCACAAAGATCCAAACACAGCGCCGGACAAGCTCCACACACAGTCCAAACCCCAATGCAAACATCAACAACAGTCCACACGGACAACCCAACGAGACACCCGGCACACAGCAAGCAGTCCAAAGAGGTCATCTGTCAACTCCCAACCGCTCTCCATCAATCCTCTCAAAAAGTTCTCCCAGCACACATAATACTGCAGAGTAGTAATAAAAATGCCCGTTGTACCTTGGCACTAAAAACAGATGTTTATTGTTTCAGAATTGTACTCGACCTCGGAAGGATGAATGGACTAGTGGGCCTGCTGGGATTCAACCTATAAGTACAATGTCAAACACAGGTTCCTTTAGTGGATGCATTAGTCCACAGAGGCAAACAATGGCTGCCAAATGTTCATGACTAAAACTATCCCAAAATCAATGCATATTTTTAATTAAATCTGTTAAAAATAATGACTTGGTAGTAGGAGGGTGAGCGGTGTAGGTGCAGTCTCTTCCCAGGAAGACCCCTGACCGTTTCCGACGTCCCGGACAGAGTAGGCTACAGAAGTCCTGGCGCAGCCATTCTCACCGGGACTTCCTTGTGCTCTCCTCGGCATGGCGGCGGGTGCAGTTGCGGGGAACCGTGACTGAGCGCTCCTCTTTCCAGGAGAGAGATGTGGGGTGTTGTCGCTGTCACCTCAGTGCTCAGCCCTGTGACTCTCAGAATGAGGGAGAAGAGACGTCCAGGTCCATGACCTCGCTACAGAGGGGCTGGAAAATGGAGGGAGACCGGCATGAGGCGCATTTGGAAAAAAGAAAAGAAATTAAAAGGCAACATGCCCCATTTACATTTTTTTAAGTGCCAATTCAAATTTTCAGGCACCAATTTATAAGAAAAGAATTAAACATACAGAATATGGTCTATTATCAAAATTAATATTCGCTTTTAAAATAATCCAAATTTTAAAAAGAAAACAAGTAGCAAATTATAAACGCTTAATTAGCAAATCAAACTTTTCAGCGAGTGTCATTATCAACACAGTGTGCTGCAGACAAGTATAGGGCTAATTGCAGAAAGGGAACATCGCTAAGTACAGAGAGCTGGCAGGGACAGCCGATGACTGCTGGCAAAGCCAAGTGCAGGCAGGTGTCAGACAGGGGGCTGTGTGGAGGCAGGGCCAAGGGCAAGGAGGAGGCAGACCCAGGTGCAGGCAGGTGCCATGGCCAGGTGCAGGTGGCCTGACTGGGACAAGTGCTTAGAGGTGGCAGGCCCAACCAAGCAGAACAGTCTGCATAAGTGCAAACTTTCCTTGCAAACACAGAACAGATGCACTGTCTATTCAACCATTGCTACAATACCTCAGGAGTATCAGACTCGTGGGAAGGCTCCATTCTGCAACCAATCTATAAGAAAGGCAACATCTTACTGCCTGAGAATTACAGACTAATTGCTCTACTCGACGTGGATGGGAAGGCATATGCTAAAGTCCTACTGAAAGCGCTAGAGGAATGGATCATAGACAACCAAATAATACCATACTACCAGACTGGATTCCGGGCGAACTGATCAACAATGGAAAATGCCATAGCATTATCATACCTGGTAACTAAGGCCACAGAGTGGAGAAACCCACCCCTGTATGCCTGTTTTGTTGACTACAGTGCTGCCTTTGATGGCATCGACCGCAATATACGGTGGGAAAAGCTTGCAAAGTGGGGGATACCAGGGAAACTTCTGGCAGCCATCATGTCCCTCCATACTGGCACATGGGTCCGCACGAAGCTCACACAGACACACGCAACTGCCAAGACCTATACGAACAAAGGGTTAAAACAGGGCTGTGGGATTGCGCCAACACTGTTTAGCCTATACACCGCGGACCTGGGAGCAGCACTTTCTAAAACTAATATTTTTCCACCTAAATTGGGGCACCTTACAATACCCATCATGCAATATGCGGACGATCTTGTCATCTTGGACCAAACCAGAGTGGGCATGAAAAGGGCATTGGAGACTCTTCATTTATATAACTCAGAAAACAAGCTCCAAACCAATGCAAATAAAACCAAGGTATTGGTCTTTGGACATAAACCAAAAAAATCTCTGTTGGGTTGGAACATCGGACCACTCAGAATTGCAACTGCAAATAAATATACCTACTTGGGTGTACAATTCTTAGATACCAGCAGAACAACCTCCCAGGCCTAATCAATGGAGATAAAACCTGCTAAGGTCACACATGCCCTATGTAAAATCCATCAGAACCTTGTGAGTCACTCAACTGAGGGCATCCGAAGAGTAATACAAGCCAAGCTATTTTCAACAATCAGCTATGGCCACCTGGCTTTCCCGGGCCTATTGTCAGATAAACTGGAGCATCTACATATTATGGCTTTCAGGAAAATCTTCAGGCTACCATTCTCGACAAGGCGCACACTGATCAGATTTGAGTTTAACTTAACATCAATGGACATAGAATGCAAAAAAGGCAGAGTGAAGCTATACCACTGTGTGAACAAGGCTAGCCCGGGTACCTTAAGGGAAGCACTTCAAACACTCTTCATGGATCAAACCAGTCGATGGACCAGGTACCTTGTTTCAGCTAATAAAACACTATGCCTGACAACTGATCAAATATTAAATCTGCCAACAGTTAGCCTAAGAAACCTGTTAAAAAACAGGGAAAGACCATCTCAAGGCTCCGAGATATAGATACGATCTGAATGATTTGTGGCGCTGAGGGCCTCGCAAAATCACATGAAGCCACTCAATGCCAACCATACCTGAATGCCGGCCTGGGGAGATATGCTCTTCAAAATGTCTTGAAGACCAGGCTGCTAACCCTACTAATAAAGGACCATAGGGCTCACAGGTCAACCATACCAACTGGAAATAGAGGATGTCGACTGTGTCACTTCCACACAGAATCAGCAGAGCATATCATCTGTTGTTGCCCAG
This sequence comes from Lissotriton helveticus, assembly GCF_964261635.1. Classification (NCBI taxonomy): domain Eukaryota; kingdom Metazoa; phylum Chordata; class Amphibia; order Caudata; family Salamandridae; genus Lissotriton; species Lissotriton helveticus. The sequence continues at coordinate 1,178,046,621 of NC_136072.1, read as the reverse complement.
GGTTGGTAAGTCCGAGGTGCAAATACTTAAGGGCAATATTCAATCTTAATAAAGTAAGAACATGCAAGGAGGCCTTAGCGCACATTTATACCACAACAGTGCCACACGTACCTATCATAACAATGTGCCTTACTTACATTCAGAGGTACACATGGGGAAACAGCCTTTACTATGCAGCCAGAACTATGTATTACCATTACAACGAACACAGTGTTACTACGTGTTCCATAACCACAGTTCCATTACCGCGCAAGACGTTAGAACGACTTGCATTATGGAATATGTTGTTGGTAAGTGTGGGTGCAAAATTCGTTCCGCTCATGGAATTTGCGGATTTTCGGCAATTTCACGATTCGCGAATCTCGCGAAATTGCCGAAAAATCCGCAAATCCGCACGCGGCCAGATTTACATTCTGGCAGGATGCTCCTGCAGAGGTAAGGCAGGTAATGGCGCCGGCATGCTGCCAGAGTTGAAGTTGCTTACTTGTTGCAACTATTCTCTGACGCTGTCCTGACACTAAACAGCCGGGTGCCCGAGGCAGGGTCAGAGAATAGTTACAACTAAGCAGGTGCCCGAGTTGAAGCTCAAATTCAGTAACGCATTCAGAAGCCCAAAAATAATCGTGAGCTTTGTCGAGGCTGGGCAGGTGTGCTTTCTCCCCATATCTACCGTCGAAAATTAGCTGTGATGCTGGAAAGAGGCCTCTGCATCCTTCACTTTCACGAGCGCAATCCCCGTACAGTTCCTGTGTCCAGGAGCTTTTTTCTCCTCATCTGGTGCTCTGATTGGTCTCTGACCTTTTTTACACACAAGAGGCATGTGAACTCGCATAGAAGCCCCGCTCTTTGGCCCCACCCACACACTAGTGGTGTGCACCATCTTCCTGCCATTTACCCACTATGATGGACAGTTCACTCAAGGGACCCCTGCGCCCTTCGGCGCGATGGCATAGTAACACACACATGGTCACTGGAGATGACTCTTCTGGCACTTTACGCAGCTGTAGTGTAGGAAAAGCCCTATACATTTACCCAATGAGGTAGCACTTACTGATAAGCCAGTAGAAAGTACTCCAGTAATATATTTCGAAATATCGGCAAGTTCGCAGATTTTTCCGCGAATTTGTGTATTTTTTTTGCAATTTCGCACGAATTCGCGGACCGCAGATCTGCAAAATTCGCCCATACTTAGTTGTTGGATTTAAGTCCAACGCCTTCCTTAATGTTGCACAGACTGGAGTTGGAACAGTAATATATACTATTCCAAAGTCCAGAGCTTCCCTAAGGCAAGTCGTTGGAACGACTTTCCATGTAAAGGATCGCGTGGTAACAATACGTTTTTATTGCCTGCGTTGTAATGGCATGCATTGTAAAAGCATGCGTGATTGTGCCATACACATGCACCACAGTGCTAGGTTTGAATTTAACTGGTGGTGACCCACACATTCTGTTTCGCTGTTGGAAATTGATTACTGGTTGAGGTGGGTGTAACCCTACTCAAGGAGCAACCACAATCTCTGTCCTTTGTGAAACACAATCAAATCACAAATTAACCTGTGCTGAACACTCTGGTAGCTTGACACAAAAGCAATCAGGTTTAACATAGATGCATTGTGCAAATGTATGCAGCACTTAAAAAAGTGAAAACACAAAACAAGAAAAATCCCACACCACTTTAGAAAAACGAGTAAAATTGAATAAATTATTTGCGAATAAAACAACAAAACTCCAAACAGTAGAACTGGAGCAATTTCAAAGTTTTAGAGAAAAATAGTGCTTAAAAGTACAAAGCATTAACTGGGAAATCTTGTCACGCCGGACTGGGACAAAGTGACAAGTTCAGGCTGACCACGAAGGAGCACAGGCCAGATACAGGGACCAAGTTAGGCCCGCTGAGCAAAGTACCATAAATCCTGGTGTACAATGCATTGTGAGATGCTGCATTGAGGATGTGTTGCGCAGTGGTGGATCTGAGGAGCTGCGTGTCTTTATTTGCAGAGTCCTGCGTCATAATTAAGGATGCTGTCAATGAGTGACTCGTAATGCGAATACCTGCGTTGAGGATGCATCATGCAGTGGCAGTTCAGAGGAGACTGAGGGCTGCAATGCAGGGTCCGAAGTTAGGAATGTGACACTCTGCGATGGTTCTGATGCGGCTGCAAGGAGATGTGTCTTGCTGCATCGGTTTTGCTCACAGGACCACAGCTGGACTGGAAGAGTACCTTCAGGCCCACTTCCAAGGGTCACGGACTGAGTGGCAATACTTGGGGGCGGCAGGATGCACAGCAGACAGAGTCCAGGTGCTGGGTTCAAGGTGGTTGGAGCCTTTTCTGTCCCTGAGGCTCTGATCAGGAGTAGGCCTGGGCAGTAAACTCTCCTCAGTTTGCAGAGTTTGTGGAGTTCTCCACACTTCGCAGAGCACGCAAAGTTTTTCCTCAATCGTACACATCAACGTTAAGTTGGCAAGCGCGAGCGAGGAAAGTAAAATGCTAGACCACCTTACAGTGAGCGATCACTCACGCTGAGACACCATCCTTTTGTGTTGAGGAAGCTGCCCCGCGAGTAGAAAATATACTCGTTCTGCAGAAAGAAGCATCGCCCTCTGGCGCTGCACGTGATGCTGCTAGCAATGATTTTCCAGCATGGTACAAACTCCCAGTGCTAATAATCAGCACAAACAGAGTGACCTAATGCACTCTGCCGCTTGCGGAACTCCGCGTAATGTGGCAGAGTTGTTTGATCACTTTGTAGCATTCCACGTAACGGAACTCCTCAAACTCCACCCAGGCCTAATCAGGAGGCCAGACAACTAGCTCTTGGAGTCACTCTGGTGGTCCTGGGTTCAAGGTCTTGGTCCAGTCCTTTCACTAAGGCAGCAGGGCACCATAGTAGCAGCCCTATTTGCAGTGTGGCACAGCAGATTCTTCGATAGGTACAGAAGTGTATTGAAGAGTTAGGACTGATGGCCCAAGATTTATTCTTTTGCCCAATTGGAAGCAGGATAGGTTCTGTAGATATCCACCCGAGGTGCTTGGAATTTTCTGCCTCCCTCCTCTGACTCCAGCTTGTGTGGGGTTACAAAGACTTGTATGTAACTCTTTCTGAGTGTACTCAGGGAGACCCTTTGTGATGTGCAAATGTGGTAGGTGACAGCTCTGCCCCCTCAATAAGTCAGAGACGGCTCATCCTGCCAATTCCTATTCGCATTTGTCTCACTATCTGGGAGCAATACACAAAGACCAACTGCCAGCTACACCTAGTCATGTGACCCAGGAAACAGGCTGCAGGGTCTACATGGTTAGGAGAAGAAAATGCCAACTTTCTAAAAATGGCATTTTTAGAACTGTGACTTAAAATCCGACTTTAACATTAAAGAGGGTTTAAAGTTACTATTCTTTAGACAGCAAACTCAGCATTCCTACTAGCTTCCAATTGGAAATGTCGCACTTATTAAATGTAATAGGGCAACCCAATGATATCCTATGTGAGAGGTACACCTTGCAGTAATAAACAAGCATTTGCAATACAACAATTCTTGCATTCACACATGTTTGAGCTATTGGCATTGTAAATGACAATGCATTTATTTATGTTTTGGGTTTAAAACAAAAATAAAAGGCATTGTCATTTACAATACTAATAGCTTAAACTCTCGCAAATGCGAGACCTATTGTATTGCAATAAAGGGCTTTCTCGACCCCTTGTTAGATTGTAAATATCAAAGGAGTAGATCGACCTGCAACATCTTCAAAGTAGTGATAAATAGTGCTGTGAATAAGATGTGTAAGTGCTGTGAATTACACAGACACAAAGTGTGAAGTGAGAGTTACACATGATCCAAGCTATAAACAATAAGAAAGTACTCCAACACCTTTCGCTCTGTGATTACACCGTCAGGTCTCAGGAGGAAGAGCAGGAGGAAGGGCTATTCCCTCCCCTCCTCATGATTTGAGTGTTCAGTGTGGCATTGCGTAATGTCATTGCTATCTTTGGCATAATAAAAAAACATTCCAGCTGTAGCAGGGGCCTGGCTTCACCTCCTGGTGCAGTGCAGGCTATGCTTTATGGCAGGCATGGAGGGATGGTCTTGGCTGCAGCTCCGACCTCGTACAGTGCCCCTGCTATTACTGGTGAGGGAGAGGCACTGTGGTGGTGGTATTGGTAATGGTGGTATTGGCATTGGTGGTTGTGGTAATGGTGGTACTGGTGGTGGTGTTGGTGGTGTTATTGGTGGGGTGGTATTGGTGGTGGTAATGGTATTGGTGGTGGTATTTGTGATGGTTGTATTGGCTGTGGTGATGGTATGTGTGGTGGTATTGGTGGTGGTGGTGGTATTGGTGGTATTGGTGGCAGTGGTATTGGTGGTGGTGGTATTAGTGGTGGTATTGCAGGTGGTGGGGTATTGGTGGTGGTGGTGGTATTGTTGATGGTGGTATTGGTGGTGGTGGTGGAGTTAGTGGTGGTGGTATTGGTATTGTGTTGGTGGTATTGGAGGTGGTGTTGGTATTGTTGGTGGTATTGGTGGTGGTATTGGTGGTATTGGTGCTGGCATTGGTGGTGGTATTGGTGGTGGTGGTATAGGTGGTGGCATTGGTGGAGGTGGTATTGGTGGTATTTGTGATGGTATTGGTGGTAATGGTGGTGGCGGTATTCATTGCGGTATTGGTAGTGGTATTGGGGGTGGTGGTTTTGGTGTTGGTGGTATTGGTGGTGGGGTTGGTATTGGTGGTGGTGGTATTGGTGGCATTGGTGTTGGTGGTATTGGTATTTGTGGTAGTGGTATTGGTGGTGGTGTTATTGGTGGTGGTAGTATTGGTTTTATTGGTGGTGGTGGTATTGGTATTGGCGGTGGCATTGGTATTAGTGGTGGTGGTATTAATGGTGGTGGTATTGGTGGTGATGGTGGTGGTATAGGTTATGGTGGTGGTGATGGTGGTGGTGGTGATATTGGTGGTGGTATTGGTGGTGGTGGTGGTATTGACGGTGGTGGTATTGGTGGTGGTATTGGTGGTGGTATTGGCTGTGATATTGGAGTTGCTGCTGAGCCCACTCCCCAGTGCCTTGAGACTCTCACGGGTGAGTAGCACGCTTACAATACCCTGATTGATTGATTGGTATTGGTAGTGGTCGTATTGGTCTTGGTATTGGTGGTGGTTGTATTGTTGGTGGTGGTATTGGTGGTGGTGGTATTGGTGGTGGTGGTGTTGGTGTTGGTGGTATTGGCAGTTGCATTGGTATTGGCAGTGGGATTGGTATGGTGTTGGTGGTATTGGTGGTGGCGGTATTGGTGGTGGTGGTATTGAAGCGAGTGATATTGGTTTTAGCGGTGGTATTAGTGGTGGTGGTGGTATTGTGGTGGTATTGGTGGTGATGGTGGTATTGGTGGTGGTGGTATTGGTAGTCGTGGTATTGGTGGTATTGATGGTGGTGGTATTGGTATTGGTGGTGGTGATGGTATTGGTGGTTATGGTATTGGTGGTGGTGGTATTGGTGGTGGTGATATTGGTGGTTGGTGGTATTAGTTATGGTGGTGGTGATATTGGTGGTGGTATTGGTGGTAGTGGTATTGGTGGTGGTGGTATTGTTGGTGGTTGTATTGTTGTTGGTGGTATTTGTGGTGGTGGTATTGGTGGTGGTGGTATTGGTATTGGTGGTGGTTGTATGTTGGTGATGGTATTGGTGGTGGTGGTATTGGTGGTGGTGGTAATGGCAGTTGTATTGGTATTGGCGGTGGTATTGGTATGGTGTTGGTGGTTTTGGTGGTGGCGGTATTGATGTTGCTGCTGACCCCCCTCCCCAGTGCCTTGAGACTCTCACGGGTGAGTAGCACGCTTACAATACCCTGATTGATTGGTATTGGTAGTGGTCGTATTGGTCTTGGTATTGGTGGTGGTTGTATTGTTGGTGGTGGTATTGGTGGTGGTGGTATTGGTGATAGTGGTATTGGTGTTGGTGGTATTGGCAGTTGCATTGGTATTGGCGGTGGGATCGGTCTGGTGTTGGTGGTATTGGTGGTGGCGGTATTGGTGGTGGTGGTGGTATTGGAGCGAGTGATATTGGTTTTAGCGGTGGTATTAGTGGTGGTGGTGGTATTGTGGTGGTATTGGTGGTGATGGTGGTATTGGTGGTGGTGGTATTGGTAGTGGTGGTATTGGTGGTATTGATGGTGGTGGTATTGGTATTGGTGATGGTGATGGAATTGGTGGTTATGGTATTGGTGGTTATGGTATTGGTGGTGGTGGTATTGGTGGTGGTGATATTGGTGGTGGTGATATTGGTGGTTGGTGGTATTGGTTATGGTGGTGGTAATGGTGGTGGTGATATTGGTGGTGGTATTGGTGGTGGTGGCATAGGTGGTGGTGGTATTGTTGGTGGTGGTATTGTTGTTGGTGGTATTAGTGGTGGTGGTATTGGTGGTGGTGGTATTGGTATTGGTGGTGGTTGTATGTTGGTGGTGGTATTGGTGGTGGTGGTATTGGTGGTGGTGGTATTGGCAGTTGTATTGGTATTGGCGGTGGTATTGGTATGGTGTTGGTGGTTTTGGTGGTGGCGGTATTGGTGTTGCTGCTGACCCCCCTCCCCAGTGCCTTGAGACCCTCACGGCAGAGTAGTGCGCTTATAATACCCTGATTGATTGATTGGTATTGGTGGTGGTTGTATTGGTGGTAGTTGTAATGGTATTGGTGGTGGTTGTATTGTTGGTGGTGGTATTGTTGGTGGTGGTATTGGTGGTGGTGGTATTGGTATTGGTGGTGGTTGTATGTTGTTGGTGGTATTGGTGGTGGTGATATTGGTGGTGGTAGTGGTATTGGTGGTGGTGGTATTGGCAGTTGTATTGGTATTGGCGGTGGTATTTGTATGGTGTTGGTGGTATTGGTGTTGGTGGTATTGGTGGTGGTGGTATTGGTGTTGGTGATATTTGTGGTGGTGGTATTGGTGGTGGTGGTATTGGTGTTGGTGATATTTGTGGTGGTGGTATTGGTATTGTTGGTGTTTGTATGTTGTTGGTGGTATTGGTGGTGGTGGTAGTCGTGGTGGTGGTGGTGGTGGTACTGGTGGTGGTGGTATTGACAGTTGTATTGGCGGTGGTATTGGTATGGTGTTTGTGGTTTTGGTGGTGGTGGTATTGGTTTTGGCGGTGGTATTGGAGCTAGTGATATTGGTTTTAGTGGTGGCATTAGTGGTGGTGGTGGTATTGTGCTGGTATTAGTGGTGATGGTGGTATTGGTGGTATTGGTAGTGGTGGTATTGGTTGTATTGATGGTGGTGGTATTGGTATTGGTATTGGTGGTGGTGGTATTGGTGGTATTGGTATTGGTGGTGGTGGTATTGGTGGTGGTGATAATGATGGTGGTGGTATTGGGGTGGTGGTATTGGTGGTGGTTGTGGTATTAGTATTGGTGGTGGTATTCGTGGTGATGGTATTGGCAGTGGTATTGGAATTGGTGGTGATGGTATTGATGGTGGTGGGGGTGGTGGAGTTGGTGGTGGTCGTGGTGTAGGTGGTGGTCGTGGTGTTGGTGGTGGTGGTGGTATTGGTGGTGGTGGTATTGGTGGTGGTATTGGTGGTGGTATTGGAGTTGGTGGTACAGGTGGTGCTGTTGGTATTGTTTGGTTTGATATTTGTGGTGGTTGTGGTAATGGTGGTGCTGGTATTGGTGGTGGTGGCATTTTTGGTGGTAGTGGTTTTGGTGGTGGTACTGGAGGTGGTGGCATTGGTGGTGGTGGTATTGGTGGTGGCGGTATTGGTGGTATTGGTTGTGGTGTTGCTAGTAAAACAGGCTTTTTGAAAACAACCCGTCAGGTGGCTTTAGTATAGATGTCATGTAACACAGATGTGCTGTTGTCAGTATGTACTACCTGGAAATCACGTGACTTAATTTGCTAATCATTTCTAAATCCATTTTACTTGGGGTGTTGAAACAGACAGAGGTAATGCTGGGTTAAAGTGATTGAAAGCAGGTGCTCATGTTATGGGAGTGGCTGTGCTGCTTAAAAAAACACAAGCAGTTTTAGCTGAAGCAACACATGTCCGGCCTGCAGTAAGAGAAACTCATTAAAGTAAATAGTGCTTACAGACCAAATAACAGGTCCTGTGTAACAACAAGAGTAAAAGGGTCAGTAGCCATGAGCCATGGGAGGTTACAAATGAAGACAAGGCCGTACTAAGGAGGGACCAACAAGCCTATTAACGAACCACAAGGCAGCATTCACCAAAGACAATGACACAAGCCGATGAAAAGTATGGGCAGGTAGTGGGCGCAGCCACCCTCCCATACTCTACTCCAGCAGTCTCGCAGAGCGAGCAGCGCATGCGCGCTGCCGCTAGGCTCAACGTAAAAATGAATGTAAGTATTTTTTCACTACCAGAACATGTAAAACCTTAGAAATGCACTGGACCGTGACCTGTGGGCTGTTTAGGGGCGTACGCCTAGAAGTGACGTATATGTATTACACAGGGAGTTCTAGGCCTGGCAAAAGTTGTATTTTGCCAGGTCGAAATGGCAGTTTAAAACTGCACACACAGGATGCAATTTTCAGGCCTGAGACATATTCAAAAGGCTACTATAGTGGTGGCACAGTCAGGGCTGCAGGCCTACTAATAGCATTTAATTTACTGTCCCTGGGTAGATGTAGCACCACTGTACTAGGATCTTAGGAGTAAAGAAATTGTGACAAATGGGTGTAAGCCAATTTCACCATGTTTAAAGGAAAAAGACAAACACCTTAGCACTGGTTAGGAATGATAAAGTGTGCAGAGTCTTATAAGTCAGCAAAAACAGCTTCAGAAACAGGGATCGGTAAAGGCAAAAAGTTTGAGGATGACCGAGCAGAAACGGTCAGGTTCAACACTGGCCAATGGGGAGATGTGACCATAATGACACATAACACACCCCTGCACTCTGGCCTAGATGCAGATGTAAGTTGCTACAATCTTACAAGCAGGTGCTGATGCAAGCCTGTGCTCATGGCCCTCCTCGTAGTGGTAATGGAGGCACACCCATGTGTGAACATGCAGGTCTTATGCCACAACATGATTGGTGCATGTAAGAGAGGCTTCAGGTACATCTTGGTCTCAACAACTTCTCCAGCCCCAAGTACACATTCTGGCTGCTTATCTTCTCAAATACAAGCAGGGATAGCTCTGGTGCACAAAAACTCCACTGCCTGTCCTTGAACCCTAGAGAAATGAGCTTTACTCCATGGCCACACGTTTTGAGACTTACATTGTTCAGCTCTTTGACTAGTCAGTGTATGTTGCTGTTTCAGGTGTTTCCAGGGCCTGCTGCTGTGTACCTTGGATTGCATCTTGGTTGGTGTGTGCCTTGTGAATGAGGTCATTGGTGATAAATCATGGTATGTGTTAGGCATGGGTCTTGGGGAGAAGCTGTGGTGCTTCTCTTGAAGGTTGGCTCTCTGTTTACATCACTTAGGGCCAGATGTAGGTCGCCAAATACAGGTCGGTAACGGACGATTTTGGCCGTTACCGACCGGTATTTGGAGTTTGAGATGTAGGGGGCCTAACTTTACAGAATCGGTAAAGTTACAGATTCGGTATATTTACCGATTTGGTATAATACCGAATCGGTAAATTTACCGATTCTGTAAATCCAGATGTAGGTGGCACTGAAAACAGTGCCACAGGCCCTTAGGAATTCATTATTTACCACCAAATAATACTTGGCGGTAAATAATGAATTTCTGTGTACATGCACATCTGTGCATGTACACCGGTGCCATGTGGCACACATACATGCCCTAAGGGCATGTATGTGTGTCACATTGCACACAAGCCAGAATCAGGGGTGCAACAAGGTGTCAAAGTGACACCCTGTCCCCCTTGTAAATTCGGTAATTTTACCGAATCGGTATTTACCGATTCGGTAATTAACATTGATTCCTGTGGGCCTCAAAGGCCATAGGAATCAATGGCAATTACCGAATCGGTAAATACCGATTCGGTAATTACGGAATCATACCGATTCGGTAATTGAATAGGTAAAGATACCTACATCCCGATTGCCAGTTCTTAAAAACCGAATCGGTATGATTCGGTATTTAAGAATCGGTAATCTGGGATTACCTACATCTGGCCCTAAATAAATTGGTGCATTGGGGGTATTGTCCCATTTTCCTGGGCTCAGTGCATTGATAGGTTTCCTAAGCAGAAATATTCCAGTCTCAAGGTTTCATTTACCCAAACTGAAGGCTCCTGCAGTCATTCTCTTGGTGTGTTTCAATTTAACTGATTTTCAGAAATAAATCACTTGTCGCTGTACATGTCATTTGCGTCATCATACCAGGAAAATAAATCAAATGTTTCTGCAAAGCGCACTGCTAAAACTGCAATACAAACAACATTAACAAACCTGTTCCTCTTCAGAGGCTCCTTCCCCCAAGGATGAAGCAAGTGACACACAGCTGTGATATATGGCATCACAAGCACCGCCTTCACTTCTCACTTTGTTTGTTGTTTGAAATGTCCCAGTAAAACAGACATCATTAAAAGATGCTCTCCGCCTCAGCCCGTCTTCCAATAATGATGTCGCAGCGGAAACACTGCTAAAATAAACAACATTAAAAAGAGAGTGTTTATTTCATGTATTTCTCCAAATTAGACATCAGCAGGGGTGACAGCATCCCACGATGCTTCCAGTGGAGGCTGACAAACAGAAAGCATGGTTCAAAAACCTCAAACACACTCCTTACAAATGAGCCAGACAAGCGCAGCGCTTGGAAAGTACTTCAAAAGCATTACAAAGTTTCTTTCGGAACTCAGACGACCAATCCCCTACCTGCACATTCAGGACTTGGAAATAAGCAACAGAATCAACAAAAATAAACACACACTGCTGCAGCCGAAGCTCCCCAGCAAAGGCACCACACCAGGCCACATTCCCAGAACCATCAACAATGCTGCCAGGATGAATGACAATGGAAACAAAACTGGCAGATGCAGGGCTTTAAGTGGGATGAAAAAACTAGGGGGTCTCTCAAAGGGGTGTGTCCAATGTAACTAAGGGCGTGGCTTAAAACATGTAAGCTAAAAATCTGTGCTTAGCATAGTGTGCCGCTGGACTTGTATTTTGCTGTTTCTGTCATTGCATCCAGATATGAGACAACAAGTAACATCATATCTACAACAAGTCAGGACTATTGGCTTTGTCAATGGTTAGTTGCATAAGATAAATAAGCAGAAACTATGGCTTGTATATAATATTGAAAAAGCTTCCACTTAAAGCCCTGGTGACACCACAACAATGTTGCTGCTCCTTAGTTTCAAAAAAAGAAGGGAAATCCAGAGAGAAAATGACTCTTTAAAGGATTTCCTATCCCCCACAACGCTCACCTGGCGTGACGTCATGCAGTAACTTCTCCACTAGTGAGAAGTGTGAGCACACGCACATCGATGTGGCTGCTGTCACTGCAGGCCGGAAAAAAACAGACCACCTGTGCCAGGGCACAAAACAGAGCCTGATAGAGACCCGTTTCGAGGCCCCCTTTAAAAAAACTGCTGGTGCTCAGACCCAGTGAGACCCGGCACACTTAAAGCCCTTGGCAGATGCTTCTGAACCTGCAGCAATTACCTGGAAGCATGTGTGGAAATTAACAGAAAAAGAAATGCAATAAACTCTCAATGAATATGGATCCTTTGAGAAATGTGCGTGGGATAAAATAAAGGAATCAGAACCCTTACTACAAAATAAGGAACTGTATACGTTACACTCCTGTTACTTGTTTCAGCAACTGTCTGTGCAACACAGCCAACAAAGTATTCCGAGTTAGCACAAAGGGGCCAATAATGTGGAAATAAGAGGGGCAATGCTAGGCGATATCCAGAGCCACTAGTAATTATGCAAATTTGCAGTTGAGGAGTTTTCCACATAAATATGGATTTTCCTCTCTTGCCATATAATCCATTAGCTTCTGCATATTCTGCAGATTACAAAACTATATATTTCTTACTCAGACAGGTCAAAAGTTACTAAAAACACAATGACACGTGTTTGCAGTGCAGTGAATGGACCTTTGTAAAAAAATAGCTTGTCCCCTTTTTTAGTAACTCATTGATGCATTTGGTAGGGGTGGGTGGACCTCACTGATTTTTAATTAGCGGAATTCCGCGGAGTTCCCTAAAAAGTCTGTGGGATTCAGGTATGTGATGCTACTCACGCTGATTTTCAGTGACGGGAGCTTGTCCCGCACTCTAAAACCAGTGCAAACGGCACCACGCGACATACCAAAGGGCAATGCTTCTTTTTGCTGTTCAAGTAGATTTTCTACTCGAGTGGCAGCTTTCGCAACGTAAGCAGCAACTTTCTCAAAGTGAGCGGTAGCAAACTGCCATGACCACCCGTGTTGGCTCGTTTTTTCTTCCTGGTAACTTAACATTAGTGAGCCATGCGCAAGAAAAACTCTGCCACATGGCAACTGGCAGAGTTTTTGCCAAAACTATGTGCTCCAAGTGGAGTGCGGAGTGTGCAAGTGTCTGTGAACGCCGCTGGCGGAGCGCAGTTTACCGCCCACCCCTAGTATTTGGGAGTGAAACAGGTACTGTTGAGGAGAAACCTTTGCCCAGGCAGTGGTAACCTGTGTAAAAATCACAAAGGAAGTCATGCTACCACAAAATGAGCCACATTGCTGCATAATTTAGTTAATCTTGCCACATCATTTGGTCCTTCCTCGCCACAAAACTCCAATAACCTTAAGTATTACATTGACACACAGCTTTCCTTTCTTTGGTTTTCCACATTAACAGTATTTCTAGTCAAAATGGCATTACCTCATACTCTTTTTTTCTAAGCAGGCATTAACAATAAACTGTTAATGGTAACACCAATTAACCTGCTTGTTTTGCTGTTGAATCTGGACCTGTGGTTCTGAGATCTACTGAACTGAGTTTGACTATTTTTCAACCATCTAGTTACAAACCAGGTGGTAATAACAGCAGCCTGACCACCCTCCCCCAGACTGAACCCCCTAAAGCCTCTGCTGGGATAAAGCATTACCTGGCCACCTGAGAGCTCACTTCGTCATTTGGTCTCAAAGTCCCCTGGCACGCCATGCTGCTGTGTCCTTAACTACAGAGGTTGATGGGATACTGAATACTGAATGAGCTGAACAGCCCCACTTTTGGCCCTCCAGACATGTTCATGCACTGCCACTGCAGCCCCAGCCCCTCACTCTCAGTCACCATCAAGCACCTCTTAACAGCTCCTCAAGGGCTGAAGGTGTGAGGGTTGCCATCCCGCTGTGCCTCTCCAATGCTGCTGGGTATCTGAGCATTGGTACTGCATTGGAGTCTGTTACACCCGACCTCAACAGCATCGGAGTCAAGAAGGGAGGTGGGTGGAAGCTGTGCCGGCGGTAGGGTGTTGCGACCGGTGCCCGGTTAAAATTATGGACCAATGGCGTCGATTCTTTAACTGACGCCATTGGTCCATAATTTTAACCGGGCACCGGTCGCAACACCCTACCGCCGGCACAGCTTCCACCCACCTCCCTTCTTGACTCCGATGCTGTTGAGGTCGGGTGTAACAGACTCCAATGCAGTACCAATGCTCAGATACCCAGCAGCATTGGAGAGGCACAGCGGGATGGCAACCCTCACACCTTCAGCCCTTGAGGAGCTGTTAAGAGGTGCTTGATGGTGACTGAGAGGGAGGGGCTGGGGCTGCAGCTTCGGGAGCAGGGGCATCTATTCAGATGCAAATAGCCCTGAATGGCCATGTCTCTGCAAGTTAGAGGGGCCTCATACATTCCCTTTCTGCCCACGGCCCCAAACATCCTAGAACCGACACGGAGGCAGCACGTGGTTCTCTTCACAGAGCTTAATTACTGTCACTAAATTGTAAACAAACCTCGGTTCTTCAAACATGCAGTCTATAATGCAATAAAATAAAGAAATGGCACAATCGCACCCACACTGAATAACAAAGTATGGAGGACAATCAGTTAAATCAGTTCTCTTAGAGTATCTCCTTTAAGTACTGTACATCACATTGGGGGATGGCAAAACTAACATTTTGGAAAGAGATCCTGTCTTCTCGTTGTCTTGTTCAGGAGGGGGTGAGGAGCTCTACCCCAGCCTGGAAGAGACCAAGATGATACTAGAATACTGCATGCCCACCCCTGTGCCCACCCTGGTGGATCCTGATTCCCCTCCTGTGATGGCTCCTGCCCCCTCCCCCCCCCAGTGATGGCTCATGTCCCCCCATGTGGTGGTTCCTGTCCCCCCTGCCTGTGATGGCTTCTGTCCCCCCCTGTGGTGGAACCTGTCTCTGCCCTCGGTGGCTTCTGGTCAAGTCCTGGAATGGCTCCTGCAGCGAGGGTGAAGTTCTTGATGGGCCTCTTCTCAAAAAGGCTCAGCTCAAAATTAATATGAAAAGGTGGGCGAGTGAGGAAGTGAAGGGATGGGTGGACGAATTAGTGAAAGGGTGAATGGATGAATGAAAGATTGAATAGATGGATAATGGGAGAGGATGGATGGATTGATGAGTGAGTGGAAGGATGGAAGAGAGAAAAGGTAAATAGCTGGATGTATGGGTGGAAGGGTAGCTGGATGGGTAAAAGGGTGGATGGATGAGTGAAAAGGTGAATGATGAGTGAGTGAGTGGGTGGATGGATGAGTGAAATGATGGATATATTGATTAATTGAGAAGTGCAAGGGTGAATGGATGGACGGATGAGTGAAAGGGTGGATGTAAGGATGGATGAGTGAGTGATAGGGAGGGTAGATGGACCAAAGAATGAATAGATGAGTGAAGGAGTGAAAGGATAAATGGATGAGAGAAAGGATGGATGAGTGATAGGGTCAATGGATGGATTCAGGAGTGGATGAGTAGAAGGATGGGTGGGTGGATGGATGGAAGGAAGGATTGCTAAGTGAAAGGATCGATGGAGAGAGAAAGGGAGGATGGATGACTGAAAGGGTGGACGGGTGGAAGGATGAGTGACTGGGTAGATAGATGAGTAAGTGAAAGGATGGCTGGATGGGTGAAAGGGTAAATGGCTGGATGGATGAGTGAATGGATAGATTGGTAGAGGAGTGGATGGATGAGTGTACAGATGGATATGGTGAAAGGGTGAATGAAGGGATGGATGAGTAAAGTGATAGATGGAAGGATACATGATGGATAGGTTTGCAAACAGTTGAATATGTTTGGATATGGCTGGGCTTACTTATAAACTATTGCGCGACCTCTGATGTGTCTGTAATACTTATCCAATTGTCCTGTAGTTTTGTCCTGAATTTTTACACTCACTGTCCTGAATTTGCACCAATGCCAATTGGTCACTGTATGACTAACACCAGCCAATGACTAAAGTGTGGGGACTCAAACCTCACTCTCTCTCTCTGTATGTACACTGCAGGAGGTCCTGGCTAACAGCAGACCTTAATAAGTATGGGAAAAGCCAACAGGTCTCACATTTCAGACTTATTACCTTTGCCCATGGTTTTAAGCCTCCCAATATTTGCCAGTGATTTTGAGCATCACCTCTGCAGCGCAGCAAGGCTAAAGAATAATAAAAGCAATTCTTTGACGTGGCCACCCACTTCATTTAGAAGGGTGCAGCATGAATGTGGGTGCCTACAAAATGACATAGGAGCTGTTTTTCTGTCTGATTACTGATCTGAGTTGATGGGGTTGGAGTAAAAGGTGAGAGAAGTGCACGAGGGAGAGAGCTGGCAAAACATACACTGTCATGGAGTGCTAAAACGTTAAAAAAAAGTAGTGGTTGAAAAGCAAACAGTGGAAGCTTAGAAGAATGTAAATAAAAAAAGATAATGACAAGCCAATGACCCCTGATAGAGTATTTGGGTGGGATACTGTTCCATCTAGGCAACATAGAACTAGGTGGGCAGACCCATCGGGTCCGCTTACGCCATTGGAGGTGACGAACAGATTCAATGCCCTTTCAGGCATTGATGACTGTGATTGACAGATTGGGTTCCCCGGTAGTCCTCTACCCACTGCTGAAGAAACGAGGCACTTGCAAATCATAGTACCATAGCCTAATTGCTGCCACCGGAACAGGCATCTCAGCCTCCATCCACTATTACCCTCGCTGACCGATTTACATTAAACGGTGAGATAGAGGAAATGGCGGATGTGAATACTAATGCAATCAGCGAACCTTCGGGTCCCTGGGATTGTGTACCGATTAAGCAAAGTTCAACCGACTCACAAATTAAAATTCTTTCCTGGAATGTGGCGGGATTGAAGAGTAAACTGCCCATTTCAGCTTGAGGTTCCTTCATGTCCTTACATGATATCTGCATGCTACAGGAAACCTGGGCGTTAAAAGAAAGTATAGTCCCTGGTTTTGCAACTTTTAACGTCTTAGCAACTATGGGCGGTCGTGGAAGGCCATCGGGTGGGTTGTCCATCTGGGTTGGCACCCATTTGGGGGTCCAGGCAACGCATATCCATACTAATTCTCTAGATGTTCAGTGCGTACTTCTAACCTCGCTAAATAGGCAAAAGATAGCTTTGATTAACGTATACTCAAGGCCAGTCAGGCGGGCCTGGAGTCCAAGGCTATAAAAACTTTATCCAAATTTATTCAGACGATTGATTCTTCCACTGTGATAATCTTGTGTGGAGTTTTCAATTGCCATTTTGAGCCTCTTGTGGACCCAAGTCTGGGTGACCCAGATGAAGTTGAATTGCTGTGGTCTATCCCGGATCCGCTGATTCCCCAGGTCAAGGTTTGGACCCCACTTGTTCTACAACTGCAGTCATTGGCGCCAGTCACTTCATTACGAGCATGCAATGGGAGGGTGGAGCCTGATAGGCCTGGGAGAATTACCTTCAATCGACTAAACCAGACTTCTGTGATTGATTACATATTCATGGAAGCCAGGTTCTGGGATAGGTTGCTTGAGTTTAGGGTTGTTGACAGGTATGATAGCGACCATAATGATTTAGTTCTTTCTCTCAAACCGGGGAGTTTTGGGTTAAATAATTCACCATCTCCCCAAAAAAGTGCTCCACAATCACTAATAATCACCAACTGTAGGCAAAGGGTTAAATGGCCAGACTTCCAGGATTCCCCGAGCAAACTTGCTGACCTGTATGAGACCGCAATTCCGTTTATTGCTGAAATGGGGGATCCTGATTGTATGGGAAGGGCCACTGATATACATAATCAATTGGTGGCCACCTTAAAGGATGCCCTTTGCCCTTTGGTAAGGACTAGCCAGCCCCGGGCCAACAAGCATTTGTGGTTTAACGCCTCATGTCGTAAGTCCAAAAAAGTCTTGTTATCAGTATTAAAAACCAATGACGTTGGAGCTATTAAGGTTCAACGTACTCTGTACAAGAAGGCAATTTGTGACGCTAAGAGGGAACGGGAGGTTCTCCTTTGGGAGGAGTTGGGAGCTGCACTTACTTCTAGGGACTCCAAATTATTTTGGTCTATTGTTGCAACCGGCCTTCACGGCCTTCACCCTGTGCCTGGTCCTAATATTGCTTCGAAAATTTGGGAAAGGCACTTTGGTGGCCTATACGGAATCCCTGAGACTGACACCTTATCTTGTAATATTTCTGAATTCCAACAAATTTTAAATGTTCCTGGGCCTGAAGAGTGTGGAAGGATGACTATAGTCCATAGTCTCCACCCCCAGGTTGAACTTTTTACACTGAGAGAGGTTGAGGCAGCAATAGGTAAACTGCTTCCCAATAAGGCCCCAGGGTTAGATAAATTGCCAGGGGACTTTTTTCGAACACAGCCCAAAATTTTGGGCACCTTACCTGGTCGTTTTATTTAACGGGGTTCTTCAGGGTGCCGATTTGCCCCTACTTGGCTGGGGGCTGAGATTGTGCCAATCCTTAAAAAGGGTTGTCCGCTTACCCCCTCGAACTATAGACCAATTAGCTTAATTGATACATCACAAAAGCTAATGGGGAGGATTGTCCTTGATAGGATTCTTGGGTGGATTGACGAGAATGAGATCCTAACTACATTCCAGGCAGGCTTTAGGTCCGGCACTTCCACCTTAGATCAGATATTTCGCTTGCAGGTCCTGTATTGGAAGGCAGCAAAGGTGGAGGGTGGTAGCCTCTACCTTGTGTTCGTGGACCTGCGGGCAGCTTTCGATCTAGTTCCTCGAGCGAAATTGTGGAAGGTACTGGCAGACCTAGGACTTCCGTCTTATCTGTTGTGCATTCTGTCTAGGCTCCATACAAACAACTATGCCCAGGTAAGGTGTGGTAGGCATGGCGATCTTACGGACCAATTTCCTGTCCACAAAGGGGTTTGCCAAGGGTGCGTATTGGCTCCCACGTTATTCAGCCTTTACATTCATGGACTTGTGGACCATCTGAACGGTGTGGTAGACAATGATGCCCCCACACTGGCCACGGGGAGGGTGTCCGCTCTGATGTTTGCAGACGACACTCTGTTGTTGTCTAAAACATCGTCGGGCATCCAAAAAACACTTGATGGCTTTGTAGAGTTCTGCGCGCTCCGGGGATTGGAAAAAACAAAGTTCATGATATTCAAGCCCCCGAAGCGGACACGTCCAAACCCGGTCCTATATGGTATTCCCCTTGAGAGGGTTGAGACATTTGTTTACTTGGGTGTTACCCTTACAGAGAACTTTGAGTGGAACACACAGATTGCCAAGTCGGTACTAAAACTATCACAGCTAGCTGGGGGCATTAGCAAAGTAGTTAAGGGGTCAACATTTAGGCCGGTGTCCCCGGCCTTAGAAATATACTGTCGCGAGGCTAGAACAGCAGTAATCTATGGGGCGGAGCTTTGGGGGCACAAATATATATCGACCCTTTCAAGGGTGGAACAAACCTTGATGAGGACTCTAGTTGGATTACTGGCTAGTACACCCTTGATCCCCCTTAGAATGGACCTTGGGATGGAGCCAATAGAGGAAATTGCAGGTGCAAGACCAATTATGTACTGGAAGAGGCTGTAGTCAGTCCCAGAATTGGCAGCCTACAGAGCAGAACTATCCGAGATCTGGATTTCTCTTAAATGCAAAAAGAAACCGTGGCTGGAGCATATTAGGGCAGACAGTATCCGGTTGGGTCTCCCGGACTTGTGGGAAAAACCAGAGACTTTTTGCCCTGGGATATCAAAACGAGAACTCCATGCTCTGATACAAATGCAGAACTTCCAAACAATTTTGAGCTCTGCAACTATGGGCAGGCTAACGTCTGAGTTCCTCTTAGTTAAATCGGAATCCAAAATCGAGGAATTCATGGATGTATTTGAACCCCCTCTTGCTAGAAAGTTGTATCTTCAGTTAAGGCATGGCACTTTACCCATTAGGTCATGTTCAACCAAATGGTTCAAAACTAATATTGAAGGTTGCCCTGCCTGTGACTACAAAATTGAAAATGTACCACATGTTTTGTTCTTTTGTTCTGCTTATTCTGCAATTAGAAATTTTTGGCTGATTCCAATCTGTAAGAACCTCAAATTTCTGCATTTTATCCAGGCATGTAGAATACTGACTTATGACACCCATTCCCCCATTGTGTTTGCTGTATCTCTTTTTTTTTTAAAGTATATTTTTATTGCAGAATTACGAACAAAACATCGAGAAAAGCAACCATTAGCACCCCCTCCATACAAGGTACCACATGTTTCCTGGAATGTACACAGCCCATCAGCCCACATCCCGGAGGCCGGGCGGCGCAAGTTCAATGTCCAACAAGGTTCCTAGTATGTTACGTAGGGATGACTGGTCACAAATATAATCCTGTTTCCGCATTTTATGTCCCCACAACAACAACTTCCCCCCCCCCTAGACATCCCCCGGAGGGGTCGTGCTTACCGTACAAGTCACACTGAAGCTGACTGAGTTTACAGAGCATAGTCCCGCCAATGTATCGGTGTGACGACTCACCCGGTTCATACTCTGGGTGCCTGCATCCCAGCTCTAACGGGGCAATCCACGAACTCCTCTACTTCCTCCCCCCTCTAGTTGCTGCTGATGTGGGTGGCGGTGATGTGTGTTGGACAGATGGGCGCGTCAGCAACAATGATTAAATGTTCGTGTTTCTAGTCTCCTGGAACTCAGTTTCCGAAGATCCCTCCTCTGTATCGTCCGTCAAATAATCACACAAGGCCTGCACAATCGTCTCCCAGGCCCTAGCTGCCTCTATGCCCCTCTCATTCCCCAATCTGGTGGCCTGCCGCATCCTCAGTACACTCTCGCATCTCGACCACTTCAACAGCTCATTCGTCCATCTCCCCATCACAGGTCCTTCCTTGGTTTTCCAGCGCCACGTGATCTCCCTCTGTGCTAACATAAGCCCCAAATCAATGAACTTGCTCGTGATTTTCGTTTTCGCTGTGTGGGGAAACCAATGTGTTTGCTGTATCTCGATATCTATTTAGTATGTGGCGTAGGAGACAAACATTTTTAACCTAAATGTTAGCAATTATGAAATGTTATCGTTTTTCTTCATTGATAACTCACAGTTTAATTCTCTTCCTAAACGTATAATGATTATTTATTGTTTTAACAATTGTGCTGGTTTGTATTTTATGTGCACTTTTATGGTCATTGACTGAAATAAAGTTATCAATTGAATTGAAAAGCCAATACTCCAAGGAAGGGGTAAACACAAGAGTGACAATCTGGGACACTAATAAGAAGCAGGGAAATGATAGTGACAGGAAAATCAAGTAATGGTAAGCAATGAGTGGGCTCCAAGCCCCTGTATGGGTCAAACCCACAAAACATCTCCCATGGTATAGGGCATGCACTGTGGAGTAGGGTTGACCCCAAAAAAAACTATTGAATGTTTGATAACTCTGCATATGACCGCAGATACTCCCAGATCCACTCTTCCATCATTCTGAAGTTGGTAAATTGTTGCAACTACTTGGTAACACTGCAATATTAGATACACAAATCAAGCTTAATTCACAGAGCACGCTATTCTCTCCAAGAACCAAACTTATTTTGTTTGTCGGAAGCCCGT
Organism: Lissotriton helveticus; assembly: GCF_964261635.1. Lineage (NCBI taxonomy): Eukaryota > Metazoa > Chordata > Amphibia > Caudata > Salamandridae > Lissotriton > Lissotriton helveticus. The sequence goes on along the minus strand of NC_136072.1, from coordinate 1,178,025,661 downwards.
CCCCCAGGCCCCGTCCACACATCCCTCCCAGATATCTGCTAGTCCTAAACAAATGCGCACCACTGGTAAGAGGGCTATATAAAGATATGGGCTGAACATACAAATTGAATACTGCTCTGATTTATCCTGCTTCATCTTTAACTTCCTGTTAGACCTGACATCTTTTGCCGTGATTTCCTCTGCCTTTTTTGCTTTTAACCACCTGTTTTTGACTGTGTGCTGCATGTCATTTTTGCTGGTTTTAGGACTCTAAGCACTTTACCACTGCTGAGCTATGCAAAACTGCTGGTGTTCCCTGAGTAAAATGTATTGGCGATTGGCTTATCCATGACTGGCATATTTGATTTACTGGGAAGTCCCTAGTAAACTGCACTAGGTGTGCCCTGGGCCTGTAAATCAAATGCTATAAGTGGGCCTGCAGCACTTATTCTGCCACCCACATGAGTAGCTCTACAAACATGTCTCAGTCCTGCTACTGTAGTGCCTGTGAGTGCAGTTTTAAAGGTCTTTACGCAGCGATGGGGAGAAACACGTGTCAGCTGTTATTTCTCGGTTGCGAAGAACCAATAATAAATATAAAACATCAAATCATCGTTATTTACAGCCATTGTTTGATCTACTTAAAAATTATGATTAATCTGATGACCAGAACTTCCAATCTTCTATCCATTGAAATAACTGCTTCGGAGTATATGAATCAGCATTACTTGATTAGGATGTTAATTTCCTCACATCTTTAGCAATTTCTGATTAAAGCAATACATAGTTTATAAAAGCAAGAAGGTTTTTATATTGAGTATTACCCTAACGCAAAAACAATAATTTATGGCATTTTCCTATTTCTGTGCATGCCGCAGAATGCAACAGGCATAGAGAGAGGAAAACATTAGGAGAGATAAAAGTATTTCTCTTTGTTGCACCATTCCTACGCCTCCCTTGGGGAGACGTAGGATTCTGAAGCATTTCCAGTTTTACTAATTCTTGTAAATATGGGATTGCGTCAAGTTCCGTGGATGTTGGATGAAAAAACCGATAGCAAAAACTGTGGAAGGCCCCTTTCACGCAAAGTAATGTGTGAAAGGGGCCCATATTTACAAGGAGATGAAAAGTCACGCAGGGTGACTTTAAGTGGCCTTGAAAATATGGGCAGGCACACTGTTGTTCTTATCTGTTTTGCAGTGCATACAAGCTGTCCTTTGCACCTCCTTAGACTGCTAATAGCTACTTTCCTCGCCTTGAAATAAAACTGCCCAGTAGTGAAATTTTAGACAGACATTTATGTGTCTGACTTCAGCGCATTCCACATTTATTTGCTGATTTAGATCCAACCAGCAGAAGAGAATACTAAAGACTGTGCTAATTAACAGCCACTTCAGTGCTTCTTAAAGCCTGCCAGGCATAGGGAGGAGGATACCAAGATCATAAAAGTGTGAAACGAAGGAAACAGTATATAAAGCTAAGGTTCAAACAAATCGTTTCCTTTGAAAATAGTAATATATCGATAATGTCTAACTAGGCCAGAACCAACAGAACCTTCTCTCTTCTTGCTCAACGCCCTATCTGATTGGAACTATAGTTGTCACAACTCTACAATACAAACGGCAGTACACAGACTATTTACGGACAACTACATCTGTAGAGGATAACAAATTAGAAAAAGGGAGCACTTTACAGAGCACCAGTTACGTTACATGAGGACACACATTCATTTTAGGCACGGGGAGATTAAGTGATTTGCCCAGAATCACAGGAGGTTTTGGCGTCGTTACCGAGACTCGAACGCAAAATAAGACACTGGTGAGTAAAAAGAAAAAAAATCTGAACTTACTGCCTATTAAGGCAGGTTGCATGGGATTTAAAAGTAGGACATGTACCGATTAATTGTAAACATGTTTTTAAACTGACTAGTACCTATTAGCTATTTTCACTGCAGCAGGTATGAGTGTTCATAGGAAAGCACTGGGATGCAATAATAAATACTTAATCTGTATCTCAGGAATGGGACCAGCTAGAAAATTAACTAAGCAACCATTTTTAATAGCTATTGCAAACCCCATGCCATTCTGTAGTCTGATTTGTTTCCAGGTATTACAGAAACGTATGTTTATAATAGTACCTTTGCCCTGACAAGAGTGCCAGGAAGCTAAGGTTTAAGATGCAAGGGAAAAAGATAGATTAGTGCATGAAACGAAATAAAGAAAGAAGGTAAAAAGAAAGATTGGAAGAAAGAACAAAGGATAGAAAAAAAACAAGGATGAAAAAATAAACAGTAATAGAAAGAATAAGGTGCAAAGGAAAGGAAAATAGAAAGATGAAAGAAAAAAGAAAAGATAAAGAAAGAAGAAAGGTGTAATAAAAACATGTAAGGGCAAGAAAGGGAAAGAGCGGAAACAAGAAAGATAATAGGTGATAAAGTAAGTGAGGAGGCAGCAAGAATTGTGGAGAGCAAATAAGAAAAAATAAAATGAAAGTAAAAGTTTCAATAGGAAAGAACAAGTAAAGCGGAAAAAAGAGTGAACGGCAGAGAAAAAAAAAGAAGTAAAATAGAAAGAAAGTAATAAACAAAGACGAAGATGAAAAGAGGAAACTGAAAATAAATACTCAAGTTGCAAGAAAGGTGAAACAAAAGGAAGAAGTCGTAAGTGGAAAAATAAAGGCAGCAAAAAGAATAAAGGGTTAGGAACAAAGACTTATTAAATTAAAGAAAGAAGAGTGGAAATAAAAAGAAGCAGCTAAGACAACAAGAAAGGAAAATGAACAACCTCCCACGAACCAAAGAAAGGGATGTTATTTCGCTGTTGTCAGAGGCCACTGTCAGCTTTATCACCTGCTTGGGTGCATGTCAGAATATCGTCAGTAGAAATATCGTCTGACATACATATCTTGTTCTAAGCATCCCTTAAAAAGTAGCATACTACTGACTGTAGACTTTCTATTATGATCCACAGTAGTTACATTTTTCTAGACAATATTTAGGATCCAATATTTATGTCAGACTCTAATATGACAATCTGTGAGGGACAGACAGAGCCAGTCCAGTGCATTTGATTTGGTATTTGGAGATTAGTAGAATCTGAGTCTTTAGGGGACAGAGGTAGCCAGTTTAGTGCATCTCTTTGCATTTGTTGGCAGAAAAAGGGAAGGCTAGTGTGTGACGAGCTGCCAGGCTTATGTACTTGTTTCTGTGAATTACACTGTCTGAGAGAGACATTATTTCGTAATTCTGTAAAGTTCTTGAGAAAAACATTGTCATTCATATAATGCCAGTAATAAAAATTCAATTACACTTGGTTTATGATCATTATTTCTATTCTGGCAGTCGAGCATTAATTAAATCCATCGTGGAAATGACAAGAGAAAGAAACAAGCACTGGTAATATACCTGAACAACTATTCAAAGTTTGGCTGAAAAATAGTTATGTCAATCTATACATCCTTTACCATAGAGGAAGAGACAAGTGACAAAATCCAGAGCAACCCTATTGGCTTTCAGGAGTAACCTGCACTCGACAGTTGTATCCCACCTCAATCACATTTAGTTCCACAAAAACTGAACAACAATTCCAAATAATGTGAGTCCTCGCATAATGTGAATTTGCACTCTTGTATGAATGCACTCATGCACAAGCTGCTACCAAAATGGCATTATTTTCTGTGTAAGAAAACGTGCTCATAGAGGTGAGCCAGCTCTAGACATACCAGGTCATGGTTACCTTCAAAAACAGGTGCACATCCATAAGCTTTTATGTTTGTCGGAAGGGCCGGAGTAAATCCATATTACCTCCTCGTAAGTCTTCCTCGCCTCATGATTAACAAAGTGAGCTTCAGCTCCACACCAGAACCATCCAAAGCAAAATAGTTAGCCTCCCATGCCTCCCATCCCTTCCCACTATGGCCGACCAATATCACCCATGACCTCTATCGGAGGCGGGCCGGCCCAACCCTTCAGCCTGAAACTACCAAGCATAAACATGAAGCCGATAGCCAGACAGGGAGGGAGGGATGGGAACTCATTTTGGCGAGGAAGACTGTACTCGGAATAATGAAGATTACCGGTAAGTAACCGGGGCATTCACCGCAGTACTGGGATGGAGCATCCTGAAACCTGGTGGGGATATAGAAGAAGGGCATTCTTCCCTGTGGACAAAACGAAAAAAGAGATTTAAAACGGCATAGCACAGATGCATTATATATTTTTGGGGTGACAGTCAGAACATACTTCAAGTGCACATAAACAAACATGCTCAGTTGTAGAGTGAACATTCGGCCTCCTCAAAGGAAGATCCAGAGACCTGCACAAGAGTGGTAGACAAGCTGGCCTTGTTACATGATGTTGTTGCTTCAGAGAGTACAATTTCTCATTGGCAAAGATAGATGTCGACAGCTGGTACGGTGACGCAGATATGCATATTGCATCATCGCGTTACAGCACCGTTGCCCACACATCAAGAATGGCTAGCTGAAGTTTACCGGTTAGCTACGTATGAACTTCAGATTCATAAGGTTCAAGATCTCAAATCCAGGTATTCAATGAGATTTGGGGGCCATTTTGGAGCTTATGTGAATTTTAACTATCTTCCTCTTGTGTGTGGTATACTTCTTTTATCATCTTAACTGTGATGTCAAGTGGAGTGCTTTCATCTATGTTCTGATTTTGGGATGAAATGTTTGAGGTTGGTGGCTTAATCCATTTGTTTGCTGGGCGTATGTTATGTGTGGGGATAGGTTATCCTAGGCATTGGTTAAACTGTCAAGGGAGATAACTCTTTTTCTGCTTATTGGATTGTTATTTTTGTATTTTTCCTTCATTTTTACCTAAGTTCTTATTTGCTTCTTTTTGGGGTCATACTTAGTACAGTGTTTATGTTGGAGTAGAGAACTTTCTTGGAGTACTTTGTATTTCATTACAGCTGTTGTTCACGTAAAATGGCATTTTCAATAAAGAAATGTACAAAAAACAATTTGTTACTAATCTCCTTTAGCCCATAAATAATGCAAATAACATGTTGTGAGATTAGGCTGCATGTGATTTTATGTTTGAATTATTCTTTATTTTTTTATCATATATTCTGTCTAATAACTCTTGTTACATAAATACGACGTGTGAAACCACCCCCAAAAAAAGGGTGTTGGTATATTATACTCCAGATGATTCATGTAAAATAATCACATGCTGTGCAATATTACACAACATTGCCACACGAAAAAGACTCTCCTCTGTGCCTCCTGCTGTGTAATATTACACAACATTTCTACAAGAAACGGATTTCCTGGTGTACCTGCAGCTGAAGACTCCCACGCTGAAGATCCCCGCACCCCAAACCCTGGTCCGGATGCGGTTATGCCGGGACATGGAAGGACCCACTTTGCCAAAATCACAAATAAATGCTTCTGAGGTCTTTTTTATGCACAATAATGAAGATGATCATTACAAATCATGACACCCAATAACTTTGCCAACTGTAGGTATTTTCTGACCATTTTGTAATTTTTTCAAGAGTTCCTACATTTCTTTTTCCAAAGTGGATCTCTGACTTCCCTCTTAATCCTGAAATTGAAATTGTTTAATTTTTCTTTGTGAGAAACCATGACCTATTTGTATTGTACCCCCACTTTTTCCCCCAATTTGACTACTAGGTACTAGTTGTCTGACTCTGGATGTGCCTTGGACTCTGCTAATTAGACCCAGTGCCTGTGCTCTGATTAAAAATATATTGTAATTAGGTGTAATTATAACTGGTAATGACAGCCTAACTGTAAGCCCCTAGTATGAAAAAGGGCATGTAGTTTTAGAGGCCCAGTAGACTCAGTGCACTAAATTGTGCACTACTGTGTTACCTGCTGTCATTTTAAAGGCAGACCACTTTTCAAGCTGCCTTTACATAAAATGTATATGCAAATTCGACTTTGGGATTAAAGGTACAAAGCCTCAAACTACCTTTATTTGTATATATAAGTCACCTGTAATGTCTCTCTTGGTGCCCCAGAGGAAGGGTGCACTTGTAACTGTAAGCAGGGACATTATAAAAAATGTTGTATGAGCCCTGAAGAGGGAAAATTGCCAATTTCATTTGTCTCCATTGTAGCAAACTTGCTCTATAAGCTAACATGGGGTTAGTTTTCGCAAGTATAAATATTGAGAGGAGTGAGCTAGAAATATCATTCAAAGATTCAAAATGATAGCCATGATCAATCTAACAACTTCTCATTGTTAGATATATAACTATTACAGAAAATAAGTTATAGAACTTTATTTTCTGTAAGCCAAACTCCAATTTTCCAGCTGCCCTCTCCCGAATGGCCAGCCACGCCAGGATGAGCCAAGCTGTCTTAATGAGGTTTGAAGTGGCCTGCTAGAGAGACAAAGGATTTCATGTGCGAGAACTCTGGCTGCAAAAGCAAAAGGCAGAATGGGAGTGGAGTGGCAAAACTGGTCTTAAAGGGAGAATGACACTTTAGGACACCATAGGCTCACCCCGATCCTGCACCCCCAGTCACATAGGAGCCCCTGTAATTAGATTAGCGAAGGGGCTGGAAGAGGAGTGTTTAAGATTTTCTAACACTCCTCTTCCAGCCCCTTTCAGGAAGGGTCTCAAGACCTGGCTCTTTGACTTTACCTCCACGCCCAGACGATTCAGCAGCATCCCCTCAGCGCCTTTAGACCCTCATGGGGGAGATAGCTATGCTACACAAACTCCTGATTGGTTGATTGATTGATTGATTGATTTATTGATTAAACCAGGGGAGCCCCTGATCAATGGGATGCAGGATACCATCATCAGGTATGACTACTTCCTGCAAAGTGTGGCATATTCTTGCCCCAGAAAGCACTATTCCTTCAAAATCCAAGATGAAGAACCTCTCTCCTGGAGGGAAGCTTGGAGTGAAAGAGAAATGGTTGTTCTAAAAACAACCCACATATCCTCAGGGATGTGAACTAGAAATAAATTAAGGAATGGGATAAACTCATTCAATGGCTTCCTCAATGTTTATTGGCTCCCTGCCCGTTCAGTGCAGATATATGACAACCTTAACAGTTAGCATTGGTATTTTTTATTTTTAATGTTAAATACCCATTCGTAGCCAGACCAGGCTCTAACTGCTCCTGAAGACTACAAAATTGTTCATGCCAAAAGGAGAGGGTTTAGGTGAAGGAGGATGTATTGAAAAGCCAATCTCTCATGGAGAAATGGCATTTTTTAATAACTGGCTCATAAGACTTGAGCATGAATTAGAGTGAAGATTGGCACAATTTTTGAAAGAAAGGAATCTCAAAATTGCTATACAGATTCCTTAAAACAAGCCAGACTCTTTGATTCACAAAGGGACTCACGACTCGTAAAGTTAATAGTGCTTAGTCTTCGCACTTGGGGCGGAATCTATGCATTGCAATGCTCAGAGCGGAGATTCCTCCACAAGTGTTGAGGCTCCGCACTAGTGTGGAGACTCCGCCCTAGTGTGTAGACTCTGGCCTGGTGTGGAGACTCCGCCCTAGTGTGGAGACTCCACACTCATAAGTTTACAAGTCATAAGCCCATTGGTGAACAGGTTCCCTGGTGAGGTTAAAGGAAATAGAGTCTCCTATAATGAGAACAATGCAGCTGGCTGTAAGCAGTATAAGGTTCATAAGACTTGGCTATTCTTAGAAAAGTCTAGTTACATGCGTAATTCCATCCAGGACTCTTAGAATTCCGTTTTCAAATATTTCTTCAAATAAGGTCATTAATTTAACCTAACCGTAACTCTGGTATGTTGGTACCCTCTCAGTACGTATTAAGGAATCTGGGTCATGTGTTTTCAGTTAAATTTAAGAAGATTTAAAAATAATTTAAGAAGAACTAAAGTAGACAGGCGGTATTGATTAATAGTCCTTGATCAGATGTGCCTGTGGCACCTGGGCTAAACTCAATCTCTTTTCAGCAGATTGAGGATAAACCAGTGCTGCATTGTTGAAAATTAAAACAGACTGTCCTGATACTTTAATGCCTATGCCCTTTCTTTAAAAATATGATTCTGCATTGGGCCCTTTCATAGCCAATTTTATTAACCTCTCATAAGAAACTGGTAAGGTTCTATAAATTGGAAGGAGGGGTCATTGACACCTCACTTGAAAAAGTCCAATTTGGACATATTCAATGTACAGAAGTTTACATTCTAGCTGGTCATGGCCAGAATTTCAGAAAAGTTGGTTGTTGGAGAGCTGACACTTTATGATAAGACGGAGTCAGGTAGAGACTTCCCTGACTCTTACTTTAGATGACTTCTGTCTGATCGAGGGCGAGGTTGCACCCTGCACCTATACTGTTGAATCCATCTGAAGTGTTAGGCACACTTGCTCATGAAACTATGATTGAGAGTCAGACTTAAGGCCCGATTTAGAGTTTGGCTGAATCCGTCACAAACGTAATGGATATCTAATCTGGTGTATTGTATATAATGCACTTGTTATATAGCGGATGGGATATCCATCACATTTGTAAGTTCCATCCACTAAACTCTAAATCAGAACCGTATTCTTTAGAGATACTCTGTTGGCTACATTCGCCTCTTTTCTACAACATTGTTTGCACTGAGTCGTGCTCCACAATGTGGGTCAGCTTCTGTGAAGCCATAAGTAGAGTCCATCAGGGGTCATTTCTGTCCCCCCCTTTGTTCAATATATACATATGTTCCATTCTAACATACATTAAATCATGAAGGAGCATTGAAGTTTCCTATGCTATTGACACCCAATTGATTTTCAGATTGGATCAAATGTTCCAGGTTCAGCAGGAACCGAGGCAGGATGTTTATTGACAGTCCAGCCTAGGATGTCCTTAATTTCTTTTTTTTGTCCTCATCTCACCAATAAGCTTCTGCAGATCTTAGTTTCTTTTTTTACAACTTAACTTGAGTAAGTCGGAGCTCTCGCTGGTGGGTAATCATGCAGACACATGGCATGGCGGAATGTATGACATTACAGCGAAAACTATTACAACGCATACCTTTACAACACGGTTATTACAACACAGCTTCCATTACACACATGCAATTACAACGCAAGCAATTACAAAGCATATTCCGTTACAACAAATATTACTGCTGTAACACCGCTGGGTGCTTACCTCAGGGAAGGTGCATTGAGGGAAATGCATTGTAATAGGATGCATTGTAATGGCATGTGTTGTAATGGATCCTGCATTGTATTGACCTCCTTTTTAAAGGCATTGCGTTTTGATACTTGCGTTGTAATGGATGTTTCTCAGCCTGGCTCCTCCTGGCCCAGCACCCTTGGCTAGGCTCATTCTCAATCTACAATATTCAGTTCTCTTGTCTTTCGTTTTAATGTTCTCTTACCTATGGAGCTGCAGATAAAATTGATCTTCTCATACAGTTTCTCCAATGGATGGTTATTAGAAAAATCCTACCCTTCCTACCTAAGTATTTCCAGTGTCAAGTTGTAGATAGGAGTATTTTGCCCAAATTTGATTGCTGCACCTTACTTTATTTAATTATCCCACAGGCGTCTCAAACAACATTGCAGAGACTTCAGAAAAGAACTGTAAAAGTGCTATTGTGGTTAAAGAACCCTGCCCCTGTGTCTCAAGCAGGCATTGGCCTGCATTGGCTTCTGGTGAAGCAAGGGATTAGATTCCAAACTCTGTTTGATGTTTAGTGAAAGATTGATGAAAGGTTCCCTCTAGTTGATAGATTTCAGCATTACTTATCACATAGGAAGCTTTGCCCCAATTAACAATTACTTTTGCATTATCTCACATCAAACAAGCTAGTGCAGGAAACAAGAGTTCTGTCAGGTTTAGGACCACTGCTTTGGAATAAACTCCTGTTGGAGATTAAGAGTTTTATTTAGAATTTGGAATTGGAATGATCCATTACAAACATGCGAGGTCAGGACCTTCATATTAAAAGTACTTTATAACCTATGGCCAAATATTATGGCAATATGGATATTCACCACATTTCTGCAACAAAACTTTGCTCTGCATTATATATGTGGGATGATTGCAGCTCCTCTAAAGCTTTATCGCCCATGGAACCAAGAATGGTGCCAGTGGAAAAAGCACAAAAAGTTTACAGAATGTAAAATAAAAACACACAAAAAGAGAAGAAAAGAGGGTTAAAAGAAGAGTCTGAAGAGAAGGATGGCCTTAAACATTAGGAAACAGAGAAATAAGTTCTTAGAACAAGCAGAAGGAGAAAGAGTAAGTTGCAGATGAGGAAAGATGCTATACCATGCAATGATGCATGGTCTCCCGATGAACCTCCTCTCTCTTAAAATTTCATCCGTTTTGTAAAGACAACACTGAAGTGTTAAGAACAGAAACAAAGAGGCATGTGGCTAGATGCATCAATGTTTTTTTTTGCGATTCCTAAATTGCGAAAATTAAGGAATCGCAATTTAGGAATCGCAATTTAGGAATCGCAAATGGCAATGCATGAAAAATTCGCATTCTTTTTTTGCGATTCGGTATTTTTCGTTAATTGTGATTCACAATTTGCGAATCGCAATTAAGGAAACCCTTCCCATTGATTCCTATGGGCCAAAAGGCCCATAGGAATGAATGGGAAGGCATTCACATTTTGCGAGTTTCATTTTGCGAATCGCAAAATGTGAATGCAATTTCAAGGGTGCATGGGGGTACAAAGAACCCCTCCCTGCACCTCTGAAATTTAACTTTAAGATCCATTTACACACACACATGCCCGAAGGACATGTGTGTGTGTAAATTAAAAGTTTCAAATAAGTAACTTGTGCATGTTGGAACGTTTTCGGTAAATTAGCATGAAGTTCAACTTCATGCTAATTTACCCCTTCCAAATTGCGAATTCGCAATTTAAAAATAATCATGCATTGCATTTACGAAATCTCAAATTGCGATTTCTTAAATGCAATCACAATTTTAGAAATCGCTACATGGTTGCGATTCCTAAAATTGCGAAAAGCATGATGCATCCAAAATTGGAGAATTGCATTTGCAAACGGCCGAATTTTGCGATTCGCACCGTTTGCGAATGCAATTCTGTTTGATGCATCTAGGCAATGCTGTCTTAGTCGCCAGACCTTCTAACACCATCTCCCAACCCTGACTCCTTGGGTGATGAGGACAACTCTATCAGGAGGGTGGAGATGACCAGGATAACATCACATATTCCAACTGAACCACAGGAGTACAACTGTGATGAGGGACAGTGTTGAGCAAGTATATGAGAACCATCCTACTCAAGGTAATACAGTCCCTTGGGATGAATATGCAGCCCCGAAGAAAATAGCAATCTACACACACCTAATCTGACCCCTTCTTAGGAAGAGGTATGCGCTATAAAATTAATCTCTTACTCATACATTCCCAATATAAAGTGATAATATTCAGTACCTTTGTGTTGCCTCTTGCCTTCCTCATTGTAAAACCACTTTAGATCAGCAGTGTAAATTAAGCACATCTAGGGCCATATGTAGGTAGCCAATACCGGTCGATAACTGCCGAAATTACCGAATTTTGGCCGTTACTGACCGGTATTTAGGGTTTGAGATGTAGGAGGCAGGTCTAAGGATTCAGTATTCAAAATATCGATTCCTTATTTTAAGGAATCGGTAATTACCGAATCCAAAAAGCTATGTAGGAGGCACTCAAGTGAGTGCCTTCTTGCATTCAGGTTTCGTTATTTATCACCAACTACAAGTTGGTGGTAAATATCGAAAACCTTCAAAAAAGCAATTTTGTGCTTTTTTAAAAGTGCCACGTGGCAGACATACATGCCCTAAGGGCATGTATGTGTGCCACATGTGCACACATGCACGATTCAGGGGTGCAACAGGGTGTCAACGTGACACCCTGCCACCCTTGAATATGTGCCCCCTATTACTGATTCAGTATTTACCAAATCGGTAATAGTGAATGGCTTCCCATTCATTCCTATGGGCCTCCAGGCCCATAGGAATGAATGTGAATTACCGAATCGGTAAATACAGATTCTTAAATACCGAATCGTACCGATTCGGTAATATTTAGCGAATTTTTTCCTACATACCATTTACCTAAAATACCTTGAAATATCGAATCGGTAAAATTCGGTATTTTAGAATCGGTAAATGTAGATTACCTACATATGGCCCCTAATCTTTTTATCGCTAAATTAAGTGGTATATTATAGGGTATTTTTCTAGCATGCTTTGAGCCAATGTAATGCAAAGTTGCAGAGTGGGTTCAACATTTTATACCTAGGCGATCCCAACATAATCCACCACATATTAAAATCAAAAAGAGAACATTAAACAGAACATGGAATGCATCCAACACAACCCATGTTATCATAATGTTGGCTATTATGTTGATCAACTGCCTTTGCCACCAAGAAGCTTAGCAATAGCTTATCTAGTGACCTTAAAGATGTGGAATCCATTGATGGTGCCCTTGTACCCCAGTTCTTGGATACAAAACTCATTAAGTTTACTGAATATGGCATGGTCACCTACTCGAGAACAGGATCAGAAAATAATGTCTAACAAATCATGTTGATTCTATTGCAAAGCTGCATGCTCTAACTCTAATACTAAGACTCATCACCCATTTACAGAAGAAACTACACATAACAGAAATCCAATATGAGTGGAATCTAACAGAACAATATATTACGATCTGCATACTGGTAGTTTAGTGACCTCATAACAGGTCCACCAATCAACAGCAGGCTCTGTAACATCTCTACATAGAAGCAAATCTCTGCTTTTCTGCTCAGCAGAAGATAAGTAATAGTTTATAATTTCTTCAATATTTCCATAGTATTTGCATTATATATTGTTAGTTTGTAGAGGCTTCTATCATATGGGAAGTCTGTTTTTTTTCACCCTGTTACCTCAGCCACCACAAGGTGTCACTTCAGTCCTCGTTTCCATTGGTATTTCTAGGCAAGTTGGCACCTAGGTATAATATACTTTTTCTCACATTTTCTTTTACACAGTGTGTATTCTTTGACCGGGTGGGTGGGCCATTAGTAGAATATGTAGAGCGGGGTCAAGTTAATCCCCTTTGGAGAGCTGTTGATATCACAAGTTGGTATTGCATGCCAAGAAGGAATGTTCACATTTCACCCTTTGACATTCAGAGCGGGAAGCCTCATGTAGTGATACAGCTGGGAAATTTCCAATCAGATGTCAGCATGCATAACATTGCAGCGCATTCACAGTCTATGGATCTAGATGTCATTGCTGGCTGCGATCACGGTGGTCTTGGTGCTGTGATTGCTATGGAAGCCATATTGGGAGGCATTGAGTAGCTGGTTCTGCTCCATGTGTGTCATGAGTTGCTTGTTGATCATCTTTTCCCGTACCTTGGCTGGGAGGGAGAGCAGGGAAATTGGCTAGTAGTTTTTGAGTTTGCTGGGATCGGCAGAGGGTTGTGGACTGACTTCAGCTTGTTTCCAGGCATCTGAAATGTTTTGTTGGTGATTGAGGTTTTGAGCAGTGTGGTGAGTTCTTGGCCAATCATCTGGTGTTCAGAGTTGAAGATGTGGTACCGGTATGGGTCAGTGGGAGCTCCCTTGTGGATGGGTTTCATGATGGAGGTGTTGTCCTGGGTGAGGAAGTGGTTACAGTTCGTTAATCTGTGGTTCATGTCAGTTGCGGTGGAGGCTGATCTGATGAGGAAGTCCATAGATGTAGGTTGAAGTTTCTTTATATGGTTGTGATCTTGTTGTGGAAGAATTCAGGGAGGTTGTCGCACAGCTCTTGTGAGGGTGTGATGTTGCTTTCGGAGGTAGCAGGGTTGGAGAATTCCTTAATCATGTTTAAAAATTCTTTGCTGTTGTTGGTGGTGGTTTTGATGTGTGCTGCCAGGGCTGTCTGCTTTGTTGGACTCGGCAAGCGGTGGTAAAGGTTAAGGGAGGTTTTGAAGCCTGCCCTGTTAGAGGTATCTATGCTAGTGTGCCATCTTCCTCTCCAGTTGTTTGCTGTCACGTTTCGAAGTTCTTAATTCTTGGGTGTACCAGCTGGCCATTTTGCAGGATCATCTCTGCTTGTTACTCTTCATGGGGGTGATAGTGTTGGCTCAACTGGTGATCCAGTTAATGAAGTTGTTTTGAATTCCATGTTCCAGGTTGGTGGTGGCAGCTGGGTTGGAGCTGTTAAAGGCGTCCGTCCAGCTGATCTCTGAAATGTTGCCCCATTAGTGGTTGGGCACTGGTCATCTTGGGGATGGCGATTTGGGAGCTGTAGATGCTGAAGTAGACAATGGAGTAATCGGACCATGTAAGTTTTACGATGTGGCTGTATTTGGCGCATTTGCTGGAGGTGAAGATGGGGTCTAGCGTGTGTCTGCCGTATGCGTGGGGTTGCAGATGAACTGGGTCAGTCCGAGGCTGTTCATACTGTTGAGGAGGTGTGCGGTATTGGTGTCATTAAGGTCATTGATGTGGACGTTGAAGCCGCTAATGAAGATGTAGTCCTTGGAGTCCAGGGCTAAGGGTGCAATGACGTCTGCAATGGTGTTGCAGAAGCAGGAGCCCTGGTTGGGGGGTCTGTACGGGAGGGTGCATCTGATGGTCATCTTGTTGTCAGTGTGGAGCTCGAAGTTAGATTGTTTCATGGGGGTAGTGGTAGTGTTGGTGGTGCACTGTATGGTCTCTTTGGGAATGATGGTTATTCCTCCTCCAGGCTTGTTGGTGCTGTCCTGGTGGGTGATGTTATATCTTTTGGTGAATGTTGTGGTGATATTCGGATTGGAAGCAGGGGTGAGCCATGTCTCAGTGAGGAAGACTATGTTGAGGATAAGGGTGGTGACGGGGTCCCATAGTTCGATGGTGTGCTTGCACATAGAGCGAGTGTTGAGGAGTAGGAAGTGGAGTCAGTGAGCTGCCTTTGGTGTGCTGTGGTAAGAGTTTGGTGTGGTGCATTGTGGCATAGCAGTCCGACTTTTTCATGTGTGTGCGACCTGTACTATCTAATCTAAGCCCAGGCGTGGACAATCATGTCACAAAATCACGCTTCCACATCACGTGGACCTTGTAGTTAGTTTCAGGAACTTTGTTAGACAGGTCACGTTTTTTAACCTTGTAAATATTGTATATTCTGTATATACCCAAATGTCCACTTTTCACTACTCCTCCACTTCACTATGGAGCAACCTTTGAAAAGTTGTGTATGTGAAAAAGAGCTTGAATAATACCTGTTCGTATAAACATTGCATTGTTAATCAAGTCCAACCTGGTCTTTCAGATTTATTTCAGTTTGGGTTTTTTTCAAAATTGGGTGTCTTGCAACTTCATGATTGGTATTTTCAGTTGGAGTCTTGTTTTATGTATCAAAAGAAAAAGAACAGCACAAGATTGGATAAGGAGCCAAGCAAAGCAAATAGAAGCACAAGAAATCAGCAAAGGAAATTAACTAACAGAGACAGAACAGCACAAGAATAAGCAAGGAATTAGGCAAGGACAA
The DNA here is from genome assembly GCF_964261635.1 of Lissotriton helveticus. Classification (NCBI taxonomy): domain Eukaryota; kingdom Metazoa; phylum Chordata; class Amphibia; order Caudata; family Salamandridae; genus Lissotriton; species Lissotriton helveticus. The sequence goes on along the minus strand of NC_136072.1, from coordinate 1,178,010,231 downwards.
AGAGAACTGCACCAGAATGGGCATACGAGTTAGTCAAAGGGGAGAAGAGAATTGATGTTAGACAAGAGCTGTGCAGCAGAGTAGTCAAGCAGTGGCAGGGGCTGGCAGCACAAGGGAGAGCTGGGTCTGGGACCTGCTCAATGGGCCCACACTGAGGTCTCCATTAAGTAGGTCCTGGAAGGATGAAGGGGTGCAGGGAGGTGGTGGGCATGGCTAGGCTGGAGAATGGTGACAGCAATCGGTAGGCAGGAAAAAACAGGCGACAAGCTGAAAGATTGAGCAGTGGCAATGATGTAAAAAGGAATTGAGCAAAAAGAAAGAGAACAGCACAAAAATTAGCAAGGTGTCAACCAAAGTGAAAAGAAGGACAAGAAATCGACAGAGGAAGTCTGGATTCAAGGATTTCGCTGTTGGGGTGATGCGTAGGTTCAGAGGAGCTGCGAGGCTGGGATGCAGAGTCTGGTGTCATCATTGAGGGTGTCATTGTTGAGGGATGAAAGGGGCTGAGCAGAAGTAGCATCGCACAGCGGCAGTTCCGATGCAATAACCGGCTGCAATGCCGGTCTTTGCGGCAGTCCAATACTTGCAGCAATCATAATGTGTTGGTTCTGCTCAGGGTTGTGCAGCACAGCAGGTGAGATGTGTTGCTTCTGCTGGATCCACAGACACTTGTAAAGCACCTTAGGCCCGCTTCCAAGGGTCCAGGTCTGGGGTGGCACCACTGAGCAGGATAGACTCACAGAGTCCAGGTGAAGGAGCAAGGTAGTTTGAGATTTCTGTCCCTGAGGCTCCAATCAGGAGGCCAGACAACTAGCCCTTGGTGTCACTCTGTGGTTGTGGGTTCAAGAAATGCAGGTCCAGTCCTTCTCACCCAGGCAAAGGGGCAGGAGGCAGCAGGTCAGCACAGCAAGGAAGCACTCCAGCAATGCCGTACCAGCAGGGCAGCAGTCCAGCGCAGTGGCAGCCCATCAGCAGCACAGCAGTCCTTCTTCCTGGCAGAGTATCACAGGTCCAGAGGTGTACTGCAGTGGTGGTGTCTGAGGTCCAGTATTTATACCAAGTTGTGCCTTAGAAGTGGGGGTGAAGCTTCTAGAGCTTTCCATTTAGAGTCCCCAGGTATCCTGCCTTCCCTCTCTTGACTCCAGACTAACTACAGGAGTATGCCGCCCTTTGTGTGGAGGCAGGACACAGCAAATTCAGATGTAAGTGGGGCTGTGCGCAGCTCCTCCAACCCATCCTGCTACTGATGGCCCATCCAGGCACATGTATGCTTTCTATTGTGTGTGGCTGTCCAGAAGGAATACTGTAGTAATATAGTCGTACACAGGATGAAGTTTGAAGTAGTTTTAATCACAAACAGGTGTTGCGCAGCAGCTCAGCCTTTCAATGCAGGAACGTCGTTACATATTTAAAACACATTCTATTTAGAACAAAGAGTCAGAACACAAAGAGAGCATTCCAGAAAGGCTAGAACATAACATTACATTATCCTCTCTTCTTCAATAATAAAAAGGAAAATAAAACACATAGATCTGAAAGAAAAACAAAAAAACATTTGCAGAGTAAAATACTTATATACTTAACAATACCTTGCTGGAATAGAACGCTGACGGCCACTCCTTCGCAGACCCTCAGGATGAGGAGAGTGAGAAGGAGACAAGTCATCTGCGCACACAGTATCAGAAGACAAAGAGTCACTTCCACTAGAAGCGGAACTTAAAGCAGAACCCAGATTTTTTTTTACACATTCATTAGCTTTGACAACTCTGGCAATATTCCACCAGTTCTTCATATTCACCCTCACAGCATTACCACAGACTTTATCAATAATGAGAGGTTCAGAGAATTTGCCACTGCCTTTGGTGGTATGCACAGGTATGTTAATACGTATTCTATCACCAACAAAAAACTGTTGAGCCACAACTTTTTTCCTAGAGTCAAAATCAAGTTTTTGTTTGGACTGAGCACTCGTAACATTACGCCTAACAATCTCATCCACATTGCTCAGGGAATTTAACTTTACCCAACGTGACATCCAGCCAGGACAAATCTTAGAACAAGGTTTTCTCCGTCGTAACAATTCATAAGGAGACACCTTGGTCGAGGAATGTGGTGTGGTACGATAGAACCACAACATGGATCTGACAGCATTGGGAACATGGCAACGTTGAGTAATAGCCCACTGAACGCAGTTATTCAAGACTCTGTTCATGCGCTCCACTAAACCATTAGTTTGAGGGTGATAGAGGGCGCTCTTCAAATGATTGATCCCACTCTGGCTCAAGAAAGTGTTAAACTCTTGGCTAACAAATTGAACACCGTTATCGCTCACAATAGTGGAAGGGAAACCCTCCCGTAGAAAAAGATCTTTTAAAAAGTCGATAACATTCTTGGAATTGGGGTCACCAACAAAACGAACCTCCGGCCATTTAGAATAATAGTCGACGGCGACTATGGCAAATCTTGAGGAGGAAGGGAGCAAATAAAAAGGCCCAATCAAATCAATTCCTATTTTCTCCCAGGGTCTGTCAGGAAGAACAATAGGTTGCAAAGGAGGAGAGCGTACCTTCAAACTCTTTTCAGCACTTGAACAAATCACACACTCCTCAACGACCGTATCAATGTCCTGATCCATCTGGGGCCACCAGAAGTGCTCCAGGACCCTTCTCTTAGTTAAAGTTTTACCAAGATGACCCTCGTGTGCACCTTTGACAATTCTGTTCCTGAGGTCATCAGGAGGGATCAATCTATCGCCACACATTAACAACCCTCCTTAAATAGAAAGTTCATTGGAAACCTTCACAAATGTTTGCAGCGAAATATGAACATTTTTCTCTCTAGGCCAACCCCCCTTTACACATCTCATAACCTCATTAAGGAGAACATCTTTTGATAGATGTTCCCTCCATTCAGCTTCACTAATGGAAAACATATCATCCATACCTACCGAAGCAACAAAACAGTCTTCCTCATCATAATCCTCCTCAAAATCATCCTCACCATCAGTTTCGATGGGATTTCTTGAAAAGTAATCAGCTCTTGTATTTTTGCTACTAGGAATATATGTTCAACGCCGCCATCTGGAATATCCTCACACGTCTGGAGAAACAAGCGGAACACTCTCGAGGTACCTCTCTTGCGTTTCCGTGCAGTCAAATTAACTCTTCCTCGACCGCCTCATCGGCTTAGTAGATTTATCACGTTGACACTTGCGTGGGTAGCATACACCTGTAGATCGTCGTCACGTTTTTCTGTAGTAATATAGTCGTACACAGGATGAAGTTTGAAGTAGTTTTAATCACAAACAGGTGTTGCGCAGCAGCTCAGCCTTTCAATGAAGGAACGTCGTTACATATTTAAAACACATTCTATTTAGAACAAAGAGTCAGAACACAAAGAGAGCATTCCAGAAAGACTAGAACATAACTTTACAAATACACAACATTCCACTGTCAGCTCCACCCAGGCATGTGACCCAGGTACAGGTTAGAAGCAGTAAGTGGGTAAGGTAAGAAAGTGCCACCTTTCAAAAGGTGCAATTTTCAAAATAGCTTTTTAAAATCTGACTTCAGTATAAGTTAGGATTTTTCATTACAAATCAAAAGATACAAACAAGGAACTGGTTACCTGCTTTCTTTTGGAAATTGTAGTTTATTAAATGGTAATAAGGTAATCCCTAATATCAGTCTACAGGAAAGGTAGGCCTCGCTGTAGTGAAAAACAAATGTAATAGTTTCTCACTACCAGGACACATAAACGTTTTTAATACACTTTACCCTGCCTTCTGGGCTGTCCCGGATCTACCCTAGGGGTGACTTACATGTATAAAAAGGGAAGGATTGGGCTTGATAAAATGTTTATTTTGCCAGGTTGATATGGCAGTTTAAAATGGCCTTCACTGCCTGCAATGGCAGGCCAAAGACATGTTTAAAGTGCTACTTAAGTGTGTGGCACAATCAGTGCTGTGGGCAGACTGGTAGCATTTAATTTACAGGCCCTCAGCACATGTAGCACCACTTTACTAGGGATATATAAAGAGATTAAATATTCCTTTTGGGTGTAAGCCAATTTTATCATGTTTTAGGGAGAGACCACAAGCACATTAGGACTAGTTAGCAGCGGTAAATTGCACAGAGTCATAAGGCCGCCAAAAACTGATTCAGCAAAAGTGGAGGGTGAAGGCAAAAGGTTTTGGGGTGACTCTGCAGAGATGGCCAGGCCCAGCAATTTCATACGTGCCCCTCCAGTAGAAGATGTTAATTGTTTGTTTTTTCTAAGGCTATAGGACGATCGGCCATTTCAGCAGGTCACATCTTGAGATCGTTTTGTCTCAAAGTTCTTCTTAAAACAGAATATTCTGCATTGTGGGATGGAAAGGTGGTGTTGAACTTATGATTATCTTCACCTGATAATGATTTCATTTATTGAACACAGTTATCAGTGAACTGATGTTTGATCTCACTTAGAATGGTTTGAATGTTGCAGCTTTAAATTAGGACAATAAATAATTTTCTCCACCATCTTTACGTTCACCCGTTTTGCATATTGCAAAACAGGGTGTGGTCAGTTGTCCTTATTGCTGTGAGTCACACACTTCTCCTTTCCTTTCTTCTTCTGCTTCCCAGCTATAAATCAATGTAAAAATACATTTACTCTATAATGCACTCAACTGTGGCCAGACTAGCTTTGGTAGTCTAAATGTAAAACCTATTACTACCAACTAGTAGAAGGTGTTTCTTTCACTCTAACTTTCAAGCTTTACCATAACTGAGCCTCCAGGCTTCTACAAGAATTAAAAACCTACCCCACTTACATGACAGAAGGTTTGGAGTCCATTAAAAAAACACAGCTCTGAAGATAATCTCTCCCTTAATTTTCTATGGTTTCTTTCTTAGTTTCATGTTCAAGGTCCCTCCATCTACACGTACGTTGGATTTACTCCATCTTCATGGAGTTAAATGGATTCTGTCTGATCACACCTGTTTGATATAAATCAAGAACTCTGGAAGACATATTTTCAGCATCTGTTGTGAGACCTTCTTTGTAGGCATTGACTTTAAAGATGAGGGGGTTAGCTGCTCTGCAGAGAAAAGTCTAGAGGTTACTGGATGGTGATTGGTGAATCAGTTATGAGTTATCTGGTACACTAGTATGCGGATCCTGAACATGTTATGTTTACTTTTATTTGCTGCTGCATTTTAACAGTAATAAAGATCCAATAATAATGTTTTCTTGTGAATTTTTAGTGGAATCTAAGCCATATGTCATATTGGAGGGGAGGGCTTACACATCAGAGCCATGTGAAATCTCTCTGAGTCTTCCAGAAGCATTACAAGGCAATGCACAATGTCCCCTAAGGTAAATGCCAATTAGATATGTTAACATACTATGTGCATTTTCCAGGTGTGAGAAATAAACATGTATTTGAGAACTTCTGGACAACTAGGACAGTCACAGATTCCAAGGAGCATACCTGGAATTCATTAAAAATGATAGGAAAATGGAAATGCATGCATAAGCCGAGAAGTATAAATGTGTATGTAGGAAAGTATGTGTTCAAGTATGCTTTTTGGGTCCAGCAGAAAACCTGCAGATTTCCCAGGAGAGAACAATATTAATTTTGCAGCTCTGAGAGCTGGGTTAAATAAAAGAAGACGGCATACTGTCTGTAGAGACTCTCTGTCCCAGCTTTGCAGGGTGACACTTTGTGCTGCCTTGGCTCTATGAGATTACTAGGCTGGCATTCTAGGCACGTCCTCTCACCAAGGCCTTGCAGGCATCCCACTGTGCTGTCTCCTTTTTAATGCGCCTCTCATTCGCTGCTCAGCGGGGTGCAGCTCTACCCCAGCAGCACCGCTCACCTGCTGCGGAAGGAAGGGAGTCTGACAAGCGGTGTCTGCTGTGACCAACCTCAAGCCTGGCATTAATCTGTAGCTCCGCGAGGACAATTTGCTTTGCTCATTTTTTAATTGTATTGATGTGCACCTGCCTTGTGTTTACTCATCTCATCAGTGTTTGGATCTCAGCCAATGATCCTCAGGTGACTCAGCGGAGGCAGAGCAGATGCGTCTCTCTGTCTGGTGTCTGTGTAGCCCAATCATTTTGGAGCCGTAAATAGCACAGGCTGCACTAGGCACTATATCGCGCAGTCTGCACATATCAATGGAGTCGAGCCAGGGGGACTGCTGCCTGGCATGTATCAGGAGGGTGCACACTTGGGGCATTAGTAGAGAAAGTTTGTACTGGTGCAAGAGGAACAGAGGAGTCCCATTTGCAATATGTTGCTGCTTGTGGAATAGGATATGGTGCAAACTTAATTTACAACAAGGTAAACATGGCTCACATTAATGTCCAATATTTACTTGTGTGTAAGTATTTGGTTTAGATCATACATTGTCTTTGCTTGTTCAACAATGTTTCTGTCATATGCACTAGAGCAGAAATGGTTGCTTCATTCTGTGTCACACATGCAGCAAAATAGTGTAAACCGGCTTTGCTCTGTATTGTGTACCTGTGCAAAGTTTCTATAACACAGCCTCTAAACGCGCCTACAGGTGGGATAGATGAAGTAGGTTTTGTTGGATCACATGTCTCATGTGGCCAATGCCAATGAGATACACCCCATTTCACAACACAGTAGGAGTTCAGCCACACCTTCTATCCATGTTGTTATGGGTGACTGTCTCCTGTGGGGCTTCTGCCTCCTATGGTCTGGGTGGAATCAGTGCATTTGGTCAACAGGAGTGGGGTGTCTGAAGAGGGTGGGCATGTTATGGTAGGTGGAGGAGCCAGCAGGTCCGTGGATTCACCTGAAGTTTTGGGTGGGTCTGGAATGCCACCAACTTATGTTCACAGCAGCAACATCTGAGTAAAGATGACCAGCTTCTTTTGTGAAGAAGAGGAAGCTGACACGAGAATAGGAGAGCAGTTTCAATCAGAGGAAACCTCACAAGGATGGACTTCCCTGGATCATGAGTAGAAGTGTCAAAATAGGATGGGCAGGAGAGAAAGGACCAGAAACCAGGGAAACTCACCTAGTGTTGTTTGTTGTTTTTAAATTAGCACAGTTAATTAAAAACCATTGCATTAAAATGTCATCATAGCACTAATACCACGTTAAAAACAAAACGAAGCAAACCATCAAATTTAATTTCATACACATATTACTGACGAAACAGTCTTGTAGTTTCTGTTGTGGTCGCGTGACAGATTTCAAAAACCAAGTATACAGTGACTTGGTACAGAGAAGCTACGGCAAAGTGTAAAAATAGTCTTGATTCGTTTTTGGGGAGGAGGACCTGGTAGGGCGGGGGAAGGAGAGGGAGAAAGCAGATCGTCCAAGAGTCTCACATATTTTCCCAACCGTGCAAGCTCTTGAATATCTGGGGAAGTAAAGCAGAGAGCAGATGCCTCCCAACATGTACTGATGCTTCTTTTTAAATATAAGGGTTTTAAAAGAAGTCTTCTGGGAGCGTCGAGGGCAGGATATCAGCACAGAAGATGCAGTCATGATTCAGACCTGTAATTGCACAGTCTGCAAGCCCCCTCCTCACTAGTTGGAGCCCATCATTTGAAGGAAGTGGAGCGCATACCTAGGAGACGCATGAACATAATATTTTTGCGGGCCACTGCGTTCAGACTATCCAGAAGGTAAGGCCGAGGTAGCCCAGGGAGGTATGAGTCGTTGAAGGGGAGCAGGATAATTGTTGTTTTTTTAGGGCCCAAATGTCCATCTGGTAGGAAATTTGTCTGGCCTGTTTGTTGATAACCCTTTTCCAGACTGTGTAAGGAATAGAGTCTGCAATTAGTAATGTTTTGTCAATATGTAGCGTTCTTATGGATTTTACAATTTGACGGTTTCATGGGTTCCCGGCACTGGGAGATGTTTCTTTTAACTGGGGTTTAAGCGTGTTTTCTGCTGCTTTTAGAGCCATTATGTAGTACTTCAGGATGTCAGCCTCATAGAAAATCGATTGTCTTTGAAGGCCCAGCTCCAGTCGTAGTCTTGCCCTGTGGATGTAATTCGGGAGACAGAAGATATCTTTATAAATGGTAACCTGGGCATGGTCGAGACTGGCCGAGCATGCGCCAGGAAAGGCCTGGTGCCCGTAACTTAGGGCAGGAAGAAGGGTAGTTTTAATCACCTTCAGAATGGGTTCGGCAGAAGGACTACTCAGGGACTGATTGAGTAGAGTCAGGCTGTATGTTGTTGCTCCAGCTCTCTTTTTCAAGGCGGCCAAGTGGACTGATGGTCTGGAAGTCTCGCTAAACCAGACCCCTAGGTAGTTGTATTTTGATGTTGTTTTCATCTTTGCGGGCCCAACGTTCCATGTTAAACTTTTCTTTTTCTTGCAACGGCTGAAAATCAAGACCTTAGTCTTATCCTGGTTAATTTTAAGAGCATTAGCTTTGTTGTATTTGTAGAGCGTGCACAATGGGAAACGGCCACTACAACGAAGCCGTTTCCACGAAATCCTTAACCACGCATGCAGTACAACGCATGCGTGGTTACCACGAAAGCCTTTACCACGCATACCTTTACTACGAGTTTTGTAGTAAAGGCATATGTGGTAAAGGTAAAAAGTAAAAAAAGGGGGGCTTGGAGGGTCTCCCCCCCCCCAAAAAAAACTCACCAGAAGTCACGTCGGGATATGCAGATAATCAGCGTCGTTTAAGAGAAATCGGAAAAAAAAACTTCCTCTTCCTCTTAACGACGTCTGAGGTCACCACGCAAGTATTCGAGGTAAAGGTTATGCGTGGAAAACGAATTCCGTTGTAACGCATGCGTGGTAAAGGCATGTATTGCAACGGAATTAATTGTAACGTCATACAATCGTGCACAATGCTCTTTGGCGAGGGTCATAACCAAAGCCAGTGGAATGATGCATCTTTGTGGGCCTGGCCTTTTCCACATAATTATGAATTTGCCTCATTTGCCACATAATCCATCTTCATCTGGATAATTCATAGACAACAAAAAAGGTTTTGTTTGTGGTTAAATAGATTAAATGTTCCTACAAATGTGGCAACATTACTAACATACTAACGCCACGTACTAACAGGCCCTTTGCAAAAGCTGACTTTTCACATTTCTGTTGCTTATTTCTGTTGTTGGGGGTCAAAGTGATACTAAGGAGATGAAACGTGTGCCTAGAAAATGTTAACGTGTGTAATAAATATCATAATGATGAGGTAATACTTACAAAAATGTATCACATTACAGCACGTCATTTGTCTTTTCTTGCTGCATAATTTAATCATCTCTGCCACATAATTGGGCTCATCCCTGCTGCATAATTCCAGTGACCCTGGCCCAAATATCCGAAAAGCGTGATGACAGAAAAGACAGGCAGGTTTCTGCTTTTGGGGAGTGGGAGTCAAACCCTGAAGAGTGTGGGTGGTAAAGTTGATACATTTCTGCTTCAGGGAACATGAGTGTGGGTCAGTGTCTTCTCATGACCACAACACAGACTAACGCTTCAGCTGGTTGGAAGCAGTGATGCTGGAGGCCAGGAGAGGGACAGTCAATCAATCAATCAATCACAGCATTTATATAGCGCACTACTCACCCGGAGGGTCTCAAGGCGCTGGGGGGAGGGGGTCCGCTACTGCTCGAACAGCCAGGTCTTGAGCTGCTTCCTGAAGGCGAGGTGGTCTTGGGTCAGGCGGAGGTGGGTTGGGAGGGAGTTCCAAGTCTTGGCGGCCAGGTAGGAGAAGGACCTTCCTCCTGTGGTGGCTCTTCGGATGCGGGGGACGGCGGCGAGGGCGTGGCTGGTCGATCAAAGCTGTCGTTTGGGAGCGTAGAAGTTAAGGCGGCTGTTGAGGTATCCTGGGCCTTGGTTGTGTAGGGCTTTGTGTGCGTGGGTGAGGAGCCGGAAGGTGATTCTCTTGTTGACCGGGAGCCAGTGCAGGTCTCTCAGGTGTCCGGAGATGTGGCTGTGGCGGGGGATTTCCAGGATGAGTCGTGCTGAGGTGTTCTGGATCCGCTGGAGTCTCTTCTGGAGTTTGGCGGTGGTTCCGGCGTAGAGGGAGTTGCCGTAGTCCAGACGGCTGGTGACAAGGGCCTGGGTGACCGTCTTCCTGGTCTCGGTGGGGATCCATCGGAAGATCTTACGTAGCATGCGCAGGATGTTGAAGCACGACGAGGAGACGGCGTTGACTTGTCTGGTCATGGAGAGGGAGGAGTCCAGGATGAAGCCCAGGTTGCGTGCGTGGTCTGTTGGTTTGGGTGCGCTGCCTAGGGCGGGGGGCCACCAGGAGTCGTCCCAGGCAGAGGGTGAGGATCCCAGGATGAGGACTTCCGTCTTGTCCGAGTTCAGATTCAGGCGGCTGTTCGACATCCATTTGGCTACGTCTGTCATCCCTTCGTGCAGGTTGGCTCTGGCGGTGGCGGGGTCGTTGGTGAGGGAGAGGATCAGCTGGGTGTCATCGGCATAGGAGATGATGTTGAGGTTGTGCTGGCGTGCGATGGCTGCGAGGGGGCTCATGTAGACGTTGAAGAGTGTTGGGCTGAGCGAGGAGCCTTGAGGAACGCCGCAGATGACTTCGGTGGCTTCAGATCTGAACGGGGAGAGGCGAACTCTCTGTGTCCTTCCGGCGAGGAAGGAGGTGTTCCACTCCAGTGCCTTCTCCTGGATTCCGACGTTGCTGAGGCGCTGTACTAGTGTACGATGGCAGACAGTGTGGAAGGCCGCGGAGAGGTCCAGGAGCATGAGGGCCGCTGTTTCCCCGTTGTCGAGCAGGGCGGTCTCGGTGCTGTGGTTGGCTCGGAAGCCAGACTGCGAGAGGTCGAGGGAGCCGTTCGTCTCGAGGAAGGCGGCCAGTTGCTTGTTGACGGTCTTCTCGATGACTTTTGCCGGAAACCGGAGCAGCGAGATGGGGCGGTAGTTCTTGAGGTCGGTGGGGTCGGCTGATGGTTTCTTGAGTAGAGCGCTGAGTTCAGCGTTCTTCCAGCTCTCCGGGAAGGTGGCGTTGTCGAAGGAGGTGTTGATGATGTCCCGTAGGTGGGGTGCAATGACAGCGTCGGCCTTGTTGAAGACGTGGTGAGGGCAGGGGTCTGTTGGGGATCCGGAGTGGATGGAGTTCATCGTACGGATGGTGTCTTCGGTGCTGATCGGGGTCCAGGCGCGGAGGGTGGTGGTGGGGGGCGGTGGTTCGGTTGTGGCGTGCGTCGGATGAGTGCTGAAGCTGTTGTGTATGTCTGCGATCTTGTTGTGGAAGTAGGAGGCGAGGGAGTTGCAGAGGTCTTGCGAAGGGGTGATGTCGTTGTTTCCGGCGTTGGGGTTGGAGAGCTCTTTCACAATGTTGAAGAGTTCCTTGCTGTTGTGTGCGTTGTTGTTTAGTCGTTCCTTGAATGCGGTTTTCTTGGTGGTGTGGATCAGTTGGTGGTGTTTTCGGGTGGCGAGCTTGAGGGCAGTCATGTTGTCTGGTGTTGGGTCTCTGCGCCAGGTTTTCTCGAGTGCTCTGCAGTTCTTCTTGGAGCTCTTGAGTTCGTCGTTAAACCATGGGGCTTTCTTGCTGCCGGGTCTGCTCGGCGGGGTCTTCAGAGGGGCGAGGTCGTCTGCGCAGTCGGTGATCCATTTCGTGAGGTTGGTGGCCGCTTGGCTGGGGTTCGTTGTGTTGGTGGGCGGGTTCTTGCACAGGGAGGTGGCGAGCTGGTCTGCCGTGATCTTATTCCAGCTTCTGCGGGGTGCCTGTTGCTGGTGATGGTGGAGCGTGGTCCTTCTGAAGCTGAAGTGTACGCAGCTGTGGTCCGTCCAGTGGAGTCCCGTGGCGTGGCTGAAGGCGATGTCCTTGCTGGAGGAGAAGACCGGGTCGAGTGTGTGTCCGGCCTGGTGGGTGGGGGTGGTTACCAGTTGCTTGAGTCCGAGGTTGGCGAGGTTGTCCAGCAGGGTGGTGGTGTTGCGGTCGTTGTTGTTCTCCAGGTGGAAGTTGAGGTCCCCGAGGAGGATGTAGTCGGCGGAGGGGAGGACGTGTGGGCTGATGAAGTCGGCGATGTCTTCGCTGAATCGTGTGCGTGGTCCCGGGGGTCTGTAGATGAGGGTGCCTCTGAGTGTGGTCTTTGGGTTGACGTGGATCTGGAAGTGCAGGTGTTCGGCGGGTGCGAGGGTGTCGTCGGAGTTGGTCGTGATGCGGATGGTGCACCTGTGGATGATGGCGATGCCTCCTCCAGTCTGGTTGACGAGGTCCCTCCGGATGATCTTGTAGCCGTCCGGGATGGTGATGGCGATGTCGGGCGCTGAGGAGGCGTTCATCCAGGTTTCCGTGAGCGACGTCTGGGGCTGTGGTGTCGAGCAGGTTCCAGAGCTCGACGGCGTGTCTGTGGGCGGAGCGGGTGTTGAGCAGGATGCACTTCAGGTGGGTGCTGCTGGAGTTCGGCTTGGTGGGTGCTGGTGTGGCGTGGGTCCGGTTGCAGGTGAACTTGCAGGAGTGGCAGCTGAAGGGTCCATGGGTGCGTCTCGGTGTGGCTCGATAGCAGTCCGAGGTTCGGCCGGTGTTGAGTGCGTTGAGTTCGGTGGCGTCGTAGGTCCGTCGGGTCGGCTTCCGTCGGTGGGGGCCAGGAGTCCTGGCACTGGGCGCGGTCCAGGCGCGGACGGGCGCAGACGGGCTTACCTTTGGCGCACCTTCGGCGCTCATTCGGTGCTCCCGCTGCGCACGTCCGCTGCGCGGTCGCTCTGGGGGCGTCATAAGTCAGGAGCCGTGAGGGCGGGTCAGCTGGGTGGCGGGAGCGGGGCTGCCAATGGGTGGACGGTGGGCGTGGCCTCAGGGGTCAGCGGCGGGAAACGGTCACAGGCGGGCGGCTCAGCGGCGGCTGGGTCGCTCGTGGCCGCGACAGCAGGAGGCAGGAGGGGTCTGGAGCAGGTGGGGAGCAGGTGGGGTGACCCGGCCAGTAAAGGCACAGCGGTCCCTCCAGACCTCGCGCTGCCGCTCTCCTTAAGTCAGGAGCCGTGAGGGCGGGTCAGCTGGGTGGCGGGAGCGGGGCTGCCAATGGGTGGACGGTGGGCGTGGCCTCAGGGGTCAGCGGCGGGAAACGGTCACAGGCGGGCGGCTCAGTGGCGGCTGGGTCGCTCGTGGCCGCGACAGCAGGAGGCAGGAGGCGTCTGGAGCAGGTGGGGAGCAGGTGGGGTGACCCGGCCAGTAAAGGCACAGTGGCAGCTCTTAAGTAAGAGGGGACATTGTACATTAGGGACATGATGCAGAATCTAATCCTCCATCCAGATGATGACAGAGGGCCCCTTTCTGCATCACTGCTAATGCTACCAGTAATACTCTGAGTAGTAGTACTAACACTGGAAGTACAAATGGTAGTATTGGCAGTACAGTAGTACAAGGATAGCCCTGAGACTAGAGGTAAAAGTAGTAGTAGTAAATCCAGCTGTAGTAGGTTTTGTAGAATGAGCAGTAGTCTTAGTACTAAAATCAGCATCTGTCATCGGCACTGGTACTGGTGGTAGTACAAGGCAGCGCTAGCTTTAGGGTAGTGCGACCTGTGCGGTCGCACTGGGAGCTGATCTGTGGAGGAGGCGCTGACCTCAGGGGAGGGGATCTGTGTTTAGCCATATCTTGTGATTGGAGAGATGAGGGACACCTTTGTCCTGTGGTAGTGAGAGAAACTGAGGAGGCGGTTAAGGGGCATGGGGGCACCAACGGTGATTGCTGCACCGGGCACCACCAATGCAAAAGAAGGGCTGGCTTAAAGGTGGTGCAGCTGCACTGGGAGCTGACGGGAAGGGTGGCGGGGTCACTGGACAAGAGGTGGGTGTTGTGTTGAGCAATAACTTACAATTTAAAAGCACCTGCAGTAGAGATCCTTGTGCATCTAGCTTTCAGGCAGGAATTCAAATGTCAAGATATCTCTTGTGATTAATTTTCCTGCTAGAAAGAGAGATCAGAGGTTTTTGTTTAGTGGTGTTTTGCCTCGCCACAAAGTGGCACAGAGGGTTAATATGCCTGCTGCAAAGAACAGATCTGTGTTTTATGTGGATAGCTGGATTGATTAGTAAAACCAGCCTTTATCAGCCCTTTAAAACATGAAATGTATGTGAGGGAGCAGGTATGGAGAGATGAGGGGAACATGTGCCGGGTGGTAGTCAGAGAATTTAAAGAGGAGGTCATGCGGAAGGGGTACCTAAAACGACTATCGCACTGGCCACCACCAAAGCTATAGATGGCCCTGGGTAGTACCAGTACTGCTTTATGCACTGGTACTACTAGTAATAAGAAGACTAGCAGAGGCGGTAGCATTAGTAACACTATTCATTGCAAGCTGAGTAGTACCAGTCCAATAATGGAGGTAAGAGCCCCAGGTTTGGAGATATTTATCGATATGGGTGTGCGTAGGATTCCCAAGCATATACCTTGGGGTGGTCGCACCTGCAGAGGGGAGACTAGGGCACAAGTTGGGGGTATGCGCGGGTGGATGGCATCCATCCACTATTTTCACAGGGTGGACACCGTCCATCCTGCCAAGATGTTGGCCACACTGAAAAATGTGCTGAAGTCGTCCCGGTGTCATTTTCAAACACCAGGAAACATTCTGCAGCTCCTGCACGTGGTCTGCTTTCAATCCACAACAACATGCAGGCGGGAGGAGGGGGGCTCTCTTATTTCAGACTCCTGCTGGGCCCATAACAAAAGACAAATTTGAGGGTTTATCAGGCCTCCTTCTCTTCGGGTCTCCTGGCTGGGAGAAGGTCAGGAGCCTCACACCTAGATACAAATGCAGTGAGGGGAAACAAAGGCTCACACCTTGTTAGCACTTCACACATACCTAAGAGAGGACGCTTTTCACGTTGTACAGTCCCTGTTTAGGAGATGCACTTGCACTGTAAGAATGTCACATGTGTTGGTCTTTTCCAGTATTTAAACAAAATAAATTGCATGTATATAGCCCTTACTACCCATGAGGAGGCGATGAGATAATTTAAATACCACTGTTTTTCTTGTGTAGTGCTACTCATGCCAATGCTGGGTGTCAGAGCACTGTACATCACACATACATATTACACATACAGTAATCATATATGTTGGTAACTAAATGTACAGGGTGTGTTACATAAAACAGTGGGGGTTACATCGTGTAGAAGTCACATATCTTTTATAGCTCACTGTGCTATACTGGAAGGATTACAATGCAACTGCAAGTAACATAAGGATCTCTGTGTTCAAAGCAGTAACGCACTTACCTATCTACATAAAATAAAATCTGTCATTTGCATGTTACATGATGTGTTTTGCAGTAAACACAATAATCTTCTATGCTACTTTAAGTCAAATCTGAGGCTAGACAAAACACAGATCTTCCCAGCAAGTGCATTAACCTCCAGAGTTATTTTACCATTATTATTCACTCAGATTTACTGGGAAATCACAGATCTCTGCAGCAGGTCGGTGCCATCATCCCATATGATATTTTAAAATACAGTCTTTGCAACCAGTTAAGCAGAACAGATTTACTGTCAGCTATCTCCTTGTTGCCACTTTCTTTGTGGCAGAGTTTAAACAAAAAATAAATGTATAAGTTGAGGCCCAAATTTTGCGTCAGGGATGAGTCACATTTCTGGCACAACCCTGACGAAAAATCTATTTCGGGATTTACTGTACCACACAAATC
This sequence comes from Lissotriton helveticus, assembly GCF_964261635.1. Taxonomy (NCBI): domain Eukaryota; kingdom Metazoa; phylum Chordata; class Amphibia; order Caudata; family Salamandridae; genus Lissotriton; species Lissotriton helveticus. The sequence goes on along the minus strand of NC_136072.1, from coordinate 1,177,994,618 downwards.
CCGTTTGTGTGGGCTTGTAAAAAATAAAATAAAATAAAAATAATGCAAGGCAGCACATTGCCCTGCCTTGTGTTACCTTACGTCAGGCAGGCATTACATGGGTGGTTCTATGGTGTTCCTGTGGCTCAATCAATGTATTTTGATAAAGAACCATATTTATAAAGACTTGTAAACATAGGTTTGCACCAAACTGGTGAGTCTACCTGAAGCAGGAGCAACAAGGAAAAATATATCCATTTCTCCTCGTTATTTCCTCTTGGCATGTGTGCTGCATTCTGAAGTACACATGCAAAGAGGAAACAGCCTCATAAGATAGTTTCTGCATAGCTTTGGGTGGGAAAACAAAAAAATATGCAAAGGCTGCCTTGAGTTAACGTGCGTCAGGTAGGTTTTACATTGGTGGTGCATTGGCTTTCCTGTACATCCACCCATGGATTTTGTGTGCAAATAATATACTCAGTCTTCTAAAGGTAGGCACACTAGGTTTCATTAAATCAGCCCTCGAGTTCCAATTCCCTGTAAAAGGATGAAGGTTATTCCCTATTTATGTGAGGAAGCATTCCAGCTTGGTCCCGCTAGTGAGTTTAAGTCTTAGAAGTTCCATGATGGCTTTCAGAAAGTCAACGTGCCTCCACGCTGTAATGTGTCAGTCAGTGCAAGCTCAGAGCAAGCACAGTATTGGTTGCCCAGTATTCAGTCGTACCTGCTTTTGCGGGAGTGGTGAGTTGGAGTGCCCTGTCACGCGCTGCGACCCGGTGGTAAGAAGAAGACTGAATGCTATGGTGGAGGCGGCAACCTTCCACACGCTCCTCTACCTATGTAGTAAGCCTCCCTGAATCCGGCAGCAGGTCCTGGGTCCTCCTGGATTGTTGAGTGGTTGAATCCTTGCTCTTCCTCTGCGAGTAATGTTTTGCACTTCTTCAAAGCTGCATGCTGCTCCAGGGTGACAGCCCTCTCACTTCACCAAGGTCCCCCTCCTGGAACACTGGTTTGTGACAGCACGCACAGGAAAACATCCCCTTTGGGTCACGGCATTGCACAGTGTGACAGCCCTCTTCTCGATAGAGCAATGCACCATGGCGACAGCCCTCAATCATCACTGCGGCACCACCTGGCATACGGAGGTCATGGGTAGCACACAGGCTTTCTCCGTTCACTTTGTGCAATTCGGTCACTAATTAGACATCTCTTTATTTCTCCTATTTCACATCAAAGGTCAATTCTCTGTCTTTAATTCTTCGGGCATCAGGTTAGAGTGTGACTGGCAGGTGGAAGCCACATGAAAATCTTGTGACAAATGCATTATATTTGTGGCTTAGATTCTTCTTATTATATTCTAAGAAGGATTGGCTGAGAAGGGATGTATGACGTTACAACGCATGCTATTACAACGCATGCCTTTACGACGCAAGTTTTACAACGCAAGTCGTTACAACGACTTGTGTTGGGGGGCGCTGGATAGTGAATAGTTTAATTTACTATTCCAACCCCAGTCCCCGTGGATAGTAGGGAAGGTGTTGGATAATAAATTAAAACTAGTCCCTATCCTAGAGCGCCCCCCAGCGCAATTCATTGTAATGACTTGCGTTGTAATGGTTGGGTCGTAATGGTAGTGCATTGTAACAGTTGCGTTGTAAAGGATGTTTCCCGTTGAGAAGTGACACTGAGTTTGCTCACCTTCGCAATCACCAAACCATAGAAAAACAACGTGAGCTTGCCCCTACTGTGCTTAGTCTACCTCTGCATACCAGCCCAGGAGGATCACCCTATGGTATTAAAAGGGCACTCGCCCACTGGAATTCCAAGTGGCATGCTTCATCATAGAGTCCTCATCCAGGGCGGTGTCAACCTTGGTTACCAAGGAAGCTCTATGGTTATTGGGTGGGATAGTAGATTTCAAACAGTCTAGGGTATCCTAATGGTGAATTTTTATTTTCAAAGGGCACCCCGGTGGAGTTAAAAATAGGTGGGGGTGCACTATGGAAACTATTATCCTCCGTAACTCTGAGTCAACATGTTACAGCCATCACACCATTGCCTCACTGAGCTAGTTGGCTTTCATCAGCACCTCACAAGGATCACATTAGTATCCTATTTGTTCGCATTCAGTTGTGAAGCTTCCATTCACCGTACTCATACATGCCATACATACCAACCCATTTGGTCGCTTTGTTTTTATTTCTTTAGTAGCGTCTTATTTAGAGCTCCATGAGGGTAAGGAGGCAGGTGGACCTTGTATTCAAACTTTCATCAAACGTCTCTTCTCGGCCGTGAACCTATTTGGTTTCTCTTTTCCCAACATCATAGATTCTTATTATATATGGTACAATATTACACCTTATTAAATCAAAAGCAAGAGAGATTTGCCTAGGATCACAGAATTTGGTCAAGCTGGGAAGCCGGGATTGATCGATGGTTTTCTTCTTTTAAATTGTTTATTTCAGATGGATAGATCTTTATTTTTGGTGTTTTCCATCAAAGGTTGATAGTTTGTCTTTATTTCTTGGCAAATTAGCTTTAAGTCTGGTTGGCAGGCAAATGCTGCAGCTGGGTACTTTCCACTTCAAATAAGGACTGCCTCGCATAATCTTGCTTGCTCCTTTATGACACAAATATTTCAGTTTTATGCAGCAGTATCTAAATCAGTCACACCACAACAAAAAATTATTTCCAAACATTTGAAATTCTGTGCTTTATTTACCACTTCCAGTCACGAAATGTTAAAGAGCTATTTTCTTTGAAACAAGGACCAGTTGCATTTTTTGTAACTCTGGAAACATAGCTGTGCTAAATTTTGCTAGCTGTTACCCTGCTGATGAATAGGTGGTTTATTTGTTTGCCCTTCTCACACCTACCTACTGCAGCGATGTTGCAAAGTTTGCAATGCACTGTATTATAACACAATAACACAGGTTGGCTTTGTTGTTATGATGCTCTTAGGGCTGAGAGACGGATGTAATTCAGGGTCATGCTATCAATGACATGAAAGATCATGTGTGCTCACCTAGGGCTGGCTCCTTCGGGATGAGGTTACAGGGAATAGGTGAACCCACAGGTCAGTGCTACCTAAAGAAAGTAGGTCAAGGAGGCCATGTCTGGTGCACTATGTTGGCAGTGTAACATGTCTGGAATATGAAGAGGTCTCATTAGCGAGCATTGTCTAGTATCGATTCTGATTACTGCTGATAGTTTGTGGTGCCTCTCGCTGTTCCTACATCTAGTAGTTACTATGCAAACTAGTAATATTTCCTTCGGAAGGTCAATGGGGCATATTATCAAGGGGGTTTATCTCCGCTTTTTTGGCTTTAAAAGCCAAGGAAGCGGAGATAAAATTATCTCCCTATTACCTAGCTATCGTTAACACCAGTTAGTGACAGCTAGTAGGAGATAGCGACCATCTTGGGCCCCACTTTGCATGTCAGTGATATTTATCACTAATGACATGCAAAGTAGGCGTGCCAAGATGTTAGCGACTGGAAACAGTCGCTAACATCGCTATCTCCAAAAGCTAACACCTGCCCTGAGCAGTTCTTAGCCATGTTATCCAATGGGAGGTGGATAACATGGCTAAGAGCATTAGCTCGGTAATGCATGAATATCGCTGACTTTTCAGCGATATTCATGCATTGCGGCCGTTTTTTATCGCATTTGCGATAAACCTTGATAATAGCAAGGTTTATCTGCGATATTTTCTGACGATGCTTAGCGTTAAAAAATTCGTTGCTAAGCATCGTTAGCGATAAATATCGCTTAACGTTGGTAATATGCCCCAATATTTTCTTGAAAGAGGTCGATGAGACTGGAATTGCATGTGCCTTTTTCTTGTAAGTTAACTTTGTCACCATTTACATTTCATCCTTGGATACTGTGCAGCTTGTTGTGGAACTGATGCTCTTACTTTGAAACGTATGGCCCATTCTTTGAGTCGGCGTTCTGGTGGTACTGATTCCAGGGTGAGCTGTGAGGTTGCACTGGTATAGGTGAGGGTGGTTTGGATATAGTTATGCCACCAATAAGGAGATGAGAGATGTCTGCTGCTAAATGTGGAGGTGACATTTTGGGGGGCAGTGTTTAACCTGTAAAAGCATAAATGCTGTGCCACAAACTTTTTCCTAGGGTCCTACTGCTGAATTCCAAGGTTGTCATAACCTGTTTCTTTCACTACCCTGAAACTACTTAGGGCCATATGTATCAACACATTTCCCCATAGACACAGAATGGACAAAACCCTTTGATACATCGGGCCCTTAATCTTGCAGGTTGCTCTTTCATTCCCTTTTCTGCCTTCATCATTGTTTTCTTATCTCTCTCCTTTCTTCCCTTTCCTTTCTGTCTTTCTCTCTTTCTTTGGGTACATGGACAGGGGCTGCACGTGCGCATAGCATGCCACGTCCCTCTCGGCCATGCCACCCCTCTTCCCCCCTCCGCCCCGCCCACACCACCACCGAACATCTCTGCCACTTTGGACCCTTTTAAGAAGTAGCAAACGTTATGTTGAAATCAAAGCCTTTCAATGACTCGCTGTAAAACTTAAATTGTAATTTGGTTATTATCCTGCAATACCGCCTCTGTATTGTTAGCGATGGGTTTCATGGCTGCTTTATTCCAATTTCACGCTGTAAATGACTTGGCGCGACTGTAATTGAAATGCAATCTGGTTTTCTCATAGATAGCTTTGATTTACTTCACTTTTTTTACCTCTGCTCCCCCACCCCCCCACACACTCTCTCTGCGATTAGGGCTGAGATGGCTGTGAATGTGGCTTTGAGTGACTCCAGCCCTGATGTATTTTCTGGGCATTGATGAATGCAAATGTTCACCCCCCAAGGTCCCCGCTTCTTTTCTGAGACCCCCTCAAGAATCATCTTGCTGCTTCTGGACACGGAGGGGGGGCGACGGTTTCCTACCCTAAAGAACTAAGCTATTAAAATGGGGGAGGAGGCTGGCGGGGGAACATCTGGCTCAATGTGAGAAGAGGTGATTAAGGAGACAATCCAGGGGCCTTTGCTTGTTTCTGAGACCCTCTCTAGAGCCAGTCTTCTGGCTTCTGGACAGGAAGAGGCAGAATGGAAGGACCCCAAAGCATCTAAACCAAGGGCCACGGGGAGGCTGGCGGACGCAACATCTGACTTGTAAATGTAAACCCCATTCATGCACAGCCAGGATGCTGAGGCACAGGTGCCCAGATGGGCACATCTGGCCCAAGTAGAAACGTGAGTGATGATGACTGATAGAGAGACTTGCAACTAGGAAAATGGAGGAGCTTCCATGATGCCCTATGGCTGTCTGTTCCTCTAAATAGTATTAGGTGAACTTAGCAGCCTCCGTCCTCTCTCATCAGGTCAGGCTCCCGCCCTTGGATCAAACTAAGTACTCTTAAGTCTCTTTACTCGTGAGTAACCTTAGCCCTTCCAGACTTTGAATGCTACTATTTGGCCTCACAGTTGCTACATTTGGTAGAATTGCTTAATCCCTTTGTCGCGGGGCTAATTCCCCCACGGCGCTGGGGGAAGGGGGTCGCGCACAGCGCCACGGTGCTTGTGACAAGCTAGGCTCGTCAAGCTGCACGGTGGCGCTGTGCTCATGATGAGCTGAGCTCGTCATGACCACGCCTGTTTCCAAAGGAACGTTCAGCACAGCAGGGGAATTATCCCCGCGTGTGAGCGCCATGGCGGTCATGACGAGCTCAGCTCGTCGTGAGCACAGCTCCACCGTGCAGCGTGACGAGCTGAGCTCGTCATGAGCACGCAAGGTGTTAAAGAAGGACCACTCATGAAAAATGACACTTCGTTGGATGCCATGGAAATATGGAACAGAGGTATAGCTTTACAACTCTATCAAAGACCTGCGCTGATGCGGTTCCGTCCGCTCTCTGGGATATTTAATGATAATGGTGAGTTCTGAGCCACCTGTGAGGTGCCTGCACTCAGCTCAAGATCTCAAACTGCTGATCTGACAGTGGGTAGAGTCTCCTTTGAATGTTGGGCTATACTATGCCAAAGGCCATGTTATGTTATGCTGTGCTCTAGGGAAATGCCTCTTTTGACATGGTTAGCCGCCACTTTTTGCCTGATGCATGATGTGATTTCGAACTGTAAGTGCACTGGGTCACTTCTAACCAGGTTCTCAGTTCCAGAATTCCACCCAAAAATGGTGCCATGGTTGTCACAACTTCAGATACCCCTGTAAGTCTCTAGTAAGTGGTACCCCGTTGTTTCTTAATGCATCCTCCCGAGTGTTCCAAGTCCCTGCTGCTCAGCCAGTGTGATGTGGTGTAGTGGAATGCTGTAGTGCTTGGTGATGTAGTGGAATGCTTGAGTGTCCGTTGAGGTTGAGAGGGTCAGTTGGAGTGTGTGGGCTGAGCAAGATGAAGGCTGCTCCTGGTGAGCCTATACGTGGGCTGAGCTATCAACTTACCTACTTGTAACTAAGTTCAATAAACCTTCCTATAATCTAAACTATGGCTACTGGACGCTCTTTACAACATACTCCTGGTACCCAGGGCATGGGTCCTGAGGAGGGTCCCCTGGGGCTGCAGCACTGGTTGTGCCACCCCAGGGACCCTTAACCAAGTCTATGCCCTCTGCCATTGCAGGCTGTGTACCTTGGTGCAGAGAAATCCAAAGAGTCTCCATTGCACACAGCCCTGTGTGTCATGCCACCCATACACTGCATAAGGCATAGGTAAGTCAGACGTACTGGAGGCCTTACAGCCTAAGGCAGGGTGCATTATGTCCTATGTGAGGGCATGAGCCGATATGTACCTACAATTCCCAGTCTATTCTGAGACTTTATAAGTGAACAGGGAAGCCATAAGGAGAACATGGGCTGGATACTTGTCAACACAAGTTTCCTAACTCCGTGAATGCTTCACTGATTTCCAAGGTGCTTGATGCCAAATATCTTGTCTTAATGAATCCTCACTGATGCCATTGATGCATTTATTAATAAATTCACACAGGAGTCCCTTTCAGAGGGTCCCCTACAAAAGCTACCAAACCCTGATGTTGTCTCTGACTTGTTTTCACCAGTCTGCCACCACCAGACATGTTTTTGATCTCATGGGGTGAGAGCCTGCACTCTCAAAGGACAGAGGCAAAGCCCTGCTCTGGGCGGGGGTGCTTCACACCTTGTACAGGACAGGATGGCCTTCCTGGGTGGGAAGCTTCCAAGGCAATGCCGCATTTGAAACCCAAAGAGGAACCTCCAGATAGTGGGTCCGCTTTTGGCGGGAAGAAAGATGGGAAAAATATTTAGATTTGGAGGATAGTCACCACTTAGCTGACACTACCTTTTCCACTCTTCTGAAATTCCATCATCTTCGGATGGTGGAAAAGCAACCTTTCAGGACTAAATAGTGCCCCTTCCCACAGGAAGTGGTCAATAGACAGTGTAGACACCCTAATAGTAGGCAACGCATTGGCTGCTACCAGTCTCCCCTTGTACCACCCCTAAATTTAGTATTTAGATGGCTCCCTGAGACCTGAAAATCAGATTCGGTGGGCAAGAGAAGACCAGACCAAAGAAGACCTGCGGCACGGGAACTGAAGCCCTGCTGCAGTAGGAAAAGGAACCAAACCCTGCCAGCTGCTCCAAGGGCTCAACAGTTGCTGCTGCTATGTCATCCTGAACCAGGGCATCTACAGCCTTCAAGAAATCACCAAGAAGCCACTTTGGTGTGAAGGTATCACTCCACTGCACTCCTCAGATACTGATCTAGTGAAGTCGAGTTTGTCAACTTGCTGCTCCCCAATGACCTCAACGCAGCACCGAAGCAAGACAAGGTGCAACAGCTCCGAAGGATCAGATCGGTCTCTCCACCAAAGTTGGAGGCACCATGGCCTACTGGACCTATACCTGGAGCACCAGAACTCCAACAGCAAACACCAAGAAGAAGAGTCCACACCAGACTTCCAAAGCAGCAGAAGTAAGCACCTATCAAGGGATGACAAGGCACCCGAGACCCACTTCCTGAGGGGCCCAGCTATCCCAAAATCGCCTCTACAAGATGCCTGCTCCTGACCTTGAGGAACTCAAAACGCACAAAGCCCGACTAACCTGTTTGCTCTGCAGCCAACCCCACCAGCCCAACATCATCTAATCAGTGGTGTTCCCATGGTCCTGCTGGAACTTTGGACCTGGGCCCAACATTGACCTAAAACAAGAAGGCAAAGTTTGTGAGAGCATTGCCTTATTTTATATGCATTTTTTGATTTCTTTCCCATTATTTTCAATGGTGCATAATAGCGCACAAAAGCGACATATTTTTAGAACTTTGAAAAATCGCAACTCTAAAACTACTTACCTTAGCACTGTTTTCAATGTCTTAAAAATGACATACAAATCCACATTATGTTTATAAATTGGTCTCGGATTTATTCTTGAGAGTGTATGTCATTTATTGCCTCTGTGAGAACAACAAACGCTTTGCACTACCCTCCGGTAAGCATAACTGCTCGCCCAACCCACGACAAATATAGAGTTAGTATTATCTACTTATATCTCTGTATACCAATTGGAGATTCTCCAAGCTCTCTACAATATGTACTTCATTATAGTGCACTGTACAGAGAGCTGGCTTCCTACATATGCTATGCCATGTTATGTTATGCTATGTGCATTTGTACAGCACACCACTCTTCTAGGAGGGTGTTTCTATGCGCTGAAGCAGGAGCTGTATGGCCCAATCCAGGGTTGGGGCTAGTTGAAGAGCCAGGTTTTCAGTTTCTTGCAGAATTCAAGAACTGAAGAGGTGGCTCTGATGTGCAGGGACAGGTTGCCCCAGGATTTAGGAGGGAGATAGGAGAAGGCACGACTGCTGGGACTGGTTCTGCATTTGAGGGGATGAGTAGGAGTCAAATTGAGCAGAGTTGTCTGATAGTTTTGTGGAATTTTATATGGTTGTTGAGGTACATGGGGCCAATGTTTTCCACAACTATAAGCTTGCTATAGCAGAGAGCTCACAGTTGTGGAACTCTCTCTGACTACACTTATTCAAGGCACTGGTCAGTTTCACTCATGTAAACACTGGTTGGATGATTTCTTTGTTCATGAAGCCACTTTCACATTGTGGCTAGCAACAAATCCTAGCCCTTTTGGCCATTGTTTCTATGATCTGCCTCTTCGTTAACCTTCACTGGCTGACCAGGAACTTTAAGTGCTTGTGCTTACTTCATAGGGCCATATATAACACTAGGCCACAATTTCTTAGGGTCACCTTTATCGACGCGCTTCCAATCGACCTCCATGTTCTTCTGCAGCCAGCCCTATGTCAGTCCCAAGAATTCGGAAAACTCTCTGAGGAGGCTGTGTGCTGTCTTTCCAGGATCTTAAATTCTAGAACCATCTTCCACCCAGTTGTAGAGCTTGCTGCTCTGAGCTGCAGGTTAGACGCCACCTCAATTACTCCTTAAAGTGTCAAGACCAGAATATGTTTCCTTAATGAAGCTCATTGGCCCCCACCTCCTCCAACCTGTTGTGTATAATCAAAGTCCAGCAGAGCAGGAGTGGATGGCAATAATTACTTGAAATCTACATAGGGGTTCAGCAATGAAAAACATGATTAAAAATAAATATCACGTCTCCGCACTTCCCCTGGCTGTCTCTAAAGAAGTCTGGATGGATCCATTATTTTTAAATGTCTGAAACTCAGAGCAGGTCCTGTGTGTAAACAGCCAGATTATTGCATATTAGTCAAAGCAATTTCCTCAGAAGGCAAAGGCCTGGGGAGTTTGCCAACCTGCAATGTTGTTCTCCCCGAGCGAATGTGGCTGCTTAATTTGAGCTGCAGATATTTGCAGGTGTTCCAGTCCCCCTTTTCCTCGGGTCTAAGCATGGCTGCACACATGGTGATTTTAACCCCTTCCATGCTGTCGTCGGCCATTGGCCGACGGCAGCACTACCTCGCTGGTGCTGCCGTCGGCCAATGGCCGACGTGGCCCCGCCCATTTTGCGGAAGTGCAGCACTTCCGCAAAATCGGTGGCGCAGCCAACGGGTTAATATGCTGTTCCCATTGGACAGGGTCGAAAGAACAGACTTTGTTGAAACTGACACCTTCATTTACAAGAGACCTGAACCGCCACACCATTACTAGCCTTGCCTTACTCTACGTCGAGGAGGTATTCTATGGGCATTGCTTTGGGTGTTCCCACTCAACACCCATGAGTTTCGACACTGCCCCAGATTCACACATTCACATAAACCGGGGGTAAAACTAAAAACGCAGTGGCGTAACACAGGCCCCCGCAGCCCCCATGGTGTATATCAGCCTTGGTGCTGATCCATTAGGAACAGTTCTGCCCAAACTGCCAGACCAGGTCCCCGCTGAACCAGACACAAGCAACCCAGGACCACTTTTGACTGAGTCAGGCCTCATCACTGATAGCACTCAATTCCAGTGGCACAGTGAGCACAGGACCCATATCTGGACACTCCCTTTGCACAGAGGAAAGAAAAAATATGATAGCTGCAATGCTTCAATTTAATGTTAAATGTAAAACAGATGATGGATGAAATGCTGAGTTAATCAAACATTCACCCCAGTCACAGATCTGAGTTGAATCCATTGTATTTTTGCACACCACACCATTCCAGTGTAGCACTTTTTGCCCTAAGTGAGAAGGGTATGCCTAGACATGGGTCCCGTGCTCGCTATGCCACCAGATTCAAACTAGCCTGGCTGACGAGGGATGTTACCCAAAATATTAAATCTAGTTTCTTTATTGTAGTCCAATCCTAAGGCAGCTACCGTTACCATTGGCATGACCTCTGAGTACTTTTCCTTTCAACGAGTAGTACGCCAAGGTTTTTTCTTGTCCCCACTTTTATTTATAATAGCTCTGGAACCATTGTTACTACATATTGAACAAAACAAATATATTTCTGTTTTTTCATATAAAAGCTTACACCTCAAACTATCAGTGTATGCTGATGATACACTCCTTTATCTCTCTAATCCATCTATCTCTATTCCTGCCTTCCAATCTGTGGTTTACCAATTTGTTAATGTTTCAGGATATAAACTAAATGCAGATAAATCAGAAATAATGCCTATTAAAAAATTGCGTCTAAGATAAAACTTTAAGGATTTGGGTTTTAAATGTAGTCTAACAAAGAATAAATATGTGGGTTTGTAGATTTCCAATTCCATTAAAACAACTCTTATAATACATTTTGAATAAATAATACAAAAAGTAGGGAATTATTATACTAAATAGAACCCTTATTTTGATCATGGTGGGGAAGGATAAGTTCCATTAAAATGATGCTCTTCCCATGTGTAATGTATTTATTTATTTGAGGTTTTATTGAGTGCAAACTTGACCCGTTACGGTATTAAAGTGCTTTCAAGCGATAACACGTTACGTACAGGTTAGGCACAGGCAAAACACAAGGATGGGATTAGGAATTGACTACATTAGGACTAAAAGCCAGACTTATATACAATAATCAGTACAGTACCATAATCAGCTGAGCGACTTGTCAGCAATAAAAAGGGAAATCCAGCAATTGTATAAGAGGGGAGATATGATAACAAAAGGTAGAGAGAACCAGCAGAACATTGAAGGAATGAGAACTGGTATACGGGAAGGGTCAAGCAGTACAGGAAATTATGCATAGAAACAAAAGCCATGACAAAAGGCAGTATGCGCAACAAAGGAGAGTTATTGGAATAATTTGCTCGCTATGAAGGTTTTAGCTTCCTTTTTGAAGATTGACAGATTGTACAGTAATCTACCTTATTCCATGATCCCTCCTCATATTCCAATTTACTTTTCTAAAAAAATAGATTCTGTCCTTTCTCATGTGTTATTGAAGATTCAACATGCCCGCATGTCCTTGTCATGGTTTGACACTTCCTCCAAATCTTGGCAGATAAAACTTTACCATTGTTTCTAAATCCCACAGTGCTTTTTGCCTTGAACAATTCTCCCATTGGCTTCAGATAATAATAACTTACCTAAACCTTTATGGTTTCTCATTGAGTACTCATTTAAGTTTCCCTTTTCTTTTACGGAATCGTTGTCCTTTTTTTCCTAAAGCAGTTTTCTGCCCCATCCCTCTATTAACCCTTTCTATCATCTTTATAAATCTTCAGATTTTTCCATAATCTTTGTCCCGCACTAACTTTATAAATTCATCCCCTTGGTACAATAAATACCTTACAATAAATGATAGAGTCTTCTCTTTGAAAATATGGAAAGATAAAGGTGTCAGATTTATTCACCAATTAATCTTTAATAATATTCTTCTTCTGTTTTCCATGGTGCAGACACTTTTTAAGTTACTCCAATTGTTTCATCATAAATACTCACAGTTAGTTCAACATGTTCATAATTCCATATCTTCTTTACAGTATGATAAAATGTCATCTCATTATGAACATAAATTACTTACGAAATTAACATATAACTCTAAACCTGCTTCTAGATACAAGCATCTTGTCTCTTTTTCCACAGTGAAAACCAAAATCTCCCCTAAATTACAGTGGGAAAATGATTTGCATGATCAATGTTGGCATAAGGTCTGGTCTAAGCATCAGACTGCTTTAAGAGCAGCAAATGTTACCCAAGCAATGTTCTTTATATTTACTGGATTATTTGTTAATCCTATCCTCTTATATAAAATTAAGTTCACTTCACGTGATAATTGCTGGTCCTGCAATGCACCTCATTGTGATCCATTGCATATGTTATTTCTTTGCCCTCACATTGCTGCATTTTGGTGGCAGGTTTGGGATCAACTTGCTAAGATCTTTAAAATCAACCTCCCATATACTATTCACTATTTATTCTTAGGAAGCCTATCCCCAGTTTGCTCTCACCTAACACACCGACCTCACCTACTAGACACATGGCTAGCTATAGCCGTCCCACAAATAACCTCCAATTGGAAAAGCAATATAGATTTTTCTTATAAAGCATAGTGGTATGCTGTTTGCTTCAATCATCGATTGGACAGGGCCTATGTGCACACAATTTCCTTAGCTCTTAAGAGAGAATGAATATGGTCACCGTTAACACTATTTCTTTATAGTTTAAGCTAAAATTGTAAATCAGTTGAAATTTATTTTAGAGGTCTATGCTGTATTAGGCTAAGTATTCCTTGTTTATAGAGCTCACAATGTCTTGTTTAATACTCTACCCTTTCCATCCACTAACCAGTTTATATTGGTCTTCTATGTATTTCTTTTCTTTCTTATTTAAAATGTTTTATTGAAAATCTAATCCATTCCTTTTATATTTTGGTTCTTTCTTTTTACTCATATGGATATAAATGTCCTATTATTGTAATATAATTCACATGTTCAATATCATAATACTACCTTGTAGCTATTTATGAATATTTTTTCAATAAAATATGCTTAAACTACACACAAAAAAGCTAATAACTTGGAGACTTACCCTGTCCACAATCATGGACAACATCACAAGCATGATAAACACATCCATATCTGAGGGAAATGTTTCCAGTCTAATTAAACATCTCATCATTGCTGTCCTTTTAGTGAACACATATGGGAGACTCATTTGACTCAGCAGTTTATCAGCCAATTTGCAATGTACCTAAAATCATAAATAAATTAGTGAAAGAGGTGACTACCCATTGAATAAAGTCTTTGAGCGTACCTATCCCCCATCAAGATTTACAAGGTAGCTACATGCCCTGGATCAGACGAGATTCTTCACATTACCAGATCGCCACTTCACCCTTAGCAAGGTGAAGGAAGTTGACACAATGTTCCAAGATCTTCAAGAGACTATGATACCCGGGACACAGGATCTCACTGAAAAGACTCAATGAAAGGACAAGGGAGTATGGCACAGACTTAGAACTAATTAACTTACTTCCTTGTCTATATCTGAAGCCAAAACGTGTGCTTTGGATTAGAGAAGTGCAAAGTCAGCTTTGAAAGCTTTCCATTGGCTCCAGTTATTAAACGCTTCTCCATCCTGACCGTCTCCTGGAGCAAAGGCAGCGCTACTTTAAAAATCTTTCACCCCACTATGCTGCACAAACCTACGGTTGGTGTAGTCTCTGAATCACAATGAACCTTCAAGCTAAAGAAATCTGGAGACAGATCACTGGACGTCCCCAGTCCTCAACATTGGGATTCATTACCCTGGTTTAAGAAGAAAACCTCATCACCTCCTCTGCCGCTCAGCTTATGATGGCAGCGAAGTGACAGGAATTCTGGAAAACATGTGGCAAACCTCATTAACTAACTACAAAAAAAGTGCAGACTTACTGTAGAAGAGGTTTGATTGAACAGCTCTCATATGTCCTGCACAGGGGCATGTCCGAGCAGGCTGTGATGGTGGACGTGCACTGCTGAAGTTTCGTGGCAGACGGGCACTTTCACCGCTCTCCAGCGTCGGTCCCTGTCGAAAATCAGATGTTCTACAATCGGAACCCGAGGGGCACCCGACAACGCTGAGCCATTATTGAAACAGACTCGCCCTCATGGAGAACCGGAGCTGACAAGACACCCAGTGGGAGGCGACAAGATGGCGGCGGCCCACGACCTCGCCTGATGCCCAGAGGCCGGACTGCACGGGGAAAGGCGTGACCCGGTTGGTCCGAGAAGTGGGGAGATAAAACTGCCTCTGCACCCGGTGGCGGCGCCCTGGGGCTGAGACGCCGCCGCAAACCCCCTGAAAGGCGAGCGGATTCCGGGGGTCCCGACCACATCTCAAGGAGCGGTTGGGGCCGGTAAGGCGCACCGAAGGCTGTTGGGGACGAGGAGAAGAGCCGCGCTGAGAGGCGGCGAGGTGGTAGAGCCGGACCGGCGTCTACTCTGGCGCCGAGCAGTGGGGCGTCTGGGGGACAGGGCCGGGCTGGTGCTTTCGTCCACGCCGCAGGACACTGGAGCGCCCCTGAGGCCACGGTCGCCGGACGGCAACATGGCGCCCACCAAGCTTGTGGACTGAGCACCCCCCTGGGACGGGGCAAAGAGATGAGCGGAGGCGGCCCTGGCTGTAATGGGAGGTGAGACGACTCCCCCCCCCCCCCCCCCCCCGGCTCCCGAGGCTGCCCGAGGCTGGGACGAGCGTGATACACACCCCCACCACCGAGGCACACTGGAAGACATGCCTGACCCTAAGATGGCGGGATAGTGCAGCGTTAACCAGCCTGCAGCCCAGGAATACGACGTGGGAGACCTGGCCTGGACCCCTGCAGGCCGCACGACCCACCCCATGGCAGAACCCCTGGGACAGCACACAGCCCGCTCAAGTCGGCCCAGCCCCGCAGTGGGACATCATGCTCAGCCCCGCGGTGCGAAGACGGAGGGTGGTGCCCCCCGGAGCGTGGGTCACGAGTGTGCACCCCAGCAGGCAGTAAGGACAGACGACATTAAGGTGCTGCACTCAGTGAGTGGCAGGGGGAGTTCCCATGCCTGGGGCTGCCGGGTACCGGGGAGAGAGTGTGTTAAAAACCCTCGCCACTGAGGCCCGACCGGACTGCCAACTGGCCTTAGAGGGGCGACTCGGCCGGAGCTTTCCCCCTTGCCGACTTATAGGATGCACCATCAGCGCAGCCCGAGGCCATATACTGGTGGGGACCCTGGGAGCTGCGCAACCCACTCACCAGCGGACCTCCTAGACAACACGCGAGAGGGATATAGCATCCGCCCCGGGCTCGCCCCGCGGTGGGACTCACTTGGTGCCAGCCTCCGACCTTTCGGGCCAAGCAGCTGGACCACACGCCCCCTCCGACCACACAGACGGAGGACGGAGACTATGAGGGATCCAACCCAGAGAAGCCCGGAACCAGCACCGATACCTGCCGGGCCCCCATATTATGACTAGCGGCTCCTCAACCTTTCCAGCGGCACAATGGGGAAACCCAGGCACTCGCAACCCACCGTGGTGCCAGAGACAGCACCAGAAAATATGCCGCACCTTAAGCCGGGAACCGCATCGACCACGACCCCTCCGGACCAGCCTATATCGGACAAGCTGGACCGTGTCCTGGCTGCCATTGAAAAATCCAGAGTGTCTATGGAAGAAAGTCTGGGAACTTTCGCGACGGACCTCAGCCTCGTCAAAGATGACCACCGGAAGTTGGTGGACAAGGTCAACGAAGGGGAGAAGGTTATAGCAGACCTACAACCGAAGGTGAAAGACCAACAAAAGATGATTTGTGATGTCCTGACCCGCCTATCCACGATGGAGGAGCGCATGGTCGATTTGGAGGGGCATTCAAGGCGCTGTAATATACGGGTCCTGGGCCTGCCGGAAGGTGTTGAGGGGCAAGACCCGGTGGGCCACATGGAGGCATGTGTGAAATCCTTCACCCCAGAAGCCGACAGGTCGGTGTTCGTTTCCATTGAGTGTGCCCACAGAGTTCCAGCGTGCCGGCCCGCCCGATGCTAGCTAAATTCCTGCATTTCAAGGACCGGGACGCAGTGCTCAGAGCCGCGAGACGATCTGGCCCCCTCCGGGTCGAGGACAAACAGGTGATGGTCTTCCCAGACTATGCCCGGGCGGTGCAGCTGAGATCGCTCTTCTTGGAGGTCAAACGATGACTTAGAGCAAATGGCATCCAATACTCCCTGCTATTCCCCAGCAGACTTAGAATCATCTACAAAGACTCCACCCTATTTTATACGTGTACAGAGGAGGCAAGGGACTGGGCAGACCTACACTGTCTGTGACCACCAGGGCCCGGACCTGAGTTCGGGCAGAGACGCAGGGCACCACGACCCAAGAAGCGCAGCCAAAGCAGACGGCGTAGGGGCCGGAACATTACAGCGCGAAGCCCCACATACGACTCTCTGGGTTTAGAACAAATAATGCAAGAATGCCGGGAAGTCCTCTGTACAGTTTCATCGCTGCAGGCCTCGCCGCACTCGGACGACACGGATGGGGCCCCACAGCTATTCTCCTCCGTGGGGGAGGACAACAGCAAGGAAGCATCATCCAAAGGAGACTCGGTCACCCTGCCACGCGTTACGCTCCAGACTGCAGATCTCATAAGCTAAGGAACGTGCAGAGGCACAATCGGGAGTATGCCATAACAGCAGTGCTCCCACTCTTTGGCAGAGCATACACGCGGGGGGGCCTCTTTACGGGGAGGCCAGGGACCCCCTCCTACACAACTGTAGCGCACCCAGGGCACACCCACCGCATTGCTCCACACCACTAAGGGACCAAATGACACACACTAATCCTACACAGACCCGTCCGAGGACCACCTTCGCATGCATGCACCACCACCCCATGGTTGCTAATTGTTAGTTGACGCTCTCTTCTCCCCGGAGGGCTCGTTTGGACGTATTGCTCCCGGCGTTAGGTCCCCTGTATTGGGACAGTTTCCTGACCCCAGTTCTTAGTTCACCCACCCCAAACACCATGACCTCTCGTAACCCCCATATGTAGGGCAGGGGCGTAAACCCACCACCTCGCACAGCTTTGCGCGACATACCCATGAGCCAGGGGCGGGAGACCCCATTCAAGTGCGAACCGTGCGCTATCTTGACACAACATCACACCTGTCATGGCACACACGGACGTAAAGTTTTAACCCTAAATGTGCGAGGGATGCACACGGCCAGAAAATGCTGTGCGATAAATGCGTACATTAAGCAGCAACAGGCGCAGATCATATCCCTTCAAGAGACGCATCTCACGGGGGAGGAACTGGGTAAACTCCAGAAGAAATGGCGTGGCATTTTTTGTAGCACCACATACTCTGCCTTCGCAAGAGGCGTACTTATCTGGATTCGGCCCAGGGGTACCCTTCCGTGAGCTTAGCAGGAGAGTGGACCCCGAGGGCCGCTATGCCCTGTTGGAGGGGGTGTTAGATGGGCAGCCCATCCTTATAGGCAGCGTCTACGCCCCCTAATATAGATCAAACAATGTTCTGGGGAACCCTGACGAGCACCTTAGCAGGATTCACACAGTCCTCGTGGCTATTGGGAGGGGATTAAGATTGCCCCTTAGCCCTGGCATTAGATAGGTCCCACCCCCCCATCAAACACTCCCTAGCTCACGCGCACACAGCTGCATTCTGAGCCTGGGTGGCCCACTGGTCCCTCACGGACGCATGGCGACATATCCACCCGACCATCAAATTATATTCCTTCCACTCAATACCTCACAACTTACAAATTCGCTTAGACCACTTTTTATGCACATGATCTCTCCTGCCACGCGTCAAACACTCAGACTACTTGGGCAGAGTTGTTTCCGACCATGACGCGCATAGGGTATCCCTCGCCTCGCCTGGCGCCCATGCATACCTTTGATCCCTACATGGTGTCTCTCTAAAGACTGTCTTCTAGACCCGGTGTTCAAAAATGAGCAAACCGACACCATCCAACACAACTTTGCACAAAACAGGGGCACTGCAGCGACTAGGTCCCTAGAATGGGATGCTTTTAATGTAGCCTTAAGGGGGGCATGCATCCCACAAATAACAGGAGTGAAAGAGACCTTACAGAGGGCGGTGCACACTCCAGAACAATTAGTAGCGCAGTTATCTAAAGTGGCTGATCAGCGGGAGGACCCCCCACGCAACTAGCGGAGGCCAAAATAAAATATGCGGAGGCTTGTACCCATTTACGGCACTATAATTTTCGCATTTATACTACTAGGGCCCACAATGAAGGGGACCGTGCCGGCACCCTGCTAGCATGGCTCATCCACCAGGACACGCAAACACAACCGGTCACTGGCATTTGCAGCGCCACTGGGGAGATTGTCTACGCGCAAGCAGACATATTATCGGCCTTTCATGATTATTATACCATGCTGTACAGGGAACCAACCCCGAACAGAGAGGACCACATCCAACACTCTGACTCTGGCTTATAAAGCCCTCCATGCTGGGGGCGCGAAGTACCTCCAAAGGAGACTGGCCTTTTATCATCCTGCCCGCGCTCTCAGATCGGAGTCACAGTTCTTGGCGGTGGTACCACGTGTGAAAAGAGCTCGCATTGGAGGTCGCTCCTTTGGACTGCTGGCACCACAGCTGTGGAACTCTCTGCCGCTGACACTTCGGGGCGCCACCAGTCTACTTGCTTTTAGGAAGGGTCTAAAGACCTGGTTGTTTACTTCATAGGCTCTGTTCCCTTTTTTTTTCTGAGCTCCCCTTTTTTTTGTTTTATTGCTGTGTTATGTTATCTCGTCTTAGGTCTCGCTGCTAAAGCGCCGGGATACTCTTTTTGAGTCGCCGCGCGCTATATAAAAATAAATATAACATAACATAACATAACACATACTGCACATGGACACTATAGCCCAACTCACAGACGAGGAACGCATGTCGCTCGATGTCCCGGTAACACTGGCGGAGATTAAACTTGCCATTCGCCGTCTAGTTAAAAACAAGGCACCAGGCCATGAGGGTTTCCCGGTAGAGTTCTACGCCGCATTCTCCCAGCAGCTAGCCCCCAAACTTGACACGGTCTTGCGAGAGGCGTTAGAGGTGGGCCTACTTCCCCAATCGATGCGGGCATCCACACCAGTGACGTTCCCCAAACTAGATCGGGACCCTTTGCTCCGCACTTCCTACCGGCCCATCACCCTGCTGACCACGGATTGCAAAATGCTAGGGCAAATCTTAGCAGATAGACTCCCAGAAATCCTTCCCCGACTGATCCATCCGGATCAGAGTGGATTTGTCCCTGGGAGAACGGGATAGGTTTCCATGAGCAGCGTGCCTCATGCTGGACCTCGAGAAGGTGTTTGACACCCTGGCGTGGCAATATCTTTTTGGGGTACTACAGAGGGTAGGCGTGGGTCCCCACTTTATCGCATTATATACTGATATTAGTACCAGGGTACGGATAGGCCATTCGGTCTCCTCTCCCA
Organism: Lissotriton helveticus; assembly: GCF_964261635.1. NCBI lineage: Eukaryota > Metazoa > Chordata > Amphibia > Caudata > Salamandridae > Lissotriton > Lissotriton helveticus. The sequence goes on along the minus strand of NC_136072.1, from coordinate 1,177,974,800 downwards.
TTCCGATTATGCGTGGGACAAGCCAGGGATGCCCCCTGTCCCCTGTCAGTTTTGCCATAGCTATGGAGCCATTGGCAGCACGGCTGCAAGAAGTGGGCTAGCACTGGTGTATCCCATTGGGGGAGCGCATGCATTGCGTCTCCCTCTACGCGGATGACCTCCTCATTTATGTCAGGGACTTTGCTGCAGACCTTACTACTATCTGGACCACGCTCTCAGATTTCGAGAGGGCGGCGGGACTACGTGTGAATTGGGAGAAATCCTCTATATACCCCCTGCACCCGAATACCCCACAAAGGGAAATTCGTCTGGGAGAGGCCTCACCGGCATGGACGGGGGACCCCCCGCACTATTTAGGAATTCGACTCTACCATGAGCCCCGGGACCTCTTGGAGGGAAATCATTACCGAGCCCTCTGGGGCCTTAAAGGCCAAATCAGCTTCTGGAGGACTCTGCCTTTGGCTTCCATCGGGAGGGTAGCCTTGTCAAAAATGATCATGGTGCCCAGGTTCCTCTACTACTTTGCAAATATCCCAGTTGTGCTGCCACTACCCTTCTTTCAAGAGTTGAATTCATTACTAATCTCCCTGGTTTGGGGACGGGGCCGCAGCAGAGTTGGCCTGTCGGCCCTGCAGGTACCTCACGATAAGGGAGGGATGGACGCCTGTCCTTTGAAGCCTATTTTTTGGCGGCGCAGCTGCAGTGGCTAACACACTGGACCGCGCATCATAATCTGGGAAAAACTGAGACCCAAGGCGGGCGGCTGACGGTCCCGGAGCTGACCCGAATGCTACTCCCAGGCACGAGGCCCAACCTGGCTCATCCACTGTTGGTTTAGGTAGCCAGATCCTGTATAATGCAGATTCACCACATGTCCAAGGGGACGCTGGTATATTCCCCGTTGCTGCCTCTGGTGAGACTCTCGAAGGGGTATGAGTTCTACACCGCGAGAGAACTTCAGGTCTAGACCGATCTCCAGCTCACTGAAACGGAGGCCTTGTTTACCGATGGTCAACTGACCTCGTTCACAGAACTGCCTAAGGAGAGAGGGTTACCGGACGGCCAATTCTTGCTGTATCCGCAACTGGTGGCGGACTGTAGACGAACATGGGAACTGAGGGACGGGGAACCTGCGACTCACCTGGTGTCACACACACTACTTCATATGGGAGCGGGCAGACACCATGTTACATGGATATACAAATCTATTTTAGAACTCACACAGGCCTCGCTTTCGAGCTTGCGGCTCCGTTGGGAAGAAGATATAGGACGTAACCTTCATGACAGGGAATGGCTGAAGGCCCTTGAGCATCACAAAAAAGTATCCAGCAACCAAAGAATCAAGAATATTCCATTTAATATATTGCACCGCGCTTACCTCACACCGGCACGACTCAAACGCTTTTACCCGACATCCCATTTTGAATGTCCCCGATGTAATACACCCAATGCCCCATTCATTCACATGTTTTGGACATGCCCCGGACTACAAACCCTCTGGGCGACGGTCCACACTACTCTGCGAACAGTCACCGGCCTAACAAATCTCTACATGTGGGAGGCGTGCGCCCTAGGTATCTTTACACGTAACAATCGATAGAAAGTGGAGACCAAATTTGCGCTACTGGCCATACTGTTAGCTAAATGCAGCATAGCAATGCACTGGTGCGCGACGGAGGGTCCCCCAATAGCAGCTTGGTGGAGGGTGGTAAAAAAATGGGCCGCAGCCGAGGAAGACCTTATCTGCCAAGAGGAAGCCCGTGGCATCCGTCGGTGCCCTATCTCCTTAGAATGGGTGACACTCCTCCATACTTTTCAACAAGCACATACGACAGGTACGGACCCAGAGCAGGACCCGCGAGCGACACCAGGCTCACATGTTTCCTCACTAGACCATGCACGTCCCCCCCACCCGCCCCTTCAACCACCCCCTAGGCTACCTACTTAAATTCGTGCCATTGCTCGGCACGGAGCACTGTGTCTTAAATGAGTGGAATGACACAGACCATCACCACTCTGGCTCATCTTCCTATACGTCCCCAAGCCCCTCCTCCCCTGACCCTGTAGTTCCCTGGTTTTGAGTCCCCTAGTTCAAGTGTGAACCTGGATTACCATTTCATGATACCCGTTACGAAGGGATGGGACAAGAGACTATTGCATGGGCCAGAGAACTGCGGTGCTCATACCACCGACCGTCTCTTCATTGCCTCCTGACATCTATAGGAGAAGCAGTAAGGAGGCCCCCCCTCCATCAAATACGGAGCTACTTCTTTGATGAGATCCCCCCCTACCGCTAGTTATGATACCAGGACTTACTCAATGTAACATACAACAGATGAGAATGCTTATTGGATAACATGCCTGAAATGTGAAATCCAATTAAAAGGTGTTTTAAAAAAATATATATATATGTCCTGCACAGCTCTAATATGGTGTAGCTGGCCTTCAAAAGACTCGCAACAATCACCAACAGTGCTGAAATTGGAGAAAAAAACATACTCTGGGAACCCATACATTGGGGGATAAGGTGTGGCAGAGGAAAGGGGGTGGAGTCACCAGGTGCGATGACTGATATTCAATGTATACATGTATTTATTTTAAATGTGCTGCAAGAAAATTTGCAACAAGGAAAAATGTGAGAATTCATATATCCTGGCTCAATTGGTCACAAAGAGGCTATATTTTGAAATATCTTACATGGTGAAGACACATGCTGCAGGAATTGTTGTGAGCCTATCAATTTTCAGATGATTATAAAGATGGTCAGATAACTCAGGTGGTTAGTGCAATTCAGGGGGAGTTCTGTGTTTTGTCAGATTTGACACATAAAGTACAATAGCTGATTAATTAATTTATTTATTTATTTATTTAAAACATTTATAGAGCGCAACTGTCGCCTGGCAGGCATCCTGGCGCTAGAGTAGCTTACTCCTAAGATAAAAAAACAGTGGGAGAAAGATAATGGCGAGGGGGGGGAATCTAGGGAAAAAGCCAAGTTTTTATTAGTTTTCGAAAAGGAAGGAGCTGTGACGTGTGGCGAATGTCAGCAGGCAGACTGTTCCAGAGCTTTGCAGCCGCCACTCGGAATGATCTTCCTCCAATCCTGGCTCTCTTGAATCTGGGCACTATTACAAGTCGAGCGGTAGCGGATCGAAGAGCTCTGGTAGGGGTGTACCAGCTGAACATCCGTTGTAAAGGGATAGGTCCTAGCCCATGTAGTGCCTTAAAGACCAGACAAAGAGACTTGAAGGCAATTCGTTGCTTCAGGGGAAGCCAGTGCAGCTCGGCTAGGGCAGCAGTGGTTGAGGCTCTCCTGGACCATCCAAGTGCCAGTTTCGCTGCTGCTGATTGGACCCGTTGGAGACGGTCCAGCAGTACCAAGGGGGAGTCAAGCAAGAGAGCATTGCAATAGTCGATGCGACTAAGGATGGTGCACCTGACTATCTGTGCTCTGGCGGAAAGTGGAAGTAGTGGCAGAATTTTACGCAGTGATCTCAAAAGAGCAGAGCAGGTGGCAACTGTTCTCGAGACCTGTGTTTCCATGCTCAGCTTATTATTCAGCATGACGCCCAAATTCCGCACACTGGCCACAGGTGACGGGTTGTCCGAATTTTCCGGAAGCCAGAAATCCACAGGCAGGGGGCGAGGTATGCGGCTGGCTGGGCAGAACAGAACCTCGGTCTTAGAGGAGTTAAATTGGAGGGAGTTGTGGTGTAGCCAGCCAGCAGTGTCTCTCAGACAGTCGTGGAATGCTTCTAAAGTTATAGAGTCTTCACCCTCCCAGGAAACAATAAGCTGGGTGTCGTCTGCGTAATTTACTGTGGTCATGGTATGTGATTTAATGAGAGAAACCAGTGGTAGTAAATATACATTGTTTAATGTATTAATGTATTTAATGTATTGTTTAATGTATTAATGTGTCCCCGATGCAGAGCACATGATGTATCATACAGATTACAGATTTGTATTTTATGTAGATAGGTACATGGGTTACTGCTTTTGAAACTGAGTTGCAATGGTTACCTCCAGTTGTTCATAAATTGTAATCCTTCTATTATAGTACATTGGGGTATAAAAATGCATCAAGGAACTGCATGAGATATTTGGGGGCCTATTCCGATGTCGGACGGACCTGAGTCCATCCGACATCGGCCAGGAGCTGTAACCGACCGACCTGCTGTTGTCGGTTACAGCCCTGCTAGTACGATACGACTGATTCGTATACTTAGCAATACAATCATGCATTACGAGCAGAATGCATGCTTGCATTGCTGAAAGCAGGGGTGCAGTTCATCCGTGCACCCTGTGGCCGGCACCTCAAGGTGCCTGCCACCGGGTGCAGGGATCAACGGAGGGGCACCATAGATGCCCCCAGGCTGCCATCCGGCAGCCTCACACCCATGGTGGCCCTGCTAGGGGCCCCCAGAGACAGCTTCCGACTGCCTTTTCGTACCGAACACACCGGCACAAAAAGGCAGTGAAAAGCTGCGATCGTACTCCCTCGGTCGTAAAGAGGCGACCGGGGGCGTACTGAGGGATTTCTGGACTGTGGACAGGCTGAGCCTGTCATCCGCAATCCGGAAATCCGAGTCGGATTCCTTTCCGACCGAGCCCATCGGGATGGCTCAGTCGGAAAGGAATCTGTCTGGCACTGACCGATTCGGTCGGAAGGGCTCCGAACATGGTTCGGAGCCCTTCCGCCGAAATCGAAATCGACCCCTTATTGTTTTTTTCTCAGTCTGATGGAATTTTAAGTTTTCAAAGAAGGGTTCCTTTTGGTAGTACTAAAGTCTTGTTAGAACAGAGAACCCCAATCGCTTTTTAAAGTTTTACATTCTGCCTTTATGTTTCTTCAGGCCATGCAGGCTTAACATATAATCTCTACAAGAAAGAATATGTGGCCATGTCTCAATCTCTAATGTAGCATTTCCTGTAAATTGATTTACACAATTGTGACACCTCACACTGGGATGCATAGCACTATAAAACTAATAATTAGAAAATAAATCAGCAAGCACCATTTAAATAGTTCTATGTGTAATTACTCATGTACATTTGACATTCTTACAGTGCATGCACATCTCTTACATAGATGGGTTGACCAACGTCAAACACTGTCTTCCCTCCATTGCTTTGGCATCTAGCTGATAGACTGCAGATAGCTCCCATTCATGGTGATATATGAACAAAAGAAGGGCTGATGGCCCTTTAAGTCATGTCTTTTCATGAGCCCAGCTGGAAGTGAAAATAAGAAATCTGTCTTGCCCTCTGCTGCACCAAATAGAAATTAGACAACGTGTGCTGCACTGCTGAATTGTGTCCTGATGCCAGAAAAGTACACCTGGACAACTTCAGCATATTTAACTGGATCTGGCTCAGAAATACTTGCCAGAACTGGGATCTCGCAGTATCCTTCTCATTTCCTGCATACCTCGCAAAGACATGTCACACACTAGCACTCAACAGAAACATCATACAGATGTGTGGTGCAGTGGCCAGAGCAGCTGACTCTGGTCGACAGGGCTCAAGGTTCATCTCCCGGCGCCAGAGGCAGCTCAGCTCAGCATCATGTGACTCTGGGAAATAGCTCACTTAGGGCAAGATGTAGGTCGCCCAATACCAGTCGGCCTCCAGGCCCATAGGAATGAATGGGAATTACAGAATCGGTAAATACTGATTCTTAATTACCGAATCCTACAGATTCTGTAAAATTTACAGAATAATTAGCTACATCCCATTTACCGATTCTTAAATACCGAATCGGTAAAATTTGGTATTTAGGAATTGGTAAATGGGAATTACCTACATCTGGCCCTTAATCTCGCCAACAATGCCTTGAAACCCTTAAGGGGGTGATACGCTCGCGTTTTACGTGTAGGAATTAATATTATCATACGGATCTCCTGGTGGACATCCAACAAGACTAAGGTAAGCAATTTATTTGACCATTAAGGCACGCAGCACCACTCACCACCGAGAATCTTGAGTCATGACAGACACCTCTTACTCCCTCTATGCAGTCCTCCAAAAAATTACCTTATTTACTCACTTACAAGGGGCACTGATCCTCCCTCCAATCCTGAAATATAAATACAAAATTATACATCCACAGATCAATGAATAAGACATAACCACCTAACAAAGAACAGAACCAGAAGACAATGCCCATCTCCCAGTGGAAATAGTAATCCCTTCTGCACTTTTTTTCACGCTGATCATTTCTGTAATATCAAAATGTTTAAACGAAATTTTACTCAGCCCATGATGTAAAGAGGAACACAAAAAAAGGATACATAGAATGCTTGACTCAATGTCAGCTTCTGGTAATTTCTGAGCTGCATTCCCAGTCCATTGTTTTTTTTATCTCTGTGCCACCTCAGTCAGGAATCAGCCATACGTAAATCAGCCTTGGTGCTGATCCATTAGGAACAGTTCTGCCCAAACTGCCAGACCAGGTCCCAGCTGAACCAGACACAAGCAACCCAGGACCAGTTTTGACCTGGTCAGGCTTCATCACCGATAGCACTTGAATCCAGTAGCACAGTGAGCACAGTGAGCACAGGACCCACATCCGGCACTCCCTTTGGACCCAGTAAAGCACTAACGTGTTGCTGCAATGCTTCAATTCAATGTCAGTCACTGGGCACATTCCAGTGCATTGTTGTTTTGCCCACTATGCCACCGTAGATTGGAACCAGGCATATTCAAATCAGCCCGGGTCCTGTTCCAACAGGAACAGCTCACCCTAAGCTGCCAAGCTAGGTCCCTTCGGAATGGGAATACAAGCGCCCCCGGCCCTTTTTGGCCTAGTTACGCCTTGCCAGGGAGGTATAGGCTGAGTCCTGTTGCACAGTGAGCACGGTTCCCATGTCTCAACATAAACATCACACTATAGGACCTATTACGAGTCTGCTGGTGCGAGGACCGCCAGACTAGTGGTGGCATGGCGGTGGCGGGTCCAGCCACCGCCCACCAGTGGTCCGACTGCCCAATTAGAGTAGGGCGGTTGGACCACCCTGAGACAGCCAGCTCAGCCAGGGAACTGCCATTTTCTGGTGTTGGAGCGGCAGTGAGATATCGCAATATGCCTGGTGGGACCACCAAGGTCCCTCCAAGAATATTATGAGATTCCTCTCCCCCAAGGTTTACATGAAGGTTTTTCCTCCATGTAACCCTTGGAGGAGACCTTGGAGGAGAGGAAACCATGGGGGCACTAAAGGGCCCCCATGCCTCAACCGCATGTGGATGCACAGAGGGAGGCATAACATGTGCCCCCTGTGTGCATGCTCATATGTTCCTGCACATCGTGGACTTTCGAGTCCATGCCGTGCAGGAACCTTGTAGTGTGGTCCCACTGCAGTGCCTGTGTGTATGCACATATGTTCCTGCACGTGGACTTTCGAGTCCATGCCGTGCAGGAACCTTGTAGTGTGGTCCCATTGCGGTGCCTTTGTGTATGATCATATGTTCCTGCACAACGTGGACTTTCGAGTCATTGCCGTGCAGGAACCTAGTAGTGTGGTCCATTGCGGTGCCTTTGTGCATGCTCATATGTTCCTGCACAACGTGGACTTTCAAGTCATTGCCGTGCAGGAACCTTGTAGTGTGGTCCCATTGCGGTGCCTTTGTGTATGCACATATGTTCCTGCGCGTGGACTTTCTAGTCATTGCTGTGCAGGATCCTTGTAGTGTGGTCCCATTGCGGTGCCTTTGTGTATGCACATATGTTCCTGCGCGTGGACTTTCGAGTCCATGCCGTGCAGGAACCTTGTAGTGTGGTCCCATTGCGGTGCCTTTGTGTATGCACATATGTTCCTGCACCTGGACTTTCGAGTCAATGCCGTGCAGGAACCTTGTAGTGTGGTCCCATTGCGGTGCCTTTGTGTATGCACATATGTTCCTGCACAGCGTGGACTTTCGAGTCATTGCCGTGCAGGAACCTTGTAGTGTGGTCCATTGCGGTGCCTTTGTGTATGCACATATGTTCCTGCACAACGTGGACTTTTGAGTCATTGCCATGCAGGAATCTTGTAGTGTGGTCCGATTGCGGTGCCTTTGTGTATGCTCATATGTTCCTGCACCGCGTGGACTTTCGAGTCCATGCCGTGCAGGAACCTTGTAGTGTGGTCCCATTGCGGTGCCTTTGTGTATGCACATATGTTACTGCACAGCTTGGACTATCGAGTCCATGCCGTGCAGGAACCTTGTAGTGTGGTCCCATTGCGGTGCCTTTGTGTATACTCATATGTTCCTGCACAGCGTGGACTTTCGAGTCATTGCCGTGAAGGAACCTTGTAGTGTGGTCCCATTGTGGTGCCTTTGTGTATGCACATATGTTCCTGCACAACGTGGACTTTCGAGTCATTGCCGTGCAGGAACCTTGTAGTGTGGTCCCATTGCGGTGCCTTTGTGTATGCACATATGTTCCTGCACGTGGACTTTCGAGTCATTGCCGTGCAGGAACCTTGTAGTGTGGACCCATTGCGGTGCTTTTGTGTATGCTCATATGTTCCTGCACGTGGACTTTCGAATCATTGACGTGCAGGAACCTTGTAGTGTGGTCCCATTGCGGTGCCTTTGTGTATGCTCATATGTTCCTGCACGTGGACTTTCGAGTCATTGCCGTGCAGGAACCTTGTAGTGTGGTCCCATGGCGGTGCCTTTGTGTATGCTCATATGTTCCTGCACGTGGGCTTTCGAGTCATTGCCGTGCAGGAACCTTGTAGTGTGGTCCCATTGCGGTGCCTTTGTGTATGCTCATATGTTCCTGCACGTGGACTTTCGAGTCATTGCTGTGCAGGAACCTTGTAGTGTGGTCCCATTGCGGTGCCTTTGTGTATGCTCATATGTTCCTGCACAGAGTGGACTATCGAGTCAATGCCGAGCAGGAACCTTGTAGTGTGGTCCCATTGCGCTGCCTTTGTGTATGCTCATATGTTCCTGCACGTGGACTTTCGAGTCATTGCCGTGCAGGAACCTTGTAGTGTGGTCCCATTGCGCTGCCTTTGTGTATGCTCATATGTTCCTGCATGTGGACTTTCGAGTCATTGCCGTGCAGGAACCTTGTAGTGTGGTCCCATTGCACTGCCTTTGTGTATGCTCATATGTTCCTGCATGTGGACTTTCGAGTCATTGTCGTGCAGGAACCTTGTAGTGTGGTCCCATTGCGGTGCCTTTGTGTATGCACATATGTTCCTGCATGTGGACTTTCGAGTCATTGCCGTGCAGGAACCTTGTAGTGTGGTCACATTGCGGTGCCTTTGTGTATGCTCATATGTTCCTGCACGTGGGCTTTCGAGTCATTGCCGTGCAGGAACCTTGTAGTGTGGTCCCATTGCGGTGCCTTTGTGTATGCTCATATGTTCCTGCACGTGGACTTTCGAGTCATTGCCGTGCAGGAACCTTGTAGTGTGGTCCCATTGCGGTGCCTTTGTGTATGCTCATATGTTCCTGCACAGCATGGACTTTCGAGTCAATGCCGTGCAGGAACCTTGTAGTGTGGTCCCATTGCGGTGCCTTTGTGTATGCACATATGTTCCTGCACGTGGACTTTCGAGTCACTGCCGTGCAGGAACCTTGTAGTGTGGTCCGATTGCGGTGCCTTTGTGTATGCACATATGTTCCTGCACTGCGTGGACTTTCGAGTCAATGCCGTGCAGGAACCTTGTAGTGTGGTCCCATTGCGGTGCCTTTGTGTATGCTCATATGTTCCTGCACGTGGACTTTCGAGTCATTGCCGTGCAGGAACCTTGTAGTGTGGTGCCATTGCAGTGCCTTTGTGTATGCTCATATGTTCCCTCATTGCGTGGACTTTCGAGTCAATACCGTGCAGGAACCTTGTAGTGTGGTCCCATTGCGGTGCCTTTGTGTATGCTCATATGTTCCTGCACAACGTGGACTTTCGAGTCCATGCCGTGCAGGAACCTTGTAGTGTGGTCCCATTGCGGTGCCTTTGTGTATGCACATATGTTCCTACACTGCGAGGACTTTCGAGTCCATGCCGTGCAGGAACCTTGTAGTGTGGTCCCATTGCGGTGCCTTTGTGTATGCACATATGTTCCTGCACGTGGACTTTCGAGTCATTGCCGTGCAGGACCCATGTAGTGTGATCCCATTGCGGTGCCTTTGTGTATGCACATATGTTCCTGCACGTGGACTTTCGAGTCATTGCCGTGCAGGAACCTTGTAGTGTGGTCCCATTGCGGTGCCTTTGTGTATGCACATATGTTCCTGCACGTGGACTTTCGAGTCATTGCCGTGCAGGAACCTTGTGGTGTGGTCCCATTGCAGTGCCTTTGTGTATGCACATATGTTCCTGCACGTGGACTTTCGAGTCATTGCCATGCAGGAACCTTGTAGTGTGGTCCCATTGCAGTGCCTTTGTGTATGCTCATATGTTCCTGCACGTGGACTTTCGAGTCATTGCCGTGTAGGACCCATGTAGTGTGATCCCATTGCGGTGCCTTTGTGTATGCACATATGTTCCTGCACGTGGACTTTCGAGTCATTGCCGTGCAGGAACCTGGTAGTGTGGTCCCATCGTGGTGCCTTTGTGTATGCACATATGTTCCTGCACGCGGACTTTCGAGTCCATGCCGTGCAGGAACCTTGTAGTGTGGTCCCATTGCGGTGTCTTTGTGTATGCACATATGTTCCTGCACGTGGACTTTCGAGTCCATGCCGTGCAGGAACCTTGTAGTGTGGTCCCATTGCAGTGCCTTTGTGTATGCTCATATGTTCCTGCACAACGTGGACTTTCGAGTCATTGCCGTGCAGGAACCTTGTAGTGTGGTCCCATTGCGGTGCCTTTGTGTATGCACATATGTTCCTGCACTGCGTGGACTTTCGAGTCAATGCCGTGCAGGAACCTTGTAGTGTGGTCCCATTGCGGTGCCTTTGTGTATGCACATATGTTCCTGCACGTGGACTTTCGAGTCATTGCCGTGCAGGAACCTTGTAGTGTGGTGCCATTGCAGTGCCTTTGTGTATGCTCATATGTTCCCTCATTGCGTGGACTTTCGAGTCAATACCGTGCAGGAACCTTGTAGTGTGGTCCCATTGCGGTGCCTTTGTGTATGCTCATATGTTCCTGCACGTGGACTTTCGAGTCATTGCCCTGCAGGAACCTTGTAGTGTGGTCCCATGGCGGTGCCTTTGTGTATGCTCATATGTTCCTGCACGTGGGCTTTCGAGTCATTGCCGTGCAGGAACCTTGTAGTGTGGTCCCATTGCGGTGCCTTTGTGTATGCTCATATGTTCCTGTACGTGGACTTTCGAGTCCATGCCGTGCAGGAACCTTGTAGTGTGGTCCCATTGCGGTGCATTTGTGTATGCACATATGTTCCTGCACGTGGACTTTCGAGTCCATGCCGTGCAGGAACCTTGTATTGTGGTCCCATTGCGGTGCCTTTGTGTATGCTCATATGTTCCTGCACGTGGACTTTCGAGTCCATGCCGTGCAGGAACCTTGTAGTGTGGTCCCATTGCGGTGCCTTTGTGTATGCACATATGTTCCTGCACGTGGACTTTCGAGTCCATGCCGTGCAGGAACCGTGTAGTGTGGTCCCATTGCGGTGCCTTTGGGTATGCACATATGTTCCTGCACTGCGTGGACTTTCGAGTCATTGCCGTGCAGGAACCTTGTAGTGTGGTCCCATTGCGGTGCCTTTGTGTATGCACATATGTTCCGGCACGGGGACTTTCGAGTCATTGCAGTGCAGGAACCTTGTAGTGTGGTCCCATTGCAGTGCCTTTGTGTATGCACATATGTTCCTGCACTGCGTGGACTTTTGAGTCATTGCCGTGCAGGAACCTTGTAGTATGGTCCCATTGCGGTGCCTTTGTGTATGCTCATATCTTCTTGTACAGCGTGGACTTTCGAGTCATTGCCGTGCAGGAACCTTGTAGTGTGGTCCCATTGCGGTGCCTTTGTGTATGCTCATATGTTCCTGCACAGCGTGGACTTTCGAGTCCATGCCGTGCAGGAACCTTGTAGTGTGGTCCCATTGCGGTGCCTTTGTGTATGCACATATGTTCCTACACTGCGAGGACTTTCGAGTCCATGCCGTGCAGGAACCTTGTAGTGTGGTCCCATTGCGGTGCCTTTGTGTATGCACATATGTTCCTGCACGTGGACTTTCGAGTCATTGCCGTGCAGGAACCTTGTGGTGTGGTCCCATTGCAGTGCCTTTGTGTATGCACATATGTTCCTGCGTGTGGACTTTCGAGTCATTGCCGTGCAGGAACCTTGTAGTGTTGTCCCATTGCAGTGCCTTTGTGTATGCACATATGTTCCTGCACAGCGTGGACTTTCGAGTCATTGCCGTGCAGGAACCTTGTAGTGTGGTCCATTGCGGTGCCTTTGTGTATGCACATATGTTCCTGCACGTGGACTTTCGAGTCATTGCCGTGCAGGACCCATGTAGTGTGATCCCATTGCGGTGCCTTTGTGTATGCACATATGTTCCTGCACGTGGACTTTCGAGTCATTGCCGTGCAGGAACCTTGTAGTGTGGTCCCATTGCGGTGCCTTTGTGTATGCACATATGTTCCTGCACGTGGACTTTCGAGTCATTGCCGTGCAGGAACCTTGTGGTGTGGTCCCATTGCAGTGCCTTTGTGTATGCACATATGTTCCTGCACGTGGACTTTCGAGTCATTGCCATGCAGGAACCTTGTAGTGTGGTCCCATTGCAGTGCCTTTGTGTATGCTCATATGTTCCTGCACGTGGACTTTCGAGTCATTGCCGTGTAGGACCCATGTAGTGTGATCCCATTGTGGTGCCTTTGTGTATGCACATATGTTCCTGCACGTGGACTTTCGAGTCATTGCCGTGCAGGAACCTTGTAGTGTGGTCCCATCGTGGTGCCTTTGTGTATGCACATATGTTCCTGCACGCGGACTTTCGAGTTCATGCCGTGCAGGAACCTTGTAGTGTGGTCCCATTGCGGTGTCTTTGTGTATGCACATATGTTCCTGCACGTGGACTTTCGAGTCCATGCCGTGCAGGAACCTTGTAGTGTGGTCCCATTGCAGTGCCTTTGTGTATGCTCATATGTTCCTGCACAACGTGGACTTTCGAGTCATTGCCATGCAGGAACCTAGTGGTGTGGTCCCATTGCGGTGCCTTTGTGTATGCTCATATGTTCCTGCACCGCGTGGACTTTCGAGTCATTGCCATGCAGGAACCTTGTGGTGTGGTCCCATTGCGGTGCCTTTGTGTATGCTCATATGTTCCTGCACAACGTGGACTTTCGAGTCATTGCCGTGCAGTAACCATGTAGTGGGTTCCCATTGTGGTGCCTTTGTGTATGCACATATGTTCCTGCACGTGGACTTTCGAGTCCATGCCGTGCAGGAACCTTGTAGTGTGGTCCCATTGCGGTGCCTTTGTGTATGCACATATGTTCCTGCAAAGCGTGGACTTTTGAGTCCATGCCGTGCAGGACCCATGTAGTGTGGTCCCATTGCGGTGCCTTTGTGTAAGCACATATGTTCCTGCACAGCGTGGACTTTCGAGTCCATGCCGTGCAGGACCCATGTAGTGGGGTCCCATTGCGGTACCTTTGTGTATGCACATATGTTCCTGCACGTGGACTTTCGAGTCATTGCCGTGCAGGAACCTTGTATTGTGGTCCCATTGCGGTGGCTTTGTGTATGCTCATATGTTCCTGCACAGCGCGGACTTTCGAGTCAATGCCGTGCAGGAACCTTGTAGTGTGGTCCCATTGCGGTGCCTTTGTGTATGCACATATGTTCCTGCACGTGGACTTTCGAGTCATTGCCGTGCAGGAACCTTGTGATGTGGTTCCATTGCGGTGCCTTTGTGTATGCACATATGTTCCTGCACGTGGACTTTCGAGTCTATGCCGTGCAGGAACCTTGTAGTGTGGTCCCATTGCGGTGCCTTTGTGTATGCACATATGTTCCTGCACGTGGACTTTCGAGTCATTGCCGTGCAGGACCCATGTAGTGTGATCCCATTGCGGTGCCTTTGTGTATGCACATATGTTCCTGCACGTGGACTTTCGAGTCATTGCCGTGCAGGAACCTTGTAGTGTGGTCCCATTGCGGTGCCTTTGTGTATGCACATATGTTCCTGCACGTGGACTTTCGAGTCATTGCCGTGCAGGAACCTTGTGGTGTGGTCCCATTGCAGTGCCTTTGTGTATGCACATATGTTCCTGCACGTGGACTTTTGAGTCATTGCCGTGCAGGAACCATGTAGTGTGGTCCCATTGCGGTGCCTTTGTGTATGCTCATATGTTCCTGCACAGCGTGGACTTTCGAGTCCATGCCGTGCAGGAACCTTGTAGTGTGGTCCCATTGCGGTGCCTTTGTGTATGCTCATATGTTCCTGCACAGCGTGGCCTTTCGAGTCATTGCCGTGCAGGAACCTTGTAGTGTGGTCCCATTGCGGTGCCTTTGTGTATGCACATATGTGCCTGCACGTGGACTTTCGAGTTATTGCCGTGCAGGAACCTTGTGGTTTGGTCCCATTGCGGTGCCTTTGTGTATGCACATATGTTCCGGCACCTGGACTTTCGAGTCATTGCTGTGCAGGAACCTTGTAGTGTGGTCCCATTGCGGTGCCTTTGTGTATGCACATATGTTCCGGCACGGGGACTTTCGAGTCATTGTTGTGCAGGAACCTTGTAGTGTGGTCCCATTGCGGTGCCTTTGTGTATGCTCATATGTTCCTGCACGTGGACTTTCGAGTCATTGCCATGCAGGAACCTTGTAGTGTGGTCCCATTGCAGTGCCTTTGTGTATGCACATATGTTCCGGCACGGGGACTTTTGAGTCATTGCCGTGCAGGAACCTTGTAGTGTGGTCCCATTGCGGTGCCTTTGTGTATGCTCATATGTTCCTGCACAGCGTGGACTTTCGAGTCCATGCCGTGCAGGAACCTTGTAGTGTGGTCCCATTGCGGTACCTTTGTGTATGCTCATATGTTCCTGCACAGCGTGGCCTTTCGAGTCATTGCCGTGCAGGAACCTTGTAGTGCGGTCCCATTGCGGTGCCTTTGTGTATGCTCATATCTTCTTGTACAGCGTGGACTTTCGAGTCATTGCCGTGCAGGAACCTTGTGGTGTGGTCCCATTGCGGTGCCTTTGTGTATGCACATATGTTCCTGCACGTGGACTTTCGAGTCATTGCTGTGCAGGAACCTTGTAGTGTGGTCCCATTGCGGTGCCTTTGTGTATGCACATATGTGCCTGCACGTGGACTTTCGAGTTATTGCCGTGCAGGAACCTTGTGGTGTGGTCCCATTGCGGTGCCTTTGTGTATGCACATATGTTCCGGCACGGGGACTTTCGAGTCATTGCTGTGCAGGAACCTTGTAGTGTGGTCCCATTGCGGTGCCTTTGTGTATGCACATATGTTCCGGCACGGGGACTTTCGAGTCATTGCTGTGCAGGAACCTTGTAGTGTGGTCCCATTGCGGTGCCTTTGTGTATGCTCATATGTTCCTGCATGTGGACTTTCGAGTCATTGCCGTGCAGGAACCTTGTAGTGTGGTCCCATTGCAGTGCCTTTGTGTATGCACATATGTTCCGGCACGGGGACTTTTGAGTCATTGCCGTGCAGGAACCTTGTAGTGTGGTCCCATTGCGGTGCCTTTGTGTATGCCCATATGTTCCTGCACAGCGTGGACTTTTGAGTCATTGCCGTGCAGGAACCTTGTAGTGTGGTCCCATTGCGGTGCCTTTGTGTATGCTCATATGTTCCTGCACAGCGTGGACTTTAGAGTCATTGCCGTGCAGGAACCTTGTAGTGTGGTCCCATTGCGGTGCCTTTGTGTATGCACATATGTTCCTGCACGTGGACTTTCGAGTCATTGCCGTGCACGAACCTTGTAGTGTGGTCCCATTGGGGTGCCTTTGTGTATGCACATATCTTCCTGCACTGCGTGGACTTTCGAGTCATTGCCGTGCAGGAACCTTGTAGTGTGGTCCCATTGCGGTGCATTTGTGTATGCACATATGTTCCTGCACGTGGACTTTCGAGTCCATGCCGTGCAGGAACCTTGTATTGTGGTCCCATTGCGGTGCCTTTGTGTATGCTCATATGTTCCTGCACGTGGACTTTCGAGTCCATGCCGTGCAGGAACCTTGTAGTGTGGTCCCATTGCGGTGCCTTTGTGTATGCACATATGTTCCTGCACGTGGACTTTCGAGTCCATGCCGTGCAGGAACCGTGTAGTGTGGTCCCTTTGCGGTGCCTTTGGGTATGCACATATGTTCCTGCACTGCGTGGACTTTCGAGTCATTGCCGTGCAGGAACCTTGTAGTGTGGTCCCATTGCGGTGCCTTTGTGTATGCACATATGTTCCGGCACGGGGACTTTCGAGTCATTGCAGTGCAGGAACCTTGTAGTGTGGTCCCATTGCAGTGCCTTTGTGTATGCACATATGTTCCTGCACTGCGTGGACTTTTGAGTCATTGCCGTGCAGGAACCTTGTAGTATGGTCCCATTGCGGTGCCTTTGTGTATGCTCATATCTTCTTGTACAGCGTGGACTTTCGAGTCATTGCCGTGCAGGAACCTTGTAGTGTGGTCCCATTGCGGTGCCTTTGTGTATGCTCATATGTTCCTGCACAACGTGGACTTTCGAGTCCATGCCGTGCAGGAACCTTGTAGTGTGGTCCCATTGCGGTGCCTTTGTGTATGCACATATGTTCCTACACTGCGAGGACTTTCGAGTCCATGCCGTGCAGGAACCTTGTAGTGTGGTCCCATTGCGGTGCTTTTGTGTATGCACATATGTTCCTGCACGTGGACTTTCGAGTCATTGCCGTGCAGGAACCTTGTGGTGTGGTCCCATTGCAGTGCCTTTGTGTATGCACATATGTTCCTGCGTGTGGACTTTCGAGTCATTGCCGTGCAGGAACCTTGTAGTGTTGTCCCATTGCAGTGCCTTTGTGTATGCACATATGTTCCTGCACAGCGTGGACTTTCGAGTCATTGCCGTGCAGGAACCTTGTAGTGTGGTCCATTGCGGTGCCTTTGTGTATGCACATATGTTCCTGCACGTGGACTTTCGAGTCATTGCCGTGCAGGACCCATGTAGTGTGATCCCATTGCGGTGCCTTTGTGTATGCACATATGTTCCTGCACGTGGACTTTCAAGTCATTGCCGTGCAGGAACCTTGTAGTGTGGTCCCATTGCGGTGCCTTTGTGTATGCACATATGTCCCTGCACGTGGACTTTCGAGTCATTGCCGTGCAGGAACCTTGTGGTGTGGTCCCATTGCAGTGCCTTTGTGTATGCACATATGTTCCTGCACGTGGACTTTCGAGTCATTGCCATGCAGGAACCTTGTAGTGTGGTCCCATTGCAGTGCCTTTGTGTATGCTCATATGTTCCTGCACGTGGACTTTCGAGTCATTGCCGTGTAGGACCCATGTAGTGTGATCCCATTGTGGTGCCTTTGTGTATGCACATATGTTCCTGCACGTGGACTTTCGAGTCATTGCCGTGCAGGAACCTTGTAGTGTGGTCCCATCGTGGTGCCTTTGTGTATGCACATATGTTCCTGCACGCGGACTTTCGAGTTCATGCCGTGCAGGAACCTTGTAGTGTGGTCCCATTGCGGTGTCTTTGTGTATGCACATATGTTCCTGCACGTGGACTTTCGAGTCCATGCCGTGCAGGAACCTTGTAGTGTGGTCCCATTGCAGTGCCTTTGTGTATGCTCATATGTTCCTGCACAACGTGGACTTTCGAGTCATTGCCATGCAGGAACCTAGTGGTGTGGTCCCATTGCGGTGCCTTTGTGTATGCTCATATGTTCCTGCACCGCGTGGACTTTCGAGTCATTGCCATGCAGGAACCTTGTGGTGTGGTCCCATTGCGGTGCCTTTGTGTATGCTCATATGTTCCTGCACAACGTGGACTTTCGAGTCATTGCCGTGCAGTAACCATATAGTGGGTTCCCATTGTGGTGCCTTTGTGTATGCACATATGTTCCTGCACGTGGACTTTCGAGTCCATGCCGTGCAGGAACCTTGTAGTGTGGTCCCATTGCGGTGCCTTTGTGTATGCACATATGTTCCTGCAAAGCGTGGACTTTTGAGTCCATGCCGTGCAGGACCCATGTAGTGTGGTCCCATTGCGGTGCCTTTGTGTAAGCACATATGTTCCTGCACAGCGTGGACTTTCGAGTCCATGCCGTGCAGGACCCATGTAGTGGGGTCCCATTGCGGTACCTTTGTGTATGCACATATGTTCCTGCACGTGGACTTTCGAGTCATTGCCGTGCAGGAACCTTGTATTGTGGTCCCATTGCGGTGGCTTTGTGTATGCTCATATGTTCCTGCACAGCGCGGACTTTCGAGTCAATGCCGTGCAGGAACCTTGTAGTGTGGTCCCATTGCGGTGCCTTTGTGTATGCACATATGTTCCTGCATGTGGACTTTCGAGTCATTGCCGTGCAGGAACCTTGTAATGTGGTCCCATTGCGGTGCCTTTGTGTATGCTCATATGTTCCTGCACAGCGTGGACTTTCGAGTCATTGCCGTGCAGGAACCTTGTAGTGTGGTCCCATTGTGGTGCCTTTGTGTATGCACATATGTTCCTGCACGTGGACTTTCGAGTCATTGCCGTGCAGGAACCTTGTGGTGTGGTTCCATTGCGGTGCCTTTGTGTATGCACATATGTTCCTGCACGTGGACTTTCGAGTCTATGCCGTGCAGGAACCTTGTAGTGTGGTCCCATTGCGGTGCCTTTGTGTATGCACATATGTTCCTGCACGTGGACTTTCGAGTCATTGCCGTGCAGGACCCATGTAGTGTGATCCCATTGCGGTGCCTTTGTGTATGCACATATGTTCCTGCACGTGGACTTTCGAGTCATTGCCGTGCAGGAACCTTGTAGTGTGGTCCCATTGCGGTGCCTTTGTGTATGCACATATGTTCCTGCACGTGGACTTTCGAGTCATTGCCGTGCAGGAACCTTGTGGTGTGGTCCCATTGCAGTGCCTTTGTGTATGCACATATGTTCCTGCACGTGGACTTTTGAGTCATTGCCGTGCAGGAACCATGTAGTGTGGTCCCATTGCGGTGCCTTTGTGTATGCTCATATGTTCCTGCACAGCGTGGACTTTCGAGTCCATGCCGTGCAGGAACCTTGTAGTGTGGTCCCATTGCGGTGCCTTTGTGTATGCTCATATGTTCCTGCACAGCGTGGCCTTTCGAGTCATTGCCGTGCAGGAACCTTGTAGTGTGGTCCCATTGCGGTGCCTTTGTGTATGCACATATGTGCCTGCACGTGGACTTTCGAGTTATTGCCGTGCAGGAACCTTGTGGTGTGGTCCCATTGCGGTGCCTTTGTGTATGCACATATGTTCCGGCACCTGGACTTTCGAGTCATTGCTGTGCAGGAACCTTGTAGTGTGGTCCCATTGCGGTGCCTTTGTGTATGCACATATGTTCCGGCACGGGGACTTTCGAGTCATTGCTGTGGAGGAACCTTGTAGTGTGGTCCCATTGCGGTGCCTTTGTGTATGCTCATATGTTCCTGCACGTGGACTTTCGAGTCATTGCCGTGCAGGAACCTTGTAGTGTGGTCCCATTGCAGTGCCTTTGTGTATGCACATATGTTCCGGCACGGGGACTTTTGAGTCATTGCCGTGCAGGAACCTTGTAGTGTGGTCCCATTGCGGTGCCTTTGTGTATTCTCATATGTTCCTGCACAGCGTGGACTTTCGAGTCCATGCCGTGCAGGAACCTTGTAGTGTGGTCCCATTGCGGTGCCTTTGTGTATGCTCATATGTTCCTGCACAGCGTGGCCTTTCGAGTCATTGCCGTGCAGGAACCTTGTAGTGCGGTCCCATTGCGGTGCCTTTGTGTATGCTCATATCTTCTTGTACAGCGTGGACTTTCGAGTCATTGCCGTGCAGGAACCTTGTGGTGTGGTCCCATTGCGGTGCCTTTGTGTATGCACATATGTTCCTGCACGTGGACTTTCGAGTCATTGCTGTGCAGGAACCTTGTAGTGTGGTCCCATTGCGGTGCCTTTGTGTATGCACATATGTGCCTGCACGTGGACTTTCGAGTTATTGCCGTGCAGGAACCTTGTGGTGTGGTCCCATTGCGGTGCCTTTGTGTATGCACATATGTTCCGGCACGGAGACTTTCGAGTCATTGCTGTGCAGGAACCTTGTAGTGTGGTCCCATTGCGGTGCCTTTGTGTATGCACATATGTTCCGGCACGGGGACTTTCGAGTCATTGCTGTGCAGGAACCTTGTAGTGTGGTCCCATTGCGGTGCCTTTGTGTATGCTCATATGTTCCTGCATGTGGACTTTCGAGTCATTGCTGTGCAGGAACCTTGTAGTGTGGTCCCATTGCAGTGCCTTTGTGTATGCACATATGTTCCGGCACGGGGACTTTTGAGTCATTGCCGTGCAGGAACCTTGTAGTGTGGTCCCATTGCGGTGCCTTTGTGTATGCCCATATGTTCCTGCACAGCGTGGACTTTTGAGTCATTGCCGTGCAGGAACCTTGTAGTGTGGTCCCATTGCGGTGCCTTTGTGTATGCTCATATGTTCCTGCACAGCGTGGACTTTAGAGTCATTGCCGTGCAGGAACCTTGTAGTGTGGTCCCATTGCGGTGCCTTTGTGTATGCTCATATGTTCCTGCACCGCGTGGACTTTCGAGTCAATGCCTTGCAGTACCCTTGTAGTGGGGTCCCATCGCGGTGCCTTTTTTAAAGGCCCTGCTGCCTTTGAAAGAGGCACTGCTCTGGACCTCCACGCTGCCCACCCACCAGACCACTGAAAAGTCGTAGTCTGGAGGGCGGGCAGCGACAACCATCAGCAGAGCGGTGGTGTGTCGGTTTGCACCCCTCCACCAAAAGTTGTAAACAGGCCCTTAGGGTTTGGCACTGAGGAAGATAACAAAATGAAGGGCGGAATGCTCCTTTCAAGTGTTCCCAGTATAATGAGGGAGCAGGACTGAGAAACATGAATATCAGTTCATCTGCCCAAGATCACACCATTTAGTCAAATAAGAAAGTAACTTGAGGTAAACTTATCCAAAAGAAGAGACACCCATGATTGGTGGTTTGCAGTATGACACTTCTGCAATGCCAAATCAAAAGTCATACCCTTGAGAGTTTCATACATCAGAAAGAAGCGCCAAGAGACCAAGATTTGATGAACTCTGCGCTATACAAAACCTGTGTACCATAACATGCCCCCAGGAGCCGCCGAGGCCAAGGAGAAGCGCCTACCTTTGGATGCTATTGAAGGAATCACTCTTAATGTACATCCAGCACACGACTCCCCGCCCCCTCCCCCCACACACATAATTATATCATCACCCCACACGCGCCACCGCAGGCGCCTATCATGGATATAATGAGATAACAGCGCACAGAGGCCGCTCACGAAGACAGCTGTCACAACAGGCACATGCACTCTTTCTGCTCATCCTTTGTCGGGAATCACAACACGCAGACAGATTCCGCGTGTTTAATTTAGTTAAACATGTTTCCATTCCCGACACCCCCACCTCGTGAGATTAGGAGGCCGTTCTTATGTCCACAATAGCGGGGAGGGGGTTTACAGTAATTTAAAAAGCTAATAACAAAGAGACAGGTTGAATAGCAGAGCAAATTAACAAGAGGCAGCAGGGGGTTCTGGCGCGCGGGGAGCCTGCATGTTTAATGCCTCCTTCGCTGAGATGACTGCGGCAGGGAGCTGTCAAAATGTTTTAGAACACGGTGAGATTCTAGGCGCTATATGTGCTCTACGTCCGCATTCTGGTGACAAATAAGACATATTGGGGCATATTACCAAGATTAAGCGTTTATCGCTTAACACGGTTAGCGGCAATATTATTATCGCCGAGCTCCGCCAATTTTTATCACAGATAAACCTTGCTATTATCAAGGTTTATCTCAAAAGCGATAAAAATCGGCCGTAATGCATGAATATCGCTGAAAAGTCCGCGATATTCATGCATTGCCGAGCTAATGCTCTTAGCCATGTTATCCACCTACCATTGGATAACATGGCTAAGAACTGCTCTGGGCAGGCGTTAGCTTTTGGAGATATTCGCGCTAAAAGTACGCCTTTGTAGGTAATAGGAGATAGCAATGTTAGCGACTGTTTACAGTCGCTAACATCTTGGCACGCCCACTTTGCATGTCATTAGCGATAAATATCGCTGACATGCAAAGTGGGGCCCAAGATGGTCGCTATCTCCTACTAGCTGTCGCTAACTGGTGTTAGCGGCAGCTAGGTAATAGGGCGATAGAATTATCGCCGCTTTAGCGGGAAAAATTCCCGCTAAAGCGGCGATAAGGCCCTTGGTAATATGTCCCACTATGAGTATATAGCGAATAACATGTGGATGTTGGTGTTTAACGCATCAACATCTGCATTGTACAGCAGGTTTGACCTGCTGAAATTGAACTCAGGTTGAGGTATTTAACACAGCAAACACAAGGAGATGATGGACAGAGAGCTGGATCTTCACCACCCCAGTTCAGATCCAGCCATATGCAAATCAGTCTTGACCCTGTGCCTCATGGGAACAGTCCAGCCCGGTCTGGGCCACCTTCCTGCACAAAAGCAATCAATGGAGGCGATTTTCTGCTTCTATGTGTGCTGCTGAATGCAGCTCACATAGAAAGAGGAAAAATGAGGAGAAATAAAGTTGTTTCTTACCTCCCCTACTCCTCCCCTGGGGAGGTGTATGCTTTTGACACATTCCCAGGCTAACAGAACATTGTAAATCTGGAATGTGCCAGATGCCGTGGGTGTTATACGGGAACACCCACCTTAACGCCCATGGCACGCCTCCCCATCGCAATGTGGGGCAACGCAGCAACTTGCGCTGCATTGACTCACACCATATCTACAAGGGCATGAAAAGTCATGCATGGTGGCTTTACGTGACCTTGTACGGAGCGTCATTAAAAGTGACATTCCAACGGTTCAGGGGCCTTGTAAATGAGGCCCTGTGAGAGCAAACAAAGGGCAAAAGTGATTAACCTATGAGCTTCCTTCCTACATAGAGTAGTAAAGCTGGAGCAGTTGTGTTGCTCCTAGTCAAAGGAGGCTGTGCTTTTCCAGTCCAAAAAAGAGCTTTTATACAGCAATGCTTCATGCTGACATGTAGGGGTTTCTAAATCAACCAGACTCATTTGTTGTGGTGCAGCTCACCCGACAGAATCCATCATCCAAGTATCACTATTCTCTAGTGATGCTAGGTTGTGCACAGTACTAAAGATTAGTATGTTTTATTAAGCGGGTTGCTCTTATTGTACATTAGGAAAGATACATCTAAGTTTTGGTTAGTTTGGGAGGTATTAGTATTTCATTGAAATGTTTTGGTTGTTTTGAAACAGATTATCTGCTCAACTTACCATTCTATTTACATTTGGGAATTGTTAGTAGGTCTCCAGCTGCATGTTTAGGGATGTTTGTTGAAACCTCCTTTAGTACTGAACCTGAGGGATCACTAGAGCTGTCAGCTAATGAATGCATTTGCTGGACACTCTCCCTCACCTCTAGATCTGTTGCAGAAGCAGAGTGAACAGGGGGTAGATGTATCAAAATTCCATTTTGCGATTTCTAAATAGCGATTTTTAAGGAATCGCTATTTAGAATTCGCAAAATGGAATGTATGTTGAAAATCGCTATTTTTTAGCGATTTCTTAGTCTTCCTTATTTGCGAATTCGCAATTTGCGAATTCGCAAATAAGGAATAATTTCCCATGCATTCCTATGGGCCAGGAGGCCCATAGGAATGATTGCAAAATATTTCTTAATTTGCGAATCGCAATTTGTGAATTCGCAAATTGAGAATAATTTCAAGGGTGCAGGGGTGTCTCAAAGTCACCCTGCTGCACCGCTGAAATTTACATGTGTGTGCATATGGCGCACATACATGCCCTATGGGCATGTATGTGCGTCACATGCCACCTTCACAAATGCCAAATAGGGCATTTTTAAATGAAATCGCAAATTACCACCAACTACAAGTTGGTGGTAATTTGCGATTTCTTAACCCAAATTCGCAATTTTAAAAACGCTCATACATCGCATTTAAGCAATTGCAAAATGTGCGATTCCTTAAATGCTTAAGCAAAATAAGGAATCGCAAATTTTTGCGATTTCTTATTTTGCGATTTTTTCATACATTCCAAAAAATGCAAAAAAAACTTTTGCGATTCGCAAAGTCCGAAATTCGCAGAATTTTGGCCTTTGCGAATTGCAAAAGGCTTGATACATCTACCCCCAGGTTCTGTAGTTTGTTCCACACAGTCACTTACAGCAACCACTCCGCCACAGCAAGAGGTTGAGTACTAGTGTACACACCTCCAGTGAGTCACTGGTTCAGTATGTCTCTCTTTTCAGTAAATGTACCTGTTAGATTGTAATAACATATTTTGTGTTTTAACATTACATGGGTAGCTAATGACCTTGTCTCTATGGTTCTGAGAAATAAGAAAGAAATTCATCCTTTGTTAAGAAAAATAATTATGCTTTGCGAGTTCTGTAAAAAAAAGGTTTGAAGTTTGATCTGGAATAAAAAGCTTCATTGATTTTTGGTGCAACAAAACCTTGTTAATTTCAAGATATTTTAATATTTACTGATGTTTTTGATTTATTTACTCTGGTTGGTTTTGGAGTTTGATGACACCCGTGTTGGTGTTGAGCTCATTTGTGGTCCTTTTCAGGTTGAGATGGTTAGTGTCTTGAAATCTGTGCAAACTAATATTTTCAGAAATATTAATTACAGTATTTTGAGGAATCTTTGTTTACTTTCTGCGATGCGCCTCACCTGAGGAGGTGTAGAATGCTCTCTTCAGCAGGACTCAAGTGCACATGAGGTCTAACAGATGATCGCTGAGTGATTAGTCTCCCATAGCGCCAGGAATACCTCCAGATGTTTCTCCGGCAGAAGGTTCCACTCTGGTGGTGGAACACTCTTTGGGTGGTGGTGATGCGCATGGCAATGTTGATGACTGCCAAAGGAACTAGAACGAATGTTCTAGATGCTGTGTGTGCGCTTGTGCCCAAAGGCTGCAATATTTATCCTTTCTAACTAATTGAATGGCAATAGTAACAAGAATTGATGTATGTAGTCATTTTTTGTGAGTAGATGTAGCTCAAATGATTAACCCCTTCACTGCGGCGGCAATTCTGCCGCAGTGCTAGGGGGGAGGGGGGCCGTGCGGCGCTCCCATGCTCGTGACGGAACCGCTCCGTCACGAGCCTCTGGCGTGCTGTGCTTGTGACGGAGCGGTTCGTCACGGCCCCGCCCACTCAATGGAACGTCCAGCGCAGGCGCAAAATCAGCACCGCACAGGCGCCCCGAGCGGGCCGTGACGGAACCGCTCCGTCACCAGCACAGTGCGCCCGAGGCTCATGACGGAGCGGTTCCGTCACGAGCATGGGAGGGGTTAAAGAACAAAAAATACACAAGATTTTCATATTGAGTTCTGGATTTCGTAGGCTCACAATGAATCTTCACAAATGTTGCAATGCCACATTCATGACGTCCAGAAACAAATTCAATGGGGCATATTTGCAAGCCCCTATTGCCACCACAATGTCACTTTTCAGGATGGTGTAGTGGCGATAGGGGCCTCTCTTTATTCACAAGGCAGCGTTAAGCCACTTACCGCGGCTTAATGCCGCCTTGTGAATATGGCCCCCTTTCATGCTATGCTTTGCGTGAAAGGGGCGGGTAATGGGTGTGGCAGGGTGAAAGGCTCTCCCTCTTTATGTGTTGGATAGACCTTTGTCTTTCTGCATTCCTCCAATCTCCCGGGCCCCCTTCTTGGGTGATGTCCAACGGCAGTCACCCAGGCTGGGGTGCAGTGTGGTGAAATCCTCTAGGAGACGCTGCAGCCGCAACTAATTTCAAACTGCTGCTGGGCTTGTGGGGCACTCGCAATGTCAGTGTGGGTGTCTGCCCAATGCAGGAGTTGCCCCTCCCACTCTTACAGACGATTTCCAACTCTCCACGAGCAGGGCTGCTGCAGAATATTTCTTCTTGTCTTTGTAGCGGTAGCAGGCGGGTGACCACTAGGGGGTGCTCAATACTCTCTCCGAACGCCATTGCTCTTCTCTGGTGATCATGTGGTACTCACATCTTGCTCCACTGTGTTTGCACTGCTGCCAGTCTGCCAATTCCTCACACATGGCAGCCTGCACTCTTGGCTGCTGTTTGAGGCTGGCCTGGTATCTTATTGGCTGTGTGCAGGGTGTGATGCTCCCAGCGCTTGGCCCGCCTCTCTTCACCTACTGGCTAGTACTGGCTGGTGTTGCAGCATTGCCGTGGGAGGCAAGCAGTCTCCTTCCCTCCCACAGGAATGGCCCTTCAGTGCTTTTCCTGGCTTTACCTGGTTCCACACCGCCCATTTGAGGGGACCCGGGCTGTGTTCTCTAGTCGGCGCTACCCACAGATTCATGCAGTCTCTTCGCAAGCAGATGCGCCAAGAAACTGCTTGTGTACGTGCGCTATATAAATAATTTTTATCATATCATATCAGATGGCAGCGGGGACATCGGACTGTTGTCGTTGAACAATCTCTTCTCTCTCCGCTTTTGTGGCGGGCTGTCGTGCTAGCATCGGGTGCAGGGCTGCTTGCCCCATGTTCTGGTTACACTTCCCCCCGGTGCCTTTTATTGGCAGGGTCACCTGACCAGTGAAACCTGAGATGTATGGGTGTGGGGTGAGTGGGGAAGCAGCCCTGAGGGAGTGGCTGGCGACAGTACATTTCTGGAACAGGAAACATCGTTTACAACGCAGTATTTACACTGCACGACCTTTACCACGCTGCCATTACAACGCAAGTCATTACTACGACTTGTGCTGGATGGCACTTTTGGTTAAGGAATAGTGTGATTTTCCATTCCAACACCTTCCTTACTGTTACGTGGCCTGGAGTTGGAATAGAAAATCATATTAATCCTCAATCCAGCGCCCTCCAACGCAAGTCGTTGTAATGACTTGCATTGTAAAAACCACGATGTAAAGTCCTGCGATCAAAATTTTCGCGTTGTACTGTCATACATCCTTCTGGAACACTAGAACGTGTCTAGCAGTATACTACAGGCTGTAAGGGTGTGTAACTATGGGACAGTTTGTGGGTGGGAGCCAGGTTTTCTTTCAACATTTTGAGGGCAGGCTATGTTACATAGGGCTTACCCATTTATCATTCTGTATATTGCCCACACATTGTCAGGATTCAACAGTTGTTCATTATCCCCAGGTCCCTTATGTCCTCATCCCATTAATTACAAAGTGGAGAGGACCATCTCCTGACAGAAACAAAAAGAGGAATGCTGGGACCCTAATACTGCCCCTCCCACCGGGAGTACATAAGCAGTACTTACCCAGCATGCCTCCTGTTCTTTTTTCTGTCTGTCGACAGAATGGATGGTGTACTGGTGCTGCTCCTGCTGGGCTGGAGTGGCGGTGCTTCTCTTCTGCCCTCGTCCGGCTGCCTGGCTGTGTGGACGTGGGGTTTCCGTGGGCTTTCTCCTGGCCTGCTGGGCATGCTGGGAGTCTATCCCTGTTGGAGCCGGTGTCCTGCTTGACTACCCGGCCCTTTGCGGCTGGGGCTTGGTCTCCCGGGTTTCTTTCAGGTCGCGTGCTCCTCTTCCCGAACCTGGCCGGGTATAGGTGCATTGCTTGCTGTGTTCGTACCGGTTTCCAGGTATCCTGGCCGTTGGGTGGGAGCCTTGTTCCTGGGGTTGCCCCCCCCTTCCGGGTGAGTCCCGCTTGCCGGGTTTTTGTTTCCTTCTTGCCTGAATATGTGGTAACGAGCGCTGGGGAAGCGCGTTTGTTTCCTGTCTTTCTCAGGGTGACACTGAAGTTGAGCTGCCACCTGTTCCTGCTATTCCTGGTGGCGGTGGGGGCCTTGTTATGCTGTTGGCCCCCGCTCTGGATGTTTTTGCTCCTTTTTCTTCTGGATGCATTGAGGTGTGGGGTACCGAGCGCTGGAGTAGCGCGTTCGTTTCCTGCCTTTCTCTCCCACAGGGTGGCTGCCTGTTCCTCTGTTCCCGGTGGCAGAAAAAAGGTGGGGGCCTTGTTGTGCTGTTGGCCCCCACTCTGGCCATTTTTTGCCAGCATGCCAGGTGCGCGAATCTGCGCATTCTGCCAGCGGGGCTGCTATTCTCCTCACGGCTGGCCTGCTGCGGTCTCCGTGCCCCACGCTGCTCCCGGCGTCTGCTGCCTGGTCGAGTGCGCCTTGGTTGGGTGTGGTGCTTCCAGTGTGTGCACATTCTGCAAATGGAGCTCCTCACGGGGAGTGTCCTGTCGGGGCTCGGAGCACCGGGTGCGCGATTCTGGGCATTCTGCTGGTGTGCGCGGTGGCGGGTGCTTGTGTGTGCCTGCAGTTGCTCCGATCTGGTGCTCTCTGGGGCACTCTGGTCTCCATCCCCGCCCCCCGCCTGCGGAGCGTGGATCTCCAGCTGGTGCTGGACAGTCGGGCACTGTGGTTCCGGGTTCGGTGCTCGTCATGGGCGCAGGTTCCTGTGTCCTCTCCCTTGGTCTGCGTAGTTGGGGTTTCTGTTGCTAGCCTGCGGCCGTGCCACCTGCACGCTCCTGCTCTCATCTGTTCTCTGAAGTTATGCCTACCGCGGGGCTTCTCCTTTTGGGTCGCTACTTCGGGAGGTGTAACTGCTCCTGGCCATGCGTGCTTATGTGTTTTCTTTTCGTGCACTGTTGGGGGGTTCTCCTCTCCATTGAGTTTGTTTGCTGCTTCACTGTGCTGTTGGCATTCGCTCTTTCTGTTTGGTGGCCTGCCTCGGATTGGTGTGGGTTCCTGTCGCCACTGCGGTGGCAGGTCCCTTTTTCACTGGCTCTGTCTGTGCTTGCTCCTGGAGTTCGCTGTGTTGTTGGGGTCTCCGTGCCTGCTTGCTTACACCTTGCCCTCTGCTGCTCTTGTGTCGGGGTCACCTCTCGCTTCCTCGGCGCGGCCTGTTGGGGTGTGCTTCTGTTCCCCCCCCTACTTCAGGCTCCTCCGCGGCTCCCTGCCCCCGGCTGGTGGCGGGTTGGTGTTCCTGCTCCCTGGGCGGCTGCGTGGGGGGGGCCTGTTGGTTTCCCTGGGTTCCTGTTGGCCTGCCACGGTTTTTGCTCGCTTTTCTTTGCTGCCCCTCTGCGTCCCTGCTTCTCGGGGTGTCGCCGATGCAGTTGTCGTGGCCTGGCCTTGGTTGTGCTGAGTCCGCCCTTTTTCAGGTGGCCTTGCCTCCGCTGCGGTCTGGCTGTTGTGTTGTGGCCTCTGCTCCGCTTTTGTATTCTGGATGTTCGCCTCTGCTTCCTGGCTTCTGCATGGTTGGTCGGGGGTTTGGGGTGCGGGGGCTCCTGGTTCCTGGCTTTGTTCCTCCGTCACGGAGCTGCGCATGGTTCCTCTTACAGCTTCCTGGTGTCATGCTTGGTGCTCTCTGGGGCACTCTGTCCCCTCTGCCTGTGCCTGGGTGGATTGTGCTGCCTTGGGTGTGGCTGTTCTGTTCTCCTTTGCTCCGGCCTGGGGCTTCGGGTGTTTGTCCCGAGGCCTTCTGTGTGCTTGGGTTGCTTCTGGGGTCTGGCTGCTTCAGTTCTTGTTTGCTCCTGCCCTGGTTCTCCCTGTGCTTGCCTTTGGCTTGCTTCAGGTGTTTCCTGGCCGCCCCTCCTGGTTCTGACGACGTTTCTGCCTGGTTTGTTCCTGGTTGGGGCCTCCTCGGGGTGCCTGGTGGAGGCTTCTCTGGCAGGTGGGGTTGAGCGCCTGCTCTTCTTTTCCTTGGCGCCCCCCTGGGTTGTGCTTCTGGTGGCGGTTTGCCTTTTGGTCCCAGGGGTTCGTGCCGCTGCTGTTTGGGCCTGGCTGTCCTTTGCTGCTGCCGTGTCCTTGGCGTGGCGCCGGTTTCCCCTCTTCTGTTCTGCTGTTCTCCCAGTTGGTGGCGTGTGGCCGTGCTTCCCTGTCTGCACCTGCTTTCGTCTGCTCTCAGTAGTTGTGCATGGTCGGGCCAGGTTGGTGCCTGCATGGCTGCCTGGGACTGCCGGGTGCTGTTGGCTTCTTGGTCCATTTGCACTCTGGTGTGTTTTCTCCCTGGGAGGTTTTGGTCTCGTCTGGTTCCTATGGTGGGTGCCTGGCTGGGTGTCTGCTGGGGCTTTTCCACTGCTACATGTTGGTCTCCGTTTTGGGCTCTGCATCCTTGCCTGGGCTCTCTTTTTGTGTCCTGGCGGGGTGCTCTGCAGTTGTGGCCGTGTCCTGGTGGGTCCTTCGGGGCCTTCTCTTGCTGGCGGTTCTCTTCCCGGGCTTGTTTCGCCTGTGTTGGGGCCTGTGTGGGGTCCTGTGGCTCCGGGTCTGCCGGCTTCATGCTGGTTCGGGATAGCCTCGGGCTGTGCCTCCTGGGCTTTCTGGCTGTGCTGTCGCTTTTCGACCTGCTCTAGAGGGAGTGTTTTGCTGGGCGTTTCCTGGTTCTTTCCTGGTTTTGGTGTCCTGGCTCGCTTCTTCCTCCCTTGCTTCACCGGGCTTTGTTCCCGGTGTGGTCTGTTTGGTTGCCCCCCCCCTCTCTGGTTGAGGTGCGGTTCTGTGGTGCTCTTGCCACTGTGGGGTCCTCCCTCCTGGCTGCGGGTTGTCTAGGATTTTCCTGCTGCTTGGCCCTCTGCCTTCTCTGCTTCCTCCGGTTTCGGCTTTGACGGTTTCCTCTGTTTCATTTCCGGCCTTCTGTGTAGTCCGGCGGTGTGCTGGGGAATCCCTGTTCCTCTGTGCCCTTTGCTTTGGCCTGGGCGCTGCGTGGGCTCCTTCTGGGGTTTGGTTGGGCCTGCGGGTCCTCCTGTGTGGTCGGTTGCTTGGCTCCGATCCTGGCTTCCTGGTTCCTTTGGCGTCTGTTGCCCTGCTTTGTGCTGTTTTCTTGGCTCCTCTCCAGCTTTTCTTTGGTCGGGCCTTGTGGGCTTTTAGTCTGGATGCTGTGCACCCTGGGGCCATTTCTTTTTTCTGCTGCTCCTGCCCTTGCTGCTTGCTTGGCTTGGGTGTAGGATGCCTGTTCGGTCCTATGCCGTGTTAGCGACGTTTTTTTTCTGCCCTCTGTGCCTGGTTTGGGGGCTCCTGGGAGTTTCCGGTTGCTCTGGACTCCCGTCCTGCCTATTTTTCCCTCCCTTTAAGGGTTGGAGGTTTTCTGGGGGTTGTTGCCAGTGGCTCTGTCCCCGCCCTTGTTGGGCTTGTTCGTTGTTGGTTTCC
Source organism: Lissotriton helveticus (assembly GCF_964261635.1). Lineage (NCBI taxonomy): Eukaryota > Metazoa > Chordata > Amphibia > Caudata > Salamandridae > Lissotriton > Lissotriton helveticus. The sequence continues at coordinate 1,177,943,608 of NC_136072.1, read as the reverse complement.
GGTCTTGTTGGCCTCTCCTTTGTTGGTCGGCTTTCGGCTGGTTCTTTCTGGGGGCGTCTCTGGCCTGTGGTCTTTAGGTTGGCCTCCTCTACCCCTGCTGTTCTGGGTTTGGTGGCCTTCCTGGTTTGGTTGGTGGCCTCCTTCCCTGTAGGGTTTTTGTCCTCCTGGGGTTTTTGGGTCTCTTTCCCCTTACCTGTCTCTTCTGTTTGGTTGTGGTCTCACTCCTATTCGGCTCCTGGTCTCTTGCTGCTTCCTGGGCCTCCTCGGCGGGGTTCTGGTGGGTTTTCTCCTCTGGATTCTCTGGGGCCGGGTCATTCGGTTTGGTGGGGTGAGCTGGTTTCTGGACTGTGTTTTCCTTCTTCCTTGATTGGTCTTGGTGCTTGTGCCTGCACTCTGTTGGCTGTTTCTTTCTTTGGCCTTCTTCTGGGCTGTCTCGGTTTGTTCTGTGTCTGTGTGGCTGCTGCGTCCTGTGTGCCTTCCCGGTGGTTCTGGGCTTGGCGGCCTTGTCTGGTGGGTTGCTTCGCCGTGTCCTTTGGTTCCGCTTGCCCTGTCTACAGTTTCTCTGGTTGGCGGCCTCCTCGTTGGCCTTCTGTTGGTCTCCGGTCCTTGTTTGGTCCCTACTGTCCTGTTCTGGGTTGCGGGCCGGTTGTTTCCTGCGGTCCCCCTTTCCCTCTTCCTCGGTGCTCCCTTGGGTTGCTGCATTTGTTGTGGTTTCCTGGGTGTGCTTGTGGGTGTGGATGACCGGTTTTCTGCTTTGGTATTCTCCACTTTGTAATGAATGGGACGAGGACATAAGGGACCTGGGAGTAGTGCTCTATTACTTACCGGTAATCTTCTTTTCCGGGTCCCGTTGTTCTCATCCCATTCATACGCCCCTCCCTCTCTTCCGGACAGCCAGCCTTCCTGTCTGGGCTTGGTTGTACAGGAGGGATGCTGGGTAAGTATTGCTTATGTACTCCCAGTGGGAGGGGCAGTATTAGGGTCCAGCATCCCGCTTGTTTTTTCTGCCAGGAGATGGTCATCTCCACTTTGTAATGAATGGGACGAGGACAACGGGACCCGGAGTAATGATGATTACCGGTAAGTAATAGAGCATTTCCCTCTTCCTCATTAAGCTCCACCTTAGGAAGGAGTCTATAACCATGGGCGGCCAATGAACAGCATTTACACAATTTGTTGAGTGTGTTAATGTTAACGCCCTGATCAGTGGGCAGTAAAGTTATTTCCTTGTCACGCTGTGACACAGCTTCACAGCATCTTCCACGGCCTGTATTAACATCCCCAGTACTGCAGAGATGACACAAAGAGGTAAATCTGTTTTTCTTTTCGGAGTGAGTTGAGGCAGTGATGGAAGCATGCATTTCACATTCGATTATTTACTAGCATGGAAAATATATCTGCAAGAAAACATACTCCTTAGCACCTTAAGTGGCTGTTTTACTGACAAGAATAAAATGAAGAAAAATATTGGAAGAAACTCTACTGTACTGTGAGCCTAAATCAAGAACACTGTCTTCTGCCTGATAGATTACAACAAACACAATATAAACTGCATTGCAGGTTTATTATGCATGTCTGTGATGGAACAATAATGCATTCTGGTAGAAATAAAAATATTAATGCATGAGAATGAATATCATTGTCTGCTTCCAAAAGACATCCACAGTGCAGGACAGATCTAAATATCAAACATGTATCAAAATATTTAAACATGGCGTCTCCAACTCCTGAAGCACCCGAACCGCTGCAATCGTGACTAGAAAGCATCCTTGGATAATTTACTCAATATAAAGAGTTGTTGTTGCTTAGAAATCGGTGGATTTCCCTATACTTAATTCTTGCAAGTATATATTTCAGAGTTTGTTGTTATGACAACAGCTATCCGATGGGTTCCTTCAAGTTGAATACAGCAGCAGTGGATATGATTTGGAAGGTTGCAGATAGGCAAGTGGTTAGTTAGATCAGGGTAGTTACTGGACCAACAGCTAGGTAAGTGGTTAGTTAGATCCGGGTAGTTACTGGGCTAGCCTCTTGCAATCTGTTGTATCTTTAAGGCAGATGAAGTGATGTTCTGGGGAGATGTGTTTAGCAGTGGGTGAGAGTGGGGGCAATCAGTAAGGAGAGTGGGGAAGAAGGTTTGGCTGCACCCAAAAAACATCTAGCCACTGGGCCCGTGTTACATAGAGTGCCTCACGCATGTAATGGGCATGTGTGCATCTTTTCCGTACCCCTAGGGCACTTTAGTATTATAGAAGAGGGTGCAGACACGTTTGCCCCTTCTGGTAATAAGATAGCGCTGGTGCCCATATAGCACAACCAACCACTATTGAAAAGGGTTTTCCCTCATTTGCATAGGGGTGTGGCCACCAGCAAATGGGGGAATCACTGTGCCTCTGTGCCATATTAGGGACGTAGGCGCAAGAGTATACTGGGGGCACTTATCTGGGGCGGTGGCCTGATTACGTCACTCCGTCGGAATGGAGACGAAATGCTGGATTCCCGGAGTGTAGACGACTGCTAATTACACCGCGGTTACAGTTTCCGGTTTCGGAAGGTACACCGTTCAAGGGGATGCCTTTGCAGTGGATTGTGCTGACCTAATTTGAGCGAAAACGGTGTTTGCTTCTCCAGCGCAAACTGGAGCTTAGAAGCATAAAATGGAGGCTGCTCGCCAAACATAACAAAAAGGACTCGAACGGCTGATGCAGCCCAACAATTTTAACACAATCACCCCTCTGAAGTGAACTGGGCGGTTCCCTACAACCAACAAGGTATTTTGAACATTTATGTTGAGTTTAGTGAAGCTTTGTGTATCGGCGCTGGCTTGCCTGACGTACCAATGGCGCCTGTTATGAGACATGAAAGATCGTCTCCTCCCGAGCATGCTTAAGACGCACGAAATTAAACAAGCACCAGGTATTTGAATTATAACACATTTAATCGCAGCGAATGTTGAGTATTGCTTATTATTATTCTATCTCAATATGTGCATTCACAAAATGGCGGCGGCTCGCAGGCACTGAATCGAGCCCACCATTCATAGGAGGGCCTCTGTGTACTTGCTCACTGGTGAGCAAGTACACAGAGAAAAGCTGCGGGAGACGTGAACATAATATAAGATAAGATAACATAACATACAGCCACTCACATACACATACAGCGTCCAACAGAGCCACTTGCTCACCGATACAGCCACTCACATACCCACTCACTCACTCCTACAGCTACTCACACACCTACTCACTCACTAATACAGTCACTGACACAGCCACTGACTCTCCCATACACCTACTCACACATCCACTCACCAACACATAGAGACATTCACATGCCCACTCACTCACCAATACAACCACTAACTCATGCACTCACTCACCCATACACTCACTCACACACCTACTCACACTCACATAGTCACTCAAACATCCCCTTATACATGGATATGTGCAGTCACACAGCTACTCACATAATATATTTGAACAGCATCACCCATCAGTAGTACAAAATGTATGCTAGTTTAACTATTGTAGTGCATTAGAATATATCTCTAACATTCATAAACTTTTCAAAAACACTCACAATCCCTGGATAATAATATCAGTGATGTCATCAGTGATATTATTTGAGATGTCATCAGTGATGTCATTGACCACGTCATGAGTGATCTAATATGTGAAGTCCTAAGCAGTGAATTGCGGGGTCTTAATTTATGGTTCACTCAGGTAACTATCACTGCTGAATTTCTATGGTTCTGTGCATGTAAGATCTGAGCCTAACCATAACGTCCCTGTAACCTTTCTTTTTTCAGTGAATTTCTAGTTTTACAAATTGTATTTCCTAACTATAATGTCCCTGTAATCTTTTGTTTTTTCAGTGGATATATACAAATATAAATAGGAGCAGTGCAACTGTCCAGCTCATCGCATTGCCTGTCTCTCATACGTGGAAGCAGTGCAGCTTCCAACTCATAGCAGGGACCAGCTGTTACTCCTAAAAGCATGACACTGTCCAACTTATCACAGTGACTAACTGTCCCTCTTAGAATTACTTCAGCTTTACAGCTCACCCCAGTGCATAGCTGTCACACTTGGAAGCAGTGCAGATGCCAACTCATTGCAGTGCCCAGCTCTCCCACTTAGAAGCAGTGCAGCTCTCCAACTCGTCTCACTGCATAGCTGTCACTCTTGGAAGCAGTGCAGCTGTCCAACTCATCTCACTGCATAGCGGTCACTCTTGGAAGCAGTGCAGCTGTCCAACTCATCTCACTGCATAGCTGTCACACTTGGAAGCAGTGCAGCTGTCCAACTCATCTCACTGCATAGCTGTCACACTTGGAAGCAGTGCAGCTGTCCAACTCATCGCAGTGCATAGCTGTCACACTTGGAAGCAGTGCAGCTGTCCAACTCATCGCAGTGCATAGCTGTCACACTTGGAAGCAGTGTAGCTGCCCAACTCATTGCAGTGCCCAGCTCTCCCACTTAGAAGCAGTGCAGCTGTCCAACTCATCTCACTGCATAGCTGTCACACTTGGAAGCAGTGCAGCTGTCCAACTCATCTCACTGCATAGCTGCCACTCTTGGAAGCAGTGCAGCTGTCCAACTCATCTCACTGCATAGCTGTCACACTTGGAAGCAGTGCAGCTGTCCAACTCATCTCACTGCATAGCTGCCACTCTTGGAAGCAGTGCAGCTGTCCAACTCATCTCACTGCATAGCTGTCACACTTGGAAGCAGTGCAGCTGTCCAACTCATCTCACTGCATAGCTGTCACTCTTGGAAGCAGTGCAGCTGTCCAACTCATCTTGCTGCATAGATGTCACTCTTGGAAGCAGTGCAGCTTTCCAACTCATCTCGCTGCATAGATGTCACTCTTGGAAGCAGTGCAGCTGTCCAACTCATTGCAGTGCCTAGCTTGTCCCACTTAGAAGCAGTGCAGCTGTTTAACTCATCGCAGTGCATAGCTGTCACTCTTGGAAGCAGTGCAGCTGTCCAACTCACCTCACTGCATAGCTGTCACTCTTGGAAGCAGTGCAGCTGTCCAACTCATCTCACTGCATAGCTGTCACTCTTGGAAGCAGTGCAGCTGTCCAACTCATCTTGCTGCATAGATGTCACTCTTGGAAGCAGTGCAGCTTTCCAACTCATCTCGCTGCATAGATGTCACTCTTGGAAGCAGTGCAGCTGTCCAACTCATTGCAGTGCCTAGCTTGTCCCACTTAGAAGCAGTGCAGCTGTTTAACTCATCGCAGTGCATAGCTGTCACTCTTGGAAGCAGTGCAGCTGTCCAACTCACCTCACTGCATAGCTGTCACTCTTGGAAGCAGTGCAGCTGTCCAACTCATCTCACTGCATAGCTGTCACTCTTGGAAGCAGTGCAGCTGTCCAACTCATTGCAGTGCCTAGCTTGTCCCACTTAGAAGCAGTGCAGCTGTCCAAATCATCGCAGTGCCTAGCTGTCCCACGTGGAAGCATTGCAGCTGTTCAACTCATTGCAGTGCGTAGCTGTAACACTTGGAAGCAGCTGTCCAACTCTTTGCAGTGCATAGCTGTCCCACTTAAAAGCAGTTCAGCTGCCCACCTCAATACAGTGCCTAGCTGTCCCATTTGGCAGCTGTGCAACATTCCATCTAATTTCAGCTCCTAGGTGCCCCACATAGAAGCAGTGCAGCTGTTCAACTCATGACAGTGCTGAGCTGCCCCACTTAGAAGCTGTTCTCCAGTCCAACTCATTCCAGTTCCAAGATGTCCCACTTGAAATCAACGCAGCTGTCCAAACCATCGCAGTGCCTAGATGTCACACTTGGAAGCAAGGAAACTGTAGTGTATACCAGTCTTGCTTGGGAGCCTTGCAGTGGTCTCAGTTGCAAGCAGTGCCCATCTGTGCAACTTTGGAGCAGAATAGATCTGCTGGCGCTCATCACCGCCTGTTCTAGCTCCTGACGATTCTCATGTGTAGGTTGGCGCTAAGGGTGGAAGTCTTCAGTGCACTCCGCTGTGAGTCTGAACCCCTTAGGAATCCCAATTTGTCTTCTCTGACTCGTCAGCTGGCTCCTCCTTTCACCCAGAGATACTCAAGGAAACCTTTTATTCCTTCTTTAAGTGCAATTGTTCAATGCAAACAATGAATTCTACCTTCATTTGACCCTGAGCCTGGAACTGACTCTGCTGCACATGACAAGTGTCCGATCCGCACTTTCATTAATAATATTTAAATCCGATAATACGATCCCGGACAGTGAAACTCTGCAGCTAATGAAAGTAATTAATTGTGCAGCCCTCGGAGCTGGAATGGTGATACATGGTTTTAGCATTGATTACTTTTCAGAAAAATAAAATAAAATGCATCGAATGCTGCGTCACGTATGAAAAGATTGCTACATTATTCCATTAATCAGGCGTAACTGCTCTACATACAATGCATGTTTAGCATATTCCACCCCTCTGATGATTACTTTATAAAGCCTGTTATTAATCAACATGACAGCAGGATAAATACATGCACCCACCGAGCCTCATTAGTCTCTGCTCCCTTCTGTGTTATTGTGATGTCTGGAGCCGCACTTTGTACAACAGGAAAAGAATCACACATTTTGTAAATCAAATATTAGAGACTGTTTTGTTCCCCACTATATGTGAACAAGAACATCTCTGTCTCCAAAATAACCATTACTATATTTGACTGTGTGTTGTGGTAGGAGGAAGGAGACGAAGAAGAAGGAAATGATGGAGAGGAAGAGGAAGAGAAAGAGGAAGAGGAAGAAGAAGACAAAGAACAGGAAGAGGAAGAAAAATACAGAAGAAGAAAGAAGAAGAGAAGGAGAAAGAAGAAGAAAGAAGAAGAAAAACAAAGAGAAGAAAAAGAGGAAGAAGCAGAAAGAGAAGTACACAAAAAGAAGAAAGAAAAAGAAAAAAAGAAAGAAGCAGAGAAGTAGTTTACTAAGAAGAAGAAAAAGAAGACATAAGAAGAAGATAGAAGAAGAAGGAAGAAGAAAGGTAAAAAAGAAGAGAAGTGAAGAAGAAATAGTTGAAGAAAAAGAAGAGGAAGAAGAAGACGAAAGAAGAGGTTGAAGAGGAAGAAGAAAAAAGAAGAAGAGGAAGAAAAAGAAAGAAGAAAAAAAAAGAATGATAAGCAGTGAAGAAGAAGTAATTGAAGAAGGAAAAGAAGAGGAAGAAGATGAAGAAGATGATGAAGACAAAGAAGAAGGAAAAGAGAAAGAAGAAGTAGCTGAAGAAGAATATCAAGAATAAAATAAGAAGAAATAATAATAAGAAAGAAAAATAAGGGAAAGAAAAAAAAGAAAAAGAGAAGAGAAGAGAATCAAATGAATTGAATAAGTAATAGTTACAGAAGAAAAAAAAGAGGAAGAAGAAGGGGAAGAGGAAAAAGAAGAGAAAGAAGAAAGATGAAGAAAGAAGAAGAAAAAGAGAAAAGAAAAAATAGGTGAAGAACAATTTCAAGAAAAAAAGAAGAAATAAGAAAGAAGAAGAAAAAAGAGGAAGAAGTAGAAAGAAAAAGACGAGAAAGAAAAAAGGCTGAATTAGTGGGGCTACATGCTGGTTTCACTCTGACTTCTGATGGGACTTCACAGTGCCCAGCATGGCCAGGAGTGCTCTGCTGAAACCTGAGCATCACTCTCGGATGATAATGATTTGATCAATCAATCAGTAGATTTGTAAAGCTCTACTTGTCACCCATGAGGGTATCCGGGCGCTGGCAGGGTGCAGTTGATTAGCTGAAGAGCCAGATCTTTAGGGACTTTTGGTTCAGACCTTCTTCATCCCAACCAAATTCACTATCAACATAATCAACTTGCTTTCAAAGTCTCATTCCTGTTCTGACTGTCGACAACCTGAATACCTATAATCAATGATGATTTTATCCCAGAGATAGTTGGAATTGGTGGACGGTACTGGTCTTGTGCATACCTAGAGTGAAGCTTACTTGTAGGATGTTCTCAGCTGCACGTCTGGGAGGAGTCGGTGCATGCCCACACATCTACAGATGCAAGGAGGGGCAGTTCTTCTCTGGATGGTCTTCCCTTCACCCATTAAGACTTACTCAGATGCCTGTCAGGAAGGGCCTCCGGAAGCCGAGCCTGAGGTCCATGGTCCAATGGGTGGGACTGCGAGGTGCTACAAGCTTGAGAATTGCTCCATTCTCAGGTTGTGTGAAGAAGGTAGTGGCCATCCTGCACGGCTGAGTATATTTCCTAGTGTTTCGTGGCATTCTTTTTAGGCAATAGAGTTACTATGTCATGTAGATATTTGTAGAGCCCTCGTCAATGAAGTTTCACGGTGCTGTAGAGGAGCATAAATTATAAAATAGAGTTAAAACAGACATTGAATAAGGAAGTTTAAGAAGAAAAGTCTTTAATAAGTGTTAAAAAGGGAACAGTGAGGGGGTAGAGTGGAGATGTCTCAGAGGTTGTTCCATTCCCTGGCTGCTGCCACAGAACACACTGTCACTGAATGTTACTTTAGGTTATAGGACGGTCCAATAGAAAGTGGCCAATATTTGGGGCATGAAGATGGAAGTTGATGAGTTTGAAGTGAGGGAGAGCCGTGTGACTAACACAGTGAACAATTGTCAGTGCCTTAAACATGGGCAACCAAGGGTGGGGGGGACATGTTCTCATTGTGAGATGCAGGTGAAGAGCCGAGGATCCGCGGGACATATTATGAAGCAAGGGCAATACATTATCGCTGCTTTTATCGGCAGGAAACTGCCGCTAAAGCGGCGATAATGGGCTTGATAATATGCCCTTGTGAATTCCCATAGAAGCCCAGGTGAACACCAGAACCTGGGCTTCTATGGGAATTCACAAGGACATATTATCAGGCCCATTATCGCCGCTTCATCGGCAGTTTCCTGCCGATAAAAGCGGCGATAATGTATCGCCCTTGCTTGATAATATGGCCCCGTGTTCTGCAGAAATGCTATGAATTTAAAATACATGCATTTCTTTCTGGCGTCCAAAAACAGTCACTATTCTTGTAAGGTTGAATGTCGAAACAACTCTTAAAAAGTGTCCCGATCACATTTTAGGGCTTGTTATACTCCAGTGGATTTTGTGGTGTGTCTGTGCGGGCTTAAGGCTTCTTGTCCAGCACAAAGCTGCATTTTAGCAAGCTGAGGCTGACAAGGGGCTAATGAGACAAAGCTAGGTGAGGGGGATTGGACAAAAGCATCCTGTAAAACAGAGTACACATAGGACCCGACAGGAGTTACCCCATGCAAGACAGGTGAAAGTGTTCTGGTTTTTGTCTGACCTCACACAGCGAGCTTGAGATCCTGCCTCATTTGAGGAATGCCTATTGGTAACAGGGATGGAATGGAGAGGGCAAGGCCCTCAAATCCCAGAAGAGCTCAGTAGCTCAAGGGATTCAACACAAAGCTTTTCACAGTAACATGGACAAGACACAGCTCCTGCAGGATCACTGACATAATATCGAATTCACAAATATAGAATTACCAAAATATCGAAGAAAAAATATAGAATGCAAAAATATCGAATTCCTATCTACAAACAGGTAAGTACAAAAATATTGAATAAAAATATAGTTTTAAAAAATAGAGGGGCATATTACCAAGCAATAGCGATAATTATCGCTATTGCTTGGTTAGAGATAAAATTTTACCGCTAAGCTGCGGCGATTTTTATCGCAGATAAACCTTGGTATTACCAAGGTTTATCGCAAATGCGATAAAAATCGTCCGCAATGCATGAATATCGCTGAAAAGTCAGCGATATTCATGCATTACCGAGCTAATGCTCTTAGCCATGTTATCCACCTCCTTTTGGATAACATGGCTAAGAACTGCTCAGGGCAGGTGTTAGCTTTTGGAGATATTCGCGCTTAGCGTGAATATCTCCAAAAGTTGGTAATAGGAGATAGCGATGTTGGCGACTGTTTCCAGTCGCTAACATCTTGGCACGCCCACTTTGCATATCATTAGTGATAAATATCACTGACATGCAAAGTGGGGCCCAAGATGGTCGCTATCTCCTACTAGCTGTCGCTAACTGGTGTTAGCGACAGCTAGGTAATAGGGAGATAATTTTATCTCCGCTTTCTTGGCTTTTAAAGCCAAAAAAACGGAGATAAACCCCCTTGATAATATGCCCCATAGTTAGTCAAAATATCGATTTTTTTTAAATGTCTTAAAAGTAATTTAAAATTAATGAAATAATAATTATAACGTTTACTATTACCACTCCAGTGAGTGCAACAGTAGGGAAAGCGTTGGATAGCGTAGGGGTAAAAATGACTATTCAATATTAAATTACTTACCTTCAATTCGATATTTTTCACCACTATATTTTGTCCATTCGATATTTTGTCTATTCTATATTTTGACTTCGATATTTTGTCCATTCTATATTTTGAATTCCATATTTTGTCTTGTTCCCCTCCTGCATGCATCAGCGATGGAAAAGTCAATTCACCCAGTGAGATGAAATAGACACATCAGAACCCGTCTGAGGAGCTTCAGAGGAATGTACCCTTCCTTCCCTCTGGCAGGGTCACCTCAGATCACAGCAGTCTGCAGCTGGAGAGATATTCAGCTCTTTTGTGATAAAGGCAGATGCACTCGGTGCGTGCAAGAGCAAGCATTAATCAATTTTCCTGGCTGACTGAGCGTGCTGAATAGATCTTTATCCCGCATTATTGAAATTGATGGGTGACTTTACAAATCGCGGTGTCGTGCATCAGATTGAAGGATTCATGCATATCGTCTATAACCAGAGCTGAGTCCTTGACTTTTAAATATCACTGATCTTTGTGTCAGCGGCACGCGGTCCTTTTCAGGATGATCCGCGCGGGCTGTCTTGATGGCGCCTGCAGCGGTTATTCTACAATGCAGCGGTCTAGAGTCTTCATTTATTTCCTTATTATCAACTCCAGACAACCGTCAGCCCATGCCCAACGCTGGTTGTCGCTCTGCAGAAAGTGACATGTGCACTTAATGAATATGGAACATGATTATGCACATATCATTACTCCCAGCAGCCTCAGCAAGCCTCTGTGTGCCCTGGGAGAGACGCTGAAAGCGAGGTTGGTTATGCGGGTATTTGGCGTCGGCTACCAATGGTGTCCCAAGAGGCAGACCAGAATAATTGCCTAATTTGTAAGTTATGGTAGCTATTATGTGGCATATGTCTGTCGCTGAAAAGGGAGGCTACAGGCAGCGTACTGATCTATTTGGAAATGAGGGGGCCTTGGCTCTGACCCACTTTCATCAGTCCTCCAGTTGCTGCACAGACCTGCTGGGCATTCTGCTGCTACCCCCTACAGGCCTTCCTGCCTGTGTAGAAACATACGACATTTGCCGCCAATGAATTTGTAGAGCACACCCTTAACAGAAAACATCCATTTCAACGCAAGTATTACATCGTAATGCCATTACAACGCAAGTCATTACAATGACTTACTGTAGGGGGCAGAAGGTGTTGATTAGTTGGATTTTCTATCCAACACCTTCCCTACTGTTGCACACACTGGTGTTGGAATAGTAAATTATACTATTCCAAACTACAGCGCCCCCCCCTACAGCAAGTCCTTGTAACAACTTGCTTTGTAATAGCATGCGATGTAACAACGCGTTGTTGTAACGACTTGCGTTGTAATGGCATGCGTTGTAATGAGTGCTATTCCCCCTTAACACCATAGTAGCAAACAGTCACCCCTTTATAGAGCACCTTGAAGTAGCCTGGAGCTGGTCACTGCCGCCTCATTTACCTGACGGCTGTCCCTTCATCCTGGACAGGGGTCACCAGTCAAGTGACCCTTCTAAAAGAGGAGCTGGACTCGTGTGCCACTCCAGTTACTCTGCGTCTTTGTTACCCAACTCCTCTGCAGGCTTAGGACCCGCGACTTTACAGGCTCCTATATCAGACACAAATTCAGATATCATAGGGTGGCAGGCAGGGTGTTTAGCAGAGCACGAGTCGGGGTACACGCTGGTGGACGACGTCCACCCACTATTGTCACACGGTGAACGCCGCCCACCCAGCCAAGAATTTGGGCCCCACTGAATAATGTGCTGAACTCGTCCCGGTGTAATTTCCAAACACCGGCACACTTTCAGCAGCGCCTGTACGTTGTCTGCTTTCCAGCTGCAACAACGTGCAGGCGGGCACCGGGCTTTCTTAGTTCAGACTCCTGCTGGGCTCATAACAATGGCCGAATCTGAGCGGTCATCAGGCCTCCTTTTGTTCAAGTCTCTTGGCTGGGAGCAGTCACGAGCCTGACACCTGATGCAAATGCAGCTGAGGAGAAACAAAGGCTCACACCTTGTTAGCACTTCGCACATACTTAAGAGAGGCAGCTTTTCACTTTATTTAGTCTCTGTTTACTAGATATGCATGCACTGTAACAGTATCAGATGTGTTGGACTCTCCCAGTATTTACACAAAATTAATTTAATTTATATAGCGTTTAGTACCCCAGTGGAGGCATTGAAATAAGTTAAGTATCACAATTTTTTCTTGTATAGCGCTGCTCATCCCAAAGCAAAGTGTGAGAGCGCTTTACATATTAAAGTCTAGGCTTTTGATGCCACTTCATATGATGGCAATTCTTGTTATGCCACATGTAATGTCATGCGCCATGATGTCACGCGCCGTGATGTCACTTGCATACTGCCTGACTGGGTTAGCCCCCCACTTCTTTTTTTAGGACGTCTGCCCTGGTATTTTTAACCTCTGACCCCGTGACATGGCCTGAGTTTTGACGGCTGACGAAGGAACTTGGTAACATTCTTAAATTTGACCACGTCGGGGTCTTTGGGCCTCCAATCTGGGAGCTTCCCATCCTCAAGCTGGGGAGGGAGGGAGTACATGTATACTGTGCAGCAATGAACTGAACATATATGTATTGATTATTTAGTTCCAACAGTGTATTGAACTTCAGAATTTTTTATTTATTTTATTTTATTTATTTTACTTATTAGTAGAGCGCAAAGAATCCTCCCCAGGGGGATCTCTCGCCGCTTAGAGGAATGAGTACTCATGGGCAGGCCTCCTAAAACAACCAGGTATTTAACAGTTTCTTGAAACTAAATATCTCGGTACAAGACCGGATCTTCTCAGGTAGGTTGTTCCAGTGACTAGGGGACAGATGGGAGAAGGCTCGACCCCCGTTTTTGCCTTATTTATTCTCTGTATACACAAGAAGTTACCGTTGCTAGTTCTTAACTGTCGTCAGGGTTGGTACCGAATAAGTTTATTTTTGAGGTAGGCACGGCATTTACCCTGTAGAACCTTGAAGACCACACATAGCATCTTAAAAATGGCTCGTTTCTTAACCGGGAGCCAATGAAGTTGGCTCAGGAGAGGCGCGGAAGGGGTGCGTGCCGGTTTCTTCAGGGCGAGGCGAGCTGCAGTGTTTTGCACCACCTGTAATTTGGATAGTAGATCTTCCCTTATTCCAACCAGCAACGAATTGCCATAATCGAGTCAACTCACCAAGAGTGACTGGATAAGGGGTTTTCTCGCTGAGAGTGGGATCCAGGGGAAGATCTTCCTAAGCATCCTCATGGTTCCGATGCAGGTGCCTGACAGTGTCTTCACCTGCTCCTCCATTGATAGCTTCTTATCAATCCTGATGCCAAGCTTCTTCACCCACTTTTTAGGGGGAGGGGCCTCCCACAGCTCTACAGGCCACCAGTCCGGGGACCAGATTTCTTCGGCCTTCCCGAACAGCGCTATCTCTGTTTTGGATGAGTTGACCTGTAGAAAGTTCTTCTTCATCCATGTCGCGATGCTAGACATGCAGTCTTTAAATTTTGATTGAGTTGATGCAATGTCGTCCTGAATGGGGACGATGAGCTGCGTCTCGTCGGCATAAAAAATGGTCTCAAACCCACAGCTTCTGATGATTCCAGCCAGGGGGTCCACGTACATGTTAAATAAGGTGGGGCTCAGGATAGATCCCTGAGGGACACACCTGTCCACCACTGTGGTCTGTGACACGATGAAATCTAGCTGGATGCTTTGAGTGGGGCTATAACATCCAGAGCTTCTAGAATTGAGCCCTCGAGTGACTCCATCGCTGCCATTAGGCTGGCAGAGTCTACATTGGAGAGAATCTCTAGATGATGATTGAAATCCCTGACTAATACGAATTTGTTGGTGTTTAGGATAAATTGGACGAATCTATCAAGTAGCGCTGTGCAGAACTCTTTCTTGCTGCCACCGGGGGGATGATATACTAGCGCTCTCGTCCACTCTATGGTTTGGTCACTCTCTACTCTAAATATCAATAGCTCTAGGTTAGGGGAGGAAACCGAATCCAGAGTCTTAATGTGATAGGGGGGACGCGTGGCAATGGCTAGCCCGCCGCCCCGCTTTCTTTGTCTATCCAACCTTATGACTGAATAGCCTGCCGGAAAGGCCATTGCCAGTGCCGGAGTGGAATCATTATTCAGCCAGGTTTCAATGAAAAGACATATGTCTGGTTTAGTGACATCCAGCAGATCCCAGATCTCAGCTACATGTTTTGAGATGGATCTTGTATTGAGATATAGCCCCCGCAGGCCTGCTCTCTGTTCTTTCTTGCTCTGCACCTCTGTTCTCGCATTCTCTTTCCCCCAGTTACCGGGGGCAGGGTGTGAGTTAAGGGGAGCTTGCTGCTGCTTAAAGGGGGCCCACCCACATGATCCACAGCCCTGATGTCCCTCCAGCAAATTGATATTCTCTGTTTGGATTTTATAGTTGCCCACTGTGCAAGGGAACAGAAGTCTGAACCTCCGTAGTGCTTCTCGTGAATACCTTATCCTGCATGTCGGAGACACCTGGCGAGGGACAGGCAGCATCCTCAGGCAGCTGGAAGTGTCCCGGCATGGACGGGCTTGCCTTTGGCGCGACTTTGGCGCTCCAGCAGCGCAACCGCTGCGTGCATCTGCTGCGCGCATGCTAACGTGGTCTAATTCATTTCCCAGGAGGGGTGTCCACTAGAGCGCTAACCGCTGCAATGGCGCCCGGTGTGTGGGAGTACTAGATGACAGACTCTCTCCACTCAATCAATCGCCGAGCACGATTGCGGTGGACCGGAGGGTTGTGCTGGTTGCGAGGCACATAAAAGTGATGTCAGGTAAGAATAATGCCCTTGTGCAAAGTACAAAACACAATTTACCACAGTAGCAAAACGATCTTTTTAAAAGTAAGACGCTCTTTTTAAAGTGCTAAATATTTTTAAATCGAGATATAGGTTGCTGCCCATGAGTACCTGTTTCTCAGGACTCAGGTCAAGTGGTCAGCGTTTCAAGCTGCTCTTCCGGCAGTTCTGCTGCTTCGAGGCTGTGGTTGCCCTGATCCTGGCATCAGACCCAGTTTCTAATGCTGCATCATCTTTCCCCCCCCACGGCAGGATCCAGAGTGGGGCAAGGCCCAGCACGCAGGCGCAGACGGGCATTTTGTGTAGATTCGTGGATGCGTTATTTGTGTCACGCCAGAGGAGGGTGATTCACGCACAGCAGATTCCGACAGAAATGCCATCCGCTTGGACCACATTTCCCTTCTCGCTCCTCCACACAAGTTCATTTGCGGCTCACTGCCTCTAAATGTGACTTTTCTCCAGACACCCAAAACAAGAAACATCACAAGCCTCTCCACCTCCACAAGTTTGTCCGTTTCCATCACTCTGACGTCAATCAGCTGCTGGAAGGAAGCGCGTGCCGAGCTTTCAGGGGTTAAAAATGCACTCCCTATATCTGCTCAGAAGAACAAATGGAGGAGTTTAATTTCCTGGAGAATGTCTGAAGTAACCCCTGGTGTTGAACATTTTTGACAGTGGGGGTGCTGCCATCCTATGTTACTTCGAGTCATAGGAATTGTGAAGATGCAACCCTCACACAAAGAAGAAGGGTAGCAAGGCATTCATCAGGACAGTTGTAAAGTTGTGGGGCCCAATTCACAGAATGAATTTACTACTTTTGGTAGTCACAGAAGTTAGGATTTTGTCTTAAGTCTGTCTTAAATCTGTCTTAAGTCTGTCTTAAGTTTGTCTTAAGACAAACTTAAGACAAAATCCTAACTTCTGTGAATACCAAAAGTAGTAAGTTCATTCTGTGAATGCCAAAAGTAGTAAGTGCATTCTGTGAATACCAAAATAGTAGTACGTTTAGGATTGAGTCTTAAGTTCATTCTGTGAATCGGGCCCGTAGTATGTATCTGGTGCTACTTTCAGCAGAACATTTGAACAAATATACTACTAAAGCATGGTGTGGTAGCAGAGTATCATTCACACACAGCACATTTTCCAATTGAAATGGCAATAACATTTTCTCAGAAATACAGTTTTTTACTGATAAATACGTACAAACGATAATATGTGGATATCGGGTTTCAGGAAATAAGTATGTCTTGATTTATTTTGATCCACTTAAAATCTTTATTCTTCAAAATAACAAAAATGTTTTTCATTTTTACTTTCCGAACTGCTGATATAGGCTGAAACATTTGTACAATTCATTTACATGTATTTAAGTTTTATTATGCATTAGAAACAATGACATTTACTGTACCCGCGCAAGGCTGACATATTGTTCACTTTACAAAATGATCTTGCTTTGCGGTTAGAGAAGTAAACACAGGGGCGGCTCAATCATGTGGGCGGACAAGCGTCGCCCCACTGCTTTCTCGCAGTGCGAGAAGCAGAAACATAAAATGGTAATATAAATATCATTTTATGTTTCTGCTTCTCGCACTGCGAGAAAGCAGAAGGGTTTGGTTGGGGCGGGCGGGTAGGAGGGCCTGATCGTGGGCAGGGGAGGAGTGGCTAGCCTAATGCAGTGGGCCCTGACTGTTTGATCGGCCCTCTGTGGCCAACCAAACCAGTCATGCACACTCTCCATTTTCTCCATGTAGGCTGAAGGCAGCCTACATTTAGAAAATGGCCTCCCATGGATGCCTGTGTGGTCGGCGTCCCATTGCAGCGTTGTGATTGGCTTAGGGGAGGGGAGGGACCGACGCTGTGGGACCGGGCCAGCGAAGGCCAAGCGACCCTCTCCCCTCAAGTCATGCTGGCCGCGACTGGGTAATCACCAAACTCCTTATTAAAAAAATAAACAGCAGTTTCCCAGAAGTTATTGCCTGGCATTTGCCCTTTGTCTTTGAATGGTCAGAAAATGTTACCAGATGTAAAGGCACCTGTATTACTCTTTTACCTTCTGATCTCCAGCATGGCTATTTTGGGGTGTTGCAGTTATCCTAGCACCCCTACTTCCAGCATCTATGGAAGTAACACGTTGCAAGTACTCTTTGTGCGCGTCCTATATGATGGCACTCTGTGGACCTGGTCTTCAAGCCCATGCCACATGCTTCCACTTGGAATGGTTTCTGCCAATTCTTGGAGATTGTAGACCTAAAGTTACCATTCAGAGACTTTGCTTAACTTGACCATGGAAATGCACTGTGCTTAGCGCGCAAGTCCTAAAAATATTAGTAGGGAGACTCATTTCACCCACATCCACTTTTCACCGAACTGTGCTCAATCCTTCCCTTTTAACTCTAGAGTGAAAAAAATGTACTTTATTTAAATTCAATCTCAGACATGGTGGTCTGCTAAGCCTTGCATTCTGCCAGACCTGTGGTTTCCTCCAACTGGAGTGAATCACAATTTGCGACCCACCTCATGAATTTTCATGAAGTAGGAGACATTGAGACTCACTCAGTGTCCCTTCTTACAACCAACAAAACAACTTTCTGTTCACAAAAACACTGGTTTCAAAATGTGACTGTTGAAATGGGGTCTCCCTTTCCCTCAGATGGTGCTTAAAAAGCTCCCACAGGTGTTTTCAATATGACCACGTGATTGCTAATAGGTATGCAAGACAGTGGTACATCAACGAATTTTGCATGTGCTACACAAATGGATTAGCATATTATATCAGATTAAAAGGATGGTGAATCTCAACACTCGATGGCCGTATTGCATACCTATTGGACTTTCACTGACAAATGTTTTTTTGCGCTGGTGGACTGTAATGTTTTACAGTTCAACTTGATTTAATTCACTGTTGCAGCATTTCTGTTTATGACTCATTAATTTTGGAAGTCACAGGGTGGTATGTGTGTTGGGTTTTATTTGCGGGGGGGCAATGCTTTATGGGTTCTGTAGTCTGATTAGTTGGTTTACATGAGTGGAGGTATTTCATTTGAACTTAGCAATCACGTGGTCATATTGAAAACACCAGTTGGAGCATCTTAAGCACCATCTGAGGGAAAGGGAGCATGTGATGCCCGGTTACTCACCGGTAATATCCATTACTCCGAGTCCTGGTCTCCCCGTCCCATTCCTGACAAGTGAGCAGCTAGTCTGCTCTACAGAAACCCCTACCTAGCTGAGCTGTTTGCACTTCCCCCTAGGATGACGTCACCATCACGTGACTATAAAGGGGGAAGAGCACTAAACAAACATCCTGAGAATACCAAAGAAACCAGAACGAAAAACAGACTATCACCCCAAGAAAACCCAAACCAGGGAGGGAGGGAAGTGCTCAGGAATGGGACGGGGAGACCAGGACTCGGAGTAATGGATATTACCGGTGAGTAACCGGGCATTACAGCCTCGTCCTGTCTCCCCGTCCCATTCCTGACAAGTGAGCCCATACCCAAGTACACGGTGATTGTAAGAAAAAAACAGACCAGAAAGTACGAGAAAAAACAGGTCCATTTTAATCAACAGAAAACAGTACATACTACAAATCATGTACCGCAGACAGGACACTAGCCCCAAAGGCAGCAGAGGCCTCCATCCCCAAGTGAAGACGATAATGTGTAACAAAAGTATGGGGAGAAGCCCACGTAGCAGCATTGCAAATGTCCCTCAAAGAGGCCCCCTTGAACATGGCCCAGGAGGAAGACACACTCCGAGTCGACCGACCCTGAACAGAAGAAGGCAGAGGACAGTGGGCAGAATCGTAAGCAGAAACCACAGCGCCCCGGACCCAACGAGACAAGGTGGACAAAGAAGGCCGAAGCCCCAGACCCGAGAGGCCATAGGTGACAAATCGGGAATCCACTTTACGGAAACCAGCCGTACGGTCCAAGTAGATGCAGAGAGCCCTCAGCACATCCAACGAATGGAGGAGCACCTCCTCAGGAGAGGCAGGAGCCGGAAAAAACACCGGGAGAACAATATCCTCCTGACAGTGAAAAGAAGACACCACCTTAGGAAGAAAGAACTGACTCGGACGGAGAATGACCTTATCATTGCAAAAGCGCAAGAGGGGGGGGAAGCCATCAGCGCCCCAATCTCACCAACCCTCCGCCCAGAAGTAATGGCCACCAGGAAAATAATCTTAGCAGAAAGGAACTTCAGGGCCACGGAGTCCAAAGGCTCGAAAGGAGGACCCGTCAAAGCTCGGAGAACCAAGGGAAGATCCCAAGGAGGCACAGGAGAACGAAAGACAGGACACTGAAGCAATAAGGTGAGCCACCAACGGGGAGACAGAGGAAACAGAGGAACCCCGAAAAGCGAGAATGGCAGCCCACTGGGCCCGCAGAGAAGAAACCGCAAGCCCCAAGACAAAACCATCCTGCAAGAAGTCCAAAACCTTCACGGCCTCACAGGAGGCAGAAGGGAGACCCCTCACAAGACACCAGGAGGAGAAATTCTTCCAGTGATGGTCATACGACTTCAAGGTGGACGGACGCCGAGAAAGCTGAAGACATCGGGCAACCTCAATCGAGCAACCAAGACCCAGCAAACTCAACCTCTCAAGTGCCAAACCCCCAGCCAGAGGCGACGCAGGGAGGCAACCCCGAGAAGAGGAGTCTGCAGCGGGGAGGGAGACAGGGGAAACCGCCAATGCGGGCAAACAGAAAAGGTCAGCAGAAGGGGGAACCAAGACTGCTGAGACCACTCCGGAACCACCAGGAGAACCTCCGCCCGATCCAATCGAATCTTCCGGAGGACCCTCGGAATTAAGGCAAACGGAGGGAAGGCAAACAGCAGACCCCTCGACCAAGAAATCGAGAAAGCATCGGTAGCCCACGCCAACGGAGAGGGAACTATGCTGCAAAATACCGAGGAAGAAGGGCGGACTCCTCCGAGGTGAAAAGATCCAGCCAAGGAAGGCGGAACCGGAGGACAATCAGATCGAACAGATCCGGGGACAGACAGAGGGACACCGAGGAGGGGAACACCCTGCTCAAAGAATCCGCAGGCCCATTCTCCTTCCCCGGAAGATAGACCACCGTCAGAGACAGGCGACTCGACTCGGCCCAAAGGCCGATCTCCCGGGATAGGAGAAACAGAGCACGACACATGCCCCCCTGGTGATTCACATAAGAATGAACCACCTGATTGTCCGTCTGCACAGAGACCGCCCAACCCCGAAGGAGAGGAGCGAACCAAAGAAGAGCCAACCAAACCGCCCTCAACTCCTTCCAGTTCGAGGACTGCAGGGATTCGAAACTGGACCACCGACCCTGAGCCTTGGAGGCACCCAGAACGGCACCCCACCCCAAAGCACTGGCATCCGTGGACAACACGACCACAGACTGAGGAGGAAGGAGATCGAACCCCCGGGAAAGAGAGAGAGGGGACAACCACCACTGTAGATCTGCCCGAATCCCCGGAGTGACAGGGATCAGAGTCTCGTAGTCCAAGGAGGCAGGATCCCAGTGCGACAGGACATGATGCAACAGGGGGAACAGATGTAGCCTGGACCAAGGAAGGAGATGCAGAGTGGATGCCATCTCCCCCTGTCTCTGCAATCAGAGACAGGCAGACACCCGGGATTGGGACAGAAGCCAGGAAAGGTGACGAAACAAAGTCAACTGGCGCTCCTGCGAGAGAAAAACCATGTCCATGTCCATGCGGAAGAGAGCCCCCAGGAACTTCAGGGACTGGGAGGGCACCAGGGAGGACTTCCTGTGGTTGATAAGGAACCCAAAGGAACCCAGCAGAAGACACACCTGGTCCACATCCGACAGAGCCTGTGAAAAAGAAGGAGAGACAATCAACCAGTCATCCAGATATGGAAACACCAGCAGTCCCCTGGAATGAAGGATACCCACCAGAGGGGCCAAGAGCTTGGTGAACACTCTGGGCGCCGATGAAAGGCCGAAAGGGAGCACCCGGAGCTGATAGTGCAGGGCCCCCACAGCAAATCGGAGAAAACGCTGGTCGTCCGGGTGGACAGGAACGTGCAAATACACATCCATCAGATCCAGGGATGCCAGGAAGCCCCCCGGCAGGACCAGAGGCAGGATGGACTGGAGCGTCACCATCTTGAACGGACGGTGGACAACGAAGTGATTGACCCGCTTCAGATCCAAAACAGGACGAAGATCCGAAGTGTCTTTCTTTGAGACAAGAAAGAGGATTGAAAAGCAACCCCTGCCCTTCTCCAGAGGAGGAACCTCCACAATAGCCCTCTTCTCCAACAGGAGCCGTACACCTGCCAACAAAGCATCTCTGCGCAGAGGAAGACGGGGCAGGGGAGTCTGAACAAAACCCAGAGGAGGAGAGGAAAACTCGAGCCGGCAACCTTCCGAAACAGTCTGAACCGCCTAGGCATCCGGAACTGACAACAACTGGGCGCGGAAGGACTGGAGGCGACCACCAACTGGCAAAGGCAGACAGTCATTGAGAAGAGGAGGAAGCGGGGGTGGCAACACCGGCAGCGGCCCGGGGCTTGGCACTTCCAGGGGGCCCCCCGGCCACGACCCCTGCCACGAAAGGGCTGAGAAGCACCACGAGCAGGAGGCACAAAAGCGCGACGGTAACCAAACCCACGACCCTGAGAAGGAGGGCGGACCGGAGCCACCAGCTTGCGGTTCTCAGCAGACTGCTTGACCCTACCCTCCAGCTGAGGACCGAACACCTTGGAACCTCCATAGGGCAACTTAACGAGGACCGACTTCTGGGAAGAGTCCGCCTTCCAGGAACGCATCCAAATATGACAACGGGCAGCAATGGGAGCTCCAGAAGCAGCCGCCACCGCCCCCAAAATGTCGAAGGAAAGATCCGACAGGTAACGCAACTGCAACTTCATCAGAGACAGAAGAGGTGTGGCATCTTCGCCGTCGTTCAGCAGAACAGACAGGGACTGGAAATCCTTAAGGAGCGACTGAACCATATAGTTAGAATACGCAGTCGCCCGGACAGAAAAATTAGAAGCAGCATAGGAACGCTTCACCGCCCCTTCAACACGCTTATCCACAGCGTCTGCAGGAAGGGCGTCCTCAGAAACGACTAAACCCTGAGAAGAAAGGCCAGCCATCAAATTGTCAACTTTCACAGCCTGAGGGAACTCAGCAGCAAAACCCTCAAGAGGGTAACGCCTGGACAGGAAACGAGGAAAAGTAGACTTGTCCACCTCCTTCCATTCGTGAGACAGCACATTGCGCACTGCCCCATGTAAAGGAAAAGAGTCCGGAGCAGGCTGGACATACTGCGTAAAAAAGCCATCCTCTACAACAGCATCCGCAGGAGGAGAGAAGCCCAAATTGGACCGCACATTGGTGAACAGTTCAGCGAGCTCAGCACCCTGAACAAAACGACCACGGACACCCTCATCCTCATCAGGACCTAGGTCCTCCTCAGGAGCAGCCTGAGGATCCAAAGAAACACGAGGCACCTTGGGAGGAGGCACAGCCGCGTCCCTAGCCAGGAAAGCAGCAGCCACAGCCTCATTTATAATCAGGCGCAGGGCATCCAGAGGGGCTGCAGAAGAAGAAGCTTCAGAATCCATCCCAGAAGCACAAGTCCAAAAACACCCCAACAGGCACAAACAAGGACAAAAAACCACACAAGAAGGACCCCATATATAGGCTGAGGACCCGAACACCTGTGGTTGGAAGAAAAAATGGGCCGGCATAAAAACCCCAGCCAGTAGCCAAAATCGCCCCCTAAATGCACAAGAACACAGGAGTGCCACATCACCAGCTCCACAAAAGCCCCCGCCCGCTAACGCAGGGCGAAAATAACCCGGAGATCACCCAGGAACGGCCGCTGGAGCAGGCCAACCAAAGCCCGGTGAGTATCGGTGAGTATAAAGAGCAGAAACGGCCGCTAACGCGAGCCGCATGTAAATTCACAGCCCAAAAACAGAGACGGCCGCTAACGCGAGCCGCGTGCAAGATAACAGCCCCAAAAACGGAGACAGCGCGGGGGAAATGGCAGCGCGAGACCCAAGGCGGCCGCTAAAGCAGGCCGCCTCACATAGAAAAGGAAACAGCAGGGAACTCACCAGGAACACAGGCAGCCCCCGAACAGCGCAGCCAGGAATCGCAGAAAAAAAGAACAGGATGTTTGTGTAGTGCACATCCCCCTTTATAGTCACGTGATGGTGACGTCATCCTAGGGGGAAGTGCAAACAGCTCAGCTAGGTAGGGGTTTCTGTAGAGCAGACTAGCTGCTCACTTGTCAGGAATGGGACGGGGAGACAGGACGAGGAGGTAATGACTTTTTGTGAATGAAGGGCGGCATGTAGAGGTCATAATGCCGAACACGGCTTGCATGAGGTAATTGGGTTCTGTTTGTATTTTATTTAACATGTTTATGAGGATGTTAATTCACGAGGGAGGGCTGAAGGGTGGTGTCGCCTGGGTAGTTATAACGGTGATACCAACTGTTCAAGCACTGAGCACGTTCTGCTTTGTATTTAAAAAAAAGGGGTTTCATTTAGTTTTTTCTGTTGAAAGAAGGAGGGTTGGAATCGGGAGGTGACAACTGGGTAGAGTAAGAGGGGAAACTAGAAAATCGCATATGAAGTTCTGTCTACGAGTGGTTGGTTACGCAAATTCTTTTAATGTTTTCCAGCAACCCCTGACGAAGAACGGAACAGGTTCCAAATGCACTGTGTTTTACTGTGAGTCCTGAGGAAATACGATTGGCCGCACATACTTATGTAAAAGCCTGGACTGGCAACAGAAAGTATTTTAAATTGCAAAAATAAAGTATCTGGCACAATTATGCTGTCTCCGGAATGATTCTACGAATATACAAGATTTGGACAATTTGAATTGAGGACTGTTTGGTTTACTATGGAGTCAATTTGGTTAAGTTTTGAAAAGTGGTTTACATAGGAGCATTGTTCTCATTTAAGCAGTGCAACAGCTGGGTGCGAAAACTCGCACCCTTTGCCATTATTTTTCACTTTGTAAAAGTGGCATTTTCAAACATACAATTTGAAAACCACATTCAATGAAAGATGTATTTGTTAGATTCTGAGTTCAGGGAACTCAAACTCCAAATTTCTCTATCTTCCAAATTAAAAGTAACACTTGTAAGGTGTTACAAGGCAGCTTCAATGATAACCTATGGGAGAGATAGTCCTTGCAATAGTGAAAAACAAAGTTAGCAGTATTTCACTATCATAACATGTAAAACATACCAGGACATGTCCTACCTTTCACATACACTGCACCCTGCCATTGGGGTTACTGTGGGCCTACCTCAGGGGTGCCTTACATATTGAAAAAGTAGTGGTTTGGGCCCAGCAAGTGGGTTTCACTTGCAGGGTTGACATGGCAGTTTAAAACTGCACTTACAGACTCTGCAATGGCAAGCCTGAGCCGTGTTTGCAGGGCTACTCATGCGGGTGGCACGGCCAGTGCTGCTTGCCCACTAGTAGCATTTAATTTGTAGGTCCTGGGCACACACAGTGCACTTTACTAGGGACTTACCAGTAAGTCAAATATGCCAATCACAGATAACCAATCATAATCACAATTTACATAGGGAGCACTTGCACTTTAGCACTAAACAGCAGTGGTAAAGGGCCCAGAGTTAAAAAAAATTAGCAATAATGAAGTCAGAAAAACACAATAGGAAGGCAAAAAGTGTGGGGATAACCCTGTAAAAAGGGGCAGGTCCAAAAGTTGCCATCAATAAATGCATACATTTGCTCCCTAATTCTTCAGATCATCAACTAACGCTCGGCTAATGCTATTGGTATTCTACTCATATGTAGCACTTCAAAGCTCATAGCCATGAATAATGGCACACCTCCAAACTTGTGCTGTTTTAGTACAGCTACATATCCACTTTATAAGGCTGGCAAGAGGCAGATTTAGCTATATTTAGGAGCTTACGTCATAAGTAAACAGATTCTGGCTATAGGTCAGGCCTGTCTCTCATCAACTATTGTAAGTGCCATTCACATTTTGATTAGCCTAGATTGCAGCCATTTGTTGTTGTAGCTGTCAGTCATAATGTTTGGAGCTTTTATGTTCACAGGCATATTCTAATTCCATTGGCACATTAGGTGACTGAGTATGCATCACAGAAGTGTGCACTCTTTTACTGTGCATCGCTCACTTGATGCGTCTATCTACTCAGAGCCAGGACCTGCAGAGTGTCAGTCACTCTCAGCAATCAAAGAATGCTCGTCTAATGAAATAGAAACATTAAAAGTGGATTTTAAATATGAAACAATGCAATGTTTCTTCATATTTTAAATTCACAGGACCTGCTGCAAGGTTCATTCATTGGCTACCCGGAGTGATACCAGTGTATGAGGGCTGTGAATTTGGCTGTCACCCCAGTGGCCTGGAATAAGGATAGTGTGGTATCTATGGTTTGGAGTTTTAGGCTATCTATATTCTCCACTTGTCTCTATTGTTTAGAATGCCTTTTGGGTTCTATGCTTCATGTTCTATCTGTTGTCAGTTACTGCCTGACTCCTGTTCCTAGCTGACGTGCTTCGTGTATGCTGTGAAGGATCTACATTAAAGAACCTTTATTCTTTACCAGTCTTCTCTCCGCTTTTCATTGAAGACAGGATTTAACATTTGGCGACGTTTGGGATTTTTCCCAAGTGGAAGCTCAGAGACAGGACCCCACTTCCGCCTGACTCAGATGTGGCGACTGTGGACACTCCCTATGGACAGTGACACAGGCATCACAGAACAATGTGTATCTTGTTTCTACAGCAGCAGGGATGTAGTACCCTTCATTCTTTCAGCCCAGCCAGCTCAATTTCCTGTTGGGACTGGAGCAGGCCACTTTACTTACTAAGAATTAGTCTCAAGCACAGGCATGGACATATGGTAGCAGGACAATTCAAGAGCCCACATATTGGTGAACAGGATTGCCAGTACTTTAATATCCAGCCGATCAGTACGCAAATTCGAAAAATCACGTAAATATATATCCCCTCTTATCCGGACATAAGTTAAAAAAGTAAAGATAATAAGAAACCCCTTTAAAATGTATTTTAGAGTTGCTGTAATGAACCCTGACTGATAATCAGGACCTGCCTTGGAATTGGTGGCCCCCAGTGCAACAAGCTTTGTTTGCGCAAAACCAAATGACTTCTTTGTTCAAAGACTCCTTCACAACCACCCTCCAGTGGCACCCTTCATCCATCCTTAGCCCTTCTCTCACATTTATTTATTTTATAGGAATATACGTTTATATCCCACATGCATTTTCCCCGCAAGGAATCACAACGCGGTCGTCACAACGACCGCGTTGTGATTCCGCATACCATTACTCCGCAAGTCGAAACAACAACTTGCGAAGGGGGGTGCTGGATGTTGGAATAGTATAATTTACTATTCCAACTCCAGTCAGTGCGGACACTTGTTCGACCTGCGGAGTAATGGTATGCGGAATCACAACGCGGTCATTGTAACGACTGTGTTGTGATTCCCTGCGGGGAAAATGATTTGTGGTAAACGCTGTTTACCATATTATAGTGATACTTATCCCACATCATCACAAGCATCACATAGATGAGTCACACAAATGTTTACATCAATGTATAGGAAATGTTACTTAAGACAATGAGGACTTCAAGGTGTGGGAGTCACATGCAATCCATACTGGTGGTCCTTATATCTTAAGAGTGCTTGTTCTGGAGAAAGAAAAGGGGAGATTAACTGAGTTTTTACAATAAACAGCAACCAAAGTTTCTGCACTGTATGTGTGATAAAGAGAGAGCACAACATCAACGGCTCTACTTGGATATGGTGTTGGTGCTCTCTCTGGAGCTGCTGTACCTCAGGCTGCCATATGTCAATGCAGACACCCTTGCACCATAGTGCAAGAATAGTTACATCAGGTCAAGCTTAGGTTTTATGTTGGTAGGGTCCCCTTCCAGGACATAAATCTGTGCCTCCACACAGTTAAGCACTTTGCTATGCATGCTGTATGGTGCAGCTCACAAGCAAATTAAGAAAGGTTAAAGAAAATAGATATTTTCTCTAAATGTATGCCTGCCTGAAGGAGTTATACTTTCTTGATGCCAGTCTCTTTCTAATAAAGTTAGTAGATAGGGATTAGCGTCATGATCCATGGGTGAATACATTGTATCATCCATGTACCTACCTTGGAATGCCTCTTTGATGTTACGCAAAAAGAACGATTGATGGACAGAATGCTGCACAATGTCATACATTCACCCCAGTACAGAGATCTGGCCCTAAACCCATAGTTTTTCTGCTCCCTACGCCATTCCAGTTCAGACCCAGCCATATGCAAATCAGACATCACCCTGCTACTCATGGAAAAAAAACTGACCGGCCAGGTCCTCCCTGGACTGGAAACAAGCATCCTGGGACCAGTTTCGGGGCATCACTCCTCATCAGCCAGGTAGCTTGACTCCAGGGGCATTGAGAGCACGGAACCCACGAATGGGCTTACCCGTCCCACTCGGGTTGACAAATGCAAAAGAACAAGTGATGGACAGAATGCAGCACAATGTCAATCATTCACCCCAGTACAGAGATCTGGGCCTAAATCCATTGTTTATTTGCTCCTTGATGGCTTTTGATGTAAAGCAGTGCATGCTGTAATTCAGGATTTGAATTGGAAAGCAGCAACACTTTGCAGCAAGTTTGCACCAGGCATAAAGTGTTGTAAATCCACCCCATAAATGTACCCAATTGATTGCAGTGTCATACTAATCAAATTGTATTCCTACCCAAAGGCACCCTTTTGAGCAACCTTACAATAAAGAAATATTGAGGAGGAAAAATAATAAGATCCGGAAACTATGCCTTTTAATTTTCATGCAGCGCTTTGATGCTAGTTAATAGTTCAATGAGCAATGTTAGAAAACCTGTTACTTATGAACTTAAAGTAACAAAAGTATCCTTGTGACCAACACAATAACCCATTGTTCTGTCCACACAAAATAGCAATCTGTGACCTGCATGTCACACTTTGTGCTTTTCAGCTGGAACATTAACCCTCTATGCTACTATATCATGAATCAAAACTGTGACTAGACAAATCATGGATCTTGACATCAAGTGCATTAGCCACCAGAGTTGTCATTCCCCTGTAAATATTGTTTGAAGCATACTCGGCACAAATCAATGTCTGTGAGCTGCCTTTGTATCTCCTCATCCTGTCCTGCAGAGTACGCCCCCTTAACCTAGGGTTCAAGTGCCCCCACACTGGTCACACTGCCCTAAAGCCAGCATGACTGACAATTAAAGTAAACAAAAAACACCATGCTGAAATTGACTATGAGTGATTTTATACACAGTCCTTTGGAGAATCTTAAAAGATGAACAAATGGTAGGTATTTTTTTCTGGGAAAGGCTGTAACCCTTGTGGTGATCTACATCGCAACAGCCAAGGCCTACAGTTAACAAAAGCAATGTTTTTCTGCTGCTGAAATCTCAGTCTAGGATGTCAGTTTCTATCTGTTGATTTAAGAATCCAATCGAGCCCCGTCTTCTCTGATTCAAAGGAACTCTGACACCCTAAGCGGCTTCAGTCAGTCAGTCAGAATATCTTTATTCGACTTATTCCAAGTCATACAAAGAAACAAAACAAATAAAAGCATGAGAAGAATGCATACATACATACATAGCCCTACATATCGTAAAAGCATCAATCTAGATGCACATTATAAATACTATATACAAGATTAAAGAGAAAACCTATTACAATTCGTATCCAAAAAAGAAACACCACAACACAAAAGTAAAATTTTTTAAGGCGAAATTTGGCTACCCGCTTTTACCCTCGCAGCGGCCACTAAAAAATTAGCAATACAAAAAGTTGTGCGTGGATTTGTCAGGAGCTGTAAATAGAGCAGCGCGGGACGCACCTGTGTAAATCCCGCTTCTTTCAGGATGGGGAGCAAATATTTTTTCCTCTGCTCATGATACAGGCTACAAAACATGACAAAGTGCATTGTGTCCTGCACAGAAAAGTGATCACAACTGCATGGAGGGGCTAAGTCTGGCTTCTGCCAGTGCTTGTAAGAATCTGCCAGTGCTTGTAAGAATCTGCCAGTGCTTGTAAGAAGGGCTCTCCCCTAAGCGGCTTATTTATGAGCCCTTTGTGCTGCCGTTGCGTCACTTTTTGTGATGATTCGGCAGCATAAAAAATACGCCACGCTGTGCCATATTTACAAAGTGATGCAGCTAGACAGATGCGTCACTTTGTAAAACCCTGCTCTCCATTAAACCTGTGTCAGGTATCATTTATGCAGGGTGGGTTCTCCTCTGTAAAAACAGGGTCATAGAAGTGGCGCAGTGAAATGTGTGAGATTTTACTATGCCACTTCTAGGATGCCACCGCTTCAAAATCTTACTTCTGCCTCATGGCAGGCGTAAGACGGACGCAGGCACATTTAACATGGGACTTACCCACGTGTAATGACCCATTGCTGGAGTAGCGTCACTTTTGCAACACACTCGAGATAGTCAGAAATACTGAAGTATCTGTAAATCCTTGCGACATGGAGCGCCGTACAGTAAATACGGTGCATCCATGGTGTCGGAATGAGGGTGCACTGAAAAGTGTCTCATCGCTGTTTTCACGCAGCAATGCAAACCTTTTCATAAATGAACCCCCTAATTCTTTTAATTCTACCTGATCTAGACTAACTCATCTGCCCTGAGTTTCAGTTTATTACCTGACCTCCTCTATCCTTGATCCAATTTTGCACCACTCCCTCTTCTTGTATCCTTGAGACCCTCTTGCACATTCTCTTATGTATCTTGAACATCATCCTAAGTAAAGCGAACTGATATCGCCTGATGCAGCTGCGCTACTTTAAACAGTTAAATACACAAATTAATACAATTCTTCTTATTTTAAAGCCCAAGGTAGAAAACCTCCTGTAAATGAGCAGCTAAGGAGTTGGCTCTTTGCCGGGCGATGAATTCTCCAGATGATTTAAGGTGAGGGCCTGGGCAGCTGGAAGGTTTACTGGTGATTACAAGTGTGAGTAATAAGTACTTGATGTAGTAAACCTTTCTTGGCCCGAATAGTGTTGGATGAAGAGTCTACTTGTAGATAATCCTTAATTTTCGTATTTTTATTTCAGAAAAATATGTTAATAGGGAGTCAGCTAGGGGAAACATCCTTTACATCGCAACTTTTACAACGCAAACCATTACAACGCATTGCGCTGGGGGGCGCTCTAGGATAGGGAATAGATTTAATTTACTATCCAACACCTTCCCTAGTGTCCACGGGGACTGGAGTTGGAATAGTAAATTAAACTATTCACTATCCAGCACCCCAAAGCGCTATGCGTTGTAATGGTATGCGTTGTAAAAACTGCGATGTAAAAGCATGCGATGTAAAAGCATGCGTTGTAATGTCATACATCCGTCAGCTAGGTTGTTAAATATCGTTGCCCACTTAAATGAGCGATTAGCCTACATTTTGAAGAGCTCTCACACGTTATTTCGAGCCTGTACAGGTTTATTAGGACAGAATCTTTTCTTTGCTTTCCTTACTAAATGACTGCATTTGCTCATTTGCCTGGAAATAGATATGTGTCCTTAATATTATACGATTTTCTAAAGTCATTAGTGTTTTTTTCATTCTTCAAAGTTTCAAAGTTTCAGAGAACCAAGAATTGGCCAGATATTTTGGGACTCATTTACAAATGTTTGGCAGGAAATACAGCACATCCCTGTCCTTTCTGCATGCACAGTGCAAAAATAAGTGCCTAGCGCCAAACCAGGCACTCTGGCAGCATGGTGGAAGAGTGTCTGCATTGTTGGCATGATCCTTTTTGTGCAGGAAGGGACACCTTCCTCCTCAAAAACAATCTCTGGAGGCAGGCGTTTTCCTCTTTCTATGTCTGCTGCAGAATACAGCACACATGGAAATAGGAAAAAACAGAGAGAAATAAAGTTATTTCTCCTAGCAAAACCTTCTCCGGGGAGGTGCACAGTTTTGATGCTTTC
Organism: Lissotriton helveticus; assembly: GCF_964261635.1. Classification (NCBI taxonomy): domain Eukaryota; kingdom Metazoa; phylum Chordata; class Amphibia; order Caudata; family Salamandridae; genus Lissotriton; species Lissotriton helveticus. Next base: position 1,177,912,482 of record NC_136072.1, on the reverse strand, counting down.
CCAGGTTTTTAAATCCTTGTAAACCAGGGATTGTGTGAAAACTCATGGGTATTGCGTGCGAACACCCACCGCAACTCCAATTAAATGCCTCTTTGACGCAGAGTAAGGCGACACAGTGACTTGCGCTACTTTGCCTTACTCCATGTCTATGAGGCCACACAAAGCCACTATGCGTGACTTTTCATGCCCTCATAGATATGGGTCTGCACTCTACACCTTTGATGCGTCAAGAAAAGTGACGCACCGGCAGTGCGATGGGCATGTAATTAAGCCCCATGTTTTTATCATTTTTGTCTGGAATGCATCTAGATGATCAGCGGTATCATTGACTGAAACCTATTGCCCACTATTCATATTTGTTGGAGGCATTTCATTGGTATATTTTTTAAAGGTTTTCTCGAAATCATCAGGACTAGCAGCTTTCCAATCACAGTGTTTCAGTTCGCTGGCCATTATTTTGCCCTCTGTGCACATTTGAGCTTTCTTCAGAAAGATAATAGAGAGGTCAGTCCTTTACTATTCCCAGTGCTTAATTTGTAAAAACAATAAGTGCCAGTGCCCTCATAATTAGGGCACTGTAGCTTGCTTCACCTATTGCCCCTGCCAACACTGCCAATGACCGTAACAACACCGCTACTGACCATAACACTCCTACAAGAATTACAGTTCTGACTATTCTAGGCCCCCAAAGCTATAAGAATGGCTTGGGATGTAGGTACTGATTAATTGTATGTATATTGAACTATCACATGTGCATCATAAAAGCTACAAAACATTCATAAAATGGTTAAAAACAGTATAAAATTTGGACAAGTAAAAAATAAATAGAACTAGAAAGTTCAGAACGTAAATACAAGTGAAAGTGCGATCAACGAAAGCAAACTCAGTGCATGTCCAGGTTTCACTGCCTAAGATTAACAACGTCCCATAAGAATCGAGCCATGAGAGTACATATATAAATGTTAGGTAACATTTGCAAGTGCAAAAAAGGTGGTCGGCATTGCACAACGCCCAGTTGTCTTATTGAACTAATAAACAACTGTTGTTGTGCTCATATCTAAATTACAAACAACAACACCATGTGGCAGACTGTCACAAGGGCCAGTGTTGACAACTGAGTGCCTTGCCGAGCACTGGAAACCACAGGCTCAAATGAATCACTGCTTCGGAACCTGGGGTCTGAGACTAAAAGATCACCCTAGTTTTTCTTCAGTCACAATTAGGCTATACTAACTGAAAACAAATGACTGCCTTGAGATTTGGTGGTCCCTGTCTCAATACTCATGAAAAGTACTGTTAGACCTGGCATCCTGGGCGGGTTTCTCCTAACATTTTGCCCTCAGACTTCATATTTTTGTTGACTTACTTTTTGTTGGCCTTACAATTCTGTGTACTTTGCCACTGCTAACCAGTGCTCATCTACTTGTGCTCTTTCCCGAAAACACGGTAAGATTGGCGTATCCCAATTGGCACATTTAATTTACTTATAAGATCCTAGCAAAGTGCACTACAGGTGCCCTGGGCCTATACATTAAATGCTACTAGTGGGCCTGCAGCACTGATTGTGCCACCCTCTTTAGTAGCTCTTTAAACATCTCAGGTTTCCCACTGCATTGTTGTTTTCAAACTGCCTTAGTAGCCTGCCATGGTGAACCTCTAGCCAAGCCAAATCCTTCCTTTTTAACATATATAAGTCACTCCTAGGGTCAATTATGACTCCTACGCTAAAGTAGAGGAGCGTCACCCCACTGACTCAAAAGGAAAAATACAATAATAATAATGAATTGTTATTATCATTGTATTTCTCCTTTAGAGTCAGTGGATCGTGGGGCAGGGCGGGGTTGGGCAGCGCTGGGAGAGGAGTGGTTTGCACTCCTTAAGTGCGAATGACTGCTTGGCCGGCTGTCTCGGGCTGGCAAAACAGTCCTGCGCTCTTTGTATCTTCCCCACCAGGCTTGCTTTACAGAGCCTGGTGAGGAACATGCAAAGCCTCCAAGTCACCCTCAGAGAGCTGTGGATCGTCGCTCAGACCAATTACAACACTGCACTGCAGCATTCTGATTGGCTATGGGGAGCCTGGGAGCTGGGTGCTTCCTGTTGCCGGCAGGAACAGGAAAAAAAGGGCAGAGGAGAGGTGGTAGCTTTCTGGCCAGCCGAGGTAAGTGTTAGTTTTTTCTTCATTTCCTTCCCACCCCATTGCCCCCTCCTCTTCTCCACCCATCCCCCGCCCCACCACTCCCAATCAGTAGCAGCCACTACTGCCTTGGGAGGGCCCTGGACAGTTAATATATTTAAAAAGCAGGACATGTACTTTTATGTTTTACATATTCTGGTAGTGAAAAACACATACATTCCTTTTTCACTTCTGAAGGCCCTATATCTCCCATAGGATAAGATTGGGATTATCTTATTACTTCTATATGTGTAATTTCCAAATAGGGAGACATCACTGGTTCAAGTTTGGTGTCTATGTAACTCTCCTTTAAAATCCTAATTTATGGAGAAGTCTGAATTTAAATTACACTTCTGAAAATACCACTTTAAGAGAATGCCATTTTCTTGCATTATCCATTTGGCACCCATAGCCTCTCTCTGAAGCCAGGACAGGGTGTAATTGGCAATTGGGCTTTGTGTATTCATCTTAGATACCCACATACAATGGGAGCTTAGGTGTGACTTGATGGGCCATCAGGATGGGAGGGAGGAGATGGGTACAGCCTCACTTACACCTAAATAGGTGTGTCCTGTCCACATAGAAAGAGCTGCATAACCCGCGGTAGTGAGTCTGGAGCCAGGGCAGGAAGGACAGGGACACCGTGCACTTCAAAGGCATGTCTTTGAAGTCTCCCCCACTTCAAAGGCACAACTGGGTATAAGTACTGGAATTCAGACACCACCACTGGGTACTCTTCCAGGAAGAAGGATTGATGTGCTGCTGAAAGGACTGTCACTCTGCTGGACTGCTACTCAGCTGGACTCGTGCTTTACTGTGCTCACCTGCTGCCTAATACCCTCTTGCCTGGGTGAGAAGGCCTGGCCCGCAACTCTTAACTCCAGAACCCAGAATGACTCCAAGGGCTAGTTGGCTGGCATCCTTATCTGAAGACTCGGGGACATAACAGACTTCCCATAACCTTACATCTGCACCTTGACTCTGTGAGTGCTACCCAAGTCAGGACCCTTTGAAGTGGGAGTAAGGTGCTTTCCAGCACAGCTAACCATCTTTTCTGCTGAGTGGTGCATCCCTGAGCCAAACTGGAAAATGTCCTCGGCTGAGCAGCGCATCCTTGAGCAGAACTGCTGCATCACCGATGCTGCATGACTGGACCAGGTGCAGAAAGCCTGCATCGCCTTTGCAGTCCTTAGAACAGGTGCATCGACAAAGACGCAGCACATTTCCAGCCCAGGTCTTTGCCTCTCTCATCGACTGAAGCCTCCACAATAACATCAGACTCTGCATCGCAGCCTCGCAGCTCTTCAGAACTAATGCATTAGCAGCTGTGTGCCGCATCCCTGACACCAGGACTTCACATCGCCAGCCGCATCGACGGGATCCTTGATGACGACACAACAGGACCTCACACCACAGCCTCATCGCATCGCAGAACAGACACATGGCCTCAGATGTATGGGGCTTCTTTGACCTGGATCCACGCGATGCTGTGCAACCAGGATGTAAGGTACTTTGTTCAGCTGGCTTAATTGGGTCCAAGTATCCGGCCCACATTCCATCGTGATCAGCCTGAACTTGTGACTTTGTCCAGGTCCAGTTCATCACGATATCCTTTGTTGATGCTTTGTGCTTTTTGGCGCTATTTCAACTTCAAACTTTAAAATTCTATATCTACGGGTCTACTGATTGGATTGTTAGCATTTTTGTCGTTTTCTACTAATTAAATCAATATCTATTATTCTAACCTAGTGCCCACCAATGTTGGGAGTTGCTGGAGAGTTGACGAGGACCTTGACTCTGCAACTGTGCGGACTAGGCAGTGCTGAGGAAGACCAGGAGCTGTGCATGAACTGTTCCACATTGGATGTCGAATGCTGAGGGGTCTGTGTCCGATGGGAGCACCAATAAGCCTCTGCAAATGCAACCCATGCAGAAGACAAAGAAGGTACAATGTTAGGACCAGCAAGGTCCAGGGGACTCACGACAAGCAGGGGAGTCAGGGCAGACCCCAAGCAATCAGGGGAGCCCAAAAGAAGCAAAGATGACCCTCAACAGGACCCCTAGGCTGGAGGCACTGGAGTTGCAGGAGGACCTCAAGTAGCTCACCAAAAGATGCGGGCCACGATGCACAACGATGCGGTGTGGCCAGAGTTTTAGGTCACTGGAGATGCGCGAGGTTGGGGCTAATTGGAGCCCAAAGATCTTGGAAGGAAGCTAACAAGCCTTTGCAACTGCAAGTTGATGTGTTGCACAGAAGTTCACTTATTGCAGGCCCCACGAGCTTTACTGGCCTCAAGCTTGGTGAGAGGGCAGGACAGGCCTTTAGAGATTTGGATAACCACCACCTGTGTTGCAGAACCTTTCGGAGTCCGGTGGAGCTCAGGATCAGCAGACTGATTGACTTAGTTGGGGTGACTGTGAATGCAGGGAAGTGACTCCTTCACTTCAAGTGAGAGTCCTTCAGCTGTCTTCGATGCCCACAGGCCTTGGAAGGTTCCTATATGGTACACAGACACAAGACAATGCAGCAGACTAGAAGGGTGACGAAGTCGAGCCCAAACGAAGTCCAGCGAAGTGCAGAGTGCCCAGACGGTAGAAGAAGAAGTGGTGTCTGATCTGAATCTTGTCCCACAACGAATCTAGGGACTCACCCACAGGTAAGCCCTTAAGTAACCTTAGGAAAGGGTTGGCACGATTCAGGGGACCCTCGCAGTGGAGGGTCTGGACAGGGGGGAGGTTACTCCCATGTCCTTTGTCCAGTTTCGGGCCAGATCGGTAGCCAACAGCTCCCAGACCTGTTTTGAACTGGACTGTGCATGGGCACACCAAATGTGCCCCTCATGCAGACTGAGTGGCGCTGGCAAGCACACCCACCCAGCCACAGTACACTAAATCCTGAGCCCTCTGAGTTTTGTGCACAGAACTGCATAAAAGTACTCACTGAACAATGGTTTATTAAACACTGTTAACTATTTTCTGTGTTCTGAGTCTCTAAGTCCACACCACTTCCCTGAATTAGATTTGGACCTCTCGACTCCGCTACCCAGAGGATCTGGTGTTTAATCGGTATACTTCAGTGCTCAGTTTTGGGCTCACTAGCAAGGTACAAACATAGGACCCCAGTGGTAGAAAAAGGCTTTGATTGTCACAGTCCAAGTCCCGTACCCCCTGACTGCTCTGGGGTTTCTGAACAGATTCCACAAATGCTGTTTCCCAGCCATGCAGCCTGATGATGACCAGCTCTCACCAGCCTATCACATGCAGGCGAAACACCCATGAGGTAACTCACAAAACAGGCACCCACCCAGGTTATGCAAAAAGCAGCAAAAGCATGACTTGAAATGCAAACAAACACCATCATAACATAATTTACATCAGAAATTGTATACCTAAAGTGAAAAAAATAAAAGCTGCTTCTTTCCTATTATGCACCTGCTGCTCCAAGAATGTTTTATTCCTGGGGAAAATAAAACAAAGTTAACAAATATTGCAAAGACTGCAACGCTGGAACTCAAGTGTAATGTATCTATGTGTTGAATAAAACCCATTTCAGCCCAGCAGGCCGCTGGGAGTTATGTGTTTTATGCTCTGGCCTCTTGTAACTGTGAAGCAGCTTTCATTTCCATGCCCCTGGGGCAGGTTTTACAGGTTCACACTTGACCCGGCTGATCGTGGTGATTTAAGGCTGTTTGAGACCTCGGTGTTTGCTTCTCTTGAAAACACTGCAGCAATACATTCCCTGCAGACTTTGTAATCCCACCTTTGACCTTGGCCTGCAGCAGTCATCGCAGGTTTATCTCTGGTGCTGATGGAAACTCCCAGGCGGTCGACCTTGTTGACAGGCTCCACCGCACTCTTTTGTTTTGCGGACGCAGAAAAAGAAAGCAACAGTCACCACAGCTCCACAAACTCCCAGCAACAGGGACTGTAAAAAGAAGAGAAGGGGCGGAACCCGCGATTTTGTTTGACAGCTGCCAGGCAAGCACCTTTTGGTTGACTCTGTCGGGCACGCCACCTGCAGGATTGTACTACTGAATATTGACATGAAGAATTTCGGCATACAAGATATTGACTTACAAGAATATCCAGGAACAAAATATTGATAAGCAATTGCATACAGGGATGTTTAGATGTACTACTCCTAACTCGACATCTACGTACCTTGAAGGTATATGTGCCTCGTAGGTACATATATGTGGAGGTAGGTATAGAAAATCTAGACTCACTTACCTATCAAAACCTTTTCTGATATTTTGCCCTTGATATTCAGTAGCCTCGATATTCTGACTTTAACATTTAGTATACTCATCAATCAGCAGGGGGAACAGCGTTTACAACGCAACTTTTACCACGCACTACCTTTACCACGCAAGTTTTACAACGCAAATCATTACAACGACTTGCACTGGGGAGCGCTGTAGGATAGGGAATAGTTTAATTTACTATCCAAAACCTTCCCTACTATCCACGGGGACTGGAGTTGGAATAGTAAATTAAACTATTCACTATCCAGCACCCCCCAACGCAAGTCGTTGTAACGACTTGCGTTGTAAAAGTTGCGTGGTAAAGGCATGCGTTGTAAAAGCATGCATAGTAACGACATACATCCATCGGCAGTGGTGTTGACAGATTTCTTTTCCGTGAGCTGAAAGCTTCTCAGGAGGTATAGCTTAGAGGTCGGTACAGCTCACGCAGTGGAAGGAAGTCTTTGAGCTAATTTAATGTGCAGAAGGAAAAGGTGAAATGTGGTGGAGCATGTGGTTCCATCGGGTCAGAGGTTGACAACTGCACATCTGGTGAAGCCTCAAATTCTTCGTGCCTTTTCTTCTGCATATAAAAGAAGCTTTCAACTACATCTCCTTGTGTTGAGGCTTCTTTCCCTGGGGTTGAGTTAGAAGGATGGAGATGTGCAGAAGCCGATCATCTTTAATCAATGAATCAATCAGGGGTTTGTGAAGCGCAACTACTCACCCATGAGGGTCTCAAGGCTCTGGGGGGCAGCTCCGGAGGGTGCTGTATTCATATGAAGAGGCAGGTCCTGAGGTCCTTCCTGAACTGGAGCAGTCTAGGGCTTTATATACAGTAGTTTGCAGTGTACAAATACACTGCAAAGCAGCTCATATCAAAATTCTCAGCCCTACAGAATTGTGGTCTTGCAGAGGCATAAGTTGATCTAAAGACCACAGTTGTCAGGAGACCATAGAAATGATTATATAACATCTCTGAGAACCTTATCAGCCTCATGAACTCATAGGGAGTTTACGGATGAAATAGGTAGAGACCACTCAGTGGAAAAAAGTAATAACAAGAAAGTAAATGAGCAACCCTACTCTACTGAATACCCAGTGTCGGTGCAAGATGTAGGGATTGATAGAAGATTTGACCAGAATATAATCTAACAGAGATACTGTGTCCTAGATATTGTTTACAAAAATATCACCCCACTTTACTTAATGTTAAAAAATCTACACCCAAATGAGCAATAATTTTGTAAATGATGACAAGGACGCACTATTTCTGGCCGAAGACAAGTTTGCTATTGATATTCTGACATACAACCCAGTGAATTATATGAGGGAGATGTTGGTGTTCAGAAGAATTGGAAGAGAAGGAGAAGTCACCAAGATGGTTGGGAACTCGAAGGTCAGAAAGTTGGGAAGAAAGGGAATATCTGATAGGGAAGGAGGTAAAAAGAGTGAGAGAATGAAACAGCTAGGGGATTTGTGGCTGTAATCCAAAACTGGGTATTGCCAAAAGTTGTTCCATGCTTTTAGAACAACAAAAAGGGGATTTTGCTCAAATATGCACTTTTGAGTTCAGTAACAAGAAGGGTGACAATACTCCAACTATGTAGGAAACTGTAGGTACAGAGAACAGAGGATGAAGAGGGTTATATTCTAACTGTTGAATTGTCATGGAGGGCAAGATAGACATCCGGATGATTCCTGATTTAGGATCTCCAGACCTCCTGACAGAAGAAAAAGTTTAAAAGAGTTCCATCAATGGCTCGCAAAAAAGTAGAAAGTTGTAATTTTTCAATATGGCAAGTAGGCGGTGGGAATTGTGTGGAGGTTGAGAGATAAACAGTCTTATCAGGAGAATGGCACTAAGGCCAAGATTTATGTAGTTTAAGGGTGGGTCTTTTGTTTGGAAATAGTAGGAACTAGCGGTTGGCAGAATGTTCCACTGTGGGTTACTCTTCAACGTGGGGCTCTAACCCAATTCTGCCAATTGTCGCATTGTGGAATTTTTCTCCCACGAAGTTCCAGAATATGTGAGCTGCTGAGCGCGATCGAGATTTAGCGTCCTCTAATGCGATTTTATACCGTTGGTGGTTGCCAACATTCGCGAGCGGTTGCAGAGGGCTGCTGTTTGAGTAGATTGTCTGCTTCTCTGGTAGATGTTTTACTCGAGCTGAGAAGGAGCGTTTGTAGGTTCTTTCCTTCCGGAATCTTCGAGGCTTCAGCAGAAGACTGTTTGCACTTCTGGTGGTTCTGGAGCCGCCGGAGATTGTCAGCTTCTGAGTGAGGTAGCCGAGTGAGTTCAGGTGTATAGCCTTGTGCGTCATGCAGGCAATTTTCAGATGTATTCTGGCTTCAAGAGGCAGCCAGTTTAGGGATTTGAAGTCAGGGGAAATATGTGAGTGCTTTTTAGATCCAGTGATGAGCCTTGCTGCCTCGTTTAGTGAGGCTCTTAGCGGTGCAGTTGTAGTTAGGGGGAGGCCGCAGAGGGCGGTGCTGCCGTAGTCTATGCGAGGGATGATTAGTGCTAGTACTGCATTTTGGAAGTCTTTGGCTGGGAGGAAGGGTTTCAGTTTCCTTAAGGTATTTATTGGGAAGTTCGCTCCTTTAGTTGCCTTGCTGCATGTTGAGATTGGCGTCAAGTGTTATGCCTAAAGATTTTGCTGAATCCACGATGGTCGGTTGGACATTGAGTGCAGTTAGGTATTTAAGCCAGGTTTGAGTGGTAGAGATTTTCGCGGAAGGGGTGAGATCAGAAGGAACTCAGTTTTCATGGCATTGAGCTTGAGGTGGTTATCGGCCAGCCAGGATTGGGTGTTTCTGATCATTGAGTTCAGACCGATAATGTCTTTAGGGGATTGCAGTTTGAGATATATTTGAGTGTCATCAGCGTACATGTGAAAGTGTACATTGGATGCTTGTAGCAGGGTGGTGAGAGGTTCCATAACTAAGTTGAACAAAGTAGGGGATAGGCAGGATCCTTAAGGGACCCCTAACGATACAGGTACTGGAGAGGACATCAAGTTGTTGCTCTTGAATTTCTGAGACCGGTTGTGTAGAAAAGAGGTGAACCACTGAAGGACAGTCCCAGAAAGACCCATTCTTGTGCTTAAGAGCTCGAGTAAGTTCTCATGTTTCACAGTATCGAATGCTGAAGAGAGATCAAGAAGGATGAGGAGGCAGGTGTCATTTTGATCCAAGATTTGTAGGGCGTCATCAATTATGTGAGTCATAGCAGTTTCGGTACTGTGCCCTGCTCGGAAGCCTGATTGATGAGGGTTGAGGAGATCAAACTGCTCTATGTGCTTTGTCAATTGTAGTTGAACGCATTTTTCCAACAGTTTGGCGAGAGTGGGAATGTTGGTAATAGGACGGTAGTTGTTTAGATCAGTGGGGTCGGCAGTTGGTTTCTTTAGTAAAGGTGTAACTTGTCCAACTTTGAGGGAGTCAGGGATTGTTCCTTGTTGAAGTGAGCAATTAATAATTTTAGTCCAGAGTGGGAGGAGCAGAGGGGTGAAGTCTTTTACAGCGTTAGCCGGAAGAGGGTCATTGAGGTGGTTGGATGGTTTCAGGGTGCTGAGTAGTCTGTCAATTTCTTCTTCAGAGTAAGTGTCAAAGGATGACCATGTCGCATTGTTTTTCGGTTCATTGGGTGTGAAGCAGTGGGGTTTGGGGTAAAGGCTTGCATCAATGAGGAGATTGCTCCTTATTTTGTCAGTTTTTTGGTTAAAGAAAGCAGAGAACTCTTCACAGGAAGGTGCATTGCCCATGGTGTCGACTGCTTGGGGTTGTTCCTTGGATTGTGATCGGATTAGCTCGAACAGTTTTTTTGGCCGGTTTTTTGCTTGGTCGAGCTGGAGTCTGAAGAAATCTGACTTTGAGCGTTTTATTTTCCTGAAGTACGCGTTTCTCTTTTTTCTTCAGAGTTTTTAGGTGCAGGGCTGAGGGAACAGATCTCCAGGTGCGCTCTGCCATTCGCATGGACCTTCTGTCTTCATTGAGACTCCCGTCGTACCAAGGGTTGGAGATCTTGGTGGAGTCTCGTTTCAGTTGCATCGGTGCAGCCTCGTTGATTATTGAGGTCATAGAGTTGGGATAGTGGTCAGTTAAGCAATGAACGTCAGTAACGCCGGTAGGGGGAAGTAGGATATTGCAGCTGTCAGGGGGTAGAGAGTTTGGATTGAGTTTCTTCAAGTCTCTTTTCCAGACTTTGGGCTTGGAGGTTTGGATCGGGATACGTTTAACTTTTTCCTTGATGAAGAATGTGACAATATGGTGACCAGTCACATGGTTGGATTGAATCAAGTTGAGTAGTGCCTTCTTTGGAGATGACCAGGTTGAGGATAGAGCCTTTGTTATGGGTCGGGCTGTTGCAAATTTGAGTGAGGTCAGAGGCATTAAGGTAATTTTTGAGGCTATTGACCACTGCGTCACTACAATCATTCCAGTGAAGATTGTAATTGCCCAGGTAAATTTGTGTGTTTTGCCGTCCTGAGTTGATTGAGATTGTGTCCATGAGTTGTTGGGAGAAGGTGATGTTGTCCCCAGGTGGATGGTAGATGATGTGTAGAGAACATACAGGTTTGTTTTCACTGATGACATCAAGGCAGATGTATTCATATGGTGTCGCTCGCATGGATTATCAGCGCTGCTCATACTACCAGCGCTACATTGCAGCACAAGCTGCAAATTTCCTTCCCATTGGCAGAATCTCGCAGAGCTTTGCAGAGTGAAACTCCATGAGTTCCGTCCACCGCTAGTAAGAACATAAGCAATAGAGTGTAATTTTAGAGTCTAACTACCCAGATTAAATCATATGCTTTTATGAGGAGATAGAGCCAGAGTAAAAGTGGAAAGACAGGTTCCCTGACATTTTAAGAGAAAAACTGGGTAGTTGGTAGAAATCAGAGGGGTGACGTTATATAAATTTCCAAGTTTAATCCAATACAGGAGCAGTTCGACAAACAGCCACAGACATCTGACAGGAAGATAACCTGCCTTAAAACAATATAATTATAAATCTGATAAATTCCTGCCGACTATGAGGTGTGCAGCTCATGCGAGCACTGCATCAGACAACCAGATGCCCTGAGCCAGGTTCCTCTTGAATTGCAGTACCAGGCATCAGACCATTTACAGGCCACCATGAGAACAGGAACAACATGCATTTCTGACTGAATGTTCACAAATACACCAGATGGAACAGCAAGAAAGTCATTATCCTCAGTGGTATCGAGAATAGGACCAACCTTCTTCCCACATAGCTTAGACCACACCAATCCCATGCTCAGTTTTGAAATATTACTTATCTCAGCTCTTAACGTCTTACTAAACACCTCAATAACCCTGGCAGAATCAGGCCACCTTAACGTTTCCTTTCCCGGAACAGCAGAAATTTAAATTCAAACCCTCATCCCGACTTTGAACCCATGGACAGTTGGTGTTCCTCATTTAAAATTCACACACATCTTCATCCTTTCTTGACATCTTTCCACCCCTCCTTCCTGCTCAGAAAATCAACACCATCAACACCATCACCAACCATACTATGTTCCTTGAGCCACCGTGGGAACAACTTAGGCCCTGGCATCCTTCCTGTTGGAACTGGTACTTTCTTGTTGGTTGGTTGGTTGCGGCGGTGCCCAAGCCAGGCAGAACCTACCACTCCTGTCAGAGTTACGTGATTACACTCACTGAATAACCTGTGCTCACCCTAGGGTAGCTTGGCACTGAACAGTCAGGCTTATTATAGAGGCAATGTGTAAAGCATCGGCACAGCACACAAAATAAATACACTGAGCTTCAAAAAAGAGACTTCACACATGGTGTATGTATTCAACACACACATTGACACTAAGTGTGGGCCAAAAATCCGTTCCGCTCGTGGAATTTGCAGATTTTCTGCAATTTTGCGATCCGCGAATCTCGCGAAATTGCCGAAAAATCCGCAAATCCGCTCGCGGGCGGATTTTTTTTTTGGCCCACAGGAAGCACTTACAGTTAAGGCAGGTGCTCGAGTTGAAGCTAACTTTGTAACCATTTTCGAGTGGCGCCGGCAAGCTGCCAGAGTTGAAGTTGCAACTTCAACTCTGGCAGCTTGCTGGCGCCATTTTAAAATGGTTACAAAGTTAGCTTCAACTCGCGCACCTGCCTTAACTCTGTTAGTGCTTCCTGTGGGCCAAAAATTAAACCTCAACAGGAAGCACTTACAGATATAAATAAAGCAGGTGCCCGAGTTGAAGCTCAAATTCAGTAATGTTTTAATCAGCCCAAAACATTAGTGAGCACGGTCGGGGCTGCGCAAGTGTGCTTTAATCCCATATCTGCCATCGAAAATTAGCTGTAATACTCGAAGGAGCTCTTTGCATCCATGAGTTTCTCGAGCGCAATCCCCGTGTAGTTCCTGTGACCAAGAGGCTGCTTTCTCCTCACCTGCTGCCCTGCTCGCTCTCTTACCCTTTATTCACAAGAGGTATGTTGACACGTATTGAAGCCCCGCATCACACACTAGCTGTATCAAACGCCTTCCCGCCCTTTTCCAACTATGATGAACAGCTCACTCAAGGGACCTCGGCGCCTTTTGGCGTGGTGGCAAAGTTACAGGCACACATGGTCACTGGAGGCAAATCTTCTGGCCCTTTATGCAGCTGCAGTGTAGGAAAAGCACTATACATTTACCCAACGAGGTAGCACTTACTGATTAGCAGTAGAAATTACTCCAGTTGAGTAGAGGTATTGCAAAAACGGTGGCATCTTCGTGGATAACTATGCAGGGCAGGATTCATTGTGGCACGAGGCTACTGTCACAAAAATTAAACCTCAACAGGAAGCACTTACAGATATAAAGCAGGTGCCTGAGTTGAAGCTCAAATTCAGTAACGTTTTAATCAGCCCAAAACATTAGTGAGCACGGTCGAGGCTAGGCAAGTGTGCTTTAACCCCATATCTGCCATCGAAAATTAGCTGCAATACTCTAGGGAGTTCTTTGCATCCATGAGTTTCTCGAGCGCAATCCCTGTGTAGTTCCTGTGACCAGGAGGCTGCTCTCTCCTCACCTGCTGTCCTGCTCGCTCTCTGACCCTTTATACACAAGAGGCATGTTGACACGCAAAGAAGCCCCGCACCACACACTAGCGGTATCAAACATCTTCTCGCCCTTTCCCAACTATGATGGACAGCTCACTCAAGGGACCTCGGCGCCTTTTGGCATGGTGGCAAAGTTACAGGCACACATGGTCACTGGAGGCAAATCTTCTGGCCCTTTACGCAGCTGCAGTGTAGGAAAAGCACTATACATTTACCCAACGAGTTAGCACTTACTGATTAGCCAGTAGACAACTCCAGTTAAGTAGAGTGCAAATCGCAAAAAAATCCACGAATTCGCAGATTTGTTTGCAATTTCGCGCAAATTTTGCGGACCGCAGATCCGCAAAATCCGCCCATACTTAATTGACACAACATGAACATCATGTATTTCTGGGCATAAATCACACTTGGAAAAATTACCAGCAGTACTAGAGCCCCAACAATGACCAATTTATAATGTATTTTTGTATACTTGTTACAGACAACACCATCGCTTTTAAAATTAAGAAGTCCTGAAGAGAGCCCCTGTACTTATTGCCCGGGGATCGAAACGCATTGGCAATCAGTCATACATTGAGAAGTGTTGAATTGATTTCCTTCCTCCCTGAGGGTTTTACTACAATTTTGTGCACCCCTGGTGTGGGATTTTTAAGAATTCACAATGTTTGTCCTAGACACCATCTAGTTGATAGTCCAGGGTGTTGTAGGACTAGTAAATGTTGTTTATATCATGCAATATTGATATATAAAAAAGTGCTGTCTTGTTTGTTGTTCTTCACTTTGAATCATATTTGAGATGTCGTATTGTTATGGTTATGTGTAATTATTTGGATATGGTTTGAATGACCATATTGCATTGTCGTGTACAAAATGTGTTATGACTGCAATGTGTTCTTTTTCATGATTTGATATAAAAAAAATTGGAACGTTTATGATGAAAAAGGAAAATAAAAACGATCATACATAATTATTCATTGTTTGGTCTTAAATTTGGGATACGCATCCAATTGATACGAGGGTTGGGTTTACCCCACATGTGTACCACTTTCTAGAAGTGGCATTTCTAAGCTCTTAATGACAAATTTACCTTTCCACAGGAGAGGGTTTGTTATTGTGAGCCTAATGATACTAAACGAGGTTTCTCCACTATAAGCCACACACTGCAGCTTAAAGTAATCTCAGCCTTTCCCCCATGTTAACCTAAGGGGAGAGCAAACGTCATAGCTACTGAAAACACACATGATGGTTCTTCACTACCTGGGCAGGGAACACACATGTATTTACCTTGCATTTCACCTATCACTTGCTCCACCCCCAGCCTAGGGGTGCTCTAGTGTTGCTGAAAGGCACCCTGAGCATTGGCCAATGATTAAGAAATGCCAACCTGACCATAAGTGCAAATGTGCACACACAGGTATGCAATAGCAGGCTTGTGACATGTTTGAACGGATATTCTTGTGGGTGGCACAATCATGCGGTGGCCCAATAGTTGCCAGTCTAGTACCTTCTCTGGGTATGTGATATATCTATTTACAGGGTACTCTCACTGGTACAGCACCTAAACCAATCAGGTAAGCACTACTTTCTAGCATGTGTAGGAAGGGCAAGCACGCTTTCAAACTGCACATAAGTGGAAAAGTGCCCAGAGTCATATGGTCACGAAAAGAGAATCATCAATAACCATAAGGAAAAAAGAAAAATTTTTTAGAACAATCCCCTAAAAATGGCCATGTCAAGCACTTCCTCCTCTAAGCAACTTAAATTGTGATTCCCCCATTATAGGCTTGGGACTAGTTCTGTAAATTAGCAAGGTAGTTTGAAGTGTCTTGTGTAAAAAAAAAAGACCATTTACGAACAGCTGATGACAGATCCTCTCACAACACGGTTAAACCTCTTTGCAAAATACACTGAAATCACTACTAAGCTTGCGTTCTTCTAGTTAATCTTTCACCGAACAATCCAAAACTATCAGAATGTCTCCATCATCCTTCATCAAGTTCTCCCAGAGCTACTTAGATATGGTGGACGCTGACTTTTCACTTCCGCCCCAAATGTTTACACCCTCTACTGTGAAAGCCACCTCACATCCCTCATCACCATTCTATCGGATGTGACTAGTCTCAAGAGGCAAATGGGACATGCAATCATCATGAGAGTTAGCTCTCACAGGAAAATATTCAACATAAAGCTGAATGACTGTGACTTGCAGCCAAGCTTATCAAATGAACTGTCAAGGATCTACCACCCCAGGGTATAACATGCTAGCAGACATCTTTTCATTTGTCCTGGGAACACATCACACACGCCATGAAAATTGTCGGAAATTATCTGTAGCCCTTGAGCATTCCAAGTGCTGACTTTCTAAGATGGAATAATTCTTATATGACTCCTTCGATATTCTGGAAGCATCAGATACAACTTACCTGCTACCTCTATCAAATTCTAATAGCACGTCACCCGCAATTGCTTGCATTAACAGCAACAATGCATTCTTTGACCGTCTTAAATGGTGTTTAAAAGGGAGAACACACAATTTCCTTTTTCAATGCCTCAAACACCATCCACTAATTGAGCCCCCATTCCAACTGCACCTTCTTATTTAAAAGATGGCAAAATGAATCAATCTTAGTAGCAGAAATCACAGTAGACTGCACATGAAATTCAGTCAGCCCAAGGAAAGATATTAATTGTTCCCTCGACTGAGGAACAGAGGCTTCTACAATTGCCTCAACATGTTCCTGCTTCAGCTTGATTTCCTGCTCCATAATTCTGTGTGTGAGATATTCAACTTTCCCACACCTGAGTTACAATGAGAAGTTTCAACATAGGACCTCTCTTTTCCAATTCACCCAAAACAGTAAATACATTCTCATCATGTTCATGAGCATTCATCACAAAGAAAAGAATATAACTCTAGAATGCCACCCTGCAAGTCACCATTTTCAAAGACTCCTTCATCAAATCTTGAAAGATTGATGCAGAGTTCACCAGGCCAGATTGCATCCTGTGAACTTGAAACATGTCTTTATAGTCATAAAGGCCATCAAGAGCTTACATTCATCCTCAAGCTCTACCTTATGAAAGATTCTTAAGAGATCAAGGGTGGAGAACACAATTTCTCTTCCAAGCATGGACACCAATTCATATAAGCTTGGCAAGGGATGTCTACCAATCAAAATGTGCCTGTTAAGACTTCTTAAGTCTATGCATAACCTAAGTTCCCCTGAATTTGTCTATTGAAAAATCACAGGGGAATGCCATTGTGACATTTCTATTGGTTTAAGTATCACCTTTGAACCTAAATCTTCTAGTATCGCCTTGAGTTTCTCTCTATAAATTAAGGGAACACTGCAAACATAGTACCAGTCCGGCAATATATTTTCTTTCAGTGCCATTTTATGTTTAAAACCAACATAATTCCCTAGTTCTTCCTTGAAAACTTAAGGAAACTTGTCTTTTAGCAAAGCTACAAATTGATCATCATCATTCTTATTCTCTATAACACACACTCATGGTGTAGCATTGTGATCTAGTCAAATGCTCACTTCTTGCTGATATGGCCAGCCGGATTTCTGATCTCCTATCCCAACAAATCAATGTTATGTCCTGTATAACCACTAGGTTAGACAACAGGAGGAGCTAGTTCCCTTTTGCCCCATGTTGTTTACATGAGAGATTCATCAAATATACTAAAGCAGATACTTAACTCTACAATGATTTGATTTTGAACATTTCCACTGTGCACATGCACAGCATACTCGGGAGTCCCCTTTGATTTACTCTCACCCACACATAAGATAACCTTGGGATTAAAACTGTCCAATTCTTAATTGTCCTCTGCCAAGAAGTTGATTTTACATCCCCTACCCAAGTACCCTTTTCCCTGTATCTGAAATTGCACCTAGAAGATTTCAACAGCAGACCTCTCTTTTCCGATTCACCAAAAACAGCGAATAAATTACTATCATGTTTATGAATATTCCTCCCAGAATAACAAAAACATAAAGGAGGCATAAAGGAGGCAATCAGTTTGCTACAAACTAACCCTTCACAAGGTGAAGAAAACACACTTCTTTTCGATTCGATTCGATTCATAAACTTTTATTCGGTTATAAATCACGTAACCATAAAAAGTACTCAAATGTAATATTACAATACACATATAAAAAATCAATGTATGTTACATTAAAAACAGTAAACATAAAAACCATAATTATAAATGATTCATATAAATGGATTAATACTTCAAAGATTACAACAAATTTTAATACATGACTTTAAGAAGCAAGCTATGCATTTAGCAGTATGTTGAGAATCCAGAAACTGCAAGGCTAAGTAAGCAGGCCGACAGGTTCTTAGTCCCATTTTCCGAAGCAAAGGAATGATCCAGCGCCTGCGAGGTATATCATAGTATCTGCAAAACAGAATTACATGGATTGTTGATTGTATTGATATACCATCGCAAGGGCATTTCATAAGGGTATGCGACCAGTCCTTTGCTGTTGGAAAAGTGACTGGATCGTTTGGAAAATAGCAGTAGCAGTATACCCCCATACCCCTGCTCCATAGGTTGCTACGCTATGACATTTGGCATGGTAAATTTTTAGCAGCTCTCCTGGGGCAGGTTTGCCCAGTTTCCTAGAAAAGAAAACTAGGGCGGAGGTTGCTCTATGGAAGAGTAGCTTTTTACTTAACATGGCTTGTTTCCATGAAAGTTTGTCGTCGACTAAAATTCCTAAATAGGGATATTCTCTGGTACATTCCAACCTGTCTTGATCTATAAAAACTGACTTGGGTTTTTTCGCCTTAGGGCCAAGATGCATGACAAAAGTTTTATTTTTGTTGACTTTTAAGCCTAAGGATAGCATGAAGTGGCAGTACTTATTTAGCTGTTTTTGTAGCTGGTTTATTGTTCTGGCTAGAATCACTGAGTCATCCGCGTATAACAGAGCAGGAATGGGGCGGTGATTAATAGTTGGGAGGTACTGGCAGCCTTCAAGCATGGCAGCTTCCAAGCCATTAGTGTATAAATTGAAGAGGAAGGGAGCCAGGACACAACCCTGCCTTACTCCCTTAACAACAGGAAATGATGATGTTAGTTCTCCGCCGATGCCATATCTGACGCACGCAGTAGCGTCAGAATAGAGCTCGCGGAGAAATTGAATAAGAGGGGGATCCACCCCCAAATTACCTAGTATAGACCACAACCTGGTGTGAATAACTCAATCGAATGCTGAACTAAGGTCAACATAAACTAGGTAAAGGTTGCCTTTTTTGGCCCCCACATATTTACCAATTAGAAGGGACAAATTCAATGCTTGTTCTACGGTGCCAAGGCCCTCCTGGAAACCGTACTGGAGATCAGTCAAGATGTTGTTAGAGGATGCCCAATCCTGGAGGCGTTCCAGAACCAGCCGGCCAGCGACTTTCCCCAAGGAGTCCATGAGGGAGATAGGCCTGTAGCAAGCGGGGTTGTTACGATCGCCCTTCTTAAATATGGGGAGCAGAATGGAGGTGGACCATGAGTCTATTAAGCCAGTTTTTGTAACTGCTGACATGACCTGTGTGATAAGGGGTGTCCAGAGTTCTAGATTATGTGCGAAGATATCCAGCGGGACCCCGTCCGGTCCGGGAGCTTTACCAGTTTTTGAGGTTGACAACGCCGTAATTACCTCGTTGTGTTCAAAAAGGAGGTCAATGGGGAATGTGGTTTCAATGGAGGGGTTATCTAATGAGCAAACCTCGGCACTGGTAACCTCTGGGGGACTACTAAAAATCTTCTTTTCTTATATAGCCCTCACCCACCAGGGTTTCCCCTTGGTGGCATGCTTCATCATCAGGTCCATCCCGTTCTGCTGCGGAACGTGGTGTGCTGCAAATTATGTATTACGCAGGAGCACTTACAGATAGATTTATACAGTGTAATTGGATGTACATCTTTTCAGAGATGTTGATGGAGTGCCTTATTTTCATAATGATATATTGGTCTTTTGTGTAATTCCACAAGAGCATAACAAGATAATAAAATGCTTGAAAGAGACTTCTGCATAATAAAGGACAACAGTATGACATTTATGAACCCACAGATAAAGAAACCAGGGGGCATATGTATCAACGAATGCATTTGCAATTCTCAAATAGGGATTTTAAGAGAATCACTATTTGAGAATTGCAAAACGATATGTAAAGAAAGATTCAAATGCGAGTCGCAATTAAGGAATGGCTTCCCATTCATTCCTATGGGCCAATGAATGAATGGGAATTGCGCGCACAATTTCAAGGATGCAAGGGTTCCAAAAGGACACCCTGTTGCACCCCTGAAATGTGCATGTATGCACATGTGGCACACATACATGCCCTAAGGGCATGTATGGGCATGTATGTGTGCCACAATGCACTTTGAAAAAAAAAAAAATCTCGATTTTTCAACCAACTTGAAGTTGGTGGTAATTTGCTATTCCTTAAGGCAACATCGCAATTTGTGATGCCTACTAGCATAGCATTTAGGGAATCGCAAATTGCGATTCTCTAAATGCATGCGCAAAATAAGGAATCACAATTTTGCGATTACTTATTTTGCGAGTAGGTATTTGCCTACCTACATAGCACACAGCCAAATTGCGATCGCAAACGCTGAAATTCTGCAAATTTCAGCGTTTGCGAATGTAATTTAGCTTGATACATATGGCCCTAGGATGCAAAGGACCTGATTATCTGAACTCCTTGTATCTGATAAACGAATAAACCATGAAGAGTGTTTGTTAAAGGCCATAAAAGATGTGCATTGTCCACGCAATAAGGCAAAAAAATTTAATTCCATCAGTTTCCCTAGATTTATGCAAGAGTTGTGCCTCAGTTTGCCGAGAAAACAATGACACTAAGTTTGCTGCCTGAAAGAATGAAAAGTTCATTTGGGATCCAGAGCTTGGCAAAGCTTTTGAGAGTGTGAAAGATGAAATTGTGAATTAAATAGGATATGGACTGTGTACAATTCATAAATGACAAATTGAATATGGTGATGTCTTATGGTTGTAAAATGCAGAGTGGTCCCTATTTCTGTCTCATTCATTTTAAATATCATCTTTGGGCATATCTCACACCTTACTTACTCCAAAAATATATATCCCTCTGTGTCTGCAAGGTGCTTGAGGCGGTTATCTGATGGGGCTGACCTAATTCATAAGATTGGGTCATGCAGAACTGTACGAATACTTTCAGAAAGGATTGTTGCCATTTTACAAAGATCATTGGATACTAGAGTGAAGCTTGAGATTAAGCATTTGTTGTGTAAATTAAGTCTGTGGTTTAGCTTTACAAGGTTTGACGCCATACCAACATGTGTCATGAGTGAACTTAGTTCAAGGCACCAGCAATTGAATGTGAAGAAGAAGCTTGTTGTATACATGATTGAAGTGCAGGCCTTCAGAAGACTCCTCAAGACCTGGCTCTTTGAGCAGTAGCAGCACCCCCGCCCCTCCCCCAGTGCCTTGAGACCCTCACGGGTAAATAGCGTGCTTTACAAGTGATATGATTGATTGATTGATTGATTGATTGATTGTGAGTGTTTTTAGGTTAATACCTGTCCTGGAACAGGGATCCAGCAACACAGTGGTAATTTGAAAGCCCAATTTCATTCTTGACAATATCAACACAAATACTGCACTACGAAAAGACACTTCATGATAAAAAGTGTTTTGTTTCCACAGGCTTATGCTGTTGCCTAGCACATGTAAAACAGCTGTGCAGAATATTACGAAAACAGCACTGATACATATTCCAAACACCGAGAACAAATTATACATTTCTACCATAGTTAAAATGTCATCTAGCAACCTAACACCGTAAAACCTACTTCTATGAGGGTATGGAGTAGCATAACTTGCATCTAGCTGGCTGCAAAAACACTATAGTTACTAGCAACCTGGAGATGGTGTTCTCTCAAAAGGAAAACATGCATCAGCATCAGCTCCTCTCCCTCAGGACTCGGCTCTGTATGTGCTTTCAGTGCAGAATGGGATGCTGTGGCTTCATGGCAGTCTCTGTCAAGATCTTCTGGCAGTACCTTGCGTGGTAAAGGCATATGCGTGGTAAAGACGTGAGATGTAGTGTTGTGGTTGTTGTAATGACTGGGTAGTAAAGCCATGTGTGGTGATAGCTTGTGTGGTTCTGAGGTACTGGGTTTTTAGGAACCGGTACCGAACCGGTAACCCAGCGGTGCCAGGGGATCAACACACCAAAGACCTCGGGTTCTCCTGAGTCAGACCCACAGAAACTTCAGAGTCTTCTAGGTGAAGTCAAAGATTAGTTTATTGGCTGCAACCAAGGTGACAGGGTCCTAGAAGTACAATGCCAGTATATTCAGGAGACTGCACACTTTCACAAAGTTAGGCTTCTCTTCTTATACATAACATTTGCCCTTTGGCGAAACATTCCTTGGGTGAGCGGTATTTCATTTATGGTTACTGATTACAAAAGAAAGCAGAGTCATGATGACATGTACATATTTCACGTTGTGATGCCCATAACAAATCATCCGGCAAGGCCCAACATTTCATCAGATATCGCTGGACCCCTAATAAAAAATGGTCACCTCCCCACCATAAAATAAATGAGGAAAAGGAAAGAAGAAAGATGTGAGCGAGATATGGCAGGTGTGCGTGCTGAAATGGCTTTATGGCCGGTTGGGCCTAGATACTATCTTGCTTGGTCACTGGGAGGGAACTGACCTAACGAGCTCGGCCTGGGGCAATGGTTCTAACTTGTACTGGGGTCAGGAAGAAGTCGATTAAGGAGTACGTGTCCTTGTGGAATCAAATTCGACTGGATTAAGGCCTATGAAAAGGGCAACATGCAATTAAAGGTTCAGAAGGTAAATGACGATTTCGAGGTGAAATTGTCACTCGAATATACTGAAAATACATGTGCTTGATGTACTCGTCATTTCCGGTCTTTTGATACCAAATTCGTCCTATTTCGACGAAGTTTTTATTCTCGAGTCCGGTACTGTTACGGATCCATATTTTTCAGAACCACAGACCCTCCTTTTGCCCTTACATAGGCAATTAATCTATCCTTATGTTAATCTGAGTCCAGATCTATATTCCTAAAGTCATTGAGGTGTTGCTGCAACATCATTCTAGTGCTGAGTTCGTGTCTTGACACAGGCTTCCTTACACATGATGTAGCACAGAGGCCACATATTGCAGGAGCACACTGTATGCATAGACAGAACAGGAAAAGAATGGCTAAGACCATCCCAATGACCATCAGAATTTTCCATCCCCAGGCAGATATCAGTCCCCAGAGCCATCCCATTAATGACCAACCTCCGTTATCCACATGAATAGATTCGGAAATCTTATGTAGTTTGGAGATGGCCCCGTACACTGTTGGAGCATTATCTGGAATGAAAATGCAACAACTGGACTGGATCAATTTGCATACTCCACCCCGGTCCGCAAGTATTACATCTAAAGCGACCCGGTTCTGAAGGGTCATCAGTCGATCCGACTGGAGCTCAGCAGTCAGGTTACTAAGGGCACCGGCAGTCTCGATCACAGTGGATTCAACTACCCTTGTCAATTGCCTTATGTTTCTGCTGTTAACCATGGCTCCCCAGAACGGCAGAATACCCATTGCAAAGTCACCAAATTCTTGACCCGCAGTGTCTTCTTTACTCAAAACACCTCGGACTGTCCTTGTCCGATGGTAATCCGCCGCTGCTGTGTAGGTGGGAGGTAACAGGAATGAAACAAAACATGAGCCCGAGAAGTCAGGGGGCAACCATGTATAGGCTCTATCGTGACAGATGAAATAAGTACCCTTTGCGGCTAAAAAGGCGGGGGAAGTCTGAGATCCAAAAACATACGTTTCTGTGCAGACACTCTTCCCTAGCTGAGCTCTGGAATTCCTACCAATACCTTGCAGACACAGGTGCCCTTGATGGGGCACGATCCAGATAGGGGACGATCTCTTAGCTTGCTGTTTCTCACTTAGTGTAGTGCCATATCCGGTCACATTCCAACCTACATATGCAAGTATCTCATCGTCGGGGGTATCTTCGTAAGAAGTCACTTCCTTGATCATGTCAACTATACCCTTCACTAGGGCGCTAGTCTTGAGGTTGTCTTTTACAGAACGTAGGGGTTGGATTTCTCGTGCATATATGAACATTGTCCTATATGCCCATACTGACCCATTGTAACTAAATGGCAGGACCAAATAGGGGATACCTCTGTCCGTGGTGTGGGGCATGAGACCAAAAAATTCCAACAGTTGGTTGTGTTCATTACAAGTTGGTGTTGGTGTAATAGCTGAACGAAGGAGTTATTAATGAACTCTAATCTCCTATTTGATTCGTGGTCAGGCAAAGAGTGGAAAGAATGAGAGGAAACAGTAGGGGGAGGTATGGGTGATGTAGTAGGCGTGAATGTCATATGAGAAGAGAATAAAAAATAGCTTATCAAAAACACCATTACGCTAAATATCATAAAAATACACATCATTATAAAAATTTTCTTTCTCATTGTTTTCAAAAGTCTCTGCTTAAAGCTCATTTGTCTGGCAGTTCTCTCCACATCAGGAAACTCCATCCTCTCTAAGGTGCTGCCCGCGGCGGTAGGTTGTTTCTGCTAAGGGATGCTTCCGTCAGTCTAGGGTGGCTCCCTTCGACCAACTGGAACCAGCAACCTATTGTTGTCAGCTGCACCCAAAAGTCTTTAGTCAACCGCGACCCTAGCAGCGGAACCCGGATGGCGGTTCAAAAAAAACAAAAATAAGCAAGTTACCTAGATGGGAGAATCTGCATTTTCAAAATAGCATTTTGGAAGGAAAAAATTCATTATTTTATTAGTCCACAGGTTTTTCTCTCGGATCAAAAATAAATCACTTTTCCTTTAGTCTGTTTTTCTCGGTCGGAAATTATAGCGTCTTTTCCCGGGTGCTGTCTGGTCCGGAAATAGTAGCTCAGGTTCCACAGAGTTCAATTGTTCTGATGGCGGCGTAGTTTCTTGAAAAATGTTCTTACTGTCACAATCACGTTTAGCTTCTTTTACGCGTTCATCAATTGTGCGCTTTGAGTCAGTGCCTCCTGTCCGGACCCATTGGTCATGTGGCAGAGGGAAAGGTATTTTCTTACAATGGATCCCGTGGACCCAATTGGCCTTCCCCTCCACCTTAATAGTTGACCTTGTAGACAGGAGGACGAGGTGAGGTCCGGTCCATCTGGGCTGGTCGTTTCTTGTTCTCTGGAAATTCTTGACCAACACCCAGGTGCCGGGGTCAATGGAGTGACCCGGTGTCTCGGAAACCGGAGGCAAGGTGTTGTGGACCTGTTGATATAAAACACGCAATTTAGCCGTCAATTCATACAGATAGTCGAGCAAAATTGGGTGTTGCAGCTCGCTAAACTTCGTGGGCCTAGGCACTCCCCATATGTTGGCTGGCCGACCAAAGACTATTTCATAGGGGCTGAGTTTCATTCGCGAATGCACAGTCATTCTGGTGGATAGGAGTGCTAAGGGTAGAGCGTCGGGCCATTTAAGACCCGTGCTCGCTTGGATTTTTGGCCAATTTAAGTTTAAGCGTGCCATTGTAACATTCCACTAATCCAGCTGATTGGGGGTGATTTGCAGCGTGGAACTTCTGACTAATGCCTAGCCCTTCACACACTCGTTTCATCACACGACCCACAAATTCACTTCCGTTGTCCGACCAGACCATTCTAGGCATTCCGAACCTGGGGAAGAACTCTTTCACAAGGGCTTTCGCTGTGGACAAGGCAGTATTGTCCCTTAGGGGATAGGCTTCTACCCATCTTGAGAAGGCGCAAACAACCACGAGCACATATTTTAAGTTGTTGCACCTCTCCATGTGTATGAAATCTAGCTGCAAAACCTCGAACGGATACGTAGGAGGTGCGAAATGACCAGCTGGAGTTGGGGTTCCCCTACCAGGATTGTGTTTCAGACATACCATGCAATTCTTGACAACATTCTCTGCACACTTGGGGATCCCTGAATTCTTCCACACTGGGGCCAATAACTCGCAAATCCCTTTCGCGCTGATATGGGCCATCCCATGAGCCATTGTAACCACTGCAGGCACATACGCATCGGGTAACAACCATCTTTGTTGCTCTGTCGATTCAATCCAACAACCATTTACATCCATTCTCCCTGTACTTTCTTTCCACATGCTTAACTCTTTCTCCGTGGCCTCAGCTTGGATGGACTTCACACTCTCTATTGTGTCTTCACATATTCCAACATCGCCAGTCCATCTTTCTGGGCTCGCAACATACATTCGGCTCATCACATTCTTTGCCGTTTCTTTAGCAGTTTCATCAGCAAATGCATTTCCACGACCAACATCATCGATCACTTTCTTGTGTGCACTACATTTCACAACTGCTACTTTCAGGGGCAACGTCAGTGATTCAAGAAGCTCATTCACCAACTGACCGTGCTGAATCTTAGCTCCATGCGAAGTCAGGAACCCACGTTCTCTCCACAATCGTCCAAAACTGTGAGCCACTCCAAAAGCATACTGACTGTCGGTGTAGACAGTCACTTTCATTCCTTTTGATAACACACATGCTCTCGTAAGTGCCACGAGTTCGGCGGCTTGAGCCGAACCATGTGGTATTCGCGCAGTTTCAACGATTGTGTGCAAGGTTGTGACAGCATACGCTGTAGTCACGTTACCGTTTGGGAGTTTAAAGCATGAACCATCCACCCATAATGTACCATCACATTCGGCGAGAGGAGTGTCGGATAGATCAACTCTCCCTTTGGTCTCCTCCTCCGTCCTGAGGAAACAATCGTGCTTTTCTGAAGCATCTGATTCCTCAGCAATTGGTAACAATGTGGCTATGTTCAGGGTACTGCATCTTTTGATGTGCACATGGCTTGCTAGTAGCGTCAATTCGTAACTGGACAGTCGAGCACTAGTTAAGTGCTGTGTCTTGGTCCTATTTAACAATGTGTCTACTGCATGCGGGACCATCACGATTAGTGTATTATTCATTACTAGGCCTGCAGACTGTCGAATAGAAACAGCTGCTGCTGCTGTGGCCCTTAGACAACTTGGCAAAGCTCGTGCTACCGGATCCAAAGTTGACGAAAAATAGGCGCATGGCCGTTGTCTATCTCCGTGTAACTGAGTCAGCACAGACAATGCACAGCCCTCCTTCTCGTGGACATATAATGTGAAGGGCTTACTGTAGTTGGGGTTACCTAACACAGGGGCCGAACATAATGCTGTGCATAATTCGAGAAAACTTTTCTGACACTCGTCGGACCAAGGAATGGGATTGGGTGTATTTGTACACGTTAGTGCCAATAAGGGTTTGGCTAATAACGAAAAATTTGGAATCCACTGTCTACAGTACGATGTAATGCCCAAGAAAGCGCGTACTTCTCTCTGTGTTCTTGGCACATTCAATTTAGCTATTGCCTGAATTTTTTCTGGGGTCAGTTTCCTTCCCTCCTTCGATAAGAGATGACCTAAGTAGGTCACTTCTTGTCGGCAATATTGGAGCTTGGAAAGTGACACCTTGTGATGTAGATCACATAGATGACGCAGTAGTGCCAATGTGGCCAGTGTACATATTTTCTCAGTATCCGCGGCTATGAGCAAATCGTCCACATACTGTACGAGAGTGGAACCTTTGGGCAAAACCATTGCGTCAAGCTGACTTTTCAGAGCTTGACTGTATATTGAGGGGCTCTCACAGTAGCCTTGAGGAGCGCGTTTAAAGCGGAAACTGCGACCACCTAAACTAAAGGAAAAAATATCCCTGCTCTCCTCAGCAATCGGGATACTGAAGAAAGCATTCTTCAGGTCAATCACCGAAAACCATGATGCGGAGGCTGGAATCATAGTCAATAATGTTGTAATGTCGGGGACAACTGGGAATTGTGGCACCACTATCTTATTTACTTCCCTAAGATCAATCACGAATCTATACACAGGTGGCTGAGAAGGGTCAGTTCGTTTTAAAACAGGCAGAACAGGACTATTGCAAACATTGCCTCGTGTTTCTTCAATTACGTCTTTCTCAATCAACTCGTAAACAATCGCTAGCAAAGCTTTTTCGCCCTCATTGGATATTCTGTATTGGGGAATTCGTGGCATTTTGACATTCGACTTCAATGTTACAACGTATGGTGGAATTTCTAAAAGACCCACATCATTCGGACCAGTAGCCCAAAGAATATCTGGAAGAAGTGTCAATTCTGTTGGAAGCGTATTTCTCGACAAATACATGGGAGAAACCACTTTCTTACCTAAAGTCAGTTGTACTCCTGAGGGAGAACAGTACAAAGTCGCATACAATCTTTTTAGCAAATCTAATCCTAGCAAATTTTCACCACAACCTGTTGTCAAAATAAGGGGTGCTTCGAATTCACAAGGACCAACAGAAAGAGATAAAGGGTCAGAAATCGGATTTCTAACCGGGGCGCCAGAAAAACCTACGGAAACGTTCATTTCGCCAGACAAAGGTGCGCCAGGGAGTTTGGAGTGCATAATAGAACTCTTTGTAGCACCAGTATCCAACAGAAAAGGTTCTGACACACCCGATGTAATCACCTCAACGTAAGGTCCACTCTGATCTACTGGAACTGAAACAACTCCCTCTCTTCGTCTAAGGCTGTCCTAGCAATCGTTATTCTCCCACTGCTCATTTTCTGTGTAATACTCATCGACGTAGTATTGAGCTGTCCTGTCAGATACGTTATTTTGCTGGTCAAACCTGTTCATAGAGTTTTGTGGTGGAAGGGGACGTGCGTCCTGAGGGGTGTTTCCACGCCCTCTACCTCTAGGCGCTTGCTGACTACCACGACCTCGTATACCAGAAAACTCGTTCGTACGTTGCGGCAGGGCAGGACAGTCATACTTGTAATGACCTTCTTGTTTGCAGTATAAACACTGATTGGGACCTACGCGGTTTTCATTGTAATCGAATCTCTGCAAGTTTCTCTGCGGTTGCTGAAAAGTGGTCCGGTAGTGATTCGGACCATTATTATTTTTATTACCACCACCACGTGGAGGATATGCTTGCTGTAGCAAAACCTTCGTTTTGAGTTCTCTAGTTTTCTTCTCTACTTTATCTTTCTCATCCTTGTCTCTATTCTCATAGTATTGTGCGGTAGCTAATATCTGGGCTGAAGATGAGACTGCCCAAGAGCTTTCTGAATCTTTCAATTTTCTACACAAGTCTGGAAGCAGATTGTGCACAAATCTATCGACGAACAATCTCTGACCACCTTCTGTAGTCATATCTTGACCGCTGTGGTCAATGAATGTTTCTTCAAATCTGGTGAAGAAATCTGACACAGTTTCTTCTTTCTTTTGCTTGCATGCAGATAACTTATCCCAATTTACACGTATCGCAGGCATTATTGTCTTCATGTAATCTACTATCCTACCAGGTAATTCCGCTATCAGGGGCTCAGGCTTGGCACCACCAACTTGTCGTGCATCTGCAACAGTAATATTAGCCCACGTGTCACCTAATTCCTGGTCATGATCTTCATGACGAATTTTTCCCCATAAAGGCTGTGGAACGACGTTCCCGAATAACATATCGATATCGGCTAAATTCATAATGCATGATCCAGCAGTTTGCGACAATTCTTTATAGTACCCTGCAGGATTTTTACGCGGATCTGGTAGTGTTTGTTTGAGTGCTAAAACTTCAGCTCGCTTCCATGGAACATGTACCCATACTCGGTGAAAGTGGGGCAGGACAGGTGGGACAGCTGTCGCGTCACCCTCTCTCCATTGTGGGGGTACTTCTCTCATAGGGTATTGTTGTGCCTTTTTCCTACTAGATGCACTAGATTCTGGTGGTGACCCAGAACTACTCCCCTTACTTCGATGTGATAATAGCATTTCAACTGCTTCTTCCACATCGGGACCTACAATCATACCCAGACTAAAATGAAACCTTATACGACACATCTCTTGTGGGAGGCAATCCTGATCATTGTCTTCTAAATCTTCGCAAAGAAAAACACACATCTGTTCGAACACATATCTCTGTGTCGCTGTTTCCCATTGATGGAAAACTTCCATGACAGACTGTAAATCATATTTTGCAGTGTCCATGACCCATTTCCGAGCTAAATTATTCAGGGAATCTCTCTCTTGATAATCGGGCAGTTGACTTCGCAACTGTCTTTTTCCTATGTTAGGGGTCGTAGCAGGCGACCCGAAAAGTGGTAAAAGAAGATTAGTAACAGTACTGGCCATTTTCTGCCGAAAGGAAGGTGAAACGGAAGAACAAACAGATGAAAGAACGGGGTGAGGTAAAGCGGATGCAGAGATGACAGAAGAGGTATGAGGAATAATCATAGAAGGGGCATTTGTAGAAAGTACAGTAGGCAAGATCGTAGAAAACACAGGAGCAACAGAATTGGCCGGTGGGCCTAGAGGAGGCTGCACCGAAGAAGTAGGTGCCAGTTGAAGAACGGCTGGTGGGTGCTGTGGAAAAGCCAGAGGCGCAGCTTGTGCAACTAAAGGTTGCGGGGGTGCGGTAGCATTCTGCGCATAGGGCGGTGGCGAGGTTAACAATTGCGACATTAATTGGTCTTTTTCACGCTCTTTTACTGTCCCTTGCTGAAGAGACGGCAAAACTGGATAACATTTATCTATTGCCATTTTACGTTGCCTGTGCAATTGTTCATTTATCTGCTCTTCCTCATTATCTTTAAACTGCACGGCAGCTTGTATTACTGAAAGTCCCTCTTCTCTCTTATTTTTCTTAGCTAATTTAATCTCTTTTTGTTTGGCTTCTTTGCGCCATATGCGGAAAGAGTCAAACATCGCCGGCCGGGCTTTCTTTTTGAAGAGTTTAACTTCAAGGTTGTCTAAGATTTCAGAATCAAAGCTACCATATTGGGGCCATTTTAAAACACCGTCTTTCCTAGTGTATTTAATCCATACCTCGTTGTAAACGATGGGGCCTACCCCATGTTTAACGTATAGCTCGTAAGTCGGAGTTCCAACTGGAGGAACCGGACATGAGTCCTCCAATCGGGAGTCCCTATTATTATTACCAAGACAAAACAAATTCCCGAGTCTAAGACTAGGCATCCTTTCTCTCTAGTCAATTCCAAAACTTCAAAGGAGTTATCGATTACGATATTGCTCGTGAAAACACGAATCCTTCGGTTATGGTACTTGCAAGAACCAATAAAAACCTTTATGTATCTCTAGATATCACAAAGTAAGTCCAACTAAGGACTAGGAGACGCTCCACTTATACTTAACTGAAAATTATCGATGGCTTCACCAGAAGACTCGTCTCAGCGTTTCGCTCTACCGAAAATGTCAAGGGTCCAACATCAGTGCGATAGCCAGGGCAGCAGTCCTTGTAGCCGTCGGGAAGCGGGGAACCTCGCAGTAAAGACCTTCGGACCACGTCGACATGCAGGGGTCGATGAGGTGGTGGGCCCTCCTCTGGAATTTTCACACGAAGCTCCTCACGATCTTCAGGCTGATTGGTACCACTGGAATCGCTCCAACGCTGGGCGCCAAATGAGGTACTGGGTTTTTAGGAACCGGTACCGAACCGGTAACCCAGCGGTGCCAGGGGATCAACACACCAAAGACCTCGGGTTCTCCTGAGTCAGACCCACAGAAACTTCAGAGTCTTCTAGGTGAAGTCAAAGATTAGTTTATTGGCTGCAACCAAGGTGACAGGGTCCTAGAAGTACAATGCCAGTATATTCAGGAGACTGCACACTTTCACAAAGTTAGGCTTCTCTTCTTATACATAACATTTGCCCTTTGGCGAAACATTCCTTGGGTGAGCGGTATTTCATTTATGGTTACTGATTACAAAAGAAAGCAGAGTCATGATGACATGTACATATTTCACGTTGTGATGCCCATAACAAATCATCCGGCAAGGCCCAACATTTCATCAGATATCGCTGGACCCCTAATAAAAAATGGTCACCTCCCCACCATAAAATAAATGAGGAAAAGGAAAGAAGAAAGATGTGAGCGAGATATGGCAGGTGTGCGTGCTGAAATGGCTTTATGGCCGGTTGGGCCTAGATACTATCTTGCTTGGTCACTGGGAGGGAACTGACCTAACGAGCTCGGCCTGGGGCAATGGTTCTAACTTGTACTGGGGTCAGGAAGAAGTCGATTAAGGAGTACATGTCCTTGTGGAATCAAATTCGACTGGATTAAGGCCTATGAAAAGGGCAACATGCAATTAAAGGTTCAGAAGGTAAATGACGATTTCGAGGTGAAATTGTCACTCGAATATACTGAAAATACATGTGCTTGATGTACTCGTCATTTCCGGTCTTTTGATACCAAATTCGTCCTATTTCGACGAAGTTTTTATTCTCGAGTCCGGTACTGTTACGGATCCATATTTTTCAGAACCACAGTTCCGATATACATCCGCCGGCGACGTCAAACTGCGACCTGGCCTGAAATTCAGTTTTGCCCTCCTGAAGCTCTGGAGACCTTTGTTGTCTAAGAGATATCCAGGAATCAACAGTCGGCATACAGCTGAAGCAAGTCGCCTGACGAGGAGCCTCGCTCGACGTGAAGAGCAAAAACAACAAAGTGACGACGTCAAAAGGTAAAACCTTGACTGGGCCCTACCGCTCACTGTATCCAACCTACGCACCATCACGGTTGGCCTGAAACTTTGACTGTGTCCCTTTCAAGCGCGACTAGGTGTCCCAAGGTAACGCTTTTGAATTTTAGGAACTAGAAAATGTTTATTATTTAAAAATTCATACCTCTGGTTCCTTACGTTGGATTCTTTTCATTTTGGTGTTATTTTATTCAAAACAATTATATTTTTATAAATTGATGTTGGATTTATTTTGTGTGTGTGGCTTACTAATTTAATGTATTGGTGTTTTTAAATGCTTTACACACCTGTCTCCTAAATTAATCCTACCTGCTAGAAGCCAGCTCCCAAGTATTGAGCAAGTGAAACACCTTGACTGGGCCTTATAGTGCTATTGTGGCCCAATTACTAGTGGTAAACACCTACTTACCCATGCTAATAAACCACATTCCAACATTAAGTATATGTAGATAAGTACTGACAATTCTTAACTACACAACTATGTGCCCAGAAGATACACACAGCTCATGTATGTTGAGTGAAGGCTCAAATTTGTTTTTTAGATTCGGAGAAAGCCTTCGATCTAGTGTCCTGGGATTGTCTGTTTGCAGTTTTACGTAGTTTTAATTTTCCGAATGTTTTTATCTCTCTTTTACGACACTTGTATATGAATTCTAGGGCACAAATTATCATCAACAATACTAACATTGGGTCCTGCGAGGTCACTAGAGGCACGCGACAAGGATGCCCCTTGTCCCCAATTTTATTTGCGTTATTTATTGAACCTCTAGCGATCGCCATTAGGAATATCAAAGCTGACACTGCCCCAATTTTAGGAATGACAAATATAAAACTATGGGGGTCATTAGGATGGCGGACGGACGCCTGAGTTTGAGGGACCGTCCGCATGGGCAGCGGCGGTCCCTCCATAGCAATTAGGATGTGACCGCCACCCTGGCGGTCACATCCTGTATGTTTTACATTGCGGCGGATGCTGCTTGAAGCAGCATCCGCCGCAATGCAAAAAACGAAAGGTGTGCATTTGCATGCACAAAGCGGCAGGCACCGCGCGGTGCCTGCCGCTTCGTGCACGCAAGGGCAGGGGGGTACCATAGGTACCCCCCATGTGCACCCCCCACGCAACCTTCACCCAGGGGGCCCGCAACGGGCCCCCAAAGTGACTGTCCGTATGCTTTTCCACGGCGGAAAAGCCGCAGCGGAAAAGCATGACTCACCCTGCATCCTAATATGGCTGGCGGTGTCTGATAGACACCGCCAGCCATGTTATTGCTTTTCCGCCGTGGTCGCCTTCCGACCACGGCGGAAAAGCGGCGGACGGATTGGGAGACCCACCAGCCATCCTGATTTGGCGGTGGGTCTTTCAGGCCTCCTCGGCGGATTTCCCGCATACTCCGGGCCGGCGGTGGCTTCCGCCGGCCCGGAGTATGCGGGAAATCCGCCATCCTAATGACCCCCTATATGCGGACGATATTGCCCTTTTTTTAGACTCTAAACCCTCAAGTCAATTGAAGATTCTAAAAATCTTCTCTGACTTTCAAAAGCTAGGGGGTTATAAAATCAATGTAAACAAAATGGAAATTATTCTACTCAACTGCACTACAGACACTTTAGCTCCTGAATTCAGGCAGATATACAACACAGAGCCAAAGAGATATCTTGGTATATTTATATCGGATAGCCTAGACGACCTTTACTTATTAAATTTTCTACCTTTATTAAAAAAAAGTGGGCTCACTTTTAGATCGTTGGAATCTACTACCCCTGTCCCTTATAGGGCGGGCATCGCTAATTCGAATGTCGGTATTACCCCTTTTTAATTTTCTTTTCAGTGCGATTCCCTGCGCAATCCAGGCTTCTTATTTTAAAACAAGCATTTGCAATGCATAAGGTCTCGCATTAGGAAAGTTTGAGCTATTGGTATTGTAAATGACACATTTTTTATATATGTGTTGGTTTTGAAAATAGCAAAAATAATAGCTTTGTCATTTACAATGCCAATAGTTATAACTTGTGACACCTATAGCATTTGTAATGCAATATGTGTTGTATTCACGTGACTTAGATGTATTGATATTACAAATAACAATGGCTTTGAATTTTTTTAATAATTAATACTTAAATAAAAGTTATTGTAATTTATAATGGCAATAGCTTAAACTTTTGTAAATAACTTTTGTGAAGATTATGTTCAGTGTATTTTATTGTGACGAAAATCCAAGAACAGAAGTGAAATACTAACCTCTTTTTCTGACATTTTTAATAAAGCTTGAAACATTGAGAGATCATATTTGACCCAGTTGTTGGTAAATGGTTGCACAGATTGATGCTGTGGTGGGGCTGAGAGATGTTGTGGTGGCGACTAGTGATGCTGTGGCATTCAATGATCCTGTGGTAGCGCATAGTGATGTTGTTGTGCCCCTTAGTGATGCTGTGGTGGTGCTGAGTGATGCTGTGGTGATGCGATAGATAGAGTGAGTGGGATAGATAGATAGAGTGAGGGCGATAGATAGATAGAGGGAGGGCGATAGATAGAGGGCGATAGAGAGATTGAGTGAGCGAGATAGATAGATAGATAGATAGATAGATAGATAGATAGATAGATAGATAGATAGATAGATAGATAGATAGATAGGAGTGAGGGCGATAGATAGCTAGACAGATAGATAGAGTGATGGCGATCAGTATCTAAATAAATAGATAGAATGAGGGCGATAGATCGATAGAAAGATAGATAGAGTGAGGGCGATAGATAGATAGAGTGAGGGCGATAGATAGCGTGAGGGCGATAGATAGATAGATAGATAGAGTGAGGGTGATAGATAGATAGATAGATAGATAGATAGATAGATAGATAGATAGATAGATAGATAGATAGAGTGAGGGCGATTAGATAGATAGAGTGAGGGCGATAGATAGATAGATAGAGTTAGGGCGATAGATAGATAGAGTGAGGGCGATAGATAGATAGAGTGAGGGCGATAGATAGAGTGAGGGCGATAGATAGAGTGAGGGCGATAGATAGAGTGAGGGCAATAGATAGAGTGAGGGCAATAGATAGAGTGAGGGCGATAGAGTGAGGGCGATAAGATAGAGTGAAGGCGATAGATACAGTGAGGGCGATTAGATAGAGTGAGGCCGATAGATAAATAGAGTGAGGGCGATAGATAGACAGATAGAGTGAGGGCGATTAGATAGATAGACTGAGGCCGATAGATAGAGTGAGGGCGATAGATAGAAAGAGTGAGGGCGATAGATCGATAGACAGATAGAGTGAGGGCGATAGATCGATAGACAGATAAAGTGAGGGCGATAGATAGATAGTTGTGTGTGTGGTTGTGTGTGGTTGTGGTTGTGTGTGTGGTTGTGGTTATGTGTGCGTGGTTGTGTGTGTGTGGTTGTGTGTGTGTGGTTGTGTGTGTTATGCTTTGTTTTTCTATGTTATGTTATGCTATGTTTTGTTGTGTTTGGTATGTTATGTTTTGCTAGGCTATGATATGTTTTGTTTTGTTATGCTATGCTATGTTTTGTTATGTTATGCTATGTTTTGTTATGCTATGCAATGTATTGTTTTGCTATTCTATGCTTTGTTTTGTTATGCTATGCAATGTATTGTTTTGCTATCCTATGCTTTGTTTTGTTATGCTATGCTCTGTTTAGTTTTGCTATCCTATGCTATGTTGTGTTTTGTTATGCTATGCTATGCTATGTTTTGTTATGCTATGTTTTGTTATGCTATACTATGTTTTGTTATGCTATGCTATGCTATGCTTTGTTATGCTTTGTTATGCTATGCTATGTTTTGCTATGCTATGCTTTGTTTTGCTATGCTATGTTTTGTTGTGTTTGATATGCTATGTTTTGCTATGCTATTATATGTTTTGCTATGCTATGTTTTGTTATGCCATGTTTTGTTATGCCATGTTTTGTTATGCCATGTTTTGTTATGCCATGTTTTGTTATGCCATGTTTTGTTATGCCATGTTTTGTTATGCCATGTTTTGTTTTGCTATGTTTTGTTTTGCTATGTTTTGTTTTGCTATCCTATGCTTTGTTTTGTTATGCTATGCTCTGTTTAGTTTTGCTATCCTATGCTATGTTGTGTTTTGTTATGCTATGCTATGTTGTGTTTTGTTATGCTATGCTATGTTGTGTTTTGTTATGCTATGCTGTGTTTTGTTATGCTATGCTATGTTTTGTTATGCTATGCTATGCTTTGTTGTGTTTTGTTATGCACTGTGCTGTGCTTGGTTGTGCTGTGTTTTGCTGTGCTGTGTTTTGCTGTGCTGTGTTTTGCTGTGCTGTGTTTTGCTGTGCTGTGCTGTGTTTTGCTGTGCTGTGTTTTGCTGTGCTGTGCTGTGTTTTGCTGTGCTGTGCTGTGTTTTGCTGTGCTGTGTTTTGCTGTGCTGTGTTTTGCTGTGCTGTGCTGTGTTTTGCTGTGCTGTGTTTTGCTGTGCTGTGCTGTGTTTTGCTGTGCTGTGTTTTGCTGTGCTGTGTTTTGCTATGCTGTGCTGTGTTTTGCTGTGCTGTGCTTTGCTGTGCTGTGCTGTGTTTTGCTGTGTTTTGCTGTGTTGTGCTGTGCTGTGTTTTGCTGTGCTGTGCTGTGTTGTGTTGTGCTGTGTTGTGTTGTGCTGTGCTGTGTTGTGTTGTGCTGTGCTGTGTTTTGCTGTGCTGTGCTGTGTTTTGCTGTGCTGTGCTATGTTTTGCTGTGCTATGTTTTGCTGTGCTGTGCTTTGCTGTGCTGTGTTTTGCTGTGTTTTGCTGTGCTGTGCTGTCCTGTGCTGTGCTTTGCTGTGCTGTGCTGTGTTGTGTTTTGCTGTGCTGTGTTTTGCTGTGCTGTGCTGTGCTGTGTTTTGCTGTGCTGTGTTGTGCTGTGCTGTGCTGTGTTGTGTTTTGCTGTGCTGTGCTGTGTTGTGTTTTGCTGTGCTGTGCTGTGCTGTCCTGTGCTGTGCTTTGCTGTGCTGTGCTGTGCTGTGTTTTGCTGTGCTGTGTTGTGTTGTGCTGTGCTGTGCTGTGTTTTGCTGTGCTGTGTTTTGCTGTGCTGTGCTGTGTTTTGCTGTGCTGTGTTGTGCTGTGCTGTGCTGTGTTGTGCTGTGCTGTGCTGTGTTTTGCTGTGCTGTGCTTTGCTGTGCTGTGTTTTGCTGTGTTTTGCTGTGCTGTGCTGTGCTGTCCTGTGCTGTGCTTTGCTGTGCTGTGTTGTGTTGTGTTGTGTTTTGCTGTGCTGTGTTGTGCTGTGCTGTGTTTTGCTGTGCTGTGCTGTGTTTTGCTGTGCTGTGCTGTGTTGTGCTGTGCTGTGCTGTGTTTTGCTGCGCTGTGCTGTGTTGTGCTGTGCTGTGTTTTGCTGTGCTGTGTTTTGCTGTGCTGTGTTGTGTTTTGCTGTGCTGTGCTGTGTTGTGCTGTGTTTTGCTGTGCTGTGTTGTGTTTTGCTGTGCTGTGCTGTGTTGTGTTTTGCTGTGCTGTGTTGTGTTGTATTTTGCTGTGCTGGTAAGGGTATGTGAGGGTGTGTGTGAGGGGGTGTGAAGGTGAGGGTGTGAGGGTGAGGAGGTGTGTGAGGGTGAGGAGGTGTGTGAGGGGTGAGGGGGTGAGGGCTGAGGGTGAGTGTCTCCAATGAATGTCACTGCTTGGCCTTCTTTGAAAATGTTCAGTGCTGCAAATAGAGCATGCCGCCCTAATTATCACAGCATGAGGCCCCAAAGATATAATTATCACAGCATGCAGAGAGCCGCCCCACGCTGCTGGAGCACTCAACTGCACATTAATTATAGTTGAGTGCTCCAGCAGCCTGGGGCGCCTGTTGACATGCTGTGATAAGTGGGTCTCATGCTGTGATAATTGTTGCGGCGCCTGAGGAAGTGGAGACTCCTGCTGGGATAATTGGTCTTGTGGCGCCTCAGGAAGTAGAGTTTCATGCTGGGATAATTGGTCTGGCGGGCTTGCAGCGCCTGACGTCCAACAAACGTGCACAAGCTGCTCAACCTTGAAGCGCGTTCACAGACCTGGGTCGGCTCGTGCCCAGGTCTGTATCGGGCTCGTTCACAGCTGTTACTCCCTTGACAGGGAGGAAGGTGACTATAGTCTCGCTGGCGGGAGCGCTTCGCGCTCCAACGCCAGCTCGACCTAAAAATAGAAGCTCTGATCTCCTCTTTCTTATGGGCAAAAAAATCCCCTAGACTTGCACTGAGCACTTTATATTTATCTTCCACACAAGGAGGGTTGTCCCTCCCAAATATCAAAGAATATTACTTTGCGTCTTTTGCACATTATAGCCACAGTTTTTTTTTCTAGATTCTCATGAGACAGATCATTTTTTTATGAAAAGGATGTTGTTGGAATTGAAAATTTATGATCCGGTTAGAACTACGAAAGACCCAAAAAAAGTACGATATAAAACTCTGCAGTGGATTTTTAAGGTGAAAACTCTGTTTTTTAAATTTTATGACTTACCCATTTTAAGCAATAAGACGAATTTAACTAATTTTAGCTTGGGAGAAACTGGTTGTATGGACAAAAATATAATAACTCTTTGGAAGGAAAATGGTTATGAGAAAATTGAAGACTTCCTGTTGGGAAATAGGTGGAAATCCTGGGATGAAATTCACAGCCAGTTAATTCCACTTGCACTTAACGCTGAACTGGTCCTTTATTAGGATAAATCTAAAATTTAGAGAACTTAATATAGGAAACTTATCCCACAAAGAAAATATTTCCACTATCCTTAATAACAAAATACAAAAGAAAATGAGCATCTGGATTAAAATATTAAAAGAAAGTAAGGACCAGGACTTCTACAGCAAGATAATTGAAAGATGGAAAAAAAGGGAAGGTATTATAATTAATCAACAGGTATGGGACAAAATAAATAAATTTAATAAGACCATCTTTCCAGGAGCAAACTTTAAACGTATTCAATTTTACAATAAATGGTTAATATATAGAACCCCGTCCTTTTTACATAATATCTTCCCCCAAGTAGCCGACAAATGCTTTCGATGTGATGAAAAAGGGACTTGGAAACACATTGTTTGGGAGTGTCCACAAATCCAGGTATTATGGAAGGAAATAGAAAAATATCTTTCAATCGTCCTTAAAACAAATATTATATTTAACGACCTAATTCCCCTCCTAGGCTGCTTTTCTACCCACACCCAATATGATGAGCCCCTTTTTATAGCTTCTCTAATAGCTAAATCCCTTATATTACAGTCCTGGAGAACAGATTCCGTTCCATCCTTTCAGGCATGGAAGGCAAAATTACTGCGCATCCAGGCTAGGGAGAGAAAATATGCCCTTAGATCAGGGTCTCCCAAAAAATATGATAAATATTGGAGTGTATTCGACGTTTAGATTTGTCTTGCTATTGCTTAACCTGATTTATATTTTATTGAAAATATTTATTAGTCTATTATGATGGTTTTGTCTCCGCACGCTGCACTTTAGAATTCAGCTTTGTAACATTAACTGTGAAGACGTTTATTACATTTGTACGCTACGTACTCTTCCAATTCTAACAAAATCTTTTGGTTATCTGCATCAGTCTATTAATTGCTTGCTTTTACACAACCTTGCACTTTATAATTTAAATAAGGTAATTGTTAAAATGACAAACTGTATGAATGTTTTTCAGTACTCTCCTTCCTCGTACTGTATTAATTGGATTTCAATTGTATTGTATTGCTATATTTGAACTCTCAATATAAAAAAAAAAAAAATGTATGTTGAGTTAAATGTACCCAATCTGTGCTTACCTATAAATATTTAATTTCTCAATATTTTTGCAGTCAATATTTTAGCTGCAATATTTCTTTTAGCACAATAGTTGAATCTGGATATTCTGGTAGTATACAATCGTATATTTCGTCACGTTTCTACTTATCACTTTTATTCTGCAGGTTTTCATATGAGATATTTGGATTAGATGGAGATATCTAGGCTTTGACTGCAGCCAGCGGAGCTGTCAGCGATGTTATTAGGATCACACTGGTGTAGGCTTTAGCGAGCGGATCAATATCTCGGGCAACATAGGTCTTAATAATGGGCACGCTCAGGGCCAGACAGGCCTTTTATTCCACCAGGCATTTCCCCAGTGGGAAGTCGGTATTGAACGCCCAGGGCGGCTGCTGCCTCTGTCGCTTTGTAAGGTTCATTGCAGCAGGCATGGGAGGCTTCAAGAGAGAGAGAAAGAGAGGGAGGGAGGGTGAGGGCAGAGAGAGAGCCATCAGAGAGGGGAAGAGAGAGAGAGAGAGAAGAGAAGGAGAGAGAGAATAGATGGATGGAAAGAAAGAGATTGCGCAAGGAGAGGAAGGCAGGCTTGAGCAGTTTGCCACGGCTGCAGTTGGTTGCCCACTCAGGCCCTGGTCACACTCCTTGCAGGACACTATCCCTATGGCTGTGCATATCTAGCCCAGTAATCCCTCATGTTAGTCAGATCCTATTGGCTCCTCCTGTGGCTTTTGTTTGGGTTACAGAGATGGACCATTCCTTGCTCTACAGGGCTGCACAGGTTACACAGGCGCAGCTATCAGAGAGCACAGGTACTGCTTAAATCAGACATATCTTACAGGCTCAGGCAGCAGAGCTTGAGGTTACAGACACGGCACGT
This sequence comes from Lissotriton helveticus, assembly GCF_964261635.1. Taxonomy (NCBI): domain Eukaryota; kingdom Metazoa; phylum Chordata; class Amphibia; order Caudata; family Salamandridae; genus Lissotriton; species Lissotriton helveticus. The sequence goes on along the minus strand of NC_136072.1, from coordinate 1,177,871,758 downwards.
CCCTCCCTTTCCAGAGCTGCACAGGTTACACAGGAGCAGCTTTCATACAGCACAGGTACTTCTTAGGTCACACATATCTTACAGGCTCAGGCAGCAAAGCTTGGGGTTACAGAGACGGCTCATTCCCTGCTCTCCAGAGCTGCACAGGTTACACAGGAGCAGCTGTCAAAGAGCACAGCTACTTCTTATGTCACACATATTTTACAGGCTCAGGCAGCAGAGCTTGAGGTTACAGAGACAGTTCATTCCTTCCTCTACAGAGCTGCACAGGTTACACAGGAGCAGCTTTCAGAGATTACAGCTTCTTCTTAGGTCAGACACATCCTACAGGCTTAGGCAGCAGCGCTTCAGGTTACAGAGACGGCTTGTTATTTCCTCTCCAGAGCTACACAGGCTACAGATGAGCAGCCGTCACAGAGCACAGATGCTTCTTAGGTCACACATATCTTACAGGCTGAGGTAGAAGAGCTTGAGGTTACAGAGACGGGTCATTCGTCTCTCTCTCCAGAGCTACTCTAGTTACACAGGAGCAGCTTTCAGAGAGCACAGCTACTTCTTAGGTCAGACATATCTTACAGGCTAAGGCAGCAGAGCTTGAGGTTACAGAGATAGCTCACTCCTCTTTCCAGAGATACACAGGTTACACAGGAGCAGCCTTCAGAGAGCACAGATTTTTCTTAGGTCACACATATCTTACAGGCTAAGGCAGCAGAGCTTGAGGTTACAGAGATGGTTCATTCCTCTCTCTCTCTCCAGAGCTACACAGGTTACATAGGGGCAGGTTTTAGAGATTACAGCTACTTCTTAGGTCAGACACATCCTACAGGCTCAGGCAGCAGAGCTTTAGGTTACAGAGACAGATTGTTCCTCCCTCTCCAGAGTGCACAGGTTACACAGGAGCAGCTTTCAGAGAGCACAGCTTCTTCTTAGGTCACACATATATTACAGGCTCAGGCAGCAGAGCTTGAGGTTACACAGACGGCTCGTTCCTCCCTCTCCAGACCTACACAGGTTACACAGGAGCAGCTTTCAGAGAGCATAGCTTCTTCTTAGGGCACTCTCTTACAGGCTCAGGCAGCAGTGCGTGGGGTTACAGAGACAGTTAATTCCACTCTCCCTAGAGCAACAAAGGTTACATAGGACCAGCTTCAGAGAGCACAGGTACTTCTTAGGAAAGACATATCTTACAAACTCAGGCGGCAGAGCTTGAGGTTACAGAGACAGATTGCTCCTTCTCCTTGCGGGCTGCACATGTTGCGCAGGAACAGCTTTCAGAGGGCACAGCTACTTCTTAGTTCACTCGTATCTTACAGGCTCAAGCAGCAGAGATTGAGGTTACAGAAATGGCTCATTCCATCCTCTCAAGAGTTGCACAGGAGCAGCTTTCAGAGAGCACAGCTACTTCTTAGGGCAAACATATCTTACAGGCTTTGGCGTCAGAGCTTGAGGTTACAGAGATGGCTCATTCCTCCCTCTCTAGAGTTGCACAGGAGCAGCTTTCAGAAAGTTTCAGATACTTCTTAGGTCAGTGTTAGATTTGGGGGTCTCTAGTTGGCATACGTAGGTACCTTTGACCAAATAGGGACCCTTGTGTCTAGTCAGGGTAAGGGGGTACACTCCTAAAATAACCCCTGCTCACCCCCTTGGTAGCTTGGCATGAGCAGACAGGCTTATCTCAGAGGCAATGTGTAAAGCATTTGTAAACACATACAGTAATCCAGTGACACTACTATAGATGGACACCACACAGGTTTTATATTAAAAAAAGTATTTATATATAGACTTAACACAAGACCACAAACGACAAAATTCCACAATACTGTACTTTACAAAGGGTAGAAATAGCTCAGATCTCTTAAGAGGTAAAATGCAACGGTTTGAGTTCCATGTACCGTTGGATGCGTAACGCTATACAATGAAGGTGATGTGTCGGTTCCTTACACGCAAGAACGGTGATGCGTCGGGTCCCTACTGATGCATAGGGGATGTGTTGGTCCTTCTCGGCGTGGGGAGGTGATGTGTCGGTTTCTTACTGCGCTTCTGTGACGATGCCACCAGCAACGCCGTGTTGCGATGAAGATCCGGTGCAATGAATCAAAGATGGCATCTTCTTATTGCTGTGATATGATGCGAACACGCCCGACGGACGTTCGGCTACTCAACGATTCTTCTGAGCTGCGGCAGGCCCTGTGACACGCTTCCTGGTGATGCGGCGCGTCTGATGCAACGTCGATCCTCTTCTCCGGTGATGCAGTGGCGACACACTTCTCCTTAGTGAGTAGCGCTTCCAGCTCCTTGCAACACGCAGCCCCTCAGAAGGCCCAACACAACAGCAGGCACTTCAAAATAACTCTTCGGGAGCTGGTTGGAAAAGTCTGTTGTCCCTGAGACTTCAGCAGGAGTCAAGCTCTATCTCAAGCCCTGGAGATCCTTCACAAGTTGAATGAAAGTAGCCCAAAAGTCCTTTCTCCATTATTTGGCAGTCAGGCAACCACTGCACGCCAATCCCCGAAACAGCACTCAGCTTAGGGATAGTCTCCTCCTCTGGTTCCTCTCCTCAGCAAAGGTTTCTTCTTATTTCCCAAAAGTGATCTAAAGTTCTGGGGTCTGGGTCCCCCCTTTTATACACCTATTCTCTTCGTTCTCTGAAGGCAGAGAGGCCTTTGCCTAGTCCAAATTGGTTCTGGTCAGTCCTGGAGCACTTTGTTGACAAGACTCCTACTTTCCATTCACAGTGCAGGACAAGGACATCAGATGCACCACAGGAGGTGGAGCCAGCATTGTGGAGGGAAGGCACAGCCCTATTCAGATCCCAGGTGCAACTCCTCTCACCCATCCACATGCAGATCTCTCTATTTAGCCCTGTGCTGACTCACCCTGTCTCCTGGAATCCGCCAGCTCCTGTCACTCAAACTCCAGACAAGGAATACACAACATAGCAGAGGCAGGCTTGGATGGTTAGACAAGAAAATACCTACTTTCTAAAAGTGGTATTTTCAAACACAAAATGTTAAAACCAACTTTACTAGACGATGCATTCTGAGTTCAGGCATACTAAACTCAAATTTCTACCTAGTTCCCTGAGTCTGTTTGGATTATAAGATGTTATAATCAAACTGCCCATTCTTGCCTATGGGGAACAAGTAGCCTTGCAATAGTGACAAACAAAAATGGCTGTAATTCACTATTAGGACATGCCACACACACCAGGGCATGTCCTACCTTATACTTACAATGCACCCTGCCCATGGGCTTACCATAGGGGTGTCTGATATGAAGAAAACTGAAGGTTAAGGGACTGGCAAGTGGGTGCACTTGCACAGTCAACATGGCAGTATCAGACTGCACACAGGCTCTGTAATGGCAGACCTGAGACACACTTTACAAGCTGCTTCTGTGGGTGGCACAGCCACTGCTGCAAGCCTACCAGCAGCATTTGGTTTACAAGCCCTGGGCACACGCAGTGCACTGTACTAGGGTCTGACAAGTAGACCAAACCAGCCAATCATGGTCACTAATCCATACATCAATTTACAATAGGGAGAGCATATGCACTTTAGCACGGATCAGCAGTGGTAAAGTGCCCCGAGTCATAAAACCAAAAAAACAGGTCAGACAAAATACAGGAGGAAGGCAAAAAGTACAGAGATAACCAAGTTCAGGGATGACCCTGCAAAAAGGGCCACGTCCAACAGTCAGACATATCTTACAGGCTCAGGCAGCAAAGCTTGAGGTTACAGAGACGGCTCATTCCTTCCTCTCCAGGGCTGCACAGGTTACACAGGAGCAGCATTCAGAGAGCACAGCTACTTCTTAGGTCACACATATCTTACAGGCTCAGGCAGCAGAGCTTGAGGTTACAGAGACAGCTCGCCCCTCCTTGTCCAGAGCAGCAGAGGTTAAACAGGAGCAGCTTTCAGTGAGCACAGCTACTTCTTAGGTCACACATATCCTACAGGCTCAGACAGCAGCACTTGAGGTTATAGAGATCTTTTATGGTCAGGCATTTAAACATTATACTCAGGGGACAGTGACTATACAGGTTCAGACTAGTGACAGCAGATCTAGCAGACATGTTGCATGTCTCATGCTTAATGCAACAAACCTATGAATCAGGTTTAACAGATCCTACAAGCTCAGGGCTCATACAGAAGCCTGAAACCTCAAACATTATATATGTATGCAAGGGAAAGCCTTGCTGTCCTAGGCTGGTGAGTCAGACATCTTACACTCTATTAATTCATCTAATTCTATTTGTGTACATCAATGACCAACATGTGGCACTGGGTATTTATGGATTGATGGGGTGGGGAATGGGGTCTTGTGGAATAACTCTCCAAGTTTTCTAGTGAAGCCCAAACCTTTGCCTGGGGTGGCAGGTTTAAGGGGCGGTAAACTCCTTCCATCCGAGGAACCCATTTCACCCTAGCTTGATTTCTTTATTGATATATACATAAAAGGGATGAGCCTGGTGAGGTCAGGAATTGAGATGCGTCTACGCATATATCCACTGGAGACTTCGTGTACCTGGAATTATGAATAGTGCACAAGGAAAAAGCCAGTCTGCTCACACCTAAGTGGGGCAAAGCAAAGCCCCTCAGCAACGGAGGAACATGTTGACGCAGAGGCTCGTATAATAACGTGTCATTATTGGTAGCCAGTGGCAATAAATAAAGCAGCTCTGATAAATACTTCAGAGCAAAGGTTCAATACCTGTCCTTGGGACAAATGAGCGAAGTCAGAGGCAACAACATTCAGCCGGACACTCTTGTTATGTGATAAACCGCTGGACAAATGTACTAAAATAAGAGATTTTTAGGAAGAAATACAAAAGATTACACCAGACAAGGCACAGTCCACTCACTGAAGGGGGGGCTGATCCCTATAAAATGTGAAGGAGGAAAGCGTTGTAATCAGTGACTCTTGGACACTGACGACCTCTGAAGCATAACAGCTGCACACTGCCCAGCCCTGGCTCTGACCCACCCAGGACAGGACGCTGGGAGGACGACCCGCTCCCCTCCTTCGGGGCAGAGCAGGCCTGGAACAGGAGAGGGGGAGCTCAACAGAATCACTTGTTGGCCCCCATGCGCCCCTGCACAGCAGAGATAAGACCGGCCTGTCTGCGCCAATGCTTGATGCTCTCTGCTACCGGCTGATACACCGGGAGAGGGATAAATAATTCAGGGTGAGTGATCAATGGCGAAAATAAACCGCGGCGGCCCCTCAGGAGAGCCGCAGGTCAGAGTACATGGACAGGATTTATCACAGCTTTGGAAGTATTGAACAGGGAAGCCCTGTGCGCTGCTGCTGCCTGGAGCCGCGCGTGGAGAGGCTGCGGGTTAATGGGGGGGGGGGGCGGGGGGCGAGGGTCACTTCCAAGGGGGGCTCAGCACGGAAGATTATTACCTCTGGAGGTGCCCCGCTGACACCTTTCCAGCTGCAGGAGGAGGGGCACACACTGGGCATATTCTTTCTTCCACTAAATATAGTTTGAGCAATTAGGAACTGTTTTGTGGTCTACCCCCCTTGTATTTTCATGTCAGTGTGGCCTAGGGGTTTCCTCACAGAGCATGCAACACAATTAGGGGCATATTCTCAAGAACGTGTTGTAACTATCGCAAAAGTAAGTTAACGCAACTTACAACATCGCAGTCTATCGTGGGAAAATAACGCCTTGTTAACTAAGTATTCAAAACACGGAGGCACCATGCTATAGGCCTCCGACAACGCGTCAAATGTCCGCGATAAAGTCAACGCGACGCCGCAAAAATGCGAAATACAAACACCCCAAAATTTGCGATGAGGCCAATCGTGATACAAAAAGCTGCAAAAACCAGCGGCAGGCCTGCAAATCCCACACGTCTAGCCGGAAAATGCAGTATAATAACAACAAAAAGAACACACCAAAGACAAGCACAAGTGCGTAGCAACATGGATGCACCCGAGCCGCGTGCAAAGGCCAACGCAAGCCCAACAGACCCCCAGCAATGAACAATGGGGTCGAGGAAACCCAAGGAGAAGAGGGAGAGGAAGCCAGGGTGCAGTCCACAGGCAAACCAGACCAGCGTCACGGAGGTGACAGAACACTACCATCAACTGACCCACAATTGGACTACCGTGAATGCAGTCGGAGTGTCGAGGAGGTCAATGGAGGAGACCAAGAGGTGCTGGCGTGAAAACCAAACCAAGGACAAACCCGCCGCCAACAGGAAGGGAGCAATGGCGACAGAAAGTGGGAGTCTTGCGCCACAGGAGGAGCTTGTGGAAACTGGGGCCCCAGTCATCAGTGTGAAGACGGTGCAAGGAGTTGGGAGTATTGATACAGCTCGGGAGGATCTGACACAACAACAACAGGGTGAGGATCGACCAGGGACTGGGGGGACAGGGAGAGAAGGGCACAATGGCACACATGCACAATGATGTGTAGCACACTGCACACCAACAATGACCCTGGATCATGTCCATAATACCTGTGGCACACACACATAGCAAGAACAGCACATCCACATCGACGACAATGTGTACAATGTGCAACCACGACACTGCACAAAAGAGGGCACAACTGGGTCCTCTCATGTGCAGAAACAGGCAAATCATATCTAACAATAGCAGGAAACTGTGCGATGGATTTGTACGCGTACAACCTCACATCCGTCATGTATTCCAAATGTCCACTGTCCACCATTAAAATCCAGCACCTCACAAACAGTCACAATGTACATTGCCATACAGTCTGCATGTAAACAAAAACAATGCGCCAACATACATGTCAACACAATGTCAACATGCATCTCCCCTTCACATTGCAGAGTGGCAAAAAACACCTCAACAGAGCAGACCAGACAACTCATCAGTGATGCCGGAGCGGACCACCACACCTACCACACAACACCCCACAACAGCTCATGGGCATCCCAGGCAACACAACCCCAGGGCAGCCAAGCAACATAGAGAACCCAGCCCCTGCACAGACCACACAGCAGGAAACACCCACAAGCACACCTGGCTCACAACATGTCACCAAGGCACACATGGCATTCCAATGCCAGGTGTCAGAATTCCAAAAGGAGGTGGCCGAACAGGTGCGGGATGGGGTCTGAACCCATGGAAGACGAACTAGATCACATAAGTGGGTGTCTAATATCCTTCAGGGACCACATACACCCCATAAAGGAGACCCACACTGCTACAGAGACACATGCATATGCAAATTTCCAGTACAGAACCACGCCCAGAGGCAGGCAATTATCATTCACAATCAAACACCCATATTGGCTCTGCGTACGACGCCCTAGTCCACTCCTCTTATATATTGAGTGGATGACGATAAAGCCACAGGTCCAAGCTCTAAGCTGCTGCCTGCAGTGACATGTCCGCTGTACACAGCACAATGTAATGTCGTAGGGTCCAGGGCCCTAATGTATACAACATGACCACAGGGACACATGCAGATAGTATGTGGAACTGGCTAGGGGCACGTGTGCCCAGCATCTTTATTGGCAGGGCCACAGGTAAAGTGACGCCTGTGCTGGATATGTGTGGGGTGAGTGTAAGCCAGACCGCACAGAGTGGTTGGTGCTGGCAACAACTTGTATAGTGAACACCATTTAAACTGAAAATGAAAACACCAGCATAACAAAGTAACTACTGAGCAACATGGAGGTAGCCTGAGCAAGTTCAGAAGTCACCCAAAATGCAAACTGAAGGGTCTGTGACGTTGGGGCACTAGAGCTGAGCGTGCTCAGGTATACAAATTGTCTAGGAGTGTGTCCTGCGGGAGATACCTGATGCAGCTGCCGTGGGGTGTGTTATACCTGCATCATCTTCCTCATCATCGTCCCTGGTCTCCCACACTGCCTGAGGTGACATTGCTGCGTAACGTCTCTGCAGCACAACACTCAATCAGTAATGGATGATAACTTGCGGTGCACTGAGTTAGTGGCACCCGGAGGGTTGAGCAGGGTATCAGGCAGAAGATGGCATCCACGGCAGATGTGAGCACTCCGTTTGTATGCCAGTACCACTGTTTCGACTCTGGCAGATGACGGTTGGAGGTGGTCCTGGAGATGTTGGCATATGCCTCCTGCGGTGATGCGACCTCCGGGCCAGTCAGGACTTGTTTTGATGTGTGAGACCTGGTGGACCGCAGTTGCGGACGGAGGCAGTGGACTGCGCAGGGCCACATATACATGGCGTCGATGACCCCAAGGCCATCGTCTCAGAGGCCATCCAACATCTCAGAAGACTGGGTCCCTGACTTGAGCGGCACAGAGTTAGTGGCCCCAGATGCACAGCGGCCGGCACAGGCACACCGTCACGGGACGGTGACTTGCGGTCCACTGAGATAGGGCCATGCAGACTGAGTAGGTCCTCGACGATGTCCAAGGGGAATGTGATGGAGGGTAATGGGATGAGTGGAAGGTTCCTCCAGTGCATGATGCAGAGGGCAGTAGCCATCCGCAAGCATCAAATGGAGGAGTGGAATGCTACTGCCTTGTTTCCATCACCAATTTGGTATCAGCTACATGAGGATGAAAACTACCCCCAGTCCATAGACTCAGTGCAAAGTTCAACCAGAGAGGGTCCATGAATGTCGGGGCACAGACTTAGTGACACAGGGGCTGAAAAGGGATGCCGCCTGCGGTGATGCTGGTACAATGACATGTACCCCGCCATTGCTAAATCAAGACTCAGTCCCAAATGTGTGACCTACTCGAACACAGTGTAGGCCGTAGGCAGCAGTCAGCAGTGTCCCACAGCCACGTGCCGATGGCTCGTGATGCACAGAGTTAGTGACACCTGGGCTGTTCTCGGTAGGGTTCGATCACCTCCATAACAATAATCCTTTTTTCCTCCTGACTGCAACACGTCATCCTCATACACCTCTCCTTACGTGCTATGACATGTACTCTGCCTTTCAAATATCGATACTCAGTTCCAATTGTGTGACCTACTCGAGCGCAGCGTAGGCTGAGGGCAGTTGTCTGCATGAGCCCACAGACACACTTGGTTGTAATGCTATGCACAAACTTGGTGGCACCACTAGTCAAACGGAGTATGGTGACATAAAATCTGCCATAAAATGTGTCCTCAGCCAATGTGTAATCATGACTCAGTTCCAAATGTGTGACCTACTAGTCCGCTGTGTCAACCGGTAGAGTACATCAAAGAGAAATCAGTGCTGCGGGCCTGTGTCGTGGAAGCCGTGAGGGTCTGAGAAGGCTGCCTAGGTCCTGGACCTTGGCCTTGGAGCTTGCACCGGCACGTGGTGAGCCCTCTTTAACACACGCCGGTGTCAGCAGTTGAGCAGTGAAGCCTGGGTGCACAGGGGCAGCCAAGACGGGTCTGGGGAGCAGCGGCCCAGGGTGCAGCTAGAGCACAGGATCGCAGGCAACACCGCTCATGGCATCGGCCTCGTGGCGGGGTGAGAGGCACCGCTCTGGAAGTGACATTGGGCATTCCAGAAGAGAACCACGCCCTGAGTTACGTGCCTTTTATTCACACCCCTAGGCTGGCCTGGCGTATGCCGGGCCAGCCCACTCCGCTCACTCTTAAGGGGGATGTAACAAGCTAAATTTCCACGTGCTTCCCCACTGGCTAGGGTGACATGAATGCATCTAATGTCCAGAACACTCCAAATACCAGCAGTATATTTCGACATGGATATGTGTGTGGTCTGCATACTGCAGTCTGTCCAGCACATCAACGCCACACTTGGAATTGTGTGCAGTCTCATTCATGGGTCACTTGCCTCCTTCTCTCATGCCTGTTTCCCACATCTGCCCACAATCTGCTATTGTATGGCTGCAGTGCCATCCCATGGATGGGTCATGTACATGGCTGCCCCAGGTTCCCACCGTAAGTTGTGTTGTCGTATCTGGTGGGTGGGCCGGTTGTTGGGCATTTTGTATGTGAGTTTGGAAAGTGTGCATTCCCGGACTTGTGAGTTGCATGATTGTGTACTTGGGGTGTGTGGTGTGTTAATTTGTTTTTTACCAACGAGCAATGCATTTCCGTAGGTGCCATTCTGGTAGCGCGGGTTGGTGCTGGCCTGTCGCTAGATGTAGGAATCATGCATAATGCCTGGGTAGTTGGCGACGACATTGGTGGAGAGTCCCTGGTGGTGCGCTATTGCCTGGACATTGATGGAATCCGTGCGCTTTCTGTTGCGGTTAATGTGTGCAATATTGCCAGGGGGCACAAGTAGGACATGTGTGCAGTCAAATGCCCACGACAAGTGCGGGAAGCCAACTGTAGCGTTGGCACCTTACATGGTCTCCGGTTGTTCCTGCGCAGTGTGGGGGACGTATAGATAGTGGGGTACCAAGCTAATGGTGTCATCCATGACCGCTGTGAGAGACTTGGCTTGGGCTGGCTGTTTCACTCCCCCGACTCAGGCAGTTGTTGGTTGGAGGGTACCGGGGGCCAACAGATGCAGCAAGGGCAGCAGCTTTGTCTGATCTGGGATATTGGTTGTCTGCTGTGTTGATACTGTCAGCCTGTGGGCAATGATGTTCAGGATGCGGAGGATGGTTGTCCTTTTGAGCCTGTGGTGGGCAATGACATCCTCTTGTAAAAAGCAGCTTCTTTCTGAGACCACCAATGCTGCTCGGTGCAAACACCTTTAATTTACCTTATGATTATCTATCAAAATAACGAGGCAGGCGCTGGGCACTGGAAGGCAAGAAGTAGGTTTATTGCTCCAGAGGAGAGCACATCAACTCAGACACCAGGTTGCCTTCGGGAGGTACTCTAACTGCATCTCCGAGGCTCGGCCTTTTATACAGTTTTTGGTGCATTGTGTAAGTTTATTGGCATGGTAAAACATCTCTGGAATCCCCACCTCCGGCAGGTTCCCACACAAACCCAGCAGCAATTGTCCCCTACCCAGATCTAACAGATGATCGTTATCTCACAGCTGGACATTCCGACAGGATCTATAAACACGTGGGATCGGTCAGATCTAAGGGCCTGTGTCAATGATTAAATCAGGCCCCTTAGTTGGTGAAACAAGTCCTGCCGTGCGCGGGCAATAAACCTATGCCGGCAAGGGTCGGTTAGTGCCTGGGACCGGATCAAACAGCCAGGTGTGGGGAGGGAGGTTATCAAAAGGGCTTGCCTGCGCATGGAGGATGAAAGGACGAAACGGTTTGGGGCGGGAAGTGACTCCGGGGCCTTGTCATGATCACAAAGTTTTACAGCCCCGGTACTTAGTTCGGGCTTGGTCAGCGTGCTGGGGGATAATAGCGAGTTCAGGGTGAAACATAGTTGACCAGCAGAGTATGAAATGGCCGCAGTGTCTAAAATGGTTGCCGCTTACGCGCTCGTAGAGGCCCTCGCTAAGCAAGATGGTGCCGGCAATGTTTATGTTTGTCGTTTTCAGATTTACAGTCCTCCCTTTGAACATAACTTAGCCAGCTTGTCAGTCTACTTCGATGTCCATAATGTCCTGTATCTCTCTGTCATACATTACTCTCATTTTAGTTAGTCAGTTGTCCACAATCTTAGGGCACAAAGAATCTAGGCAGAGGGAGCAAAAAAGTGGTACACAGTGTATCCCCAAACAACAGCCACATATTGCCAATATTGGAACCAAGAGGATCATTAATATTTTCCAACCCCAGTCTTTCAAAATGCCCCCAAACCAGCTTTCAAGTGTCCAAGTCTCTGATTCTTGATGGATTTCTGATGCCAGCCTATGGAGGTGTTCAATTGCCTTGAAAACGGAAGGTGAGTTGTCGGAGACGTAAGTGCAGCAGCTGGCACCGATGATGCGGCATGTTCCTCCATGGTCCGCCAGTACTAAGTCTAAGACAATTCTGTTCTGTAAAGCCACAAGGCGGACCGTTTGGAGCTCGACAGTGTTGTTGGTGAGGATGCCAGCTGTGATGTTCAATGCTGTTTCTACTGCTTGAGATAGATGCCTGATGGCTCGGCTGTTTTCCATCGGACCCCATAGCGGAACAAGTCCCTTTGCTGCATCGAGGAACTGTGATGCGGCAGAGTCCACTTGGACTGTGTCTCTGGAGTGCCTTTCTCTGTGGTGTTCTGCAGGCGCTGTATAGGTTGGAGGCAGAGCAAAGGCGATGTAGCACGTGCCCCCCCAGCCTTTTGGGAGCCAGGTGTAGGCTTTGGTACCATAGACGAAGTACATGTTGGGTGATGCAACAAATGTAGGGGGGTCAGCAGTGTTCAGAGTTCTGGTTATTTGACAAGTGCTGTGACCCACGATCTTTGTCCTGTGACCTTCAATGCAGACAAGGCCAGAGACGTTCACCACAGATAGGGCCACTGTCAGAGTTGCAGCAGTTCTTTTCTTTAGATAGGAAAAGGTTGGGCTGGCTGGGTTGTTGAACACTTGCATTTCAACTCGCTCTTTGGAGGGGATGTTCATTGAAAAGGTTGCATTGGAGGTGTGTGGGCAAAAGGGAGCAGTCGTTCTTCCTGTTTTGTTCAGCCAGAACTCGTTGGAGAATTGTTTGATTGTCCCATCGGACGTGGCATTGTCTCTGTAGCTCTCTTGCAGGAGCATTAACCAGGTGAGGCAGGATCCGTGGACAGAAAAGGGTGAGGGGATGAAAGGAATGGAATGTTCAGTGGCATGTGGTAGCAGCCCACATACCCAAAAGTTGGTGGCATTTGCGGCAAGATTGTGCTTGTGCAACAGTTGTATGAAAGAATTGTTCCAGAACTCTTTGCGTCGTTCTCGGAGACGTGGTGATAGTGATACCAGATAGTGTTCTTTCTTGGTGGTAGGTTGCATGGTGGGTGACATTATTCCGTATGCAGGAGCACTCTCTTCAATGATCCAGACTGTGACCATTAGCAAGAGACAGGTGAGAGATGCCGCTATAAGTGCGATTGTCTTTGTGCTGTGCAATTTGGCAGTTTCAGAGTCTTTGCGGTTGTTCTTCGGACGTCCGGGATCTTCCATCATCTTCAAGAGGCTCGATGACTGGCAGGACCACATACTTTTGTCTAGCGTTTCTCCTGGTAGCATTTGTAGATTTAGCTACTGACCTGAGATTTTGACTCAGTTAGTGGCCTGCTTCGTCGGAGCACTCTCCTTTCGTCGATCTCAAGGTGTACCCCTTCTTGGATGACACCGTGGGGTCGGCAAACTCTGCCAGTTCAAGTGTCTCTGTTTGTGGGTAGCAACTCAGGGCTGGTCGATCTTTTGTCAGCAGCTCTTCTCGTACATCCACTTCTTCACCGCTTGTCAGTGGTGGGGAGACTTTCTTGCAATGATGAGCGTGTAGCCAGTTTCGCTTTCCTTCCACTTGAAGGGAAGTTTGGTGGTGATCAAGACTTGCCAGGGGCCCGTCCACCTGGGTTCCTGACTCTTCGTCCTCTGAACGTTTCTTGTCAGTACAAAGTCTCCAGGCTGGATATCATGTCCTGGGCCCCTGGATACGTCTGGTATGGCTTGCTGCACCTGTTGGTGGATAAGTGTTAGTTCGTTCGTCAATTTATACAGATAATCGGACATTAGTATGTCCGGGACATCATTAATGGAGGTAGGTTTCGGTGCCGCCCAAATGTTCATAGGCCTGCCAAAGACCACCTCATATGGAGTCAGTCGGTGTTTAGTTGGGGTGGAACTCATTGATAGCAATGCCAATGGAATGGCGTTGGGCCATTTCAACCCGGTCGTTGCCACTATCTTCGCTAGTTTCAGTTTGAGTGTGGCGTTGTGTCTTTTTACCAGGCCTGCTGACTGGGGGTGGAAGACGGCATGGAACATGTGTTTTACCCCCAACCCTTTCAGGATGTTCTGTATCACTTCTGCACTGAAGTGGGGGCCATTGTCGCTATATAAAATTCTACAAAGGCCATATCGGGGGAAAAACTCTTTCAGTAATAACTTTGAAGTAGCTAAAGCTGTGTTATCACATGTGGGGTATGCCTCCACCCATTTGCTAAAGGCGCACACGATCACTAGAACATATTTTAGACCATGGCACCTTTCTAGTTGGATGTAATCCATTTGGAGGACTTCAAAGGGGTGATCGGGGACTCCAAACCTTCCCTGTGGTACTACTGTCCCTTTCCCTGAGTTGTGTTGCAGGCATACCATGCATTGCTGTACTAGCCGTTTTGCCGATTCTGCTATCTTGCCGTTATGCCATACTCTGGTGATTAGTTCAGTCATGGGAGTAGATCCAATGTGTGCAGGTACATGTGCCATGGTCAGCATGGGGATCAGATAGGCATTTGGTAGCAGCCATTTATTTCCATTTGCAGTCCTCCAGCAGCCTTCCGTGTCTGGTCCAGGGAAGGCATGGCTTGGCAGTTCGGGCTGGACTGTTCCCATGAGGCACAGGGTCAGACTGATTTGCATATGGCCATGTCTGAACTGGGGTGGCAGAGTGGGCTAAAGAACGGTGATGGATTAAACCCAGATCTCTTGACTGGGTGTGAGTGTTTGATTGGTTCAGATGCTCCGTCCATCACCACCCCCTTTTGTACTGCTTTGTTCGCCATAAGTTCGCTGGGTATGCTCAGACGTGAGTCCCTTACTCACTTTGCCACTGGATTCAAGCAAGCCGGGCTGAAGACGGCTGAAATGCCAGAAACCGGTCCTCGGAAGCTTGTTTCTGGTCCAGGGAAGGCATGGCTTGGCAGTTCGGGCTGGACTGTTCCCATGAGACACAGGGTCAGATTGATTTGCATATGGCCATGTCTGAACTGGGGTGGCAGAGTGGGCTAAAGAACGGTGATGGATTAAACCCAGATCTGTTGACTGGGTGTGAGTGTTTGATTGGTTCAGATGCTCCGTCCATCACCACCCCCTTTTGTACCGCTTTGTTCGCCATAAGTTCACAGAGTATGCTCAGACGTGAGTCCCTTGCTCACTTTGCCACTGGATTCAAGCAAGCGGGCTGAAGACGGCTGAAATGCCAGAAACCGGTCCTCGGAAGCTTGTTTCTGGTCCAGGGAAGGGATGGCTTGGCAGTTCGGGGTGGACTGTTCCCATGAGACACAGGGTCAGACTGATTTGCATATGGCCATGTCTGAACTGGGGTGGCAGAGTGGGCTAAAGAACGGTGATGGATTAAACCCAGATCTGTTGACTGGGTGTGAGTGTTTGATTGGTTCAGATGCTCCGTCCATCATCACCCCCTTTTGTACCGCTTTGTTCACCATAAGTTCGCAGGGCATGCTCAGACGTGAGTCCCTTGCTCACTTTGCCACTGGATTCAAGCAAGCCGGGCTGAAGACGGCTGAAATGCCAGAAACCGGTCCTCGGAAGCTTGTTTCTGGTCCAGGGAAGGCATGGCTTGGCAGTTCGGGCTGGACTGTTCCCAAGAGGCACAGGGTCAGACTGATTTGTATATGGCCATGTCTGAACTGGGGTGGCAGAGTGGGCTAAAGAACGGTGATGGATTAAACCCAGATCTGTTGACTGGGTGTGAGTGTTTGATTGGTTCAGATGCTCCGTCCATCACCACTCCCTTTTGTACCGCTTTGTTTTCCTTGTCTTTGAGCCCCACCAGTGCCCACTCGGTCAGTTTGTCTGGTGTGCCTGTCGTTTGTAGGTCCCTTATAGTGGTTCTAGCGTCAGTCCATTTCTCAGCTTGTGAATTGGTCACGTACATTCGTGTTGTGGTTCTGTCCTCGGCTGTGGCTCAGGCAGTAATGTCGGCTAGTGCATTTCCCTGTCCAATGAGATCTGTCACTTTCTTATGTGCTTGGCATTTAATCACTGCTAGCTGCTTGGGGAGGAGGACTGCTTCTGTCAGGGCTGAGACTAAATCTCCATACAGGATGGGTGTACCGTGTGAAGTCAGGAACCCTCTTTCCCTCCACAGGAGCCCAAAATGGTGAACCACCCCAAAGGCGTATTGGCTGTCAGTGTATATGTTTACTGTTGTGCCAGCTGCTAAGATACATGCTCGTGTGAGGGCGATGAGCTCTGCTGCTTGGGCGGGTCGTTGGGCAATGCGGGCTGTTTCTAGAATGGTTCGGGCTGTGGTGACAGCGTATGCAGCTGAAGTGGTGCCTTCGGGGAGTTTGATGCATGAGCCGTCCACCCATAGTTCCCCATCTGACTCTGGAAAGGCAGTGTTCCTGAGATCTACTCTACTCTTTGTTTATTCATCAGTGAGTGTCACACAGTCGGGCAGGGGAGTCACACTAGGGTAGTTTTCGGGCAGGTGTAGCAATGTGGCTGGATTGAGGGTGGTGCATCGTTTCAAGGTGATGTGTGGTGCCAGTAAGGTTAACTCGTATCCTGTCAGTCGGGCACTAGTCAAGTGTTGGGTTTTGGTTTGGTTGCGCAGTGTGTCGACCGCACGAGGCACTAATACAGTGATTGGGTTGGAGAGCACTATTCTTTCGCTCTGGCGTATGGATACTGCTGCAGCTGCCACAGCGCGCAAGCACGCTGGCAGCGCTCTAACTACGGGGTCAAGAGTGGCAGAGAAATATGCACAAGGGCGTTGTTTGTGACCTATTGACTGTGTTAAGACGGACAATGCGCATCCCTCCCTTTCGTGTGTGTAGAGGGAGAATAGTTTGGAGTAGTCTGGGGTTCCTAGAATGGGTGCTGAACAAAGGGCATCTCGTAATTCTTTGAATGCTGACTGGCATTCGGGAGTCCAGGGGAGAGGTGAGGGGATGTCTTTGGCTAGGAGGGGGGAGAAGGGGTTTGACAATGAGACTAAAGTTCGGCAACCATTGTCGACAGAAAGAGGTGAGGCCTATCAAAGAGCGGA
This sequence comes from Lissotriton helveticus, assembly GCF_964261635.1. NCBI lineage: Eukaryota > Metazoa > Chordata > Amphibia > Caudata > Salamandridae > Lissotriton > Lissotriton helveticus. The sequence continues at coordinate 1,177,855,037 of NC_136072.1, read as the reverse complement.
CTTGTTTCCGATTCCTGGGGACGGGAGTATCTAGAATTGTGTGGATTCTGTCGGGTGTGAGTTTCCTCCCTTCCTTTGATAGAAGGTGCCCCAAATAGGTTACTTGGGGTTTGCAGAACCGTAATTTCTTTCGGAAAAACTTTGTGACCATTTTCGGCAAGGAAACGTAATAGTTGGATGGTGGCTGTGACGGCTATTGGAGGGGTGTCTGCTGCTAGAAGGATATCGTCTACATATTGTATCAGTGCCACCCCGTCTGGTAACTGTACGGCGTCCAACTGTCTTTTGAGCGCCTGGCTATAGATGCTTGGGCTCTCTGTGCACCCCTGGGGTGCTCTACAAAATCTATATGAGCGGGATCTTAGGGTAAACCTGAAAAGATTGCACCTGTCCTTGTGAATAGGTATGGAGAAGAAGGCGTTTTTGAGATCAATGACGGTGAAAGTGGTAGCAGTGGACGGAATTAGGGTTAGAATGATGGTGATGTCGGAAACTACTGGGTACTGTGGCACTACGATCTTGTTTACCTCCCGCAGGTCGATGATAAAGCGATATGCTTTCCTATCTCCCTCTTCTTGTCTCTTTACGATCGGCCAAATAGGACTGTTGCAAACATTGCTCACTACCTCTTCTACTACCCCTGCCTCTACCAGTGAGTGTATTATTTCTGTCAGTGCTTTCTCACCCTCTGGCGATATCTTGTACTGTGGTACTTTCGGTAGAGTCGCGTCTTGTCGTATGGTCACGTGTACTGGGTCAATCATCATTCGACCTACGTCTGAATCCGCCCTAGCCCACATATGTGATGGCAAATTGTCTAGTAGGGATGTATCTGTCTCAGAAATGGGATACATGTGCTGGGAGGGATTATGTCTCTGGTGTTGGTGGTTGTCATATAAGATGACCCGTACCAAGTCTGGTGAACATCTGATGGTTGCACGGAAATGCTTCAACAGGTCGAGACCCATAATGGCGTCTGGGGTGTTGGATGAGAGAAGGAATGTCGTGTCTATAACATTATTTTCAAGATTGAAAGGGATCGATCTGGACAAAGGGTTGGTGGAGGGCATACCATCAAATCCTATTGAAGTCACATGTGAGCCAGACAAGGGTGCCCTTGGGATTAGTCATTTGGATAGTGCACTACGTGTTGATCCTGTGTCTATCAAAAATGGCGACTCTGTGCCCAGGACCTTTGCGGTAACATAAGGGCCTTGCTGATCAACATAGAGCTCGACTGGATCCCTTCCTTGCCCTTTGCTGTCCTATGCAAAGTTGTATGTGTTGTGGTAATCTGACTGTTGGTTCTGATTCAGTCTGGGATGATCAAATGCGTTCGCTCTTCCTGGCCTTTCCTCATTAGCTTCATTCGTGTACCCTCTCCCACATCCTCTTCCTCTCTGTCCACTCACTATTTCCCTCGTCCCTCTGCCCCTACCGGTTCCCAACAGAAGTGGGCATTGGGACTTCCAGTGTCCGTATTCTTTACAAAACGCGCATTGATCCTGTCCTAGGTCGTGACGTCCTGTATATGGCGTCGATAAATTAATTCTGGGCGGTTGCACTCTAGGGGCATTCCGCTGGTATCCTCCCTTATATTGCTCCCTTCCTGTATTTACCCCTTGAAGTTGTCCTATCATTACTCGTTCCTTCAAGTCCTTCTTTTTCTTTTCTGTAGCCCTATCATTCTCATTTTTCTGGTGTTCATAGTACTGGGCCATCTGGAGGATGGCTGCTGGTTTAGAGGCTGCCCAACTGCTTTCGCTGGTCTGCAGCTTCTGTGATACTTCTGGCAGCAGTCCTTTAACCCCATTCCATGCTGATGACGGCCCCCATCCATCATGCATCATGGTGGGTGTGTGCTGATGACGGCTGGGGGCCGTCATGATCCCGTCCACTCTTTAAAACAGCCGCACAGCGCGAAAATTCACTGCGTATGCAAGGGTTAACATAATTCTGTACAAACAAGTGGTGTCCGGTTGCGGTGGACATGTCTTGTCCCCTGTAATCGGAAAACACTGTTTCGAACTTGGAGAAATACTCCGAGACATCTTCTTGTGGTTTCTGGCAACACGCTGTTACTATAGACCAGTCGATCTTTTTCTCCGGGATCATGGTTTTTACTTTCTGTACTATCTTGTCGGGGAGGTCTAATATAGCCTTTACTGGTTTCTGACCAGGGTTTCATTGTTTGTCTAGAACACCGGGTTGTTCCCAGGTATGATCGAGCAACTCTGTGTGATCTATCTTGCTAATTTGTTTCCACACATCTGCTGGCAGACATAGCCCAAAGAATTGGTCGATGTCGGCAAGTGTCATGATGGTTGATCCCAGAGCGGTTCCTAGCTCTGTATAAAATGCAGTGGGATTCTTTCGAAAATCCGGTAAAGATTTAAGGAACGTCAGAAGTCTTGTCTGTCCCATGGCTGATATACCCAATTGTAGACCACCCTTCCTTTAGCGTCCTGATGGTTTATATCGTCATTATTCCGTTGTCCTCTAGGGGGAACCTAATAAGGGGCTGCTTCTTTTATCGGCATCATGTTATCTGGTTTTTCTGTCGAGCCCCTGCCATTATAGATGTCTTTTCCTTAACTACCCATCCTTGTTCTATGAGATGGCGGAATACCTCTAGTGTATATGAGAAGAGTTCCTCCACATCACAATCGTTTTCGTCTCCCGTATATACTTTCCTATACAGAGCCATTAGTCGTTCGGGCCCTAAGTCCTTGTACTTTTCTTCGTAGGCTGTGAGAGTGTGGTAACAGAAACGTACAACAAAGTGTCGCTTGCGGTTCTCGACATAGAAGTTGCATATGCCGGTTATGTATTCTTCTGTCTCCTTCCTATCTACGAGGGTTTTAACTATATTATCAATGCCTGCTCGTTTGTTTTTACTCAATTGGGGGATTCTCTGCAACCCTTTCTCTTTTTATTCATCTCCAACCGACGTGTCTTTTGATGGGGTATTATGCACTAGGGATTTGGTTGGTGCAGAGGCTACGGAGACCCAGGTAATGGAGCTATCTCCGGCTATGCTTTGGGATTCCTAGCGTTGTACTACAGGTTGAGCAGGGGCATAAGGAGGTGGCATGTAGATGATCGGTGGACCTAATAACAAATCGTCATCTACTCTTTGCTTTGCCGGTAATTCAGGATAAAGAGTCGAGGGCGTTCTAACAGGGTATTGTCCTGAAATCTTTGACTCTTGTTCTTTTCTATCTGCTTCTCTTTCTTTTATTTCTTCTTCTAACTTTTTACAAGCTTGGTGAGCTGATTTTTGCATTTCCTTATCTGATCTAGCTTCGTCTCTTTTCTTTCATTGGGCTGCTTCTTTTTGACATAAACCAAAGCTGTCGAGCATAGCTGGTGTAGTTTTCTTTTTGTGAAGGGCTATTTCTAGCGCTTCCATTTTAGCCGGGTCGAAAGATCCCGTCAGTGGCCACTGATTTACCCGGACCTTCCTAGTGCGTTTATGCCACAGTTCGCTATAAACTACAGTGGCTAATCCATATTTTACGTACATGTCCTTATTAGGGGTGCCCTCCGGTGGTGCTGGATGACTGACCTCTAATAAACGGTCCGGTCCAAAACAATTACCAAATAACTTAGACATAACAGGCATGACGTATTTATCGGTCAATATAAATATCTCTATAGGGCGGTAGACAAAGGTCTGCACTACCTGTTCTTTGCTGTCTGCAAAGAGAGAGAGAATATTCCTATTCTCTGTTGTTTGCAAGCAGGGAATGTCTCAAATAACTTCAAAACGGGAATAGTAGTATTCGAGCTAACAATCAATCAAAATAAACAATCAATTAGTGTCGTTTTCATGACCTTACCTGGACCGTATGGACAGTTCTTCGTCTTCCCCTTCCAGTGCCCGTTTGTCCTCTCACTCCGATATCAGTGAGGCACTCCTGTCACGTCCCAGTCAGGACCGAAGGTCACTCAAGAGAGGTCTGTTCGGATCTGGTTAAGTTCAGGTTGATCGGCAGCCAGACAATGGTCCTCTCAAGGCAGGTGCACACCAATCGTTTACTCCGTCATTAGGACCTCTCTTACCCGACCCACGTGTTGCTGATGGGCCCCGCGTTCGGACGCCAATTGTAAAAAGCAGCTTCTTTCTGAGACCACCAAAGCTGCTCGGCGCAAACACCTTTAATTTATCTTATGATTATCTATCAAAATAACGAGGCAGGCGCTGGGCACTGGAAGGCAAGAAGTAGGTTTATTACTCCAGAGGAGAGCACATCAACTCAGACACCGGGATGCCTTCGGGAGGTACTCTAACTGCATCTCCGAGGCTCGGCCTTTTATACAGTTTTTGGTGCATTGTGTATGTTTATTGGCATGGTAAAACATCTTTGGAATCCCCACCTCCAGCAGGTTCCCACACAAACCCAGCAGCAATCGTCCCTTTACCCAGATCTAATAGATGATCGTTTTCTTGCAGCTGGACATTCCAACAGGATCTATAAACACGTGGGATCGGTCAGATCTAAGGGCCTGTGTCAATGATTAAATCAGGCCCCTTTGTTGGTGAAACAAGTCCTGCCGTGCGCGGGCAATAAACCTATGTCCGCAAGGATCGGTTAGTGCCTGGGACCGGATCGAACAGCCAGGTGTGGGGAGGGAGGTCATCAAAAGGGCTTGCCTGCGCATGGAGGATGAAAGGACGAACGGTTTTGGGGCGGGAAGTGACTCCGGGGCCTTGTCATGATGACAAAGTTTTACAGCCCCGGTACATAGTTCGGGCTTGGTCAGCGCGCTGGGGGATGATAGCGAGGTCAGGGTGAAACATAGGTGACCAGCAGAGTATGAAATGGTTGCGGTGTCTAAAATGGTTGCCGCCTACACGCAGGTAGAGGCCCTTGCTAAGCAAGATGGCGCCGGCAATGTTTATGTTTGTCATTTTCAGATTTACACTCTGGTGCTGGGTCTGTGAGGTTGGTGCGTTTCCTGAGGGTCGCTGTCTTTGTCTGCACTGCCTCAGTGTTGGTCCGAGGGGGCAGTCCTGCGGGAGGTGGCGGTGGGTGTTGTGGACCTGCTGGGGCTCAGAGCTGCATGTTCGTTGGCTCCATGGCATCTGTTGTTCTTCAGGTTTAGCTCTGACCTGGGCTCCCTTATGTGGTGCAGGCTGCCATCCGACTTTGCACCAGGTCAGAGCAGGTGTTAATTTCCTGCTGGTAATGCGTCTTATCACATTTTTTGTACTGATATAGCCTATCTGGCTGTTCGTTGAGAATGTTGCGGAGTGGTGTTGTCGCGGCTTTTGGCACAGGAACTCCTACTCTGCATCTCATTAGCGTTAGTTGCCGGTGTCATTTGTGGCGATGATGTTTGCGGCTCCTATCGGAGGTAAACTGGTAAAATGGGCTGTTAACACCAGCTTGTGAATAGGGTGATACATTTATCGCCACTATGGCTGCGATAAAGTGCTGTTAACTGGGTGATAAGTCCTTGAGAATGTGCCCTTTAGCCTGCACTGCTACCATAGTCCCGTTTGCACGAGGGTTAATGAGTGATTTATTTTATGTCCCACTTTTTGGTCTCAGGCAATCTCAAATTTAGGCATGTTTATCAGAAGTGTTCACAGTTGGGGGACTCTTCATCCTCAGATGGAGTCAGACACGAAGAAGTTCTGCACAACTGCAGGTGAGGCGTAAGTGCCACAGAGATGTCACAGATCAGAGCAAGGTAGAATGCATTGCATTGGAAGTGGCAGTAGGCAGAGCAAGGGTCTGTGGAGGGAAAAAAGAAGACATATGAAAAACAGAATAGCAAAGGCTGGATAACTTCTCAGCAGAGCTCAACACTAGCAGGTCAATGAAGGAAAACAAGGAGGTAAATTCAACAGACGACCTGGGAAAAACCTCAAGCAAGCAGGAGCTCATCGAGGGAACACAATACATCTGAATTGTGGAACTGAGGCAACATTGCTCTTGCCATTGTCCTGTTCCTCTTTCTTCACTGGCCTTCCTTCTCCTCCACTGGTCCCCTCCGCTGTAAGAAACTGGCTCTATATATATATACTACACTAAAATGATGTATAGTGTCTATAGAGTCCAGGCGACCCAGAGGTAGGCAGAGGTTAAAGTTAGATAGAACCTTACTCTCTATTTATGGTAGAGTGGTCGAGCAGTAAGGCAGTATCAGAGTACAGTGTTAAGCATTTGATGTACCCACTCATTCAGCAAATGAATTCACACACTCAAGAACTGAACTCTAGACCAATTGTTTTTGCATAAAAATATACTGTTGTTTATTTTTAGAACCAAGCAAGCCTGGCACAGGTAAGCATTATCAGGCACATGCATCAAAAGAAAAACCCAAATGCAAAAATCACAATTTAACTAATCTCTAAATTGCGATTACTTAATTTGCGATTGCATTTAAGGAATCGCAAATTGAGATTCCTTAAATGTAATATGCGATTTTGCTAATAGGGCGCGCAAATTACCATGAAGTAGAACTTCATGGTAATTTGCAAAAACTTTGAAAAATGCACTTTTGTTCAAAGTTTCGTGTTGCGCACACACATGCCCCTAGGGCAGAGGTCTTCAAACTTTTTTACCATGAGCCCCCCCTCACAAAATATTTTGAAGTCGGGCCCCCTCCAAACTTTTATGAAAAGACTGTAGAAAGCAAGAAGAGCAGGCCTGAGCACAGGGAGTGGTGTGTAGGAGATCATTTCATGGGCAGTTTTTTAGTATGTCATAAGCCACACTAAATGTGAGACTTTTAAGAAAATATACTACAAAACCTGAAATAGAAGAAAAAACTACTCCCGGCAGCCCTGAGTAGCAGGGTATCTCCTCTGACTCTTTCACCCCTTTCCCACCAAGCATGGCCATCAACCTAATTTTGAAACAGACTGTCTCTTTCAGAACAAATTAGATCCCATGTGTTTTTCGCCTCTTTGCAGCAATGGCTATCCAGCACGCCTCTATTCTAAAGTAAGACTGTCATAACTGTGAGCAGGGGGACCTTCACACTCTTGGGCAGGGCACCACTGCATCTGCCTCACTAATAAGAGCTAATGCCTTGTGAAGTAGGGCGTCTCCTCTGCCCCTTGTTAACCCACTATCCGCCTTTCTATCTCTGAGGCCTTAGCTAAGGTATCTCCTCTGCTTCAATGTTCTTCTCTCTGGTGCCATTGGTTCAATGCTCAAAGCAACACTGGCACAACAAGGGAGCATTGAGCCCTAATATAAGACAGAAATGATAGTAAAAAAAGCCATATTAGGGGCTTAGTTGGCACCTCACACCCATGGGACCCGGTGACACTGCACCTGCAGGAGCCATTGTACCTGTTTCTCTGCCCACACTACTGGGCTCTTTCTGATAGACCTGAGGCCTAAAGCAGGCTGCCTGCTCTTTTCTGTAAAACAAAAAGGAAAAGTCCCACATTTCGTCCCCTCTGTTGCTTGGGACCTGTTCCCTGTGCAGCATGGGGCCCCAATACCAACCAGGAAAATGGCTCCCTTCTTCCCCCTTTTTTGCTAGTGACATATCCTTAATTGGGGTGTAATGCCCCAGTTCCAATGCACCTGTTGCTTAATGGTAGTAATGGAAATAAAAATAAAAAAAATTATGAATCCACATTTCTCAAAACCTCCTTCAGAGCATCTCATTCAGGAAGTGGGACAGCTGTCTCGGTCCATTTGTGAATTAAAAAAAATAGACCATATATAGTGCTTTTTTTTTCAGGATCATCTCTGACTATCCATGGATTTTGATCTGGTCCGCTTTTTCCTGCGCCATTAGTCTGAGGTCCAAGAGGTCATGACAATCAAGGATCTGAATATGACCCTGTTGGCCTCCTTCTTCCCACCCTCTCTAATCACCTGAGAGGACATCTGAATGAAAACAGAGGTTAAAATTGGCAAGGTGTACGGGGACTAAGGTGTTTTTAATTTTGCAAAACAGTTCCCATATATTGTGTTAAAAGCAACAATGCCTGAATTGTTAATGGTGACCTGGAGTACTTGGAAGGTGCAGAAGGTGGGAGGTCAGGGGAGAGGGCTCTAAAGTGATTTAATTTAAAGAGTCACTTGAAGTTTCATGATGAGAAACATTTATAACTTTTTTTAAAGATAATGTAAGGATGCCGATTTTTAAAAAGTGTCCTTTAATGGACTTATACAAATGTCTACACTATGTTAGCTATTATGAAAATGTATTCTTGGGAACTATGTGTTTTCATAATATATACCAAATTATTGTATGCCAGCCTATTTTATGCTGGTACAACTTAAAAATAATTACTTAAACATTTTCAGGGTTTTCTGTTACTTGTTAGGACTTCAGGCCACTATAAATGCATGTCAGTATTCTGCACTGGGCCAAGTTGAATTCAGTTCTCTGACTCTGGTCTCACAAAAAGACATCTACAGTGACCGCATTAAACAAAAAAAATGTTTCATAACTGAAAGAGTGCATTTGCCAACAATTAATTTAATTTGCACTGATTTCTTTTTATATAAGGAGTTATTTAAGAGCAAGTTCAGTTTCTTTATGCAGTTGCCCTGAATTTAAAAAAAGTAACAAAATACTTCTCCACTACAGGACTCGGGAACACAATTGCTGGCATGACTAGTAATTTAAAGTCATGCAAATATTAGAAAAATCACATACAGCCCGCATTTCTTTGTTATTAACACATACTTTAAATAGAAAATGTTAAAAGCAAACACTTTAAAATGTGTTCTACTGCTGCCCTATTGACCTCTGAATGAAATCGAAAGTAGGTAGACAGAAAAGCCATGTTAAGAATGAATGCCGATGTCCAGGCCTTTGCAGAATCTTAACACGTGAACAGATGTCAGGCTTTCACCGTGAAAGATGGCACTCCTATCCTCGACTGCTTCATGTAAATGAGGACGGCCTGGAAACAATATAAACAAAGGAAGCGCTTTCAGGGCATCATCGTTAATTACAAGTACTTAGTGAAGCATTTGCGCCCGCCTGGGAATGCCTCCACGGACCCCCAGGGGGGCGCGCCCCACAGTTTGAAGACCTCTGCCCTAGGGCATGTGTGTGCACAACATATGTGCACAGATCAATTTTAGGGGTGCAACAGGGTGTGGAAAAGTAAATTTTGCCATGTTCTGTGTCCCTACGCCTCATCCATCATATGTTATGTGTGCATGACCAATATGCATATGTTATTCCCCATGTCCGATTAAAGACGCAATTCCAGTTGTGTCCACCTCTAGTATGTTAGTTTCCAGTCCTCGTGAATACTACGAATATCAGGCCTAGGTAAAGTTATGTTGCCACGTTTCTTAGTGTGCACGTTATTCCATTATAAAGTCCCCGTTTCCAGGCCTCAAAAGGGCCCGGACATCAGATTCAGTTCCTGTCTCCTGAAAGCCTCGCTGAGGAGCGATACAGCCCCCACCTGTATCCTCGACCCTCCACTTACTTCCTGCCTCGCAGTGCCCGGTGTAGCTTGGCTCTGCCTCTGAGTCTGCCAAAAGTATGTTATAGTTCCAGTTATCAGTTCAGTCCTCCTCCTCTGCATTCCTAAGCTACTGAACTGCATCAATAGTTTCCGTCATTGTCTAGCCTTCTCGTCTCCATGTTAGAGAAATACTGTATTTAATGGTCATTTAGTATTCTTCATCACGCATTTCATGTAGAATAATGCATGGTCCAGTCTTAGAATCGAGTTAGCTTTTCCCCTCATGACTTCTAGTTCATATCAACATGTTCCCTAAACATCAGATACCAGATAGGGTTTAGGTACATGTCGCTCCGACCCTCCAGACTCTAGTCTCTGCTCCTAGCACAGAGTTCGTAGCCCCCAGCTTCTCCTAGTAACACGTCATTGCCAGTTTTCGCGCACCATTAGGTTAGAGGTCCCGGCTCCTTAGGTAGCCCCCTCCTATGTTTCCGCCCATTCATGACATATTCTGTTACGTATGCATCACATGCCTAAGTATACTCCTAGTTACACCTCTTTTTACTGTTATCTTTCGCGACTGCTACGCGTCACGCCTTCTGCTCCACCCACTGCTACGCCTACTGCAATGTAATGCTATGTGTTTGCGCTATGTATATAAGTCAATGTATTGTTATTAAAAGTTAGCGCGCTCATCCCAGACCTAGCCCCAGCAGCTGCTGGGTCATCCTATGCAGGTTGTCCTGATCTTGTCCTTTGTGCTGTAATAAACCTGCAGAAACTCCTACTACCTCGAATCTTGACTCTTATTTATTGAGCTATCTGTTATGCTATAAGCCTAGTCAAAAATAGGGTATTATTTATTTATTTACCACATAATGGCGCCCGAATAGGGACTTGCCCTTTCCCCACGCGTCGGTGAAGCCACGCCGACCCCCTGACCCTCTGCAGTCGTGACGGAACCATACCGTGCACTGGCAGATATTTCTGCTCCAAGTATCCCTCAGGCCCACGGAGGAGACGGAGGAGGCGGTCCAGCATCCAAACGAGACGGTGGAGGAACGCGGCGAGTCCCGACCAGAGCCCAAGCCGAGAGTCCAAGGTCCGAGGTATCCGGAGGCCCACCTGTAACTGAAGTCCGAAGTCCGAGGTTCGTCGTCCGTCGTCCAGTCCAGTCCGAGGCCTTCCGTTCCGTGCTGCCCGGTGAGTACCATTGCTGGGGTAGTATCTAGACAGGACCAATCTAAATTGACTCCTGGTCCGTGGGGTGGTGGTGCCCAGACTCAAAAACGAAGTGTTCACCTAGGTGGATACGGGTCTTGATGCGTCCCTTTATGGGACCGGTATGTTCCGTACTGTTACAGCAGTGCATCCAGTAACTCTAGTCTGTTCTCGAGAAAATCTGTTCTATTTCTGTTCTCAGTATTCCAGGTAATATTCTGTTCGAACTGTTATTTATAATGTTCTTCATGTATTTTACTGTTGTGGTATGAGTGCGATGTGATTTCGTGTTTTTATTGTGTATTGTATTGTGTCCAGATTACAGTTCAGTTATGCCTATATTTTCCAAGCTACGTCAGTTAAAAACTAGAAAGGGTTTATTAGAGGAAGCAGTTCCTGTCCCGCCTAGGGACAGTCCAGGTCACTTTATGTATCAGAAACATGGCATAAGCGCCATACTGTATCTAGATTTATGGGTAGAGTATACCAAGCAGTTAGAAGAAAAGTATAGATGGCCCGTATCGGGTACATGGGATGCCGAATGTATCATGCGAGTAGAAAAAGCATTATGGAAAAAGAAAGCCAGACAGTCACAGAAAGATGCCATCGAGTTATGGCGTAAAGAAGCGCATAGAAGAACGGAAAAGGAAGTCAGAAAGTCAGAGTTAAGTAGAGAATCCCAAGAACGAGCCCAGGAAAGAGAATTAATCGAGATAGGTGAACAAGTCAAAGCCGAACAGTCAGACAGACAGAGGCATGCCCTTATTAAGGGTATGTATCCTCTCCTTGCCGAAGGTTTGCCAAAAGCGACCCCAGAGGCATCTAGTAATTTCCCGCCACCATTAGTTCCGACCAAGCTACGTCATAAACCGACCGCAGCTGATATTTTTATTTCGTCCTATTTGGACGACACAGTCCCAGAATATGCAAATCCTGTTCGCGCTCCGCCAGTCCCTGTAAATCAGGCACTTCCCGCTCCTCCAGACACCGGAGTACCTGTTACGGTACCCCCGGTCCAGCCTACAGTTCCATTTCCCACTCTGCCAGGACGTAGAGCCTCAGTAGACGACTCCAGTCTAGGGGCCGCAGGAGGAGCTACTCCTCAAACCCCGCCGCCACACAAGCGTTTATCAGCACTCGAATTACATGCTCAAGCACCACAGCGTACTCCTAAAAGTAATAAGTCTGTTACAGAAATCAGGCAAGCCCTTAACGAATGTGTCTATGATCCAGTTCCAGGCGAATATACTATGGTTTTATATTCCTTACGTGTAAGGAGAGTGACCGAGTATCTAGTCACCTTGCCGAATATGAAAGAAGATCTAGACAGAATATATCGTTTCATCCGTACAGGGGATGATCCAGAAAGTATTGGCGAGATTATGTCTCAAAGGAAAGCCGAGATTCAGCTCATGATATTAAAGTTCCTGATCAATTGTCTAATAAGAGAACAAGATTACCCGTCTAAAGATCCCGCCGAAATGAGAATCCTGACAAGGTGGAGTGATAATATAGCCGAGGGTAAGCACAAGACCGTCAGTGCCATGGAGAGTATGTACAAGAAAATTCGTAAAGAAATAATAAGGTTACACGAACAGCGTAAAGCAGCACAAGTAAGCGAGAAAGAAAGTATCTCTGATCCTGAAGAGGAAGACGAGAATTCCGCCAGAATAGCGTATGTAGGAAAATCCAGATTTCCAGATCGCCATTTACGCCTAGAACCCAAGTCTATTTTTCATCTAGCACCAGAACAAGGTTCTCTAGAACAAGTATTTCAAGTTACCGATCACATTCTGAAATCACGAATCGGTTATAGCGAATTAAGTACTATGCATGAACAAGAACTAGCCCGATCAGCAGTCCGATGGATTACTGATTCTACCACTTTTCCAGACGAAATAGTGGCACAAATGTTTCTGAAACTGCCCCCAGCCGAGCAACGACTGGTGGGTATGTATATGATCCAGCACCTCATTACTCTGTATGAGGGTCAACATTCTGATCCAGGCCCGTTACACGATATCCTGAACGAGTTACTCCAGTATAGATGGAGAGGTCTAGGTACCGATTTAATTAGTGTCATTCTAGAACAGCGCCACAAATATAGAACGTTCCTGAACCCGCATTTTGTTCATGTCTCACCCCCAGAAAATAAGCCATTCTACATAGACAGACAGAATCCGTTACGAGAAGTCCACCCAGTCCAAGGGGCGGGGGGCGTAATGCAACGAGTGTTTGTATACACTCCAATTTCAAAGATGGAACTTCTTGAAATGAAGAAATTAATCCCCTGTCATGACAAAGATCCAGCAGGGTTCCATAGAGAATTAAAAGACATGCTCCGTATGGGAGAATACACTTACCCAGATATCATTAAAATGTTAAAGGTCCTGTTACCCGCAGGGGTGTATGAAAAGTTGAAGGAAAAAGAATGGGAGGTGGGAGAGAAAAAGATCGATTGGGCAGCTCTAGAAGCTGAAGACAAGGCACGAGTACCAGGTACCGGTCTTGGAGATAAATGTAAAGAATTACCAGAATTATTGATTCAAGTTTTACCCAGATTATTGACAACTAGGAAGGAAGACTGGGATGCAATCTCAGCCTGTAAACAGAAACAAGACGAAGATATTAGTGATTTTTATTCTAGATTCGAAAAATGTTTCAGTATTAACAGTGGTCTCAAGACAAGTAGTGAGTCATACCCTCATCTTTTCGTTACCAAATTAGTCGAGAATTCAAGTCCACAAATTAAAAATCGAGTTTTGAAAGTCGAAAGCACCTGGTAAGCTAATACCCCGTCCCAGATGCTCCAGATGCTCCAGTACCACCAGAATAGAATCAGAGAAGAGCAAGAACACGAGAGAAAACGTATGAAAGACACGAAAATGAAAGTGCTAGTTGCACAATCTGTTCCTCAAGACAGTCAGAAGAGGGGTCCGAATCAAGCCAGTCATCCTGCAGCTCCCGTTAAAGGGAACTGCAATTATTGTAAACAGCCAGGTCATTTTATAAACGAGTGTGCAGTTCTGAAACATAACATAGCTACTGGTAAGACTAAAGAAAGACCACGTCCGCCTAGACAAGAACAAGTTTCACAGACTCCTCAGTCACAGAATGCACAACAGACAGTTCCCGCACCACAGCCTATTGCTGCAACACAGCATGTCACATCGCAGATGTATCAGTATGCACAGTCTGAGTATCCAGAGTATCAGTCATATTCATGAAACAGCCTAGAGAGGGAGGTAGGCTTGCCTCTCATCGAGATACCTGTAGATCAAGAAGGCCCCTATGTTCACAGTCAAGTATTAGGGAAAGACAGAAAGTTTTTGATTGATACAGGGGCAAGTAGGACCACAATTAGTCATGCCGAAGTTCCAGGGGCTCCGCTCTCAGGCTCAAGAAATGTTTCCCTTAGATTTTCAGGAAAACCAATAGTTAACGAGATATCAAAGCCAGTCACTCTAGAAGTAGGTCCATTGTCCCGTACTACTGATCTGTTACTTACTAAGTCATGTCCAGAAAATCTGTTAGGCATTAAGACACTGAAAGAATTAGGTGCAGTTATTTGCTGTTCCCCAGAGGGAATACGTCTGTTCCTACGTGACTTTAAGGGTCACTATGTATTACGAGATTTTGATTCAAGATTGTCTAATGTTCCACAGCACTTATGGGCGCAAGGTCCAACTGATGTAGGTTACATGCAAATCACACCCCATTGTGTGACTCTCAAGCCAGGTGTAGTGTTACCACGAATCAGGCAGTATAGATTGCCACCTGAGGCTGTAGCAGCCTTATCCAAAATTATTGACGAGCTCATGGCTCAAGGAGTAGTTGTAGAAACTGACTCCAATGTATGTAATTCTCCGATCATTCCAGTCATGAAACGTACTGATCCAAATGCACCCCCAGTATATCGATTAGTGATTGATTTACGAGAGCTTAATAAATGTATTATTCCTCAGTACCCAGTTGTCCCAGATATTTCTTCCCTGTTAACAGCCATTGATTCCGAAGCCATGTTTTTCACTGTCATAGACCTCAAGAATGCATTTTTTAGTGTTCCAATTCATCCAGACAGCCAGTTTCTTTTCGGATTCTGTTTAAATGGAAGGAGCTATATGTTTACACGCGCTCCTCAAGGTTTCACAGAAAGCCCTAGTATTTACAGTCAAGCACTCAAGAGACAACTAGACAATATTCACATGCCAACTGACACTGCCCTGCTCCAGTATGTCGATGATCTACTGATCACAGCCCGTTCTGAACGTGACTGTGAGCGTGCATCACTTACAGTTTTGTATTTCCTTGCCGAGATGGGGCACAAGGTGTCACCTTCGAAGCTTCAATTCTGTGTCCAGCAAGTGGTATACTTAGGACACTTGCTGTCCAAGAGGGGTAGGCAGTTGACACCAGACCGTATCCAGTTAATAGCGAGTCTTCCCCAGCCCAGAACCCAGAAGGAGGTACGTGCTTTTATCGGCCTTACCTCTTATTGTAGACAATGGATTCCCCAGTATGCATTTCTAGCCAAGCCACTGATACAGTTAACGACACAGGAGGCAGCCGTATCGACTGTCCTCCCTTGGACATCTGAACATACACTTAGTTTCAACGAGTTAAAGAAAGCCCTATGTCAAGCTCCAGTTCTAGCTACACCGAACTACAGTAAGCCTTTTACACTTTTTGTTACTGAACGCGAAGGTACAGCATTATCTGTTCTCACACAAGATCAAGCAGGACAATACAAGCCCTGTGCTTATTTTTCGAGCACATTAGATCCAGTCGCCCAGGCGTTGCCTGCGTGCCTCAAGTCAGTTGCAGCCACAGCACTAGCTATCAGACAAAGTGATTCCATAGTTTTAGGGCATTCCCTGACCGTACAAGTCCCACATTCAGTAGAAGTTCTTTTAAACCGAACACAAACTCAGCACTTGACAATTGCACGTTTAACAGGTTATGAATTGACACTGTTCCAGCCACACATAGAAATCAGACGCTGCAACGTCCTGAATCCTGCTACACTGTTACCATCAGTTAATTCAAATCCAGACACACATGACTGTGTGGAAGTAGTTAACATTACGACAAAGCCAAGACAAGATCTGACAGACATTCCGTTATCAGATCCTGACCTGACACTTTATGTGGATGGTTCATGTATGAGGACTAGTACAGGAGAACTAGTCGCCGCGTATGCAGTGACTACTGACACTGAAGTTATTGAAACACACCGTATTGACACCCTGTCCGCTCAAGCAGCAGAGCTAGTCGCTCTGACACAAGCCTGTATACATGCCAAGAACCTGAAGGTTAATGTTTACACAGATTCACGTTACGCATTCGGAGTTGTACACGACTTCGGAGTACTCTGGCAGGAGAGAGGTTTCATGACTTCTCATGGAACCAAGATTCAGCATGGTCTCCTTATTCAAGCCCTGTTAGATGCCATACATTTACCGACATCCATTGCTATCATGAAATGCAAAGCACATACGAAAGTTACAGACATTATTTCCCAAGGTAATGATCTAGCAGACCGCACAGCCAAGCTTACAGCACAGACTCCAGACATTCCAGTTAATCAGACACATACTCCAGATCCGATTACATGCATGACAGTTAAGGACCCTACACAAGATGTCATAGATATACAGTTACATGCTACTCCCGATGAAATCAAGAAATGGTCTGAACAAGGAGGGGTCCAGACAGATCAAGGATGGTTAACGAAGGGTAGAGCCACATGGTTTCTCCCCGATTCTATGGTTCAAGTCATTATCAATACCGCACATAGTCCAGCACATTTAGGAGAAAAAGCTATGTTAGACAGTATCCAGAACATTTGGTTCAACAAGCATTTACGAGCTGCAGCCAAGCAGAAAGTCCGTACCTGTATGATATGTTGTCAGTTTAATCCAGGTAAAAGTGTCCCGGTGGAACAAGGTGGTTTCCAGCCCCCTGACCACCCTTTTGAGGTCCTCCAGATGGATTATATTCAGATGGAGCGATGTCGAGGTCTCAAGTATGTCCTTGTAGTTGTATGCGCCTTGTCCAGATGGACAGAAGCATATCCAGTCCCAGATTACACAGCCGCGACCACTGCCAAGCAGTTGGTTCGTGAATTTTTCCCTAGATACGGACTCCCTAGAGTCGTATATTCTGATAACGGCCAGCCATTCTCATCTGAACTCATGAAGCACGTTTCCCTTTTGTTAGGGTACCAGTGGAAGTTTCATTGTGTACGCCATCCTGAAGCAGCCGGTCTCGTAGAGAGACATAATCAGACTCTGAAAATCCGTATTGCAAAAGTCTGTAAAGACAAAGGTGTGGACTGGTTAATAGCTCTGCCAGTCGCTTTATTTTATATGCGCATGGTCGCACATTCCAGATCAGGTCTGTCCCCGTACGAGGTCGTATTCGGCCGCCCCCCTAACATGTGGGGTACTCCTAGACCCCGAAGTATTACCGATGTTTCATGTAATATGCTGACAGATTACCTAGCTTCCTTGATGTCTGCCCTCAACTCATGTCGTTCACAGGTTGCTGCCGCATTTCCAGACAATACCGAGGTGGCACCGCACGAGATCGTTCCAGGCTCCCTAGTGATGATCAGAAATTTTGACAGATCAAGTCCGCTGGAACCACGTTGGAAGGAGCCACGTCAGGTCCTCTTGACCACCCGAACTGCCGTCAAGTTGGAAGGCAGGAAGGGGTGGGTCCATCTTTCTCATGTAAAACTTTTCAATGGATTGAAACCCGTCTCCAAGAACATTTCCAAGGATTTCCAGGATTCGAAGGACTGCCAAAACATTGTTTTCAAGGACTGTCCCGCGCAAGACATTATTACAACCCCTCCCTTGTTAGAGAAAACTCCGCAACAGGAGTATAAGTTAAAGCTCAGGTCTAGTAAACTAAGTCAGTCAGTTTGATTGTATAAGTCCTCCCCTAGGTGAAACGGTTAGATTGTTTCTGACATGTATAAAATAGACCCCCATAGTGAGAGAGTCAGTCAAAGTTCAATCAGATGTATCGTTTTTCTGAGTTTCGTATTATTCTTCAGCATAATGATTTCCTGCACCAGCTATGCCTTCTATCTGTATTTCCCAGTTCCTCATGTAAATATGTCTGCTAATGCTACAGTAGAGCACACGTTTAGTGATCTGCCTCCTCACGAATATTCTTACCGCCTCGCTATGCGCAACAACACATTCATCCGTATGTTACATTATTCACACCAGACCAGCAATGCCACTAATTGTTGGGTGTGTGGTCGACTCCCCCCTTTCCAGACACCGAAGGGAGTTCTGCCACTCTTTCCTTATCCATTCTCACATAATGGTTCGTGTGGAGCATGGTCCACGTTAACGTCATCCTCAACAGATATGTCTTTTCTTAACAGTACATGTTTTCCAGACAAGAAAGGTTTCCCCCACAGAACAGGTTTAGATCTAGAAAACGAAGTATATAATTTAGGAAATTATTCGTCGAATTTCATGGTCCTGAATGTTCAGTCTGATACTACTCCAGACTTACCTGCTATTTCAGTACTACCAGTCAAAGGCGAATTATGTGTCCGTAGTTATGGTTCTGTACACGTAGGTCATAGTGAATGTACTACTGTTATCAAGTATAGTGACAGTGGGAAATCTATTTTCAAAGCTTCACGTCATTCTTATTTTATTTGTGGTCAAACTGCATATGTCCGTCTGCCCCTCGATTGGGAGGGAACCTGTTACATTGCTTTCCTACTGCCACCTGTTTTCCTAGCCCCATCTGATTATCACAGAAACACACATCTAGTACACATTAGACATAGAAGGGAGTCCCCAATTGTCGATTATACTGAAACTACTCTAGAACAGTATACAGATTTCAATAAAGGTTTCTTCTTCTTCGTAGGACCTGTCCAGAATAGTAAACTGATCCGTAGGTTAACAAGAACCCTTGAAGCTGTAGTAAATGAGACTGCCTCTGCTCTAGGTAACCTAACCGAAGAACAATCTGCTATGAGATTTGTTGTTTTGCAAAATCGTCTCGTCCTTGACGTCATACTGGCCGATAGGGGCGGGGCCTGTAGAGTCATCGGATCTAGTTGCTGCATTTTCATTCCAAATAACGCGCCGTCTGTTTATTCAGCTATAACCAGACTCCATAAAATTGCCCATCTGTTACATCAAGATCCAGGCACCTGGACATGGTCAGGTTGGTTCTGGAATATAATTTCCGCATGGGGATGGAAAGTCCTGTCTTTTCTAGGTATTGCAGTAGCAATCATATTTAGCTGCTGCCTCTGTATACAATGTGGCCCTGCGATTTGCAGCATGTGTGCTACCTCTTGTATTCCTAGTCCCAAGCCCCGTTCTAAATCCCGTTCCAAGACAATTCGAGACGAGCAAATGGTACTGTATGAAATGATAGATGGTATCATGAAAATTGATGTTTCCTGATGGAAACGTAGTGACAAGGAGGGAATGTGGAAAAGTAAATTTTGCCATGTTCTGTGTCCCTACGCCTCATCCATCATATGTTATGTGTGCATGACCAATATGCATATGTTATTCCCCATGTCCGATTAAAGACGCAATTCCAGTTGTGTCCACCTCTAGTATGTTAGTTTCCAGTCCTCGTGAATACTACGAATATCAGGCCTAGGTAAAGTTATGTTGCCACGTTTCTTAGTGTGCACGTTATTCCATTATAAAGTCCCCGTTTCCAGGCCTCAAAAGGGCCCGGACATCAGATTCAGTTCCTGTCTCCTGAAAGCCTCGCTGAGGAGCGATACAGCCCCCACCTGTATCCTCGACCCTCCACTTACTTCCTGCCTCGCAGTGCCCGGTGTAGCTTGGCTCTGCCTCTGAGTCTGCCAAAAGTATGTTATAGTTCCAGTTATCAGTTCAGTCCTCCTCCTCTGCATTCCTAAGCTACTGAACTGCATCAATAGTTTCCGTCATTGTCTAGCCTTCTCGTCTCCATGTTAGAGAAATACTGTATTTAATGGTCATTTAGTATTCTTCATCACGCATTTCATGTAGAATAATGCATGGTCCAGTCTTAGAATCGAGTTAGCTTTTCCCCTCATGACTTCTAGTTCATATCAACATGTTCCCTAAACATCAGATACCAGATAGGGTTTAGGTACATGTCGCTCCGACCCTCCAGACTCTAGTCTCTGCTCCTAGCACAGAGTTCGTAGCCCCCAGCTTCTCCTAGTAACACGTCATTGCCAGTTTTATCGCACCATTAGGTTAGAGGTCCCGGCTCCTTAGGTAGCCCCCTCCTATGTTTCCGCCCATTCATGACATATTCTGTTACGTATGCATCACATGCCTAAGTATACTCCTAGTTACACCTCTTTTTACTGTTATCTTTCGCGACTGCTACGCGTCACGCCTTCTGCTCCACCCACTGCTACGCCTACTGCAATGTAATGCTATGTGTTTGCGCTATGTATATAAGTCAATGTATTGTTATTAAAAGTTAGCGCGCTCATCCCAGACCTAGCCCCAGCAGCTGCTGGGTCATCCTATGCAGGTTGTCCTGATCTTGTCCTTTGTGCTGTAATAAACCTGCAGAAACTCCTACTACCTCGAATCTTGACTCTTATTTATTGAGCTATCTGTTATGCTATAAGCCTAGTCAAAAATAGGGTATTATTTATTTATTTACCACAAGGGTGTCCTTTTAACACCCTTGTACCCTGAAATTGCATGAGCAATTTGCGAGGATCTATTGGTACTCACTAATTGTGCATGCAATTTCCCATTCATTCTTATGGGCCTAGGAATGAATGGGAAGCCATTCCTTATTGCGAGTGGCAAATAAGGAATGTGTAGGAATCGCTATTTTTACAGTGATTCCTACATGCATAGGCTTTTGCGAGTCCTTAATTGCGATTCCTTAATTATCGCAATTAAGGACTCGCAAAATCCTACCTTGATGCATGTGCCTGTTAATACTTTTCAGTAATAAGTTACTGGATTTAGAACAGTTTGAAAAGGCAATAGAAATTGTACTTTGTTTGATTTACAGAGGAGCAGTAGTTTGCAACACTTAGCAAATACAGTACATTGAAATGAATAGGCTTTTTCAGTAAATTACAGGTAAGTTACTTTTCTTTCACGTTACTTTTCTAACTCAGTGCTGGACACCTAGATTCAGCACTGGCACAGGTCCTGCAAACAGGTGAGTAAGCACGTTTTGGTTATTTGTGCTATTTTTAAGGAATATATTTAGATTTCAAAACTCCATACTAAGAAACTTTTTGGAGAAAAAGCGTCAATATTATCCTATGGAGGGAAACCAGGTTAATGGTTCACTGGTAAGTAATCGACTGTGGGAGTTAAGGTTCTGGGGTTAGACTCAGGGGTTCCCCAGGGTCAGTGATGCACTGTTGTTGCACCCTCAGCGGCACTAGGGCAGCCGGGTGCAGAGTGTTGAGGCCAAATGTTATCCTATGGAAGATAGGGGGTCTCCGGTTGATGGCTGCTTGCAACCAGGCCACAGGGTTGTGGGAGCAAAGCTCCTAGGGTTTAGCTCAGGGCAAAATGGGGACCAAAGTAGCACCAAAGGTGCACCCTCAGCGTCACTAGGGTGGCCGGGAGCAGGGTGCTGTTTTGAGGTTGAGTGCCCTGTTGTTTCCAATGGAGAACCTCCAGGACAAAGAAAACACTTCAGGCTCGGGGACGAGGATCTTCCAGGAGCGACCACCACTTCGAGGGGTGAGTTGGGATGTTGTGGGTTGGTTAGGCACTGTTGGTTGAGGCACACAAGGCCATTGGGTGTCGGGTGCAGGGGTGGCTTGGGACATCGGATTTTCTTACCCGCTCTGGTCGCGGTAGGGGTGGCCCTCTGGATTGAGGCTGCATGTGTCATCTGGAAGCTTGAGGTAGGTCAGGGGTTGCCGGATCTCGGGTCAGGATCACCAGGGTGACCTCCTCGTGGTGTTTTTACACTCAAGCTCGGACAGGTTGCGGCCTAGTGCAGAGTGGGCTGGATTCGCGGTCTCTGGCTGCCACCAAAAGCTGCAGTTTGAACAAGTCTGGTGTTCACAGGAGATTTCAGTCTTTGAAATGAAGGCAGGCAGGTCCTCTGGGGTTTTTGCAGGAGCAGGTTCGAGGGGAGACAGGCGGGTACGGCTGGGGCCAACTCAGTGGGCGTCGTCCTCTTGGTAGCTCTGCGCGGCTTTTCAGTCCGTCTTCTTAACTTTTTTTCTTGTCAGGCTGGATCTGAGGAAGTAAGGTTCAGGGTGTCCCCTAAATACTAGATTTAGGGGTGTTACAGGGAGGTAAGGGCAGGGACCAATGGGTCCCTTCCCTGGGGTGGGTACACTCCCTATTCTGCCACTCTCTAGTGGGAGGGGCGGCAGGAGCCTGTCCCTGGTTGACTGGGTCCCCCCATTCTCAAGATGGTGGGGACTCAAGTTTGTGCTTCACCTCGCCTCCCACACCTTAGAGGTGGAGTTGGCAGAGGTGGGCACACATATCTTCCTCACTTGTTTTTCCCGCTGGTTCTCCTGCCCAAGGTGGAGGGTAGAACCACTGGGGACCAGTTGCTGAAAGCAGCAAATGGTCTGGAGAGGCTCACAAAAGCGGCATGCCTTTGAAGCTTCTCCTTCGTGAACCCTGTCCATCCTGAGGGAGGAGGCTTGGCACCTCGTCCCAGGAAGGCTATTGTTTCAGGCCCCTGAGAGCAGCAGCTCTCGACCCAGGGGTCCAGAAATATGTCTGGTTGTGGCAGCCTAAGCAGCCACTCAGTTAGGTCGTAAGAAGTTGGTCGAGTTTCAGGGGCCAACTCCAAGATGCCCTCTGTTGTGCATTTTACATTAAATCCCACACTGGCATCAGTATGGGTTTGATGTGCTGAGAAGTTTGATACCAAACTTCCCAGTTTTCAGTGTAGCCATTATGGTGTTGTGGAGTTCGTAATGACAAACTCCCAGCACCATATACTCTTAATGGCAGCACTGCACTTACAGTGCCCAGGAAGGGCCCTGTGTACTGTAGGGGTACAGGGCTCATGCATCAGTACCCTCACCACTGGAATAGGGCACCCAGCTAGAGGGCTGACTGATGTATGCCAGGGCATTGGTTTGTGGGCATGGCACACTTTGATGGAAGTGAGAAGCGGGAGCAGCATGCAGTTTATCTGTGGGAAGATTGCAGCGCATTTTTAAATATGAAAGGTCGATTTGCCTAGTGCCACGAAACCCCCGAAGAAGTGATTAATTCCCGAAATGCATTGGGTGACTGGCAATAAAAACGTGGCAAAAGGAAACATGGATTCTCCTGTGTATTTTTCAAGAGTCAAAGAAGAAAGACAATGAATATAATGGATTGAAATAAAACAGTTTGAAGAAAGGATAAATGATTTATGGATAAATTTGAAGAATAATTAAAAAGTGGATTACGAATTTAATTCATTAGATTCATAGGTTGTGCAGCTACACAGAGACCTAAATGTGTCTCTCTTTTGGTTTACACTTTGATGTGTGCCATGTCGACTCTTCACTTTGTTCTGCACCAAGACATGCAGCCTGCAAAGGGAGTGTGTGAGTGTCAGGGTACAGGACCTCTAAGGGTGGCACAATAAGTAATGCAGCCCTTAGAGGCCTTCTCTGGCCACAGTGCCCTGGGTACCTGTGGTACCATTTACCAGGGGCTGAAATGTGGCCAGAGATGACAATTTGGTTAGTTTGGGGAGAAAAACAGAGGCCCTGGGAACCTGATTGGCAGGGACCCAGGGCACATCAAGTCAAAGTGCATCAGCAGTCTGGCAAAAAGTGGGGGTGTTACTGCAACAGAAACCCACTTTCCTACACCCGCCCCCCTAAATCTCTATCCATTTCAAAGGAACGTGATGCAACATTGCAGCCATTTTGAGGGTATGAAAACATAATTTTCTATATTTTCAAGATGGTCGCTGTCTCACATCAAGCCATTTAGCTTGACTTGGTTCTCCTGGGCCCCTCTAAAAGTCTTAGACACATGTGACCACAATCAGTGCTTAGTTTGTAAAATATAAGTGCCGTGGCCCAAACCTGTGCTCAGAATCTGCCATCAGCAGTGCACGCACAATGGGAGCTGGGGTGTGCCTGAGTGGGCTACCACTATCAGGATGGGAGAGCTGGGACCAGCCTCACTTACACCTGAATAGGCTGTGTCATGCCCATGCACAAAGGGCTGCATACCACCTGTAATCAGTCTGGAGCCAGGGCTGGCAATGCAGAGGATGTGTACACATCAAAGTCCTGCTTCTAGAAGTTTCTTCCCCACTTCAAAGGCACACGTGTGTATAAAATACTCAGCCAGGAAGGACAGTTTCCCTGCTGGACCCCTGCTTTGCTGTGCTGATGACCTGATGGTCTGCTGCCCTCCTGCCTGGGTAAGAAAGACTGTACCTGCATCACTTGACCCCAGAAACCAGAGTGATTCCAAGGGCTAGTTGGCAGGCCTCCTGATCTGAAGCCTGGGGGACATAATAGGCGTCCAGCCCCTGCACCTGGATTCTGCTTGGACATGTTAGTCTACCCTACAAAGTGTTGCCACCTCAGTCCTGGACCCTTAAAAGTGGGCCAAAGGTGCTTGATAACGGAACTGATGTATCTTCTCTGCTGAGCGATGCATCCCGAGCAGAACTGACACATCTTCTTGCCTAAGCAGCGCATCCCTGAGCAGAACTAACCAATTGCCAATGCTGCATAGATTGGACCCATCACAAAAGACTCACATCACTGCTGCCACCCACATCTTGGGACCGAGGCATTACCTTTGGAACTGCCCCTTCGTAAGACTGTTACCAGTGCAATATCTTTGCATCCCTCGTCGGCGGCAGCCTCCACAACAACGCTAAAACTATGCATCGCAACTTCACCACTCACTAGAACTGACACATCGCCCTGGATGTGCCTCGCATCCCCCACACTGGCCTTTGCATCACAAGCCCCGTCAACAGGATCCTCAACATTGATGCAACAGCACCTCACACCGCAGCCTCGTAGCATCTCGGAACCGACGCATCATCTCGGCTGTGAGACGCTACTTCAACACAGATCTACACAATGCTCCGCAACCAGGATTTAAGGTCCATTGTTCAGGAGGCCTAACTTGGTCTCTGTAGCCGGCCCGCACTTCATCATGGTCGGCCTGGACTTGAGACTTTGTCCCAGTCTGGCACGGTCAGATATCCGCTATTAGCCCTTTGTGCTTTTTGGCACTATATGTCACCATAAACTTTAACATTCAATAACTCTGGTTCTACTGATTGGAATTTTGTTGTTTTGCTCCTGTTTTATTTATTAAAACCTACTCTATTTTTGTAAACCTGGTGTGGGATCATTTTGTGCGGTATAATAATAATAATAATCTTTATTTAGATATAAAACAATATCTTTAAAAGTTTTTCACCAAATCACATTGTGTACAATTTTGTATGTAAAATAGTTAAAAACAAAGAACCCATGCGGGCACAAAAAACAAAAAAATAGAAATGTAAACTGTTTTGTATAACATGACCTAGCGTCTCTCGTGCGGCTCCCGTTATATTCAAATGATAAAATCGAACCATAAGCATGCACGCCACAGAATTTCAATTTGAATTACGACCCTCATAATCGTCGGAAAGTCTATTACTATACATTATTTGACGTAAATGATGGGTGGCAAAGCCAAGACAGTTTTCTTTGTATTAAAATTGCGATACGCTTGCTGGATAAATTTAGCAAATTTTATGTTTAAAACAGTATTATCCGTAGACAGGGCGGCAATGATGGCATGCCTGCAGGTCCGAACTCCCAGCCTATTCCAGTCTGACTTGAGCATACACCTGCGTTGTGAGTTGAAGGTAGGGCAAATGCAAACCACATGCATGATTGTTTCTACTGCTAACCCACACCCTCTGCAGGTTGTGACCTCCTCCGTACGACGCCAAGTGGGTAGATTTTGAAGGAAGCGCCAGTCCCCCAATCTTAAGGCTATAAAACTGCCCTTTAAATAGAGTGAAAAAGTGGTGGAAAAATACATAGCGGGGATAGTCGTTTGTAGGAGTTGACTACTGCCCAAGAATGGCTGCGTTTCGTAAGGAGAGCTTTGTCAGTGGCGAGAGATGCCAATCTCAGACATTTTTTAATTGCCTTTTTAAAGGCAGACTGGCTAGGATTGAGGGACCAGAGGTCAGCAGCTGACATTTGGTGGATATAGTCCTTAAAAAGACAGCCAAATGATCCTCCTGGGTTGCTCTCGTTGATTTCTTTCCAGACTAGGGATTCTAGTGTGCCTGGTTCAGCCTGTCTTAATTTGTGGCAAAGCTTAAGGTATGTGCCAGCGTTAGAGGCTTCGTAATTAGTTAACCCCAACTCTAATCTGATCTGTGCAGGGGATGCAGAACTTGGCAGATGGAGTACCTTTTTGTATATTTTGGTTGTGTGTTTGTTTAAAACAGTATTCATTCTACCCTTAAAGATCTCTATACCATATGATAGAGTAGGGCCGATCTTTGCTCTTAAAACTTCCAGTAGGAGAGAGAGAGTTGGACCAGAAAGTTTCTTGGACAACTTAGACAGTGATACCACAAGTGCCGTGGCATTGGCTGTGATCACATTACTCTGTTTTATAAAGTTGCCCCTGTGATCCAAACAAACACCTAGGTATTTATATGATTGGCCGGTGGTAAGGCTTGTTTTGTTAAATGACCAGCCACCACCCCTGTAACGTTTCTTGCCAAACGGGACTATCAGGGTCTTTTTCATGTTAACTTCTAGTTTGTTGGTGGTCGTATATTGCATTAATGAGTCAAGAAGCCTTTATAACCCTACCCTTGTGAGGCTAAACAGGGCCAGATCATCGGCGTATAAAAGATTACATAATGCCGTTCCTCCTACTTTGGGCGGGTGACTGTTTACTTTGTTTAGGGTACTTGACAGGTCTGCTATGAAAAGATTGAAGAGAAGGGGGGCCAGCACGCATCCCTGCTTGACGCCTCTTGAGGTCATGATTTTTCGCGAGAGATGCGTGCCGGACCCTAACTTCACTCGGACCCAGGTACTGGTGTGCAATTGGATAATAGGGTTCAGGATTCTATCTGGGATTCCCCACTGCCTCAGTTTTTCCCAGAGTGCCGCCCTGGTAACCCTATCAAATGCAGCTTTGAAGTCGACAAAGCAGCAAAATGCTGTCCTAGATGATAAAAGGGCTTTGTCGACGATGGTAGAGACTGCTAATAAATTTGTCATGGTACCTGAGTTGGCAACAAACCCTGTTTGATTCAGTGGTATCAGATTGTTGTCCTTTACCCATTGCCCAAGGTCCTCCAAGATAAGCCCAGCGTAATGTTTCGCCTCTATGTCCAAGAGGGCGATTAATCTGTAATTGTTAGGGCTAGCGCGTGATCCAGATTTATAAATGGGATGAATGATTGCACCCCGCCATGAGTCCGGGATTGTTGCTGTCCTCAAAGTGTAGTTAAAGAGGTGTAATAGCACCGTGGACCAGAAAGGAATGTCCGAGTTAAACAACCTCTGTGGGCGGCCGTTCAGGCCTGGTGCTCCGTCTTGTCTCCCTTTTGTCACTGCTTTGGTGACTCTTTCTTCGGTTAATACATATTCTACAGCGGACCCTTGTATTGGATCGAGGGGAGTGCCCAATGGTACAACGACGCCGGTGCCATGTGCACTGGCTGATCCAATAAGATCTAAGTTGTCTTGTACCTGGAAATGGTCCAGTAGGTATGAAGCCCATTCCGCTTCCTGAATGTTTGCTGAGCCAGAGTTTGTCAAGTTCAGATTGGTGCGGTTAACGAGAGCCCAGAATTTCCTGGATTTTTTTTTTCTTGCTCTCCCACACCAGTTTAACCCAATATTGGGTTTCCTGTGCCTTTTTGTCTTGGGCAATTGCCCTCTTGAATGCTTTTTGAGCTTGATCGTATTTAACTGCGTAGATACTATTCCCCTGGAATTTTGAAAGTGTCCTCAGGGCGTTGTTTCTCGTTCTCTTTAAGGACTTTGTGTCAGTGGAGACTGCAAACCCAGCTGGTAAAGTGCGGCTTGGACCCTGAACTGTCGCTGGAAAGCAGCCGATCAAGTGAGAGCAAAGCAGCAACCAATTCACTATCGGGGAGGCGTCTAGGTCCAGTCTGCCTTTGGCGAAGTCCTTACTTGCTGTTAAAAATTTCTGGCTGTTCATCTCACTCCATTTGAGACGCTTTAAATTTTCGGAATATATTCCCTTGTGGGTTGCGGGCGCCGTTTTATGGAATTCTGTCTTAGTGTTAAGGGAGATAACCTGCGGCCTGTGGTCACTTTCAGACCGTGGATGGATGCAAAAATTGTCCAGATTAAATAATAATTCTAAGTTGCAAATGGTAAAATCTAAATAAGAGTTTTTGCTTCCGTTTGACCAGGTCCAGTTTGGGGGTGTATCACTGGTTGACCTGCCGTTCATTACCAGGTAGCCTGCATTGTAGAATCTCATCACGGAGAGCTCACCCAATTTATTGAGGGCTTGATTCGGAGGTTTAGTTTGAGTCATGGCCTCAATGATGTTTGTCTGGGCGGGCCCTTCCATGGCTGCTGTTTTCCCCTGGAATAGATTGGTATTGAAGTCCCCCGTGACAATGCAGTCCAAGTTAGGGTGGTCTATGGCAATGTCATTCATAATTTCATTGAGGCGGGCCAGGTGGTCTTTTTTGGTACGGGTGCTGGGGTTAATGTACATGTTTATGAGGAACAGTGAACGCTGCTTCCTCCACGGATTGATTTTGACCCCAAGTAGCCAGTCTTCCTTAAGTACAAATTGGTTGAATAAACCTTTTAAGTTGTTAGAGATATATGTAGACAGACCACCTTTAGAGTGACCATAGTGGCTGTCCCTTAGTGCTGGCTTTCAAAATTCAATGTAACCTGCAATAGGGCGGCCCTCTGTGGCCCAAGTTTCCTGGAGGGCGATTGCTGCGTGTTTGCATAAGAAGGCCAGGGTGTCATCGTTGGAGGTTTTTTGATGGAGCCCGCTGATGTTCCATGAGCACAGTGAAAAGGGCGACCGCCCTTGCGTGTTGTCTGTTTTTAACTGTGGATCTGCTACTGGATTTAATTTTCCGGGGGGTTTGTAATCTTCAGCCTGTGTTTCGGCCATGAACGGTCAGTTTGAATTTTTAGAGGACAGGATCGCTGGCAGCCATCCCCAGGCTTGACTTGGATCTACGTTGTCACCATCTTTTTCAAGGGATTTGATTTGGTCTTCTGGTCCTGATGCGTTTTTTAGAACGGAGTAGGGTCTCACATGTACTGTTGATTTGATAGTAACCGATTGTCTGGGTAAAGTCGATCTGGTTAGCAGGGCAGTTGGGTACCCTGGCGTGAAATATGGGTACACTCTGATTCCCCAACCACGGTGACCTCTGATGGTTGGTTACCTCTGGGGGGGAGGAATTCGATGGAGTCAATACTGTCTGTGGACAGCCCTGCGAGCCCCGGGATGTCTTTCGCAAGTTTTATCAGGTTCGATCTATTAAGAATGTCGTGATGACCCTTGGATTCATATTCAGGATCCAATAGGATCTGTTGGCGCGGTAGATCGTGTTTGCTCGTCTCTGGTGCGCTTAAAGGTAAGTTGTCAAGATTGTCGGGTAACATGACTGATTTAATTTCATGTGTCTGTTGTATCAATGTTTGCCGAGCCATCTGCAACGGTGGAGTCTGGCTGATCAGGGTTGTTGACTTATTACAGATGGTTTTGGAGTAATTTGATCTTAACGTTGCATTGTCCTTTCCGAGTGGAGTTGGAGCCATCAGTGACTTAGGACTTCCTGGTACTGTCTTGGGGCCAGTTGCACTTGTCTTATCAGAGCTCATCCATGTGATTTCTGTGGGTGCACTGGGTTCGTCCATTTCTGGGTCCGTATTTGACTTACTTTGGTCCTGGTTGCTCCTTGCTGATTGTTGGGTGGATGTTCCTAGGATTTCTCCATTTTGATTTGTCATAGGCGATAGTACACTGAATTTGGTGGGGGATTTTTTGTTTTCTGGTTTTACAAAGAGAGGGAAGAGTTTCTGGTGATTCACATTGGTGCTTACCCTAAGTTTGTTTCTATTTTTACGCTGACGTTTGCGCTCTCTCTTACTGCACAATGGGGGGAGCGCTGGGGTAATTGCCGCTGTTGGAACGGTCTGGGGCACTGGGCTGTCTTTTGACCCGATGACAGGTTGATCTCGGCTGATTGTAGGCCCAGTTGAAGTCAATAGGGGACCGTTGTCATCTGTCGACTTTGGTTGTAATTGACCACAGTGGCCCTGCCCGATCGGCTCAATTGGGCCGGTGGTTATTCCTGCGCTTGGCGCCACCCCTTCCGTCATATTTGCACTCCGCTTGACAGGATCTTGGGTAGGGTGTTGCTGTTTTTTCTGTGGGGGGGAGGATGATATAGTAGGGGCGCTTCCTCCCCTCATCAACTTGACTTCCCTTATGACAGTAGTCAAGCATTCTGGAAGCAGAGAGAGAGAGTCTATGATTGGGGAGCAGCAGCAAACTGATTGGGCAAGCTGCGTAGAGGCTTGCGCCCTTAAGATTAAGTTGTTTAATTTGTCTAGTTTGCTGTCGATCCCAGACGTGAATAATGCCAGGGTGTTTAATAGGTCAACCTGAACCTCCAATTTTACCGAGTGGTAGTTTAATGCGTTAAGTTTGTTGGAGGGTCTGGAGCAGTTGCAGCCAAGCACTAGTTGCTGTATGATCTTCGGTGTTAGACTCTTCGTTTAAAATGTGCCATGGGGAATTTTGAGAAGTCTTGAAAAAAAGAGATAGGTCTGAGATGAGCTGATCGTTAGGGTCAGGTGGATCTAACTGATTTTGCTGTGAGTTCTTTGTTAATCCAGGTGGCGAGAATATCATATGCAAGGGGCTTGAGGCTGGTGAGACAGTTGAAGTGTTTGTTGTTTGTGAGGCTGAGGGCGGCTGACTGCTATTAAGAGGCGCAGGGTTGTCTTGCCCATGGATTTGCGTTGTCGTTGTTTGCCGGGGCAAAACCACCGAAAGCTCTGTTGGAATGATCCGAGGGGTTTCAGGGGACTGTGTTAGCACTGAGCAAGCCTTTGTTGTACACAAAGTGCCCTCCAACTGGATTTGCAGTGGGTGAGGTGATCCTTTCCCCTCAGCTGGGGACACGGGAAGCTTGCCCGATGGAGATCGGGCATATTGAAAATTTTTTTGCTGTTTGCGATGGAAGTTTCGTCGTTTTTGCTATTTACGTTGGAAGTTTCGTCGTTTCGCCACATCCTCTGTAGATTTTTATTGGTTGATCCAAAGATGTAAACTTCTGGTGATTCTGTCGCCTTTTTGGTTTCAAATGCCCAATGTTGCGGTGAGGCCAATTGGATCAGCCCTGGTTGAGCCGGGGTCATGGTAGCGGTAGCGGTTACCTTCGGAGATTGAAAAAATGGTTGTGGCAGTGCAACAGTCTTTGTTGGCGTTTTTCTAAAGTAGTCCCACAGGCTTAGGGATTTTTGAGATTTTGGCCCGTAGTTGACCTGGTTTGACGCCTTGGCGGCATCCGATTGATTGGATTTCTTTCTCTTTGATGGCGCCATGTACTTCCTTATTTTTCCGGACCTCATGTTCCGACGTATGGTTAGGGTCTTCTCAGTACTCCCAGAGCCAGGGCTCGGCTAAACTCAGCTAAGCGGGGCTCGCAGCTTTTTTTTTTTCAGCGTGATTTTGAGGTTTGGCCACCGTGCGTTGTTACTGTGCAACTGTTTAGCTATACATATGTATAGCTAGTGGCACCCCCCTGCTCACCTGGTCCAACCTACCCTAGGCCCCCAGACCCCCCGACCTTGACCCCACCAGCTGTCACCACCTCGCCCCTCCGGCTCAAGCCAAGAGCCCGAGATCAACTGGGGTTTCGTGCAGCACTATAATCACTGGTCGCTAAGTGCGAACACGTCAGAGGGGAGACAGGGGTGAAGCCAGCAAGGCCTGGCTTGAATGGTCGGGACCTAGGCGGGCTCTGGGATGAGGAGCAGGGGGAGCAGCCCCAGAACTTGTGAATTTTGTCGGCAGGCCAGGTTAACGGGCGAAGGGGCAGGGGTTGGCTAAGGGCCGAGAGCACAAGGGAGTGGAGCCACCGGCCAAGAGCCCTGAGGGAGCACAGGGAACTGCGGGGAACTGCGGGGAACCGCAGGGGGTAATCAGGGCCGAGAAACTCGGGAGAGTGGTCTAGGCGCGAGGGGCTCTGCGCGCCGCGCAACTTGCGTGATTCGGGGGGGGGAGGGGCAGGAGAAAATGCCGCCCGGGAACACCTGCACACCAGAGCCCGTCAGCAACGGTGGTTACCTCCCAGACAACCTCCGTGCCCCTGAGCCCCTATACCTTGCACCTTGCACCTTGCACCCCCTCACGTGCGCCAGCTGCGCTGCCACCTTACCGCGATTCGGCCGGTCTCTGGTCTCAAAGACTGCAACGTGCAGCTGCCCAATGGCCTCACAGTGCCCGGCTCCCCGCTCCCGGCTTTTTTTTCCGGCTCTCGAACACCGCGGCTCACACACACGCCGTGCACTCGCCGCCAACAGCCTCTCCTCCCACCTACGTCGCCACGCCTCGCCTGACGAGCGATTGTGATCACGCTTGTGGGACGCGGCAAATCAGCAGAATCATTTTGTTTTCATTTTGTGTGGTGTTTTCATTGTTTTACTATTTGAAGTGTATCAGAAAGACTTTACACACTGCCTTTGAGTTAAGTCTGACTGCGCTACCAGAGGGTGAGCACAGATTAATTTAGGGTTTACCTGCCTCTTATCCTGACTAGGATTGTGGTTGCTGCTTGACCAGGGCTCATACTTCAGTCAACCAGTAACCAAATTTCTAACAGCTGTCAATCAGGGAAGCCTTACACAATCCTTTCCCAACTTGTTATGGTTTAATGTGGAATCAGAAACTCTCAGTGACACTCTCCCACCTGTGATGCGTTTGAACAGGCCCCCCTCTCATTGGTGGATGATTTACAAGTTTAGTCAATATGACAAGGTGGCAGGATCTGCAGGTACTGAGTAAAGTATATGGGAATGAGAGGTAATGCATCCTCCCTATTTAATGAAAAACCAATCAAGGTAAGAGGGCAACCCAGAATCTGGACATTTAAGTGCTAATGTACAAAGTACATCTTGATTAATTATCCCCAAAACAGACTCTTAGTATAGTCATTTGTTGGTGTGGCCTGTAATAAAATGCACAATGCTGTACATATTTTGATGGAATCTGGTACCCAAGCAAACTCTTGGAATGATTGCACAGTTAATTAGCCTAAAGTGATAGAGGTCAAATTAACTGTCATCACACTATGATGTCCTCTTCTACCCTTGAATGCACTGTAGAGTTCTAACTCAACAGCTAGGGGTAATACAGGATAGGGATCTGTCCAGAAGAATGCCCCTATCTATATTGTCTCACAGTGGGTAGAAACATATAGACACCACTCTTGGGGACTGCATTGTACAACTCTCTTAGCTCATTATTTTTACACATGCAAATAGGGAGTTAGGAATAGAAACAGGACTTTTAACCACCCCTTACACATGTTTAAACCCTCACTTTATTCCTGCAATAGGCCCATCAACAATGTGTAGTTTAAGCTCAAGTGAGCTACTTGTAACACTCATCTGAAGTATTAAATATGTTATTCTGAATCAGTGGTTATTCTATAATATAATTTAAAAAAAATCTACTTCCCCATCAAAGAGCTCCCAAGGGTGAGATCACTTGTGTGTACTTCAGAACGTTTTCCCTGACCCTTATAGCTTGCTTGCTACTGAGAAGTGCAGGCACTCTCCAATTAAAAGAATTGCATCCCTGCTCAGGAGTCCAAGTACTACTTACTCTCTCTTTGAAATGAGAGAAGTGCACTTACTCAATACCTGACAGTGCCAGCCCTCTTACAGTACTGATCGGAGTAGTAGTACACTACCCTAACTAAGTTGAGAAGAAGGTCAATCCAGAAATCACTACCTTGCCAAAGGCACTGATTTGTCCTCGCACTTCGTTGACACAAACATAGGACTATGAAAAAGCGTGGCCTCTCGCTCTCAGCGTAGACACCGAGGCGGCCATCTTCAAACGGTGGAAAGTGTACTAACCCGTAGCACCTAAGTCTCAATTCCGAAAAATAGTTTGTACATTCAGAGTTTTTCTTTACGATTTGCGAAAAATTATGAGACATAATATTAATGTTTTTGTTTATTTGATAACTTTCTATAGTTAATACAGTTACCGAATATTTATTTATGTATGACAATATTACAAAACAGTATTTTATTATGTCTCTAAAAAAAAAATTCTGCCTTTCTTTCAAAATTTCTCACATATTCTCTGACTTGTTAACTGGAACTGCAGTCCTATAATGGCGGCACTATTGACTCCCGTTTCCCGCCTCCCAGTCCCGGAAGCGTCGCCCTGGTAACGCCGCAGACGCAGCGTCGCCGTCGCCCTGGCAACGGCCGTACACTCACTCGCCCCGGTCCAGTCTGTGCCTCAGGTCGCCATGC
This sequence comes from Lissotriton helveticus, assembly GCF_964261635.1. Classification (NCBI taxonomy): domain Eukaryota; kingdom Metazoa; phylum Chordata; class Amphibia; order Caudata; family Salamandridae; genus Lissotriton; species Lissotriton helveticus. The sequence goes on along the minus strand of NC_136072.1, from coordinate 1,177,820,883 downwards.
CCGGCCGCGCGGTGCCCCCCAAGCCCCGGGTGCAGGCCGCCCGCTCCCGCGACGAGAACCAGGAGCCCCCCGCCGGCGGCGAGGAGGAGTGGGCGGCCGGCCGCGCCCTCCAGAAGCCCCCCGACCAGCTGGAGCTGAGCGAGGCCGAGCTGAGGCAGGAGGTGACCCGCATCCTGACCGCCCAGAACCCGCACGCCCCGCACAACCTCGTGCGCTACAGCTTCCGGGAGCGCGCCTACCGCAGCCTCAGCGCCGTGGACCAGCTGGCCGTGCACTTCAGCCTGGAGGGGGGGCTCCTGCACCGGGACTCGGACGAGGCCCGGCGGCAGCAGGCCAGGCAGGGCGAGGAGGCCCCCAGCGAGGGGGCCCTGGAGCCCCCGGAGGGCCAGGATCACAAGGGGGGCGAGGGTGGGGGGGTGGCACCCATCACAGAGGAGGGCGATGAGCCCACCGCCACCACCGCTGCCCCCAAGGCGCCCACCAAGAAACTCACCAACCAGTTCAACTTCAGCGAGCGCGCCTCGCAGACCCTCAACGACCCCCTGCGCGAGCGCGCGTGCCAGACCGAGCCGCCACCCCGCGCCACCTTCTCCGACAACGCCACCCAAGGGCAGATCTACGACGCCTACGTGGAAGAGCTGGCCAAGCAGGAGCGCGCCAAGGAGAAGCTGAAGGTGGCAACCACGACCAAGAAGGACGAGGAGCGGCTGCGTGGCTTGAAGCCGCCAGCGGAAAGTCTAGGCGATGACCTCAACAAGGTGGCCAAAGCCAGCAAGATTATGGAGCGTATGGTCAACCAGAACACCTTTGACGAGGTGGCGCAGGACTTTAAGTACTTTGAGGATGTTTCGGATGAGTACCGGGACCAGGAGGGCACACTTATGCCACTCTGGAAGTTCCAGCATGACAAGACCAAGGGGTTAGCAGTGACTGCCTTGTGCTGGAGCCCTAGGTATAAAGACCTCTTTGCTGTTGGCCATGGCTCCTATGACTTCATGAAGCAAGACAGGGGCATGCTGCTCCTCTACAGCTTGAAGAACCCTTCCTACCCTGAGTTCATCTTCAACACTGAGAGTGGTGTCATGTGCCTGGACATCCACAAAGACCACCCTTACCTGTTGGCAGTAGGCTTTTACGATGGAAACGTTGCCCTATATAACCTGAAGAAACCAAGTATGCTGCCCAATTACAAGAGCTCAGCCAAGACAGGCAAGCATACTGACCCCGTCTGGCAGGTCAGGTGGCAGAAGGACGACCTGGACAACAACCTCAACTTCTTCTCAGTTTCCTCTGACGGTCGTGTTGTGTCTTGGACCCTAGTGAAGAATGAGCTGGTCCACACTGATGTCATTAGACTCTCCCTGGACAGTGCTTCAGAAATTGTGCCAACAGCCCTGCGCCTGAACATGAATGCTTGTGGGATTTCCTTCGATTTCCACAAACAGATTGAGTACCTTTTCCTGGTTGGCACAGAAGAAGGCAAAATCCACAAGTGCTCAAAGGCCTATTCCAGCCAGTTCTTGGGAACATATGAAGCTCACAGTATGGCAGTTGATGCAGTCTGCTGGAACCCCTTCCATCCCAAGGTCTTTATTTCGTGCAGTTCGGACTGGACAGTCAAGATCTGGGATCATACTGTAAAGACGCCATTGTTCATATTCGACCTGAACTCTCCTGTTGGAGACGTGGCATGGGCACCATACTCTTCCACTGTGTTTGCGGCTGTGACTACAGATGGCAAGGTCCATGTATTTGACCTCAATGTAAACAAGTATGAAGCTATTTGTGAACAGGCTGTGGTGGCCAAAAAGAAAACCAAGCTTACTCACATCCAGTTTAATCCTATCTTTCCCATTATCATTGTTGGAGATGACCGGGGCAATGTCAGTAGCTTGAAGCTGTCACCTAACCTGCGCAAGATGCCGAAGGAAAAGAAAGGCGCACAAGATACAGTTAAGGGTCCAGAGTATGAGATCGCTAAACTGGACAAGCTATTGAGTCTGGTGAGAGAGCCTGAGAGACCAGTCGGCAAATAGGAGTAGGTCTTTCTAGGGCACAGCATTCAAGTAGACAAACCCTGAGGGCATATTGTGCTACCTGGTTATTATGAAACCAGTAGTTACTTTGAGACCAGCACAAATACGTCAGTCTTTTGTTCCTTTGTTCTGTTGAGGTCATTGAGTCTCTTAGAGAGCCTAACATAACTCTGTGGGTGGAATGTTCACCACAGGGCCCTCTCTAGTGCATGTGCATCACCTCATCCAGTAGCCCTTCTTCAATTCATCACCCCCATGGGTGGAATGATTCTGTCAGGGCACGCTCTAGTGCATGTACCTCTCTTCGCCCAGCATCCTCTCCACAGTACTATAACCTTGTGGGTGGAACACTCCAGGCAGGGCACTCTCTAGTGCATATACTTTTCCTCTCTCAGTATCCCTTCCTCAATACATAACCTTGTGGGTGCAATGCTCCTGGCAGGTCACTCTCTAGCGCACGTACCTTTCTTCTCCCAGCATTGCGACTCAGTACAATACCCCGTGGGTATACGGCTCCTGGCAGGGCACTCTCTAGCCCATGTATTTTCCTCTCCCAGTATACCCTCCTCAGTACATAACCCTCTGGGTGGAACTCTCCAGGCAGGGAACTCTCTAGTGTATGTACCTCCCCTCTCCCTGCATCCTCTCCCCAGTACATAACACTGTGGGTGGAACCCTCCCAGAAGCGCACTCTCTAATGCAGTGATACTTAAAGTATGGCCACTGGGCCACATGCAGCTCTCCTGACCCTCAGATGCACCCTCCCCCACTGCTGAACAACGCCAATGGGCTGCTGTTTACTTGAGAGAGCACTAACATTCAGAAAAATGTTAAATACACGGGCAATCCTTTATTTACCTGCTAACTGGAGTAAAAGAAAAGAAGCAAAATGGTGTCCTGCGTCACTTCACATTAGGAACACTCATTCATTTTTTGAGACATCTAGCATTAAAATGTAGCAAAATATGATGTAGTCTCTTCAAAATTTAAAACATTTATTTCTTTAACATGCAGACACGTTTTACCTTAGTGCATCAGATTATATCAGTGCCTTCAGAAGTCTTTTTAAAACTGATACATTTCAGAAATTAATGTAAAAACATTCATACCTCATCCCTCTCTGACAACAGTGCCAAAAGTGAACAAGTAAGAGGCAAATCGGTTGTTACGTCCATCTTCCTTACCCTAAAATTGCTTAGGAATTTTTTTCCATTCATACCCCATGAGCTCCAAAAAACAGAGCTCTTGTTCTGTCTAAATTAGACTATTGTAACACACTCCTTGTCAATCTTCAGAAAGGAGTCTTGGGCAGACTTCAGATCCTCCAGTATGCGGCAGCCCACCTAGTAGGGATCCCAAGACATCAGTCAGCCAAACAGGCACTTGTCTCACTTCACTGGCTCCCAATAAAGAATCATGTTGATTTTAAAGCTCAGTGTATCGCCTTTAGGGACTTTTACAAATCTGAACCCAAGTATCTTAAACATCGGTTCTACTGGTATTCGCTCTCCACTCTTCCACTGTGAACCTTGTTTAGGTTTAGGCTTGCCAATCGTGGAAGCAGAAGTTTTGTTATCACCACGGAAAAACTGTGTTACACCCTTCCCTCCTCATTAAACAAATTCCTCTAAACTGCTCCCTTTCAGGAAGGCCCTTAAAACCTGACTTTTTGTCCAATAAGCACTTCTCTTTTCATTTCTCAGAGGCCTAGCTTCATTTCTTTTTTCCACTAAATTCTCCTCCTAATCTGGTATCCGCGCCTAGACACCTTTGGGCAGTAGTTTGTGCTTTAAAAATATTAAAAATCTAAATCACATCACTGGGACCGTTTGGGTGGTCTGGGTTGTTGTTACACAAGGACAACATTATATTTCATTAAATCAGTCATTAAAGATGATTTTGTTCAGCGTATATCCTGAATTCATGTATTTCAAGATATTTTTATATGTCATAATGAAGAAAAAGGAGGCAAACTGAAATTAGCAATTGCCTAGGATCACAACTCAATAATCAAAAGGCCTCTTTACAATTAACGCTCTTAAGGTAGTGATAGCAAGCAGAGAAGGCTTGCCCCAAGTTGCGGTAAAGGGAGGATATCGATTCAGATATAGCATAACACAGTATAGTCAAGTCTGTGACTCTTCTAGAAACCAAGAGATTCATTTAGACCTCAAAAACACTCCATGGCTCACTGACCACACCATGATTTGCTTCCCTTCCTCTCACCTATGCCCCTTCCCCCACCAAGCCTCAATCCCATCTTGCTGGCATCAATGCGGCCCTCGGGCACACCATAGACCACATTCTTTGGCCCCTTGGAAAATGTTTGCGAGTACCCATGCTCTAGCGCAGGTGTACTCAAAGAACAGCCCAGAGGACGCATGCTACCCTCCTGACCTTTACATGTTCCCCCTGAGCAGCAGCAGCACTGAGCTGCTGTTTACTCAGCCCTAACAGTAAAAAAAAATTAATTATACACAAGCAGCTATTTAAAGGTTGATTGCAGTTAAACAAAAGGAAGTAACTAGGTCCTTAACTTTAGGAACACCTTCATTGTTAAATACAGCAAACATGAAAAAATCTGATAGTCTTTTCAAAATTCAAAAATTGTATTTCATTGAACTGTAGAACCATCTCACCTTAGTAAATCAAATTATAGCAGTGTATTCAGAAGTCTTTTTTTTTTTAAAGTGATGGTTTTCAAACATGAATTTAGAAATGTCCAGGCTTCCCTCCCCCTCTAACCCTCCCAACAATGCCATTAGTGTATACTTCCAAGCACAGGAAATGGTTTTGTACAGCACGCATCCTGAAGTCATGTATTCCGAGGTCCTTTTATATGTGAACCTGAAGAAAAACTAGAGAAATTGAAATAAAACAATCGCCCAGGGTCACACACCTTGGTCAAGTGGAGAACCCTTGATTCATCCCAGGTTTTCTTGTTCAGATTTCACAATTCAGTTCAGCCAGTCGATGTACATGCTTCCCTTCCCCAACACCCACTTTACACCCCTCCCCCACTGGCATCAGTGCAGCCCTCATTCACACCAACGACCAAACTTTGTAGCCCCCGGGAAAATGTTTGTGAGTGACCATGCTCTAGACCTCTGCTCTCCCAGCATCCCTTTCATAGTACATAACCCTGTGGGTGGAACGCTCCAGTGCAGGGCACTCCCTGGTGTATGTAGCTATCTTGTCCCAGCATCACCTTCTCAGTACATAATAACAGCTTTCTTGTCATATTACAAAACACAATTTCATGTAAAGTCACCAAATGCATTCTTTCATTTCAACAATATTTGCTGATGGATTTGTGACTGTTTGACATTGGCACTATGGAAAAGCTTCCAAAACTCTGTGTGGATTATCTCAAGCTGTTGAGCGAAATTCGGTAGCGTGTGCAGAAATGAGTTGGACTTGACTAATGTGTCCTAAGTTCCCAGCGTATTTGAAGCCAGACATTGAGTTATTGATCTGCACAGACCATCACATCACTCTAGAGACACAATTCGGGTTTATAATTCCTTTAAGTGATCTCCCGCCTGCAAACAGCACTGTACTGTTCTTTCTCTCGCATGTCAGAGAATTTATAGATTGTACCATTTGAAATTGATGCTACAATCTTTCAATGAAACAAATAGTGCATAACTGGTTCCAAACGAATAAAAAAGAACAGCTGATGATCCAGTACTTTCTCTCTGACAACACTGGTCCGTATATATTAATCCTTTCAATGAAAAATGTCTCTGTAAACACAGTTGTTTCTTCTTTAAAAGTGTATCCCCGCACCGGGGTAGTAGGCCTGATGTTCACACCGTGGACAACACCAGGATTTCAGATATCAATGTTTCTATCTTGGTAATGTCACTTGTAGCACTTCTCCTAATGCTACCCATAAGATTCCATAACTATGCTCTTTACGTACCAAATTCTGTTCTAGGTGATACTCAGATTTATGCAGATCTCAGCTGTTGATGATACCTATACACAAAATGACAAGTATTCATTAAGTGTATGTTTACCCACTGTTATCTTGGTCCTGAATAACATATGTTTATTGTTCAGAATCTCAGGGCTTCTCATTGTATCAACCTCTGGAGGATGAAAGAATGAGTAGACCAGTTAGGATCAGAATCTTGTGCCTATCAGATCAAATACAGATCCCAGCCATAGATGCATTAGTCCGGTGAGCCACCAAACCCAGAAGGCTCACGCAAAGCTCTCCTCCTAATTTTACGAAAGTTGTCTGAATTTTGTTCCATATTGTGCATTGATTTACTCAAATCTCAACCTATACAGGCTGGCAGAGATCTCTTCTACTGGCAATATGTGGACTCAGCACTGCTTCTTCTGACACCAAGAGTAAGAAATAGTTGTACTTCTCTTAAAATCCATTCTCACTCATAACTCTGATAATACACATATTGACTCTAAGAGAGCCTGCTGGCAATGTGATGGCTTAATAAGAGCTCTGCTCATGATAAAACCCAGTCACTGAGCTCGACTCACTCAAAACGTTATTTCTGGTGCTATAGATTTACTGTTTTTGGTAATCCCCAGAATGATTCTCCACTGTGCTGTTGGTAATACAGACGTATTCGAAGGTCTGTCTCTGATCATAGCCGGTGTCACATTGGTGATGATCTGGTGACGCCTGCTGGCAGACAGGACTGAACCCTGAAAGTCTTCCTTTCTCCCTCACCCTGGAGGGAGTTGTGATAAATATATTTAAAAATGTTTAAGCAATCATGTATCAAGTAACTCCTCCTGAGCTGCTCGTGCTTTCAACCATATTTATTATAACACTGGTGACGTGGTCACATTGTGAGACAGAGCTTCTTGTTTAAGAGTGGTTCCTGAAAAGGTTTCCTAAACCAAATATTATAGAAGCGGTACTAATGTGTTTATATTTTTTGAACTCTGAAAATCATGTTGAGTTTAGCAAACTCTGTATTGCTGACAAAGGGATGGAATTAGTATTTGATAGTAGTGAAAAGTCTGCTGATCTTTGGAAAAGTGGTGAATTGTCTCTAGAAGAATTGTCTACCAACTTCGGAATACTCAGTATCCAAGTTCTCCAGCGAATCTTACAACAGGGTATTTACCACTTCCACCACAAACAGGACTTCTCATCTACCCACCATTACTAAACCAAATCAATGGTATGCAGATGAACTCAGTTCAACTGGACAATGTAAAGAGGCCTTTTCATTTTGTAGCGTGTACTTAACAAGTGCAATTAGTTGTGACGATAAGGAGTGAATTCTTGAGCAGCAGTTCATTTTCAGTTACTTTTACGATAGTTCAGTGGTTACATATGCTACATCACAGATCCATAATTCCATAAACTTCGGCTAGGACCAATACCACAGATGGAGTATACACAGAAAAGTATGTGGAAATAACTGTCTGATATTTAAATGAAATGCAATATCGAAAGTGAAACTCATCGACATGTTTATGTACTGATTATAACTTACACCTGCTGATAATGTAACAAAATAAATGACTCCTTGGTTTTCAATTGTGTCTTCTATATACCAGAAAGGAAGTTATGAGAAAAAATGCATTGATATATTGATGGTTACAGATTTGAGAGCAGTGCAAAATGGTACAATAATTGGATATCTTTCTTTTTTAAAGCTTCTTAAATACATTGTTCTCATTGCATTCCAGCACTACATACTGTCTGAACCCTTCTCAGAGGACCATGGGGAAAGCAGGAGCTACTGGGCCCAAGCACTTTGGTTGAAGCCTTTTACTCCTGATGTCCTGGGGCCCGACTTTCTTTTAGAACTGAGCAACTGGACCAAGTACCCCTTTAGCTCTTGACTCTCAGTGGTAGCGGGAGGAGATAGGTGTAGGGTGAACGGAGGCTGACAACTCAAAATACATCCAGAAATCCCTAATACATGATAATGCAGTTAAATATGTGCTCTTTTATAAAAGGCAGTATCTATATGCAAATAAAAAGTATAATATGGGACACCACAAATAATACACACAGTCTCCTCAAGGCAGGCCCACTAGCGTTCCCAGGGTCAACTTCTCAAGTACAACCTCCTTTCTAAGGTCTGCTGTTAATGTATGTGTTACATTTTTAGTAGTTATTAATTTTATTTTAATTACATTTTGCGTTTTTTAGTTCTTTAGCGGAATGTGGGTTTATAGGGGAATAGGGTGGGAAGGAATTTAATTGTAATACATTAATTATTAATTTTTATTTATTAGTATTTATTTAATTTAGATTTTATAGTGTTCATTGGGGAATTATTTAGTGTTAAATAATTATCAATTGGTTTTTATATGTTAATTCATTAATTGGTAATTATGTTAATTGTGTCATTTTTTAGGAGTGTGTTGTGGGTTTACAAAGGAATAGGGTGGGAAGAAATTTAATTATAATTAGGGCTCCCGGTTTTCCGTTTAAACAGATTTTTACATATAAATACAGACGGAAAACAAGTTTTCCTTTATCTGTATTTATATATGAAAACGGGAAAATAATAGTACCTTTTGCCACGCTGCTAGCAGACCAGCCTACAGTAACACAAAACGATTTTGTTGATGCCCCAGCTCCGCTCTGCCCCTTGAGTGAGGTCTTCATTGACATCAATAGAATCACACCCCCAACCATCTGGTGTCTACCCCTCCTTAGCCTGGGCTGAGACAGCTTCCCAGGCACACACACATCCGCACCCAAGTACTTCACAGGTCTTTGAAAGACCATTTATTTGTTAATGAGGCTTTGTTGTTCTTTCGCCCCTTATTAGAGCCCCTGCCTCTTCACTCTGCCGATTGCCCCACCACCGCTGGACCATTCACTGACATGTTCAACCAGCTGTGAACAGGAGGACACCGTCACATATTTCTCCTCAGAATCGGATAACAACATAAGGAATTGGACATGGTGTTCCGTGTCCATTTCGATTTTCTCTATTCCACAGACAAATTCATAATTGATAGTTTTGGATGGAAAACACCAGCCTGAGCCCGAGAGTCTGGCCCCAGGTAACCCCGTACGAAAGCCTGCCAACCTTATAACGAGCGCCTGAGGTGCCCTGGGGGCACACCACACACAACCTAATGCAAAATAGAGGTTGAGACAGCTGTTATCTATGTCTTAGCAGTGCATCCTTGCAAAGCAGGAACACATGAACCATCTCTGCCAGACACAGGTGGCAAGAAATCATAGCAAACAGATCGGGAACAGGATTAACAATTCATTTCCAGTGAGAGATTGAATTTCCATAAGGACTGCAAACTTTTAAGAACTTTAAAATACACACCCTCCCAAAACTCTCCCATGTGCAATAACGAGCCTGGTTTGCTGAGCGGAATTAAGAAAAAAGTGTCCCGAGCTGACAGGGGAAAAACATGCTAGTTTGCTGAAGAATTATCCCCTCCCGAAATTTTTATTAGCCCCTCCACTCCGAAAGTACAAACAATAAATACATAACTAAATAAAGCAAGACAGAGTGGTTGCAACGTGGCCAGATTGGTTTTATTTACACTCAACACATTAGCGCCACCTTACAGAGTTTGCCAGTGAAGCGCTCCTTTTCTTTTCATGTCGTTTGTTTTTCAAGCAAAAACACTCATTGATTTCTGAATAATGAGTGTAGAAGCATTAAGTTGTATTCCCTATTTGTTTATTTATAATTAATTAATAAATATTTGTTAAATATGTTAATTAATTAAAGTTTAAATATTGCAATTGTATAATGAATTTTAGATGTGAGTTGTGGGGTTTAAAGTGATAAAGTATGGGAAGTAATTTATTTTTAATTGATAATTTGTTAATTGATATTAATTTATTAATGTAAAATTAGTTATGGAAATTGTCTAATTATTTTTTGGTGTGGGTTGTGGTGTTTATTGGGGTAGAGGGTGGAAAGTAATTTTTGTTTGACTAATTAATGAGTTGATCATTAATAGTAATTTTTACCCATTTGCTATCTAACACTTTCCCTACTGTTTCAGTCAATGCAGTGGGAATAGTTATTTTTACCCCTCCGATAGCCAACACTTTTCCCTACTGTTGCATTCAATGGAGTGCAACATGTAAGTTTAAAGATTATTAGATATTTTAATGTTTTAATTTATAATATAATGTTTTTATTAGATTTTATGATATAGGTGTAGGTATATATATATTTGTAAATTTTTATATATTTATCAAATTAAAAAATACATTACAATTAATAGTTTAATTGTTTTAAAGTATATATATATTACATTTTATATAAAATGTATTATTACATTTATTTCTTATTTTTGTTAAAATGTATATTAAATCTAAAATGCCTAATACATCTAAATAATTTTTTTAAGTTAATTTTATTACTTAATATATTTAACATTTTATATATATATATATATATATATATATATATATATATATATATATATATAAATCAATATTTTGTACATCGATATTTTTTCCTCAATATTTTTATACTTACCATTATAAATATTGGATGTCGATATTTTTGACAATTGATATTTATGACTTCGATATTTGTGTATGGGGATATTTTGGGTGTCAATATTCTATTAGTGAACTCTCCATCAGGCATTTGACTGGGCCCCATTGGTCCATTTTAATGAGCATGCATTTCACAGTTGCATCCCCTCTTTGCATGATATATTCATTCATGAGTCTGTACTTCTCAAACAGGGGTTCAAGCATGTATGAGTACTTTATTTGGAATCCTATTATCAAGCTGAATGACCTCATCTATTTCCAGGCTTTAAATGAATGGCTGAAATGAGTGCAGATTCTTCTGCAGGTGGACAGTAAATTGCTTACTTGTTCTTTTTTGGGGGGAAAGTCTTATACAATGATGTTGAAGCAGTGTGCCAAACACAAGACCCTGAAATAGCCACTATCAGCCATGGCCTTAACTGTATTACTGCCATTGTTCGTGGCAAAAATTCCAATTTTAAGCCCTCTTGGTCACAGCCATTCAAAGACCTTGATATTAAAGCCTTCCAAAATGTTTGCAGCTGTATTGGATTTCTCCATGGCGAACATGGCTTCTGTTGCATGCTTCTTAGCGGCACTGAACATTTCTGCAGAAATCTTATTTCTAGCCCCCGCAAAAGAGATCCAGTGTGCAGTGATGCACATATAATCTGTGGCTTGGCAATTGGTCGACATGTCTGTTGTCAGGTGGATACTGTGAACCGCACTCTGCTGCAAAGCTTGTCCAAGCAATTCCAGCACATTTTGATGTAGCACTGGAACAGCAACTCAGGCAAAATAGGACTGGCTTTGTACCTTCCATTGCGGGCACATGGCTGCCAAAAATTCAAGAGAACCCACTCTTTTCACAAAAGAAAAAGGGAGGAGGTCCAGCGCTAACATTTTAGCCAGCTTCCCATTGTACAAATGTGCAATTGGGTGGTGGCGTTCATACGCCCCTCCAGCCCAAACATGCCAGAAATAGCAGCTCAGATTATTTTCTTTTCTGGTGCCACTGATGCAGGTGACTTCTTGAGAGCAGACAGTGATAGGCTCAATGTGCATTTCAACATGTCAGTCACTGTGCTCTCTTGGCTTGGTGTCTTGGCCTGAGTCTCCTTTGCGCAAGGAAAAGGTCTTCCTCTTCTTCTTCCAGCGTGATTGGATCAGATTCCCTGCTCAGCTGGCTTTCACCCACTCCACAACACCCCTTGGAGTCTTTTGGCCGCTAAGGATGCCTCCTAACGGATCGTATGGCACTTTCTCAAATTGGTTGTTTGGCCCCCAGCACTCTAGTTTGTACCAAGCTTACTCTGATTAACACTTGCTCCACGAAGAGAGCAAATGGCAATGTTCACCTTCTTCTTGCTAACCGAAAAGAAGTCCCAAACTGGGGAGCTCAACTTTCTGAGGCTGGTGCCACTGCCAATGTCGGATGAACTGTCGGTAGATGGATGTTTTTATGTTTGATTCTCTGCAGTTTCTACTTAGGTGGTTGTGGATGTAGGTCGCTGCCGGAACTTTGCAAATATGGCAGCTGGCGGTGGCAGTGGTTGTATCTGGTGTGACTGCCACATCCCTCCCAGCAAGTTGGGATTGGGTAACGTCGGTCTCTACTGCGGCTGGGCTAACATCCAAGATGACTGGCTTGTCGTCAACTTCCTCTTTTACATCTGCCTCCATAATTCGAAGGCTTTCTGGACCCTTCCTTTTCCCTAGCCTCGTCTTGTGGTATGTCTCACTTTCATACTGAGACAGGATCCAAGTGGTGTCTAGATCATCAGAAGGGGGGGTGAAGAAGAAGATGATGCACCACTAAGCCTCCTTTTTCTTGCTGGATATCTGGAAGACAATGGATCTTCTGACCCTGTTTGCTCACTAGCAGAGCCACAGAGTGGTTTAAAAAAACACCAAATAAGATATTTGTATTTAAAGGAGAGATCAGACAAATTGCTTCTAGTATATTGTAGCAGGATATTTCAAATTATTTCAAGGAAGATTATTTCACTTAAATCCAGCACAAGGACACATTAACCAGTATTTAAACAAATAAAATAAAATGACATTCTGTAAGTGAAGAATGTAATTTCAGCACACCACAGGAGGTGATTATGTTCATTGTGAGCGTTGTTGCCAGTGGTGCTTCAGAACAATGTGTTGCATGGGAAGGTGAATTATTTGACCCTTGTTTCATATTCACCATCAGAAGCAATAAACATCTCAAGCAATTGGGTCTTGTTTAAGCATTTAGAATTCAAGAATAAATAGCTTTGTCATTGGTGCAATGATGGCACCACAGTAAGCTCACCCATTTACTAAACAAAATGTAAAATAACTTCAATACAAAACCACTAACTTTCCCCCACTGCTCTAGTGACCACTAAATAGTACTACAGTGAAACGACTCCGTATGAGTTTTTACAAATATGAATAGTTTTTTACTCGCCCTTTAACATAATAATCACACACTAGTTTAATAAAATACAATTTTGAAACCTGTTATCAAAAAAAAACCATGGAAAATACAGACTCAGTATTCTGAATTCTGCAAAGCCAAAGTTTAACATATGCAACTACTGAGTGAATGCCTCTACAGGAACCACAGAAAACATGCCTCCATCTACCACCAAGTGATCCTACTACTAAATATTGACCCTCAGAACATCACGGTACACGACCTTTGAGGACAGAATATCCAGGGACAAAATATTGAAAGGCACATGCATATAAGGAATAATAGATTTACTATTTCTAACTCCACATCTATGTAATTTGAAAATATATGTAGTGGTCTCCACCAGGCATAGCTAGGTCAGCTGTTCCATAGGAAAAGCGTTTTTTGTGTTGCTTGTAACTTTTGCCCCACTTGACCAATCTTCACGAAACTTTAAAAAAGGTGCTACTTTTGACTCGTTTGTGCATGGAAAGACTCAAGGGGATCCACCAAGCATGGGCCATGAAAAAGGAGAGTCCCGAAACACGAAATCCCATGCATTTTCCATGGACTTCTTCAGAAGCACTGCTGCAAAAACTGCTGAACAGAATCACACCAGATTTGGCAGGAGGCTAGGTCTCGTCCCTCGCTGAGCCTTACAGAGGTCCTGGGGACCCCATCCCCCAGGGCTGCTATTTACATTAAACCAGGAGGCAAACCGCCTCCCCCCTTGAGCCATTAATGGCCTCAGGGGACCCCATCCCCTGGGACTAGCTCAATTGCTTGTGCCCCAGGCAGCCAACCCCCGGAGCACAACTGTTTCCCAACCCACTCTGGCAGGGAAACATGTGTTTGCTCCCACCTAGTGGGAGCATTCTCAAAATGCCCACCAAACACAAGCAAACACCAAGCCTGCTCCCAGTGGGCTTAGAAAATGCTCCCACAGGCTGGGATCAGACTGGTGATCTGGTCATCAGTGTGGGCAGGGAAACAGATCAACAGATTTCTCTTGTCTGGAGGGAGCAGCATAAATAGCTGATTCATCTGGGCAGGAGCAATGCAGGCTCCTGCAGCATGTGGGGAGCCAGCTGTGGCTGTCACGGCCCTGGTGCTCTTCCCACGATCCCAAAGATGGTGGGTGCCCTTTTCAAGGCTCAGGGAGGGCCTCCCTCCCCATAACAGATTGGGCCCCTGGGGACCAAAAAATGGTCAGGGGAGGGGGCCTCATGGCCCCCTTCACCTTTAAAAAACATTCCCCTTGGGGATGAGGTCCCAAGGGCCTTTTATAGGTTTGGGGTGGGGGACTGTGCAGTGTAGTGTATTGCAAAGTAGAAACCATGGAACCCTTTTGACTCCAGATGGACTCCGTAGAAGTGTGGCAAAAGTGTTAGAGCGGTATGCACTGAAGACTTGTTTTAGAATGTTGAGTTTGCAGTTACATTCAGAAGAATAAAGCTGAGTATGACTAAACTATGTGTGTGGCAAAGTCCTCTGCGGTACCCAGGCTGGTGAGGACACTACAACTGGCGAAGAGGTAGGGGACAAATAACTAGAATATTGACCGTGCTCTCCCAGAGTTTGCCATGGTCCAAGCAAACTGCTCCTACATGCCACGTGTGTTGTAGTCGAAGTCGAAGTTAAGAACCAACGCTTAACGCATGTGGAGGTAAAGTACAACTCGAGCTGCCATTAAGAAAATAAAAATTGCAAAAACATTGCAGGGAAATATTCATATCGATGACTGAGATCCTGCTGGTCAGATCATACGTACAGGTACCGCACTGCTAGGCAGTATACAATTATCTGTAACCCAGAGTGTGAATGGTAAAGGCAGATACAACCAGCTTATCAAAGAGCAGCTAATGAAAATCACAAAGTGCAAGATAACATTACAGTTAAAAAGTGGTGAAGACAAAAAGTGTGGAAAGAGACGCCTAACAATAAGACATTTATTTACTCACCAGAACCTGAGTAAATTGAGCCAGTTCGACCTCAGTGCCAGAAGCCCGCAGCCCAGAAAAAGGACAAGGGTTATGCTATCAAGATGGTGACAACACAAAGCGACTGAAGATATCTTCTAAACTATGGAAGGCAGAGAGAATGGAGGTGAAGATTGAGTACGGTTTTCTAAAAGTAATCAAGGTTGATCAGCATCTAAATTATCGTCAAATAGTTCTTCTTTCTCAATGTCAAATGAGAGAGAATAAAATGATTGTGCCATGTTGATGTTTACCAAAGCAAAGCATGCTCATATAGGGCTGGCTGCTTGTGAAGAAAAATGTCAGTCAAAGAAAAATCGACATTCCAATGCACCAAAGTCATTCAAACATTGTCCTAAAATTACACTGAAAGTTAATGGTTGTTCAAAACCTTTCATTATCGACAGTGGTGCATCAATAAACATTATGCCTGAGGAGAAATACAATGATTTATATCCTTTTCAGCAAGTTACTCCATTGAAAACCAAAGTATAAACATGGACTACTTTGATGCCCTTAAAAAGTCACAGTTCATTTGTAGCAACAATGAAACCCAAGAGAATGAAGGTGCAAGCCCCATCCATGTGCTTTAGGGCACTGCATCCCATGCCTGTCTACTCACTTTCAGCATAGCAGCTGATATGCAACTGATTTCTGTGATTTACAACATGAATGCTCACCCCAATATAGTAAGTCAGTTTCCAATGTTATTTCATGGTTTGGGAAAACTTAAGATTATGAAAGTGAAGTTGCATATTTATGAGGTGTTAGAATTGGGGGTCTCTGGTTGGCGCAAGTATGCACTTGTGACAAGCAGGGACCCTCTCTTCTAAGTCAGGGCAAAGGATGACCCCTTAGAATTACCCTTGCTCACCCTCTAGGTGCGTGGCGTGAGCAGCCAAGGCTATTCTCCAGGCGTTAGTTAGTTAAGCACTTGTAATCACACACACAGTAAAATATACCAATCCCCCCACAAATGGACACCAGGCTGTAAATATATATAAAAATACGCTTCTTTATGTAAAAAATATATATATGTAACTCAACAGACTTATCACAAGACCAAATAACGTTTTTGTTGCACCACAGGTTGTAAATAGTCAAAGGTTCTTAGTTGTAGCTTTCAATGGTTGTTTGTTTGTTCCAAGAAAATAATTCAATTGCTTTCCTTCAGAAAAATAGTTCTGTAAGTGTTCTCTCCGTGTTATCCCCTTTCAAAGGATAGTCTCTCTCTGTCCTGGGGCTTTGGGACCCTCCCCGGGCCTTCGGCGTGCCTTGCAGCGCCTCTCCTGCCTTCAAGGGTGAAACTGACTCGGCCCCTACCAACTCTCTCGCATCGGGCGTGAGCACGCCTGTGCCGGCCCCGGCTCTTCCTCTTGGCTCGAGGACAGAGTTAAAGGCGGGCCGGCCCAGCGGTGCGGGAGGGCTCTGGGAGCAGAGCAGGCGGCAGGGGGAAGCTCGGAGTCCCTGACGGGGAGTGCAGACGGAGCACTCAGCTCTCACTCACCCGTGGGGGCTCCGGGCACACGGAGACTTCTCAGCTTGGCTCTCCGTCGGGTGACAGGCTGGATGACAGGGAAAGGAAGCGTTGCGGGCCCCGAGCCCGAGGGAGAAGTTGATGAATCACCTCAATCACTTGGATCAGAGTCGGCACAGGCTTGTGCGACTCCAACGATGGGGGCACTCTTGGATCTTGACGCCAGCGGGCGTATGCAGACAGGCAGGCGCGGCCCGCGACCCTTGGCACGACGGTGCGGTGGTCTCCTCAGTGGGGGCGGCGCGGCCTGACAAAACCTCGGGGATTGCGAAGCGGGGTCACAGGGCACGGACTGTGCAGCTGTCGACCCGGCGTGGATCACAATCCACAAATGAAATTCCGGCGGGAGGGGTGAGAGCGCTTCAAGGCACTCCAGTAGCAGGCAAGGGGCAGAAGAGCAGGAAGCCAAGCCTGGGGGCAGAGAGCGACTCCGATCGGAGCGAGGCTCTCACAGGGCAGAGGCTGGCAAGCTCCCGAGTGCCACAGCCCTAGGAGGGGCGATGAGGGGCGCAGTCTCGCTCCAGCAGGGAAGCACACACGGCTCGAAAATCAAGACGAGCAAAAGCACCAAGGACCCACTAGTCCTGGGGTCCAGATCAGGGGGCAAGCTCAATCAAGCCCTTGGAGAATGTTTAAAGCACAAAGAAGCAAAGTCTTTTCTCAGCAAGTCTTCTCCTCTCCTTTCTCAGCAAGGCAAGCAGCAGGCCAGTCCTTCCAGCGTCTTCTTCTCCTTCTAGTCGGGCAGAGGTGCTTCGTGGTAAAACAGGATTCTGATTTACAAGGAGCAGGGCTCCTACTTTTATACACAGTTTCTTTTGTTCTCACAGGCCAGGGGGGCCTTTGCATAACTGCTCTCAGCCTCTGAGCACTTGTGGTGGGTACTTCTGCTTCTGCATTCAGTGTGAGGGCAGGCACATCAGCCGCTCCCCAGGGGGGCGGAGCCAGCATTGTGTGGGCAGGGGCAGCCAGGAGCACTTTGTTGACAAGCTTCGGTCCTTCCTGGGCCAGGTGCAGGCTGAGTCATCAGTCGCTCCCCATGGGGGCGGAGCCAGCATTGTGGTGGCAGAGCACAGCCTGATGCATAGTTCAGGGAAACTCCCACCTCCCACTAAGGTGTCATCCTGCCATTCACCACCTGTCACCTCCCAGCCCTGTCACTCACACAAACCAGACAGTCAGATACACATCCAAGCAGAGGCGGGCTGAAATGGTTAGGCAAGCAAATGCTAGCTTTCTAAAAGTAGCATTTGCAAACACAGGACATTAAAATAAACTTTACTAATTTATTTATTTATTTATTTATTTATAGCAATTTTTAAAGCGCAAACAAATACCCATAAGGGTGTCTCGGCGCTAAATTCACAGAACTCACTAGGAGGTGTTAGGGGAGTTAGGAGGAGGATAGCGGTGTCTGAGACAGGGGGGTTAGGAGGAGGAGAATAGCCATGTCTTGAGGTTTTTACGAAATTTTAGTAGCGTGGGGGCAGTTTTGATGTGGAGAGGTAGAGTGTTCCACAGTTTGGCCGTGGCAATAGTGAATCGTCTGTCTCCCCAGTTAACCCTCCTTGTTCGATGGACTTTCAACAGAGAGGCTGAAGATGACCGTAGAATCCTATGTTGTTCAGGTGGACGGAGAGATTCTTTTAAAAACTGTGGTCCTGTGTTGTTCAGGGTCTTATAAGCTATACACATAGCTTTAAATTTGATTCGGCTCCTGATGGGGAGCCAGTGGAGTTTTCTGATATATGGGGAAACGGATGAGAATTTAGGGATAGACAGTAGCGTTCTGGCTGCAGCATTTTGTACTGTTTGTAATTTATTGAGAACTCCTTCCTGCGCATTCAAGAGAAGTGAATTGCAGTAATCGGTTCTCGAGAACACTAATGTGCTGATGAGAGTTTTTCCTGCTGATTTTGGAAGGTAAGGAAGCAATTTTTTTATTTTTTTGAGGGTATAGAAAGCAGATGAGACAGCGGCGTTGGCATGGTGGTAAAACGTCAGCTTGTTGTCAAAGATGACTCCCAAGTTGCGGACCTTTGCCACCGGCTGGGGTGGGGGCCCCAACTGAGGTGGCCACCACTGAGGAGACCATGCTGGGCGCAAGCTCCCGAATGTCATCACCTCCGTTTTATCAGAGTTAAGCTTGAGGCAATTTGATGACATCCAGGAGCTTATCGCCTTCATTCCCTCCTGGAAGTTGGCTGCTATGGATGTTCCATTATTATGCACCGATAATACAAGTTGGGTATCATCGGCGTAGGTAGTGAGGGCAATTCCATAAGATTTTATCACCCTCGCCAAGTCCGACGCATAGATATTAAACAGCGTCGGGCTTAGCGAGGAGCCCTGGGGAACACCGCAAGGGAGGGAGAAAGTGTGGGAGGTGAAATTGCCCATCTTGATGGTCTGAGGGCGGTTAGCTAGGAATGAGGCGATCAGATCTTTAGCTTTGCCTCTTATTCCAAAAGCTGAGTAGAGTAAAGAAGTATTTTATTATTCTGAGTTCAGGCATACTAAACATCAATTTCTACCATGTTCCCTGAGCCTGCTGGGATTATAGAGTGTAATAATTCCAGCAGCCCATCTGGCCTAAAGGGAACAGGTAGCCTTACAATAGTGAAAAACGAATTTGGCAGTAATTCACTATTAGGACATGCCACACACATCAGAGCATGTCCAACCTTACACTTACAATGCACCCTGCCCTCAGGCCTACCATAGGGGTGACTAATATGAAGTCAAGGGAAGGTTTAGAGGCTGGCAAGTGTGTGCACTTGCCCAGCCAGCATGACAGTACCAGACTGCACGCAGGTTCTGCAATGGCAGACCCTAGACACATTTTAAGGCTGCTTCTGTGGGTGGCGCAATCAGCGCTGCAAGCCCACTAGCAATATTGGCATTTACAAGCCCTGGCACTCCTGGTGCACTTTACTGGGGACTAACAGTAAATCCAATGAACCAATCATGGACATCAATCACATGTACACTTTATACAGGGAAAGCATATGCACTTTAGCACTGGTCAGCAGTGGTAAAGTGCCCAGAGTCATTAAACCAACAAAAACAGGTCAGAGAGAGTATTGGAGGAAGGCAAAAAGTTTAGGGATGACCCTGCCAAGAAGGCCAGGTCCAACATGAGGACATCCATCATGTTGCTCAAAGTCATAGACAAATTGCTTTTCATTTGCAAAAGGCTGTTGAGAAAAAACGTAAATCATTACTTAAGCATAATATTATTGAGCGTTATACTGGTCCAATGCCATGGGTTTCTCCCATAGTAGTAGTGCTAAAAAGGACAGTAAAGGAGCTTTATGCATATGCGCTGACATGCATCAAGCTAACAAGGAAATTGAACAAGAACGACATCCAGGTTGACACATTGGTGACATGATAACCCAATTAAATGGTGCAATGGTTTTCTCGTCTTGATTTAAATAAAGGTTTTTCATCAGTTAAAATTCGAAGAAGATTGCAGGTACATTACAACTTTTTGTACACTTGTTGGTCTGTTTTTATACAAAAGACTACATTTTGGTGGGTCATCCACTGCATAACTGTTTCAAAGATATCATTCGATGTATCAAACAGCCTGTTATGCATGCATTCAATGAAAACACAAGGAAATGATGGTTGGTGTTGGGCTCTACAGGACTTGCTGCCTGTGGCAACTCTGCTTCTCGTTCTCGAGAACGTAGGCACGAGCCCCGTCCGCTGTTTTCTGTTAGCGGGTAATGGAGGCGCCTGAGGCGTACTTAAGGGAGGGATCCGCGTTAGTAACGCACTTTGCGTTCCAGAACGGATCCCGTCAGGCCTCCCACAGTTTCACCCCGCTGCATTTACCTGAACTCCTTTGACCGCTGTTATCTGTTTGTCGTCGCTTCGCTCTTGGCTTGCTGGGCCTCTCCAGCATTCCTTCTCCTTCCTGGGTCCTCTGAGGCTCTTCCGGAGCACTTTGTTTCGTAGCTTCTTGCCGACCGGCAACATTGTTTCCTGGGAACCTTAGCCTCTTAACCTTTGGCTTCCTGGCAGCTTGCCTCTGAAAGGCAAGGAAAAAGCAAGGGCTGTAAAGAATCACAGTTTCTTCGTTTTCCGTGTTGTTTTTTGCTTATTTGAAATAGAAGGAAAATCACTCTTATCTAATGGCTATATGTTTGAAGTGTGATTCTAGTGGTCCTTCTTTGTTTCTGTAAAACGTCTTTTTGCTGCAAAGGGAAAAGAGAAACTATATTAATAGTATCAGATGTCCCACCCAGTTTTTTTTCAAAGTGACCCTGCGCTTATTGCCCTATTTTTTCCGTGCTCTCTCCTGTCCTGGAAAGTGAGTTTTTCTGTTTTCTCCCCAATTCAGGAGTAACAGATGTTTATTTAATGACTCCTATGGTGCTTCTAACATAGGTTTGTATATTACTGTTCATCTCTTGTTTATTGTCAAACTTTCGCAGTCCTTCTACATACAGAATTTTGTACTTTCCATTTAGATACTGGGATTGTTCTACAGTCCATCGGAGTTGTTCTCCCACATATGCTTGGCGGATTCTTTTACAGGCTAGCTTGAATCCAGTGGCAAAGTGATCAAGGGACCCACGTCTGGGCATACCCTGCCAACTTAGGGCAAACAAAGCAAACACAAGGAGATGATGGACGGAGTGCTGAAACTTTCCAGACATTCACCCACAGTCGCAGATCTGGGTTGAATCCATCATCGCTCTGTAGCTCACTTCACCCCCTCAGTTCAGACCCATCTATATGCAAATCAGTCTTGACCCTGTGCTTCATGGGAACAGTCCAGCCCGAACTGCCAATCCATATCGTTTCTGATGGGGTTATGACACCAGATCCTGCTAAAGCCTAAGTGCTGTCAAATGCTGATCACCTGCAAGGTTTTTCCATGGTGCGCTTATTTATTGGCATGGCAAGTTACTGTTACATATGCATACAAGACTTTGCCATGCATCAAGTGGGGGCGGGGGATGGTCCGGCCCGTGCTGCATGAGTTTTGTGGGCAGCAGCCTCCTCCCGCTCCTATCTAACATCTCGGGGGTGGAAATTGCCCACCACCCCACTCTGCATTCGCCACCTAATCTCATCAGCACCCCCACCCCCGGTTTTCAATCAGGCCACGGCGGGACAGCAAAAGCAGGGACCGCCACAGGCGGCCATAAGGCTAACGACGCAACTGTGTAAGCGTCCCATTGATTCCAGTGAGAGGCTTGACTAAAAAATGTTTTTCCTTTCATTGGTCACATGAATATGAGAAAAGTTTCAAGAAAATTAAACAAGCCATTGAGAACGCTACTGAAATTGCATATTTCAATCCGAAGCTTCATACAAAGGTTGTTGTTGCCCAGTCCAGTCGGGTTAGTTGCTATCCTGGCACAGTACAGTGGACAGCTGAATGCTTGAAGGTATATTGTGACATATGCAAGTAGAAGATTGTCCCAAACAGAATGTGCTTGCTCACAACCTGAGAAAGAATGCTTAGCTGTGGTATGGGCGTGTGAACATTTCCATGTATTCCTGTATGGAAAACCTTTTACATTGGTAACTGATCATCATGCTTTACTGACTTTAGTAGGAATTCTAAAGGCTAAAATGCCTCCTTGCATTGAACAATTGGGACTACGGTTAATATCAGAGATTATACCATTGTGCATCATCCAGGGAAGGATCAGAACCCTGCTGACTACTGTCCCGGAGCGGAACGCACAGAAGATTGGTTTTAGAATGTTGAGTTTGCAGTTACATGCAGAAGAATAAAAATGTGTATTACTAAGCTTTGGGTGTGGCGTTGTTCTTTCCGGACATCCAGGTTGGGAGGACTCTACACGCATGTCTCCTGGTCTTAGGGCAGAGACAACGGTTCTAACTTTTAATATCTGCTGTGTATGCATAGGCGCCAAATCATCTGAAATCTCCACTCATTTGGCCCGTCCCTTCCACGTGAGTAGTATGCAATGGCATTTCCACCATTTAACAGGGTACTGGACAGTGTCTTTTCTGTATAAATGTACGTTGAAAAACAATCTGAAATCCTTCATGAGGGAGGTGAATGCATCATTGATTGATTGGAGTGCAACCTCTTTTGTAGTGACTGTCCAAGAGGAGTGGGTTATTTCTTGTTGTCTCCTGATCTGAGAGCAGAGTCCACTGTTTTCCCTTTTAATTGCTGGTGAGTATGGAAAGGTGGCAAATCACCTACAAGCTCCGCCCGTTTGGCCCTACCCTTTCCATGTAGTAGTATGCAACGGCATTCCCGATATTTGCCAGGCTGATGCACAGTGTGTTTTCCCTACTATGGCACGTTGAAAAACAATCTCAAATCCTTGATGGAGGTGAATGTGTCGCTATTTTACTAGAGTTCAATGTTTTCTGTATTAACTGGCCAAAGGCTGTGCACAGTGTGGGGATGGCTGCCCTTTGGGAGGTTTGACCGTGCACGGTGTGGGGTTGGCTTTACACATAGTAATAAAATATTAATTTATGTTAAGAAAGTCCTAAAAATTCACTAAAAACAACTAAGGTTAAAGTAACATTATAGTTAGGTGTAATAAAATGATCTGTTTTTGTTTTTAAAAACCTTAGAAATTCACTGAAAAATCCAAAGGTTTAAGTAATATTATAGTTAGGTAAATATGTCAATGACAACATTAACATTTTGAACTAAAAAACACAGAAATTCACCAGTTATATTTAGCAGAGATAACTGTAACTTGCGCCCCAGCCATGCACTGCTTATGACCTCACATATTACATTACTCATGACATGTTCCATGACATCATTTATGACATACCTGATGACATCTCAAAAGATAAAAACCTTAGGGCTCGATGTAGGTGGCTAATTACCGGTCGGTAAACCTGAAATTCGGTAAATTTCAGGCTTACCGACCGGTATTGAGCCATTTCTGATGTAGGTGATGATTCGGTAAATACAGAATTGGTATTTACCGATTCTGTATTACCGAATCATTATTTACCGATTCGGTATTTACTGAATTGGTAAATGGTATGTAGGAAGCACATTTAGGAGTGCTTATGTGCTTTAAGGATTCGTTATTCACCACCAACTACAACGAAAACCTTTACAAAAGCAATTTTGTGCTTTTGTAACGGTGTCATGTGGCACACATACATGCCCTTAGGGCATGTATGTGTGCCACATGTGCACACATGCACGATTCAGGGGTGCAACAGGGTGTCAATGTGACACCCTGCCACCCTTGAATATGTGCCCCCTATAACCAATTTGGTATTTACTGAATCGGTAATAGTGAATGGCTTCCCATTCATTCCTATGGGCCTCCAGACCCATGGGAATCGGTAAATTACCGTATCTGTAATGTAGGGAGCACTCAAATGAGTGAATTGCATAGTTAAGGATTCGGTATTTACCACCTACTAAAAGTTAGTGGTAAATACCGAAAACCTTTGGGAAAGCATTTTTGTGCATTTCCAAAAGTGCCATGTGGCAGACATACATGCCCTTAGGGCATGTATGTGTGGCACATGTGCACATATGCACGATTCAGGGGTGTACGGGGTGTCAATGTGACACCCTGCCACCCTTGAATGTGTTCCCCCATTACCGAATCGGTATTTACCGATTCGGTAAATCCCATTCATTCCTACGGGCATTCCCGAATCGGTAAATGCTGATTCGATAAATACCGAATCATACCGATTCGGTAATACCTACCAAATATTTACCTACATAGCATTTACTGATTCAAAAATACCGACTCGTTAACAATCGGTATTATAGAATCTGTAAATGTAGTTTACCTACATATGGCCCTTTTTCCTACATACCATTTACCGATTCTAAAATACAGAATCAGTAAAATTCGGTATCTTAGAATCGGTAAATGTAGATTACCTACATATGGCCCTGTGACATTCACAGAAAAAGCAAACGTTGAAGTAATGTTCTAGTTAGTTAAAGATTTCAGTGAGAATGTAACGCATTAAAGTAAAGAAAATCACAGACATTTACCAGTTGTATTTATCTCTAGTAGTCTCAACTCATAATATCACTGCAACATCTGACATGACATCATTGATGACAAGACTGCACGGAAGGGGCGCAAGTTGTAGTTTCTTTAGGGCATGAGTTAAAGTCAATAGAGATAAGTTTAAGTAGTGAATTTCCATGTTTTATTTTAGTTTAAAATGTTACATTGTCACTGAAATTTTTACCTAGCTAAAACGTTAATTTGACCTTTGTTTTTATCAGTGAATATATATATTATATATACAGTGTATGCACAAATATGTGGAATTGGGTATAAAAAATCTATACTTACCTATCGAACTTTAAGATTTGATATTTTGTTTGCGATATTTTGTTCTATTGATATTCTGGTTTAGATCATTTGGGCGCACACCAAGCCACATAATATGTTGTATTTTTAGTGCTCTGCACCAGCATCTAGGCACTAAGGGGCTCATTATGATGGAGGATTTTCTGCATCCTCCGGGCCGGCGGAAACCACCGCCGGCCCGGAGGATGCGGAAAATCCTCTGCGGACCCACCAAAGACCAACCGCCACATTAGGATGGCTGGTGGGTCCTGGTTTCGGTCCGCCGCTTTTCCGCAGCGGTTGGCTTACAACCGCGTCGGAAAAGCTGTAACATGGCTGGCGGTGTCTATCAGACACCGCCAGCCATATTAGGATGGCGTAAAGGAGATGCTTTTCCACGGCGGGTTTTCCGCCGTGGAAAAGCATGTGTAACTTCACTGCGGGGGCCCGTTGCGGGCCCCCTGGGTGAAGGGGGGGTGGGGAGTGCACATGGGGGGTACCTATGGTACCCCCCTGCATTTGTATGCAGTAATCGGCAGGCACCGCACGGTGCCTGCCGCTTTCTGCATACAAATGCAATGTATGCATTTTTAACATTGCGGCGGGTGCAGCTTGAAGCCGCACCCGCAGCAATGGTAAAAATAGAGGATGTGACCGCCAGGGTGGTGGTCACATCCTAATTGGACAGGAGGGAACTCCGCAGGCCATGCGGAGGTTCCCTCCTCCACTATGGTCGCGGACGGACTCAAGTCCGTCCGCGATCATAATGAGCCCCTAAGATAGGTAGCTTTAGGGAGAAGTTAATAAATTGTTAATGCATGATACGCTTGTGGATGATTTGATCAAAATAGTGAGTAAAACATTTAATAACATCCTCAATGAATACAAATAAATACATGGCAGTGTCTTTGCTGCTGCTGGTGGTCACCAATCACTCCAAGATGGAGTCCTGCACAAGATTTGCAAAGTATGGTGGCGCAATATGTCATTGTAGGAGAACTCTCCCTAGAATTATCAACTGGTAGCTGACAGACACAAAATATAAGATCTGAAACAAGTACCTGCTAATAGCAGACTTACAATCACACTGCAGAACATGAGCACACCTCTGCGGAAACAAGTGTGGCGAACTATGTGCACACATCAGCAAACATAGTGTGAAGCAAATATGACTTCAAATGTAGGATTTATTCAGTGGCTGCTCGCAGAGATAACTCTGTGGGGCAGGAGGCTGGGCGGGGCGGGTTGGGTGGGGGGATAGTGGAGTCCGACATACGACGGCAAAGAGAAACGCAAATAAATAAATAAATATCTGCCGTCGTATATGGGACTCCACTACCGCCCACCCAGCTCCGCCCCCGCACCGCCCACCTGCCCCACAGCGTTACCTCTGCGAGCCGCCACTGGATTCATTAAACGGCGCCCCTGTTTCTGAACTACAGCAGCCATATTTGATAACGAACGCACAATGCTAAGGGTCCTTGTGAACCTTGTGCCACCTGAGTGTTCCCAGAGGATCCATCCTCCACCAGGTGCCTCAGTTATGCGGTGCTGGCCCCGCCTGTGCCAGCTCTGCTGCATACCGTGAGGCCAGCAGCTTCTCCTGGTTTGTGTGTGGCCCTAACCTGTGATTCCAGTCCGTGCAAGGCACATAAGCATCACAACTGCTCTCAACCTCCCTCCCTGTTGGGTGGGTCGCACAGGGGAAGTAGTGCTCCTTTCTAAGCAACATTGGGACATGGTGTGACATAGCGTTTATTTGTAAAGCGCATGTTCATCCAGAAGATCCTCTAAGTGCTGAATAACAGATTCTTATTGATACCCAACTCAATGGTGCTCATTTTACCAACCTCAGAAGGATGAAAGGCTGAGGAAACCCACCAGGATTTGAACCTGTGACCATGAGGTCAAACACAGGCCCCTGCAGTGGGCAGCATTAGTCCAACTGAGCCACCAGACCTGATGAAAGAGCAGATGATGAGCATGGACTGGGGGTAGGGGGGCTGCCTCCATAGCATAATTAACTCGCTTCTGGCCTTAAAACCAACCCCCACACCCACACCCCCATCCAGGAAACTCCCTGTTGGTCTACCAGGTCAATCTGGTGTAGATGTATCCGCACAGGGAACCCTCTTGCGGCTCCAGGTGAACCGTTTGTCAGACCCGCTCTGGCTCCCTTCATGCTGGCAGGACTGTCGATTGAAACAACCTGTGTCCCACCCAAGGAGCAGACTGAACAACCATGAAGAATTCAGAAAAAATTTTTTTTAGATTTCAAAAAAGATGGTCCTACCATACCCTGCACATAGGCATGGGGTGAAGAAAATTCTTGTTCATGGGCAAGGAGCTACAGAAACCACTGCCAGGCAGACATTAAGGCAGTTTTCTCATTACCTTAGAGCTCTGATTATTCCATGCTCTGGTTCTATTGAGACTAATTTTATGCCAGTGTCTGAATGTATTTCTGATTCTATTGCATTATTAAATCTACTAGGGATCTCTCTCTCCCTCCCCCCCCCCTCTCTCTCTCTCTCTCTCTCTCAGGCAGTGGTGTCTCTAGGCGGGTGTCAGATGGGGCCCTATACGACCTCCATATCCCCTGCTCCTCCCCCCTCCCATGGCCCCACCACCACAGCTGCTGAATTTGTTGTGAGGCGACACACAAGTGACAGTTTGTCCAACCACATTACACCATTGTTTAAAGCAATACATGGCCTCACATTTGCATGCAATGTATACATCTGACTATGTATGTCCGTGTGTGTATATATAGATATACATGTATGTATAAACAAAGGCAGGTTCAAACTTTTTAAGCGATATATATATATTATGTTTACACACACACAGCACACACTCGTTATGATCGTCCTTATGGCCCCCGACAGTTTTATCTATGGCCCAATATGCTCTCCCCTCACCCCCCAAATCATTTCCATAAACACCACTGCTGCCAGGGCTCTGAACATTCCTTGGCTGTGTGTGCCAGACATCTGTTTAGAGCAGTGTTTAGAGCATGATGGATACAGAGATGCCAGGCCTCTGAATATTCCTGGGCTGTGTGTGCCAGGCATCTGTTTAGAGCAGTGTTTAGAGCATGATGGATACAGAGATGCCAGGCCTCTGAATATTCCTGGGCTGTGTGTGCCATGCATCTGTTTAGAGCAGTGTTTAGAGCATGATGGATACAGAGATGCCAGGCCTCTAAATATTCCTGGGCTGTGTGTGCCAGACATCTGTTTAGAGCAGTGTTTAGAGCATGATGGATACAGAGATGCCAGGCCTCTGAACATTCCTTGGCTGTGTGTGCCAGGCATCTGTTTAGAGCAGTATTTAGAGCATGATGGATACAGAGATACCAGGCCTCTGAATATTCCTGGGCTGTGTGTGCCAGGCTTCTGGTTAGAGCAGTGTTTACAACATGATGGATACAGGAATGCCAGGTTCTCCTTATGCTGCAGTTCTGATTATAGCCGACTTATGGCGAGCTCATTCTCTCTTTCTTATCTTAGTGTCGAGGAATGGTCTTGTAAACTGCCCTGGCAGAGGCGCCATATTTAATGTACTCCACTCACTTGATATTACAAAATGTAACTGCAAATATAGCTAGAGGGTGTTTAATGTACTTAAGGTTTCCATTGATGAATATGGAGGCAGGCCCTCAGCATTTCTGCTTGACCACAGTGGGTCAAGTGCTGAAAGAAATGTGTTTCTACTTTTAGGTATTCCCAGAAGATAGTTCTCGCGTAAATTGGAGACCAATTGCATTGCAAATGCTTGTTTTAGATGCATTTGATTTTAAAAGCAAATAATGAAAGATCTTTTATAAGTTTTTCTGAAGATGTCCCCAAACTCTGTTATTTGCGGGGCCCCCTTTGACCCTGGTGGGTGGCCCGCTTGCCTCATAGGCCTCTGGTTTGGAGGGAGTCTTTGCCTCCTCCGGCCCCCTTTCACCTTGGGAGGGAGTCTTTGCCTCCTCTGGCTCTCGAGGACCCTGGTAGGTGGCCCTCTAGCCTCATGCGCCTCTAGTTTGGAGAGAGTCTTTCCCTCCTCCGGTCCTCGAGGACCCTGGTGGGAAGGCCGCTAGCCTCAGTGGCCTCTGGTTTGGAGGGAGTCTTTGCCTCCTCCGGCCCCCTTTGACCCTGGTAGGTGGCCCGCTTGCCTCATAGGCCTCTGGTTTGGAGGCAGTCTTTGCCTCCTCCTGCCCTTTGACCCTGGTGGGTGGCCCGATAGCCTCAGAGGCCTCTGGTTTGGAGGGAGTCTTTGCCTCCTCCGGCCCCCTTTGACCCTGGTGGGTGACCCGCTTGCCTCAGAGGCCTCTGGTTTGGAGGGAGTCTTTGCCTCCTCCGGCCCCCTTTGACCCTGGTGGGTGGCCCGCTTGCCTCATAGGCCTCTGGTTTGGAGGCAGTCTTTGCCTCCTCCTGCCCCTTTGACCCTGGTAGGTGGCCCGCTAGCCTCGGAGGCCTCTGGTTTGGAGGGAGTCTTTGCCACCTCCTGCCCTTTGATCCTGGAAGGTGGCCCGCTAGCCTCAGAGGCCTCTGGTTTGGAGGGAGTCTTTGCCTCCTCCTTCCCCTTTGACCCTGGTGGGTGGCCCGCTAGCCTCTGAGGCCTCTAGTTTGGAGGGAGTCTTTGCCTCCTCTGGCCCCCTTTGACCCTGGTAGGTGGCCCGCTAGTCTCAGAGGCCTCTGGTCTGGAGGGAGTGTTTGCCTCTTCCTGCCCTTTGACCCTGGTGGGTGGCACCTAGCTTCAGAGCCCTCTGGTTTGGAAGGAGTCTTTGCCTCCTTTTTCCCCCTTTGACCAAGGGGGGTGGCCCGTGGCCCGCTATCCTCAGAGGCCTCTGGTTTGGAGGGAGTCTTTGCCTCCTCCGGCCCCCTTTGACCTTGGTTGGTGGCCCGCTTGCCTAAGAGATCTCTGGTTTGGAGGGAGTCTTTGCCTCCTCCTGCCCCTTTGACCCTGGTGGGTGGCCCCTAGCCTCTGAGTCCTTTAGTTTGGAGGTAGTCTTTGCCTCCTCTGGCCCTCTTTGACCCTGGTGGGTGGCCCGCTAGTCTCGGAGGCCTCTGGTTTAGTGGGAGTATTTCCCTCCTCCTGCCCTTTGACCCTGGTTGGTGGCCCTCTTGCCTCATAGGCCTCAGGTTTGGAGGGAGTCTTTGCCTCCTCCGGCCCCCTTTGACCCTGGTGGGTGGCCCGCTAGCCTCAGACACCTCTGGTTTGGAGGGAGTCTTTGCCTCCTCCGGCCCCCGAGGACCCTGGTGGGTGGCCAGCTAGCCTCAGGGGCCTCTGGTATGGAGGGAGTCTTTGCTTCCTCCGGCGCCCTTTTACCCTGGTGGGTGGCCCGCTGCCTCGGAGGCCTCTGGTTTGGAGGGAGTCTTTGCCTCCTCCTTCCCCTTTGACCCTGGTGGGTGGCCCGCTTGCCTCATAGGCCTCTGGTTTAGGGGGAGTCTTTGCCTCCTCCGGCCCCCTTTAACCCTGGTGGGTGGCCCGCTTACCTCATAGGCCTCTGGTTTGGAGGAAGTCTTTGCCTCCTCCGGTCCCCTTTGACTCTGGAAGGTGGCCCGCTTGCCTCAGAGATCTCTGGTTTGGAGGGAGTCTTTGCCTCCTCCTGCCCCTTTGACCCTGGTGGGTGGCCCCTAGCCTCTGAGTCCTCTAGTTTGGATGAAGTCTTTGCCTCCTCTGGCCCTCTTTGACCCTGGTGGGTGGCCCGCTAGTCTCAGAAGCCTCTGGTTTGGAGGGAGTATTTGCCTCCTCCTGCCCTTTGACCCTGGTTGGTGGCCCTCTTGCCTCATAGGCCTCAGGTTTGGAGGGAGTCTTTGCCTCCTCCGGGCCCCTTTGACCCTGGTGGGTGGCCCACTAGCCTCAGACACCTCTGGTTTGGAGGGAGTCTTTGCCTCCTCCGTCCCCCTTTGACCCTGGTGGGTGGCCCTCTTGCCTCATAGGCCTTTGGTTTGGAGGGAGTCTTTGCCTCCTCCGGCCCCCTTTAACCCTGGTGGGTGGCCCGCTAGCCTCCTAGGCCTCTGGTTTGGAGGGAGTCTTTGCATCCTCTGGCTCTCGAGGACCCTGGTAGGTGGCCAGCTAGCCTCAGGGGCCTCTGGTATGGAGGGAGTCTTTGCTTCCTCCGGCGCCCTTTGACCCTGGTAGGTGGCCCGCTGCCTCGGAGGCCTCTGGTTTGGAGGGAGTCTTTGCCTCATTCCTCCCCTTTGACCCTGGTGGGTGGCCCGCTTGGCTCCTAGGCCTCTGGTTTGGGGGGAGGCTTTGCCTCCTCCGGCCCCCTTTGACCCTGATGGGTAGCCCGCTTGCCTCATAGGCCTCTGGTTTGGAGGGAGTCTTTGCCTCCTCCGTCCCCCTTTGACCAAGGGGGGTGGCCCGCTTGCCTCAGACACCTCTGGTTTGGAGGGAGTCTTTGCCTCCTCCGGCCCCCGAGGACCCTGGTGGGTGGCCAGCTAGCCTCAGGGGCCTCTGGTATGGAGGGAGTCTTTGCTTCCTCCGGCGCCCTTTTACCCTGGTGGGTGGCCCGCTGCCTCGGAGGCCTCTGGTTTGGAGGGAGTCTTTGCCTCCTCCTTCCCCTTTGACCCTGGTGGGTGGCCCGCTTGCCTCATAGGCCTCTGGTTTAGGGGGAGTCTTTGCCTCCTCCGGCCCCCTTTAACCCTGGTGGTGGCCCGCTTGCCTCATAGGCCTCTGGTTTGGAGGAAGTCTTTGCCTCCTCCGGTCCCCTTTGACTCTGGAAGGTGGCCCGCTTGCCTCAGAGATCTCTGGTTTGGAGGGAGTCTTTGCCTCCTCCTGCCCCTTTGACCCTGGTGGGTGGCCCCTAGCCTCTGAGTCCTTTAGTTTGGATGAAGTCTTTGCCTCCTCTGGCCCTCTTTGACCCTGGTGGGTGGCCCGCTAGTCTCAGAAGCCTCTGGTTTGGAGGGAGTATTTGCCTCCTCCTGCCCTTTGACCTTGGTTGGTGGCCCTCTTGCCTCATAGGCCTCAGGTTTGGAGGGAGTCTTTGCCTCCTCCGGGCCCCTTTGACCCTGGTGGGTGGCCCACTAGCCTCAGACACCTCTGGTTTGGAGGGAGTCTTTGCCTCCTCCGTCCCCCTTTGACCCTGGTGGGTGGCCCTCTTGCCTCATAGGCCTTTGGTTTGGAGGGAGTCTTTGCCTCCTCCGGCCCCCTTTGACCCTGGTGGGTGGCCCGCTAGCCTCCTAGGCCTCTGGTTTGGAGGGAGTCTTTGCATCCTCTGGCTCTCGAGGACCCTGGTAGGTGGCCCTCTGGCCTCATGCGCCTTTGGTTTGGAGGGAGTCTTTCCCTCCTCTGGCCCCCGAGGACCCTGGTGGGTGGCCAGCTAGCCTCAGGGGCCTCTGGTATGGAGGGAGTCTTTGCTTCCTCTGGCGCCCTATGACCCTGGTAGGTGGCCCGCTGCCTCGGAGGCCTCTGGTTTGGAGGGAGTCTTTGCCTCCTTCCTCCCCTTTGACCCTGGTGGGTGGCCCGCTTGGCTCATAGGCCTCTGGTTTGGGGGGAGGCTTTGCCTCCTCCGGCCCCCTTTGACCCTGATGGGTAGCCCGCTTGCCTCATAGGCCTCTGGTTTGGAGGGAGTCTTTGCCTCCTCCGTCCCCCTTTGACCAAGGGGGGTGGCCCGCTTGCCTCATAGGCCTCTGGTTTGGAGGGAGTCTTTGCCTCCTCCTGCCCTTTGACCCTGGTAGGTGGCCCTCTTGCCTCATAGACCTCTGGTTTGAAGGGAGTCATTGCCTCTTCCTTCCCTTTGACCCTGGTGGGTGGCCCCTAGCCTCAGAGGTCTCTGGTTTGGAGGGAGTCTTTGCCACCTCCTGCCCCTTTGACCCTGGAGGGTGGGCCGCTAGCCTCTGAGGCTTCTGGTTTGGAAGGAGTCTTTGCCTCCTCCGGCCCCCTTTGACCCTGGTGGGTGGCCCGCTCGCCTCAGAAGACTCTGGTTTGGAGGGAGTCTTTTCCTCCACCGGCCCCCTTTGACCCTGGTGGGTGGTCCGCTAGCCTCTGAGGCCTCTGGTTTGGAGGGAGTCTTTGCCTCCTCCGGCCCCCTTTGACCAAGGGGGGTGGCCCGCTAGCCTCAGAGGCCTCTGGTTTGGAGGGAGTCTTTGCCTCCTCCTGCCCCTTTGACACTGGTGGGTGGCTCGCTAGCCTCAGAGGCCTCTGGTTTGTAGGTAGTCTTTGCCTCCTTCTGCCCCTTTCACCCTGGGGGGTGGCTCGCTAGCCTCAGAGGTCTCTGGTTTGAAGGGAGTCTTTGCCTCCTCCTGTCCCTTTGACCCTGGTGGGTGGCCCGCTAGTCTCAGAGGTCTCTGGTTTGGAGGGAGTCTTTGCCTCCTCCTTCCCCTTCGACCCTGGTGGGTGGCCCCTAGCCTCTGAGGGCTCTAGTTAGGAGGGAGTCTTTGCCTCCTCTGGCCCCCTTTGACCCTGGTGGGTGGCCCGCTAGTCTCAGAGGCCTCTGGTTTGGAGGGAGTATTTGCCTCTTCCTGCCCTATGACCCTGGTGGGTGGCCCCTAGCCTCAGAGACCTCTGGTTTGGGGGGAGTCTTTGCCTCCTCCGGCCCCCTTTGATCAAGGGGGGTGACCCGCTATCCTCAGAGGCCTCTGGTTTGGAGGGAGTCTTTGCCTCCTCCGGCCCCCTTTGACTTGGTGGCCCACTAGTCTCAGAGGCCTCTGGTTTGTAGGGAGTATTTGCCTCCTCCTGCCCTTCGACCCTGGTGGGTGGCCCCTAGCCTCAGAGGCCTCTAGTTTGGAGGGAGTCTTTGCCTCCTCGGGCCTCCTTTGACCAAGCGGGGGGTGGTGGCCCGCCAGCCTCAGAGGCCTTTGGTTTGGAGGGAGTCTTTGCCTCCTCCTGCCCCTTTGACCCTGGTGGGTGGCCCACAAGCCTCAGAGGCCTCTGGTTTGGAGGGACTCTTTGCCTCCTCCTGCCCCTTTGACCCTGGTGGGTGGCCCGCTAGCCTCAGAGGTCTCTGGTTTAGAGGGAGTCTTTCCCTCCTCCTGCCCCTTTGATCCTGGTGGGTGGCCCCTAGCCTCTGAGGCCTCTAGTTTGGAGAGAGTCTTTGCCTCCTCTAGCCCCCTTTGACCCTGGTGGGTGGCCCGCTAGTCTCAGAGGCCTCTGGTTTGGAGGGAGTATTTGCCTCTTCCTGCCCTTTGCCCCTGGTGGGTGGCCCCTAGCCTCAGAGGCCTCTGGTTTGGAGGGAGTCTTTGCCTCCTCCGGCCCCCTTTGACCCTGTTGGGTTGCCTGCTAGCCTCAGAGATCTCTGGTTTGGAGGGAGTCTTTGCCTCCTCCTGCCCATTTGACCCTGGTGGGTGGCCCCTAGCTTCTGAGTCCTCTAGTTTGGAGGTAGTCTTTGCCTCCTCTTGCCCCCTTTGACTCTGGTGGATGGCCCGCTAGTCTCAGAGGCCTCTGGTTTGGAGGGAGTATTTGCCTCCTCCTGCCCTTTGACCCTGGTGGGTGGCCCCTAGCCTCAGAGGCCTCTAGTTAGGAGGGAGTCTTTGCCTCCTCCGGCCCCCTTTGACCAAGGGGGGTGGCCCGCTTGCCTCAGGGGCCCCTGGTTTGGAGGGAGTCTTTGCCTCCTCCTGTCCCTTTGACCCTGGTGGGTGGCTCGCTAGCTTCAGGGGCCTCTGGTTTGGAGGGAGTCTTTGCCTCCTCCCTCCCCTTTGACCCTGGTGTGTGGCCCGCTGCCTCAGAGGCCTCTGGTTTGGAGGGAGTCTTTGCCTCCTCTGGCGCTGAGGACCTCCCACTGTGTTCAAAGATCTCTGCCTGCCTTTCGTATGTCTTAGCTAACAGCATTAGAGATTTCAGGCAAAATTGATTTAGTGATTGAAGAGTTGTTCAATAGCAGCAACGTGTCACTCCAAATTACAGAGCAGCAGAAGGCTGGCCTTAGTCTCACCCCTTTGCAGAGATCTTACTGTGCTTAATACTGATGGTCCTTCTTTACCTGCCGATAAGCGTGGACCGCTTCCTCTCAAAGGTACTGGATCTGGCTGTACTTTGAGTTGAAGTGTTGTGACTGCACGCTGGTTCTAAACCCATTGCTACCGCTGCGGCGAGCTTTACTCCCAGACAGAGTTGGCTGTGAACTGGAATTCTATCATATCATATCTGAGGTCAAAGGGGACAAGTTGTCAATCACCCCCCAAACCACAACAGAGACTGTTCACTAACCACTGCCTGCCCAAGGCCCAGAGAAACACCTTTGTCAACTACAGGCAACAAATAAAATATGTCTGAGGGTGGGGTTGGCTGGTTTGTTTTAAGAGTAGGAAGAAGGAGCATTTTCATTGTGTGGTAATTGTTAGTTTGGGGGGCGTGGGAATGTCTCAGCTAGTGAAGGTACAGGTGATATGTCCCTGATGAAGTGACACATGGGCCAGATCAGGGTGGGCCAGGTTTGCACATCCATCATAAAGGGAGGGTTTAATGGACAGAGATGTAGGCCAATGAGGATAGGTACTTTAAGGTGAAAGTAGATAGCATGTACTACGTATTTTTGCATTGTTTAGAGGAGATTTGTGTGGTGAAGACCCTGGTGAGTGGCCCACTAGCCTCATAGGCCTCTGGTTTGGAGGGATCAGCAGTTTCTGCAAGCACAGACTCTTCAAATTAAAGCACTCTTTTAGTTTCTATATAGTATTTTTCATTGATCCCATCAATCAGGCGCCAGTCCAGACTTGGGTGGAGCGAGGTACCATTTCTCTCCCGAGCAGATGCTGAGGTCTGTGTCTGGGGTTTGCTGAATGCTGTTTTTTTTCCAAGGTGGGACCTCGGACTAGTTTTCCACAGCGGCCATCTTGTTTTATCCCGTACGTCTTTCAAAGCTTGAGCTCTGTCATATCCACCTTTGCCATTCTCCGGTGGCAAGGCCGGAGCTAGGCACGGACAGTGTGGGCAGCTGCCCAGGGCCTCGTACTCAGCCTACCAGCATGGGGCCCCGCACTGGAGGTGTGTCCTTTTAGTTCCCTGCCTATAGAATAAGCATGGGCGGATTTTGCGGATTCGCAATCCGTGAATTTGCGGTTTTGCGTATTTGCGGATTGCGACAATACGCAAAATCCACGAATTCTCGCGGATTTGCGGATTTTTTTGGGGGGGTGTGTCTTTGCACGGGTTTCTGCAAGTTCGCGAGGGTTTTGTACAATTTCGCAAATTGCGAACTTACTTGTCGGGTCGCCAGTTTTGCGAACTTGTTGTTTCTACGTGCCCAGCCTGTTTGCAAGGCTTTCTTCATCACTGCCACCCTCTGTCACCACTGGCACTCTCTTTGGTCACCCATGCCACCCTCTGGCTCACCCATGTCACCCTCTGTGTCATCACAGCACCCTCTGGTTCACCAGTGTACATTATTGGGGCAAAGCAAAGCACTGCCATCCTCTGTCAACACTGGCACTCTGGTTCACCCATGCCACCCTCTGGTTGGCACACCCATGCCACCCTCGGTGTCATCACACCACCCTCTGATTGACCAGTGAGTGTACATTATTGTGGCAAAGCCAAGCACACCTGCTAAGTGCTTTAAGTTTTGCAAACAACAACACCTGCCCTGCCCCAACTGACATTAATGAAGGCTGGCACCTGCTTGTCTGCTCCCTTTCCTTTTTGTTGCAATGTAATTTTTTTTTAACAGGATGCAATGGCATACTTGTAACTATTCTGTGACTGTCAGAGCAGGGTCACACAATAGTTGCAAGTAGGCAACCGGATTCTGGAGGGCCCCTTCAGGAAGCACTACAGGTAAATGGTTACAAATGATGAGCTCGAACTTTTGCACCTGCTCGTTGGTTTTGCTTTTGCAAAACTGGTTTTTCGGTAATTTCGCCCTATTCGCGAGGCGCGGCGTCGTGCGAAATCGACCGTGGAAGCCGCGAACTCGTGCGAGTTACCCCAAGGTTGAGTATGGGCGCCGCCATTTTGTTTGCGTGACGTATTTCCGTTTCCGCCCGCTATGTGTAATCTCGCGCAATGAGCGCCTTGCGAATGCAAGTTCGCACGAGTTCGCAAGAGAAATCGCGTGCGAACTTACTTACACGCACGTGTTCGGGCCGCCATCTTGTTTTTCATTCATTCCTATGTGTCTGGGCATGGTGTTTCTATCCTCTGTATATCTCTGCCATCCTTTGCTTGTTTTAATATTTTTTTGATCTATTTAACTTTTTTTCTATCCCTCTAGTTTTCTAGGTCTATATTTTTGTGTTTTAGGCTACTTTTGTTTACTTTTCAACTACTTTTTTAAACTTTTATTTCCTTCTTCCCTACTCTTATTCTTTTTCATTTTCCCTCCTTACTGCTAACACCTGCCCAGAACATGGTGAAGACAGCTGTCAAGCTGCCCAAGATGGGCACCGCAGCCCGTGCCCGGCTCCCGTGTGGCCGTTTGAGGGCGGAAATGGTGGTGCCCAGGGAGATCTTCAGCCCTGAGGAGGTGGGCTCACTCGTTTTTTATGTGCAGCGCCGTCTCCCCCAGGACCATCGCGGCAGGCGGCAGGATCGCTGCTGGTTGTACCAACAGCCAGGAGCGACGGAAGCGGTGGGGGCAGGTGTGCCGGGCCCTTTTTGACATCACAGGGGTCCAGCGTACCTACAATCAAGTGACCCACCGCTGGACCGATATCCTGGACCGGGAGCGCGACCTGCTAGACCTGCTGGGAGTGGAGGTCCCCGGGCTTGGTGAGTAGTAGTAGCAATTTTTTCATCACTCACTACTCTGTTTTTTCTCCTGCTCTGTGTGACTGTGTTATATTGCAAATGTTTGCTTTAACTTTTTTACAAAGAGCAATAATGCTGCTGATTACATTGATAGGAGAGGTAAATTAATATTTCAAAATCTTCCGTGCATTTCAGGTGCACTGTTCTCCTTCTCTGTGGCGGTGCCACTGCTTATTTGTTTTCTATTTTGTGTTCATTTAATTGGGCTGAGTAATGTATGAGTGTACTTTACAGAACTGCGTAATGCTAGACTCAAAGGGGCAGATTTACAAGCCCCTTGCGCCACGTTTACGCTGCCTTACCTGACGCACAGCGACGTAAACGTGGCGAATCCATGCGAGTCATGTACAACGAGATGCCTCTAAGGAGATGCGCCATGTTAAGGCCTGGGCCTGCGCCACAATGGGTGCGTTCCCACGCAGGGGGGTGTGGGGGGTGGCGGTCAGGCAGCTGTGCGCCTCGCAAAAGTGCCTGCGTGAAATCTACAAGATTTAACGCAGGCACTTCCGCGACGCTGCTACGTCAATTCTTTATGCCTGCTTGCTTGAAGCAGGCGTAAGGACTGATGCGGTATGTTGAGTATTGGGCAGCCCTGAGCATTGCTATAGTTGCATCGCGCCTGCGACGCGACTCTAGAGATGCGCCCCTCTTTCGTCACGAGATGCGTCACGCATCTGCCTACCCTTGCGCCAGGGTTTGCTGCATTGTAATTGCGGCGCATCTGCCGTGACGCAAGGTTAGTTTTGCGTTACGCATTTGTTCTGGTGCACATCTGGAGGTGTCCAGCTCAGAACTCGTAAGTATGCCCCTAAGTGTCAGATTAGCAATTACCTGCGCATCCCTGCAAAGTGTGCGGCACGCCAGCACCACCCATGGTGCGCCGTATTTACAATGCGGCACACCATGGTCCCAAAACGTCACCGAAGCGTTACGCATCGGTGCCGTAAAGGTGGCTCATTGATGGAGTTGCTTTGCAACGATGGCGCAGCTCCAGCAATGCTGCGTCAAGCCCTACGTCTGCTTCATGCAGGCGCAGGGTTTCAGTGACGCATCATTGTCCTAAATGACTGATTGAAATTTTATATATTCCCCATAGCCACTTTTAGCATGCGTTCCTGCGCAGGAACGCCCTCCCTTGCGCTGGAACGCTCCCTTATGGCGCAGGGCTTTAGAATGGGATGCATCTCCCATATGCGTCACGTTGTTAATATACGCCACACCATGGCGCCTCTCTTGTTGTGGCGCTGCGTCACAAAAGTGACGCAAGAACGGAGCAAAAGAGCTGCAAGGGGCTTGTAAATCTGCCCCTAGAGTAGAGGCTCAGGTGCAGTCCTTCCTTTGTAGCCCTCTTTTTGGCTGAAATAGTTGGTTCTTGTTCTTTCTAAATGTTTGATTTGGTTGACAAGGACATCGACAAGCAGCAATCATCAATGTTTTCTGTTCATTCTTTCATGTTGTACATCAGGTCCATCCAGGGGCAAGCGGACAGAAAAAGCAGATGCAGTGGCTCCAAAGGAGGAGGATGCAGGCCAGGGCGGCGAGTGCTCCTTTGCTGGCCCCAGTAAGTTTTCATTTAAATATAGAGGACCTATTGTTGTCCAAGCGTTCCTAATTTAATTTTTTTGAAATAGTGTTTAGATAGGAGCAAAATCCATAATACTACTGTTGCAGGGACAATTCTCCACAAACCTAACTATGGACACCAAAGACCAGAGTAATAATATTTCAGAGTGACGTGTTTGGCACACTGTATAAACCTGGTAGTGTCAGCAGCACGGACTCCTCCTTGCAAAAATTACAAAACCTTTCGCTCAGTCACTCGAGTCTGGAGGACCAAAAACCACAGAGTCTATTCAAGTTTAAAAGCTTTATTAAAAGTTAAAGTAAACACATATATTAAAATAAAGTTAGCTGGAAATGGAAAAGTGCTTGGTGCTGAGTTGATGAGTAATGGAACACATTTCTTGTGGTCGAGCCGAGCTTTCACCTGGTTTGAAGTTGATGTTGCTCTTGTCCTTAGAAGTCCAGTTTCTGTCTGTTCAGAGAAAAATGATGTGTGTTAAAATTAATCAAGCATTCATCAATTATGACAAAAAAATGCAGCAAGACAACAGCCTTCCCTGGAAGGAGGGACATTTTTACTTTAGACTAGAGTAGACAGTCAATTAATTTTTCTGTTGTTTTCACATTTCTTCATTCATAGACCAAATACTAGTGAGTGGTGTAATCTAACATTCTTTAAATCTACTTTGTAGGTGGAACATCTGGTGGCGGGGCCAGCTCTGATGTGGTGGTGATCATTGACTCTGAGTCGGAGGACAGCTCTGGGGAGAATGAGGCGCAAGTGGCCAATGAACAGACTGTGAGGAAACAGACAGTGGCGGTGGCGAGTACAGGTAAGCTGGATCATGGTACTATCTGACTCTTAGATAGGATATGATGTGTATCCAGTGCTGGCCCAGTGACAAATTACAATATGGTAATTACAGCAGGCTGGGACCGACAGACAGATAGAGGCAGAGACAGAGAGAGAGGAAGACAGAAGGAGAGAGAGAGAGGGAGGGAGCCAGAGGGAGGGTGAGGGAGGGAGACAGAGAGAGGGAGACAGAGAGAGAGAGACAGCGAGGTAGAGGGAGACACAGGGAGACAGAAAGAGGGAGACAGAGAGAGAGAGAGAGAGGGAAACAGACATATCGCCTGGGCCTGGTGCAGATGATACGGTTGCTGGTGTGGTTAGTGGCTCAGAGGAAAAGTCACTCACTTCTGCCAGATCTCTTTCATATGAAAGAGCATCAAACCAAGGATACAAGTGAGTTGTGGGAAGGGAAATGGTGATTCAAGCGCCCCCCCTTGCCCCTCCCTGCGGACGCCTATGATACTGGCCTGAATAGTTTTGTACTGCGCTGGCTAGTTGCTAGTTGTACTGTGACACAACTTCCTGCTGAATCATTTTGTGTTAATCATATTCTTAAAGAGCATTGGTTACATATTATGTCTTTCTTTCTTCATATAGTTGGTAATACTAAAACCTCTAAACCGACGAGGAGTATGCTGGCTGTACTGGCCCGGCAACGGAGGCTGGAAGCAACTGTTGCCCAATATCGGCGGCTGGTGGAACTGGAGGGGGACGACACGCAGTCCAGTGCATCAAATGTAACATCTGCATCCTCCTCCGTGACCCCACGTTCTGCCGGTAAGCGCAGTGCTCCAGCGAAACGGAGCCGTGCTGGCAGACGCCACCGCCAAGCAGCAAAGGCTGCACCTCACAGCAGTGTAAAGGCTCGCTTGCGCCGAGCACTCCGCAGAGTGTCCGACCTAGAGGCGGAGGTCCAGAAATGGAAAGACTATCAGAATGTGGTGGAGGGCCTCCGCTTAGATCACGCCACCCTCCAGGAGAAGTACGATGCCCTGGCCCTAAGGCATGATGCCCTGGAGGCCAAACTCAACACTGTGCATCCCTAGAGTGTCCCTTGCCCCTTTTTTAGAGACTTTTGGGGGGTGGGAATTGGGAGTTGGGTTTTTTGGGGACTTTTGAATGACTATTTATTTGTTGGGGTTAGGGAGGGTCTTGCGGGAGATTATTTTGTTAGGGATATAAAAATATACTTTTTCAAACTTTATCTGAGCATACCTGTTTTTTTACTACTTTTGAGCTTGGTGGCTGGTGGTTTTGCAGTAAGTTCATTTAACTGAACACTGTCATCGTGTTGGTTGACGTGCAATAGGCCAAATGTTTTCCAAAGTAAATGCCTGTCACAGAGTTTGTTAATTCAAGAGCTCTAGGACTTTACTTCCAGTACCACTGTCACTCTCTCGCCTCTCCGAATACTCCATTATACTACCTCCGATCCAAACGCTTATCTTACCTGTAATTTGTGTTTGAGGGCTGGCTCCACCTGGAATTCACAGTGTCCTAAGGCGTTCTGCAGCAGGGCCCCAACTGGAGTTTCCTGGCGTGGATTTTCTGCAAAACAAAAGCAATCAACATTAGAAATATGGCAGCGGTGCTCACAGACCCCAAAATCCTAGAATCCCCACAGACAGCACCCCTAAGACAGGCAAGCGAGCAATAATAACGCCTAAACGTTCACGTGTAATAGGCCAAATGTTTTCCAAAGTAAATGCCTAACCAATTTCATCCCTTAATAGACCTTGCCAGCAATGGCCCAGCCAAGACCCCTAAACCCAAACGCAAAAAAGTCACACTTAGCAAATTGTATTTAAATGAGGACTCACTACTTCCAGACAGTCCCTCTTTAGGGGACTCGTCAACGTAAGTTTCTTCATTGTGCAGAATCCAGGCATCA
Organism: Lissotriton helveticus; assembly: GCF_964261635.1. NCBI lineage: Eukaryota > Metazoa > Chordata > Amphibia > Caudata > Salamandridae > Lissotriton > Lissotriton helveticus. Next base: position 1,177,779,142 of record NC_136072.1, on the reverse strand, counting down.
GCATTACGGGAAATGGATAGGGTGAGTCTGGAGGAGGAGGATAGACGACCAGGACTGAGTTCTTGTCAACTAACTGTTGTGAACCTGAGGAATGCTGCGGCATCAAAATCAAGACAGTTCTGTTGATGGGCTTGTTGTTTGATGGGGTGATTACAGTTTTGTTGTGAATGTGATGAAGCACTTGCTAAAAAAAGAAAGACAGACACACAGGAATAAAAGTGAATAAGGACTAATTTTAAGGTTAATGAATCATTGACTCATTTTCAGAACTCGCTGTCAGGGAAGCAGAGCTCGTCCTCATACTCTGCAAATTCAGTCGGTAGTACTTCTGGTAACTGAGGAGAACTTTCCTCAGGTAGGTCGGTGTCCTCGTCTTCTTCCTGCGTGCATTCTCGTACTTTGTAATCTGGTGGTATGAAGTGCTGGTTCATCTTTATCATGGTGAGCCGCTCCACATTTGCGGGCAAGAGGCGGGACCTTTTGCAAGTCACAATGCCACCAGCAGAACTAAAAACACGTTCTGAAGACACGCTTGCGAGTGGGCAAGACAAGTAATTGATAGCCAGGTTGGTGATCTCTCGCCATATGTTTCTGTTCCCATGCCAATACGCCAATGGGTCCTCAGTAATATTGACCGCTGTTGAGTCATCCAGATAGGCCTGCACCATTGAAAGAATGTCCTCCCGGATTCCTGTACTTTGCACTTCTGTGTGCTTTCTGGGACAAGGAAACCCTAGCTCACTTAGCCAATCCGCTTCAGACATATCGCCTGGGCCTGGTGCAGATGATACGGTTGCTGGTGTGGTTAACGGCTCAGAGGAAAAGACACTCACTTCTGCCACAGGCACAGATGCAGAAGTGCTTTTTTGGGACGCCTGATGGCCTGCTGATTCACTAGTAGTACTGTCTTCTCCTACAGTTTCCTTCCGCTCTCTTTCAAAACGAATGGCTGACTGAGCTAGCCAACCTTTGTACTCTGTAACATCTGATGTTTCAAAAGGAATTATTACTTTGCCAAACAATGGCTTTTTGTAACGTGGATCCAGAATAGTAGCACAAATGTAGTGCTGTTGTTTCTTGATATTTACAATCCGTTCATTGCTAACTAGGCGTTGTAATAATCTCTGCGCCAACTCATATGCTTCATTCTTTCCAGCATCCTTTAATTTTGAAGACACCACCTTGACTTGGTGCTCGAGCTTCAGCAACAATGGGATAGCTTTGCTCAAAGAACAGTCCTCCCTGCTGACGTCACGCGTGAAGACCTCAAAAGGACGAAGCATGTCTGTCAGGCTTTTAACTAGCTGCCATTGCTCCACCGCTAGCATCATTTCTGTCGTATCACCACCCAGGTTGTAGAAATACTCATTGACTACTGGAAACAGCTCATGCAGACGCTCAAGCATGTAGAAGGTTGAGTTCCAACGTGTTGCCACCTCCTGGATAAGTGCTTTCACTGGCATTCTACGTACATTTTGCTGGCGCCTCAGCTCCTTCCGGGCCTTAAAAGAATGGTTGAAATGTGTGCATATTCTTCTGCAGATGGTCAGTATTTTGTCGACTGCAAGTTCTTTTTTCAAGAACTTTTGCACGACAAGGTTCATACAGTGCGCCAAACACGGCACTCTGAAATAGTAACCGTCCTCCATGGCCCTAACTACATTGCTGCCATTATCAGTAGAAACATAACCAACCTTGCAATTTCTTGGGGGCAGCCATTGCGAGACCTTTTTGTTAAAGTCATCCAAAATGTTGGCTGCAGTATGACTTTTCTCCATGCCAAACATGGCTAATGTTGCATGTTTACGAGCACCCTTAAAAATCTCGACCAAGTCACCACCTGCATTTATCTGTTTTGTAACCCCTGAAAAAGAGACCCAGTGTGCAGTGATGCACATGTAATCAAGGGCTTGGCAACTGGTCCACATGTCTGTTGTCAGGTGTATAGTGTGAACAGCACTCTTCTGCAAAGCTGCCCCAACCAACTCAAGCACCTCTTTATGTAGTGCTGGAACAGCAACCATGGCAAAATAGAACCAGCTAGGAACCTTCCATTTAGGGGCCAGTGTTGCCACGAGTTCAAGAAAACCCACACCTTCGACAAACGAAAAAGGGAGAAGGTCCACCGCTAGCATTTTAGCCAGCTTAGTGTTATACAGGCGTACAGTTGGGTGGTTGCGTTGAAATTGCGCATCTGAGGAGAACATGGCTGAAATGGTGCGCTGGACAAATTTCCTGGATGATGCTGATGCCTTCTTCGACCCACTTCTGCTCAGTGTTGACATTTTCCGCATTGGTGTGGCTCCCAGACTCTCAGTGTGCCTTCTATGTGTTCCGGAGGGTGTGGTGCTGCCAGGGGTACTGGGTGCAACCGGACAAATGTCTGACGCTTCTTCTACCTCCCCGTCATCTTCAGATGAAACACCTAGTATGGGTATATTTTGGCCACTTGCCCTTTGGGATTGCTTTCCCTTGATGTTTGCTAGGTGCGCAAACCATTCAACAGCGTGCCTTCTTTGAAGATGACCTATCTGGCCTCCGGTTTCATAGTTAGTACCAGTCTTACCACGGCTAACTCTAGTCTTACAAATGCAACAAACGGCTATGTTATCATACTTTGCATGGACACTAAAAAAGTTCCAAACTGGGGACTGGAAACTTCTGGTTTTGCCGCACGAGATGATACTGCCAATGCCAAATGAAGCAGTGGTGGATGAGCCTTGCAGACATCTACTGGGTTGTGCAATTATTGCAGCAACCCTACTTGAGGGAGTCGAGCTGGATGGAGTCCCCCTCTGGGGTGAAAATATGGGAGCTGTAGGTTTTGTTGAACTTGTTGTACTACTTTACTGCGTTGGTGGTGCTACCAGTGCCACGTCGCCAGGGTCACGCTCAGCATGACGTCGGGATAGGGTATAAATGTCTGTCTGCTGCATGGCCGGTGTGGCTGGAATGACGTGTGTGATGACTAGGTCATTGCTGTCATCCTGTTCATCAACACCAGAATGCACCACTTCATCAAGTCCGGCGTTCGGATCCATAAGTATGAGCTTTCCGGGGCCCTTCCTTTTAACATTTGATACCTTTCCCAGCGAATGGTGTGCCTCCCTCTCAGACGTCGGAGATGGTTGCCAATCTAGATCCAGATCATCTGATGGAGCGAGGCTTGAAGAGGAACTTCTACACACACGCCTTGATCTTTTCCTTGCTGGGGAGCTGGGAGAAAATGAATCATCAGGAGGAATGCCTTCGTCTTCCTGACATGATACCCCGGCTCCAAAGTCAATTTCCTCCTGTGCCCCTACTCTTGGAAGAACATCCATTGTGGGCACTTGCACCGCTCCATGCGCCGCTACATGGGCCTCTTCACTGACCTCTACTTGCAACTCTCCATGGACCTCTCCTTCTCGGCCTTCTCTTTCTCGGCCTTCTCCTTCTCGGCCTTCTCCTTCTCGGCCTTCTCCTTCTCGGCCTTCTCCTTCTCGGCCTTCTCCTTCTCGGCCAGCTCCTTCTCGGCCAGCTCCTTCTCGGCCAGCTCCTTGCGCATGTACTTGTACTTGTACTAGTAGCCCATGCAGTTGTTGTTGCTGCTTTGGTTGTTGAATAGTACTTGTGAGATGAGTTACAACCTGTGTTGATGGTGTGCTGCTACTTTCTTGCAATGAGCCAACATCACTGGTCGTTGGTGATTGAACCACTAAACAGGCTACCTGTGCAGCACTCATGGTGGGCCTTTCTTTTTTCCACAAAAATTTAGTGGTGGTGCCACCAGTCTCCTTGGTAAGTGGTGCCACTTGCTTCTTCTTCTCCTTAGTAGAGACATCTTTCTTGCAAGAGGAGCTACGGGCACCTCTTTTTGGAGCCATCTTCTTCAGATGTCGGAACAACAGGCCGCAGCAGGACTTCTTCCTGGCACTGATGCTCAACGATGATGCGGAGTTATTGACTTTGTGCACCTAAAAGCAAACAAAGACAGAGGAACATCAGTAAATATATGTTGCATATGTAGCGCTTCAATAAATAGTTTGCAAGTAGGCATTTATGAGTACACACGTGCACACCACACAATATGGAAATTTCAAAATTAGGAATTGCTAAATTTTTGGGAAACAGGAATTTAACATTGATCCAAGAGAGCACACACAGAGAGGGTTATAGTTTCATGTAGCACTGACTCCCCCTGGGCACAATGGGTGAAAGCAAGGCAAAATGGGTGCAGGCCTGTGGCACAAAGCTCACTGCCTGCCTTCAAAATGGCCGCTTGACCCCCATCCACATGGCCAGGACCATGCCTCAAAATGGCCTCCACCAACATAGCCAGCCCCCAACCCCTACTCCAAAAAGTCAAAAAACACAACACCAATCAAATCACCACAATCCAATGCCATCCATCAAGTTTCAGAAGGTTTATGCTGCCTGCTGGTGGTTTTCTGGTGCAGAATTGCAATTTTTGCAATTTCGCGAGTGCGAGGTTGTTGCTTCACGACGCGAACGTGGTGAAAAACCAGCTAAATCCGCGAACAGACCGATTCTGGGCCCCCTGGGCATGATAAAATCACAGCACACTGGGTGCAGGCCTATGGCCTAAAGCACACAAACTGCCTTAAAAATGGCCCCTAGACCCCCACCCACACGGGACCAGGCAATAAAATGGCCCCCACCCACATAGCAAGCCCCCAACACCACCCCAAAAAGTCATAAAACATACAAATATCACCACAATCCAATGCCATCCATGCCCTGGCCAGAATCATGTTAAAATTCAACAAAACAGTTGTATCATGCATGCACCCATAACTAAGCCTGGTAGTTTTCAACTCATGTGCAGAATTGTAATTTTTACAATTTCGCGAGTGCGAGATTGTTGCTGCGTGGGACGCGAGCAGTGCGAATACAGGCAAACTTTTTTTAAAAATCCGATTTTCGCCTGGGCATAATGAAAAAAATCAGAGCAGACTGGGTAGCCCCCCTAGGGCACAAAGCACACTGCCTGACTTCAAAATGGCCGCTTGACCCCATCCACATGGCCAGGACCTGCAGGATCATGCCTCAAAATGGCCTCCCACCAACATAGCCAGCCCCCAACCCCACCCCAGAAAGTCGAAAAACACACACAAAAATCACCACAAACAAACAACATCAACTTATCAACTTACTTGTGAAAACAAATTTCGAATCCAAAAGTAATCCAAGAAGCCTCAAAGCCAAATCTCCAGCAGCATCCACAAAAAGTAATCCTTCCCAGTCAAGATCGAATTCAAAGTGGCCAGGAAATGGACTAAGCAATGGGAGGAGCTTGCTGGATAGGAACAGGAAGTTGGAGACTGGGTCACTTCCTTCACCCCTCCCCAATTGTAATTTTTGTAATTTCGCGAGTGCGAGATTGTTGCTGCCCGCGCTGCGGCCCGCGAGCAGTGCGGACACAAGCAAAAAATCCGCTGCACGCGGATTTGCGTATGTTCGCCACATCCGCGAGAGTTCGCGGATTGCGGATTTACCGAAAATCCGAAAAATCCATGAGCGGAACGGATTTTGCGCCCATGCTTACTATAGAACTTAAAGAAAGGTGTCTCCTTGCAAATTGGGTCCATGGGATGGGCCCCCTCCCCTGTGCCTCTCCGGGATCGTGTCGGGAGGCCTAGGGGAGGGGGAATGCTTCCTCCTGTCCCAATTGCAAGGAGACCCATTCAGAGACACTGCAGGACGCCCATTGTAAAGCATGTTAACACCCCCACAGTTTTACCTTTCAGCCCTCAAGCAATTCTCACACTTTGAGCCCCATAGGAGCTGTAAATGAGGTGCTTGTAGGAGGCTGGGAGGAATAGGCCAAGAAGTGGTCTGCTCAAAGCAGCTTCCTGAGCTGTGTCACATATGTCAATTAGAGGGGCCTCACACATTCCCTTTTGGCCCAGGGCCCCGCCAATCCTAGAACCGGCCCTGTCCGGTGGTCACAGTTTATGGATCTTTTTTGGTTTCTGATTCTACTCCTTTTACTCAGATGTTCTCTTGTGTTTGGTCCCTGCTGTTGGATTTTTTTATGTAATACTTGTAAAGTGTGAGTATCCGGTCTGGTGGGAAAGCCAGGCTTGTGGACTAGGTAAGAGGTTAGAATGGGTTATTGGCGGGGTGACTTAGGTTGGGAGGTGTGCTGCTCTTCATCAGAGCCTGGATTGGTTAATTCGCCAAGTAGGGTAGTTGTATGTACTGACACCAGTGGGCCTCAGAGTACTGGAATAACCAGAGGGGCTACAATGTGCGATAGGCCGAGGACAGCAGAGGAGGCCCAGGAAATAAATATGGACCAATAGGAAGAGGATCATACCTGTATCTCTTAAACGAGGAGAACTGCTTGTATGTACTGGGAGGTTCCAGTAAAACTGGAGAAAGAGGGCTTAGGTGAGCTGTTAGATTAGGCTTTCGACAGGCAATCTGAAGGGCGGTCTGGAAGCAGGTGTGGCTTATATGTAAAAGTACTCAAGTATCTTGGAAGGGCAGAGGTGATAGAATGTATTGTGTATTCCTGTAGGGTCACCAGATGGCTCGGATTTTCCTGGATAGTCTGTTATTCAGAGTCTGTGCCAGCCCCTCAACACTTTACATTAAAATAAATACTAGTCCAGTTTTGAAGAAAGGGTTAGTTATACATGCACACCAGTTTAGATGCTGTGCACTGACCCTCTGTTGTAAACTCACCCCATGACCATGGACATGTTAATTGTTGTAATGACTCCCCTGCTGCGCTGCTGCGCCTCATTGATGCAGCTCAAAAGGTTTTAAGCAAGGATGAATTAATGTTTGATGAGACCATCCATCAGACGCAGGCCCATGGGGATGGGGAGGTTGTCAAAAATAATCATTTTACAGTACTTTAGTCTCAGAGCAAATGTTTTCACAATTTAAATAGCTATCCGAAGATGGAACAAGCATTGGCAACGCCAATCGGTATCACCTTTGCAAGAGCTATTGGCTTTGCCAATTTTTTTTAGCAATGTAGTATATCAGCGTGGCTGCAGTTCAGCATGGCTAAAAGTTAGTGGATTAAGTGAGAGTGACCTGGAGTGGAGTGTTGTAGAGGTGGTGTCATACAGTGAAATAGCATAGAGTGTCATGGAGTGAAGTGGAGAGGGCTGGAGGGTTGTGGAGTGACGTAGTGTGAAGAGTAGTGTATGCAGTGTCATAGAGTGGAGTATTTTAGATTGGAGTGTCATGGAGCAGAGTGGAGAGTTGTGAAGTAGAGTGTAGAGTTGAGTGCTATGGAGTAGAATGGTGTAGAATGGAGTGGTGTACAGTAGAGGGGAGTGGTGTGGAGTACAGTGGAGAGGTGTAGAGGAGCATAGAGTGGAGGGGTGTAGAGTGGTGGGGAATAAAGTGGAGTAGAGTGTCATAGTGTGGAGTGTCACAGAGTGTAGTAGACTAGGATGGCATAGAGTGGAATAGAGTGGAGTGGTGAAGAGTTTAGTAGTGGTGTAGGGTAGAGTAGTGTGTCATAGAGTGGTGTGGAGTAGAGTGAAGTGGTATAGATTGGCATAATTGGAGTTGCATTGAGTGGAGTAGGGTGTCATAGAGTGGAGTGGCATTGAGTGGAGTGGAGGGGCATAGAATGTGGTAGAGTGTCAATGAGTGGAGAGAAGAGTCGTAGAGTTATGGGTCATAAAGTGTCATGGAGTAGAGTGGAGAGGAGCAGGGTACAATGCAAATTTTGAGGGGATTGAGGCAAAGCAGATTGCACCTAACTTTTAGTGGAGAAATCTATCTTGCAGTTTGCTGGGTGCTATAACCACACAATGGTCCAGCACACTTAGTTCAAGTTCATAAGTTAATACACAGTAATTTCACAAAAATAAGCCTTGATACAGCTTAAACATTTATTTCACGTGATAAGATAATCAGACAAGTGTGTGGTTTTGGAGTAGAGCAGGGTGACGTAGAGTGGAGTAGAGTGTCCTAGAGTGCAGGGACGCAGAGTGGAGGGCCATAGAGTGGAGGGGCGTAGAGTGTCGTAGAGTGCCATGGCATAGAGTGGCGTAGAGTGGAGTGGCATACATTGAAGTGGAGTGCTGTAGAGAGCAGTGGTGTGGAGTGCGATAGAGTGTAGTGTCATTGAGTGAAGTTTCACATAGCGGAGTGTAATACAATGGCGGATTGTGGCATGGTGTGGAGTGGAGTGGTATTGAATGGGGTGGCATAGAGTGGAGTGGCATAGCGTAGAGAGGAGTAAAGTGTTGTAGTGCAAAATACAGTGCAGTAAAGTGGTGTAGAGCGGAGTGAAATAGACTGTCACGGAGTGACGTAGAATGGATTGGAACGGAGGGTCAGAAAGTGGAGGGTTGTAGAGTAAAGGGGCGTAGAGTTACCTAAAGTGGAGTATCACAGAGTGGAGTAGAGTGTTATAGACTGGAGTGGCATAGAGTGGAGTGGCGTAGAGCAGAGTTGAATAGAGTAACATTGAGTAGGGTGGTGCAAAGTGAAGTAGAGTGGCATAGAGTGGAGTAGAGTGAAGTAGAGTGGTGTGATGTGTGGTGGAGTGGTGTAGAGTGTCATAGAGTAGGGTGTCAATGAGAGGAGTGGTGTAGAGCAGAGTGGAGTAGAGTGACGCAGAGTAGAGTGGGTTAGAGTGGAGTAGAGTGGCATAGAGTGGCGTACAGTGGAATAGAGTGGCATGGAGTGCTGTGGGTGGTGTGGAGAGGTGTAGAGTGTTGTAAAGTAGAGTGGCATAGTTGTAGTAAAGTGGCATAGATTGGAGTGGCGTAGAGTGTCGCAAAGTGTTGTTGAGTGGTGTGGAGTGTCATAAGTGGTGTGAGGGGAGGGGCAAAGAGTGGAGGGGCGTAGAGTGAAGGGGCATATTGGGGAGTAAGGTAAGGTGTCATAGAGTGAAGGGCGTAAAGCAGATGTGTTGGAAATGGGATCACCGGCTGGCCAGGGCTTTCCCTAAAGTCAGTCAGAGACCACCACCCCCAAGTCAGGGCAAGGGAGTTACACGCCAAGATAACCCCTACTCACCCTCTAGGTAACGTGGCGCGAGCAGCAAGGCTAAACTTGGAGGCGATGTAGGCTAAGTATTTGCGCACGCACCCCAGCAACAACAACCAAAGGCCCACCACAAAGGAAACTCCACACAAGGTTATATAAAAATAGCCTTTGTATTACACCAAAACACATTAGATAAAACACACACTTTACAATGTGCCAGAGGCACGGGCAGAATTTACAAGGGATTATTTACAAGACAGGGCCACCTGGACCACTGTCAGGAATCAGAAGTAGCACTTTCAGAAATAGCACTTAGTACATAGAATATAGCACAAAATAGCACACAACCAGTAATCACTGGTAACCAGGACCTCACTAGCACCACCTGTACTAGGGAGAAAACAACCACCTATGTATCACAATACCTGTAGGGGTGTAAGAACAGAACACATGATGCAATGCATAACATTCATTCAGAGGTGTAAAGAGGAAAACACATGATGCATCACAATACATTCAGAGGTGTAAGCAAAATGAACAATTGCGCCAACTCACGTAAGTCACCACCTGTGACTGTCCCTAGGCCCTCTGGCCTTGTTGGGGCTAGGACGCCCTGTGTCCCAAAGTCCAGGGGGGCCTAAACGGAGCAGTCGCCCACGAAGTGCTGGGCAACTGGGTAGCAATTGATGGGGCCAACACGCTGGGGGAGCCTCACAGGCTCTGCAGAAATAAATGTCCCCCTGAGCCCCTCTGGGCTCTAGCAAATGTCTGGTCCCTCTGAGCCTCTCTGGGCTCTGGATATAACAGTGGGGGCTGTGAGCCTCTCTGGCTCACCAACAATAATGCACCCGAGCCCCTCGTGGGCTTTCAACCAGCACTGGCTGCCACGAGCCTCTCAGGCTCTCGAACACCAATTGCCCTTCTTGAGCCTCTCTGGGCTCAAAACAAGTGTGCCGCCTTGGTTGGAGTCCCCCCCTCTGGGGGACTCGAGACGCAGAAAATGCCCCTGGAGCCTTTCGCCAGGCTCCACAACAATGAGCACGAGCTCGCGCTCCTTGGGGGGGGGGGGGGCGGACACCGACAACGTGTCCCGGTGCCCCTCCCTTCTCTACTTTGGCCGCCCTCACCGGGGCTTCGGCCTCACACCCCCTCCCGGTCAGCTCCACTCACCGGCTGTCTGGCTGCGGAGGTCCGGGGCTCTCCTTACTCGCCGCTCCGCTCACCAGACGCTTAGGCGGGCTCTCCCCCTTCTCAGGAGAGCCCTGCTGGAACCAGCGCTGGCGTCTGGGCACTTCTTCTCCCTTCTTGCACCGGAGCACGGGGTGGGCTCCCGCCAGCTTCCGGTTTGCCTCGATGTCCTGTCCCCGGCCCGCCTGACTTCCGGGTCGCGGGGGCGGGCTTTCCGTCCGGGCCGCGCTCGGATTGGCCGGCCGGCCAGCCACTTCCGGGTCGTCGCGGGCAGCGCGGCGGCCCGTTCCAGGCACTCGTAGGCGGGGGATGAGTTTACCGAGGAGTGGGCTCCCTCGAGGTAAACTTAAAATATAGCGGCAAGGTCCCTGGCAGGGTGGGCACCTGCCAGGGGGCAAATTAACCAAAATAAGCGAGGTGGGCACTCGCTAGGCAGGCAAAGCGCTCCTCAGCGCTAAAAGGCAATTTACAGCGCTCCCTGCGCTAAATGCCAAATACAGCGCTCTCAAGCGCTAGAGGACCAAAATAGAGCGCTCCCAGGCGCTATAAGTAAAATAAAGGTCCAGCAGAGTCCTTCAGCAAGGCAGGGGGGCAGGGCTGGGCCCAGAGCCAGCACACTGGGTCTCCAGGCAGGGAGACACCCCAAGTGGCGGTCCTCTGGCCCAGCAGCAGCAGCAACAGCCCCCTCAGGATCCTGGAAGAGAACAACATCTGTGGGGACACAGCCCCATTTTTATACAGTGCATTCCTTTGTTCAAGGGTGTAGAGTGGGGGCGGAACCAGTCGCAGCTGGTTCTTGAGTACTCTGTTTACCTCAACCACCCTCTCTATTCACTGGCAGGGCTTGGGTCATTAGACACACCACAGGGGGGCGGAGCCAGCATTGTGTGGGGAAAACCCAGCCCATCCAGGACACAGGTACACTCCTCCCACACATTACTCATGCAGATCTCCCACTCACCACCGGGCAGACCCATCCAGACTTCCTGGAGCCTGGCATGCCAGCCAGCTCCAGCCAATCACACGCCAGCACCCTCACAGCACACGTACAGCCATGTCTAGAAATGGCGCTTCGCTACTAGACACATACATGCTGCATACACCGTTGCGCAGCATTCACTCACACGAGTTCACACATACCAGACTCAAGCCTGTACACCCCACGCATCAGGAACTACCAGGGACACATACATTCCCCAGGCATTCCTATGGGCGGGCAGGCCTAGCTCAGCACATGCACTCAGAGTGCGCACGCACTTTCCACTGGGACACAGTGAAAGTGCGCAGAATCCAAAAATCACCATCTCCAGGTCACCATTTCAAGCAAAAAGTCTCGGGGTGAACCTGCCCTAAGGGCCAAAGTCCAACATAACCCCCTTCCAGCCAAAACGCAGGGGAGACCAATCACCACCGTGATGGACTTCCCTGCTTGGGGCGATAGAACACGGACGCGGGCCCGCAACTGCAGGGACACCCTCCTGTTCTATGCCACGGTGAACCCATGGGATTCCTTCTAAACACACTGTCTGGACCAACTGGGCTACCCCACTGGTACTCCCAAGTTGTCCGCGGCCAGGACCAGGCCCTGGGCCACCCAGGTGCCACTGGTCCATGCCAATTCGCAGAGCGGGGGGTAGTAACCCCTGGCACATAGGAGCCATTTTCCACTCTTCCTGTCTGCAAGACAGGACTAGACTGCCACTGGTACTCCAGCCTAGGGCCTACAACCTCAGGCGGACCAGGAGTCTCGGGGAAGGCTCTCCTCCCCCTACCTCTTCTCCTAGGGTTCCTCCTCCCTCTGCGAGGGGTACCCCTAGAACGCCATTCCAACCCAGGACTTATCCACTCAGGTTGCACCGGGGTCAGAGGTGGGCTCTCCCACCCTCTGCACCCCCTTCCAGAGGTCTGCCCTCTCCCACCTGGAGAAGTTCCTCTGGACGAAGAACCGGTCAGGACACTGGTTACAGTCGTCCTACCCTTCAGGTCAGGCTGATCCTGAACCTGGCCTCCCAACCTCTGCTCTAGAACCTTCGGTGGAACAATTGCCTGGCACTCCAGGACTTCTGGGGACTCACACACAATCCCCCTGAGGCTGACACATGGCCCATGTGTCGTGTGACTGTCTGTCTGGCGCAGATCTCCCGCTCCCTGTCCACCTGACAGTGCGCGAAGATCCCCCAGACCAGAAGTGGTGTCACCATGGTCACTACACGGGAACCTAGCCCAACTGGGTAGTCCCTGACCCACTGGTCCTTCCACTGGGGAACTCCCCCAATCACTCCTCACTCTGGACTCCTGTACCCTCCCTACCGGAGCGGTACTGCCAGACTCTAGAACCACAGGAGCTCTGGTTACAGACACTCCAGGTCCTCTACTCACTAGGAGATCCTCCTCAAGTGGACTAACAGGACAGCCTAGGTCCCCAACCTGGTGTTCCCTCAAGAAACCACCCAGGTTCTGAGACAGGGCTTCGGGCCTCTGGGGGCTCTCAGACACCCACTGACTCCTGCTCCACTGAGCCAGGCAGTCAGCCCCTACACCCTTCTCACTAACCAGGGACCTAGCTGGGCTACACTGAGCCTCTTCCACCACGCTGGGCTGGAAGATCCCTGACCCACTACTTTTGGAGTCACTCACCAATGACTCTACAGAACCTCTGGTCCCTTCCCAGCGGTCTGCTTCCTCTGCCAGCTCACATGGTTCAGACAATCCACACCCTAACAGGTGTTGGCGCAACCCTGGTGAACAACAACTGAGCAACTGCTCTCTGAGAAGCATATCGAACAATAGGTCCCAATCACATTTCGTGGGCTCCCGTACCCAATCACACAGGGCTTCACAACAGTCATCCTCAAAGTCTTCCCAAGACTGATGAGACGGTTTCCTAAGGTTCCTAAACCTCAACCTATTCTCCTCCTCTGGGGAAACAGGAACCATACTCTGGGAACTGGGACTTTCTAGACTGAGATTTAAATAGCTGCCACCACTGGACCCAACCCTCCCTGGGGGATCCAGACACTCAACACTGCGCTTAGGGGGATGATCTACCCTCCCGAGCTAGGGACACCTAACTCAAGTGCACAAGAAACACATTTCCACAGAAATGACATTTTTAGCAAACTCCATACAATAATCCCCAAAATGTTTTTATCTAAAATGCAGAGCTTTGTGGTGCAGCCAGCTGCTACTAAGGTACAACGCAAACACAAATCCTTATCCCGCCGCTGCCACCAATGTTGGAAATGGGATCACCGGCTGGCCAGGGCTTTCGCCAAAGTCAGTCAGAGACCACCACCCCCAAGTCAGGGCAAGGGAGTTACACGCCAAGATAACCCCTACTCACCCTCTAGGTAACGTGGCGCGAGCAGCAAGGCTAAACTTGGAGGCGATGTAGGCTAAGTATTTGCGCACGCACCCCAGCAACAACAACCAAAGGCCCACCACAAAGGAAACTCCACACAAGGTTATATAAAAATAGCCTTTGTATTACACCAAAACACATTAGATAAAACACACACTTTACAATGTGCCAGAGGCACGGGCAGAATTTACAAGGGATTATTTACAAGACAGGGCCACCTGGACCACTGTCAGGAATCAGAAGTAGCACTTTCAGAAATAGCACTTAGTACATAGAATATAGCACAAAATAGCACACAACCAGTAATCACTGGTAACCAGGACCTCACTAGCACCACCTGTACTAGGGAGAAAACAACCACCTATGTATCACAATACCTGTAGGGGTGTAAGAACAGAACACATGATGCAATGCATAACATTCATTCAGAGGTGTAAAGAGGAAAACACATGATGCATCACAATACATTCAGAGGTGTAAGCAAAATGAACAATTGCGCCAACTCACGTAAGTCACCACCTGTGACTGTCCCTAGGCCCTCTGGCCTTGTTGGGGCTAGGACGCCCTGTGTCCCAAAGTCCAGGGGGGCCTAAACGGAGCAGTCGCCCACGAAGTGCTGGGCAACTGGGTAGCAATTGATGGGGCCAACACGCTGGGGGAGCCTCACAGGCTCTGCAGAAATAAATGTCCCCCTGAGCCCCTCTGGGCTCTAGCAAATGTCTGGTCCCTCTGAGCCTCTCTGGGCTCTGGAAATAACAGTGGGGGCTGTGAGCCTCTCTGGCTCACCAACAATAATGCACCCGAGCCCCTCGTGGGCTTTCAACCAGCACTGGCTGCCACGAGCCTCTCAGGCTCTCGAACACCAATTGCCCTTCTTGAGCCTCTCTGGGCTCAAAACAAGTGTGCCGCCTTGGTTGGAGTCCCCCCCTCTGGGGGACTCGAGACGCAGAAAATGCCCCTGGAGCCTTTCGCCAGGCTCCACAACAATGAGCACGAGCTCGCGCTCCTTGGGGGGGGGGGGGGGGGCGGACACCGACAACGTGTCCCGGCGCCCCTCCCTTCTCTACTTTGGCCGCCCTCACCGGGGCTTCGGCCTCACACCCCCTCCCGGTCAGCTCCACTCACCGGCTGTCTGGCTGCGGAGGTCCGGGGCTCTCCTTACTCGCCGCTCCGCTCACCAGACGCTTAGGCGGGCTCTCCCCCTTCTCAGGAGAGCCCTGCTGGAACCAGCGCTGGCGTCTGGGCACTTCTTCTCCCTTCTTGCACCGGAGCACGGGGTGGGCTCCCGTCAGCTTCCGGTTTGCCTCGATGTCCTGTCCCCGGCCCGCCTGACTTCCGGGTCGCGGGGGCGGGCTTTCCGTCCGGGCCGCGCTCGGATTGGCCGGCCGGCCAGCCACTTCCGGGTCGTCGCGGGCAGCGCGGCGGCCCGTTCCAGGCACTCGTAGGCGGGGGATGAGTTTACCGAGGAGTGGGCTCCCTCGAGGTAAACTTAAAATATAGCGGCAAGGTCCCTGGCAGGGTGGGCACCTGCCAGGGGGCAAATTAACCAAAATAAGCGAGGTGGGCACTCGCTAGGCAGGCAAAGCGCTCCTCAGCGCTAAAAGGCAATTTACAGCGCTCCCTGCGCTAAATGCCAAATACAGCGCTCTCAAGCGCTAGAGGACCAAAATAGAGCGCTCCCAGGCGCTATAAGTAAAATAAAGGTCCAGCAGAGTCCTTCAGCAAGGCATGGGGGCAGGGCTGGGCCCAGAGCCAGCACACTGGGTCTCCAGGCAGGGAGACACCCCAAGTGGCGGTCCTCTGGCCCAGCAGCAGCAGCAACAGCCCCCTCAGGATCCTGGAAGAGAACAACATCTGTGGGGACACAGCCCCATTTTTATACAGTGCATTCCTTTGTTCAAGGGGGTAGAGTGGGGGCGGAACCAGTCGCAGCTGGTTCTTGAGTACTCTGTTTACCTCAACCACCCTCTCTATTCACTGGCAGGGCTTGGGTCATTAGACACACCACAGGGGGCGGAGCCAGCATTGTGTGGGGAAAACCCAGCCCATCCAGGACACAGGTACACTCCTCCCACACATTACTCATGCAGATCTCCCACTCACCACCGGGCAGACCCATCCAGACTTCCTGGAGCCTGGCATGCCAGCCAGCTCCAGCCAATCACACGCCAGCACCCTCACAGCACACGTACAGCCATGTCTAGAAATGGCGCTTCGCTACTAGACACATACATGCTGCATACACCGTTGCGCAGCATTCACTCACACGAGTTCACACATACCAGACTCAAGCCTGTACACCCCACGCATCAGGAACTACCAGGGACACATACATTCCCCAGGCATTCCTATGGGCGGGCAGGCCTAGCTCAGCACATGCACTCAGAGTGCGCACGCACTTTCCACTGGGACACAGTGAAAGTGCGCAGAATCCAAAAATCACCATCTCCAGGTCACCATTTCAAGCAAAAAGTCTCGGGGTGAACCTGCCCTAAGGGCCAAAGTCCAACAAGATGGACATAGAATAGAGGGGCAGAGCGAGGAGGGGCATGAGTGGAGTGGCCTAGAGTTAAGTGGCATAGAGTGGTGTAGAGTGGCATAGAGTGTCATAGAGTGGCATAGACTGGAGTTGTGTGTTGTGGAGTAGAGGAGAGTGTCATAGAGTGTCATAGAGTGGAGTGACATAGAGTGGAGGGGTGTAGCATAGAGCCTTAGAGTGGAGTAAAGTGTTGTAAAGTAGAGTGGAGTGGTATAGAGTGGTGTAGAGTGGCATAGAGTGTCGTAGAGTGGCATGGACTGGAGTAGTGTGTCGTGGAGTGGAAGAGAGTGTCATAGAGTGTCATAGAGTGGAGTGACATAGAGTGGAGGGGTGTAGCATAGAGCCTTAGAGTGGAGTAAAGTGTTGTAAAGTAGAGTGGAGTGGTTTAGAGTGGAGTGCCATAGAGTAGAATGGAGGGGAGTGGATTAAAGTGTCAGAGTGGAGTGGAGAGGTGTAGCATGGAGTGTCATAAACTGAGAAAAATGTTGTGGCATGTAGGAGGGTGGAGTGGCATAGAGTGTCGTGGAGTGTCTTAGAGTGCTATAGAGTGCAGTGTCATAGAATGGAGTGTCACAGAGAGGAGAAGAGTGGACTGGAGTAAAGTGGTGAAGAGTCTCATAAAGTAGAGTGGAGTGGCATGAAGTAGGGTGTCTTAGAGTTCCGTGTTATATAGATGAGTAGAGTGGTGTAGAGTGGCATAGCATAGATTGTCATTGAGTGTTGTAGAGTAGTGTGGCGTAGAGTGGAGCAGATTGGTGTAGCACGGCATAGAGCGGTGTAGAGTGGAGTACAGCAGCAAGAGTGGAATAGAGTCGCGTAGAGTTGAGTGGAGAGGCGTAGAGTAGCATAGAGTGGAGTAGAGTGTCATATAGTGTAGTGGCGTAGAGTGGAGTAAGCTTGGTGTGGTAGTGCACTGCTATTACAGACAACATTTTTTTTATTGAAATTACATTTGCACAGACATATAGTTTCACTGATAAAGCTACACAGCACACAAATGATGTGTGGAAATGGCAGCCCCTAGTGTATTGATTTGTTTTTATCATATTCAAACATTTGTTTCCAGCACACTTCAGAATAAAAAGAGTGCTTCATTTGTGCTTTCTCAATTTTGATATATTCTGACATATTTGCACAGTTATTTAACAAACATTTAAATTTTGTTGTGTGCTAGAAAATAAATAAATGTGTAGAACACACAGTATTGAAAGGTGTCATGGTGCAAGCGAAACCCAAAAGGTGTGACAGAGGCAGGGAGAGCAAGTAAAAAAGAAGAGAAAACCCGACAGAGAATCAAAGGGAAAAAGACCCATCCCCTTATACACTTCCAGATTGTCAGATAAAGCCTCTCACTTTGTAGTAAGCAATGGACGGAATGCAATCCTATGTCAGCTTTTCAAATGTCCTCAAGATGTCTTTAGCAAACCAGACAGCTGCTCCATCTGTTAGGCTTCCACCTAAAATTGGTACTGATTCTTTTGCTTTTGATTTCTTGATTACGAAATGCAAAAGAGACAGTGTGCATCTCTCCACAACGCTCAGCATCTCTGACAGAAAGGAATATTTGTGCTAAGTGGTGGGGGTTAGTGGGCTGCAGCCATGCACACAGGGCACAAATCCTAAAAAAAACAGTGAGGGGACTAACCTAGTTAGGCAGTGTGCAAGTGACATCACGGCTCGTGACATCACAGGGCACGACATCACGGCACACGACATCACAATGCAAGACATCACACATGGCATCACAGGAATTGACATCATAGAAAGTGGCATCACAAGCAACACCTTCACAGGAAGTTCCATCAGATCTAAAGCCCTCACAAATATGGTTAGCAGGTCTATCATGTGTATGTTTGAGCACATTGTGAGGATAATAGCAGAGTGAGCTATAGAAGATGATACGTGACTTCTACACCTTGCAATCCCCCAGCTTTATGCAACACATCCTGTACATTCATTTACAAATGTATATCATTTATTGTACATGTAATATGCACCTGTTGATGTAAAGCACTCCGACACCCTGCATTGTATTGAGTAGGGCTATACAAGAAAAATAGTGGTACTTAAATTATTTCAACGCCCCTCAGGGGAAGTAAGCTCTATAACAATGCAATTTGCTTCGTGTGAATACTGGGAAAGATCAACACATCTGATATTGTTACAGTGCATGCATATCTCCTAAATTGGAAATGAAAAAAGTGAAACGCTGACTTTCTTAAGTATGTGTGAAGTGCTAACAAGGTGTGAGCCTTTGATTCCCCCTTCATTTGAATCAGTTGTGAGGGTCCTGACTGCTCTCATTCAAGAGACTCCAATAAAAGGAGGCCTGATGAACCCTCAAATGTGCCTTTGTTATGGGCCCAAAAGACAAACTATTGATAGACGGAATGCAGAACAAACCAAAACATTCACCCCCAGTCAGGAGATCAGGGTTAAATACATAATTCTTTAGTTCACTCTGCCACCCCAGTTTACACCCGGCCATATGCAAATCAGTCTTGACCCTGTGCCTCATGGGAACAGTCCAGCCCGAACTGCCAAGCCAGGTCCTTCCTGGACTGGAAACAAGCATCCTGGGACCGGTTTTGGGGTTTCACCCCTCTTTAGCCAGGTTAGCTTGAATCCAGTGGCATAGTGAGCCCAGGACCCACGGCTGGGCATACCCGGCACACTTGAAGTGAGAAAGCAGAAAGACACACAATTGATGGACAGAATGCAGAACAAATCAAAACATTCGCCCCCAGTCAAGAGATCTGGGTTAAATCCATCATTCTTTTGCCCACTCTGCCACCCAAGTTTAGACCTGGCCATATGCAAATCCGTCTTGACCCTGTGCCTCATGGGCCCAGCAGGAGTCTTAAATAAGAAAGCCCCATTGGTCCCTGCCTGCACGCTGTTGCTTGTTGCAGATGGAAAGCAGACAACGTGCAGGCCCTGCTGAAAGTGTTCCGGTGTTTGGAAATTACACCAGGAGGAGTTCAGCACATTATTCAGAGGGTGTCAAATTCTTGGCAGGGTGGACGGCGTTCACCCTGTGAAAAAAGTGGGTGGACGCTTTCCACCCACATCTACCACCAACTTGTGCCCTGCCTGCACATGTATAAACGTCTGCTTAGTTGTCCCATCGCAGAAGTGTGGTCAGGGCTCTAAGTGGGCCGGGTCCTGCCAGTGCTCACCCCTTTTCAGCAGTGCCACCCTTCACTGCCTTTGATGTAACTTCAAAGTGCCTGTTATAGTTCTTTCACACTCTCATCATTTCAGAGCTGAAACATTTTCAATATCATATACAACGAAGCCATAGATGTTGCTTATATGTCTTATGCAACTAACAATAGTCCTGGCCTGTTGTAGGCGTAATTCTACTTGTTGTATTGTATATCTGGATGCAATGACAGAAGCAGCAACGCCACAGGCAGGCGGCACACTATGCTATGCACGGAGTTTTAACTCCCCACTCCGTTTTTTCATCCCACTTAAAGGAGCCCTGAGTGAGGAAGATGAGGAATGCACTCAGTGTACCCCCCAGAAATGCGCCCCCCCCCCTGGGCGCGTGCCGCGCGCAGCCACTGATTGTTGGGCTGGTTGTTCTGGCAACAAGCCCCGCTGGGACTGAAGGAGATGACTGACAGCTGCCGTGGGCGGGAGCTGTGGAAGCGGGGAGCATCACCCACCGCACGTGCCCAAACTCACCCGCTTTAAAGATGTCTCCTTCCGCCACCGGGGCATTGAATTTGGCTCTCGGGGGTTCTGATGTCATAATTCATGTGTGCCCCCTTCTCTCCGGATCATGAGCATATTAAAATGCAAATGAAAGGGAAAGTCGCTGTGACAGGCCCGATTATCTCTTCACGTGGGAAGCCGGTGATTTAGGGTGTAATGGAAATGGATTTGAAAAGACTTTTATCGCTGATCCGCAATGAAAAGTCCTGGCACATAAACACCAGATAACAGGCAGAGCACGAGCGGCATTTAAATGTAATAATACTCCCGGGCGGGATTTATAGAAGAGATAACAGCAGATTATTACCTGAGCACGGGGTCAGGCGGCGAAGGTGTGCGGTGCTGGGGCAAGTGCCGGCCCGAGAGAAGCACCGTGGAGGGGCACGTGTCACACCTCCAGAGGTGCAGCAATAACTTGTTCCACCCCTCTCACCGTGCGCCATTGCTATTCATTTGGGGTCGCATTTATGAGGCCGTGCGGCACTTTTACGCCGCCGGTGCGTCACTTTTTGTGACGCACCTGCAGCATAAAAAATGTGCCTTGTTGCACCATATTTACAAAGTGGCGCATCTAGGTAGATGCGTCACTTTGTAAACCCCTGCGCTACATTATGCCTACGCCAGGTATAATGTATGCAGGGGGGGGGGGCGTTCTGACGCACGAAAGGGTCATAGAAGTGACGCAGTGAAATCTATGAGATTTCAGTGCGTCACTTCTAGGACACAAATGCGTCAATTTCTTATGCCTGCCTCACAGCAGGCGTAAGACTGACGCAGGCCCTTTCACATGAGGGTTGCTCCATGTGAAAGGATACATTGCTGGAGTTGCGTCACTTTTGTGACACACTCCAGCAATGCATCACTTTTGCGCCTACAGATAATACTGACGTATCTGTAACTCCTTGTGCCATGATGCGTCATACTGTAAATATGACGCATCATTGGTGTCGGAAGGAGGGCGCAGTGAAAAGTGACGCATCGCTGTTTTCACGCAGCGATGCGTCACTTTTCATAAATGAGGCACTAAATGTGGCACATTAAACCTGGCGCATTTCGTAATTGCATCTTCCCTCTCCCCTTCCTGCAGCGCACAGAAGGCTGTCCTGGTTCTGTCGAGGTGGTATTACAGATTGATTTACTTCACCTTCTTGCAACGCATCAAGGGAGCTTGCTGTGCTGCGTTGCGGGAAAGGGAGAGAACAAACATCCGACATATTTACTGAGATATGGCACATTTCAGCTCTCTCCTGCTCTGGCCCACTTGTGTCAGCCTTGCACCAACACAGGAACCCTTGCCGCACACTGCAAGGGTGCCTGTGTTGTGGTCAGAAGGAAACATGCATGCTGAGAGGAAGTAACAAGGAAAAATAAAGATATTTCTTCTCATTAAGCCAACAAGGCATAGGTGCACAATTTAGGAGGAAACACAGGTTTACAGAATCTAGTACATCTGGCTTTGCGTCAAAAAACATGAATGGATGCACAGGAACCCCCATGCACCACCCATGTAACACCGACCCTCCGTACGCTAACACAAATCAGTGCCAGGCTCTGCGTTACATTACTCTTTGGGTACATTCCCATGCTGACCCATTCAGATCTTATTTTAAGTGGCTTAGTAAATCCCGAAATACATTTTGTGACACGGCTGCACCAAAAAAGTCGCTCACCCACGATGCAAAATGCTAGTAAATCTTGGCCTAGGTATTTCCTTTCATTCTTTGTCACACATTGTTGCTGGCCAAGCCCAGGATGATACATCCCGCCCTATCAGTGATGAGTGTGAAGGCCGATAGAAGCAGCTACTGGACTGGAGGGCAGGGTGTTTAGGATGTAGGAAGCGATGCTGGGAGCAGGGCTCGAGTCGGGGTACAACACAGGTGGACTTCGTCCCCCCACTTATTTTACCGGGAGCTCGATAACTGGAGCAAATGGAGCCACACATTCACTCTTTGGCCTCCCTGGGGAGAGACCGGAGCCTATTCAGAACGCTGCTCACGCGCTGGCTTCTCTGATGCGATCGCATCTAAGGGGTGAGCGAGGGGAGGCAATATGTCTGATGGTGCAAGCCACCTTTCGTGACGTCACTTCCTGTCATGCCGTCAGCGTCCCCCCACTTCTTTTTTTAGGACTTGTGTCCTGGCTGGGAGGCACTGTGGCTAATCTCAGCAAGCTGCTCTTTTATATCACATAACTTCTTGAAAAGTAGGTGGTAACTGGACTCTAGCTGCATCCAATGTCCCTGTTAACTTCCTGATGACATTTACCATTCAAAAGTGTACACATTAATGCCAGTTTTACATTTCTCTGGAAAGGGACCTCTGTGCACCATAATGTGGCACATTTTTAGTTTTAGACGTGGCTAGCATTAGTCTCCTGTTCAGATTGCTGTGTTACTACTGTAACATATACGGCAATTATGAAAACATAATTAATATACTATGAGCAGAGCATATGTGGCCGAGCTTTGTTAGAAGGTTGCAGTGCAGACACAACAAACTGTCCAAAAAAGACAACCCTGTGGAAACACACCCAAAATATGGAATTTCTCACACATACCATAGGAGACTGTATGATGTTATAACGCATACATTTACAACGCAGTTTTTACATCGCAACACCCTTTACAATGCACTCCATTACATCGCATGACACTACATCGCATTTTTAGAAACTACCTTTACAACGCATTTAATTACATCACATTATACCTTTACAACACATACCATTACAACGCATACCATTACATTGCATTTAAGGTAAGTATTGGATAGTATAAGGGTAACAATTATTATTCTAACTCCAGGAGGTGCAACAGTAGGGTAAGTGTTGGATAGCTTAGAGGTACAAATTATCATTCTAACTCCAGTGAGTGCAACAGTAGGGTAAGTGTTGGATAGTGTAGGGGTACTATGCATTGTAATGGTATGTGTTGGAATGCCTGCGTTGTAGTGACATGCGATGTAGTGTCATACGATGTAGTCTCATGCGTTGTAATGCCTGCGTTGTAGTGACATGCGTTGTAAAGGATGTTGCAATGTAATGACTGCGTTGTAAGTGTAGTGCGATGTAATTGTTGCGTTGTAAAATATGTTTCCCACTATAGGAATAAAATAATGCAGTCACATCACAACTCAAAACCTTATTTGAGGACAATTATATTCAGCTGAGAGGTAATCGGGTTGCTGATTTGCCCGATCACAGACTCCGAACTGATCTCCATCTTCAATGCCAAGACATGAATGCTCGGTTCCTCCACCACACCAAGCAAAGCTGCAATGGGCAGTGTAGCCATCTTGCTTGAATAGACTCAAAAGGACCCCAGCTGGCCCAAAAGCATGCTTTCTTGCCTAAATACCGGAAGCTGTCTAGGGCACCCCTCACGCCTATTCAGTCTGCACCCCTCTTCAATCCTATTTACATCCCCAGCCCTCCTTATTCGCTCCCTGGCCAACCGCTCCTAGATTCTCATTCAGCTCAGTAATGCTGCTGAGAATGCAGCTACTGACCTCAAATACAGTGTGACCACAATTAGTAAATTGAAAATTGAATGATGAAATATTTGAGAGACCTTAGTAGAGGAGATTTTTCATGCCAGAGCAGATGTGAGAAATTGGGTTACTGGTTGAGTAAACCCTACTTAAGCAGCACCCACAATTCCTGTCAGGTGAAACTCAAACAAACCACAAATTAACCTGTGCTTAATCCTTTGGCAGCTTGGCACAAAAGCAAGCAGTCTTAACTTAGAGGCAATGTGAGAAATGGGGGTCTCTAGTTGGCAGGTTGTTACCCTGTCCTGGTAGGGACCCTTCTTCCTAGTCAGGATAAGGGGGATACAATACTAAAATAACCCCTGCTCACCCCCTTTGTAACTTGGCATGAGCAGTCAGGCTTATCTCAGAGGCAGTGGGTAAGGCAGTTGCACAAAACCAATAGTAATACAGTGAAAACACTACCAAAGGACACCACATCAGTTTAGGAAAATATCCAATATTTATCTGTGTAAAACAAGAACAAAATGATAAAAATCCAACATACAATAATCTGAATATGCACTTTGCAATAATAACCTTAGAAATGCAGTTCCTTGAAGTCGGTGGGCTGCAGTGTGAAGCAATGCGGCATGCGGTTCCCTCAGGTTGCAATGCAGGCAGCTGCTTGGTGGTGGTTGTCCAGCGGCGCTGATGAGACCAGGGCTGTGGTGCAAAGTGGGATACTGCTTATCACAGTGCTGACGGTCATGGTGCAAGTAGCGGCGGCTGTTGCAGATCGGCTGTTGATGGGGCTGGCGTCAGTGGGCCGTGGCTGTGGTATGGGACGAGGCAATGCTTTATGCAGTTTACGAGCAGTGCCCCAGACCACAGTGCAGACCAAAGCGGGGATGTCAGCTTACAACGGCGTCCAGGACGGCGGAGCAAAGCCCGGCCGTGTAGAGTCTGGTGCCCACAGGTCGAGGTGCAAGCAGCGATTTGATGACAGTGGCATTCTTCATTGTCAGTGAGACCAGGGTTGCTGTACGAAGTGCAGCGGTGCTCTCTATGGTGTCTTCAGGTCACAGAACTGCCGCCGGTCTTGGTGACGGCATCAGGTTGCGGTTTCCCTCTGTGGCAACTGTGACACGTGGTACCAGACGTGGTACCCAAAGGAAAGGTAAGTCATTGCTGTTCCTGAGACTTCTAGAAAAGTGGGCAAGCGCTACCTCAAGCCCGTGGAAAAACTCAGAAACAGAAGTTGCAGAAAGTTCAGTCCAGCCCTTACTCTGCCAAAGATAGAAGCAGCAATTGCAGGCCAACACAGCAAAGCACACAGCAAAAGTGGTAGTTCCTCCTCACAGCTTCTCTCGCTCTTCTTCTTGGCAGGTTTTTGAGTCCAAAAGAGATCCAAAATTCTGTGGTCTCGGCCGCAATATTTATACTACATTTACCTTTCTTCTCTTGTTTCAAAGAGTCTCTGTGCTTAGTCCAAACCAGTTCTGCCCTCTCTGGCCCAGCTTCATGGCAGGAGGTGGAGACAGCATTGTGTAAGGCAGACCAGACCTATTCAGGTGCACGGAAATCTCTTCCCACTAATCTAAATGCAGCACCAATCTAATCAGCCCAGCCCTGACTCATCCAGAAAAGGCAGGACACACCTCAACCCCCCCCAGTGGCTGTCTGAAGAGAATGCACATCCCGGCCCCTGTCACTAAAAAGCCAACAGTCAATCCACAACCCAGCAGAGGCACACACAATGGTTAAGCAAGAAAATACCCACTTTCTAAAAGTGGTATTTTCAAACACACAACATAAAAATCATCTTTACTAATAGATGCATTTTTATATTCTGAGTTCAGGCATACTGAACTCAATTTCTTCATCTTGTCCCAATGGGCAGTTATACTTGCAAGATGTTACAAAGTATACACAGTTCTACCCTTTGGGACAGATTACCTTTCAATAGTGAAAAATGAATTACACTGTAGTTCACCATCAGGACATTTCATACACACCAGCACATATCCTACCTTTCACATTTACTGTACCCTGCCCATAGGGGTACCTTGGGCCTATCTTAGGGGTGACGTACATGTCATAAAAGGGAAAGTTAGGACTTGGCAAGTGGGAGCATTTACCAAGTCGACTTGGCAGAAAAAAACGCACACAGATACTGCAGAGGCAGGTCTAAGGTATACCTTTACAGGTCTACTTCTGTGGGAGGCACAACCAGTTCTGCAGGCCCACTACTAGCATTTGTTTTACAGGCCCTGGCACTCTTAGTGCATGTTACTAGGGACTTACCAGTAAATCAGACAAGCCAATCATGGAAACACCAATCCATAACATAATTTACAGTAGGAGCACTTGCACTTTAACACTGAGCAGCAGTGACAAAAAGTGTGCAGAGACACTAAACCAGCAAAAACAGAGTCAAAACCAGGAGGTCAGAAAGCAAAAAGACAAGGGAAACACGCCAAAAGATGCCAGGTCTAACAGGCAATGTGTGAAGTACTTATGCAGCATTTCAAACTGTAATAAAGTGAAACTGTAATACAATAAATATCTCACACCAATTTAGAAAAATAGAGTAAAATGTGATAAATTATTTGATATCACAATGACAAAAATCCAATCCATGGAACCAGAGACATGCAATTTTAACCCTTTGGATGCGTCGGGCGCCCCCCGGCAATCCAACTTCATGGTGGGCATGTGCGGAGGACGGCCAGGGGCTGTCCGAACCACGCCCAACTTTTATTTTGCCCGCACTGCGGCGGAATTCCTGCTGCAGTTAAAGGGTTGAATATTTTAAGTGAAAACAGTGCTTAGAAAAATAAAACATTAACTTTCATTATCTGGTCCTACTGGACTGGGACAAAGTTGCAAGTTTTGGCTAACTGCAATGGAGCATTGGTTGGATATAGCGACCCAGTTAGGCCCACTGAACAAAGTAACTTAAATCCAGGTTGTGGAACATTGTGACATCTCATATAGAGGATGTGTCACACAGCGGCGGTTCCGATGGGATGGGGGTCGGGGTGTGAGATCTTGCATTGAGATGTGTCACACAGAGGCGAATCTGAGGAGCTGCAAGGCAAGGTCCAGCATCGAGATGTGTCACATAGCGGGGATTCTGAGGAGCTGCGGGACTGCGATGAGAGGCCCTGCGTCAAGATGTGCCATGCAGTGGTTCTGAGTGAGAACAAGCCTTTTAACACTGCTTAGCATTGGTAAATTCCTAAGTCCTAGAAAAAGGAATTTAGCAAACACAGAAGGAGAAAGGCTAAAGGTCTGGGGAAGACCAACGTGAGGTTTTCAGGTCTAACAGTAGACATACTGAACAATGAAGCACCAAGGGCTAGGTGGCACGACCATGGTGTGTTGTACAATATTTGGGAATAGGTGTTCACTCTGCTTCTGATATGGGATGCCCAAAATGAACATAGTATTGAAGCTGGGTAGGAGGCAAGCAAACTTTTCAGTTTTTGTGAAAACACACAAGATTAGAGTTTTTTTCACTGAAATTAAGTGAAATTTCTGGTAGTGAAGTTTTACTCTAGTATAAACTTAAGATCCCACTGCCTTTAACTGTTTCACCTCTGAAGGAATTGGACACAAATTCCTTCACATCACAATCATGTGGAATCATCTTGAGATCTCATGGGGATCATGATCTTACCTATAAAAGAATACACAGTCAAGCAGCTAAATGCATGTGGTCATTGTGGTATTCCTATGTCATCTAGAACCTTCTTATGTCACTCAGTAGAGTGTGAGGTTCTTGGAATGTTTTCCCTTGACGAGTGTCTGTTACTGCTAATCGGACGTTGAGGTGATCTCTTCCTACTTGTGGTTGTTAAGCTGTTTTCCTCCTGAATAAACCTGCTGAACCTACTTCTTGTGTAGCCTCCTTACTACACAATTATTGGCGACGTTGGGAGCAGTGAATCTTATGAGGACAGCGTTCACTCGTTTTCTACAGTTCCTGTTTTATGCAAAACTTGATTTTGCCAACCTAAAAGAAAGCGTCTCTGTCTGCTTCTTGCCGGTGAGGAACTCCTGCAATCACTTTCAACTAACTGAAACGATTTATTATCGTCATCTAGCAGAATTTCATTTCCTGCAAAACGTGAGTGATTTTTTTTGTTGGCTATTCATACTCTTTGCACTTATATTTCGACCGCATTATCGAGCGGTGTATGAGCATATTTGTCTCTACATATCGACCGCACTATCGAGCGGTATATGAGCACATTTGCCTCTACATTTCAACCGCATTATCAAGCGGTGTATGAGCATATTTGCCTCTACCTTTCGACCGCATAATCGAGCGGTGTATGAATATAACGTACTTTAAAACCAAAATCACTAATTTTGCGTTTTTGCAAGCCTAACTCCTGTTTCCTACTTGTTGTCATTTGAAAAAACTCACCTCGAGCCTTTCTCAAGCGCCTGGCAGTTTCTCCTTACGAACCTCTCACGAGGCATTGATCCAGCTTCCATCATCTTCATTGTCATCGTCTACATTGCATTCTGGGTCACACGCGTCATTGCGCACGTCCTCGCGCAGTTTCGACGCTTTTGGCGGCCATCTTGCTAAAGTTTGAAGCGGAATCTTCGTTTTTTTTAGTAAAGCTTTTAACGATTTCAGTTCTGTCCGCTACCTCAACAATTTCACAGCGTTCTAAAGCGATTTTATGGGAAACAAATATTTTAAACACTGAATTACAAAAAAAAAAAAAAAAAAAAAAAAAAAGAGAACTACAACAAAAATTTTTTTTTTTTTTTTTTCATTTCAGCAAATCCTTTTCTACGGTGATTTGCACACCAACTACAGCAACATTTTACTTTTCAGGTTCATCACTCATTTAATTGTTTACATTGTTTTCTTCTTATTTACTCATGTCCAATATTTCAGCGCCACCCCATTTTCTTCAAGCCGCTGGCGATCCTCCTATTGAATGGGATCTTTGGTTTCCTATGTTCATTGCCTATGTGGATGTCCTAGAAAATGAGGATTGTTCAGCTAAAAGGAAACTTGCTCTTCTAAGACATTGTCTTGGTGGTGCAGGTATAAAAGAATTTGATAATTTACCACCTTTAGAAGACGCAGGTGATATGGATGTATTTAACAAAGCTTCCAAGCAAATGAAAATTCGTTTTGGCAGACGTATAAATACTGTTATGGAAAGATTCAAATTTTATTCTCGTGAACAGAAATCTGATGAAACCATCGAGGATTACGTTGCAGCTTTACGTTCACTTGCTTGCACCTGTTCTTTTGAAACCATATCTTATGAGCAGGTTCTCAGAGACCAAATCATGATGAAAACAAAAAGCAAAAAGATCCAAGAAAGACTTTGGTTGGGTACTGAGACTACTCTTGCTGCAGTTGTGAATATAGCTAAGGGTATAGAACATTCTGAAATGTTTGTATCTGAGATTAGAGGGAAAAGTCTTAAAATTAATGTCCCTGAAGTTGAAGTAGCCATTGTTAAATCTCATTCCAGTAATCCCATTTCAAACACCTTTATTCCCAAACCTGTTTTTAAGAAAGAAAACGTAAGAAATGCTAGTGATAATAGGAATTTTACCAAAAGAAGTACTATAGTTTGTTACAGATGTGGTAGTACTAACCATGTGGGTAACTACAAAGGTTGTCCTGCATGGGATAAGATTTGCATCAAATGCAAAAAGAAAGGGCATTTTGGCAATGTGTGCAAATCTGGTCAAAGAATTAATTACATTTCCCCTGAAGAAGAAGAAGTTTTAAATAGCTTAAATTGCATACTGTCCATTGATGAATGTATCCAAAATAATTTTCCTTCTTGCACTATTTTTATGGACAACAAACCAATTGAAATTTTTGTTGACTCTTGTGCATGGTACAGTATTATTGGTAAAGATATTTTCGAACGTCTTTGGCACAAGAGGGAACTATTAAGTCCCGACATATATCCTGGTGGGTACACAGGTCGGAAAATCGCATTAGAGGGTTTCTTTTGGACCAATTTATTTTTTAAGAACTGGGATGTCTTAGCAAAAATTTATGTCGCTACCAAGGGTGTCTCCATCCTAGGTTGGCCTCATCAACGCTTGCTAGGTATTAAATTAGATCCAAATGCTGTTCCACCAGTTTATGTTGAGGAACCCCGGTTCGAAAAGCACATCACTGACTCTCTAGTTAACTTAACTTTGAATACTTCTAGTGATTCTGATTTCACCAAAAACATACTCAAGAAGTTTCCAGGAATTTTTAATGATAAGTTGGGAAAATACATTGATTTCAAGCACAAAATAGTTTTAAATGACAATGCTGTTCCTGTCAAGCATAAAGTGAGAAACGTTCCTTTGGCCTACAGATCCAAGTTAAAAGATATTCTAGATGATCTGGTAAAAAGGAGTATAATAGAGCCTATTGAATCTTCCCCTTGGGTTTCGCCCATTGTAATTTCTGTTAAAAGTTCAGGCGAACTTCGTTTATGTGCAGATTTGCGCAGTCTCAATAAGGAAATATGGATAGACAAACATCCTTTGCCTAATATACACAAGCTGATTTCCGCTTTGTCTGGTGCTACTGTGTTCTCCTCAATTGATTTGGCTAGTGCCTACCACCAGGTGGAGTTAGATGAAGACTCAAGGAAACTAACTGCATTTGTCACCCCGGAGGGCATGTTTCAGTACTTACGCATGCCTTTCGGATTGGCAAGCGCAGCCTCCGTCTTCCAGCGCCTTATGAAAGAACTATTAATGGATTGCAAGGGGGCCATAGCTTTCCAAGACGACATTTTGATTTTTGGAAAGGACTATACTGAACATGATGAGAATCTAGCTTTGGTTTTGGGAAGAGTTCAGTCCAAGGGTCTTACCTTGAAATTTAACAAATGTAAATTCAGGCAAGACAAAGTAGAGTACCTGGGCCACGAAATATCTAGTTACGGAATCAAACCCAAAGTGAATCATGTTCAAAACATTGTTAATGCAGCTTCTCCCAACTCAAAAGAACAGTTACTTTCTTTTTTAGGTTTGACCGAATTTTATGGTAAATTTGTTAAAAATTACTCTGATATAGTACATCCTTTGAGGGTTCTCTTAAAAAAAAATGCAAAATTTATCTGGGGTAAAGAACAAGAAAATTCTTTTGCGATTTTGAAACAAAAAATTGTTGAGGCTCCGTTTTTGAAACCTTACTCTGTGGGCAAAGAATGTATTGTTTATGTTGATGCAAGCAACGTTGGGTTAGGGGCTGTTTTAATGCAAAAGGATAAATCTGGTGAGTTTGTTGTCTCGTATGCTTCTCGAGCTCTTCGTGACGCCGAGAAAAACTATTCTACCATTGAGCAGGAATTACTTGCCTGCACGTGGGCTGCCCAGCACTTCAGACAATTTTTGTGGGGCACAAAATTCCTTTTAAAAACTGATCATAAGCCTCTTATCGCTATGTTATCTGCTGGTGGTGGTAGAGTTCTTACTGCTAGGTTAGCGAGGCTAGCAGCCAAATTACAGGAATACCGTTGTGAGGTTGTGTACATTCCAGGACGTATGAACGTTCATGCGGATTGTATGTCGCGTTTTCCAGCTAGTGTTGAAGTTGGTGACAGTGTTGATTGTGATGTTGCTTATTCACTTGCAGATGTCAACATTATTTCAGACCAGGAAAGTTCTTTAATCCTTTCTGAGAAGGACTGGGCAGAAGCTATGAAGAATGACTCTGTTTTGACCCAAGTTAGGCAATTCTTGATTAGAGGTTGGCCTGAAGAGAGGAAACTCTCTGGAGAGTTGGGGTCGTTTTATAAAGTTAAGGATGATCTTATGTTATGTCGAGACATTATTGTCAGATCAGATAAAATCATTCCTCCTTTCAGTTTGAGAGAAAGAATTTGCAAATTGGCTCATGAGGGACATATGGGCATGTCCACCACTAAAAGAAGGATCAGGGAACACTACTGGTGGCCTGGTATTGACGCCATGGTAGATAGTTGGGTCAGGAATTGTTCTCCGTGCTCCTTGAGCGACAAGTCTGCAAAGAGCATTTCTGTTGATACTACTCCCATTGAGTATGCTAATGGTCCTTGGCGAAGGTTAGCTATTGACATCATTGGACCGTTTAGCTATCAGTCTGGTAAGGTTATGTTTGCATTAGTTCTGATTGACTACTTCTCTAAGTGGCCCGAATTAAAGGTGGTTGAGAAAGTTTCTTCTGAGCATGTAATTGAGTTTCTTGACGAGATATTTTCTAGGGAAGGCTTACCTGAGGAACTTATCTCGGACAATGGTCCACAGTTCATTAGCAATGAATTTGAGTGTTTTCTTAAGAATTGTGGTATTACCCACAAAAGGACCTCTAATTATTTTCCTCAGGCCAACGGCCAGGTTGAAAGGTTCAACAGAGTCATTAAGGAATCTTGCCAATTGGCTATCAAAAGCGGTCTGAAGTGGAAGAAAGCTCTTCAAGCAACCTTACTAACTTACCGGTTATCTCCCAATTCAGTTACTGGTTTTTCCCCTTTCGAACTATTGCGAGGGAGGAAACCAGGGTCTCGTCTTTTACCTTGGTGGTTAAAAGGCGATACTCCCTATGAAGTGGACTTTAAGGCATTAAGAGATAAAATTGGGAAATACCAGGGTAGTATGATCCAACATTCTTCCAAAAAGAAGTACAATACCTGTAAAGTCAAAATTGGCGATCTTGTTCGTGTAAAAATGGGTGGGTTGTTCCATAAGAATGTGTCTAGATGGTCTGATCCTATCAAGGTCATTGAAATTTTCAGCAAAGCTGTCAGAGTCGAAGGTGGGAAAATTTGGAATTTCAGAAGGGTCTCCTTATGCAAACCTTGTGTTTCTTCTTCACAAAAAATTTCTTTCCCAGAGAAATTCGTCTCAGACAAGCTGGTTTCAGACTTTTGTTCAGACCATAATCTAGATGGTTTTTCTGGTATGCATGAAGTTTATGACAATTTAGAAAAGAAGACTGTAAATAATTCTGATGTTGTTATCAATCCTGATTCTCCACCTGCTCCATGCATTTCTCTTGACAATCAATCTAATGCAGAATGTGAAAATACCCTACTAAGACGCAGTGAGCGTGTTAAATGTGCTCCTTCAAAGTTTAAAGATTACGTTAGATCCTAAGTGTTTTTTGTTTTTTCTCTCTTATTTTTTTTTATGTTTTTTTTTTTTAAAAGGGGGGAGGTGTGTGGTATTCCTATGTCATCTAGAACCTTCTTATGTCACTCAGTAGAGTGTGAGGTTCTTGGAATGTTTTCCCTTGACGAGTGTCTGTTACTGCTAATCGGACGTTGAGGTGATCTCTTCCTACTTGTGGTTGTTAAGCTGTTTTCCTCCTGAATAAACCTGCTGAACCTACTTCTTGTGTAGCCTCCTTACTACAGTCATGATGTCAAAAAGCATCTCTGCTGATGCACGAGTTCCTTCTCCTCCTGGTCAGTACTGCTAATGTAATCCAGCACCACATCTAAACTTCACCCCTTCCTGTGAGAACCCATCCACAAAGCCATATCAGCAGCTCTCCCCTGCTGTGAGTCTGGTGCCATTTCACTCACCATGAAGTTAAGCAGGAAGTGATGTTCTGGTGGGTAACAATAGTGCAGTATTAGTATTATTCAAGTACCTAGAAACAGTCCATAGAGACAATCCAATTAAATAAATGAATAGCGTACTTAGTAAAATACCTACACAGCACCGCAAATGTATTCGCATTAGTGCGCTTACTAGCTCTGAGGAATAACCTGAGCAGGTTTTTAGAAGGCAGAAGCTTTAAGCTTTCTTCTCATGGCATTGTTGATCCCAATGAGCATGATCCGGGTCTGAGGCATTTGACCGAAAATCGCCTCTTCCCAAATATCAAGAAAAATAACCCTTCAAAAAATTATTTCACCTGATTAAAGTTGTGGCCCCTTCCTCTCCTATTCTGTGTGCAGTACTATTTTTTATCAAGAGAGGTATCACAGGTCCTCGTGAGAGGACATTTACCATTATCAGCATATTTTGACGTTTTACTGCGCATACACCTGAATCCACTGTGCTTTTTAGAAATAGTTTTTCATTTGTGTTTCTAATTTCTGTCAATAAATTGCCTTTAATAAGCAATAGACTGCTGCATGTCTTTAGATTGTTCCACTGCTGAGTGGTAAGTCCATCCATGTATGTGGGGTTCCATTCTTATCATGAGGAGGTTGAAAATGCAGGATAGGACATTTTCCTTGGGCAATATAAGGTATGATTGTATTCCTGGCAAAATGTTTTGTTTGTGGGGATTTGGGAGTGGAAGGTGAAATTTGAACCATACCTTCAACACCTCCTTTAATCATCCAGGTTACTTTGTTTTTAACAAATCTGTGTGTAGTAGTTCTACTGGAAGGCAATGCCAGGACCAAATTCTAGACATCTCAGTAGGAAACTTTCTGTGTAGAAAGTGCCTCCAGAAAGAGTTGCTAAACCCTTATTTTCATGTGACTTTATTATACATGACATTGTTTTCTGAATACGCTAGTGTGCTCAGAGAGCGGTGGTAGGTAATCTGCATAGTCAAGGTCCTCCAATGTAGAGAATAAGGTCAATCCGAAGCTTTTGGCCTGGTCGTCTGTTGTGGGTCGCATCAACCAGTCAGTGACCAGCTTGAAAAGCAACACTGACACCACACATCTCTGTCTCACACAGGTTTTGACTTTGAAGCAGTACACACTTTCTACACTTGACGGTAAAATTGTGGTAGGAACTCTTGATGAGAACTATGTGCTACGGTATGCTACGTGCTCTTAGTATACGCCATAGGAGGTCACATTGTGTAGTGTCAAAGGCATTCTCAAAATCAATAAGGTTGACGTATAGTTGTCTCGGCCACTCCATGCACTGGTCTATGATGCGGAGAGTAAGGCAGCAGGGCTCTGGGCTGGGTCTAAGGCAAATATATTTTGAATGATTGAGGGTGAAGCTGAGTTCCAAGAAAGGAAGTGTGTGGTGTTGGGTTCAAATCAGGCCTACATACTCTGCTAAACTCTCGAACACCTTAGTATAGAAGTTGGCACGGACACTGGAAAAGGTAAAAGACAAGTTTATTAAGACCCCATGGGGTGGTGATACATTCCCACAGCACCCTTCGGCAATGTAAGAAGTAGCACACCGAACATTGGTGCGCGACCTCTTTTATACAGTTTATTAGCAATAAAAAGATAGGCGGTTACAAGTTACACATTTTAGGTACATATAAGGTCATTTTTGGAACACAGCCAACATGTGGGAGGAGTTTCAACAGCACTGGTCAGTTAGTGTGAACATTCCTAAAGAGTGACCAATTGGTGCGTAATGCGCATGTGCGCTTGACCAGTACTAAAAATAGCCTGTTGCCAAGCAGACTAGTGACCATGGGTGTCGAGAAAGGACAAAAGGGCACACTGACCACGAGGCAGCGTGTTCATAGGAAACGGAAGTCAGAGGGATCCAAAATGGCCCCCGTTCGTTTTGGTCAAGTTAACAGAAAAGACCGTGTAGCTGTGCTAAACGCTAACTCAGGAGCTGCCAAAACACGACAGACGGCCCTTTTAGCGTTTAGCAAAAGCTACCTCATAGTGGACGTAGTCAGAATGTTCATCCTCAATGTTAATAGCCATTATTTTCAATACTTCATCTTTGATCAGTTTCTCTTGTTTAACAATAGCTCGTTTGGACGGAATACAGGCTGTGATACATACAGAACATAATGTAGGGCCACATTGAATACATAGACAAAGGAAAAATAGTACTCCAATAAAAACACAGAGAATCGTTAATAATTTCCAACCCCAAGTACTAAGCACGGTCCAGA
The DNA here is from genome assembly GCF_964261635.1 of Lissotriton helveticus. Classification (NCBI taxonomy): domain Eukaryota; kingdom Metazoa; phylum Chordata; class Amphibia; order Caudata; family Salamandridae; genus Lissotriton; species Lissotriton helveticus. The sequence goes on along the minus strand of NC_136072.1, from coordinate 1,177,744,061 downwards.
ACCAACCAGAAAAGGTCCATGTTCCATTTTCTGGGTGGATCTCAGCAGCTATCTTATGTAATTTTGTAATCGAATCATATACAGAAGGTGAGTTATCTGGTACGTACACGCAACAACTACTTCCGATGACGCGGCATGCTCCACCTCTATCAGCTAGTATCACATCTAGAACCATTCGATTCTGGAGCGCTACAATTCTGGTAATTTGTAATTCCTCAGTAATATTCCCTAAAGCAGAGGCAGTTTCATTAGCGACGGCTTCCACCACACGTGTAAGCCGCCTTATCTTCCTGCTATTCAGTGCAGCTCCTACGAATGAAAATAACCCCAAATTGAAATCTACATATTGTTGTAATGTGGTATCAGTCTGGTCTATTTCATCAAGATCTATTGTTCGTTTCACGCTATTCAATATGAAATCATGGTACAAAACATAATCATTGTGATACATGGGAGGAGCAATAAACACAGGTGGTAATACAAACGCTATATAACACGTTCCCAACCATCCCAATGGTAGACAATGGTATCCCTTATTTCCACAAATGAAATATGTGTTATGTGAAGCTACAAATGCAATTCCAGTCGATGTATCAAAGGTAAGCGTAATATTACATTCACTGCGGCCTACAGGGATTGTACCTTTATTTCTAATACACAAATCTGCTTTTGTATCGATAACGGTTATTATATGCATGCTCGTCACATTTACAAGTCTTTGATTCGTATATACACGAGGTGTAGAAACATTGTCCGGACGATATTCTTCCCATTCGAATTTAGTTCCTTCAGCGTGTGGATAGCCATCTTTATCGTTATAGCATATTTTATTCAACCGAAAAAGTAGTCCACCTTTCGTTGGCCATCGCAGAGTAAAAAGAAGAGTGTACCAAGCATGACAAGAACCATTATGAGAAAACGGGAGAGGAATAAGTGGTGTTCCTCCCTTCTTCTGATGTCCGGGCAACATTCCACATACCCAACAATTGGACGTGTTGGTCATATTATGAGTGTGATGCAAAATCTTAATAAAGCTGTTGTTCAAATAAGTCTGCCTATGTCTTTCTTCGTGAAAAGGCAGAGTGAAATGAAAATGTTCAGATGGACTTGGAGTGGTGGGCAGCAAATGTTCTCGTACAGGAAACAACAGTTCTATAGTCCAGGCTAATACTGCGATCACCACTACGGTCAAGACAAACAAAACAGCACCAAGAATTCTCCCTCTTTGTGTCGAAGGAGATGCCATAGTTCACAAAACAATACTCTTCAAAAACAACACTAAGCGGGAAAAAATAAAAACGATGGTTCTGAACCGAGGCTGCCGTTGATTTGTTCTCCGGGATTCAAGACGGGTGTCGCTACACTGGGCAGAACTGATCCCCCCCCCTTGATATTCCCGGCTTCCGTTTCACAAACCTCAGAGCGGTTACCAACCAGTTTCAAAAACACAAAAGGAATCTTATTTCCTGGGGCGTAGATTATACTTCACTTTATCAGAAACAACGTGGTCCGGGAAGGCTCCCTCCAATTCATCAGGCGTAACAGCTGGGCTCTTTTCTGTATCCAAAATCTTTCTGTAGTCGGATAGCACCACAGGGCTCACCAGATCCGGAGAGACACGTCGGCAGTGCGTTGAATGTATCCACCGCTTCTTGTTGGTGACTCTCACAGCAGTTCGCGTAGCCAGCAGCACTTGCTCAGGGCCATGCCATCTCGGTTCCAAACTGCTGGATCGCTCAAAGATTTTGACCATCACGTGGTCCCCAGGGCGGAGATCGTGAGCCTCACCAGTGGAGTTATCAGGGAGCGCCTCTCGAACCTGTTGATGAATAGAAAGCAAATCATTTGTTAATCGTGCCAGATAATCGTTCATCATTATACAAGGCATATCGTGTATCAAACGAGGTTTTGGAACTCCCCAAATATTCATAGGCCTTCCAAACACCACTTCATAGGGTGTGAGGCCAGATCGAGAATGTGGCACTGATCGAATGGACAGCAATGCCAAAGGCAAAGCATCCGGCCATTTCAGAGATGTAGATGCCACTATCTTTGCTAACTTCAGCTTCAGAGTTGCATTGTATCGTTCTACTAAACCTGCTGATTGCGGATGAAAGACAGCATGGAATCGTTGTTTGATTCCCAATCCTTTCAGGACATATTCCACTACTTTTCCAATGAAATGAGGGCCATTATCACTCCACATAAGTTTACAAACACCGTAGCGCGGGAAGTACTCCTTGAGTAGCACCTTAGCTGTTGTCAATGCTGTATTGTCTTTCGTAGGGTAAGCCTCAATCCATTTGCTGAAGGCACACACCACTACTAGGACATACTTGAGATTATTACAGCGCTCCAGCTGGATGTAATCCATTTGTAGTACTTCGAATGGTGCAGTAGGTGGAACAAACCCACCTTTAGGAGTATGAGTCCCTTGTCCAGGATTGTGCTGCAAGCATATCAGACAGGTCTGCACTACTCTCTTAGCCGTGCTAGCAATGTCAGCATTTTCCCAAACTCGTGTAAGCAATTTAGTAATTGCAAGAGCTCCAATGTGTGCCAGTCCATGTGTCATTTGCACCATTGTTTGTAAATAGGCCATGGGTAGTTTCCATCTCTCCATATCTTTACTACGCCAGCAACCCTCATCATCCAATACTCCCTCGGTGGCCCATTTCACAAGTTCTGCCTCTGATGCTGACTTCTGTATATCGAGTATTTCTTCTCTAGCATCATGCCACCGCTCAGCTTGTGACTTCACCACATACATGGGGAAATTATTGTGCAGCATAGCGGTCTCTCTCGCAATGCGGTCTGCAAAAGCATTGCCCTGTCCTATTTTGTCCGTCACCTTTTTATGTGCACTGCACTTGATTATTGCAACTTTCTTTGGGCATAACAGTGCATTAAGGAGATCGCGTACCAATTCTCCATGCATGATGTGTACTCCGTGTGAAGTCAGGAATCCTCGTTCCTTCCAAAGTAGGCCAAAATCATGCACTACTCCAAAAGCGTAACGACTATCCGTGTAAATGTTCACACATAGTCCAGCACTTAACTCACATGCCTTCGTTAAGGCTATCAACTCAGCCGCTTGAGCCGATTTTTGGGGTATCCGTGCTGCTTCTACCACAGTCTTAAGTGTCGTGATCGCATAAGCTGCGGAAGTCATACCATCTGGTAACCTCACGCACGATCCATCAACCCACAGTTCCCCATCTACATCTGGAAATGGCGTATCCTGTAAGTCGATACGACCCTTTGTCTGTTCCTCAGTCAGAAAAACACAATCATGTTGTTCTTCCTTCTGGGTCTCAGCAACAGGATCCGGCAATAAAGTAGCAGGATTTAGTGTTGCACATCGTTTTAGTGTGATGTGCGGCGCCAACAACGTTAGCTCATATCCTGTCAGACGGGCACTAGTTAGATGCTGTGTTTTCGTTTGATTCAGTAACGCATCTACCGCATGGGGGACTAGCACCAACAATTTGTGTGACAAAACTATTCCCTCACTTTGTCGTATCGCTACTGCTGTTGCTGCAACTGCTCGAAAACATCCAGGCAATCCTCGAGCCACAGGGTCGAGTACCGCCGAGAAGTATGCACAAGGCCTTTGTTTGTCTCCGTGTGTCTGCACTAACATTGACAATGCGCACCCATCCTTCTCGTGTACATATAATGTAAAGATCTTCGTGTAATCAGGTGTACCCAACACTGGTGCAGAACAAAGAGCTTGTCTCAATTGCTCAAAAGCATTCTGACATTCATCCGTCCATTCAATGGAAATCAGTGTATCTTTAGACAACAATGCCAACAATGGTTTAACAATATGCGAAAAACCCAATATCCATTGCCTACAAAAAGACGTCAAACCTATAAAGGCGCGAATATCTTTCTGAGTGCGAGGGACTGGGGTATCTAATATTGCTTGAATTCGATCTGGTGTCAATGCACGGCCCTCCTTAGACAAAAGATGACCGAGGTAGGTCACCTTTGGTCTACAATATTGTAGCTTTTTCTTCGAAACTTTATGATTATGTTTGGCCAGGAAGGAAAGCAAGGAAAAGGTACTCTTCTCACATTGTTCTGGCGTATCTGCAGCAAGTAAGATATCATCTACATATTGAATGAGAACCACTCCCTCTTGTAAGTCAAAGGAATCAAGCTGTCTTTTTAATGCTTGACTATAAATGCTAGGACTTTCAGTATAGCCTTGAGGAACTCGACAGAATCTGTACGATTTATTATTTAATGTAAAGCCGAATAGATATCGACTGTCAGGATGTACAGGGATCGAAAAGAAGGCATTCTTCAAATCAATGACTGTAAAAGTAGTTGCCGTCGGTGGAACCAACGTAAGCAATGTGGTGATGTCAGACACCACTGGATACTGAGGCACTACTATCTTGTTTATTTCCCTCAAATCAATAATAAAACGGTAAACCTTAGTATCTGTATCTCTCTTAAGGATCGGTAAAATTGGGCTATTACAAACATTGTAGGGGACTTCCTCAACTACTCCTGCCGAAATTAAATCATCTACAATGTGTATCAAAGCAAGTTCACCTTCTCTGGAAATCTTATATTGTGGGACACGTGGCAGAGATGCTCCCTCCTTTACAGTAATACGCACTGGAGGAATTATCATCTGCCCTACATCCGTATCGGAAGTGGCCCACAACGTTTTCGGTAAGGAGGCCAGAACTTCAGATTCATGGAGAAAACACACTCGCTCTAATTCCGGGTAATTCTCATTCAACACAACTCGCACTCCTTCTGGGGCACAGCGAATAGTAGCTCGAAAGTGTTTTAACATATCGAGTCCAATAATATTATCTGGTGTATTTGGAGACAACAAAAAGGGACAAGGGGCAGCAAATTTATCAACATGAAATGTAACTGGTTGAGACAGTGGGCTAGAAGTAGGTGTTCCATCGAACCCTATTGCTGTAATTACCTCGCCAGACAGGGGAGCCCTTGGAACCAAGTATTTGGACAAAGCGCTACGAGTAGCTCCTGTATCGACCAGAAATTGATCAGTAGAACCCAGAACATGTGCTTCTATGTATGGACCCCTCTGATCAACTGGTACCTCAACCGATTCCACACCCCATCCTACGCAATCCTATGCGTAATGCTCATCCCGTGGTTCAGCAGGACCACCCTCATTTATCTGATATTGATTGCGATTATCAAACGTATTATAATCTGACTGACCACGACCCCTTGCTCCATATCCTCCACGATCATTCGTGCCATAACCTCCTCTTGACCCTCCATAATAGTTCCTAGATCTCCCACTTCCTCGTCCCCTCAAATTACGCTGCTCTCGAAACACCGGACAGTCTGCAATCCAATGCCCAAACTGTTTGCAGTATGCACATTGATTCACAGAAATGTCAGAACGAGGGGGAGGAGCATTACTGTATGATCCTCGCCCTCCTCTACTGTTTCCTCTCGTAGCCTGAACCTGAGCTAACATTACCTTCGTCTTCAAATCCTTCGCCTTCTTGTCACTACTTTCTTTCGCCTCTAATTCCTGTCTTTCATAATATTGAGCCATAGTCAATAAAGAAGCAGGGGTTGCTGTGGTCCATGAACTTTCACTCGCTTTTAATCGTTTCGCAATCTCCGGTAGGAGATTAGCTACATATTTATCAACGAATAGATGCCTGCCAGTATCTTCTGTCAATAATTGACCACTGTAATCATGGAACGCTTCCTCGAAGCGAGAGAAAAAATCGGAAACTGATTCATCCGCTTTCTGCTTACAAGAGGCTAATATAGTCCAATCAATCTTTTTAGCGGGAGTAAGAGTCTTTAGTTTTGTTAGTATGGCCCCTGGAAGGTCTAATATTAATTGACACGGCTTACATGCTGGTTCTCTATCTAAGTCAGCCTGAACAAGATCTTTCCAAGTGGCCCCGAGAGTCGTGAGGTCATCAAACCTACGAATCGCTCTCAACATGTCAGGGGGCAATATCAACCCGAAAAATAGATCAATATCAACTAACGTCATGATACACGAAGAAATTGCACTTTCAACATTTTCATAGAAAGCCGCAGGATTTTTACGGGGATCAGGTAACGCATTCTTCAGTGCCATAACATCTGCTCTATTCCAAGGCGTATAAACCCAGTTATATACAAAATACCCTTTCGCGTCTTTTGATCTCTTATCATCATCTGTGCCATCCCCTTTATGAGGGACATATAAAGGCGCAGCTTCTCGCATAGGTCTAACATTAATCGCAGCGATCTTATCTGTTTCAAAGATAGGGCATTCTTTGGATATCCCCGTCGCTCCGGACGTAGACGAATTCTTCGACTTTTCCAACTCCCGTAGTTGTGTCGCCTCATTACGCAGTTCAATCAAACGTTTGAAGAAGTCGTCCGCATCTGAAAGAACAAAAAGACCTTTACGAAAATTCTCACGACCCTTGGATATCTCCTTTGGTTCTAACTCGAGAGAATATTTTCTATACCGCTCAACAACTTCATCTCCAAACTGATCTAAAAAATACAGTCGTTCCTTATCAGGCCACTGTTCCATTCGTTCAGTAACGTCAGAAACAGTAACAGTATTAATATTTAATTTTCGTGCAAATGAACGTAATTCCGCAGCTCGTTCCGCATGTAACCTGGTACGCTGTGTTCGATCACTATCCTCGTCTGATTCCTCGCTCGGAGCCGTTGGTGCGACGTACGGGGGCGGACAACGATCTAGTAATGAAAAATCATCTGTTTCATTAGTAAGGACTGGATAAAGAGGACGCCTGATAGGGAATTGACCATTAACCTGTAAATTTCGTTCTCGTCTCTCCCTCTCTTTCTTTTCCTGTAATTCCTTCTCCTGTAGCTGTAAAGCTTTGTCACGTGCAGCCTTCCGCTGCACTTTCTCCGCCAAGGCTTCCTCACGCTTCACTCGTTCACGCACCTCTTTCTCCCACATACGCACACAATCAAACATATCTTGTCTAGACCTTCGCTGAAACAAACACTGTTCTACATACTGTACCTTTCGAAGGTCAAACGACCCATATAGTGGCCACTGTAATTCACGATCAGTTTTAGTATACTTATGCCATAATGTACTATACATTATTGGTGGAATACCGAATTTGACATACATGTCACGATTTGGAGTCCCCTCTGGGGGAGCCGGCTGTTTTGCACTTAATCGATAATTGGTACCGTTTTCAGAACAGCACATCCTACGGAGTGTGCTAAAAACAGGCATGTTTCAAAAAAAAAAAAAAAAGTACCACGAAAACGTGATACTACAAAAATGCCACCTAACACGGTGCACTGTTCAAATCAAATAAATCAGAGAAATATCCCTACATGCCTGCCTATGTGAGGTGCACTTCACATATTCAAATTCAAATTCAAAGATTCAAAACGTTAGCTAACAAATTCAAATTCAAATTCAAAGTTTCAAAAAGCCACAGTAAGTGTCAGTAGACTACCTCACCACTTAAAAGCTTACCAAATATTTTCAAACGTCCAAAGTCCAACTGCCAAGTTCTGCGGTCAAATCAGCCAAAACGGCACATCACGACAATCCAAGATCAGAATCTCAGTCGAGGACCGGCGCCACCTGGAAGGTCAGATCGGAAGGAAGGGAAAACACACCGTGGGTGCCGAGACTCGGGTCACTCAATGGCAGCGATCGCGTCCATGGCGAGTTTCCTAACCTTCGTCACGACCTCTCCTTCGGGCATCCGAGTCGCCGATGAGTCCCTTCGTGGTCGCCAATTGTGGTGTTGGGTTCAAATCAGGCCTACATACTCTGCTAAACTCTCGAACACCTTAGTATAGAAGTTGGCACGGACACTGGAAAAGGTAAAAGACAAGTTTATTAAGACCCCATGGGGTGGTGATACATTCCCACAGCACCCTTCGGCAATGTAAGAAGTAGCACACCGAACATTGGTGCGCGACCTCTTTTATACAGTTTATTAGCAATAAAAAGATAGGCGGTTACAAGTTACACATTTTAGGTACATATAAGGTCATTTTTGGAACACAGCCAACATGTGGGAGGAGTTTCAACAGCACTGGTCAGTTAGTGTGAACATTCCTAAAGAGTGACCAATTGGTGCGTAATGCGCATGTGCGCTTGACCAGTACTAAAAATAGCCTGTTGCCAAGCAGACTAGTGACCATGGGTGTCGAGAAAGGACAAAAGGGCACACTGACCACGAGGCAGCGTGTTCATAGGAAACGGAAGTCAGAGGGATCCAAAATGGCCCCCGTTCGTTTTGGTCAAGTTAACAGAAAAGACCGTGTAGCTGTGCTAAACGCTAACTCAGGAGCTGCCAAAACACGACAAGTGAACTGTTACAGCGCCAAGAGGCAGTCTTAAAGACATGTGTTGTTAGCCTGTTGAATATGAGGAAATATTTGTTTTTTGTCAGTAGCTTGACCTTTGGAGGGCACTCTAGATAAGGAAAGCTGGTGGGATGTATGCATATCAAGCCTTCCTAAGTTCCACCAGGGTGCTGCTTATTAGAAGTGTAGGTGTTTGATAGTTTACCCTTGGTTTCTTGTGACCCCCTTGGCAAAGAACTGCAAACATGGCCCTGACTGACAAAGGGTGTGCCCAAAATGCTCTACACATTGGGTTTAGGTCTGTTCCTACCATTTCCTATGCTGCCACCCACACATATAAATCCTTTTTGGCAGACTGAAATGTGGAATAGCGGGATACGGAGAATAATATGTACAAACACAATAGTCTGATATAAGTTGTATGGTATCAGGGTAATGATAAAATTGCATAGGATTTTACCATCACCGCACAGTAATTTCACACCAGTATCATTTAATTATGAGTAAAGCCAATGGAAAAGGGAATTACTGGGTGGGAAAAGGTTTCAGACATAAAACCACACAAAATCCACCATTCTATGGGGTGTAGCTGCATACATTTATCACCTTCCCAGAGCAGATGGTAAATATAAATATATATATATATAGGTTTTTATAGATGCAAAACCTGTAAAGCTTGCATCCATGGACAAAACACAAAAACCTACAGGGACGGGTTCACCAATATTCAACATTCCATGTATATATTGGAATGCCCCTGCCTTCTTAAATATGTGGGCAGCACGAAAAATGCTGTCCACATACGTATTCTCCAACATCTGCGGGCCATTAACAACAGCGATAACACCTATCCAGTGGCCCGTCATTTTAGAGAGTACCACCGCAGTGACAGCACTCAGCTCAGATACTGGGTGATTGATTCAATCATGAGCAGCAAGAGAGGGGGAGACAGGGATGCTAAATTGAGGAAACTGGAAACTAAATACATCCTACTTCTTAATACCAAGTCACCTATGGGCCTGAACATCACGGAGGACTTATATACATGTTTGCCTTGATGAAATATAAAATAATTATTGCAATTGTCTTTAGAACCAGCAGGGACTCCTCATATTGGTTTTCCTTTGAAGAAGTCACCCGGCTGGGTAATTCTGTGGGAAAACCATGTGGAGGGGAGATGAAATTTTAATAATGTATAGCAGCTGTTAACTAGGTGAAATTATTTGATTAGGTGGTGGTATATATATATTTAATATTTAGACTGTGGGGGGTCTTTATTCCCAGTCAGTCTGTCAATATTAGTCACAATATTTATGCACTTATGATTATTGAGCAACACTATGGTAAATAACATGTCTCTTTATTGGAGGGTGGGGATATAAATCAATGGGTACAGGGTGGCAGGCTGTACTCTAATATTACCCCCGTATTATCCACTGAACTAAGGTAACATGAGTACTATAGGTACTCAATTGTGTATTTCAGGATTTTGATGCAATAGACATGGATTCCCCTTGTAAATAATATTGTTGAAGATACTTGGTCAATACAACTGGATGTTAGTTGGATTTGCATATTTTGCACATATTGCGGATTTTGCACATTTATTTGCTATTTTGCACTTGTCTGAAATTTGCACATTTGATGAGCATATTTGCACAAATTGGTATTATACCATAAGTAGCACTTGCACTTTATTTTTAACAGTATCATTGATATTGTGTATTCAACTTGACCATAGTTATCTAACATAGTACATTGGAAATTGCGGGATACTAGTGATGTTATTTTAAATTGACATAAGATTTATCTCTACAACCTTGAACAATACTTGTATTTTACCAAGAAAATTAAGGCCAAAATAGTGCAGGATGAATCAATCTGTATATTTGTACAGTTACGCATATTTATATACGAATGTCAAATGTTATGGATTGAACCTCTTATCCATTCAGTCATTTATTACTTATTCACTTATTTTCATTCGTCCTTTGTACTATTTGCATCATTGGTATTTAACTAATATTTATTATCAACATGAATTTTGTTACCTGGTTGGAAAGTCGATGGAAAACCCCAACAGAGAATGTTTTCTATGTCCATGCTCCAAACACCCACACGTGAATTCAATGTAATTATCACTGGCACTTTAAAAGGTGGACACCGACAAACAAACATTGTCATGTGAACAAGGCTCGTGGAGCCGAAACGTCATGGACATTTTCTGCACTAAATAAACTATAGAAAAGAAACTTTACTGGTCCGTGTCTGAGTGGTACTTACCTTGGCTGGTTGCTACTCCAGAGCTAGGTGAGACGGCGGTGTGCACGATATATATATATATATATATATATATATATATATATATATATATATATATATATTACAACAGTTTCCCCGGTGCCGGGGAGGGTGGGGTCGCTGAACAAACCGGAGCAAACAATCGCTTTTCAAATTCTTTTGCTTTTATTCATAATCCATGGGGGGTTCAAAGAAACAAAACAACCGACGCGTTTCGGCAGCGTCCGCTGCCTTGGTCACCGTCAGTTTTGTGTTTACAACTCACACTTTTGTTACATCTCAGGAATGTCCAAAACACGCCCCCTTGTGGGTTTAACCAATTTCATTTAGGAATTCTGGGACTTGTAGTTTCCCTAACCAGTCCCTCGATCTATATTTACAATGTTTAAACCAATTTCTGTACATTTCATGATTTGGTGAGTTGCTTTTCACCCTGGTCAATTCAAAACGGTTACGGTTATTGTCCCACGAAATTATTATTGTTACAAGTTCATACATTTAAAATGAAATTAAACAAATAATGCCCTCTAGTGGGCCTGTAGTGGGGCGAGTTGGAATTGTGGTTGTAATACATAATTCCGCCCTTCAGTGGGCTGAGACTGATGAGTTTCTTGCCTGATGTTTGTGTGAGTTGTGGTTACAAGGTGAGAAAAGGTACGTGGGTAAAAAATTATATTGTGTGAAAAAACAATTGGGTTAAAATCAGATGCGATCTGCGGGATGCTAAGGTGGATTCAGTCAATATTTACAAATGCGTGTACAGTTCCTCTGATTGGTTCAGGCCAAAGGGTGTCATTGTTCTGAAGTTCAAAATGGGCCTTGACTCCTTCTGTCTCAATGTTCTTTCGTCGTGGCCACCCCTCGCTGATAAGTTCATAGTTTCTATGCCCCAGAAGCGCAGTTTTTTCCAGTCCCCTTGGTGATCTGACTCCATATGTTTCGCCACTGCGTTACTCCTGTCCTTGTGTACTGTGGCTCGGACGTGCTCCAATATGCGTTTTTTCAATTCGCAAATAGTGCTCCCTATATATCTTTGCTTGCATGGACACTCAATCATGTATATAGTATATTTGCTGGTACATGTTATACATTCCCTTATTCGCCAGATCTTGTTGTTGTACATAGTTATTTCTGTTGTCGGTTTGGCGATTTCACAAACTTTACAGTTGTAACATTTTATGAATCCTTTAGTTTTTAGTCAGTTTGTTTTCTTAGTTGTTGGTTGAAAGTGGCTGTGGACAAGTTGGTCCTGTAGATTTTTTGCCCTCCGATATGTGACTGTAGGATGTTTTCCCATTCTTTTGCCTATCACTGGATCCAACTGTAGGATTTTCCAATTTCTTTTTAGGATTTGATTTAGTTGTTTTGTTTCCTTACTGTAATTGGTGATTAGTCTGATTGGTTCCTCCTCTGTTGTAGTTTTGGTTTCTTTCATTTCAAAAACTGCGCTTCTGGGGCATAGAAACTATGAACTTATCAGCGAGGGGTGGCCACGACGAAAGAACATTGAGACAGAAGGAGTCAAGGCACATTTTGAACTTCAGAACAATGACACCCTTTGGCCTAAACCAATCAGAGGAACTGTACACGCATTTGTAAATATTGACTGAATCCACCTTAGCATCCCGCAGATCGCATCTGATTTTAACCCAATTGTTTTTTCACACAATATAATTTTTTACCCACGCACCTTTTCTCACCTTGTAACCACAACTCACACAAACATCAGGCAAGAAACTCATCAGTCTCAGCCCACTGAAGGGCGGAATTATGTATTACAACCACAATTCCAACTCGCCCCACTACAGGCCCACTAGAGGGCATTATTTGTTTAATTTCATTCTAAATGTATGAACTTGTAACAATAATAATTTCGTGGGACAATAACCGTAACCGTTTTGAATTGACCAGGGTGAAAAGCAACTCACCAAATCATGAAATGTACAGAAATTGGTTTAAACATTGTAAATATAGATCGAGGGACTGGTTAGGGAAACTACAAGTCCCAGAATTCCTAAATGAAATTGGTTAAACCCACAAGGGGGCGTGTTTTGGACATTCCTGAGATGTAACAAAAGTGTGAGTTGTAAACACAAAACTGACGGTGACCAAGGCAGCGGACGCTGCCGAAACGCGTCGGTTGTTTTGTTTCTTTGAACCCCCCATGGATTATGAATAAAAGCAAAAGAATTTGAAAAGCGATTGTTTGCTCCGGTTTGTTCAGCGACCCCACCCTCCCCGGCACCGGGGAAACTGTTGTAATTTATGAGCGGCTGGCTCATCCGCAGGGGTAACGCGACCAGGCTAAGCAGCGCCTATCGAAGGGACAGAGAGCCAAGTGTCGGATATATATATATATATATATATATATATATATATCCAAATAACTGCTCAGGAAAACTGCTTCCCACAAGGAACTCCAGCAAGCAGCAAACAAGCAGACACGGACCCAGGCTGTGTGCAAAATCTTCTGCTTTTATTAGTCGGCCATAACGCGTTTCACCACCGGAGTGGCTTGATCACATATATATATATTACCTACTGGCGGTCGCCAGTAGGTATATATAGTTAGGACCTAGTTACCATAGGAAATTCCGAACATTCTATTGGGAATAACTTTGGCGCCGATTGAGGGATCTGCCTGTAATTTTCCTTAAATTTGCCTCGTTGCGCTCCGCTCCTTCCCTGGAAGTTTCGGGGGGATTCGTCATGCGGGGGCCGAGAAAAAAGGGGGACCCAAAACGTGTTTTCCCCATGTTAATTTGCATAGGGACATTCTGACAAGTCTACAGCTCGAACGGCTGAACGGAATTATACCAGATTTGGCAAAATGGTAGGGACTGGTATGCAGCAGTGCCTTTTGTATGTTTGGTGTAAATCACTCCAGTAGTTCTTGAGAAAATTGAATGTGAAATTATTCAAATGGCATTTTCTATGGGACCTTTAGACACGGCTACAGCCCGAACGGCTGAACGGAATTACACCAAACTTGGCAAAATGGTCGGGACAGGTATGCAATAGTGCCTTTTTGTATATTTGGTGAAAATCCTTCCAGTAGTTGTTGAGAAAATGAATTTGAGCAAATTATATATCTATATGCGCTCAACATTCTATTGGAAATAACTTTGGCGCCGATTGAGGAATCTGTGTGTAATTTTCCAGAATTTTGGCCAGCTCCGCTCCGCTCTTTCCCTGAAAGTTTCGGGGGGATTTGTCAAGCGGGGGCCGAAAGGGGGGTCCCAAAACGTGTTTTCCCCATGTTAATTTCCATAGGGACCTTTAGACACGGCTACAGCCCGAACGGCTGAATGGAATTACACCAAACTTGGCAAAATGGTAGGGCCTGGTATGCAGATGTGCCTTTGCTATGTTTTTTGAAAATCCCTCCAGTAGTTCTTGAGGAAATAGAATTTGAAATGTTTCAAATGGCATTTTCTATGGGACATGTAGACACGTCTACAGCCCGAATGGTTGAACGGAATAACACCAAACTTGGCAAAATGGTAGGGACAGGTATGCAATAGTGCCTTTTCTATATTTGGTGAAAATCCCACCAGTAGTTGTTGAGAAAATTGGATTTGATCAAATTATATATCTATATGCGCTCACCGTACGCGCACCGTACGCGTACGGTACGCATACGTGCGCGTACCCTTACGTGCACGAGCGAGTTTCTGATTGGCTGGCAGTCGACTGTCAACATTCCAAACTGTCCAAATCAGGAAGTGTTGGCCACCATCTTGTTTTTCAGGAGAACTGAGGCACAAGAGAGCCCAAAACAAGAGTGGAAAACACGAAAAGGGGGCAGGGTAGAGACCCCCCAACCCTCTAGCCCTTCTCAGGGGGCAAAAAAAATAAATCACGGGGTACGCGCACCGTACGCGTAGGGTACGCGTACCATGCACGTACCCCGCGATTTAAAAACAAACAACTTTTTTTGCACTTGGTGGTCCTTCTGGGACCCCCTGAGACAGGGGCAGGGGGTCTCAACCCTGCCCCCTTTTCGTGTTTTCCACTCTTGTTTTGTGCTCTCTTGTGCCTCACTTCTCCTGAGAAACAAGATGGCTGCTCAGGTTGTCCCAGAAGGATAATAACATATATAAACGTTATCCGCTAATAGAATTAGCATTTACAAAACCTTTGAAATTTATTGAAAAAAAATATAGGTTTCACGCCTGATATAGTTAGGAATTAGCATTTAAAAAACCATGCAAATTCACTGAAAAAAACATAGGTTTCAAGCCTTATATAGTTAGGAATTAGCATTTAAAAAACCTTGCAAATTCACTTAAAAAACCATAGGTTTCAGGACTTATATAGTTAGGAATTAGCATTTAAAAAACCTTGCAAATTCACTTAAAAAACCATAGGTTTCAGGCCTTATATAGTTAAGAATTAGCATTTTAAAAACCTTGCAAATTCACTTAAATAACCATAGGTTTCAGGCCTTATATAGTTAGGAATTAGCATTTAAAAAACCATTGAAATTGCTCCTATATAGTTAGTTGTACTAGCTATATTTCACGCACCCGCAATCCACTGCTGATGATGTCACATAATACATCATTCATGACATGGTCAGTGACATCACTGATGACATCTCAAATGACATCACTGATGACATCACTGATGACATCTCATTTGACATCACTGATCACATCACTGATGATATCATTCATGTGATAATACGATGCACCTCCTCACACTCTAATATAACCTTTGATACACCCAGTGTTAAATACAGACTACCATTCTTGAAACCATTGACACATCAATACCAGTTACTACATACGCACTCACTGATTCCTAGGTCTACACACACATTCACTCATTCACCCATAGAATCACTCATACATACAGTCACTCATCAATACAACACTATCATATGCACTCATACACCTATGCAGACACTCACACACTGCCACTCATCCATGGAGTTACTCACACACCTAGTCAATCATGCAAAGAATCAATCACACTTCCATTTCCTCAACTATACAATTATACACACAACACCTTACTTTTCAAACATATATAACACATACTTACTCTCTTATACAATCACTGATACAAGTACACAATGATCCATACAGCCACTCGCACATTCACTGGCCTTCATGTATAGTCATTTATATATGCCAACTCTCACATGCACTGTGTTTTACATATGTACTTACTTTGACATGTAGCACTGAGATATCCATCCACTCACCAACACACCCATGCACACAGTCAACCGCCCATATAGCTGTTTCCACATGCACTCTTGAACTCATACACCTAGTGAATCAACTGCTCACACATCTATGCACAGAATCACACACCCACACACACACTCAGTCTCCCATTCAAATACTTGGGCAACCAATCAATAACCCATATAGCCACTCATATAGCTACTGATCAACACATTCAGCAGCTTGCACAACATCAGACATACTGATGCACACATTCAGACAGTTAAGTCACTAACCCATGCATTTAGTAAGACACATTTAATCACTCACTCATACAGTCAGTCACGCACCTACTAAATCCTTCATCTAGACACTTATACATCCACTCATTCTTCAATATGTAAAACATATTTAAACTTTACAGAAACACACAGTCACTGGATGATGTCATCAGTGATGTCAAATGAGATGTCATCAGTGATGTCATCAGTGATGTCACTGACCATGTCATGAATGATGTAATATGTGACATCATCAGCAGTGGATTGCGGGTGCGCGAAATATAGTTAGTACAACTAACTATATAGGAGCAATTTCAATGGTTTTTTAAATGCTAATTCCTAACTATATAAGGCCTGAAACCTATGGTTTTTTAAGTGAATATATATATATATATATATATATATATATATATATATATATATATATATATATATATATATATATATATCCAACCAGACGAGTCGCTTTGGAACCCTGCCGCTTTTCAAAGGCGGGCCTCGGATGGGATAGCGAGTCCCAATACATACAGCCAAATCCGGGCCACTTGGAAATGCAAAGCGTGTTTATTTAATGGCTTTCTCGATGCGTTTCGCAGGTGAAACCTGCTTTTTCACGATATATATATATATCCATCACAAAAAGCTTGCCTGGAATGAGGGAGCCACAAAACAGGAAAACAGGAAAATGAATTTTTGCCGCTTTTAATGATGATGCAAACAGCGAAAAAACAGCTTGCTGCCTCACAAGTATACTGTCCAGCCCTGACACGTTTCGTGCTCTCTGCAGCACTTCTTCAAAGGGTTGAGGACTTACTGTGAATGAAACCAGTCCTTCATTCCTGCACTCATTTGTACTTCCTAACCACTGCCTCAGTGGGCGTGGCCATGACCTTGGCCTGATGGTTCTTGTAGTGCAGGGGTTTTCCTCCAGTGAGTTGGTTGTTTCATCCTCGGTGCAAATGAAACAAAATCCCCAGTGGGTTGTGGGGTCAGTGTCACAGTTCAAACACCCCATAAATTACATCACCGGCTTTTCCCTCCTCCTCACGCTGACTCGTCGCTTGGCGCTTCAGCTCGGACTGCAAACTGCAGCTGGGTTCACCTCGAGGCTCAGGCAACAAGCCACATTAAATCCATCACAAAAAGCTTGCCTGGAATGAGGGAGCCACAAACAGGAAAATGAAATTTTGCCGCTTTTAATGATGATGCAAACAGCGAAAAAACAGCTTGCTGCCTCACAAGTATACTGTCCAGCCCTGACGCGATACCTGCTCTCTGCAGCACTTCTTCAAAGGGTTGAGGACTTACTGTGAATGAAACCAGTCCTTCATTCCTGCACTCGTTTGTACTTCCTAACTACTGCCTCAGTGGGCGTGGCCATGACCTTGGCCTGATGGTTCTTGTAGTGCAGGGGTTTTCCTCCAGTGAGTTGGTTGTTTCATTCTCGGTGCAAATGAAATAAAATCCCCAGTGGGTTGTGGGGTCAGTGTCACAGTTCAAACACCCCATAAATTACATCACCGGCTTTTCCCTGCTCCTCACGCTGACTCGTCGCTTGGCGCTTCAGCGCGGACTGCAAACTGCAGCTGGGTTCACCTCGTGGCTCAGGCAACAAGCCACATTAAATATATATATATATCTATCTATATATATATATATATATATATATGCAGGCCAGTGGTGGAGGTGTATGAGGGAGTGTGGAGGGGAGAAAGGGAATGAAGGGATAGTATTTTCTGGTACGGGTAACATTCTATGTTTACAAAGCACTCTTGTGATTGGGGCCTCTGTTTTAGCCCTTTGCCAGTCTTGATGTTTCATCAACATTACAGGGATGTGGCTCCTACGCTATAGTGGAGGAGCGTCGCCCCACCCCCGCCAGCTGCGTAAAAACTAAAATAAAACTAAAACGATAATAAACCATGGTTTATTGTCCCTTTATTTTGTTTCCTGGTGAGTCTTGGGGGTAGGGCCAGGGAGATGACAGGCTCCAACGAGAACTAGTTGCACTGCTATCAGTGCGCATGATGGTTTGGTTGGTCGTCTCAGGCCCATACTGAAACTGCTCTCATGTATGAGAGCAGCTTCAGGATTGGCCGAAGGGGAGTCTGGGAGCCTGTGCCTGCAGTAGAGTCACGAGAGGAGCAAAAGATGTTGGCAGGTAAGTTATTTTTTTCTCTATTTTTTTTCATTGTTCGTTGTCTCTCACCCCTGCCCCACCGTGCTTCTCACCTCTCCTCTGGCCGCTACTGCAACATTATGCAGACACAAAATGCATCAGCTCCAAGGATCATTGTTAAAAGGGTATGTGCAGCGCCTGTGTCTCAAGTAGGTAAAGTACCATCTTGTACATCCGACCCCAGCCCTCTTCATACTCTGCGCCCCTACACAGGTAAATCGCCACCTGTGTCTGTGCGGATTCATGCACATGTAGCTAGATTCACAAAGGTAAACATAAATTTTTGTGTGAGTTTGATTCTACTGGACCTATCGGCAGCCTTCGACACGGTCGACCATGTTATCCTGGTCGACCGTGTCGAGAAAATGGGCATCCGAGGCAATGCCAAAAATCTTATTGCCTCTTTCTTGGCTAATAGGACCCAGATTGTCACCGTGGGACCTTTTGAATCCTCTCCCTTGTCATTACCTTGTGGAGTTCCTCAGGGCTCATCCCTCAGTCCGACACTCTTTAATATTTATGTGTCGGACCTTGCCAAAGTCATCAGGGCACACGGGATGAGCCTGACGTCCTACGCTGATGACACCCAATTGGTCCTAGCGGTCAAGAACGATGGGCCACAAAGAGCCAACATGCTTACTCAGGGCATGCAGGCAATTAGCAGTTGGATGGCCCACAACTGCTTGAAATTAAATTCCGAGAAATCTGAAGTGGTAGTTTTCGGCAATCTCTCCCCAGAGTGGTCCTCTTCATGGTGGCCCTCGTCCATGGGCCAGCCTCCAGACCCAGTTGACAAAGTTAGGAATCTGGGTGTCATGTTTGACAACCGTTTGAATTTCCTACCTCATGCCAACCAGATCTCCTCTTCTGCCTTCTACAAACTTCGGCTCATCAAGAAAATTATGCCCTTTCTGCCTGAACATCTTGCTAAAACCCTGGTGAGCGCTCTGGTCCTCTCCACCCTAGATTACTGTAACGCCTTGTTTCTGGGTGCTCAGGAGAGAGTGCTTGCCAAAATGCAGGCTATTCAAAATGCAGCGGCAAGGCTACTAGGGCGTATTCCGAAATTTCAACCGGTCTCACCAACCATAAGACAACTTTATTGGCTTCCGGTGAAAAAGAGGATAAAGTTTAAGGCATTGTGCTTGATATACAAGGCCTTACATAATGCCGGACCAGCGTTCTTCACCCAGAACTTAATCCCCTACTGCCCGTCTAGAACACTGCGATCCTCTAGCTCCCTTGATCTGGTGGTCCCCCGCACTAAAACAGTCAACTGGGGTGACAGACGATTTCTGGTGGCTGCACCAAGACTGTGGAACACACTCCCTCAATCGATAAGGACCAGCTCCTCCCTCTGGTCTTTCCGAAAAAGCGTTAAAACCTGGCTTTTTAACATCTGATGAACCCTTGCAGTTTTTTTGGTGTCTTTATGGGAAAAACATTTCAGTTATCTAGCGCCGAGATGCCTAAGGGCCTTCGTTCGCGCTCTACAAGTGTTATAATAAATAAATAAATAAATAAATAAATAAATAAATAAATTTACTATTTTTAGATTGTCACAAAGTAGGAGTTTTTTTACTCTGATCTTCCTATACTTACGTGTGCAGAGTTCTCCACACATAGAGACTCAGCAATTGGGTGGAGAACTCCGCACACATAAGTACAGAGTGTGCGCAGTTGTAAAACTCCACATGCAGCTTGTGAATTGCATTATGTGGTTGTGCTACAAAGGGAATCCTCCTTCACAACACATGTGTTACAACACATGCGATTATCCCACATTTTTTTACAATGCAATTTTTTATACAACACACAGCTTTACACCGCAAACCATTACAATGCATTCCCCAAAGTAGGGAGACATTCATTACAATGCAGTCAATACAGTGTACTGCTTTTACAATTCAACTGTTACAAAACAACTGCCTTTACATCACATGCCATTACAACACATGCCATTACAACACATGTCACTACAACGCATGCCATTACAACGCATTATAAGGTAAATAATGGATATTGTTTTGCTTTAGGGTGGATATGGGTTTTGGGATAGATGGGAATAGTAATTTGTACCCCTAAACTATCCAATACGTTCCCTACTGTTCCACTCACTGGGGTGGGAATAGTAATTTTTAGCCCCACACTATCCAACACTTACCCTACTGTTGCACTCACTGGAATGGGAATAGTCATTGTTACCACACCACTATCCAACACTTACCCTACTGTTGCCCTAAAAGTATTATGCGTTGTAATGGTATACGTTGTAATTGTATGCATTGTAATGCAATGCGTTGTAATGGTAGTTTTTAAAAATGCATTGTTAAAGCATGCGTTGTAAAATCATGCGATGTAATGGTAGTTGAGATGTAAAAACCGCATTGTAAAAGCATGCGTTGTAATTATTTGCATTGTAACGGCATATATTCCCCAAATTAACGCCCCGGTGGAGTTAGAATAGTAAATTGCTTTGTAATGGGGAATACTTTATAACGGATTGCGTTGTAAAGCCCTGTGTGGTAAATGATTTTGCGAAGTAATAACTGCGGGGTAATGGCACTTGTAAAAGTGTGTGGGGTAAAGTGTCCTATTCTGCTACAAAACGTCTTACTTTTACTCTCTCTTGGCACCAGACAAGCACAGAGATGAATTTACATTAATTGAGATTCAGAATCAGTGTTTCTGCATTCTGCTAAGAGTGTTATCTGTCGGAGGAAGAAGTGACAGCCTCCTGGACTCAGAGGGGGATGCAGCTGACAGCGCCTGCGCTCTGTAATGAGCGCTGCACTGAGGTCCATTTGTCATCCTGGCTCTGGCGGAATGATGTCCCGGCCCGAGATGCGTCAGCATTATGCAGATTTCCCCTCTCGGTGCAGCGCAGCTTCTCACTCCTGGCGCGGGGGAATCATGTGTCTCTTTACAATTATCCTAAGTGCTTCTTTGAGTGTCATTTGTCATAAGATGAAATGTCAGACTCCTCAGCTCGTTCTTCAGGAGGTGGCTTTTAAAGATGCTGTCGCGGGCTGCAGGAACAGCAACATCTGTTCATCACTGAACAAGGTGTGTTCTCACGCTGCACGTTTGCCACTGCAAATACTAGGAGACAAGGAAAGAGCGATAGAGAGACAGACAGAGAGAGCGAGACAGAGAGGCAGAAGGGAAAAGAGAAAATAAGTAAGAGCGTGGGACAAAAGGAAAGAGCGCGGACAGAAAGAGAGAGAGAGCAAGAGATTTAGATACAAAGACTGAAAGAGGAAAATAAGGCGGAGAGAAAAGGAGGGAACGAGATAATGAGGGAGAGACATAACAAATTGCGAGAAGGAAGAAAAACAAAAATGAGGGAGAGGTGAACAAAGTAATGAGGGTTTCACTTCTGCCTTTTTGGGTCACACTGTATGTTAGACCTGTCAGCCTTAGGGTGGTCTTTCCCCATGATTTTTTGCCCTTGCCTCATTTTTCCCACCTACTTTTTGCTGGCCCTTAGGTCTTCGGGCACCTTGGCATAGCTAATCTGTGTTAGGGTGCAGGTGCTCTCTACTTTCAACATGGCTGCCACTGGCCCCTGCTACAGCAGCGTGGTCTTTTAGTGTAGCAACCTAGTTGCCAGGAGCAGGCTGGGTCCCCATACAATGTTGCAACACCAGCCACCCAGCCCCTGTCCATAGTTAGAGTGGGGAAGCTCCTGGAACCTTCCAGAAGGAAGGCGGACCTGACTTTTCCCGCCTTAGAGAGTGGTCACCTGACCTGGGCATATATATGCAAGGGAGGGAACTTTTTCACTGACCTGGGGAACCCACGCAGGTGTTTTAGGCGGGAGGGTCTAGTGAGGAACCTATGCTACTGGGAGTGACAGGATCTAGGGGCTGCCTCTTAAGCTGGGTGAGGTGTCCAAAGCTAGCCCCCTGATCTGGCCCAGTGGTAGGGAACCCCAGGGCCCATCTGCAGTGACTGAGGAGAAATTCTTCAAGCCCTCAACTCATCACCCCCCCCTCTTCAACTTCAAGAAAAAAGCAACTAAGGGCGCAGAACCATCCAAGCGCCAAGAAACCTGCTTCCTGGGACCAGGTACTGGACTGAGCTGCCCTGCGCATCCCCTGCCTACAGCTGGGCCTACCTGTCTCCCCCTGACTGAACTGTGTGACAAGCGCTATAATTTGTCCCCATCCTGCCTGCAGTTCTGGCTGACTAACTTGCAGAGCGCTGTAGTCTGCCCTCCTGCCCAGCGCTGTGTCAGAGGCTGCCTGCCCTGAGCTATCTGTGTTCCCGTGATTCCAGCGCTATGATCCTGAGGCGCTTTTCACCTCAGAACTCCTTGTACCGCAGTTGCCCCCAAGCGCTCTCCTGCGCCGACTGATGTACCCCCCCACGAGCAGCACTGCGGTGCCTGACACCGTCGCCACGAGGCGCTGTTAATATCCCCACTCACCGCCGCAGCCCGGAGCTGGGTGAAGCCGTCTGAGGCGCCTGAGGAGGCCCCCACGTGACCGCGGCATCAGCGCCGCCCACGCGACGCCTCTGAGGCGCTGCCGGCCTGCCCTGGGGCTGCCCGCCTTCGCGCTGTGTCCAGCGCCGTGTTTGACCCCCCTCGGCGGCCCTCGATGCCAGGAGAGGGCCGCCGCATTGAAACCGCCAGGCCGCGGTAGGCCTGAA
This sequence comes from Lissotriton helveticus, assembly GCF_964261635.1. Lineage (NCBI taxonomy): Eukaryota > Metazoa > Chordata > Amphibia > Caudata > Salamandridae > Lissotriton > Lissotriton helveticus. The sequence goes on along the minus strand of NC_136072.1, from coordinate 1,177,721,133 downwards.
GCCAAGCTGTCTGTCCCACGTAATCGGGGAGCTCCTCTGCCCCGCCCCCGGGCGCCGCGCTGCCATTGGTCGAGGCGGGCGCGCCCTTGAGGCGGGCGACGTGAGTGGCTGGAGCGGCCCCGGCCCCGGAGCCTTGCCGGTAGGCCTGAGACAGCCCGTAACGATCGCGGAGGGGGGCGTGGAGCCAAAGGGCCCCCTTCCTCTCGGTATCCTGCACGTTGGCCTCGCCCCGGCCCCGGCGCTGGTGCCCAGAAGCCACAGCGACACCGCGCCGGGCCAAGGGAGGCCCTGGGAGGTACGAACATCCATCCCCTCTGCCAGCGTCTCCGCAAGGGCCCAGAAGGGCCGAAGAAGAGAGGTAACCCCCTGGGGAGGAGGGCGGTAGGCCGAGTGAGGCCCCGAGGTCGGCCCTCCCCCGGGGTTAACTGTGACTGGGTCCTGTTGGCCCCCCCTTCTGAATGTGCCTCATTTTATCATTTTGCCTGCATATTTACAAGCCTGAATTGCTCATCGTGCACCATATTTACAAGCCTGAAAGGTCCATAGTGTACCATATTTACAAGCCTGCTAATGAGAGGGAGAGAAACTTAACTGTACTGAATTTTCTTGCAGAGGTGGACTTCCATAACATTCTGATGATCTGATCTGGGTCACAGCCGACCTGTATTCACAAGAAGAAAGGCTTGTCATAGATGACTAAAGGCTGTGTTCTTTGAAGTTCTTTGTTAGACTGATAAATACTTGCTGATATGTTTTATTCCTTTCCAGGAAAAGCGTCCATGAGAGGTTTGATGTGTTACTTAAACGCATTACTATAATCGCTTCTTGAAGGATCCTCCGGGTTTATACATTTACCCCTTTGCCTGTCAAAGAGTCTGATGCGACAGGCGGGGTTAGTTAATGTTTCACTGCATAGATGAGCTGGTTGTTATTTTAATGAAATTTCTTACTGAAATGCTTATCTGAAATGTTTACCCCTTCACAGGAAGTGCAATCTGCACGTGATTCATGAAACGTCTTAATGAAATGTTTGTCTAAAATGCTAATGAATTGCCAATGCATCGCTCTAATTGAAAGCCTATATAAAAGATCTTGATTTTCCAAATACAACTACTGGTGTGGTCTCCATTATTGCGCCATTGTGTGTTTCATTGGATGTGCGTGTTAAGTAGCTGCTTTACACGCAAGCCTCTGGCTGCCTTCCTGCTCGAGCCATGCTACCCCCGGAGAACTGGCGGTACCAGTTCTTACACTGTAGATTAGCCATTTGTCAGCACCCAAAGGCGAAGTGCTGACACTATTCCACCAGGCACTTCACCCACTGTGCCCCATAAAAGCAGGTCACATGGGTCACCATCGCGTCACACGTGCTCTTTCAAACATCTGTTCACATTCCTCTTTCACCATGTCTTGAAGTTTTGCCAACTCTCAGACTGTTTCTGGTGGTGCCTATATATCTGCAGTGGTCCTGAGCATGGGGTGTCCCCAAGCCTTGCCACCAGCCTGCCCCACATACCTCCACATGTCTGTTCTCCACTTTATCCTACTCTTTTATCACCTCAGTACTACGGAAGGGCAACCTGCCAAGTGCACCTGGTAGCCCTCTCTTCTTCACTCAGTTTTCTAATTTGTCATGAAAGATCAAAGGAAGCCCCCCCGCCTCCCCCCCCCGTGCCAAGGTGTCTGTGCCCATGAAATCCTGGTGTGGTTCCTCACTCATTCTTTGGGGATGTGAGAGAGGCTCCCTTAGTCTCTAGGTATCTGGTGAAGCAATCAAAGCCAAGGTCAAGGGAGGCCATGAAGGTGTCGAGTCGATACATTGTAAGACATATATTGTAACAAAAAAATAAAGTTAAAGTCTAGTCACTGCTTTTCCTTGAAAAGAAAGCCTTAATGAGTGTAATTTGCAGAAAAGTTAATAATTGAAAGACTGGTGGTACTTTGATATCTCTTGCCATAACTTTTGAAAGATCAAAGTCAGGTTAGACTTTTTTTGGCATGGCCCTTGTTTCATGTTTTAGACAATGGGTGTCTGATGGTTCTCTCGTTCATGAGACCACCTTGTTTCCCCCATGGCTCACTGGGACTTTAAGACACTGCCTTCTTAGCTCCAATAAAGATTAATAAAGGCTCTGAGTAAATGGTTTACATTGTGGGGGATTTCTCAAACGAATGAAAGGTTTAATCCAATGACAAAGTCAATGTTAGGCCAGTGCCCGTGGTGAATAATAGTACTCAAAGGATTTTAGAGCACACATTACAACAACATCCTGGGGCTCACTTATGAGCCCCTGCATCACTTTTGCGCCACCGGTGCAAGTGATGCACCAGTGGCGTAAAAAATGCGCCATGTTGTGCCATATTTACAAAGTGACGCATCTAGGAAGATGCGTCACTTCGTAAACCCCAGCACTACATTATACCTGCGCCAGGTATAATGTATGCAGGGGGTACGTTCCCCCACTAGAAAGGGTCGTAGGAGTGGCGCCGCGAAATCTATGAGATTTTGCTGCACCACTTCTAGGACGCCAGGACGCCAATGCGTCAAAACCTTACGCCTGCCTCATGGCAGGCATAAGGGTGACGCAGGCCCTTTCACATGGGGCTTGCCCCATGTGAAAGGAACAATGCTGGAGTTACGTCAGGCTTCCGACACAACTCCAGCAATGCGCCACTTTTTGCGCTGACAGATACCTCAGTTATACTGACGTATCTGTCCTTCCTTGCGACATGATGCGTCATATTGTAAATATTACACATCACTGGTGTCGCAAGGAGGACGCACTGAGAAGTGGCTCATCCCTGTTTTCACGCAGCGATGCGCCACTTCTCGTGAATGAGGCCCCTTTACCTGGGAGCCAGCAAACCAGTCATTACAAGACTCCAGTTGGCACAAAACGCTGCGGCAAAACAACTATTTTCCCGACCTGAATTCTGCTCCGACCCGCTCTTCATCGCAAATTGCAGTAGCTTCCTGCAGACAAGTCCATTCACTTCAAGACCCTTCACTCCCCGGAGGCCCCCATCCTGTTCAACCTCATATCACCCTACCAGCTTTCATCACCACTGCGCTCAGCCAAACATACATACCCTGGGTAGGTACCCCCAGTAAGGAGAGGTTTAAGAGTTGGGGGGAAGGGCGGGATGTTCCTTCCGTGCCCTGGCCCCATCTCTCTGGAACACACGTCCTCTCTCTATCAAGAACATCCAGAGCCACCTGTATTTTAGGAAATCCCTAAAGACATGGTTTTTCGTCACCTAAAGTTCCCTTTAGCAGGCCGGCAGTTTGAGCTTGTTTATTCTCAGGCCCTAGCGCTGGGAAGCCCCGTTGTTGGAGCAGCTATGTGCTTTATAAACCACTGAACATGAAATAGGGGCACTTGCGCAGGGCAGGTACTGCACTGCTGCATAACTTGGAATGGTCAGGCAACCTCCATTTTGGGGTCAGGCAGACTCTTCAGTCCTGGAACTGGTGCTGTGCTTGGGCGCGTGCCATGGTTAACGCATGCAAGAGTTTACCAGAGCTTCTGAATAGAGTCCTCATTCTGGGCAAGAAGAAGCAAGCTTTGGTAATGCAAGGCCGTGTTACAGCACCAGAGGGGGATGCCACCTGGCCTTGATGAGAGACATTTGCTGCTCTGCCTCTGACAAGGGGGTCTGATCAGCTTCATGCGCTTGAGGTGAGCTTATGGTGCCCCTGATGCCACCTATTGGCTGTCCATGTAGGTAGATACCCAGCCAGCTCATTTGTAGAACAAAGGACTTTGGGTGGAGTTTCAAGTGTAGTGTGAGATGAGTGGGAATGGGCACAGCTCAGCTCCTGATGCCCAGGTGGTCCCCAGGGCAGGTCCACACAGGCACTGTCACTATGATACCCTTTGTTCAGTCCTTGGCTGCGAGGCAAGCAGATTATTGCCTCTCATAGTCAAGGAGTGGGCACTGTTTGGGTTCCTGCCACTCGTGATATAAGTAGCCCGGTCCATTTCCGGGAATGCAGGAGTGCGTCCCATGCTGCCCCCCAAGACTGCCTGAAGCTGGACAGGTTCAAGGTGGGCTTGTTGTTCTCCCAGGCATGGTATGAGGGTTGTGGCTACCTGCAGTCAGGTAAGTGACTCTGGCTTTGGCAGGAACATCTCGGAATCACAGCCAGACAGGTGCTTGAGAAAGGAACAGGGAATGAGCTGACCTAATTGTTACTGTGGCAGGCAGCCATCCCCCAGGTGTCAAACGGTGCACAATCACACACACAGGTGCACATGTTCATACTCATGCACGCTCACACACAGGCATGCACGCATACACACAGACAAAAACACACACATATGCATGCACTCACACACACTTGCACACATGCATGCATGCAAACAAGTGCACGCACGCTCACACACAGTCATGCATGCACACACATGCACGCACGCTCAGACACCCAGTTATGCATGCACGCATGCACATGCACGCACGCTCACACACCGAGTTATACATGCACCCACACACATGCACGCACGCTCAGACACCCAGTTATGCATGCACGCACGCACATGCACGCACACTCAGACACCCAGTTATGCATGCACTCACGCACATGCACGCACGCTCAGACACCCAGTTATGCATGCACTCACGCACATGCACGCACGCTCAGACACCCAGTTATGCATGCACCCACACACATGCACGCACACTCACTCACACAGTTATGCACATCTACACATGCATTTTTAATTTAGTAGCTGATTGTTGGGGTTGTAAGGTATTAGGTTGGGAAGTTATTTAGCCCCTTGCATGCGGCGCAAATTGTCGCGCTGTGCGGGCGATTTGAATAGTGGGCCGGATTCGGACAGCCACCGGCCTTCCTCCGCACACACCCACCACCCACCATGACGCATGACGGCCTGGGGCCGTTATGACTATGCAAGGGGTTAAAATGTAAATATTGTCTTTCATTTATAACTCATTTTTATATTATTTAATTTATTATTTGATAATTATATTAATTAATTGCCTAATTCTTAGCTTACTAATTTGACATTTCTTAATTATTTTTTCCTGGTGGATCAGTGTATTTAATTATGAATTTGTGATCTTGTGCAAATTAATTCCATGTTTATAAATTGTTTCAATTGTTAGAAATTAAGGTAGATCACGTGGGATCCTGGTTCTGGCAGCTATTTTTGGACAGATCAGCCTTGACCCTACTCTCCATGGGAACAGTCCAGCCCGAACTGCCAGGCCAAGTCCTCCCTAGACCTGCAATCCAGCATCCTAGGACCAGACCAGATCTATTGAATGGGGGGTGAGTGGTTGAAAAGTTTCATCACTCCGTCCATCATCTTGTTGTGTTTGCTTTGTTCACTCTAAGTGGCCAAGGGTATGCCCAGACGTGGGTCTCTTGCTCACCGTGCCACTGAATTCAAGCTATCCTGGCTGGGCAGGGATGATACCCTGAAACCGGTCCTAGGATGCTTGTTTCGGGTCCAGGGAGGACCTGGCCTGTCAGTTCAGGCTGGACTGTTCCCATGAGGCACAGGGTCAAGACTGATTTGCATAAGGCTGGGTCTTTACTGGGATGGCACAGAGAACAAAAGAACAATGGATTTAACCCTGATCTCTTGAATGGGGCGAGTGGTTGAAAAGTGTCAACACTCCGTCCATCATCTTGTTGTGCTTGCTAAATTTTAATATTTAAAATGAATTAAATATAATATCATATATAGATATTTCAATATACTTAATGTTTTATGAAATTTGGTCCAGAATATCTTTTTAAATATTTCTGTGGTTTTCATACAAAGTTTGTGAACACTATATTTTAATTCACAATATTTTCGTTATTTCTATATCACGATATTTCTGTTCCAGATATGTTGTCATGGAAGCCTAAAAGGATGGATGGAGGGGGGGGGGGAGAATTTAGAATTGAGGGCATGGCTACCAACTGGGAACTTCAGCAAACTCTGCTTTTGTGATGGTCAGACAGTGGTGGTCTGGTCAGCAATGAAGTAGGACAGCAGCTGTTTGCAAAGTGCCTGCTTAGGTTGTTTTGTGTTAGTAAAATAGCTTTAAGTTATTTGTTGACTGCAATAAAGGGTAATGTGCAGTGCTTAATTTGAGCCAGTGGTTTACGGTGCTCGGACCCTTCACTTAATTGCCAACACCAGCACTTATGACAATCTGCCACATGGTGGCGTTATCTGTCTGATGGAGAGATTGCCACAACACCAGTTGTTTATTAATTCACTATGCATTATAAATGATTATTGCCTACTGCTCAAGCCATTCTTATAGTGTTGGGGGCCTGTAGTAGTCTTAATTGTCAGAATTGCAAGAGTGTGAGTGTTAATAGCTCTGTTGGTAGTGCCATTGGCAATGCAAGCAGGCCCAGTGGGTGGTGCAAGCTGACGAGGGCCCCAGAACTGGACTGTACCAATGAATTCATGATCTTTTGAACAGAATTAAGATCCTCACTGCACGTGCACTTGGGTGACTTTAAGCTCAGGTGCGGTGGCAATCCTGTGTTCTTGTGGGATGCTCATAAAGAGCAGGCTTGGGGGTGCTAGAAATGCTGGGGCATATTAGCAAGGGCAATATCGCCGCTTTAGCAGGACTTTTTCCTGCTAAAGCGGCGATATTTTCATCGCCCTATTAGCAAGCTGTCGCTAACAGCAGTTAGCAACAGCTTGTAGGCGATAGCTACAGGTTTGGGGCCCGCTTTGCATGTCAGCGATATTTATCGCTAATGACATGCAAAGTGGGCGTACCCAAACTGTTAGCGACTGAAAACAGTCGCTAACACAGCTATCGCCTATTAGCAAGGCCGGCGAAGCGATAAAAAAAATCGCGCTAAGCACGATTATCGCTATAAACTAACGCCTGCTAAAAAGTTGACTTACCTGTATAGTCAATGGGGGGTGAATTATCAGATTAAGCCCCCATTGGCGTTAATACGAAAATATCGCTGGATTTCCAGCGATATTCTCACATTTCGCTGCTATCACTGGATATTTTAGCACAATGGAGAAAAGTGTTGCTAATAGCATGTTTTCTCCGCTAAAATAGCCAGCGATAAAAAAAAGTCGCTAACCACGTTTAGCGATAAATATCACTATTTCTTGCTAATAGGCCCCGCTGTTCGTACACATCCTGTCTCTAACATGATTGGGCTTGATTTCTGGGTAGTAGCCCATTTTGGGGGACCCCAACGCCAGTTCACGTAAACTGTAATTCTGATTAAAAAAACAACCATTCACCTAAACTGATGAACAATTCTGAGGGTTATGATAATTTGAGTTGCAGATATGAGAGGTGTGGAATAAATCCGGTAAATAGATATGTTATTAATAAGCTGCGGGCTGCGTCTCAACAATGCTGATTTACGGCTGCGCCTGGCAGGAGGTTTTATTCCACTGTGAGGTTTTCGGATTCCATTATCTCACCTCCAGGGAAGCATAAATTAGTGTTAAACAGAATATGTGTTGAATTTGCAATCACACACATGCCCACGTCTATCAACTTCAACAGACAACCTGCTCGTCTTAGCAAATGTGTGATTAGCAATAACCAGCATCAGCATCACAACGTGTGCTGTTAATTTAAAATAGGTCTTGTTATGATTTTTGAAAATCAGCAAAATGCTGCAGCAAGGAGACAGAAAACGGCGTATGGCGACAAGCGGATAAAATATTGATTAGGGAAATTGCAACTTTACACAATCGAGGCCCTGGGCGGTTTATGTACGGTAGGACAGCTGATCACAGCCCCAAGGTCTCCCACATTAGTTGCTCTTACTACTCCCCTGTGACTCCACCTCTTTGACTCTCAAAACAGTCTGCGATTGGCCGGCTGCGGGCTCAGTGGCCACAGTGCTATACCTTAATTCACTAGCAACCTCCTTTTCAATCAATCAATCAATCAGTGGTTGATAGAGCATGCTGTTCACCCATGAGGGTCTCAAGGCGATAGGGGGCAGCTCCGGATCAGTCGAAAAGCCAGGTCTTGAGGTCCTTCCTGAACGTGTGAAGGCTCGGGGAGCATCTTATGTTCACGGGGAGCTTGTTCCAGGTCTTGGCCGCGATGTAGGAGAGAGCACTCCTGCCTGTTCTGTTTCTGCGGATGCGAGGGACCTCGGCCAGGGGGAGGTCGGCGGAGCTGAGGTTCCTCTTGGGTATGTGGAAGGATACGCTCTCGTTGAGGTGTTTAGGTCCGATGTTGTTGAGGGATTTGTAGGTGGGGGTGAGGAGTTTGAAGGTGACCCTCTTCTCGACGGGGAGCCAGTGGAGGTCTCGTAGGTGTTCGCGGCATGGAGTCCCGAGGATGAGTCTGGCAGATGCTTTCTGCAGGGTTTGGAGTCTGTGTAGCAGAGCTCTTTTGATGCCTACCAAAGTCCACATCCGTCTCCAACCATTTGATTTCTGCTTCTTTTTTTTATTGTTGTTGCTAGATGGCATCTTCTACCACCAGGTACCATCCTCATAGACCGCTCTACAAGGGTGGCCTTTCTTGTTTTTTCTCCTTCTCTGCATCTGCCCCATGGCCAGTTGGACACCTCACAGGTTGTCATGGCCCCTCCCTGCATTCCCCAGCCGCAATGTTGCGTTTGCCCTTGTTGGTGTTTTTTATGGAGTAACCCCTTGAAGGCTGCTTCCTTCTGAGCTCCCTGATATCTGTTTTCACTCTTCACATAAGAAGCGTCTGGATACCCTCACAGGGTGATTAGCCACGCTCTACAAATCCTGATTGACTGCAGTCGGGCATCATCATAAGGGATGGTCAGACATATGTTCTCAGTTCAAACCCCACCTTTTTAATTGATCGCTCCAGGTTGACACCTCTTTTGCATTGTAATGGTATGTGTTGTAGTGGCATTTATTGTAGTGGGATGCGTTGAAGTGTCATGCTTTGTAATGGCTACGTTGTAATGACATGCGATGTAAAGGATGTTACGTTTTAATGACTGCGTAGTAAAGGTAGTGCATTATAATGACACAGATACATATCAGCTGCTAAAAAAACAGACATGTCTGTGTGAAATACCGGGGAGCGAGGGAATCAGCACTGAAACACCTGCTCCCTCAAGTCAGTCCACAAAACTGTGCATTTATTGCTCCTTCATCACCCATAGTATTCCTGCCTTCTCTGGTAACAGTAAATCTGAGGACAATGGAGGGGATAAAATAGCCACTTATAATGAGGGTCAAAGAGGTAAGGCAAGGCTTCCAAGAACCTAAAATGCTATTGGACCATAATGCACATGCGATGTTCTACATGGATTAGGCGTCATGGAAAGCTTTTCAAACACACAGGGGACATGCACTTGGCGCTACAGCACTTTACCTCTATACGCAGGGCCACCCAGCTCCCCCACCCCCCACTCTGCAGGAACAGGACCTCACCAGGTGAAGTAGGACAGGCCTAAACAGCATCCCCATTTAGAGCATTTCAGAAGCTGGCTTGACAGTGGCATTGGTCCTCTCGTTGGGCCGGGGTAACTGACTCACAACTAGAGACACAGGTGAAGCTAATGCCCTACCGTCACACATGAGCGGCGTTATCACATAGCCAACCAATTGATCGATCACTTGGACATGGCAGCTGCCTAGGGATGGTCATTTTTACTGACATTTGGCAGCTGTGATTCTATAGATTTAGTCCTTTGATCCTCCTGGCACCTATGGAACAATGCATTAAAAAAAAACTAGACAGAGGGGAAAGTCCAAGGAGATGTGATTTGCAAGGCTCACATAAGCTGTTCTGACCCATAATGCCCTTCAAATGTCAGGATTTGGTGAAAAGCACCAGTTCCCCACTTTACACCTGACGTCACCGCCAACAGCAAATTCTCAACCTTCCTGCATTCCCAGACTCCCACTTTTAAATGGGGGGCATCTCAAGGTTCAAGATCCATCCAAGATGAGACCACATAGTTTGGTAATTGTTAGACAAGGCTCCCTATCCACACATATCTTGTCTTCCTGGGTCCCTCCAGGCCTATAATTTAGCCTAAAACATAGATTTTGTATGGTTGCCAGGTAATGGCTGAGTCCAAAGGCTTTTAAGTTAATCAAAAAGGGGCCACCTCACATTGGGTGGGTGTATATCCGGATGTTATTGGAATACACCTTCTTTGTTAAAATACCCCTCACACACCAAAAGGGCCCTTGGTGTCATGCTTCATCATCGGGGTCTTCCCGTCCCGCTGCGGGGCGGGGCAGTGCTGCGACAAGCGGCTACGCTGGAGCACCTTTAGGTGGAGGTGCTATGTGTTGGGAGTGAGTGTCAGTGGGGTCAGGAGTGATATAAGTGTGAGTCGTTAAAAAATACCTGGCCTAGTGGAAAAAAGAAATTTTATTAAACACTGGCTGGTATTATTAAAAGAAAAGTGAAGCGGAGAGATGGAGCAGGTTAATGGGCTCTCTCTCCTATGTGGGTCAACATGTTTCGAGGCGCAGGGCCTCTTCATCAGGACCTAGGGGAAGATCCCCCTGTCACTCACTAGTGTTTCTCCACAGAGGTAGAAAAAGTGTATATACAAAAAAAGTGAAATACGATTGACTATGTGTGTAACTACAATTAATAATTACGACACATTATTGCTTCCACACTAATAATGTAGTATGCTTATCATAGGAGGAGTCAATGCCTCATGAGCCAGCTTAAGACAGAAGGGTAAGATGGGGTCCCAATGAGCCCCTCGCACGCTCGTGCTTCCTCCTTCGTCTGCGGCTTCCATCTCAAGGTTCAAGATCCATCCAAGATGAGACCACATAAAGTTTGGTAATTGTTAGACAAGGCTCCCTATCCACACATATCTTGTCTTCCTGGGTCCCTCCAGGCCTATAATTTTGCCTAAAACATAGATTTTGTATGGTTGCCAGGTAATGGCTGAGTCCAAAGGCTGCCAACATCCCTCATTCTAAATGTTGAAAGATTTGACAAGTTCACACTTTGAGCTCATTATTGTCTTGTGCCCACACAAAGGAGGCTCTTTGTATTGATAGAATTGTGAGACTGCGGAATTGTAAGACTTTTGCCTTTGGCAGCAAACTTGTTTTTTCTGGCACATGAATGTGAGTAAATTGCATTTTTTTACCCTTAGATTATAGGGCACTCTGGGTAAGCAACTTTGGAGTGATCTCTGGTATCCGCTGAGACTCATGTTTTCAAATAAGTCTGATAAAGGTAGGGTTCCTCTGCTGTCGGTCAACCATGAGGACAAATACTGCAGCCATTCCTAGTACCAAATTGCTGCAGTTTTTTCACCTGAGTGCGTCACTCGACTTGGCCACAATTTTGGCCTGTTTTTGTCACCCAATCAATCAGCGTTTATATAGCACGCTACTCACCCATGAGGGTCTCAAGGCGCTGGTGGGGGGGGGGGAAGCTCTGGATCAGTTGAAGAGCCAGGTCTTGAGGTCCTTCCTGAACGTGTGCAGGGTCCGGGAGCATCTAATGTTCACAGGGAGCTTATTCCAGGTCTAGGCTGCGATGTGGGAGAAGGCTCTCCCACCTGTTCTGTTTCTGCGGATGCAGGGTACTTCTGCCAGGGCAAGGTAGGCGGATCGGAGTTTCCTCTTGGGTGCGTGGAAGGATAATCTCTCATTGAGGTATTTGGGTCCGATGTTGTTGAGTGATATGTGGGCGTGGGTGAGGAGTTTGTAGGTGACCCCCTTCTCGAGGGAGAGCCAGTGGAGGTCTTGTAGGTGTTGGGTCATGTGTTTGTGACGAGGTGTCCCAAGGATGAGTCTGGCTGGGGCTTTCTCGATGGTTTGGAGTTTGTGTAGAAGGGTTCTGTTGATACCGGCTTATAGGGCATTGCCGTAGTCCAGTCTGCTGGTTATGAGTGCATGGGTAATGGTTCTTCAGTTGGGGGATCCATTTGAAGATCTTGCGGAGGATGCATAGGCAGTTGAAACTGCTGGAGGCGATGGCATTGATCTGGCGGTTCATGGAGAGGGAGGAGTCGAGGATGATGCTGAGGTTTCATGCGTGGTCTGTGGGGTTGGGTGGGCTCCCAAGGGTGGCGGGTCACACTGTTTTGTCTCAGGCAGAGGTGCAGGGTCCAAGGATGAGGACCTCGTTCTTCTCAGAGTTGAGCTTCAAACAGCTGTCTTTCATCCAGGCTGCCACCTTCTTCATTCCTTCCTGGAAACAGAGTCTGGTGTATTCGGGCTTCTTCGTGAGTGAGAGGATGATCTGGGTGTCGTCGGCGTAGGTACAATGCTGAGCCGATGCTGTCTGACGATGGCGGCTAGGGGGGCCATGTAGATGTTGAAGAGCGTGGGGGTGAGCGATGGTCCTTGGGGTACTCTGTAGATGATATCGGTGGGTTCTGAAGGGAAGGGAGGGAGTCTGACCATCTGGGTTTAGCCGCATCGTGAAGTCTGGCTGCAAGTGTGCAATGTGAGATGTGTTGAAGGCTACGGAGAGGTCCAGAAGGATGAGGGCCGTGGTGTGTCCCTGGTCGAGGAGCATGCGTATGTTGTCCGTTGCGGTGAGAAGGGCGGTCTCGGTGCTGTGGTTGCTGCGGAATTTAGATTGGGAAGCGTCCAGTATGGAGTTCTCTTCAAGGAAGGCGGTCAGTTGGGTGTTTCCGAGTCTCTCTGTGACTTTGGCAGCGAAGGGGAGGAAAGAGATGGGACAGTAGTTTTTCAGGTCCGTTGTGTTGGCCATTTGTTTCTTGAGGAGGTGTTTAATCTCCGTCTGCTTCCAGTCGTCTGGGAAGATGCCGGTCCTGAAGGAGGCATTGATGGTCCATCCTAGTTCGGTTGCAATGGCAGCGGTGGCCCTGTGGCATTTGTGTGGTGGGCAGGGGTTCGTTGGGGCTCCTGAGTGGGTATTCTTCATGGTCGCGGTGAAGTGTTCTATGATGGCGGGATTCCAGGTCATGATGGATGGCTTATCGGCGGCCAGGTGCGGTGTTTGTGTGCAGCGTCTATTCGTTGAAGTTGTAGTAGAGGACCTTTATCTTCAGATGGAAGTAGCAGGTGAGCTTGTCGCAGAGTTCTTGGGAAAGTGTGACGTCCGTGGCTTCGCTAGGGGTTTTGCAAACTGCTCTATGACTTTGAACAGTTTCTTGGCGTTGGACTCTTTGGTCTCAACTTTGTCTCTTATGAAGGTCCGTTTGGTGTCTCTTATGCGCTGGTGGTAATCTTTTAGGGCATTCCTGTGATTGTTCCATGCTTCCCTGGTTTTCTAGTTTCGCCAGGTTTTCTCCAGGCGCCTGCAGGAGCGTCTGGCTTTTTGTAGTTCTTTGGTGAACCAGGCAGCCTTCATGGGGCGTTGTTTGGCAGGGCGGTGGAGGGGTGGGAGTTTGTTGGCGCAGCAGGAGATCCAGCGGTGGAATTCCCTGGCTTTGGAGTTGGTGTAGGTCAAAGCGCTGGGGGGGTTTTGGAGGAGGGTGGTGTTGAAGAGTTCCTCAGAGACCTTGCTCCAGTTCCTTCGTGGCGGGCATGGGGAGGCTTGGGTGCGGTGGTGGTGTTGAAGATGAACTGGATGCAGTGGTGGTCCGTCCAGAGGGGCTGGGTGGTGTGGCTGAAGCAGATGTTTGTCCTACCCGCGAAGATAGGATCGAGGATGTGTCCAGCTTTGTCCGTGTTGATCAGCTGCTTCAGTCCGAGCTTGGCAAGGTTGTTGAGGAGAGTGATGGAGTCGAGATTGTCGTGGTTGTCGAGGTGGAAATTCAGGTCCCCGAGTAGGATGTAGAAAAAACAACTGTTGAGGTCTTTTAGGAATTCCAGAACACTGGGCGCACACCTGGGTAACCGCTAGCTGATGCTAAAAAGAAGAGTAAAAGGTGTAGGCAATGGGGCGAGTGGTAATCCCTCACAACCACTCAAAAAAGACCAGAACAACTGGTCAACAATGAATAAGAACAACTGTGCCCCTGCACTTACAAATTATGTGGAGAATTCAAAGAGTTTGAATAAAATTGTATACATGTAATGCTGACATATAGCATATCAATCTAAACAAATGGTGGTGATACGAAAATTGGTGACAGATGGTAGAGTGAGACAGGTAAGTCAATTATTAGTCTGTAGGTAGAGTGTCCATATTCTGTTTAATGTTCCATTTCAAAAGCCAACACGTGTTTCATCGCAAGGAACAACTGCGAATCTTCAGGGCTAAACAAAAAATACAAAGTATATCTTCACTGAACATGTACTGTTTGTAGGATTTTTTGCACAGACGGGTGACTCTTGGTGTCACCCTGGTGACATAAGGCATGCTAAAAAGGTGGGTGGGTGACTTTGTGTTTATGTTGAGAACAGTCATGGAGAAAGTGACTTACGTGACATGGTGGTTTGTGTGGTGCCAATCGATAATCTTTCTGGATAAAAGTGACTGGTGTGATTCATTTTTGTACATTTACGAAAAACTGGCCGGTCTGTGAAGTGGAGTGGTGAGGCTACACAGTGCGTGTGATAGAAAGGACGACATCCCCAGTAGCTCATACGTGACATACGTGAACATAATGGTAAGTGGTCTTCCTAATTCAAGCGCCCTCGCTGTTCTCATGCTAATTCACGTTTTATGTTTTAAGTTTGACAGTGCGCTTCATATTTGATTTATTCACAGAATTTAATTGTCTCTAATAAGGATATTGTGGTCTAATCACTTGATTTTTGGGACTCCGCTCACACCGTGGAGGTTACCCACAGAGTCGTTTCTTCAATCAAATACAGTCTAGAGTTTTTCCTGGTGAGTTCTTTTAGGATGTTAGACAGCACCCTACTGCTTATCTTGGACACGACGATTGCTACTGACCCAGTGATTTACAAACTTGATTTATTGCAGATTTAATTCTCTCTAAAAAATATACCTCGTTCCAATCACTTGACCATCGGAACTCCGCCCACACCGTGGTAGTTACCCACAGACCTTTTTCTCTAAGACAATACAATCTTGAATTTTCCGGGTGAGTTCATTTATGATGCTAGACAGCACCTTACTATCCATTATGGAATAGACGACTGTCCATAGATCACATTTAGATCTAATCCACCTTGTGTCTGTTGGTTTTCCCTTTGAGCTCGGATGCTTGAGAGTTGTTTTCTGCTTAATACTGCCATTATCTCCCATATTTCCACCATCCCTCACTCTGCTTCCGTTGTCGGTGTAATGTACGCTACCCTCTCTCCTTATACGTAAACCCTACGCCCAGCGTGTGTGCTTTTTGACCTCATTTGACCCTATACAATTTTTATCATTTGAACTTTCCATTTTTGGTTTTCTTTCCTCCGTTTCTCTTCTATCTTTGTTTTGATATTCTGTTTTTTACTATCACAGACCATGCACTGACCGGTCCTTTCGCGCCGTTTTCTTATGATCTATCCGAACCAGCACATCCCAGCCTGATAGCCACTTTTTCCAGGTATTTTTGGGCACATCATATCTGCATTATTCTTGAATCGGATAGACACGAACCATTAAAGCTGTGCACATTTATTATACAAATCTAGAATACCATAAACTTAACATAGCATTAGACGAACAACAACAACCATGTAACATTGTTATCATTTGGTATGTATACCATTATGTTCACGTATGTCACGTATGAGCTACTGGGGATGTCGTCCTTTCTATCACACGCACTGTGTAGCCTCACCACTCCACTTCACAGACCGGCCAGTTTTTCGTAAATGTACAAAAATGAATCACACCAGTCACTTTTATCCAGAAAGATTATCGATTGGCACCACACAAACCACCATGTCACGTAAGTCACTTTCTCCATGACTGTTCTCAACATAAACACAAAGTCACCCACCCACCTTTTTAGCATGCCTTATGTCACCAGGGTGACACCAAGAGTCACCCGTCTGTGCAAAAAATCCTACAAACAGTACATGTTCAGTGAAGATATACTTTGTATTTTTTGTTTAGCCCTGAAGATTCGCAGTTGTTCCTTGCGATGAAACACGTGTTGGCTTTTGAAATGGAACATTAAACAGAATATGGACACTCTACCTACAGACTAATAATTGACTTACCTGTCTCACTCTACCATCTGTCACCAATTTTTGTATCACCACCATTTGTTTAGATTGATATGCTATATGTCAGCATTACATGTATACAATTTTATTCAAACTCTTTGAATTCTCCACATAATTTGTAAGTGCAGGGGCACAGTTGTTCTTATTCATTGTTGACCAGTTGTTCTGGTCTTTTTTGAGTGGTTGTGAGGGATTACCACTCGCCCCATTGCCTACACCTTTTACTCTTCTTTTTAGCATCAGCTAGCGGTTACCCAGGTGTGCGCCCAGTGTTCTGGAATTCCTAAAAGACCTCAACAGTTGTTTTTTCTAGATCAGATTGCCAGAGTGGGCTGCCCCCCGCCAGTACTCCTTGTTTTGCACCATCCCAACAATCTAAACGTATCTCTTACAACATGGATAGAGACAAAGTAGCCGCAGACCTATTTGAAAATTTAGCTAAAGGCATGCCGACTCACACAGCAACAGCAAACTCTGGTCCCCCCCGAGTGGAGGGCCTCAAAGAGAAGTTCAAAAAACTTGAGAAATTGAAGATGCAAGAGAACTCACGATGGTGGGATTCCACCACCTTGAAACAATATATGCGCCTTAAGCAAATACCCAGAGGCTTACGCTCTCAAATCTTTCCGACCTATGACAATCTAGATGTAGACCTCATGAAAAAATGGGAAGACTCGGTTAACAACAATTCTTTTGTCCTTATGGACATTCTTATAGAGAGTGCAGACCGCAAAACTCTGAAACTACAGAGTGAAATTGCTGTTCTTGAACAGGAAATAAAAGACCTCAACCTGCCAGAACCAACTGTAAAAAACTATACCATTCTGGATGAGGTTTTGCTCAAACATCAGGAAGAAATTAAAAATAGAAAAGCAAGACAGATTAAAAGGGACGACGGTGACTACCGTAACGGTAGAGTATTCACTTTTGATCGAAAATATGATGCCCTGATTCCCTCCACTAAATCCAAGAAACCGGAGGGCAATACATCTGCCCCGGGCTCGATTTCATCAAGTACCACATCCCTTAACACTGTGGGCACTAGTGAACCTGAAACAGAAAGTGAAGACAATCTAGACGCGAACAGCAATCCTTTTTTATTAGAAATGGAACGCATTCGCAAAGGGAACAGGGTGCAACCCCGAAGAGGCCCTATGCCTCCAAAACCCACAGAGGTTCCAGGGGGGGGCAACGACGAATATCGCAGAAAGCTAAGATCAGGGAGAACGCAGAACTAGTTAATACCGATAAGGAGGTCCTAGTTATCAATCTGTCCTCCTTCCCTCTCACCCCTGATATGACTAACTTACTCTCAAAAGGTTTGAGTTTTAATCCTTACTCCACCGGAGATATTTGTCAAACAAAAATAGATCTGTTCAAATTTGTCCGTAACCTTAAGATCAAAAAGTATTTTGCAGGTAAAGTTCCTACTAAGAAAAATACCAAAAACATTCCTGATGTATTGAGTGATAATGTTGTACATACAATAAAAGACATACAAGCAGTGCATCTACTATTGTCAATCACTGAACGAGAAGATAGCCCTATGGAAATGGGGCAACTATTAGAGGAACTGAATATAGACATGGACCTTGGGGTAGCCAGTGGTCTCAAATCGAAGTCCACATGGACTCCCACTTTACCAGGCGGTAACAGCATTGACAATTTTCACAGACATGTGTTGGAAGATCTTAACAAAATCAACACTAAGAAACTACAAGAAACCTTCATATTCAAAGACAACCTGACCAAAGGAGAGCGTAACGCTTTGTCTATACTGACACTGAATCCCTCCATTATTATCCGTGAGGCAGATAAAGGAGGAAACATTGTGGTAATGAACGCAGAAGATTATAACAATGAGATACTGACCCAACTAGCAGACCTCTCCTGCTACGAACCCATCGCACACAACCCCATGGGTGTGCTCACAAAAATCGTCAACGACAACCTACTAAAATGGAAAGAGGATGGTCTCCTTAATGAGGAAGAATACATGTACCTTAAAGTATTGAAACCAACATATCCATGGTTATACACCCTTCCCAAGATTCACAAAGACCTCCCGTTTCCCCCCGGTACACCGATAGTCTCAGGAATTGGAGGTCCGACTGAGAAACTAGCTGAATATGTTGATTTATTTCTGGGGCCACTTGTCAGAAATCTCCCATCATACATTCAAGACTCCAAACATATTCTTAGTTTGCTAGGAGATCTAGAATGGCAACCTGGCACCACATTGGTTACTATGGATGTGGTTGCTCTTTACACCAGCATTAATCCTAAACTGGGTATTGAAGCAATCTCGAAAGTGCTATCTAAACGGCCGGCCTCTCTTTGGGCACACACACAGATGCTCATCTCCATGATGAAATTGATCCTGGACAACAACTTTTTTATGTTCAACAAGAAATGGTACCAACAAAGACGGGGAGTAGCCATGGGCTCAAAATTTTCACCCTCCTTCGCTAACCTTTTCATGGGAGCATTCGAAGCAGACCATCTTTGGGGTACATCCAGCAGCCAATACACAGATTGCATTCTGTTCTGGGGTCGTTACATAGACGATTGCATTCTACTATGGACCGGAACTGATGTTCTACTACAGAGCTTTTTTGACTATCTCAACAATAATACTTGGGAACTCAGTTTCACCATGAAATATAGCAAATCGCACATTGAATTTCTGGATCTAGAATTCTATGTAATCAACAACACCCTACAGAGCAAACTATACAGAAAACCCACATCCTGTAACGCAATTCTAAGAGCTGATAGTTTTCATCCCTTCCATCAGATAAAATCTATACCTTTTGGCGAATTTCTTCGTGCAAGACGAAATTGTAGCGATGATGAAGAATTGGACAAAACAATTAATGACATGAATCTGAGATTCACCAAACGAGGTTACCCAAAAACAATTCTGACAAAAGCGAAATCCAAACTAAACAAAATCAAGAGAGAGGATACTCTGAGGATCAAAGATCCTCTAACTAAGAAAGGGAGTACAGTGAGAATGATCACAGAATTTAATGCTCTACACAACCAGATCAGGACCAGCATGACTAAGCACTGGAGGCTGCTAAGAGAGGACTCTACACTAAAAGAAGTGATCCCGACCACCCCTCTAATCACATTCCGTAAAGGGAGGACCTTTAGGAACAGGCTCAGTCCCACTGTGCCACGGTCAGACAGAAATCCGACCTGGCTAACCCAACGTGGTAATGGCTTCTTCAAATGTGGACTATGCCCAATGTGTAAATGGGCCAAACACAAGACTAAAAACTTCATAGGCCCCTCGGAAGAGACATACGAGATCAGAACCAACATTAATTGCACCACCAAATACGTCATTTACATCATCGAATGCCTGTGTGGCAAAAAGTACGTTGGTAGCACTATAAGATCTTTGAAAGAAAGAATCTCTGAACACATGAGAGCAATCTTGAAGCAGGACCCCAAATACCCAGTGGCTCTACATATAGCCAAATGTCAACCAAACATAGAAGATTTCAAAGTCTCATTCTATGGAATAGAAACTGTACCTATCCATATCAGGGGTGGTAATCGTGAATTACTACTAAGACGCAAAGAAGCTACCTGGATAATGCGTCTTCGTAGCATTGAGTGCGGTTTAAATTATGACCCAGAATTGCAATTTTTTCTGGGTGACTAAACATGAAACCTGCTCCGAACTGTATTCCTGTAGCTTTCCTTTTTCTTCCCGCTTAAAGAACTCCAATTTGAATATGTATTGACACAACCAATCGTATGTTTAAAACAATTTATTGTTGTTATCTTTTGCGATCTGAACCAGCTTCTACATTTACCCGTTCATATGAATAAAAAGTTGCTCCACTGTACATGAGTACTCACTCGCAATATCCATTGATCCTTCATATGACAACTTAACGATATTAATGTACCTATTTCACCCCTACCCGGGCAGACACATGTTTACGCATTTCGCACACGTTTCTCCACAAAGACGACCTTTTACAAAATAAAGTTTATCTTTTTATTTATATATGTAGACACATCTACATATTGACGCATATATCTACCCAGCTGGGTGTATTGCGACATACAAATTATGTCGCAAGTCGACCTGTGACGTTATATACGGAGGCCCCTATTTGGACCTCACAATCGGTGAAAGCTGATTCACCCCCTTTTTTGTTATGTACGAGTTGAATTTAATTTTAAGAAACATACCACTTATTTTGTTTCTTTCAACACCAAAATAGAACACAAATTGAGATATTCAATATTTTGTGGCAACAAGTATTTCAGAACCCTAAAGTTTAAAAACCATAATGCACTATGAAAAAGAAATAGATTGTCTAAACATATCATTGCATCAAGGGTTCCAGAACTTTTTATTAATTTTTATTGTTTACAAGAGTAAGATAGCAATTCTTTACACCGACCTTGGGTGCGCCAAAAGACCCTGGCGGCACCAGCGCTCGTGTTGGGGAGCACACCAAGTATCGAGCTTTGTCATACTTTTCCTTTACCCCACTACCAAGGGTAGTGTTTCTTCTCTTTTTGGCCACTCTCTCCTCACCAGAGTTTGAGGGCCGCGTTCTAGTGTTTCACTTGTACCAATAAGCGTATGGTACTTAAAGGAATTTCACTTCCGGTCACGTGTCCGTTTCCGAAACACGGCGCCGGGAAACTCCAAGAGGGAGAATATCGTCCACCAGGTAAACATTTCCTGGATCCCTTTTCCTTTGTAATCCAATATAGTGTGGCCACTGCATCTATATACCTTTTGTATCCTCCAAAGTACATGGAGACTCAATCCCTCCTTCTATTCTTTTAAAGGACAAGGTACTTTACGTGGTGACGAGCGCACCCGCCTGTTCCACTAAGACCTCTCTCCTCCCGGTCTCCACCAAACCTGTTAATTACCGAGGTAGGTGGTCTTCCTAATTCAAGCGCCCTCGCTGTTCTCATGCTAATTCACGTTTTATGTTTTAAGTTTGACAGTGCGCTTCATATTTGATTTATTCACAGAATTTAATTGTCTCTAATAAGGATATTGTGGTCTAATCACTTGATTTTTGGGACTCCGCTCACACCGTGGAGGTTACCCACAGAGTCGTTTCTTCAATCAAATACAGTCTAGAGTTTTTCCTGGTGAGTTCTTTTAGGATGTTAGACAGCACCCTACTGCTTATCTTGGACACGACGATTGCTACTGACCCTGTGATTTACAAACTTGATTTATTGCAGATTTAATTCTCTCTAAAAAATATACCTCGTTCCAATCACTTGACCATCGGAACTCCGCCCACACCGTGGTAGTTACCCACAGACCTTTTTCTCTAAGACAATACAATCTTGAATTTTCCGGGTGAGTTCATTTATGATGCTAGACAGCACCTTACTATCCATTATGGAATAGACGACTGTCCATAGATCACATTTAGATCTAATCCACCTTGTGTCTGTTGGTTTTCCCTTTGAGCTCGGATGCTTGAGAGTTGTTTTCTGCTTAATACTGCCATTATCTCCCATATTTCCACCATCCCTCACTCTGCTTCCGTTGTCGGTGTAATGTACGCTACCCTCTCTCCTTATACGTAAACCCTACGCCCAGCGTGTGTGCTTTTTGACCTCATTTGACCCTATACAATTTTTATCATTTGAACTTTCCATTTTTGGTTTTCTTTCCTCCGTTTCTCTTCTATCTTTGTTTTGATATTCTGTTTTTTACTATCACAGACCATGCACTGACCGGTCCTTTCGCGCCGTTTTCTTATGATCTATCCGAACCAGCACATCCCAGCCTGATAGCCACTTTTTCCAGGTATTTTTGGGCACATCATATCTGCATTATTCTTGAATCGGATAGACACGAACCATTAAAGCTGTGCACATTTATTATACAAATCTAGAATACCATAAACTTAACATAGCATTAGACGAACAACAACAACCATGTAACATTGTTATCATTTGGTATGTATACCATTATGTTCACGTATGTCACGTATGAGCTACTGGGGATGTCGTCCTTTCTATCACACGCACTGTGTAGCCTCACCACTCCACTTCACAGACCGGCCAGTTTTTCGTAAATGTACAAAAATGAATCACACCAGTCACTTTTATCCAGAAAGATTATCGATTGGCACCACACAAACCACCATGTCACGTAAGTCACTTTCTCCATGACTGTTCTCAACATAAACACAAAGTCACCCACCCACCTTTTTAGCATGCCTTATGTCACCAGGGTGACACCAAGAGTCACCCGTCTGTGCAAAAAATCCTACAAACAGTACATGTTCAGTGAAGATATACTTTGTATTTTTTGTTTAGCCCTGAAGATTCGCAGTTGTTCCTTGCGATGAAACACGTGTTGGCTTTTGAAATGGAACATTAAACAGAATATGGACACTCTACCTACAGACTAATAATTGACTTACCTGTCTCACTCTACCATCTGTCACCAATTTTCGTATCACCACCATTTGTTTAGATTGATATGCTATATGTCAGCATTACATGTATACAATTTTATTCAAACTCTTTGAATTCTCCACATAATTTGTAAGTGCAGGGGCACAGTTGTTCTTATTCATTGTTGACCAGTTGTTCTGGTCTTTTTTGAGTGGTTGTGAGGGATTACCACTCGCCCCATTGCCTACACCTTTTACTCTTCTTTTTAGCATCAGCTAGCGGTTACCCAGGTGTGCGCCCAGTGTTCTGGAATTCCTAAAAGACCTCAACAGTTGTTTTTTCTAGATCAGATTGCCAGAGTGGGCTGCCCCCCGCCAGTACTCCTTGTTTTGCACCATCCCAACAATCTAAACGTATCTCTTACAACATGGATAGAGACAAAGTAGCCGCAGACCTATTTGAAAATTTAGCTAAAGGCATGCCGACTCACACAGCAACAGCAAACTCTGGTCCCCCCCGAGTGGAGGGCCTCAAAGAGAAGTTCAAAAAACTTGAGAAATTGAAGATGCAAGAGAACTCACGATGGTGGGATTCCACCACCTTGAAACAATATATGCGCCTTAAGCAAATACCCAGAGGCTTACGCTCTCAAATCTTTCCGACCTATGACAATCTAGATGTAGACCTCATGAAAAAATGGGAAGACTCGGTTAACAACAATTCTTTTGTCCTTATGGACATTCTTATAGAGAGTGCAGACCGCAAAACTCTGAAACTACAGAGTGAAATTGCTGTTCTTGAACAGGAAATAAAAGACCTCAACCTGCCAGAACCAACTGTAAAAAACTATACCATTCTGGATGAGGTTTTGCTCAAACATCAGGAAGAAATTAAAAATAGAAAAGCAAGACAGATTAAAAGGGACGACGGTGACTACCGTAACGGTAGAGTATTCACTTTTGATCGAAAATATGATGCCCTGATTCCCTCCACTAAATCCAAGAAACCGGAGGGCAATACATCTGCCCCGGGCTCGATTTCATCAAGTACCACATCCCTTAACACTGTGGGCACTAGTGAACCTGAAACAGAAAGTGAAGACAATCTAGACGCGAACAGCAATCCTTTTTTATTAGAAATGGAACGCATTCGCAAAGGGAACAGGGTGCAACCCCGAAGAGGCCCTATGCCTCCAAAACCCACAGAGGTTCCGGGGGGGGCAACGACGAATATCGCAGAAAGCTAAGATCAGGGAGAACGCAGAACTAGTTAATACCGATAAGGAGGTCCTAGTTATCAATCTGTCCTCCTTCCCTTCCACCCCTGATATGACTAACTTACTCTCAAAAGGTTTGAGTTTTAATCCTTCCTCCACCGGAGATATTTGTCAAACAAAAATAGATCTGTTCAAATTTGTCCGTAACCTTAAGATCAAAAAGTATTTTGCAGGTAAAGTTCCTACTAAGAAAAATACCAAAAACATTCCTGATGTATTGAGTGATAATGTTGTACATACAATAAAAGACATACAAGCAGTGCATCTACTATTGTCAATCACTGAACGAGAAGATAGCCCTATGGAAATGGGGCAACTATTAGAGGAACTGAATATAGACATGGACCTTGGGGTAGCCAGTGGTCTCAAATCGAAGTCCACATGGACTCCCACTTTACCAGGCGGTAACAGCATTGACAATTTTCACAGACATGTGTTGGAAGATCTTAACAAAATCAACACTAAGAAACTACAAGAAACCTTCATATTCAAAGACAACCTGACCAAAGGAGAGCGTAACGCTTTGTCTATACTGACACTGAATCCCTCCATTATTATCCGTGAGGCAGATAAAGGAGGAAACATTGTGGTAATGAACGCAGAAGATTATAACAATGAGATACTGACCCAACTAGCAGACCTCTCCTGCTACGAACCCATCGCACACAACCCCATGGGTGTGCTCATAAAAATCGTCAACGACAACCTACTAAAATGGAAAGAGGATGGTCTCCTTAATGAGGAAGAATACATGTACCTTAAAGTATTGAAACCAACATATCCATGGTTATACACCCTTCCCAAGATTCACAAAGACCTCCCGTTTCCCCCCGGTAGACCGATAGTCTCAGGAATTGGAGGTCCGACTGAGAAACTAGCTGAATATGTTGATTTATTTCTGGGGCCACTTGTCAGAAATCTCCCATCATACATTCAAGACTCCAAACATATTCTTAGTTTGCTAGGAGATCTAGAATGGCAACCTGGCACCACATTGGTTACTATGGATGTGGTTGCTCTTTACACCAGCATTAATCCTAAACTGGGTATTGAAGCAATCTCGAAAGTGCTATCTAAACGGCCGGCCTCTCTTTGGGCACACACACAGATGCTCATCTCCATGATGAAATTGATCCTGGACAACAACTTTTTTATGTTCAACAAGAAATGGTACCAACAAAGACGGGGAGTAGCCATGGGCTCAAAATTTTCACCCTCCTTCGCTAACCTTTTCATGGGAGCATTCGAAGCAGACCATCTTTGGGGTACATCCAGCAGCCAATACACAGATTCCATTCTGTTCTGGGGTCGTTACATAGACGATTGCATTCTACTATGGACCGGAACTGATGTTCTACTACAGAGCTTTTTTGACTATCTCAACAATAATACTTGGGAACTCAGTTTCACCATGAAATATAGCAAATCGCACATTGAATTTCTGGATCTAGAATTCTATGTAATCAACAACACCCTACAGAGCAAACTATACAGAAAACCCACATCCTGTAACGCAATTCTAAGAGCTGATAGTTTTCATCCCTTCCATCAGATAAAATCTATACCTTTTGGCGAATTTCTTCGTGCAAGACGAAATTGTAGCGATGATGAAGAATTGGACAAAACAATTATTGACATGAATCTGAGATTCACCAAACGAGGTTACCCAAAAACAATTCTGACAAAAGCGAAATCCAAACTAAACAAAATCAAGAGAGAGGATACTCTGAGGATCAAAGATCCTCTAACTAAGAAAGGGAGTACAGTGAGAATGATCACAGAATTTAATGCTCTACACAACCAGATCAGGACCAGCATGACTAAGCACTGGAGGCTGCTAAGAGAGGACTCTACACTAAAAGAAGTGATCCCGACCACCCCTCTAATCACATTCCGTAAAGGGAGGACCTTGAGGAACAGGCTCAGTCCCACTGTGCCACGGTCAGACAGAAATCCGACCTGGCTAACCCAACGTGGTAATGGCTTCTTCAAATGTGGACTATGCCCAATGTGTAAATGGGCCAAACACAAGACTAAAAACTTCATAGGCCCCTCGGAAGAGACATACGAGATCAGAACCAACATTAATTGCACCACCAAATACGTCATTTACATCATCGAATGCCTGTGTGGCAAAAAGTACGTTGGTAGCACTATAAGATCTTTGAAAGAAAGAATCTCTGAACACATGAGAGCAATCTTGAAGCAGGACCCCAAATACCCAGTGGCTCTACATATAGCCAAATGTCAACCAAACATAGAAGATTTCAAAGTCTCATTCTATGGAATAGAAACTGTACCTATCCATATCAGGGGTGGTAATCGTGAATTACTACTAAGACGCAAAGAAGCTACCTGGATAATGCGTCTTCGTAGCATTGAGTGCGGTTTAAATTATGACCCAGAATTGCAATTTTTTCTGGGTGACTAAAAATGAAACCTGCTCCGAACTGTATTCCTGTAGCTTTCCTTTTTCTTCCCGCTTAAAGAACTCCAATTTGAATATGTATTGACACAACCAATCGTATGTTTAAAACAATTTATTGTTGTTATCTTTTGCGATCTGAACCAGCTTCTACATTTACCCGTTCATATGAATAAAAAGTTGCTCCACTGTACATGAGTACTCACTCGCAATATCCATTGATCCTTCATATGACAACTTAACGATATTAATGTACCTATTTCACCCCTACCCGGGCAGACACATGTTTACGCATTTCGCACACGTTTCTCCACAAAGACGACCTTTTACAAAATAAAGTTTATCTTTTTATTTATATATGTAGACACATCTACATATTGACGCATATATCTACCCAGCTGGGTGTATTGCGACATACAAATTATGTCGCAAGTCGACCTGTGACGTTATATACGGAGGCCCCTATTTGGACCTCACAATCGGTGAAAGCTGATTCACCCCCTTTTTTGTTATGTACGAGTTGAATTTAATTTTAAGAAACATACCACTTATTTTGTTTCTTTCAACACCAAAATAGAACACAAATTGAGATATTCAATATTTTGTGGCAACAAGTATTTCAGAACCCTAAAGTTTAAAAACCATAATGCACTATGAAAAAGAAATAGATTGTCTAAACATATCATTGCATCAAGGGTTCCAGAACTTTTTATTAATTTTTATTGTTTACAAGAGTAAGATAGCAATTCTTTACACCGACCTTGGGCGCGCCAAAAGACCCTGGCGGCACCAGCGGTCGTGTTGGGGAGCACACCAAGTATCGAGCTTTGTCATACTTTTCCTTTACCCCACTACCAAGGGTAGTGTTTCTTCTCATTTTGGCCACTCTCTCCTCACCAGAGTTTGAGGGCCGCGTTCTAGTGTTTCACTTGTACCAATAAGCGTATGGTACTTAAAGGAATTTCACTTCCGGTCACGTGTCCGTTTCCGAAACACGGCGCCGGGAAACTCCAAGAGGGAGAATATCGTCCACCAGGTAAACATTTCCTGGATCCCTTTTCCTTTGTAATCCAATATAGTGTGGCCACTGCATCTATATACCTTTTGTATCCTCCAAAGTACATGGAGACTCAATCCCTCCTTCTATTCTTTTAAAGGACAAGGTACTTTACGTGGTGACGAGCGCACCCGCCTGTTCCACTAAGACCTCTCTCCTCCCGGTCTCCACCAAACCTGTTAATTACCGAGGTAGGTGGTCTTCCTAATTCAAGCGCCCTCGCTGTTCTCATGCTAATTCACGTTTTATGTTTTAAGTTTGACAGTGCGCTTCATATTTGATTTATTCACAGAATTTAATTGTCTCTAATAAGGATATTGTGGTCTAATCACTTGATTTTTGGGACTCCGCTCACACCGTGGAGGTTACCCACAGAGTCGTTTCTTCAATCAAATACAGTCTAGAGTTTTTCCTGGTGAGTTCTTTTAGGATGTTAGACAGCACCCTACTGCTTATCTTGGACACGACGATTGCTACTGACCCTGTGATTTACAAACTTGATTTATTGCAGATTTAATTCTCTCTAAAAAATATACCTCGTTCCAATCACTTGACCATCGGAACTCCGCCCACACCGTGGTAGTTACCCACAGACCTTTTTCTCTAAGACAATACAATCTTGAATTTTCCGGGTGAGTTCATTTATGATGCTAGACAGCACCTTACTATCCATTATGGAATAGACGACTGTCCATAGATCACATTTAGATCTAATCCACCTTGTGTCTGTTGGTTTTCCCTTTGAGCTCGGATGCTTGAGAGTTGTTTTCTGCTTAATACTGCCATTATCTCCCATATTTCCACCATCCCTCACTCTGCTTCCGTTGTCGGTGTAATGTACGCTACCCTCTCTCCTTATACGTAAACCCTACGCCCAGCGTGTGTGCTTTTTGACCTCATTTGACCCTATACAATTTTTATCATTTGAACTTTCCATTTTTGGTTTTCTTTCCTCCGTTTCTCTTCTATCTTTGTTTTGATATTCTGTTTTTTACTATCACAGACCATGCACTGACCGGTCCTTTCGCGCCGTTTTCTTATGATCTATCCGAACCAGCACATCCCAGCCTGATAGCCACTTTTTCCAGGTATTTTTGGGCACATCATATCTGCATTATTCTTGAATCGGATAGACACGAACCATTAAAGCTGTGCACATTTATTATACAAATCTAGAATACCATAAACTTAACATAGCATTAGACGAACAACAACAACCATGTAACATTGTTATCATTTGGTATGTATACCATTATGTTCACGTATGTCACGTATGAGCTACTGGGGATGTCGTCCTTTCTATCACACGCACTGTGTAGCCTCACCACTCCACTTCACAGACCGGCCAGTTTTTCGTAAATGTACAAAAATGAATCACACCAGTCACTTTTATCCAGAAAGATTATCGATTGGCACCACACAAACCACCATGTCACGTAAGTCACTTTCTCCATGACTGTTCTCAACATAAACACAAAGTCACCCACCCACCTTTTTAGCATGCCTTATGTCACCAGGGTGACACCAAGAGTCACCCGTCTGTGCAAAAAATCCTACAAACAGTACATGTTCAGTGAAGATATACTTTGTATTTTTTGTTTAGCCCTGAAGATTCGCAGTTGTTCCTTGCGATGAAACACGTGTTGGCTTTTGAAATGGAACATTAAACAGAATATGGACACTCTACCTACAGACTAATAATTGACTTACCTGTCTCACTCTACCATCTGTCACCAATTTTCGTATCACCACCATTTGTTTAGATTGATATGCTATATGTCAGCATTACATGTATACAATTTTATTCAAACTCTTTGAATTCTCCACATAATTTGTAAGTGCAGGGGCACAGTTGTTCTTACCCGAGTAGGATGTAGTCCTTGGAGGTGATGGCGTGGTGTGCGGCGATATTGGCGTTGGTAGTTGCGGACTGGGTGCGAGGTCCCGGTGGTCTGTAGATGAAGGTGCCACGTAGCATGGTCCTGGGGCTGGTCTGGATCTGGTAGTCGAGGTGTTGGGTGTTGGAGTGGGGGTCACTCGTGCTGGATGTGGAGAGTAGAGGGGAGTCTTGTGTGCGATGGCGAGTCCTCCTCCTGGGCTGTGGAACCGGTCCTTTCTCTGGATCTTGTAGCTGTCAGGGATGGCAATGGCGATGTCGGGGCCAGAGTTGGCGTTGGTCCAAGTTTCTGTGAAGAAGGCGACATCAGGCAAGAGGATGTCGATCAAGTCCCAGATCTCTACGGCGTGTCGGTGGATGGAGAGCACATTGAGGAGGAGGCACATTAGGGTTGCTGCATCATGCGGGCCTTCGGCTGTTGGGGTGGTTTTGTCGACGGTGAAGGAGCTTCTTCAGAGTCTACATGAGAACTGTCCATGGGTGGTGATGGGCGAGGATCTTTCGCAGTCGGAGTGTCTTCCGGGGTTGAGTGTGTGGAGGGCTGCAGAGTCGTACCACCGGGGTCCCAGGAGATCCAGGGTCCCTGGCTCTGGCCACGATTGTGTCTCGGTCGGGTCGTGGATGGGCGCAGATGGGCTTGCCTTAGGTGCGCCTTCGGCGCTCCAGCAGCGTGACCATGCAGCGGGTGCCATTATGTAGGGGAGGGTGGAGGAATGTGCAGCTGGGCGGCGGGAGCGGAGTGGTCAGGAGGAGAGGTCACGGGTCAATGTGGCAGTGGGAGAGGGGGCAAACAGTGGAGAAAACGTAGGGAAAAGTGTAAGAAAGAAAACCAACAACAGTAAAGCACAATATAAAGAAATTAAGACAGTGAGGCACAATACAAGAAAGTAATCAACAGTAGGCAGAGTATAAAGAAATAGGAAATTAAGGGGAACTGCGCAGCAAAGGACTGGTCAGGGTAGTCGTGAACCCTGCAACAGTGGGGCTGCTAGGCAACGCAGGGCACAGCGGAGCTGCCGGGGAGAGTGGGATCCTGGGTTCGAAGTTGGAGCTCTCACTCGTGCTCCCCGCAGCGGCCGCAATTATGTGAGGGAGGAGGGACATGCAGCTGGGAGGCGGTAGTGGGTGGTCGGGGGGACAGGTCGCGGGTCAATGCGGCAGCGGGAGCGTGGGGCAAACGGGAGGAAAACGTAGGGAAAAGGGGAAAAAAGAAAACCAACGACAGTGGGGCACAATACAATAAAGTAAAAAACTGTAAGGCACAATATAAAGAAATTAAGACAGTGAGGCACAATACAAGAAAGTAACCAACAGTAGGCACTGCATGAAGAATTAGGACATTAAGGGGAACAGCGCGACATAGTGAACAAGCATTGGAAATGCAATAGGTCTCGCAGCATTAGAGTTTGTGCTTTTAGAATTGTTTATGGTTTTTTTTTTTAAATCTTTAGCATTTTTGTTTCCTGTAGGCAATGCCACATAAATACAAAATGTGTCATTTACAATACCAATAGGTCAAACTTTCCTAATGCGAGACCTATTGCATTCACCCTCAACCCCTCACCCTCACACAGTGCAATAGGTCTCGGAGCATTTGAGTTAGAGCTTTTAGATTTGTTTATGGCTTTTTTTTCTTTGTAATTCTTTAGCATTGCCTACAGGAAACAAAAATGCTAAAGATTAAAAAAAAAAAACCATAAACAATTCTAAAAGCACAAACTCTAATGCTGCGAGACCTATTGCATTTCCCTGAGTGATGCTGTGGTGGTGCGATAGATAGAGTGAGGGCAATAGATAGATAGATAAATAGATAGAGTGAGGGTGATAGATAGAGAGATAGAGATAGATAGATAGATAGATAGAAATATATAGATAGATATAGAGAGAGAGATAGATAACTAGAGTGAGGGCGATAGATAGAGTGAGGCAAATAGATCGATATATTGATAAATAGATACAGAGTGAGGGCGATAGAGTGTGGGCAATAGATAGAGTGAGTGCGATCGATAGAGTGAGTGCGACATATAGATAGATAGAGTGAGGGCGACAGATTGATGTGTGTGGTGTGTGGTGTGTGTGTGTGTGTGTGTGTGTGGTTGTGTGCGGTTGTGTGTGTGCGGTGTGCGGTTGTGTGTGTGGTTGGTTTTTTGTGTGGTTGTTTTTTTTGTGTGGTTGTGTGCGTGGTGTGGTTGTGTGTGTTTGTGTGGTTATGTGTGTGTGTGCGTGGTTGTATGTGTGTGTGTGCGTGGTTGTATGTATGTGTGTGTGCGGTAGGAGAAGGATACATGTGGAAGAGAGCAGCAAATCTGCACAGAAGAAAAGAACAGGGAGTTGGAGAAGGGGGCGGGGTGGAAGAGAGCAGCAGATCAGCCCCGGGAGAAAAGAACAGGGAGTTAAAGATGGATGCAGGGTGGAAGAGAGCAGCAGATCAGCACAGGACAAGAGAACAGGGAGTTAAATAAGGATGCGGGTGGAAGAGAACAGCAGATCGGCCCAGGAGAAGAGAACTGGGAGTTAAAGAAGGAGGCAGGTGGAAGAGAGCAGCAGATCAGCACAGGAGAAGAGAAAAGGGAGTTAAAGAAGGCGGTGGGGTGGAAGAGAGCAGCAGATCAGCACAGGAGAATAGAACAGGGAGTTAAAGAAGGAGGCGGGTGGAAAATAACAGCAGATCACCACAGGAGAAGAGAACAGGGATTTGAAAAAGGGGCGGGGTAAAAGAGAGCAGCAGATCAGCAGATCAGCACGGGAGAAAAGAACAGGGAGTTAAAGAAGGATGCAGGGTGAAAGAGAGCAGCAGATCAGCACAGGAGAAGAGAACAGGGAGTTAAAGAGGAGGTGGGATGGAAGAGAGCAGCAGATCAGCACTGAGTGGTATTTGGAGTGTATGTTGCATTGAGTGCAGTGTAATTATGTTGTAAATAATGATGTGGCACTGAGTGGTATTGTGTGGAGTGTATGTTGCATTGAGGAGAGTGTAATTATATGGTGTAGTTATGTGGCACTCAGTGGTATTATATGAAGTGTATTTATGTTGCATTGAGTAGAGTAAGTATGTGGCGTGTAATTATGTGGTACTGAGTGGTATTATGTGGAGTGTATTTATGTTGCATTGAGCGCAGTGTAATTATGTGGCTTGTAATTATGTGGCACTGAGTGGTATTTGGAGTGTAAGTTGCATGGAGTGCAGTGTAATTATGTTGCAAATAATGATGTGGCACTGCGGCAGAATGGGTAATGCTGTTACACAGCTGAGCCCATGTACAGAGCCTGGGGCACAATAAGGTGGAATGAGGCACCGTAAGGAACAGTGAGGTGGAGTGAGGCGGAATGAGGCAGAGTGGGGGATGCTGTTTCACAGCTGACCTGGGTCCCTGGTCTCTGGGATGTCAGTCTTGCCAGGACGATTGCTCCATATGGACTTGGTCAAAGATGCAACATACCAAAATGTCTCTGGTTGGATACATATAAAAACTTATTGTTGATAAAACGTTCTGCAATGACGAACAGCACAGTTTCCCTGTGTTTTATTTGGGGCATGGGAAGGAGACCGGAAATTGTGAGAAGTTTGCAAACCGTGTATGGACGCTTTTTTAACAAAATATAATATAGGAAAGTGAAAGGGCGATGTTTATTTTGACTCAGACCGCGGGCGAGGCTTCTCCAGTCACTGATGCAGTTAAAACTCGCAGAGCGGAGTGGTTGAACACGAGAAAGCTCCTCATTCTTTGGCGTCCCACCTCACACGCTGCAACCCAATCCCCGGGAAGAAAAACAACAAAAGTCTGGTTACTCGAGCCTTGGGTTCCCAAGTAGTGCAAAGCAGGCCTTCTAGCGCTTCAAAGTCTAGTCAACACTAGCCATACAATTATAAAAATAATAGCAAAATTAATAGCTTTGTCATTCACAATGCCAATAGCAAATGTGACACCTATAGTATTTGTAATGCAATATGTGTTGTATTTATGTGAGACTTGGATATATTGATATTACAAATAACAATGGCTTTTTTTAAAATAATAATAATAATACTTAAATAAAAGTTGTGTAGAGAGAGAGAGTGCGAGAGAGGTGTGTAGAGAGAGAGAGAGATAGTAAGAGTACGCGAGGTGTGTAGAGAGAGAAAGATATGCATATAGAGAGAGAGAGATGCATATAGAGAGAGAGAGGTGTGTAGAGAAAGAGAGAGAGAGAGGTGTGTGGAGAGAGAGTTAGAGAGAGCGATGTGTAGAGAGAGAGCTTGTGCTCTCCTGGCTCCTCGGGTCGGTTTAGTGTTAACACGTAATTGACAAACCCATCGTCAAGCAGGATGCCTCTGTCTATGTTGTTGCCCACTGGCGCCTGTTGTCTGTTTCAAGCAGAAGAGCTGGAGAAGGCGGATGCACATGCTGCTAAGGGAGAAGGGAGGGGGTACCCCCATAAGAATGGCTCTGTCTGCCTTGTCCCCAGTGGCGCCAGTTGTCGGTTCCAAAGTAACACTTGCTAATTAATAATTGTAGCAGAGAAAATGAAAAAAAACGACACAGATGTGTACCAACAGAGTGTAGAACCGGTATTTCTGTAACAAAATGCACAACCACGAAAATGTTTTTCCCTTCAGTAAATACTTAATGTAATAAAAGCGCTTGTTTTTTGAAAATTACCTTGCACCTCGCAAACAGAATTCCTTAATGCACGCGCTCTATATATTGTGGAACAAGCATACTAAGCCCTGTTGAGTTTTCAAACCACATGTAATATAATTGGGCATGTATGAAAATGAACTGTGCTTCCCTTGTGTACTTGTACACAAATGTAAAGGAGTAGTGCGAAATAATTCCAGGCTGTATCCTGAAAAGCGATCTTTACAGGTTATAGGTTGAATCCCTTCAATCTTGTACGTTTGTTTCGGTACGTTTGTTTCGCTACCAAGTGAAATGTTGGTGGTTTGCATGTAAGAAGGGATAGATGTTATATTTGTCTCAAAATACTTAGCAAAATAATTAGATGTATTAATTTAGTGTAAACTTTTAAAGCTTGTAGAGATTTCCCTGCATTGGGTTCTTCATTATGCGCCGTTAGTTATTGTCACACCTCTCGGTTTTAGTAAAAAAAAAAAAAATTTCATCCACCCCAGAGACTTAATTGCAATTAAATAAAACTTCTAAATTCACCGATGCACAGAGACATACAAACGCGCAAGCACAGATGAAAAAAAAACGTGCAAACACAGACCAGGCACACCTTTGGAAACCCATCCACTTGCAGCCGTATACACTGATGTATGCAACTACACATGCATGCAGCGACCAGCACATACAAACTTACACACGCACATAAATATACACACAAAAAAAGCATGCACAAACATATAGGGCATTAGCAATTTACACACACATAAACAAGCACACATATGCAGGCACTCCTACATACCTACACATATTCACACTCAAACACACATGCATGGAGGCATGCTCCCGCACATATACACGCACACGCTCTTGTCTGTGAAGCGACTTTAATGAAACATTTATTTTAATCCTTCAAAAAATGCAACATTTTAAAGTGCTAATACGGTGGCAGCATGTGGGAATGCCCTCTGTGTGGGAGTACACATACTAAACGTGGTTAGTGGGCATGTGAAGCGTACGCTGTGTGGGAGGCGGGTTCAAATAAAGGCATGGACACATGCTCCCGCACATATATACAAACACTCTCTTGTCTGTCATGCGACTTTAATTAAAAATTTATTTTAGCCCTTTAATAAATGCAAACTTTTACATTGCTAAGACGGTGGCAGTGGGTGGGCATGTCCTCTGTGGGGGAGTACACAAAGTAAACGGGGCAGTGGGCGGGTGGAAGCGTCAGATGTGTGGGAGGTGGGTGCAACTAAAGGCACTGAGGCATGCTCACGCACATATACACTCACACGCTCTCGTCTAAAATGCGTCTTTAAATAAATGTTTATTTTAAGACTTTATAATTTTAAGACTTTAAAATATTTAAACTTTGACAGTGCTAAAACGGTGGCAGCGGGTGTAAATGGCCTCTGTCTGGATGGACGCAGGGGCAGTGGGCGGGTGGAAGCGTCCGCTGTGTGGGAGGCGGGTGCAAGTAAAGACAGGGGAGCTGGTGGAAATAAAACTGCTAAAAGGAAATGGAAGAAGGGAGTAGGTGCACGCGAGATGGAAGCGTCCGCGGTGTGGGAGGCGGGTGCGAGTAAAGACGAGAGCTGCTAAAAGGGAAACTGCTGAGAGGGATTGGGATAAAGGAGGGGGTACATGCGAAACAAGACGGAGGGAAGAGAGGGGAGGGGGGAGGAGAAATGCGAGGGGCCAGAGCGGGTAAAATAAACAAGACGGAGGGAAGAGAGGGGAGGGGGGAGGAGAAATGCGACACGGCGGGAAGGGGCAGGCAGGATGACTCAGGGGAGGGGGCGGAGCGGGGCAGAGCGGCATGTGGGTGTGAAGAAGCCGGGCCTTTGAGACAGGGCAGCTGGTGGAAATAAAACTGCTAAAATGAAATGGAAGAAGGGAGTAGGTGCATGCGAGATGGTAGCGTCCGCTGTGTGGGAGGCGGGTGCAAGTAAAGACAGGGGAGCTGGTGGAAATAAAACTGCTAAAAGGAAATGGAAGAAGGGAGTAGGTGCACGCGAGATGGAAGCGTCCGCGGTGTGGGAGGCGGGTGCGAGT
The DNA here is from genome assembly GCF_964261635.1 of Lissotriton helveticus. Classification (NCBI taxonomy): domain Eukaryota; kingdom Metazoa; phylum Chordata; class Amphibia; order Caudata; family Salamandridae; genus Lissotriton; species Lissotriton helveticus. The sequence continues at coordinate 1,177,685,401 of NC_136072.1, read as the reverse complement.
AAAGACGAGAGCTGCGAAAAGGGAAACTGCTGAGAGGGATTGGGATAAAGGAGGGGGTACATGCGAAACAAGACGGAGGGAAGAGAGGGGAGGGGGGAGGAGAAATGCGACACGGCGGGAAGGGGCAGGCAGGATGACTCAGGGGAGGGGGCGGAGCGGGGCAGAGCGGCATGTGGGTGTGAAGAAGCCGGGCCTTTGAAGTGAAGCTAAGCTTCACTTCAAAGGTGTCGGAGGAATAGGCTCCGCTGACCTTGAAGGATGGTGATAGAGGGCAGAATGGGAAGCATCGTATACAGACCCCCCTTAGATCTAAGATCCCTTTCAGGTTATAGCCTCAAACCTACTTAATCAGCGACAGACCATATATGGAAACAGATAAGGGCACAACATTTCATGGTTCGTTCAGATGAGCTATTGCACGAAATAGGTCACCACAATTTTCATCTGCGAGGAAAACGAGCTGAGACGTTTCGCACATTAGGGTCTGCTTCCCCTCTAAGCGCTGCGGTTCCTTACACCCTTGGGTGAACACGTATACAGGATGAGACACACGGCGTCTCATCCTGCCATAGGACATTTACTGATGAACATGTGCATGCTGCTGCAGAAACCTAACGTAACGGTCATATAGGCTGGCAAAAGAAACCACATTCAAAGGTCAGATAGGCTGGCAAAAGAAACCCATTCAAAGGTCAGATAACCTGGCTAAAGAAATCAAATGCAAAGGTCAGATAGCCTGGCAAAAGAAACTGCATGCAAAGGTCAGATAGGCTGGCAAAAGAAACCACATTCAAAGGTCAGATAGGCTGGCAAAAGAAACCACATTCAAAGGTCAGATAACCTGGCTAAAGAAATCACAAGCAAAGGTCAGATAGCCTGGCAAAAGAAACCGCATGCAAAGGTCAGATAGCCAGGCAAAAGAAACTACGTGCAAAGGTCAGATAGCCTGGCAAAAGAAACCGCATGCAAAGGTCAGATAGCCTGGCTAAAGAAATCACATGCAAAGGTCAGATAGCCTGGCTAAAGAAATCACATGCAAAGGTCAGATAGCCTGGTAAAAGAAATCACAAGCAAAGGTCAGATAGCCTACAAAAGAAACCGCATGTAAAGGTCAGATAGGCTGGCAAAAGAAACCACATTCAAAGGTCAGATAACCTGGCTAAAGAAATCACATGCAAAGGTCAGATAGCCTGGTAAAAGAAATCACAAGCAAAGGTCAGATAGCCTACAAAAGAAACCGCATGCAAAGGTCAGATAGGCTGGCAAAAGAAACCACATTCAAAGGTCAGATAACCTGGCTAAAGAAATCACATGCAAAGGTCAGATAGCCTGGCAAAAGAAACGCATGCAAAGGTCAGATAGCCTGGCAAAAGAAACCACGTGCAAAGGTCAGATAGCCTGGCAAAAGAAACCGCATGCAAAGGTCAGATAGCCTGGTAAAAGAAATCACATGCAAAGGTCAGATAGCCTGGTAAAAGAAATCACATGCAAAGGTCAGATAGCCTGGTAAAAGAAATCACAAGCAAAGGTCAGATAGCCTACAAAAGAAACCACATGCAAAGTTCAGATAGCCTGGCAAAAGAAACCGCATGCAAAGGTCAGATAGCCTGGCAAAAGAAACCGCAGGCAAAGGTCAGATAGGCTGGCAAAAGAAACCGCATGCAAAGGTCAGAGAGCCTGGCAAAAGAAACCGCATGCAAAGGTCAGATAGCCTGCCAAAAGAAACCGCATGCAAAGGTCAGATAGCCTGGTAAAAGACACAGCATGCAAAGGTCAGATAGCCTGGTAAAAGAAACCACATGCAAAGGTCAGATAGCCTGGCAAAAGAAACCACATGCAAAGGTCAGATAACCTGGCAAAATAAACCACACGCAAAGGTCAGATAGGCTGGCAAAAGAAACCACATGCAAAGGTCAGATAACCTGGCAAAAGAAACCACATGCAAAGGTCAGATAGGCTGGCAAAAGAAACCACATGCAAAGGTCAGATAGGCTGGCAAAAGAAACCACATGCAAAGGTCAGATAGGCTGGCAAAAGAAACCACATGCAAAGGTCAGATAGGCTGGTAAAAGAAACCACATGCAAAGGTCACATAGCTTGGACCAATTAGCATTTTGTACTATATAACCACGCATTGTTTGGCCACATAAATTCTTGCTTCACTCAAATTCCGAGAACAGAAACCCACGTAGAGGGGTTTCTGCTTATCATGCATGGAAATTGCTAAAGTTAAAAAACTGTCATCTTGTGGGTTTTCTGCATAAGTGTCGTTGCCTGGAAGCTGTACTTCGGACATCAGGTTTAATCTCCAAGAAGGTGACTGATCTCCCTGGCTGAATTTGATTAAACCTATATTACTTTGCCAATTATGTCTTGGTTTCTTCTTTCTCAGAATTCCATCCAACAATGGTTAGTGCCATCAGGGCTCTAAATGAACCCCCAGGGATTTAAAGGACCTTCCCATGCCTGCTGGGCTTCAGAGGGACTTTGGACACATAAAGCCAGCAGGTGGGCCTGCATCCAATTGTTTAAGGGCACGCTTTTGGAGCTTTAGATTTTAAATATTCAATGAATATTCAAGGTATAGTAAATTGCAAATTTGCCCACAGTACGTAAGGGTGAAATAAGGATAATTTTAAAGAGTCGGGTTGAGATGTACTTGAGTGGGAGTATTTGAGAGCTTTGGCACAGAGAAATCTGACATCTTTGTCCACCCTCCTCCGCTTGCCAGGTCACTTTCATGCAAAATAATTCGTGGGTTATGCCATAACTTCCATAAGTCTCATCAACTACTGTATCTGCAGCATAATGTGAGCAGTAATTTGTGTAATATGACACAAAACAATGGAATGGAATTCAACAGAACTTTGCAGGGTATTTTCTGTTCGTCTTCACTGTGGCAGTCTTGGTGTGGGCATACTCACAGGAGGACATGTTGAGCTTTCCTGTCAAAGGTGGAAAAAATAAAAGCAGGTAATGCAATGAATTAAACACAAGGAACCTTTTATTGAAACATCAAGTTAAAAAGAAAAAAAAATACCCAACTGTCCATAGTATTGGAGGGACATCAGTGTCCTAATGGGTAGCCTGGCACCCTGCATCTGTAAAATAGTGTGGGCTGCATATCTTGTTAGCTGCTAAAATTTGTGTTGGAACTTAAGTGCCCGACATCTGTGAGAAGTAACGTGACTCCTGTCTTCTTGAAAAAAATATAATGGCTCAGATACTCTTGCTCATAGTTAAAAAATGTGTGCCTTTGCCTATTTCTGGTCTTGTGGCTTCAGCACGTCTTATGGCTCTGAAGATATACCTAGTATCCCTAGAAATATTGTAGTCATCTCTTAATAGCAAATTGCTAGGGTTTTTGTGCATCCGAGGGCCATTTAACTTTGCCACGCTTTTGGCCTGTTCTTGTGCCAAATGATTTTCCCTCCCACACAAACGTTTGATTTGTATCGAAAAAAAGTGCATGAATGAACGTTTTACAAACTATTGAGATTAGCGTTTTATTTTTGCAGAACAATGGGATTCTACTGTAACTGAGTGTCCAAAAAAGAAGTGCTTATTTTTTGCCTCCGTGAATTTGAACATAGTAGGAATTATCTAAATGTGACCGATATAGTCTATGGAATGTAGTGCTATATCAAGCATGAAGATCTGCCTTCTCTACAAAAAATATTGACAATTTTCCCCATGTCCACTGACTATTTTGTGAATCCAATTTTTGACTCAGTTTGGAAAACCATGAGCAATCTCCACAAAAGACCCCTTCCTGACTTCAATAATGTTCACTGGGTTCCAGAAATGTATAGTTTTCACCAATGACTCTGTGAATATCTCTAGTGGAAAGGACTCTGGTACCTCTGGGAGAATCTTTAGTAGGTATGTGGTAGGCATGTATGTGGTAGTTATATGGGACTAATCCAACAAAAGGCAGTGGAGCACTGTATGGGGTCACATCCTAGCACAAACTCAATGAGTAATAGAAGAGAGGGCTGTTGAGCTATTCATGTATTGTGATGTAGTGTTCGTTAAAAAGGTGAGTCTTCAACTCTTTCCTAAATTGGAGTAGTGTTGGAGCAGTTCTAATGGAATATGTGATACTGGTCCAGATCCTGGGTGTATAGATGTTTGGGAATATTTAGGGTAGCACTCTGAGTATTTCTGGTTGCTTTTAGGAGTATTTTGTGTGACTCCCATTTATTTCTACTGGACCTGAGCATTTCTCTTGTGGCTCTGTTAATATTCATGGTGGTTCTGCCAGTATATCTTGTAATTCTGAAAACACACCTAGTAGCTTTGGAAGTAGCTCTGTTGGCTTTAGGACTATTATCGCTGGTGTTTCTATGACTTTTGCGGGTGGTTCTGTGACTGTCACTGGTAGCTCTGTCAGTATCCGATGTGACAACATAGGTATCTCATATCCCTTTGGGAGTATCTCTTATTGGTTTGGAATTATCTCTGGCGGTGCTGAGGATACATCTAGTGGGTACTGGAGAATTTCTGGTAGTTCTGGAAGTTTCTGCATGCTTTGGGAGCCTTGCTAGTGGCTCTTGACTTTTTCTGATAACTCTGGATTTATTTATGTTCCTTTTTGGATATCACTGGTGGCTTTGTGACTTTCTTTTGCAGTTTTTGGAATAACACGGGTCTAGTGGATGCAGGTGTTTCTCTGGCTCCTCTAGGAAAATCTCTGGTGGCTTTTGGTACCCCTTTGCTGACTCTGGGGTTTCTCAGGTTGCTCATGACCTATCCTATGGGTCTTGAATTTTCTATGTGGCTCTGGCGTTTTCCACAGTAGCTCTGATACTTTATCTTGGGGTTACGGGACTTTCTTAGGCGGTTCTGAGCGACTGCTTTGGACTTATCTGGGGTGAACCTGGAAGTATCTCTTATGTTATGTTAAATGTTATGTTAAATTTGTTTATATAGCGCATGGCTACCCCAGCAACAGGGTGTCCCAGCGCTTGCAGACAGGCCAAGAGGCAGAGCACAGCAGGGGGCAATGAAGTGACAATTTAACTGGAAACAGGAGTGCTGGTCGTCCTAAATGGAGGGGAAAAGCCAAGGTTTAATTTGTTTCCGAAAGAGACGATGGTCCTGTGTGGCGCGTTCCTCTTGGGGGATGGAGTTCCAGAGAAGCGGGGCCATGGACTTAAAGGACCGGCCGCCTGCTCTGCTCTTGCGTACCCTAATGGTGCATGCAAGGTGGAGTTCTGCAGAGCGTAAGGCACATGTGGGGACGTAAAAGGAACAGAGTCCCTGCAATATTTGGGGGCCTTGGCCGTGTAGGATTTTATGAGTTAAACAAAGGGTTTTAAATTGGATTCTTTGTTTTACGGGTAGCCAGTGCTTCCGGCGTAAAATGTGTGAGGTGTGACAGTGTTTGGGTAAAGCAAAAAGAGTGCAAGCAGCTGCGTTTTGGGCCCTTTGAAGTCTTTTAGTGACCGTCAGGTTTGTGCCAAGAATTAGGCCATTGCAATAGTCCAGATGGGATAGGACCAGAGACTGGACTATTACCTGGCGGGTGGGTGGCTCGAAAAAGCCCAGAATGGGCTTGAGGGAGTGAAGGCGGCTGTAGCAAGTGCCAGCCACCTTTTTTGCGTGGGATTCAATGGAGAGCGAGTTGTCCATTTGGACTCCCAGATTTTTGACTTCCTTCTTCGGGATCGGGGGTGAGCCCATCGTCGGGGGCCACCACTGGTCATCTCACTTCTGTGGGTCATGGCCAATCAGGAGTACCTCGGTTTTGGAGGAATTATGTTGGAGATAGTTTTCTGTCATCCAAATTGAGATGGCCAGGACATCTTCTTGAAATTTAGCTCTGTCCACCATGGTGTTATTGGAGAAGGTGAAAATAAGCTGCGTGTCATCTGCGTACAAGGTTAATTTAATCTTCCGTGCCCTGGCCAACAGGGCCAGGGGGCGGACGTACACATTAAACAGTGTAGGGCTGAGGGCAGAGCCCTGGGGGACACCGCAGCTAAGAGGGAGCCTACTGGATGAGTACGGTGGGGCATGAATCTGGAAGGAACGGTCGGATAGAAATGACGCAAACCAATCCAGAGCCCCGCCACAGACCCCGATCTCCCCAAGCCGTTTGAGCAAGATCTTGTTGGAGACCGTGTCAAACGCCGCACTCAGGTCAAGCAGGATCAGTACTGAGGTAATTCCAAGATCTTGTTATGCCGTCAGTTGTTTCGTGACTGCCAAGAGGGCGGACTCTGTGCTGTGCTTAGCCCGGAAACCGTTTTGAGACTCGTCCAAGATCCCATTAGCTTCCATGTATCTGGTCAGGGTGGAGTTCACATGTGCTTCCATCACCTTGGCCAGATACGGCAGAAGGGAAATGGGTCTAAAATTTTCTGGCAGGGAGGGATCCAGGGTAGGCTTTTTCAACAGGGGATGACCATGGCATGTTTCCATGACCTGGGAACTGTGGATGACTGAAGAGATCTGTTGATCAGTTCCTGTCCCTCATGCAAAATGGAGTCCTGGAATTGTCTAAAAGTTTCAGGTTTAACAGAGTCATCTGCTGACCCGGACTTCACTTTTAAGGCCAAAAATTCCAGATCTGCATGGGAGAGGAATGGGAGGGTTTGGAGGGATTAAGGGGGGTCAGGTGGGCCTGCAGGTTGGCGGAGGATCAAGGGAGACCTACTAGTGTTAAGCAAGTTATAGATCCCTTCTACTTTATTGATGAAGAAGCAGGCTAGGTCTTCGCATTGCGAGTTGGAGACTATATTGCTGTTAGTTCCCTCTGGTGCTTTGGTCATATCTTTTATCAGGGAAAAAATAGTTTTGGAGGGATTGGCACTGGAATTAATCAAATTGGTGTAGCATACCACTTTTGTTTTTTTAATGAGTTTATGGTATGCTTTGGTGGCTGACCTTTAGATGTTCTTTGCGAGAGAGTCATAAGATCGTCTCCAGGCGCGCTCGAGAGTCTTACAGTGTTTTTTTCCTGCTTCTAGTGTCTCGGAGTACCATGGATGCGACTGTTCGCGTTTGGGCCGAGACATTTTCTTTGGAATAAAGTAATCTAGAGAATTATTAATCCACCCCCTGTAGGCTTTATCTGCTTCCTCTAGATTGCTGGACACGACAGGGCGGGAAGATTTAAGTCTACACTCGAAACAGAGGCCGTCTAATTTATGCCACGGGTGCCTCCAAAGGGGAGGGGAGGGCTTCTGCCGGGCAGTGGACGATATGCTAATGGAGATATGGATAAGAAAGTGGTCTGTCCAGCTAAGAGGAAGGGGGGCATGAGCTATGATTCCCTCAATGTTGGAAAACACAGGATCTAGCAAATGGCCTGCCGAGTGTGATGACCCTTTGACTAACTGAGTTAGCTGGCGGGCTTCCAAGTCACCCAGGAAGTTCGAGATGGCCGGGGAGTCAAGGCGCTCCAGATGTAGGTTTAAGTCTCCCAATATACTAAAATTGGCTGACTGTAAGGCAAGGGTAGAGATGGTCGCAGCCAGAGATTCTTGAAAAGTGCCCGCTGGCCCAGGGGGGTGATATATCAGGAGCCCCGAAAGAGTAAAATGATCTGATATCCTGATCTTAAATAGGGCGCATTCACAGTCAGCCAAAGTTACGGGGGAGAGGGTGCAGGAGTAGGCAGTTTTGAAAATCACAGCTAACCCGCCTCCCCTACCCTTTGGCCTATTCTGAGTGCATATCGAATAACCTGTCGTGAGGGCCATGGCTTGGATGGCCATCGAGTCACTGAATAGCCAGGTTTCAGTTAGAAAGAGTAGGTCCGGGAACCGGTCCATAAGGAGCTCAAGTACATCTTCATGGTGTTTAGCCAGGGACCTACAATTCAAACTGTGTATGTTGAGGTTCGCAGGCTTCGAGGGCTCTAATGGTGTCTCTAGTGGTGTCTGGGGGTCCTCCGTGGCCCTGAACATGCATTTGTTGCACCACAAACATGAGGTATCAGGGTGCCAGAGATGGGCCACACAGGGTGCCCAGCTGCGAAGAGCGAGCAGATCTTCTCGGGCGTAAGGAGACATCTGCGGTATCCGACGAACAGGGGTTCTGGCGACTGCCGTCGGACAGGTGTGGACGGGTGCAGACGGGCTCCCCTTTGGCATGCCAGCGGCACGCCCGCTGCGCGAAAGTTAAGAGCTGCTGCTTAAGAGGGCGCTGGTCCCGCCTCTGGTGGAAGTGCTACACCCTCGGGGGGCCGGACATAGGTCTGTCTACACCCTCCACAAAATCGGCACCAGCCGTGGTGGAACGAGGCACAGACCGGGCTATGAGGAGCAGGTAAGAATCAGTTGCAAACACTTTAAAATCTTTACACGTTTATGACAGTTGGAGTATTTGTTGTTGTTTTATGAGTATGTCTTTTGTTCTAGAAGTTTCTCTAGTAACCCTAGAACCGTTTCTGGTGGCTTTAGCAGTATCTCTAGTGCTTCTAATTGTATCTCTGGGTGATTTACAAAGAGCTCTTTCATTCTGGAAATGGTTCTGGCGACTCTAGAAGTGTCTATGTTAGCTCTAGTAACACATCTAATAGTTTGACAGTGTTCTGAGTTCTTTTACAAGGATTTATATGAAATATAAGTCCCTGTGAGTATCTCTGGTGGCTGTAAGAGTGCCGTTGACTTCTCAAACAGTAAAAAAACTTAATCAGAGAGAGGGTTTGATGGCTGGTGGTTATTATTGGCTCTGTTGGCGAATTTTGACATGGTCAATCTAACACTCTGGTGAGCCATCTCAGATCCCCTGGAACTGAAGGGGATGTATTATGATGCAACACAAACAAACACAACGCACACCATTGCATCGCATTCCTCACATCGCACGCACCGTTATATCGCATGCATTCACCATGCAAACCATTGCATCGCACTCCGCCCTCACATGCATGCAAAAGACCTTTACAACGCACACAAAGACCACGCATTCTATCACACCGCAAATTTCTCCCTAACGGCCCACCAAAACACACTACGATGCACTGACACAAAACAGTAAATACCATTAACCCTAAACCCTAACCCTAAGCCTAAAACACTACCATAAACGACCCTTAACCCTAAGCCCTAACCCTAAAGCCTAAAACACAACCATACACGACCCTTAACCCTAAGCCCTAAAAGCCTTAACCCTAAAGCCTAAAACACTACCATATACTACTATTAACCCTAAGCCCTAAAAGCCCTAACCTAAAGCCTAAAACACTACCATATACTACTATTAACCATAAGCCCTAAAAACCTAACCCTAAAGCCTAAAACATTAACATATACTACTAATAATCCTAAGCTCTAAAGCCTAAAACCCTCCCCTACACTACACACCCCATCAACTACCCCAAACCCTAAAACACTACAATTCCAGCGTCGTCCTTACCTGTCTCTCGTCGTGGTTCCAGAAGCGTTGTCTCCCCACCACCCGTGTCCCGGCGCCTGCATTTTAAAAGCGCCCGCGATGTGATAGCGCCCGCGATGTGATGGTGCCTGCGATGTAATGTCGTGTGTAGTGAACTCACGCATTGTAACGTCACGTGCGTTGTGACGGCAAGCGACATAAACGCATGCGATGTAATGCATGCGTTGCGATGGGTGTTCACCACTGAAGGTAAACCCCTAGCCTGTTTCTCCTCTTTCATTGATTGACAGAGTCCATTTGGTAGACCTCCACTTTTACTCTGCCGAGTTTAATTTGCTTTTAGAATTTACAGAGATTGGCCTCATTTATTGTATTGTTTAATATCTATATCAGGTGTTTTTCATACTTTTATGGGTGTTTTGTTATACAGCTTTATCATATGCAGATGACCCTCCGGTGAAATTTGATTTCACACTACTGACAATAAGACTAAGGGCCTGTGTACAATCCCGTCACATGGGATACTCTGTCACAAACATGATGGACATCCGGTCCGCTGTATTACATGTTCCATAGGATATCATGGAATTGGAATTTGGCGGGCGGGATAGCCTTAACCCTGTCTGCCAAGATCGTAATGAGGCCCTAAGTGACTGCTGCATGGATCCAGCAATGGAGATCATAAATCCTCCTTAAACCCATTGGAGATAATATTGAAATCATATTATTTGGTAATAATGTTCCTTAGAAACTGACTAAAGTCCCAATTGCCTCTGCCCTGCCCATTCCCAGTCACCACTGCTAAGATCCTCTGGATCTTTTTGATCAACATCTAAAATTTAACTTTTTATCACAATAAGTCTTGACTAAGGTGTTTTTGAAGCTAAAGTTTTTAAAACGTATTCTTCTTTCAAGTTTTTAAAACGTATTCTTCTTTCAGCTTCCCTGACAATCATAGTCACATCAGCGGGTCCTGGTTGTGTCTCATGTAGACTCTCACGATACAGTCAACCATGAGTTACTGAAATATTCTATCAATAAACTCCAACAGCTTCAAAACATGACAGTCTGGTTGGTAGGTGAACTTGAGAAGTTTGAAAGAGTTCCCTGGCCCTGCACAACCTCCACTGGTACAACTGCAAACTTAATTCAAAAGCCTATGCCCGGCTCATTGGGCCTTCTACAACATCTGACCGAGTTTCTTCTCATGTAACTTACCGCTTACCTCGAGGACACTACTATGCTGCTCCTCGCTAACGTACCACGCTTCACCCATAATTAGATTTGAAGAATATGCTTTTAAATTTTGCCCCCTAAAATGTGGAATAACAGTTTTCTTGAGCTTCACAGGATTCCCAGTTATGGTTCTTTAAACAGGCATTGAAGACACAGTATTCTGTTAATCTAGACCGGATTTACCCTTAAGCATCATTCATTTTCATGGCTGCAAGATGTAAGGGTATAAAGATAATACTAATAATATTACTACTATTACTACTACTACTGCTACTACTACTACTAATAATAATAATAATACAACTAATATTAATAACTAGCAGCCCGTCCCGTCGTTGTCCAGGTATGAATTGCTGCCGGCCAGTAGTATATTGTTTTGTAGGATTTCGTTTTGATAGCATTTCTTATCTGTGACAGGCCTGTGAAACTCTCCGATTCACAGTGCACTGCTGATGCACTTAAGAGAGCGCGTTCAGTAGTGTGTGAACTCGAGTTTCCCTACTTTATTTTTCCTTGCAATATTATATAGCGCAAACTCGACAACATGGCATGAGTACAATTTACATTACAGAAGAACACATTCATTTGTGGTAGGCACGGGGAGACAAAGCGATTTGCCTGGAATCACAGGATGTTGAGCTGATGCCGAGATTCGAACGTAGCTTCCCAGCTCTAAAGGTCGCAATTCTAGAACTTGTGGCGGGAGGTGTGTCTAAAAGTGTATGTCGGTGCTGGCCATCAATGAGAGAGACCTGTGCATTTTTCAAATGGGTGGTGAAAAAATATGAGTATGTTGCTGGAGATGTGGGCCGCCGTGCCACCAATGTACTTACCGGGGGAGGGTAAACACCCATTATTCCGCAGCTTTCTTTCCGCATACCATCACTCCGCATACTTTCATTACAAAAGTACCATGACTCCGCAATGCCATTATAACGCATGGCATTACATTTTATATGCTTTTACCACGCATACATTTACAATGAAATTCGTTGTAAATGCATGAATGGTAAAAGCATGTTTTTTTATGTTTAGATAAGGTAAGTATGGGTTCAGGGGTATATGTTTTGGGGTACTGAGGTATATGTTTTGGGGTGTTCGGGTATTTTAAGGGTTCAGATATAGTTTTGGGTTATGGGGTAAAGGGGTAGTTTTAGGGTTTAGGGATAGGTATGGGTTTTGGGATACAGGGGTATATTTAGGGTTCAGGGCTAGGTTTGGGTTTTGGGGTATATAGGGGTATTTTTAGGGTTCAGGGCTAGGTTTGGGTTTTGGGGTACAGGGGTATTTTAAGGGTTCAGAGCTATGTTTGGGTTTTGGGGTACAGGGGTATTTTTAGGGTTCAGGGCTAGGTTTGGGTTTTGGGGTACAGGGGTATTTTAGGGTTCAGGGGTAGGTTTGGGTTTTGGGGTACAGGGTTATTTTTATGGTTCAGGGCTAGGTTTGGGTTTTGGGGTACAGGGGTATTTTTAGGGTTCAGGGGTAGGTTTGGGTTTTGGGGTACAGGGGTATTTTAAGGGTTCAGGGCCAGGTTTGGGTTTTAGGGTGCAGGGGTATTTTAGGGTTCAGGGGTAGGTTTGGGTTTTGGGGTACAGGGCTATTTTTAGGGTTCAGGGCTAAGTTTGGGTTTTGGGGTACAGGGGTATTTTTAGGGTTCAGGGGTAGGTTTGGGTTTTGAGGTACAGGGGTATTTATAGGGTTCAGGTCTAGGTTTGGGTTTTGGGGTACAGGGGTATTTTTAGGGTTTAGGGATAGGTTTGGGTTTTGGGGTACAGGGTATATTTATAGGGTTAAGATGGGTTAGTGTTTCAGGGTGTTGGGGTATTTTAAGGAGTAAGGGTGGGTTATGATTATGGGTTGCAGGGGTATTTAAAGGGAGCAGGGTGGACACCCGGAGCTGGAATGTACAGAACCTGGGAAGAAAAAACAATGAAATATTGGGCACAGCGCTCGCTTTCTTTTCCCGTAATCCCGCGCCCCGCACACGCCCATGCCCCCAGCACACGCCCACAGCACACGATATGAGACATGGCATGAAGGGCGGAACGTACCACACGCCCCCAGCGTTTGTCACGCCCCCAGCACATCCCCACAGCACAACGCTGACATGCCCACAAGGGACTACTTTTCTGGCATGTATATGGTGGGCGTCTGCATAGCCTATGTCCTTCTGCTGCAACTGCCCTTTCCAACGCTGTATTGGGTGTTGTGATTGGTGCTGTGGTTACTGAGATTACCTGCCTCAAAGGTTTGGGCTCTCTCTTTATTATATTAGTATGGATTGTAATAAAAATAACATACTTATAATAATAATACTAGTAATAATAATGATAAAATAATTCTAATAATAATAATAACTATAATAATGATACTACTAATACAAATAACATGTCTTCATTTGGCACGTAGGGCACCTAAACGTGGGCCGGGAATCAAACTTTCACAAAAACTAAAGCCACTAAAAGAAGTTGGCTGCCAAGAAAAATAAAATAAACACCCACAGTGCTAAGCAACACTGGCAATAAGATCCCCAAATCATCAGGAATTGTCGCTCAGACATCATATTTATGAATATATTTTGTAAATGCACTGATGAGTCCTCCTAGATCACGTGCGCTTTTCTGTGAATGCTCATTTTACTTCCTCAGTTTTAGTAAATAAATCAATTTACCAGACATCCGCTTGACATTTCCTCAAAGTGCACTATTACCGTCGCCACATCCTAAGTTATGTATTAGTCAATAAATGAATTTTCTAAAAATAATATCTTGACATTTTCTGAAATTGCACTGATTAAACCTTCAAATACCAACATTTAATGTGTCTCAATCAAAACGTATCAAAATACCTGCTTGCTATTCTCAAAAAAGATACCGATATTCTCCCTGAATACCGCCTGTGCTTTTCAGTAAACTTCTTGCTCACTTATAAAGGCAGTACATGTGCCCACAACAGCAGCACGTCACTTATAGGAGATACATTGAGCCAGATTCACAAAGGTAAACGTACACTTTTTTGTAAGTTTACTACCTTTCAGAATTCACAAGGGTAAACTTGGACCAAAAGTCTAACTTTACTACTTTTCGGTATTCACAAAGGTAAATGGAGACCAAATGTCTAACTTTACTACTTTGTGAGAATTCACAAAGGTAACTGTAGGAAGGTGGCTACCTGACTATGGTTACCCCAGATTTTTTGCCTGTGTTTAGCTGGTTTTTTGACTTAGTTGACCTGGTTCCCTGCTAATCAGGGCCCCAGGCCATCTGCTCTCTCTGTAAAATGGATTCCATGTACCCTAGGTACATACCAATTGGAAATGGACTCCTTGTCAGCCCCTGTAGAATGCACTATAGGTGCACAGGGCACAGGAGCCACTAAGGCCTACCAGGGGCTGCAGCATATCTTTTGCCACCCCTGGCTGGTTCTTAAATTGACACAACTGGCTGATCACTCAGCTGGGGTAAGGTGGTGTACACACCCCTTGCTTAGATATAGTATACCTATGTCTAAACCTATATCTGGACACATGTAAACCTGTGAGCCACTCCTATAGACAGGCCTCACCAATCCTGGAGGCTGGGTGCATGGTTTTTATGTGAGATGGAGCTCTAGCATGAGCTGAGCCTGTCTGCAGCCGTCGGGAACAAATCCCTAAGCTGTTTCAGGATAATGCCATACCATATACTATTAAGTGCCTTATAATCCTCGCGGTTATTTAGCAACTCTGGTTTGGCTTTATCAAAACATGTCGTGTAAGGTGTCATACGCTTTGGAATACCATCCCCTCGCCAGTTCTGGCGACGGGGATGGCATTCCACCCCTCTAGAGGGGTAAGACATGTTACTTCACTTTAATGCGGTTGATTTCTCCAAAGGCCTTAAGATCCACAAAATGGATGCCTCTGCCACAGACAAATGTCTGGACCCCTGGAGCTGACCGAAACCCAGTCAAGGGGGTCCTGGACAAAGGGTTTCCTGTCACAGGAGGGTGTCACCGCCCTCCAGACAGGAGATAGTGTATTGTAGCAGGGAGGTTTGAAAGAAACCAGACACTGCCTGGGGCGCACAAGGCTGCCCCTTGCATAATCCGGCCAAACCGGTTCTGGGGCACTCCAGCCCTCGTGCCAGGGCGGCCTGGATCAAAGGAAGGGGGTGTATCCACCCACTTCCTGGGTCCCACCCATAGGAGGGGACCTAGCAGGTAATCACGCCCACCAGATTCGAATAAGAGTGGGAGCAGTGCCAATGCACATCAGATTTCCTGGAAGAAACATTTGAAACGATATTCTGGACCCTTCGCCCTCCATCTCAACGTGGAAGCCCGAAGAATCTCCCTTGTGGTCAAGGAGTGACCACCCTGCAGCAGCAGGCACCATCCAGCCCTCGACGTCTACTTAGTTGCAGTTCCCGCCGGAACTCGAGCGACTGAGATCGACGAGATCAAGCCTGCCCAGCTTCTAACAGCCCGATCCACAGTCCCTGCAAAGCTGAGACCCGTGGAGGCGACCGGAAGCGTGGGGCACGCCATCTTGAAGTGACCACGAGACGCTGACCGTGCAGCCCACGAGTGACCCTCGAAGCTGTGCACCGGGGTTTGAGAAGCCCCCACCCTGAGCTACTCCTGAGCCGAAGTTCAGCCCTCCACACTCGACGAGTGCTGCGTGGGGCCCTTTGGCACGATTTGGCTCAACGCGTTGGCCCGGTCACTTGCCAGCTGGCTTGTGGTCCCTGTGCCGACGAACTACAAAAGAAGACTCGTGATTCTGGTTGCTCCAGATCCACACCAGCTCCCCTGAAAGGGAGCCCCGACTCTGACCTTCCTGGTCCGAGTGAGACGCCATCTTCCAATCCCGCGTGGATTGCTCTTACCAAGGCTTGTTTGCTCCAAACCGGAAGCCGACTGCACCGACGGTGAGAGCCTGCGTGGGACAGATCGTGACCTGCTCCTGGACGTCGCAGATGCCCCAGAGCCCACGTGACAGCGAAGAGAAGCGCCTCGACGACCACCTGATTGCGCCCGACATTGCCTGGTTCCGTCCTGGTTCCACCCTGGTCACTGCTGAGTGACCCAGACTCTGTCCCCTCTGCTTTCAGGTACTCTACAACTTGAGTCCACCCTTGGACTCCACCGGACACTTCGTCTTCACCCTGCCTGCAGCCCTTTCAGCTTCAAGCACCAAGAGCCTGCGTGTCAAAACCCGACGCCACTTCGACCCTGTGCACCCACTTCCTGTGGGTGAGGTAACTTTGCTCCGCCGGTGTTCCCACACTGGTGCACACCTCTAGGGTCTGTGTGTTAAGTTTTGTTCCTCTAGGTTCAGCGGAAGTGTCCTTAAACTTTAACTATTTGACTTTTACGCACCATTGGTTAACATTGGTGCATGCGTGCGCTTTCCGCACATCTCCCGAATCCCGAGGGCCATTCCCGACTTCAGCATTGCTTGTCCTGACTGCTCCCAGCGATTCCCTAGGCCCTAGGCCTAACCACTGTTCGAGTGGCCTCTCTTATACCACTTGTTTAGTATATGGTTTGAGTGGCCCCCCGCCCTCATCCATAATTGTGCAACTTGTATGTTTAAACAGTGCTTTTGATTTAACGCTTGTGCCCCTTTATTCATAAAGAATACTGGGGATTGTTTTTAGTAATAAACACATATATTTTTATAATATATACTTGTGTGGTGTCCTTTCATTTGGTATCACAGGATTGTATGTGGTAAAACAGCTCGCTTAACACGACCTCTTAAGTTAAGCCTTTAGGCTGCTTAGTCCATGCTACCCCTAGGATAGCTTGTCTAATAAGGTTGACTTACAACCAGACACCATAAGGGATTGTTTGGTCAGGTAGTAGGTGGTTCCAGAATTGGAAACATCCCCTACCAGGCCAACTTCTCACATTGGTGAGCAGCGGTGCGGATTTGAGCTTGCTGTTGTTTTACCATTGCAATCTTTATATCAAATTGAAAGATCACATCAAGTACCTCTAGGTACATATAAAATCAAAAGCTTAGCATATTAAGTTCTACTGAACTTAGTAGTTGTAGGTTGAAGGGAGTAGCACACCCCTGACTACAACTCACTAGCAAGGTCCAGTAGGAAAACACTTAGTGTAGGTAAGTGCACCACTTACACCTCACTAGTAACCATGTCTGACACAGGAAAGGCCTCAGGGTCTAGTCCTGTGACAGTTGACCCTACCCAGGCAACTTTTGGATATGACAAACTAACCCGCAGAGACTTGATTGCCTTGTGCAAAGCAAGAGGGTTAAAAAGGGGCAGAAGCCCCACCTGCCTAATCCTGGTAGAAATCCTAGAACAGGATGACTTAGAGAAGGCAAAAGCAGCTTCCCTAGATACAGGAACTGGAGGGAACCCCCCTGCAGTTGATCCCCCTGAAGAGGAGGATGATGATGACTTGGATGAGGACTCAGAGGTTGAGGACTTAGAGGTACAGGATCAGGGTAGCCAGGTTCCAGTTGGTAGGCTTAGCCAGGCCAACTTGGACCTACTGGGGAATGGAGAGGGCCAGCACCTCCCCAGAACCCAACATATGATTCTCCCAGGCAACAGAAGAGTGAGATCTCCCTCAGGGGACTCTCATCTTTCTAGTGCCTCCAGAGAATCAGAGAGAGGCATGAGTGCTTCTCAAAAAGCTGAGCATAGGGCTAGAATGAGGGCTGTCAGACTCCAGATAGAGAGAGAGGAGGTAGCCCTGAGTCAAGCTAAGCTTACCTTAGCTCAAGCTAAACTTGCCTTGGCAAGAGAGCAGAAATTGTGTGGCTTAGATGCCACTGGTGGCAGCAATATTCCTAAAGAGAAACCCAGGTCCTATGATAGTAGAAACCTGACAAAGATTGTGCCCCCCTTCAAAGAAGGGGATGACATCCACAAATGGATGACTGCTCTTGAGAGAGCCTGCATGGTACAGCAGGTTCCTGAGGAACAGTGGGCAGCAATCTTATGGTACTCCTTTTCAGAGAAAGGGAGGGACAAGCTCCTCACTGTCAGACATGAGGATGCAAACAATTACAAAGTCCTGAAGAGTGTTCTGATAGATGGGTTTGGCTTAACCACTGAACAGTACAGGTTCAAGTTCAGAGACACCCAGAAGACACAGACTCAGGACTGGACTGATTTTGTAGATTGTGCTACTAAGGCTCTGGAGGGTTGGCTACATGGCAGCAAAGTACATGACTTTACAGGATTGTATAATTTGATTATGAGGGAGCAGATCCTAAGTAATTGTCAGAACCAGCTCTTACACCAGCACCTGGTAGACTCTGATCTGACCTCTCCCCAAGAATTGGGAAAGAAGGCAGACAAATGGGTCAGAACCAGGATTAGGCCTAAGAATCAGGACAGTAACCAGAAGAAGGAGTCTACCAAGCCTCAAGATAAGGGTGGGGATAAAAGTAAAGAAAAGACTTCCCCAGGGCCCCAAAACTCCAAGGATGGGGGTGGGTCCCAAGACACTTCTTCAACTGAGAAAAAACCCTATTGTTATCCCTGTAAACAGGTGGGGCATTACAAAACAGACAGCTGTTGTCCCAAGAATAACAATAAAGAAAATATACCTCCAAAGCCAGCTTCAACACCTCCTGTTACTGTCAGCAGTAATCCCCCAGGAAGTGGAAGCACACCCAGGAATCTGGGTGGGTTTACTTTTGGAAATCAGGTGGACCCTGGCCTATCCAGGTCCCCATCACCCAATGATCTTGTTTATGAGGCTGGCATGGGGTTTGCCAACTTCTCTGCTTGCCCAAATACTTTGAGCAAGTATAGACAAGAACCCATCATCAATGGTTTAAGAGTTGAAGCTTTTAGAGACACAGGGGCTAGCATCACCATGGTGGCTGATGGCATAGTCCCCTCTAAGCAACTTTTACCTGGTGCCACATACCAGGTAATAAACATTGATGGCATCCAAACAAATCATCCCATGGCAGTAGTAAGTCTCAGCTGGGGAGGTGTCACTGGCCCAAAGAGAGTGGCAGTGTCCCCAAACTTGCCTGTAGACTGTCTACTGGGTAATGATTTAGAAATCTCAGCCTGGGCTGGGGTTGAACAGGAAATCCATTCTAGAATGGTAAATTCCAATGGAAAGGTTAGTGGGGCTGTACTGGCTACAGCCCCAATCCAAGATGTCCTTCCTGAAAAGGTTGGTAGGGCTGAGAAACTCTCTGCCCCATCTTTAGCAAAAGCTCTTCCTGAACAGAATAGCAAAGCTGTTATGATAGCAGCAGAAACCCAAACTGAGTCTCCTCCTGAAAAGGTTGGTGGGGCTGTGATGGCCACAGCCCAAACTCAAACTGACACGTGTGTTGTGAAACCTGAAATGATGGATAACTCCACACAAACTGAGAGCATGGAGGAGGAAGAGAAATCTCCCCCTCACCAGACTTTAGGACAGGATCAGCCTCCTCAGGGAACTGATCTTACCCCTGATGAAGGAACTGCCCCAGAGGTGGTTGGGCCTAGCCTGACAGAACCTCTGATGTCAGTGGAACCTTCTCAGGTGGGACCCAGTCTGGAGCAGGTAACCTGCCCCTCTCTACCTTGCCTTAGCCAGCCCAGGGCTGCAGAGGACAAGAAGGACAGTGAGACCCAGGGGGCCCCCTGTCAAATAAAGCAACCCCATCAAAAGATTAGGTGCACCAAAACTAGTAGCCCTAGTAAGGTGAAAACTTTAAAAACTCCTGAGGGAGCCCCCTTAAAAACAGTTAGGGACCTCCCACAGATGGATTCTGTTGGGCACAGCCAAACCTGGGACCCAAGGGGCCCAAACCTGAACTGTCCCTCCAGCAAGCCAAACAGAGGGACCCAGCCTCCAGCTTTAGGTAGCCAGAGGTTGACCCTGAGAGCACAGTGCAACTCAGTTAAAGAGAGAAAGGCACACATGGTGGAAGATAATTGGAGGAAGCTAAGCCCTAAATTAGTAGAGCCTCGCTTCAATACTCCATATCCAAACCAGCCTTTAACTTTGCATAAACACACCCAAGGTAGTGATTCCCTATGGTGGAGACCCTCTAATACCCAAAGGGTGAGGGACTGCTTAGTGGACCATGAGACAGGGGGTACCCATGCTAGTGCAGGTACTTCCTTATATGGCCACTCAGGCAATATAGGCTTACCTGGCCAAGGATAGCCTTATCTCCTTTCGTTTGGGGGGGGGTTATGTAGGAAGGTGGCTACCTGACTATGGTTACCCCAGATTTTTTGCCTGTGTTTAGCTGGTTTTTTGACTTAGTTGACCTGGTTCCCTGCTAATCAGGGCCCCAGGCCATCTGCTCTCTCTGTAAAATGGATTCCATGTACCCTAGGTACATACCAATTGGAAATGGACTCCTTGTCAGCCCCTGTAGAATGCACTATAGGTGCACAGGGCACAGGAGCCACTAAGGCCTACCAGGGGCTGCAGCATATCTTTTGCCACCCCTGGCTGGTTCTTAAATTGACACAACTGGCTGATCACTCAGCTGGGGTAAGGTGGTGTACACACCCCTTGCTTAGATATAGTATACCTATGTCTAAACCTATATCTGGACACATGTAAACCTGTGAGCCACTCCTATAGACAGGCCTCACCAATCCTGGAGGCTGGGTGCATGGTTTTTATGTGAGATGGAGCTCTAGCATGAGCTGAGCCTGTCTGCAGCCGTCGGGAACAAATCCCTAAGCTGTTTCAGGATAATGCCATACCATATACTATTAAGTGCCTTATAATCCTCGCGGTTATTTAGCAACTCTGGTTTGGCTTTATCAAAACATGTCGTGTAAGGTGTCATACGCTTTGGAATACCATCCCCTCGCCAGTTCTGGCGACGGGGATGGCATTCCACCCCTCTAGAGGGGTAAGACATGTTACTTCACTTTAATGCGGTTGATTTCTCCAAAGGCCTTAAGATCCACAAAATGGATGCCTCTGCCACAGACAAATGTCTGGACCCCTGGAGCTGACCGAAACCCAGTCAAGGGGGTCCTGGACAAAGGGTTTCCTGTCACAGGAGGGTGTCACCGCCCTCCAGACAGGAGATAGTGTATTGTAGCAGGGAGGTTTGAAAGAAACCAGACACTGCCTGGGGCGCACAAGGCTGCCCCTTGCATAATCCGGCCAAACCGGTTCTGGGGCACTCCAGCCCTCGTGCCAGGGCGGCCTGGATCAAAGGAAGGGGGTGTATCCACCCACTTCCTGGGTCCCACCCATAGGAGGGGACCTAGCAGGTAATCACGCCCACCAGATTCGAATAAGAGTGGGAGCAGTGCCAATGCACATCAGATTTCCTGGAAGAAACATTTGAAACGATATTCTGGACCCTTCGCCCTCCATCTCAACGTGGAAGCCCGAAGAATCTCCCTTGTGGTCAAGGAGTGACCACCCTGCAGCAGCAGGCACCATCCAGCCCTCGACGTCTACTTAGTTGCAGTTCCCGCCGGAACTCGAGCGACTGAGATCGACGAGATCAAGCCTGCCCAGCTTCTAACAGCCCGATCCACAGTCCCTGCAAAGCTGAGACCCGTGGAGGCGACCGGAAGCGTGGGGCACGCCATCTTGAAGTGACCACGAGACGCTGACCGTGCAGCCCACGAGTGACCCTCGAAGCTGTGCACCGGGGTTTGAGAAGCCCCCACCCTGAGCTACTCCTGAGCCGAAGTTCAGCCCTCCACACTCGACGAGTGCTGCGTGGGGCCCTTTGGCACGATTTGGCTCAACGCGTTGGCCCGGTCACTTGCCAGCTGGCTTGTGGTCCCTGTGCCGACGAACTACAAAAGAAGACTCGTGATTCTGGTTGCTCCAGATCCACACCAGCTCCCCTGAAAGGGAGCCCCGACTCTGACCTTCCTGGTCCGAGTGAGACGCCATCTTCCAATCCCGCGTGGATTGCTCTTACCAAGGCTTGTTTGCTCCAAACCGGAAGCCGACTGCACCGACGGTGAGAGCCTGCGTGGGACAGATCGTGACCTGCTCCTGGACGTCGCAGATGCCCCAGAGCCCACGTGACAGCGAAGAGAAGCGCCTCGACGACCACCTGATTGCGCCCGACATTGCCTGGTTCCGTCCTGGTTCCACCCTGGTCACTGCTGAGTGACCCAGACTCTGTCCCCTCTGCTTTCAGGTACTCTACAACTTGAGTCCACCCTTGGACTCCACCGGACACTTCGTCTTCACCCTGCCTGCAGCCCTTTCAGCTTCAAGCACCAAGAGCCTGCGTGTCAAAACCCGACGCCACTTCGACCCTGTGCACCCACTTCCTGTGGGTGAGGTAACTTTGCTCCGCCGGTGTTCCCACACTGGTGCACACCTCTAGGGTCTGTGTGTTAAGTTTTGTTCCTCTAGGTTCAGCGGAAGTGTCCTTAAACTTTAACTATTTGACTTTTACGCACCATTGGTTAACATTGGTGCATGCGTGCGCTTTCCGCACATCTCCCGAATCCCGAGGGCCATTCCCGACTTCAGCATTGCTTGTCCTGACTGCTCCCAGCGATTCCCTAGGCCCTAGGCCTAACCACTGTTCGAGTGGCCTCTCTTATACCACTTGTTTAGTATATGGTTTGAGTGGCCCCCCGCCCTCATCCATAATTGTGCAACTTGTATGTTTAAACAGTGCTTTTGATTTAACGCTTGTGCCCCTTTATTCATAAAGAATACTGGGGATTGTTTTTAGTAATAAACACATATATTTTTATAATATATACTTGTGTGGTGTCCTTTCATTTGGTATCACAGGATTGTATGTGGTAAAACAGCTCGCTTAACACGACCTCTTAAGTTAAGCCTTTAGGCTGCTTAGTCCATGCTACCCCTAGGATAGCTTGTCTAATAAGGTTGACTTACAACCAGACACCATAAGGGATTGTTTGGTCAGGTAGTAGGTGGTTCCAGAATTGGAAACATCCCCTACCAGGCCAACTTCTCACAGTAACTTACTACTAATAAAATTAGACTTTTGGCCAAAGTTTACCATAAGTAGAGTGCTTGCCATGTCAAGCTGTAGGGCAACATGACTCATCAACAACCGTCCAGGTTGAGAATGCTCCCACAAGACGGTGTAGCAGCGCCAGTGCAGATTTTGCCACTCTACTCAGTAATCAACTATCTTCTAGTGGAAGTTGGTGACTTTAGTAAATACCCAGAGTTGGAAATAGCTCTTCAACGTTGGTTGAAGATGTGCTAAAGCTTGAAAAGATCTTTGCCACACATAATCTTTACCACAAAATTCGGGGGCATATTAGCAAGAAATAGCGATATTTATCGCTAAATGCGCTTAGCACATTTTTTTTTATCGCTGCCTATCGCTGGATATGTTAGCGGAGAAAACCTGCTATTAGCAACGTTTTTCTCCATTGTGCTAAAATATCCAGTGATAGTGGCGAAATGCGTGAATATCGCTGGAAATCCAGTGACATTCACGCATTAACGCCAATGGGGACTTAACCTGAATATCCACCTCCTATTGGACAAACAGGTAAGTCATGTTTTTAGCAGGCGTTAGATTATATTGATTTTTTTTATCGCTATGCCTGCCTTGCTAATAGGCGATAGCTGTGTTAGCGACTGCTTTCAGTCGCTAACAGTTTGGGTATGCCCACTTTGCATGTCATTAGCGATAAATTTCGCTGACATGCAAAGCGGGACCCAAACCGCTCGCTATCACCTAAAAGCTGTCGCAAACCGCTGTTAGCGACAGCTTGGTGATAGGGCGATAAAAATATCACCGCTTTAGCGGCAAGAAGTGCTGCTAAAGCGGTGATATGGCCCTTGCTAATATGCCCCTCAGACTTCTATTTCAAGGCGATAAACTGTCTATATATTTCAGTTCACTTAACATCAAGCACTGAAAGAAAAACCATGGTGGCTGTAAGCAAATGAGAAGGACAAATATTTCATGAGGATCCTCAACATAGTAATCAGAATTTCTGAATTGAAGAATGACCACATTGATTGGGCAATCTAAAAATGTCTAAGAGACTATTAAAACACCCTGCATGCCTGCATGTAGTCCTCTTTTAACGTTGTATTGTATAACATCATTGTATTGCCTGTATTGTAAAGTAGTAAAAGCAGGTAATACAAAGAATGCGTTGTTACCACGCATTCCTATAACACCCAAGCCTTTACAACGACTTACATTAGGGAAGTGCTGGACTTTGGAATAGTATAATTTACTATTCCAACTCCAGCCTGCGCAACAGTAGGGAAATGTTAGACTTCAAATCTAACACCATTCCAACATTACCTTCCCTAATGTAGGTCGTTGTAACAATTTGCGTGGTAAAGGGGTGCGCGGTAACAGTACATTTGCTGTAGCTCCCGCGTTGTAAAGGCGCTGTGTGGTTCTGGCTGTGTGGTAAAGGCTGTTTCCCCTCACTGGTCACCATGATCAGAGGTCACCAACCAGACAAGATAAGCTATTCCTCACCTTACCTCCTGACAATGTTGCTCACCAATCCAAGGTCAGAGGGAAAAGACCAGTGAAGCTGAGGCCACCAAAGTAGAGCATGGTGGCGGCCCAAGACTGCCAGTGACAGTGTGCTGCTGTGCTCCTGGCAAAGTGGTGAACAATTCAGGCCTAGGTTTGAACCTCAGCCGTGGTGGTTTCCATGCATACTAGGGGCCATGGTGACTGTTGTGAGAGGGGACTTGAGACACAGACATAACATTTCACATCTAAAGTACATTTCAAAGCAAGTGGAAAGACACAGCACTCCTCTGGAGAGCCTTTGTGACACACTAAACCCTGGTAGCAGAGCGGTGTCTCTTTCGAAGAGTCCGGCTGTAACACAGACTCCATCAGTTGAGAGTAGCTGCTTGTCACCAGGCAGATGTCAGCCAAGTCCAGTATCACCCCCAACTTTCCTACAATTTTATCCCCAACAATTTCAGTGCTAGAAAGACTTTGAAGTATGAACTGAGAAAGATCCAATGTTTATACAGACTTATTTATTTTTTGCAGTTTTATATAGCGCATACTCGACCCGTAGGTAGTGATGCACTTTACATGAGCACCAGTTATATTACACAAGGTCACATCCATTTGTGGTAGGCACAGGGAGATTAAGTGATTTGCTCACAATCACAGGATGAAGAGCCAACACTCAGACTGTAATCTTGTTCCCCAGTCCCTAAATCGGCAGCTCTTGCCACTAGGCCACATGGTGCCGATTTAATAACGTTTGAAGAACAGTGTGAGTGTGTTGTTCTAATGTGGCTCCAGCTCTCTCTATATATTTTTTTCAGTTTCTTTATGTGTATCTATAATTTCTTTTGAGTATGCACGGTTCCTTTCTAAACTTTGGCAGGAATGTAGTGTTGGGTGGCGTGTTGCAAAGATAGAACTCCCTGCGCCCTTTATATTTTTTGTCACAGATATCATAAATAAATGTAAGCATAGGTATTGTGTGCATGTGCGAGTTGAAATCTATGCACAGCGTGTTGTGGTCCCATTCTTTTTTTTTTTTTTTTTTTTATGTTTGAAAGCTTTATTGAAAATAAATAATCAATACAACAAGGTGACATCAGCATAATAAGGGAAGAGGAGGAGATATGAGGAGATAATCATAAGAAGGCTAATGCCACAAGTAAGGAACAAAGCATTTTACGTTTTTGTTGAGGGTGGGAAGGGGGGGGGAGGGGGGGAGTAAGAAACAACCATTAAATAAGGCAAAAATGCAAAATTGTAATAATGATAAACAACAAGCACAAAACAGTACAGTAAAAGCACCAAGAACTGCAAATACTCGATCTAAAGGCAGTAAATAAGTTAAGCATAAAGCTAATAAAACAGCATAAGTGAAACATTGAGGAATGTATCGGTAAGCAGGAGTACAAATATTCAAGGGGGTTTAAAATTGGCAGATGAGAACGTAGAGGGTTTCTTCTTGGCAGCTTGATCCAAATGGAGAGTGAGAGGTAACCAGTATAAATCAACGTTACGAGAGGGTTTACATGAGGTGGCAAAGGCAACGTCGAGCCTATGTGAGTGACAAAGCAAGTTCCACCAACAGATTATGGATAGCTTGTTCAGGGACTTCCAATTAGAAGAAATGTGTTGGAGGGCAAGGGCAAGCATGAGATCGAAGAGACCTCGTGAGTGCGAAGGGAGATCAAGGGAGTCAGACAGACTTCCTAGAAATACTAAAGAGGCTGAGAAAGGGACAGAGAAATGAAAGATATGAGAAATACGAGTCCACACCTGTAACCAGAAAAGGCGAACGGAAGGACAGAGAAAGAAAAGATGAAAGGAATCTGCATTGGTAGCATTGCAGGTCCAGCAATTAGCAGTAGAAGAGGATAGAAAGCGAGACAGGGAGAGTGGAGAAAAGTAGAGTCTATGATAGAAGAAAAAGAGCGATTGAGTAAGAGAGGCATTGCGGGAAGTCTTCAGAGATTTAGCCCAGATTTTATCCCAAAGACAAATTGGCCACGTGGAATTGAGATCTCTTTCCCAAGAGAGTTCCAATTTGGATTTGGGGCGAGCAGGATCAGGAGCAGAGAAATATCTATAGATAAGAGAAGCTTTAGGAACCTTGGATAAAAGTGTAAGTAGAGAGGAGGACGACGGGGGAGGGATGGCTGAATCCAGAGAATAGTATCGGTCAAGAACCGTTTCCATTAGAAGGAAGTATTTCTTTGCAAAGGAGGCAGGGCAATGGAAGAAGGATTGAAATTGAGGAAAGGAGCGAGGAGATAAACCATCGAAAAGATGATGTACCCAGATTATACCCTTCGACCTCCAAGTCGACCAGGCAATAGGTCTGTTGCGTATGAGAATGAGGGAATTATACCATAAGGGTAATAACAAAAAGGATTCACGAGAAATAGGGGCAGTTGAAATCAATGGTCGTAAAAGGGAGGAAGTGTGTCTAAATAAAGGGGGGATAAGACACGGAGCTTTAGCGGTAAAGTGGAGAGCTTCCTGGAACGAATATGGGAGTAAGAGGACGCGTTCAACGGATAGCCAAAGAGGTGAAAAAAGGGAAATATCTTGTGACAACCAGCGAGAAGCTTGACGAAGAGAAAAGGATTTATGGTAGAGACGGAAATCCGGAAAATTAATGCCACCATTAAGTTTGGGTTTACGAAGGGAGGAGAGTGATAATCGTGCTTTTTTCTGTTTCCAGAGGAATTTGGACAAGATGGAGTCAATACGACGAAAATACAGAGCCGGAATACGGACCGGGAGCATGGAGAGTAGATAAATTAAAATAGGGGCAACCATCATTTTAATGGAGTCAAGACGTCCCCACCACGAGAGGAAAAGGGGGTTCCAAGAGGAAAGTAGGGCGTCTATCCTAGAAATAACTGTAGTCATATTAAGCCGAACCGAAGACGAAATGGAATTGGAAAAGAGAACACCAAGATATTTTATGTGCTTACTATTCCAAGCAAAACCAGTGGAAGAAAAGAAATGTGGGAGGCAGAATTTATTTAAGGGAAGAATCTCCGTCTTATCCGAATTTATTTTATACCCAGAGACCAAAGAGAAGGATTCAAATTCGGTTAGTAAGGAGGGAACGGAGGTAGTAGGGTCAGAAATAAATAAAAGGATGTCATCAGCATATGCAGATAGTTTAAGTTGGTGGGGCCCATACGGAAATCCAGAGATAGAAGGGTTATTACGAATGGATGTCAAAAAGGGTTCAAGAGCTAGGATGAACAAAAGGGGGGAAAGAGGACAACCTTGGCGGACACCGCGTTGAAGTACAAAAGGGGAAGTAAGTTGACCATTGACTAAAACAGATGCTTTGGGCATAGAATAGATTAAGGAAACATAGGAAATACATTTCGGGCCAAAACCATGCCACTTCAACGAAGCAATCAAGAAAGACCAATCAACTCGGTCGAAAGCCTTCTCAGCATCAACTGAGATGGCCGCCAAAGGAATAGATAGGGAGGAGGCTTTACTAAGGACGTTGAGGAAAAGTCTGGAATTGTCCGAAGTGAGACGACCTTTAACAAAGCCACATTGCTCTTTCCCTATGAGGTGTGGCAAAAGGGGATCAAGACGGAGAGCGAGAAGTTTAGCAAACAGTTTATAGTCTACATTGACTAAAGAAATTGGTCGATAGTTTTTGCAAAATTTGGGATCACGACCATCCTTAGGGATGAGGCAAATAGTAGCGTCCTGGAAGGAACCTTGAGCCAGGCCGGTGGAACAAAAGGAGTGAAAGAGAAGGAGAAGATGAGGTAAAAGAATGTCGGAAAAATGGAGATAAAATTCAACCGGGAAACCATCGGGGCCGGGGGTCTTACCTTTGGTGAGGGACAGCAACGCAGTGGATAATTCAGAGAGGCTAAGGTCAGAATCAAGAGCAGAAAAGTCAAGCTGGGAAGTATCAGGAGTAGGTAAACGTTCAAAATAGGACTGAAGCAGATCCTGAGTAGGAGGATGCTCAGGTGTATACAAAGATTTGTAAAAAGAGTGAAATTGCTCCAAAATGTCTTTATCAGTATGTAAAAGAGTGTTAGAAGGCGAATAAATAGAGTCAATAAGAGTACGTTCTTTTCGTGATTTAAGATAGTTAGCAAGGAGTTTACCTGATTTGTTACGTCCACCATAGTAACGAGCACTACTTCGGAGAAGATAGGAAGAGGCTGAATCTGTAGTGAGTTTGTTAAAGGCAATTTTAGAACGAAGAAGTTCAGGAGACATCTGATGAGAAGAGGAGGTGTAAAATTGGTGTTCCAGTGACTTTATGTGTGTTAGGGCGACCTTACGTTTTTGAAGGAATGCTTTCTTTTTTTTGGAGACAAAGTCTATAATGAAACCACGGGCCGTGGCTTTAAAAGAATCCCAAAGGAGATGCAGAGGAATGTCAGGGGTAGAGTTGATCTGAAAAAATTCTGAGGTGAAAGAACGAAAGGAGGAAGAAAAAAGAGGGTCAGTGAGAAGAGAGGGGTTAAAACGCCAGCGAGAAGATTTAAGAGCAGGAGGAAGAAGATCAAAGACAGTAATAATAGGAGCATGATCAGAAATAACAATAGGCTCAATAGAAGAGGAAAGAAGGTTTTGAGACAAGGAGGAAGAGAGGAAAATATAATCTAGGCGGGAGAATGAAGCGTGTGGAGGAGAGAAAAATGAAAAATCTAAGGAGTCAGGATGTGTGAGTCTCCAGGAGTCTATGAGATGAACTTGAGAAATGGTATCAAGGAACTGCTTGTGGGGTGTGTGAGGTGTGAAACGAACAGAGGATTTGCGGTCTAAAAAGGGGTCAACAATCTGGTTACAGTCTCCACCCAATACAAAGGAATCATCCTTGTATTGGATACATTTTGCTGTGATCGAGGGCCAAAAGGAAGAATCAAAGCATGTAGGACCATAAACATTCAATAAAGTGATCGGGATAGAATTTATAAGTAATTTAACCAAAACCCAGCGCCCTTCTTCATCTCTCTCCTCAAGGAGTACCTTACATTTGAGACGTTTGTGAACTAGGATAGCAACACCATTTTTTTTCTGAGAAGCAGGTGAAAAGAAAACATTTCCTACCCAAAGTCTTTTAAGTTTCACAGATTCAGTGTCAGAAAGGTGGGTTTCTTGGATAAGGACAATATCAGGATTATAAGAGGAGAGGTGGGAAAGTACTCTCTGCCGCTTAATAGGATGATTAAATCCTTTCACATTCCATGAAACAACTTTAAATATGAAAACTCAAAAAACTGTTCAAAAACAACAGGTGCAAAAATATACTGTACATGTAATAAGGTGAAGTAAAAAAAGTAAGAACTATTTCAACTAGTAAAAGAGTAGAATGAAAAATAGGTGGGAGGATGAGAAAAAGGGAAAAGGGGGGAACAGAAGATAGGAAGAAGATGCATAGCAAAGAGATGAAGAGAGAAAAGAGAGAATGCATAGAAGACAGAACAAATCCAAAAGGATGTCTGCGGAGAACATACCTGAAGGGGGAGATACAGAAAGGGAGGTGGGGAAGTGGTGCTGCGTAACAAGACAGGGAGACCAGGAACAGAGGCATGACCGCACCGGAACGTCACAACAGAACAAGGGTGGAGATCACAGTGAAGGGGATATCCGAGACACATCTGTAAAAAAGGAAACAAGGAAAACAAGGAAGTTACATGGGTTAAACACCAGAGGAGCAATGGAAAAACATGGTCAACAACAGAAAGGGAGCACAGAAGACAAAAAGGAAGTGGAATCAAGAACGAGAAGCTGCAATGAGAAAGAACTGTGAAAAACATTACAACTGCAGAACCATCACAGGTGACCAAAAACCGAAAGCACTATAATCAGCCACTAGCTGAGGGTGAGGAGTCCATTCCATCGTTGTTATGTAGAAGAAGGAAATTACGTAGTTCTCCAGGATCCTGGAAAGACCAGGATTTGTTTTGGTGGGTTACTTTGAAGGTACAAGGATGGAACAAGCCATATCGGGCACCAATAGATCGCAATGAAGGTCGAAGAGCAAGGAATTCTTTACGTCGAGAAGCAGTGACATTAGAAACATCTTGAGAAATGAAGACACGTTGACCCTGCCAGGATAATTGACGTTTAGCTCTGGCTGCAGAGAGGATGGATAACAAGTCAGTGTACTTCAAAAAGAGGATGATAACTCCACGAGGTTTCGTGGACGTGGAAGAATGGGGACCCAGTCTATGTGCCCTCTGAATACTGATTGACGTGGAAGGCGGTAAATCCACTAATTTCGGGAGGAAAGAGGTGAAGAAAGTAACTGGGTCATCACCCTCAAGAGTTTCCTGTAGACCATAAAGACGAAGGTTGTTCCTCCTATTTCGGTTTTCCAAATCCTCTGTGTGGCGTTGTAGAGATAAAACAGTCTTTTCCAGAGAGTCTATGCGCCGTGAATTGGAGTGAACCTCCGGAATTTGTTGCTCTATAGAAGAGATACGAGTGTCCATAACCTCCCACTTATCCTTCAGATGTTGCATGTCTCTGCTCGTTTCTTCAATGAATGGGCGCAACGCACGAATCTCCTCTAGAATTAATGCCATGGAAGGTGAAGGAGGTGAATCTGGTGGAGGAGAATTCTGTTTCAGTCTTTTACTGGATGATTCAGAAGGCGGTGTTCTGGATGCTGATGAATGAGCAGAAGAAGAGCGTTGAGAGGAAGGTGTCGCCATTTTGACAAGGTGTGAGGAGACAGCCGAGGACGAAGGTGCAGTAGGAGTCTTAGAAGGATGGAATACAAACTTAGGCTTGCGCAGGTTCACCATAGGAGACAAAAATGATGAAAGGAGAACTGGCAAGGGTATACAAATAAGACCCCTGTGGTGAAGAAGAGGCAGGAGGAAGGAAATACAAGGGTATAGGTCCAGTTGTAACCAATGAGTCATTGGGATTAGTACCACTGGAGCTTGAAGGAAGCACACCACAGTCTAGCTGGAAAAGAAGCACGTTGCCGCAGAAAACCAGAAGGTCAAGAGAGGACGAGTGCCGCTTTTTACTCTGAAGCCAAAGAAAAGGTAGGTGCAACAGGTTCCTCCAATAAAAATGACAGGAATAACCTCAAAGTGGCAAAACAGTACATAGTATGGCGTGGAAAGACATCACAGGAGCATGGAAAGCCATTCCTTGAATGCGGAATGTATTACTCAGGAAGAGGCGCTCCAGGACAAATGGTTAGGTGATAACGTGCAACAGATAAGAAAATAGCGAACCCCCTACACAAGACACAAACATTATAAGTGGAAACTTGTGTGTCCCATCATAGTTGTGAGGGAGAGCACGAAGGTCCGCTGCTGCGCATCCAAAATGGCGGCTCCTTGAGTAAGCAGCAGGTCATGAGGTGAAAATAAGGTGAAATTGAGAGGAAAAAATAGTTGGAGTTGAGGCAACAGCAGCGTGGGCTCAGCAAAAGACGTTACAGCCAAAATGCAGCGACTCGCTAAGACCGAGTCTTGTCAGGCGAGTAAAGCGCAAGGCACGTCAGTAAGGCAGAGGCTGCGAAATGGCGGCCGTGAAGTGCGCGATGTAAACATCGCAAGTTGCGGAGGAAAAACGGCACCGTCCAAGTAACAGAGAGGACCCAGGTGCTCACCGATAGATCCGGTTTCAGGAACCGCTACTCCGTGATAGAAATTGTCCCCGACACATCAGGAGGACTGCAGGGAAGCGTTCCAGTGCGGCGGAGCTCCGCAACTAGCCGGCCATCTTGCGCGGCAGCCAAGCCACGCCCCCCGTTGTGGTCCCATTCTAACGCGCCTTTGAACCTCGAGGTCGACACTTCACCAAGCAGCAACTCCTCCGCTAAGGCGGAAGAGCGTCGACCTACTGACCTCTGAGCAGTGCAAAGAAGAAAACGAATGATAATAACGGAACGTTATTATCACCAAGTAAGGGTAGGGCGGGGCTTACGTCAGATGGAGGAGTGGTTGCTCCACCAAAAGTGTGCACGATGTTTTGGCTGGCCGTCTTGCCTCGCCAACCGCCATGAGCACTTAGCATGTTCCCCACACAGCTGTATTGCACACCCTGGGTGGAGAACACCCACAGGCTCCCACTCCCTGTCTGCACGCCGAACCAGGCTGGTCAGACCACTCACAACGCTGCTGCCATGCCGGTGATAGCTGTTTTGTGATTGGCTAGAGGAGTCTGGGAGCCTGGGTGCTGCCAGGAGCCAGGAAAACAGGGAGGATGGAGGAGAGGTGGCGGCTGGTGACCGGCAACCAGCAGGTAAGTCTTCTTTTTTTGTTGTTCTTTTTAATCTAACCCCCTGCCACATTCCCTACCAGCCCCCACTGACTGCATCCTGCCACCTTCTGCTTCTCAGCTCCCATGTTGCCTCACACAGTGACAGTCTGCCTGCCCTCCCATTGTGTAGGTTGTCTTCATACCTGGGTACTTACGAATTGATGCCACCATGTTTTGGAGGGTATGGGGCCTAATGCCGAGAGCTCCCTAAGAGGCACTCTGCCCCTCACCAAGCTTCCCTCCCACCTCTCCCAGAAAAGTAAAAATAAAAACAAAGAGTTGTTGAGGCTGTCGCCAATGTTCTGGGGTGTTTTCATGCCTCTTAATGGACATCGGCTGCTTCCAGCCTCTGGAAATGAGCTGAAAATGAAAAGGGGGGGCCCTCGGCCCCCCCGCACGCATGGCGGCGCGGCGACCGTCGCCCCCCCTTACACCAGTGGGTCTCTCGGTGGTGGGGGCGGGCCCTGGGGGCGCGACCCACCACCGATTGGCCGGCGGCCTCCCTGACCCGGATACAGAGTTAGAAGGTCCGGGTCAGGGGGGGCGGGCTACAGGAGGGGCGGGCCGGGGGGGCGTGCCCCCCTGCCTGGCCCCTCGGGAATAAGAGGCGGGGAGCGCCCAGGAGACCCCCTTGTCCCTGGACGCTCCCCCGCATTACGGTGTGCCCCGCGCTCGGGGCTTCTTTGTTTTTGATAATCGTTTCCTTTTTCTTGCAGGTTCGTTTGAGGTGAGGCCCGAGCTCGGTGGACGTCGCGTGTGGTGCCTGACGTCGGTTGCTCAGTGATCGTGGGGATTTGGGACACCGAAGCAACGTGGAGCACCGCGTACTACATTGCCGGCTGTGGGGGCAGAGAACAAGGTATTTCTCGGCGGGCGGGTGAGACTCGCGCTGCCGGAGCATAGACTGCAGTTGTGCCAGTGGAACTGCAGGAACTCCGCTTCAGGGCTACGAGGTAATTTAGATTAAAATTGGCACGTTGAGATCCGGCCGCCCCCCCGCTCCTCACGATTGTTTCTTTTCCGCGTTTCCTTTGTTCCGCTTGTGCCAGAGGAACTGCGGGAGCTCCGCTTTAGGGCTATGCGGTAATTTAAGATTAAAAACTTTCCGTCCACGCTCCTTACATCGGCGGTTTGCCCGTCTCTTCACATTGGGGGCCGGCAAAGTAGCGCGCATTCAAGCGAACGGCTAATAAAGCCGGTGTGGGGCAATTTAGTAATAAAACGAGCGCGGAGGCGACTCGAGCACACGGGTAAGCGAGTGAAGAGAAGCAGGGTTGACCAGGGCAGCACCTGGATGGGAGACTGCTGGTGAAGTTAGGTAATCGTGAATTTATGTACTTGTTTTCACTACTGCACAGCATTTACTGAGGTGATTGGGGGTTCATGAATTGTATAAAAACGAGGTGGCATGTTTTAAGGGGTTTTGTTTCACTACTGTATTGTATTAACAATTGAGAGAATTGTTGTTCAAGTATACAAACAAGGTGGCATTTCTTTAAGTGTTTTTTCACTACTGTGTGCTATGAATTATTAAGCGACTTGTTCAAATAGTGGCACAAAAGCGTAGGAGGCTGCGCAACACAGGAGATTAAGTGCAAGCCTTTGCGCAGAAGTATACCGCCTATTGCACAAGTGTCATTTTCAAGGTCCTTGATATAAGGTTTTCTAGTGCCGCACAGCAACTGTGTGGTTAACAGAGAAGGCTCAACGGTCCCCTCTATTGAAGTCGGGCTATCTAAAACGTTTTCCTGCTTTATTACACGGTATTAATACTTGTTTTCAATTCCAGGCAACCTTAACTACATTATTGGCACATTTCACTCGCAGACAGGGCACACGACGTGGCGAGGGCTGTGACCGCAGATCATCACCGCCGGTGAGTGCACGGGACTGGTCGGTAAGAGGGGTACGGGGGGCTAGCATTCATTGCTCCAGGTGGCCGCCGGGTGGGTCTACATTAGGTTTACTCACCCCCTTACATAAGCGGACAAGCCGCTAGTGTTGCGGTCGCCGTTGCATGGTGCTGAAAGCCCCCTGGTGACCCTCCATCAAAAAGGTACACATAGTTGACCTGTTGTGATATTAAGAGAGTAGGCTGCGGTTGTTTGGGGTGGTATCATGCCAGGTCCACGGGGTGGAAAAAGTGGGTCCAACATGGAGGCTATGATGCGGGCCATGATGCGTGAGATGAGTGAAATTAAGCAGCAGCTAGGGAAAGTAGATGAGCTGGAAGCACGGTTGAATGAGAGGCATGGTGATGCCCCGGGCCCATCGGGTAGGCCTATCCGCCAGAGGGTGGCACCAGTGCCAAGGGGGGATTTTGTTACCCCACCTAGGAAGTCTAAGTCCAAGAGACCCAGGTATGCTGCCCCCACCCCAGGGCCAGTAGAGCCGGTACCTGCCGTGCCGCCGGCGGTCGTTCCACCCCCGCATATACCTATGCCTACACCCCTTGCCCCCGTGGTGCTGGTGCCTGTAGGTCAACCAGTAGACGCTGGGTCTGCTCACCCACCGGTGCCCACAATCCCGGGTACAGGCTTGCCACACCCGGCACCCGCCATGCCGGCTGCGCCGGTACCACAGGGCATAACCCCAGTGGTACCTGTTGTCCCGGGGGGGAATTTAGATTCAATGCCCCCTGAATTGTTATCCCAGATAACGGCCTTGATGCCATGGCTCCAAAAAGGGGGAGCTTTCCCGAATTCTGCAGACCATGCAGCAGAGGCGGCGAGGTTTGTAGAAAAAATCAGATCGGCAGCGGTCGCCGACAGTGTTGCATTGCCAATATCTTCTCCCCTTGCAGGTCCAAGTGTTCCCCAGCTGGACGGAGCTAATGGGCAGCCGCCCCCGGTGCCCGCACTTGGTAAGGAAGTGGCATTGCCGCTCTTGGGGGACGGTGTTCTACCTTCCAGGAGTGAGAATTTGGCTCAGCATGTGTCATTAGCTGTGAAAGAGATGATTTGGGCAGACAAATACGTTTATATTTATTCTTTGTTGTTAGATAATAGGGAAATGGAACAGGCGAAAACACTGAAAGAGTGGATGCTCCCAAGCGAATGGAGGGTGCAGTGTGCTAGATTTAGGGTTGAGGAAACTCTCAACAACTGGATGAAAGCTTGGGCTGTATTCACTGCTATTAAAGCTGAGCGACCTCCTGATTTACAGGCACCATTGGCATGCTACTCGAGCAGGATTGTGGGGTGGAGTGAACAGTATTCTGGGGAGGCATGGAAAGGGTATGATGTCAATTTCAGGAAGGCATTGGAATTTAATAGAACATTGGCGTGGGACACGGTGGACTCCATGTCTTGGCATAAACAGTTCTCGGATACTGCACCCCCCCCTCAGTTCTCCGGTTCAGTCAAGGTGTTCTCTGCTAGACCTCAACAGCCCTTTCGGCCCCCCCAAACGAGTGAGGTGCCTGGGAAGTTTAGGGCCAGTGGGCCAGACAAAAAAGGGGTGTGCTGGGATTTTAATAGGCGCACCTGCACAAGGGCCGTGTGTAAGTTTAGACATGCATGTTCCTCATGTGGACACCCCTCTCATCCAGAAACTGCCTGTAGGTCCAAGCAGGGAAACACAGGTCAGAGGGGTAGGGGAAAGCCACTATAAGACAAACAGGTTAGGCCCCCCCACTCCAGTGGATGTGGTGGCAATGATTCCATGGTTGAACAGATACCCGGACCACACATCGGCCACCCTACTCCAAGAAGGTTTTTCTAAAGGCTTTAGGATCCCGGCAGCGGGATACACAGGCAGCGCGCACTGTAGAAACCAATTGTCAGTAAAGCACAATCCGGCTGTGGTGGCCGCCAAAATTGACAAAGAGCTATCTTTAGGCAGGATAGCTGGCCCTTTCACTGAAGCGCCGGTACCTGATTTTGTGTGTTCCCCATTAGGAGTTGTCCCCAAAAAGGAGAAAGGGCAATTCAGACTGATTCACAACCTGTCAGCACCTAGGGGGGCGTCACTGAATGATGCCATTGACGAGGGTATCTGTAGCGTTAAGTACGCCTCGTTTGATCAGGCAGTTAACTTATTACAGGCCACGGGGCCCGGGGCGCTAATGGCGAAATCAGACATAGAATCAGCCTTTCACCTCCTGCCGGTACACCCAGCGGATCAACATCTCTTGGGCTTCACCTTTGGGGATATGTTCTATATGGATAAATGCATGCCCATGGGTTGTTCTATATCTTGTGCTTACTTTGAGATGTTTAGCTCTTTTCTGGAATGGGCCATGAGACAGGTGACGGGCCATCAGCAGGTCATGCATTATTTGGATGATTTCCTCTTCCTGGGTACAGCGGGATCTCAGGAGTGTGCACTGGCATTGCAGGAATTTTGCGTGCTCATGCGGGCTTTTGGTGTCCCGCTTGCGCCCGGGAAGACTGTGGGCCCGACTACCTGCTTAGAATTCCTCGGCATTGAGATTGATTCAGTGGAGGGATGTTTTAGATTGCCTAGGGATAAGGTGGACAAATTCAAAACAGCACTACATTTATGCCTACGAAAAGATAAGGTCACCCTGCAGCAATTACAGGAGGTGGTAGGGCAATTGAATTTCGCACTGAGGATCATCCCCATGGCTCGCCCTTTCTCTCGCTCCATTGCTCAGGCAATGAAGGGGCTGAGGGAGAAGCATCACCGCACTCGGCTATCGTCTGAAATTCGCCAGGATATGCTTATATGGATGGCATTCCTGGAGGATTTTAACGGCAGGGTGGTCTGGCCCGGCCCGCTGACAACGTCAGCAGAGTTGGGCCTGTGGACGGATGCTGCCGGGAGTGTAGGCTTTGGCGCCATCCTAGGGAACAGGTGGGTCGCTCAACAGTGGCCGGAGGTATGGAGAACATGGGGTCTGACCACCAATATTGGCTTCCTGGAACTCTTCCCAATATGTGTGGCACTGATGGTCTGGCCCGAACACCTATGTAATCAATCAGTGGTGTTTTGGTCAGACAACATGACGGTTGTGGAATGTATCAACCAGCAGGGAGCACGGTGTCCTTTCATACTTCGTCTGATCAAAGAAATTGTTTTGCAGTGCCTTAAATTGAATGTCGTTTTTAAGGCCAAACATGTCCCTGGTGTTCTGAACAATGCAGCTGACTCCCTCTCTCGCTTCAAAATGCAGGTTTTCAGGGAGCATCTTCCTACAGCAGACCCCTCGCCAGCACACTTCCCAGCAGTACTTTGGCAGATTGGTGCCCCAGATTACAGGACCTCGTGGTCGCTAGCCTAGCCCCCAGGACAAAGACGGCTTACGAAGGGGCGTTTTTGTCTTACTGTTCTTTCTTGGGGCAACAATGGGAGGTGCTTTGGGCGCAGGAGGATGGCTTTGCGGCCTATTTAGAATGGTTGCATAAGGAGGGGCGCTCGGTGGCAGCGGCAAACAGACATAGGGCAGCGGTGTCATTCTACGCTCAAGCTAGGGGCTTGCGTGATCCCACTAATACCTTTATGGTACGTAAGGCTTTGAGGGGTTGGCGCCGTATTCAGGGCCATCATAAAGATAAGAGAAAGCCCATAGGACTAGCACGGCTGACAGCTTTACTGGGCGCACTGGACACTGTTTGTAGCTCGGAGTGGGAGGTGCTTCTTTTTAAGGCAGCATTTTCCTTGGCATTCTATGGGGCGCTGAGAATTAGCGAACTTGTGGCAGGTTCCAAGTCAGACCTACAGGGCGGCTTGCAAAGGGCTAGTGTGACGATAAGGGAGGACACCATGTGGGTGACTATTCTGAAGTCAAAGACCGACCAGGAGTCTAGGGGCCACACCATAGTCCTCCAACGGGCCCCCGCCAACCCTTGCTGCCCAGTGAGGCACGTGGAATTATTGCACGGGCTGCGGGTGGGCACAGCGGGCAGGGCACTGCTCTGTCATGCCGACGGGAACCCCTTGACCAGGTATCAATTCAGGAGAGTATTGGAGATGGTGGTCAGGAAAGCAGGTCTTGACCCTAAAGAGTTTGGCTCTCATTCCTTTAGGATTGGGGCAGCAACTGAGGCGGTGGCGGGGGGCCTCCCAGTGG
This sequence comes from Lissotriton helveticus, assembly GCF_964261635.1. Lineage (NCBI taxonomy): Eukaryota > Metazoa > Chordata > Amphibia > Caudata > Salamandridae > Lissotriton > Lissotriton helveticus. The sequence continues at coordinate 1,177,647,116 of NC_136072.1, read as the reverse complement.
AGAGAGTGAAGACAATTGGGAGATGGTCCTCAGAATGCTACAAACGTTATGTACGAGTTGACATGCTGTGATTACATGGCACTCACGCCTGGTTTGTTTCCGCTCTCTTACAGTTTCTCAGACCTGTTACGCAGGGGAGGAATTTGTCGTCGGGCACCAACAACATTCATCAGCACGGAGCGGCAGCCCATAGGGAACAATGAAGAAAAGTGTTTGGATTGTGGGTCACTCCTATGTAAGACGAGCAGAATGTGTATTTATGTCAGGTGACAGGGGGAAAAGGGCGGCACAACTGGGGTTGGACATCATGTTCTTCGGGAGAGGGGGGTTGGGTATGAACGAGTTTAGGGGATTCTTCCAGGGGCTTTTAGCGCGCCGGCAATCTCCACCGTCAGTGGTGATACTTCACCTTGGGGAGAATGATTTGGCAACACTGGGAAGGCGCATTCTGATCGAGGAGATTATCTCTACGGCGGGTTGGATGGCTAGGACATGCCCGGGTTGCACACTAGTATGGTCACAACTCATACCCCGATTACAGTGGCGGGGGGGACATTCGGTCAGGGCGTTGAATCACTCGGTAAAGAGGATCAACACACGGTTGGATAGGTTGTTTCGAACCCCCTTGTTACAGTCAATACCTCATGGGTGTATCTGGGGCGACAAGTATTACTTGAGGGACGGAGTTCATTTAACTCAGGAGGGGAATGTCTTGTGGTCTGACAATATCTGGGCCTGGCTAGAGGGATTTGGCAAGTAGGAGGGTTCCTTAAGTAGGGGCTAGAGGGGGGAGGCCAGATCGTCGGGTAACAATGCTGGCCTGTGGCGGTAAGGTCATTATCGGTGAGCACATATTTGAGGTCTGAGGGGGCGGGCATCATCCTATGGAGGTTCCCGCCCAGGGGGAGGGGCCTGCGGGCCACTCCTAGAACTCCAGGGGCAAGGTAATTCATGCTGCAAAGGAGCGCGGGTAGGAGTAGTTCATGCTTTCCTTAGGCTGGTAGCCACCCCGCGCGCGTATACTCATGACGTCACCGGCTGGCGCAGAGTAAGGGCCCTCCTTCAGTGGGTAAATGGAGTTCAGGGCGTAGACCGGGCAATTCCCGGGGTAACACTGCGCATGCGCACGTCTCATGGGGAGGCGCAGCTTGTAGGACCTGACACCGGTAGTGACCTAGCCATATGGCCAGAAATGTACAAAAATCAAGATGAGGATGTTTAGACTCGGTTAGGAAACAACATGTATTAGAGTTTTGTTAAGGTCAGGCTCTCAAAACTTGTTGACAATAATTTTGTATATAACGTCCTGCTGATTTTTGTATAAATTGTTGATCATGCAATTAAAAACCTTTTTTAATTTCATACTTTAATAAATACGGCCGGGCGACTAGCGCCCGCCTTCCAAAAAGTAAAAACGTCTCGTGTCCCCGTTTCTGGGTGTTGGGTGCCGGTTTGGGGGGGAGGCGGCAGCTAGTCGCTGACCATGTGAAAAGGGGGGCCCTCGGCCCCCCCGCACGCGTGGCGGCGCGGCGACCGTCGCCCCCCCTTACACCAGTGGGTCTCTCGGTGGTGGGGGCGGGCCCTGGGGGCGCGACCCACCACCGATTGGCCGGCGGCCTCCCTGACCCGGATACAGAGTTAGAAGGTCCGGGTCAGGGGGGGCGGGCTACAGGAGGGGCGGGCCGGGGGGGCGTGCCCCCCCGCCTGGCCCCTCGGGAATAAGAGGCGGGGAGCGCCCAGGAGACCCCCTTGTCCCTGGACGCTCCCCCGCATTACGGTGTGCCCCGCGCTCGGGGCTTCTTTGTTTTCCCACCCACCATCCTTTGGAACAAAAGTCTTGTGGCATGCATTATGCCTGGTATAATGGTAAGCTTGAAGGTACTGTTCACATGTCTTACATGGTAGTAGATATGGTTCTGTCTTATATTGTGATGATGCTTTTGTTTAGGAATTTTTTCCCTTTTAGCAAACTGTGTGTGAAGTAATTTTCTGTGATGCTAAGTGTCTTTAGGCCTTTTTTCCCTTTGTAGCGGTACTGTAATGCTATTATTTATTAGCCAGTGTAGCTGTCCTTTAGAATTTTTCCCCATAGGTCGTCGTATTTATTAGGTATGGGGCATGCGGTAAGGTCATTATCGGTGAGCACATATTTGAGGTCTGAGGGGGCGGGCATCATCCTATGGAGGTTCCCGCCCAGGGGGAGGGGCCTGCGGGCCACTCCTAGAACTCCAGGGGCAAGGTAATTCATGCTGCAAAGGAGCGCGGGTAGGAGTAGTTCACGCTTTCCTTAGGCTGGTAGCCACCCCGCGCGCGTATACTCATGACGTCACCGGCTGGCGCAGAGTAAGGGCCCTCCTTCAGTGGGTAAATGGAGTTCAGGGCGTAGACCGGGCAATTCCCGGGGTAACACTGCGCATGCGCACGTCTCATGGGGAGGCGCAGCTTGTAGGACCTGACACCGGTAGTGACCTAGCCATATGGCCAGAAATGTACAAAAATCAAGATGAGGATGTTTAGACTCGGTTAGGAAACAACATGTATTAGAGTTTTGTTAAGGTCAGGCTCTCAAAACTTGTTGACAATAATTTTGTATATAACGTCCTGCTGATTTTTGTATAAATTGTTGATCATGCAATTAAAAACCTTTTTTAATTTCATACTTTAATAAATACGGCCGGGCGACTAGCGCCCGCCTTCCAAAAAGTAAAAACGTCTCGTGTCCCCGTTTCTGGGTGTTGGGTGCCGGTTTGGGGGGGAGGCGGCAGCTAGTCGCTGACCATGTCCACTGTTTACAGTGGTTTTCAGCTCTTTTTCCCTGCCACCTTCTTTATTTCCTTCTACCGTGTGATTTTGGCTCCTCACTGGTAGATCGTGTGATGGGAGCTGATATCGTGTGACACACGGTGGCACCATGTGAGTTGGCAGGTCTGGTATCTAGCTGCCTCGCTGCTTTCTCATTAACCAACTCTCTACCTCACTCTGACCTGGTTCCGCAGTATGAAAGAAACTGGAAATGAAACAACTGCATAAAGCAAAAGAGACAAACAAAGCTAGAAAACAGCAGTGCATTTCGGGAAAGTCTGGCCTCTGAGAGGAAATAACTCAACACTTTTGGTTGGTATAGAGCTGAGCTGCACGGCTCGCTCTGCCCTTCATATTTAGGCACAATGACAACTTTTCTTGTCAACATTGATAATAAAAAGGTGCATTGATATTTTATTTATTTCTTTCCATGAGCTCTGTACACACTGCCAGAAAATGTTATTTGATGTTTCCACTCGCGGTTATCTTTGGTGTTGGCACCCTATTATAGGTGCCATATTTTTGGCCCACGCCTGGAATAGGTTGAATTTGGACCTTAGACATTTTTGTTTGCTTGGTAATAAGTTTTGGTGGTATTTATAACATACAACTGCCTTACTCGATGCGAGGTGCCGCATCGTTGGCCCACGCCCGAATGAAGTTGTAATTGGACGTTTTATTATATATCTGCAACTACCCAGCGGTGTTACATCTAACGTGTAATCGCTGCACTATTAGCGAGATCAATTAGATACGGTGTTTTATGAGCTATAACTTCTATTCATCTCTAACTGATTACACAATTTATATTAGCTTGCACCTGATTGTAAGAAGTCCTTAAATAATATTTCTCATTATTCTAGATCTTTCTGACAGTTTTGCCCGTTCTTCGGGCTTATATGAAGTTAAATCTCAGGTTGAAAACATCGAGGGAACTAGGACGTGACACTTATAAAAATCCCTCAAGAATCCTTTCTTTGAGGACCACATTTTCGTCCTAAATCGGTTTTCCTGATATCTTGTTTGTCGCAACCTTTATACTGATGCCCTGACGAAGTTCCATTGGCACGTAGGGAACGAAACGCGTTGGCTGTGCCTGTGCTCAATAAAAAATTATAAATTGAATAAAGAAGAAATATTCACCAAACATCCCTTGCTCCATTGACTTCATTTGATTGCACCTTCCACTTTGGTTTTTTGTATACTGTTGTAATTTTACATCCTTAACCCCTTCGATGCGGATGACAAAGCCAGCTCATCATGCGCGTTACCTGCGCTACGCGGATGACGAGCTGGCTTTGTCACAAACCGCTGTTTTTTAAAATTTCAGCGCACAGCGGGAAAACCCTCTAGCGCGCATGCGGTTAAACAGCGGATGTTGGGAGCGGCTGTACCACCTAATATTGAGAACATACGGAACCACTGTGCTTGAACTGGGTCTGCTGTTTGTGTGCTTTTGGGATTTTCTTTTTTCCTTCCACCTTGTGATTTTGGCTCCTCCCCGGGAGATCGTGTGAAGGGAGCTGATATCTCTTGACACACGGTGGCACCGTGTGAGTTGGCCGGTATGGTCTTCTAGCTTCCTCACTGCTTTCTCATTAACCAACCCCCTACCGCACTCTGACTGGGTTCCGCAGTATGAAAGAAACTGGAAATGAAACAACTGCATAAAGCAAAAGAGACAAACAAAGCTAGAAAACAGCAGTGCATTTCGGGAAAGTCTGGCCTCTGAGACACTTTTGGTTGGCATAGAGCTGAGCCCTCCATATTTAGGCACAATGACACCTTTTCTTGTCAACATTGATAATAAAAAGGCGCATCGATATTTTATTTCTGTCTTTCCATGAGCTCTGTACACACTGCCAGAAAATGTTATTTGATGGAAGTATCTACCTGTCGGCCTCTGTCCCCTGAAAGAGGCCTGCTGGGAAGGAACAATGCACCTTTTATTACAATATCATATCACTCATTCTCCAATGCCACTGCCTGGTAAAGTGCTTTTTTCACCTTCAATGGGGTTACCCATTTGTGCAGGAAGGTTCATTAATCCGTGAACCTTGCGCTTGGAAGGGCGGCAGTGAAATGCACACCCCTTGCCTCCTGCCTGAGCTCCTGAATTAGTCTAATGGATGTCAGCTCATCAAAATGCCAAGGGTAGAGGAAGTGACATCATATGTCCTTTGACCCTGATGACATCACAGGAAGTAATATCACATCAGTGTGCCATCCCGATGACTCCACAGGAAGTGACATCACTGAAATCTACACTATGTACAACGTTAGTGAAACTATAAAATTAATCAATCAGGGAGTGCTACTCTCCTGTGAGTTTCTCAAGGTGAAGCGGGGGGGAAGCAGCTCCGGTCGGTCGGAGAGCCAGGTCTTGAGGGTCTTCCTTAAGGTGTAAAGGGGGGCACGTCTGATGATGATTAGGAGCTCATTCTAGGTCTTGGCCACAACGTAGGAGAAGGTTCTTCCACCCGTTCGTGCTCTGCGGATGCGGGAGGGTTTGGCAAGGGCGAGGTCGGCGGATCGGAGGTGCCTCTTGGGTATGTGGAAGGAGATTTTATCAAGGTTCTTCCACCCAAAAACCAAGAGTGAAGTGGGAACTGTTAACACTTCCGTATGACGTGGGTGGGTTCAAGGCTCCAGACTATACTATCTCTGTGCTCAGGCGCATTATTTTGATTTTTTGATTTGATGTGGATTTGTAGAGCGCAAATTGCTGCCCTGAGGCATCCAAGCGCTAGCAATAACCACAACCTACCAGAAAGCCCCAGGGGGGGAAAGGTCTACAACAGTGAGTTAAAAAGGAAGGTTTTAAGCTGTTTGCGAAACGCAGTGATATTGGGATTGGACCTAAGGTGCAGTGGGAGGGCGTTCCAAGTTCTGGAGGCGTTATGGGCAAAGGACCTGCCGCTGGATCTGGATTTTTTTATTCTGGGAGTAACTGCTAAAAATGTCTGGCTAGAGCGAAGACTTCTGTTGGGGATGTAGTGGGTGACTAGGTCACGGGTGATACTCGTCCCAGTGTCCCAGAAGGCTTGATGGGCAATACACATTGCCTTGAATAGAATTATTTGGCGGACTGGTAGCCAATGAAGGCTAACCAGACCGGCCCTCACTGTTGTCTGCGAGGGATTTCCAGCAGTAGACGGGCTGCGCAGTTCTGCACTATTTGTAGCCTGCGCAGAGTGTACTCTGGGGCACCGAGATAGAGCACATTATTAAAATCAAGGCGAGATTGTATAAGCCCTTGTATAGCCACCTGTTTGGCTTCCATGGGAAGGCGAGGGAAGATTTTCTTTAGCATCCTCATGATGCCAAAACAGGTGGCAGACAGTTTTGTAGCCTGTACGTTGAAAGAAAGGGAGCTGTCCAACCACACTCCCAGGCTTTTGATGTTATCTTTAGGAGTTGGTGGAGGGCCCAGACACGGGGGCCATAGGGCGTCATGGAGGCGAAGATCCGGGGGGCCCAGGAGCATCAGCTCCGTTTTGTCCCTGTTCAGCTTGAGGGATGAGGAGGACATCCAGGTCTTCACCTCTTCTAGGCATTCTCTGAGCCCACCTGACGCAGGTCGGTTGTCCTCCTGCACCAGAGAGACCACCAGCTGTGTGTCGTCCGCATACGAGATGATCTTAATCCCGAAAGGGCGGACGACTTCAGCCAGTGGCCTCATGTACAGGTTGAAGAGTGCGGGGCTCAGAGAGGAGCCCTGGGGGACTCCACACTTCAAGGGTCTGCTGGAGGAGACAGACTCACCTTCAAAGACTCTGAAGGATCTGTCTTCTAAGAAGGATTTGAGCCAAAGCCAGGCTTTGTCCTTGATCCCGGCACAGGACATACGGTGTAGCAGGGTGTCGTGGCTAACCGTATCGAACGCTGCGCTTAGGTCAAGGAGGATCACTGCCACTGACCCTCCTTGATCCAGGATTTTCCTAGCCTCCTCGGTGACCATGAGGAGGGCGGTCTCGGTCCCGTGTTTCGGTCTGAAGCCCATCTGCGTGGGGTCAAGTAAGTTAAAGTTTTCCAGAAAGTTGACTAGATGATGATTTACGTGCCTTTCCAGGATCTTGCTCACCCAGGGCAGCAGAGAGATGGGTCGATAATTGCCCAGGTCAGTTGGATCTAGGCTGGGCTTTTTTAGTAGTGCTCTGACCATGGCCTGCTTCCAGATGACCGGAACGGTGCCAGCGGTGATTGAAGTGTTTAATACCTCCTTAATTATAGGCAAGGTGATCTGGGAGGCGGACATTATTATGTCTGGGGGTGCGGGGTCGTCGGGGGATCCAGATTTGACTCTCTTTGCAAAGGATTTAAGGGTTGTGAGGTCCAATAGGGGAAAGTGAGTCAGAGTGGTTTGGGGTAGTAGGAGGGGGTCTGGTGCTAGGGATTTATTCAGTTGGATAGGTGAGGTGATATGTTTCGGGGGAGGGGGAAAGGCTGAATAAATGGTGTTTACTTTTTGAAAGAAGAATTCCGCAACATTATTGCACTGGGTGGTGGTTTTTTCGACCTGCAAGGCGGGGGGAGGCCTCGTTAACTGTTTCACAATGTTAAAGATCTCCTTCGGTTTGGACTTGGCCATCACTATTCTATCAGAGAAATATGTGGCCTGAGCTGATTTAACTTGCGTTTTGTATTCGCTGATAGATTCTCGGTAACAGGTTTTATTGTCGGCCGAGTAATCTGAGCGCCATCGTCTTTCCAGCCTCCTGCATAGACGTTTCTTGTCCCTGAGGGAATCCGTGTACCAGGGGGCAGTTTTGTGGGGGCGTTTCAGCGTAGTCTTACTTGTTGGGAGAGTGGAGTCTAAGGTTTGTGTGATCCAGTTGACGTAGGCTTGGTAGGCAAGGCCAGGGTCCTCGTGATCACGGGGTTGAGTGCTGGCAAGTTTAGTGGACCAATTATCCACCGCAAAACGGGGCCAGGCTCGCATGATCTTGGTAGTGGGTACAGTGGATAGGGGTTTGAACGAGGTCCAGTTAATGGGAACCATGAAATGGTCTGTCCACGGCAGGGGAATAGGTGGACCGACGAGGAGCTCGGGGCAATTGCTGAAAACAGGGTCCAGCAAGTGGCCCTTGACGTGGGTAGTGGTTGTGACACGTTGGGTGAGTTGGAGGGCAGCTAGGTCGTCCGCTAGGGAGGCGGCTGTGTGGTCGAGTGAGGAGTCAAAATGCAGGTTGAAGTCACCCAGCAGGGTAAAGTTAGCTGTGGTGTTGACTCGTTCGGCCACACTTGAAGGTAGGTTTTCATGGAACTGCTTTGGGGGGCCCGGAGGGCGGTAGACAAGAGTGCCTGAGAAGCAGTTGTTGGGTGAGAGTTCGATGTTAAAGGAAAAACTCTCACAGTCCGGGATGGTTTCAGGGACAACTCTACAATGATACTGTTCTTTATAGATAATTGCCAAACCTCCTCCTCTCCCTTTGGGTCGGTCTAGCCGTCTGATTTGGAAGCCTGGTGGAAGAGCTTCTACAACCGCAGGGTCGGACTCAGATGTTAGCCATGTCTCTGTGAGAAACAATATATCAGGGGTATGTTCCTCTATTAACAATGCCATTTCGGCGCAATGTTTCGACAGTGAACGACAGTTCAGTAGGAATAAGCGATAATCATATGTGAGTTGCGGGTCTGGTTTGATCTTAAGGGGTAGATGACATTTGGGACAGATTAGTGGCAATGGAACGGCATGATAGGTGTGTCGAGTGCACATGCTACTGGAAGGCCTAAGGCTGTAGAGGGTTTCAGCGCTGTAGTATCTGGCCTCTGAAGCTTGGGACGTAAGGGGGGTGGCCCTGGGCCCGGACTCGGCGTGGACGAGCGCAGAGGAGCTTGCCTTATGCGCGCCTTCGGCGCGCAATCGTCACGCCCGCTGCTCTTGTCCGCTGCGCTTCCGGTGCATGCACATCTTTATAGAGAGGGGATGATGAGGGGGCGTGGCCTCGGAGTGGGCGTGTCCTGCTGAGGGCGAGGAGAATGGCGGTTTGCACTTTAGGCGATATCGCCCTTTACAGCACTCGTTTTCGTGAAAGGACAAGTGCCTGCACACACCAGTTGTGTGCCAGGGAGAGGGGTGAGTGAGGATAAAAATAAACAATATTTCAAGTTTTTAAAATTCTGAAGCTTTACAAATACAACACAACTCCCGGCTGTGCCTCAGGAGGAAATGGCTATCTGTGCGCTAGCAAATCAGCGCTCCTTAAATGCTGTTCGAAAGGGGGCGTGGCCTCGGAGTGGGCGTGTCCTGCTGAGGGCGAGGAGAATGGCGGTTTGCACTTTAGGCGATATCGCCCTTTACAACGCTCGTTTTCGTGAGAGGACAAGTGCCTGCACACACCAGTTGTGTGGCAGGGAGAGGGGTGAGTGAGGATAAAAATAAACAATATTTCAAGTTTTTAAAATTCTGAAGCTTTACAAATACAACACAACTCCCGGCTGTGCCTCAGGAGGAAATGGCTATCTATTGTGCCTACTATTGGCAACAAGCTCCTGCTTTCACCCTACATGTAGCAGTATAGGCTGGTGCAGTCCATCCAATACCACGTAGAGCTATATTTGTGAATACTAGTACTATATTTGAAAAGGGGGAAATAGATACGGTGCAGTGCACAGTAAGCGCATGGAAGGAGCTTTGGAAGCGAGCACAAAAGCTCCCCTTATACGCTTCAGCAATGCCACTATTGCACCATTCTGAAATCTCGGTGGCGACTGAGACTGGCGCACTCAAGGTTCTACATGAAGCGGGATTGCGCACGATGGGAGATATCTTTCCAGAAGGGAAATTTATAGATGTTTCAACAATCACAGCCGAGGGGAAAGGCACTGCAATGATGGTGTTCATCTACAGCAGATTGCGCGCAGCTTTATGTACAGTATATCCTCACTTTCCTGAGGAGCCACAAACCCTAGGGGCCTTACAATTAATATGTACGACACAAACAAGAACCAAACTTGTCGCACGTTTATCACCTTCGCGGCTAATTCCCCCGCGGCGCAGGGGGGCGGGGGGCAGTGAGCTGCGCCGCGGTGCTCGTCATGCAGCACAGTGGAGCTGTCTCATGACGAGCTGAGCTCCTCACGACTCCGCCCACTTAATGGAACGCCCTGCATAGGAGGGGAATTCTCCCCACGTGGGCGTTCCGCAGCCGTTATGACAAGCTCAGCTCGTCATGAGCACAGGTCTACTGTGCCTCATGACGAGCTGAGCTTGTCATAAGCGCCAAAGGGGTTAAACCGTGTTTCACAAATAGATGCGGTACCCGCGGGGGAAAGACCAATGGAAAAATGGAATGCTCTTCTCTCAGAGCCGCTAACTGTAGATACTTGGAAAGCATGTTGCAAATTGACAGGGCAGTTGACTGAAAATGGGAATCTTAGAATTAATCACTTTATTTATTTGCATCAAATGTATTATACACCTGCAACGCTTCATAAATATGGGTTAAGAGAGTCTGCAAGCGTTACGCGCCAAGCGCGGATTTCCAACATTTAGCGTGGGCCTGTCCAAAGGTCAATGAGTTCTGGGTGCAAGTTACACACACTCTGACAATAATGATGGGGGAACCAATAGAATACACACTGCAAATGTGTTTACTGGGTAATGTAACCCAGATACAAGTATTTAATCAGAAACTAGTGGCTATAGTGTTACTATTAGCAAAGCAACGAGTCTCCATTCACTGGGGCGGGAGGTCCGCCCCAACCCATAAAAAATGGATGCAGGATATGGTGTATTGTCGAGATCAACTTACCTGCTATGTCGAGGAATTACCTAATGCATCTAGGCCATGTGAAATATGGGGCCTGTTAACTTCCTATCTGCTGAATACACTTGCCGACTAATGACTTACTATGCATTGTAAGAGATATATTATTACTGTCAAAATTCTATCTGTATTCAAATTATGCCAACAGATTTTCATTGTGAGGTACCAATCTGCCCATCTGTGCTTTGTAAATGTGTTTACATGCTGATGAACCTTTTGGTTGTTTGTATTCTGAAAACTCAATAAAAAAAAAAGGTTCTTCCGCCCATTCGTGCTCTGTGGATGCGTGGGGGTTCACCAAGGGCAAGGTTGGCGGATCGGAGGTTCCTCTTGGGTACGTGGAAGGATATTTTATCATTGAGATATTGTGGTCCGGTGTTGTCGAGGCATTTGTAGGCGTGGGTCAGTATCTTGAAACTTACTCTCATCTCAACGGGGAGCCACTGGAGGTTTCGCAGGTGTTGGGTGATGTGTCCGTGTCGAGGGATGCCAAGAACGAGTCTTGCTGCAGTGTTCTGTATGGTCTGAAGTTTGTGGAGCAGAGACTTGTTGATCCCGGTGTAGAGGGCGTTTCCGTAGTCCAGTCTGCTGGTTATGGGTGCGTGGGTGATGGTCTTCCTTGATTCGGCGGGTGATCCATTTGAAGGTCTTTCGGAGGATGCGGAAGGTGTTGAAGAAACTGGAGGCGATAGGGTTGTCTTGTCGGGTCATGGAGAGGGAGGAGTTGAGTACGATGCTAAGGTTTTGGGCGTGGTCTGTGGGAGTGGGAGGCCTGCAGAGGGCCACCAGGTGCTGTCCCATGCAGAGGGAGAGGGTCCGAGGATGAGGACCTCTGTCTTCTCCAAGTTGAGCTTCAGGCAGCTGCTGCTCATCCAGGATGCAACGTCCTTCAATCCTTCCTGAAAGTTGAGTCTGGTGGTGATGGGGTCCTTGGTGACGGAGAAGATGAGATGGGCGTCATCTGCGTAGGTTACTATGCTGAGTTCGTGCTGTCCTCTGAGGGTGATGAGGGGTGCCATATAGATGTTAAGGAGCATTGGGCTGAGCGATGATCCTTGGGGTACTCCGCAGTTGATTTCCGTGGGTTCAGAGAGGAAGGGAGGAAGTCTGATTCTTTGGGTTCTGCCAGTGAGGAAGGAGCAGATCCAGTTGAGAGCGGTTTCCTGTTTGCCAGCGTCGTGGAGTCTGACTGTGACTGTGCCGTGGGAGATGGTGTTGAATGCTGCAGAGAGGTCGAGTAGGATCAGGGCCGCGGTGTGTCCTTGGTCGAGGAGGGTGCGGATGTCGTCTGTGGCAGCAAGTAGAGCGGTCTCGGTGCTGTGGTTGCTGCGGAATCTGGATTAGGAGGGGTCAAGGATGGAGTTTTCTTTGATAAATTCTGTTAGTTGGGTGTAATGTCTTCTCTGTGACTTTGGCTATCCTGGCTGATGACCACTGATATCCAGAAACCGGTCCTAGGATGCTTGATTCCAGTCCAGGGAAGACATGGCTTGGCAGTTCGGGCTGGACTGTTCCCATGATGTACAGGGTCAAGACTAATTTGCATATGGCCATGTCTGAACTGGGGTGGCGAGCAAATAACGATGGATTAAACCCAGATCTGTGACTGGGGTGAATGTTTTGCCAATGTGCAACATTCCGTCCATCGTCTTGTGTGTTTTGCTGTTCACCCTATGTGGGAAGTGTATGCCCAGACGTGAGTCCCGTGCTTACTACGAGACAGGAGTCAAGCTATCCTGGCTGATGACGGCTGATAGCCAGAAACCGGTCCAAGGATGCTTTATTCTGGTCCTGGGAAGACATGGCTTGGCAGTTCGGGCTGGACTGTTCCCATGAGGCACAGGGTCAAGACTGAATTGCATATGGCCATGTCTGAACTGGGGTGGAGTGGTGAGCAAAATAACGATGGATTAAACCCAGATCTGTGACTGGGGGTGAATGTTTTGCCCATGTGCAACATCCCGTCCATCATCTTGTGTGTTTTGCTGTTCACCCTATGTGGGAAGGGTATGCCCAGACGTGGGTCCCATGCTGACTACGCCACAGGAGTCAAGCTATCGTGGCTGATGACGGCTGATAGCCAGAAAACGGTACTAGGATGCTTGATTCAGGTCCAGGGAAGACATGGCTTGGCAGTTCGGGCTGGACTGTTCTCATGAGGCACAGGGTCAAGTCTGATTTGCATATGGCCATGTCTGAACTGGGGTGGCGTGATGAGCAAAATAAGGATGGATTAAACCCAGATTTGTGACCGGGGTGAATGTTTTGCCAATGTGCAACATTCCGTCCACCATATTGTGTGTTTTGCTGTTCCATCATGTGCGAAGGGTATGCCCAGACGTGAGTCCCGTGCTCACTACGCCACAGGAGTCAAGCTATCCTGGCCGATGACCGCTGATAGCCAGAAACAGGTCCTAGGATGCTTGATTCCGGTCCAGGGAAGACATGACTTGGCAGTTTGGGCTGGACTGTTCTCGTGAGGCACAGGGTCAAGAATGATTTGCATATGGCCATGTCTGAACTGGGGTGGCGTGGTGAGCAAAATAACAATGGATTAAACCCAGATCTGTAACTGGGGGTGAATGTTTTGCCAAAGTGCAACATTCGGTCCATCGTCTTGTGTGTTTTACTGTCCACCCTATGTGGGAAGGGTATGCCCAGACGTGGGTCCTGTGCTCACTACGCCACAGGAGTCAAGCTATCCTGGCTGATGATGGCTGATAGCCCAGAAACCGGTACTAGGATGCTTGATTCTGGTCCAGGAAAGACATGGCTTGGCAGTTCGGGCTGGACTGTTCCCATGAGGCACAGGGTCAAGACTGATTTGCATATGGCCATGTCTGAACTGGGGTGGCGTGGTGAGCAAAGTACAGATGGATTAAACCCAGATCTGTGACTGGGGGTGAATGTTTTGCCAATGTGCAACATTCCATCCATTGTCTTGTGTGTTTTGCTGTTCACCCTATGTGGGAAGGGTATGCCCAGACGTGGGTCCCGTGCTCACTACGCCACAGGAGTCAAGCTATCGTGGCTGATGATGGCTGATAGCCAGAAACCGGTACTAGGATGCTTGATTCCAGTCCAGGGAAGACATGGCTTGGCAGTTCAGGCTGGAATGTTCCCTGTGACTGGGGGTGAATGTCTTGCCAATGTGCAACATTCCGTCCATCGTCTTGTGTGTTTTGCACCCTCATCCTTGAACAGATTTAGCCTTAATGCCCAGTGTATCCATCATGCATGCATGGGTCAGCCTCAAATGTCCAGTGCAGCCTCATCCTCGCACAGGTTTAGCCTCAATGGCCAGTCTAGTCTCCATGCATGGACGGGCTAGCCTCAAATGTCCAGTGATTGCTATGACTGTCTTCTCTGCTGAAGCCCCCCAGCAGCGTGGGCATAACTTCTTCTTGACCTCTGCTGGTGTCAGGTAGCGAGGGCTGATTGGTGCACTATGCATGTACAAAAGTGAGCATGCACACTGCTTGGCCCTTCATTATGCGCACAATGAGGCCTATGCAGCCCCCCCAAGGGTGCTTCAGTAGAGTCTGGTGCCCGGAGTGTGACTCCTGCAGCTGGGGAAATCAGACAGAGCGAACTCAAGGGCTCCCAGTGCTGTAAGAGCCCCTGTAGCCCTTGTAGGTAGTAAACTCAGAAATTCTGAAAAAATCCAAGCATTGCACACAGAACACGCATCACAAATGTGCTGAGCCCATTCAGCAGGAGAGTGGTAATGGTGTACTATGTAGCTGTGTTGCATTAGGGAGCCCACTGTCACAAATATATTACTAAAGCATGATGTGCTGGCCACTATCATTAACAAACACCATATTTTACTTCAAATGAGTGCTAAATTTGCACAGACATGCAGTTTAACTGATAAAACTATACAGCACACAAACTATAATTATGGAAACTTGGTTTCAGTGAATATTTGTAATTTGTGCATCAACAAGTAAAGTGTCTTAATTGGTTTTGATCCTATTGAAATATTTGTTTCCATTACACTTTAGAATTAGAGAAACAAATGATCCTTTTTTCCTTTGCTAAATGTTTATTTATTTTGAAATATTTGTCCTGTTCATATATATATAGGTATTTAAAAGTTGTCCTGTGAAAACAAACCTACATCTTACAGCCTTTTCCTTCACACCAGCAATAGTGGCCCATAGTTCACTTTGCAAAATCCTCAATATTTTCAGTAAGTGAAAGAAGAAAAAAAAGTAAACACCAGTTTCCATGTTAAGGGCCAGATGTACAACCAGCAAAATTGCATCTCGCAAATTGCGACTCATTTGCGAGTCGCAATTTGCGAGGTGCCATTTGCCATGTACAACAGTGTGTTTAACATTGTTTGCAATTCCCAATGGGGTCGCAAATTGCGAGGCTCATTAATATTAATGAGCCTCTCGCAATTTGCGAGCCCATTGGGAATGACAGGCCCGTCCATGTATGGTGGCCTGCTGGGCTCAGCAGACCACCATGTCAGGGACTGCTTTTAAATGAAAATGGGATGCATTTATAAAAAAAAGTTGAAACGTTTTTGTTAAATTTTTTAAGGGCAGGTAGAGGTCCTTGGCACAACTGCCTGCCCTTAAAAATGTTTTTAGAGACAGTCACAAAGTGGAAGGGGGCCCTTAGGGACCAAATTGCGACTGCATTACCACCCTCTTAAAGAAGGTGGTAATTTGCGAGAGTTTTGCAACCAGCGATTGTGGTCACAAAACATTCACACATTGATTTGCGGATGCAATCAGGAAGGGAACGCCCCTTCCTAATTGTGAATCGCAATTCCTAAATAGCGAATCGCAAACAAATTGGGACTCGCTATTTAGGAATTGTGCATGGCCCTGGGCCATTTTGCATGTGCAAACAGGTCGCAAACCCGTTTGCACATACAATTTATGGTCGTACATCTGGCCCTAAAAGAATAAGTAGCAATTTGTCAATAGAGTAGACTGACATTTGACCTCTGTCTTTGAATACACAGGAAATGTGTGTTCACATTCCTTAGTCCAGCAAAACTATTGAGGTGCCTTCTCAGGACTTAAGGGCTGCTGTAGTTGGGCCCTCTCACGCCCCCAGGCGCGGTGCACTGCACCTGCTGCACCTCTGGTAGCTATACTCCCTTAAATGATTAAACATCCCTCCTAAACTGATGAAACACATGAACCCTCATATGGTGACAGCAGCAGAGTCAGACAAGAGACTTCCCCAAGGCCCTCTCACCTCCCCCTCCTAGGCACAGGTCGCTTCTGCTTCCCATTATCATAATGAATATTGTAAATATGAAGTGGAATTCATCTCACTCAAAGAAGCAGTTCTGTCCTCGACTGTCAGATCGATAGCTTGCTTATGGTAAATGACAGGACAATTTGTGTAATGAAGCCAACATGAAACTGTAAATGGACTGCCAGGAAGAGCGTCTTTTCTGGCTCCACAAAGCAGTCATTTCTCTGCACCACACGGCAGTAAACCTGGAACTGCTCACACAGGGGGTGCAGAGGCTTTGATTGAGTGAAGCCAATTCAGAGGCAGGACCATTACAAGTACCTGTTTTTATAGCATCTGAAGCCGCAGTCTGACAGATTCGGGAACCTGGGGATATTTAAAGTTCACATTACTCATTCCGGTGGTAGGTTTTTATTTCTTCTGGGATGGATGAAAGGCTGAGTCAGCTAAGCTGGGAAGTGAACCTGCACGTTGGTTTGTTTGGCAGATACATGAACCCACTGAGACACCTTCTACAAGTATTAAAATCACAAGTTAAGATAATGATGACATCATTGAACATGAGGCGACAAACGGAATGACATCACATGGAGGGCTTGGGGGGGTGGATGATTGCAGGGAGGCCCCCTCCCCCGGGGTTGTTTGGGAGGGGCGGGGGGGTGGGGTCGCGAGATCTCGGGCGGGTTTTTGAATTGGGCTCCTTTTTTATAGCCCAAATGTAGCCCAACGCATAAATGTGTTGGGCTACTGCTCCCAGCCACGCTCCCAGACACCAGGTCTTTGGTGACCTGGTGTCTGGGAGCGTTAGTGTAGGAATATTTTCTAGTATAGGTTTTTGTCAGGAAAGTGGTTTGGGAGTGCGTTTTAGTTCACGTTTACTGTAGCGTGACTTTTCTGTGCTCTTTAATGACTTTTCAGTAAGATATGGCCGCTGGTAACATCAGGGTGCTCGAGGCACTTTGCCTCCTGAGAGAGGCGGGGCGAATGGACCTGGTGCTCGGGGACGCGGCCGGAACTCCACGTCCGGTGCGGCAGGCGTCCGCGGGAGTAGCGGCAGCGGTGGCCTCTGGTGGCATCGGTGGAACGGGGCCACCCACGTTCGCAGAAGTCAGCCCAGGCGGAGGATCAGCCCGGCCCATCTGAGGTGAGCCGGGGGGAGCGAAAAGGCGGAAGGTGTGGGGCCAGAGGGAGTGTGGCTGTTTTGTCAGCCGTGGAGGCCTCGGCTGCTTTCCTAGCTGAGCAGCGTGCTGTTTCCGCCCCCGTGCGAGGAGGTCGAAGCACGCAGGGCGGGGCGGCAAGAGACGTTCGGCATCTCTTGCAGCTGATCGGGGCCTATCTGCAATGGCGGAGCGGGAGGGGGGTTTTGAAGCGCTGATCGGCTCCCCTGTCTCTGGACAGCGGGGGGCTGAGGAGGAGCAGCGTGGTGATTTGGAGCCTCCTCGTATTGCGAGGGAAATCGCAGGCACGAGCGGAGTGGGCGGGGGGAGCCCCGAGTTCAGGTGGCATCCCCGCAGTTCACAGAGGAGCATGTAGAGGTGGCTGTTGTAAGGAGAGGGGGGGGGGAGTGGGCCACAGAGGCAAGGGTATTTTCTGGATTGTTGTCTGGTGGGCTAGAGGGGGGAGATAAGGAGGCCGGGCTGGTTTGGGAGGGTGGGGGGAGGGATGTAACTAGCCATCTCCTTTTTATCCTTCTCCTACAGGTAGGGGGAAATCTTTTTCAGTGGGTGGCAGCTCCCCAGGGGAGGGGGAATGGGCGCAGGATGGGGGATCGGGGGGTTACAGCCCCTTGAGGGGGTTCAAGGTCAGGTCACTGGGTTTGCTGAAGGTAATGCGAGGGCTTACGAGTTTTTAGGGTCGGAGCTGAACCCAGCGGTGGTAGTTCAAGCGTGGGAGGGCCTTGATGTTTTCCCGTCCTGGGCGGAGGGAGTGCGGGGCAGGGGAGAGGGAGGGAATGAGGATTCTGTCAGCCCCCTTCAGAGCTCAGTAAGGTTGGGGGGTGAGGGGGACAGGATGGGTTACGAGGTGGCGAGGTTGGCAGCTATAGGGCCTGTTGGGGGGGTGGGGAGGGATTGCCAGTTGGCGGCTGTTTCTGCGCCACATGTGCAGGCAATGTTGGAGTGGAGTGGTGACAAAATGGAGGGGGACTCCTCCCCCCCATTTGCCCCTGGGTAAGTAAGGTTCGGTCGCGGTACGTGGGCCAGGCTGGTGAGGGAGCAGGGTAAGGTATTTTGTGGGGCAAGCAGGAGAGTAGGCCAGTTAGTTTTTTGCAAGGTCCCACCACACCAGTCCAAACTTTCTCTTTTCAGGGTAGGGAGCGTCGTGGGATGACTGACTCGGTAGGGCGAGGTGTGGCCCATTGGTGCTGAGGAGATGGGAGGGTGGAGCCTTGCGCAGCACATACCGTACCGGTGAGGGATCCCGGCGCAGCCAGCTTACGAAGGTCCGGGGTGACGTGGCTGGCCCCAAAGGTTGGAAGAACGAGTTGGTCAACAGGGCCATTGGACAGCAATCTTTAGGACGGTCATCGTAGGGGGGAGTACCGGCGGGTACAGTCGGCTCCCCCACCAAGAGTGATTTCAGGGGCCGATAGGGCTGGTGTAAGCAATGTTGGGTCGGTTAAGGCCCGCAGTGTTGTGGCAGATCCTCTACAGATAGAGGAAGAGATTGTAATGGATTATGATGAGGACAGTCCTGAAGAAGGGAAGTTGAGAGATGATGAGGAGGGGTGGGTGCCTTCTCATTTGTTTTCTAGTGTTTTAAAGGCACCGGCGATGGTGCAGCCCAGGAGGGCAGTGTTGTTGGGACCCAGAAGAGAGCACAGCCCCTTGGTGAGGGCTCCTCGGATGGTGGACCATGTTGAGCAAGTGGCGTGGAGGTCGGCGCCGGGTCGGGCAGCCTTGTTGGAGCCAGGTGAGAAAGTTGTCCCACGGGCCAAACCAAAGATGGTGTCAGTGGGGACAGGGGGTGAATATGTACGGGAGGAGCTGGGTGGTAAGCTCCACAGGGGTAAATATGTCTAAGATCAAGGGGTGGGGACTGGTGATGTGGTGGCTCCGGGCACTAAAGTTGAGAGTGGAATGAATACGGAGCCTGAAGTGCCAGGTAAAGAGCCGTTACGGAGTAGAGTTAAAGTTTAAAAAGCTGCCTTACATGGGTGTGACAAAGCCCCTGGGTGCACATTTGATGTTAGCCACTAAAGAGCGCATCTGGAAAGGGGAATATGTTGACATTTTGAAGCTGCTGCACAGGGAGGTCCGGTCCAAAGAAGGGTCGAATGAGGAAGAGTATGAGCTGGCCAAATGTCCTACGGTGCCGTTGCCAATTAAAAATTGGACGGCGGCATTTTTGATATATGCTAGCTTATATTGTGAAAAACTTCCGGTGTGCTACGTGGCGATTTTTAAATACAAGAACGTCATTCGGAAATTGCAAATCACGAGTAGCGGGTATGCCTGGACCCAATATGATGAAGAGTTCAGGGCCCGTATGGCTTGGGATCCGGAGGCAAAGTGGGGGGAATTGGACTCTGATTTATGGCAGCACACAATGGGGGCACCGGCAAGGGGTAAAACTATATTTACAGCAAGTGGTTTACCTATAGTGTACCGGTCCTTTTAGGGGAAGCCCACCCGGGGAAGGGTGGGGAGTGCAACAGCTACAAAATCGGGGTTCGGAGCATGCTGGGAGTTTAACAAGGGCATGTGCACAAGGGAGTATTGTAAGTTCAGGCACGAGTGCTCTCAGTGTGGAAAGAAACACCCCTAGGTCAAATGCTGGGGGGTCAAGCAGCCAGGAAGTCAGCAGTGGTAACAGACAGGGGCTGGTACAGTGGGGCCATCACAGCAATTCCAGAGTGGTAGGGGAGGTAAAGGCGCTCAGGGGCCTGGGCCCAAGAGCTCATGTGCCAGTTAGACTGGCAGCATTGGCGACAGGTTTGAGGGATTACATGGATTTGGCAGCAAAACGGGTACTGTTTGAGGGCTTTACAGAGGGGTTTCGTTTGGGTTACAAGGGACTTCGGCAAAGGCGGTGGGCTCAAAATTTGAAGTCACAGCTGAGCATAAGTCAGTGGTGCAAGCCAAGTTGGACAAAGAAGTTCGTGAAGGAAGGATGGCAGGTCCTTTTGATGACTGGCTGGTGGATGATTTAATTGTTTCTCCAATCGGGGTGGTTCCCAAAAAGGAAGTTGGTCAGTACAGACTCATACAACACCTATCGTGGCCTGAGGGGTCTTCAGTAAATGATTTTATTGATAAGGAGGCAGCCTCGGTGTCATGGCTATGTCACTAGTTGTGACCGAGGGCGCAACTGCAGAGATGGCGAAATGCGACATACAATCTGCATTTCGTTTGCTTCCCGTACATCCGGATGATTGGAGTCTTTTAGGAATCCATTTTGAAGGACAATGGTACATGGACAAGGCATTATCAATGGGTTGTTCAATGTCTTGTGCTCTATTTGAGTGTTTTAGCACTTTTTTGCAGTGGTATTTCGCACAACACACTGGTCATGGGCTGGTAATACACTACCTGGATAACTTCTTTTTTGTTGGTTCCCCAGGCTCCACGGAGTACCAGGTAGAGCTGGACACGTTCCATGAGCTCATGAGGGAGCTGGGTGTCCCCTTGGCACCGGAAAAAACAATGGGCCCATGTCCGACCATGTCATAATTAGGCATTGAAATTGATTCAATGGGTATGCAGGCACGGCTGCCAGTTGACAAGAAAGTGAGAATGTTGGAAGTGTTGGAGGAAATGCTTGCCAAACATAAGGTAACGGTGAAGGACATCCAGGTTTTGTTGGGCCATCTCAATTTCGCCTGCAGGGTGGTCAAGGCAGTGAGGACTTGTTGCAGGAGACTGGGTAGGGCATTGTCAGGACATCATCTGCCTCATCACCATATCCATTTGTCGGCTGGGGTGAAGGAGGATCTGCGTATGTGGAAAACATTTCTGCATTCCTTTAATGGGATACCATTGGTCAGAGAGGAGGATTTTCAGTGGGATGTCCAGATTTTTTCAGATGCAGCAGGCAGTGATGGTTTTGGTTTATTCTGGCAGGGTAGGTGGTGTGCGGAGCAGTGGCCTGAACAGTGGAAGGATGGCGGGAGCTCTTCCCGATTCTAGTGGCATTGACGCTGTAGGGTGAGGAACTGGCACATAAGAAGGTGTTGTTCAGGATTGACAATATGGCAGTAGTGGAAATCAATGAAATGAATAAGTAGAAAAAATCAGCAATAGGCAATCCGCTCGGGATGAGCAGGTTTCGAAGTTGCTGCGGGTGTTTGTTCTTGGCTGCCTTAGATATGATATTGCGTTCAGGGCGCTTCATATCCCTGGTGTTGACAATGACATTGCGGATACTTTGTCTTGTTCGCAATGGGAGAGATTCCATGGGCTGGCCAAGGAGGCGGACAGGACACCAACCCCAATGTAGGTATGTGGTATGTAGGCAACGTAGGGTCATACAGTTGGTGGTAGGTTAATTGTCAGCTTCTACTCATGCAGCTTATGCTCTGGCCTGGAAGGAATTCATGGCATTGGGGGCCTGTCGGTGGGAGGAGGCATGGAGGTGGTCAGAGGATGTGATACAGTTTTTCCTAGTCCTCATTGAGAAGGGTTTGTCCAAGGTTACCATCACAGGGAAATTGGCAGGTATTTCTTTTATGGGGCAACTGCTGTGGGGTTACTCTCCTTCTGCGGGGGAAGTAGGGAGGAGGATGTTGGAAGGTTGGGCTGGGAGTGGGGCAGGGAGCATTTAACACGCAGGTCGTTATCTTGGCAGAATTTAGCGTGTTTGTTGGCAGTGTTACCTGTTGTTTGTAGGGACGGTTTTAAGGCATGTTTGTTTTCTATCCTCATGGTTTGGATGTTTTTTTGAGCTTTTAGAGTCTCTGAGCTTTTAGGTTCCAGGTTAAAATTAGGTATCACTTGGCAAGAGGTTTTCTTTTCGGAGAAGGGGATCCATATTTGGTTGTCCAGTGCAAAAACAGACGGGAGAAGTGGTGGAAAGGGAGTATGGCTGGAAGTGGCCTCCCCGGTGTCCACATGCCCTTTATACTGGGCCAGGCGTTGGAGGACCCTGTCCGGGGGGGGAGGCAGTGTAAGGGTTTTTCGACATGCTGATGGGGGTAGGGTGACGGACTATCAACTGCGCATGGTGCTGCGTAAAGCCTCTGAGCAAATTGGTCTGGATGGGTCTCAGTTTGGGACACATTCTTTTAGAATCGGGACAGCAACAGAGGCTTGCAATCGAGGCTGATCTAGGGGGGAGATTATGATGCCCGGGCGCTGGTCATCCAACTGCTTCCAACGCTATGTGTGGAGTGATGCGGAGGAAGCGCTTGTGTCATCCTCTTTTACATGAATCTCATATTGTTTTTCTTGTTGCCGGTTCTGTAGCGGGTCCTCGCTCCCCGGAATTGACCATATGGATAGTGGGGCACTCCTTCGTAAAATGGGCTCAAGTCCAGGCTGACAGCTCCTATTTCAGAAAAATGTTGGGTTTTAATGAGCATTTGTTTAAAATTGTTTGGAAAGGGAAGGGAGGGATGTTATGAAAGGAGCTGGTCCCTGCTTTGAATAAGTGGTTGATCGGAGGCCGGTGTCCGGATGTTTTGTTAATTCATTTGGGGGAGAATGACCTTTGTGGGGGGAAAGGTGTGGTTTTGTTGAGGGCCATGAAAAGGGATTTGGCACTCTTGCGGGAACAGTGGTCTGGTTGCCATGTGTTGTGGACAGAACTGGTGCCGTGCAGGATTTAGAGGGACGCCCGGAATCCCAGGGTGATTGATAGGGCGCAGAAAAAGGTCAACCTTGAAATTTCTAGGTTTTGCAGAAATCTAGGTTTTGGGAGAGTGTGCCATAGAGATATTCAGTTTGAGTCAGTAGAATTTTTCAGGGGAGATGGGGTTCACTTATCCAGGTTGGGTGTGGACCTTTATTTGTTGGAGGTTAGAGAAGTGCTATCCAGGTGTAATGTACAGGAGCGTGCGAGGGAGGCATAAATGAATTGTTCTGTTTGGGGGGCAGAAAGGAAGGTGTAGTCTCCCCCCGGCTTTCTGGGTGGTGGAGATTAGTGGAAGTTTGCCAGGGTTGGCAGAGTTTTGGTTGTTTAGTTTAAAGTTGGGTCATCGACAGGGATTGTTTAGGCAAGTTGATGGTTGGGGTACTCACAGAGGTTGGGTGATCGTAAGTAGTGAAGGGGCAGGCAGGGGAGTTTTGTGTAATAGATGTTTTAGATTTATAGGCTTATATGTTTATGCATTGTATTATAGGGTTGTCATTTTTGTAATGTTGTAATGTTTAGGTGGAGGTGGGTTCAAACAAATGTTAGGGGTGGGGGAGGGGGGTTGGGGGTAGGTAAGTGTTTTATTTAGTGAGGTTTAGTTTTGTAAGGCACTGGCCGAGGAGTTTTTAATTGTTATGTGCACCTGTTCCAATAAAGTGGCCTTTTTCACACAAAAACTGGTTGTGGTCTTCTCCCCTCCACCCCTCCCTCCCAAGGTATGGAGTACAAGACCGTTTGCCTATGAAACACACTGCGAGTTATAGGACTGTGTGGGTGTTGACCCAGACGGCATCATGGGAAACAAACACTGGCAAAGCTGATAGGTTTTATCTTTTGGGACTATGTGAGTTGACAATCTCTTTTGAGGACGCTGTACATCATCGCCAAGATGCTATAGAGCATGTCCCCCCAAAAACCTCAAAAAACAACAAAGAAGATAATTATGCGGCCACAGTGGCTGCATCATTTTGTGAGTAGATGCATGCATGATGGCGTGTACGAAGTAGCTGCATCATTTTGTGGGTACACACATGTGTGATGGCGCGTGCGCAGTGACTGCATCATTTCATGGGTACACGCACCCTCGATGGTGCGTGCGCAGTGGCTGCATCATTTTGTAGATACACGCATGTGCAATAGCAGGTGCACCTGCAAACGGATGCAGGTGCCTTTGTTTTGAATTACAGATTGAAAATGGGTAAAAATAATAATTAAAAAGAAAAATTAAAAAAGAAAGTTGCGGTGAGGGGCAACAGAGGGAGAAGTAGAAGGGAGGGTAAGGATGGAGAAGTGGTGTATTAGGGAAAGATACAGGTTCATTGAAGGAAGAAGCACACGAGCAAGAAAATACCATGGATGGCAGTGGAGGGACGGGGTGTGGTGACGGAGAAACTTGCAACACAATGGAAAACACAACAAGATGATGGACGGAATGCTGACACTTTTCAACCACTCACCGTCAGTCTAAAGACCTGGGTTTAATCGATGGTTCTTTTGCTCTTTTGCTGGCTGGTGTGAGACAACACAGTTGTTTGTGCTACTGTCACACTCATGTTGCCTGCGGATTCCTCTATAGACCTTCTACTAGGAACATTACATGACTTTGAGACTTTGAACTATTTACCACTGACTTGGGAATGCAATGGAGAATAGAATGTATACATTGCACTGTGGGAAAGAGACCATATTGGATTAGAAGAAGGAAGTGATGAAAGTTAAATGTATTGTGGTACCAAGTATTTTGAGCACACCTGCTCCAACAGTACCTAGTAGATAATAATTTGCAGAGTAATGGGGGAATTACATGTTGTCATCTAAAACTGCAGAATAGATACACCTCCCTGGAAGTTCCATACCAATGTTACAGATCACAACATTTAAAAATAGCATTAGGAAAGGGTCGGGAAAGTCCACAACACAAATATAGCTAAGAAATTACTAGGTTTCATAGGACACAAATTCCAAAGAATACAATATAAAGGGAAACAAACAAACAAATAGAAGAGTTCTCCCAGTATAATTTTAGATCCAGAGGCGGGAGAGGAAAAACCAAAACTGGGGGGGGGTTACCTCTGATTAGACCTATATTACTTTTTCAATGATATTCTTCACAAACTTTTTAGAGAAGGATGCTATAAGTAAGAAAAAGTTCATGCAATTTATTCAAAACATTATTTTATTATTTTTCTTTTTTACCTTATGGTTTATCTATTTGTACATACGTGCAAATTACTTTGTTGACATACAAAAATAATTTCAAATAGCAAATTAACTGAATGCATTTAAACAACACATGGTACAATTGTAGCAAAAGAACCCCAAACAGTTCATCTTATCCTGTTATCATTCATTCCATCATACATACCACTACACTCACTACCCATTCTAAAAAGACAGTTATGGACATAATAACAGAACCTCACATGAAACTAACAGCAAAGTATTCTAGATAGACCTCTATAGATACTGAGAGAGAAGTCCTAAAAGTTCATCACATTTTAGTCTATACATTATTTATAAAAAATCCTTCTTTCTCTGTATATATATAACAGATTCATAGTGCATCTAAGGGTCTTGGATGTGTACGGCCTACGTACGTTTCGGTGACTATTGATATTTAAATCACCTTCTTCAGGGCCAGATACGGGGGTTCTTCAATTTCTATATTTAATAATAGCAATGGGTCCAAAGTCCCCTGCTCTGTGGGCTTGAATGAGGACTCCGTTTATCCATATAACAGCTGCATCTGTTAATTGATATCTCCTGTCTTTATCTTTATTTCTAGGAGTTATGTGAAGGCCAGTTTTGCGCAGAATTCACAGCAAAATGCTTCTCAATATAATGCTTCTGGTGATGAAGCTACCTGGAAGTTATTTTTGTGCTGTCAAAAAGGGCAGGGTAAAAGTTTTCCTTCCTGTCCCGGTTTTGAGGGTAAACGATAGTAACAATTCACAGCACCATCATTTTTATGTGAGTTGCACTCGTCTGCCGGGAATCCTCTAAAATGCGTACCGCTACAATATAAAGGGAGCATATTGCGAAAGAGCACAAAGGATAGAGGTGCACTGCAGTGGCAGTGGCAGTAGTTCCCAGAGGTTCGCAAGGTTCAGAGTAGTGGGTTAAACTGAGATCAGGACAATACCACTGACTAGACACAATAGAACTGTACTAGTTGCAACACCATGGTTGCTACGGAGATATCTTTAGGTACAGAAACGTGATGGGGAGGGGCTGCGAGTACGATGTAGTGATTTGATATCAGATGGGGTAATGTGAATGCTGCCTTTATAATTTGACACCAAATATCTACTTTAAAGGCCTGTAGAACGTTGACATAAAAAAATTAATTAAATGTTTCTGAAGCTGCTGAAAGTAAAGATGCTTTTGCAATGCAAGGCTTGCTCAAGAACCATATTCAGACAGTACATGATGCTAGCTTAGCCACAACCGCTTGGGCACACCATAGGTGGAAGTGGCACAGTCTACGTGCACTTTACTGAAACAGATGGCAATACTTCAATACCATATGTGATTCAAGTGTTACACATTAGGTCTGAGCACTATAGTCGGTGCACTAGTTCACAATGCTAGAGAGGATGACTCTGGTGTATGAAGGATCTCCACCTTGAAAGAATCAGCCCAATACTAAAATGCAAATCCAAGCCTAAATCCTCGCTCGCTAACGTTTATTCAGAATAATTCTCTGTGAACAAGGTACCTGAACACTCTCAATGAAACCACATCAATTCCAATCTCTTGGCAACAAGATTCCAGCTGCTGCAACAAAGTATCCTGATTGCATAGCAAGGAATGCTCTGAACCATAAGAAATGTTTACTCAATAGACTTAAGATGGCTGTCACCTTTGCAAGTCTTTAGAAAGTCCTGTGGTGTTCTATGTGACGTAGATTATCTTGATTCCACATGCATGTTTTGTGCAGTGTAGATGTTGTAGCTATGAAGCCTCACACCAGCCAGCCCCTACACTCAGGGGCACCACCACTGCAGCAGAAGACTTGAGCACCAATGGCATTTGGAGGAGCCTGTCTCCATGCCTTCTTGGCATAAATAAGTGAGTGTGGGTCACGTATCATGATACTTGCTTTATCTAACCTTAACCATACACCTGAAATGCACACTAACCCTATGTTAACACTAAAAATAATTTTATTTTAAAAGAAAGGCTTACCTAAACACATGCAATTTTGTTGGGCAAGCCCTGACTTTTATCCTTGGCATAACTGTGACCTTTACCCCAATCCTTAATTTACTATGATTAAATAATTTGAAAAACAATAAAATAGTAGTCAACATTTTGATATTTTGTAATCCATCGTATAAACCTGGTTTAT
This sequence comes from Lissotriton helveticus, assembly GCF_964261635.1. Lineage (NCBI taxonomy): Eukaryota > Metazoa > Chordata > Amphibia > Caudata > Salamandridae > Lissotriton > Lissotriton helveticus. The sequence goes on along the minus strand of NC_136072.1, from coordinate 1,177,620,176 downwards.
TTGCTCTTTGAGCCAAAGTCCAAATGTATAGATTGCATTGATGACTGTCACAAATGCTATAGAGGACAAAGGAATGGGGCTGATGTAGAAGTACAAGATTCAAAGTAAAGGTACACTACTATATGCAGTTGAATAACAGCAGGTTGTGCTGCAACGAACAGGAAACACTATTGTGAGAGCCAGAGGTAGATGTCTTAAGATAAGAAACAAGAAAAGGAGTGCAGCACCCAGAAATGAGAATCTTAACTCAAAAAGAGAATAAAACCTACTGGAGTTTAGTGGAGTGGAAGCGCTGCATCAATCAACAACTTATGGTGCTTCCACCCTATTAAGAAATGGGGGAACCTGTCAGGAATTGTCTACTCAAAGTTTGTCTCACTCATCCACCAACAAGCAATTCCCATAAAAGGAGAATGCGTGGCAGCGTCCACTTCCCCCAAATAGTCTGTAGGTGTAAAAGAGATCATGGTGCCCTAAAAGATGGCACAAGATGCTTTTATCAAAGTACTAACCAGTAGCGTTGCTCTGTTGACCAGCATAATATTCACACCAATAAAAGGACATTGTTGAAGTAATTGGGGTGCAAAAGTATTTTGGTTTAAGTGTAAACAATAAATAAGAACATTGTACCTAAGAAACATTGGGGCATATTAGCAACAACTTACGATTTTTTTTATTGCCTCCTATCGCTGGATTTTGACGCGGAGATAACGCAGTATTACCAACGTTTTTCTCCACGGCGATAAAAAATCCAGCGACAGCGCCAAATCCCATCTTTAACTGGAGATTTCCAGCAATAAAAATCCTATCGCTAAGGAAAATCTTGCTAATAGGCAGGTGGATACTTAGCCGTAGAATCCACCTCCCATTGACTATCATGGCTACGTCAGGTTTTTACCAGGTGTCAAATCCTGGCACTAATTGCGGTTAGCGCACGTGTTTTTATCGCGTCGCGGGTATTGCTAATAGGCGATAGCTGTGTTAACGACTGCTTTCAGTCGCTACCTGTTTGGGTACGCCCACTTTGCATGTCATTAGCGATAAATATCGCTGACATGCGAAGCGGGCCCCAAACCAGTCACTATCGCCTGGAAGCTGTCGCTAACTGCTGTTAGCAACAGCTTGGTAATTGGGTGATAAAATAAATCGCCGCTTTATCGGCAAAAAGCGCTGCTAAAGCGGTGATAACGCCCTTGCTGATATGCCCCACTGTTTCCTAAAGAACATTGGGGCATATTAGCAAGGGCAATATTGCCGCTTTAGCTGGACTTTTTCCCGCTAAAGTGGCGATATTTTTATCGCCCTATCAGCAAGCTGTCGCTAACAGCAGTTAGCGACAACTTTTAGGCGACAGCGACCGGTTTGGGGCCCGCTTTCCATGTCAGCGATATTTATGGCTAATGACATGCAAAGTGGGCGTACCCAAACTGTTAGCGACTGAAACCAGTCGCTAACACAGCTATTGCCTATTAGCAGTGCAGGCTTAGCGATAAAAAAAGTCACGCTATTATCGTTAGAATCTAACGCCTGCTAATAGGATGACTTACCTGTATATTCAATAGAAGGTGGATTTTCAGGTTAAGCCCCATTGGCGTTAATGCGTGAATATCGCAGGATTTCCAGCTATATTCACACATTTCGCCGCTATCACTGGATATTTTAGCACAATGGAGAAAAACGTTGCTAATAGCATGTTTTCTCCGCTAACATATCCAACGATAGGCAGCGATAAAAAAAACAACATGCTAAGTGCGTTTTGCGATAAATTTCGCATGTCCTTGCTAATATGCCCCATTAAGTAGTAAAGTTATTGTGCTGTTCTTGAAACAGTGCTATCATGTTACGCTGTTTTAAGGTCCAGTGTGGGCAGGGACATCTTGAAAATCCAGCGGTATAAGGGTGAACCCCTCCTTGTGCCCGCTGCTTATGATTTAAGTGGTGAGGCTAGCGGTGGGAGGTTGCGTTTGTCCTCAGCAGAAGCAAGCCTTTTGGAGAAAATCCAGGTTCTTTCGAATCCACTTCCGGGAGAAAAAGAGGTTATAGAAACTTTGAGTTCCTGTAAGTCACAGTAGATAACATCTTTCTAAATCTGTTGATGAAACATAATATCAGTGTTTTATGGAGATCACTCATAAGACAAATGATGATTACAAAAAGTAAGCAGAAGAAATATTGTGGCATGATTGAAACGTTATAGGTGATCCATAATTTCAATGACATCACAATCTGAAGAAAATGTTTGATTTATTTAATGAACTCTGAGGTTAATATATTCACTAAGAGCAAAAGAGACATTTGGCATTCATTGATAATTGTTATTGTAATGTAAGAGATCGCATTTAATGCATACATCTGTAAGAAAATTTAATTCGCTCAAAGACAGTTATTAAAGCATAAAAATACCCTTGAAAGACTTTATTTTACCGTTATAGGTACTCATCATTTCATGTGCATTGCTTCGATAAATAAAAATTGCTTTAATTTTTACAGAATCACTGACTATGGTCATGTCTCATCCCAGGTCTCCTTCCCTGCAGTCAGTGCCTTCCTTAAATTCACTCTCCTCATCTGGCCAGTCTGAACTTCTGGTAATAATATTGACAGAGTCGGTACTGCTGGAATGGCATTTTGAGGGTCCTACTCCCAAGGAATCTGGATCCTGGCAGAATAATAAGCACCCAACTACCTCTTGAGCAGTGCCACCATGATGTCTTCCGTCAACGACCTATGAAGACCCATGTAAATGCAGAGAGATTTATCAGTTAACCAATCAGAGATAGCAGTGGTAGCCAGCCATATTATGATAGAGATCACAGGTCACCCGACCAATATTTTCACCACTTCGGTCTCGGGGCCTATATACTTTAATTCACCATCTACATTGATCAGATGACCTTACAATCTACTACCAATAATTGTGAGTCCTTTTCTACTATTTCCAGAGTACCCGACTTACCATCCACCGATACGGGTACCTATGACCACGATGGGTCAGGGAGCTAGCTGTAAAAGGAAAGGCAGGGAAAAATACAAACCCAACATATAAACTTTGCTTTTCATAAAATGACCACGGACAACTGGAAAGTTTCAAAACTTTATCTAGAATTTGTTTTCGCAGATCATTAGGCTTACAGTTTAAAAAGACAGTCAAAGCATATTCTCTTAAAGAAAATAGTGTAAGGGTAATTATTTAGTTTATCTCAAAATAGCAAGACAGGGAACCCCCTAAGTGGAGCAAATTGGTAACGCAAGTATAAAATATTTATAAAACGAGCAAACTTATGCAAAGGTAAAATTAAGCTATTAGGTATACTTCATGAACATAAATGTAAACTATTGGAATCCTAAACAAACCTACATTAAGGGCAAAGTGGAACACGCTATAAATCAGAGTTTATTTTAGTCAGTTATTATGAGAGAAATTCAGAGACCATATCAGGAAATTTGCAACTGCAATGAAGAAAATGATTGCTAAAAGGTAGGGTAACATAGGAACACGCTAGGAAATTAAATGCAAATGACTTTTACGATATGCAATAGTGGAGAAAAAGCATGGAAAAAATATCATATGCAAAGGTGTGTCTTTATTGAAGCAAAGACAGAAAAATAGGAAGGCGCAGTTTTCTTTAGGAGTTTCAGAGCGATATTTACCTAGACTGGTGTGAAAACCAACCCTGGCCACGGGTCAGTTAAGGACAGGAAAACCCTCAAGGAAGAATAACCCTCAATGGGACAGCAGGTGCAGAATGGACACCCCAGGACAGGACAGGAAAACCAGATTAGGATCAGGACAGGACCACCAGGACACGACCAGCACCCGCAGTTTGGAAGCAACGCCAGCGCTCCACCCTCTCTGCAGCTATCAGTCAGGACCCCGATTGGGTCAGCGAATTCCCCAGCAAAAGTGCTCCACTAACACTTAAGGTTCAGTAAAACCTCCAGAGTCTATGGTGAAATTTCGGACAGAGTGCTCCGCAGCACCTCTGTATCAAGTCACCTATTGAGTGCGTTTTGTCAGTGACAGGTCAGCTATTCGGACAAGTCGGACAATTTCCCTAGGTGAACCTAGGCTAGATATACTGTTTTGGGACAGTGTACCACCCCCAAATGTTGCAAAGTGTCAGAATCCCCAATTTCGATTGGTCCTTAGGTAGGATGGGTTAACACACCAATCAGAACAGACTTTTCTGAGGCCCTATTTACATGTTTGGGTACCGCCTAGCAAGATTGGGGTTCCCATGAGAGAATACGCAGAATACAATAGAAAAGAATACATTGTATTATTTGCAGAACATTTTAACTCCATCTCGCTGGGGCAGAGGTGGCTTTCACATGAGCATCTTGACTGTGGCTGCCAGCTGGCTGAGTTCCACTGTCCAAGGTTACTTCTTCCCGGGCTGCCTGAGCATGCGCGGAAGGGACCTTCAGGATGGCTCTTAGTACATTCAGACCCACATTTCCCGCGATACATGAAAAGTAAGCAAAAACAAATTAAAACATAGAATATAGATGAATGTATTACATATTATAATTTCGTACTTCAGTTTTATCATTATAAAAATATTCTATGCAATTAAGGGTAAGTGCAACAGATAAAATCACAAGAGCAGCGGTGCAAGCTTAACCTCGTTATTAGAAAGCGCGGCCATTTTATGGCTATTACGCATGCGCACCCTTTCCCTCCAAATGTGACTGCGTCATGTCACGTGATTATGTCTGACGCATGCGCAGAATCAAAATTCGAGCAGCGTCTATGTTTAAAGACAAGTATTATTCGTATTAGTAAAACACATAGGCAAGCTTCTCTAATATACATGTATATAAAATAAAAGAGATTAGTAACACGTACAATTTGTTTATGGGGTTACAACAGATTCGAGGTTCATGACTCGAGCAAGTCGCGATGCGAAACCTTGCTCTATCAATCCCCTCTTTGATGATATTTACTATCATCACAAACTAATGGAACCAGATGCCAACTTCTTTTAATCACACTTTGTACATCTCAATCTCTTCCAATATGCGATTCAGTTTCTCTTTCTCGTTTTTGGTAGGGTGAGAATTTTTCACCCTTTCGTAAATCTGATTATTCATCTCTTTCAATTCAAGCTCATCCGCACTCCGTTTCACTCCTCTCGCATTCACTTGATACTTCTTTGTGTGTTTGCGACATTTGCAACAGACGAATATGAGAAATAAGATAAATCCTATTACTCCAATTGGCATCAGTACCTTAAACAATAAGCTCTTACCTAAGCTAGCAAACCAATGACCTACATTGGAGAGACCATCAACCAGTCTCTTCCAGGCACTGTCAACCTCGAGTGGCTTAAGTTCCTTTTCCAAATTAGTAATGTTTTTCACATATCTTTTGAGCTGCACACTTTTGTCCGGAATATAAGTGCAACAATGTTGAGCCTTCAACATCTGGCAGACTCCGCCCTCTTTTGCTAATAAGGTGACAAGAGCAAGTCTGTTCTGCAAAACCATTGATCTGATCGCAACCATTTCGGTATTGACCAAAAGGAATCCATGAGCTGTGTCAGTAGACAGCACATCCACTATCGTAGATAATTTGCAAATTCTGTGTGTGTTTAGAACCACTCCCACTCCAGGTATCAGTGCACTAAAAATACTACCCATTATTTCACCTACGCTTTCTCTTTTACTACGCACTAAGTCATTAGTGTTTTCATTGCTTCCAGAAATTTCATTCACATGGTATATTTTCGGGAAGACAATGCCAAAGTAGCAGCTTCCATACCAGTGATCCGGCAATTTGAAATACGCCTTGTCTCCACATATATAATAAATTCCAGGAAACACAGGCTCTGACCCATTTTTGAATCCCCAACCTCCAATTACCTTGTAATTGTGTTCACATTGACTGGAACCAATGAAAATGTTATTATAATAACTAGTCTTCTCGCGGTGAAGACAGAGTTTCCCTTTCTTCTCGAAATCCAGCAACAAAGCAGGTCCAGCCCCGCCATTTGAGGTGCTTTCCATGTTCTCAGCCCATTTAGGAATTTTCTGTCTCTTGTCATTTGCCTTTCTTTGGAAACTCTCCCTTCTTTTCTCTGCCATATTTAAAAACACTTTTTCTTGTTCATGTAATGAACAGGTCAAGTTATCTCTGTGTGCTTCATTTAAGTCTATAGTACCTATAGTCAAAAAATATTCTCCCATATAACGTGTAACGTCACTTTTGGTATGTACAGGATTCAGATTCCCACATATAGGAAGTTCAGAAAAGATCACGTCGTTGTTAGAGTAATAGTACTGTAACGGTCCTCTTTTGTAAAATAAGCTTGCTAAAATGCTACAGGAAATTCCATAGGTCAGGGGCAGGTGATGGTAAGTCACGCCTTCAGCTACAGAAGTAGGTAGCTTCATGCAGACATAGCAGTCTTCTATCTCCATAGTTTCTACATAGTGTACTAGCAAGTTTGCAAAAACATTTAACTGAGTCTTGTTCTTAACCCCGTGGTAATGAAGTCCTTCCTCATCTGATGCTTCTAAGTCTCGTTTCGTTTGTCTGAGTGCCTTTTCACGTCTTTCTATACTTCGTGTTGTCAGCTCTTCAGTGTCGATTATCTGTGTAGGGTCAACATTAGTATTTTTGCTTACCATAAAAGGAATGAAAACTGTTAATCCTATCCAAACTAATATAACTATAACTATACTACATGTACATGCTTTGCAGCATGTTTTGCAACAACTGCGACTAGGCCTTCCATTCACTCTTGAATCAGACATTTTGGCTCAGAAGAAGTTTTACAACCCCTCTTTGTAACTTTACACAGGTAGCTTACTCTGTGCAATTTCAGGTGAGCTCATCTTCTTCAGCAGACAAATCAGCAATCAGTTCTTCGTCACTCTCATCAGAGATGTCAAGATCCTCAAAATTTTCTAAAATCAGATATGTCCATTCAGGATCTTGCTATTTTTCGTTCAGTCTTTTTATTCGATCACTCCTTCTTTTGGAGCTTTCGCCAATTTGCTCTGCAATCCGTGGACTCCTCCTTTTGTCTGCAAGTTTCTCTTCTACTGTTTTTATTCTCAATCTCAGTCTCTTTATATACCTTGGCTCAATATTCTTCTTTTTCTTGAGTCTTTTGGCTGGCACTGTTATTTGGCTTTCTTCTAATGTTCTTTTGTTTTCATTTGTTTGTGGCACTTCCTCTGTCTCTTCCCTTCCTGTCTGACTAGTCCCAGGTCTTGTATCTATTTCTTCTGCCTGGTTGCTAAGCTGGCCTGGTTCAGGTGAATTTTGATTTTGGCTTTCAAATGTCTCTGTTTCTGTGTCCTGAACACGCTCTTCTAATTCTATCTGATCCTGTTCAAGCACTTCGATCTCTTGATTTTCTTCTGCTCGAACTTTCACACTAGTTCTAGTCTGTCCCTTTTCGATTTCCGGAGTCAGTGGAGGAGTGTCAATCACTTGCTCTGTCCCTGTCTGACCTTCCTCTTCGTCCTCAGATTTGATGTGAATCTCAATGATCTGAGGGTCTTCGCCTGTGCCTGACTCGACCTCTCTATTCCACTCTCTATCTTCACAAATTCGCTCTCTTGTTCTGATTGGGTCTTCGATGAGATCAATTAATGGTATCCAATCATCTTGGCTGGTGCTCGGTTGCTCGTCATCAGCTACTTCCGGACCAACGTCTACTGGACCCTCAGTTGGACTGGTACTCGGCTGTGCGTCATCAGCTACTTCAAGACCAACATCTGCAGACCCCTCAGTTGGACAACCTTCAGCCCCAGGCTCCTCGTCTGGTATCACCTTCTGGGTATGGCTGGCATGGATCCACTTGGGAATGCCTGCACACTTCACCGCTGTCGTGGTCACCAGTATTACTTGGCGCTTTTGCCCCCACCTCGGTTCAAGGCAACTCAAACGAGTGTGTTTCTTTATTTTAACCCAGTCACCAGGAACCAATTTGTGAACTGGAGTTGTCGGGTTGGCGACGGCGTCTGCCCCAAACTGGCGAGAGATAGAACGCACTTGGTCACCCAGTTGCTTGCAGTACTCAAGTACCAAATCATCAGAAATGCTTAACAGTTTGTCTCCTGGTGCCCATGCTTGTCTCATCACTCTTCCCATCAAGATCTCATGGGGACTCAAGCCTGTTTTTTGGTCTGGAATACTTCTGAGTCCCATTAGAACAAGGGGTAAGGCATTTACCCAGGTCATGCCAGTAGAGTCACACATCTTTGCTAATCTATTTTTGATCGTGCCATTTATTTGCTCTACTACTCCAGAAGCCTCTGGACGATGTGCACAGTGCAGCTTTTGTGTGATCCCAAATGCTTTGCAGAGTTGAGCCAATATTTCATTCTGAAAATGTCCGCCTCTATCTGATTCAATAATGACTGGAACCCCGAACCTAGGTATCAATTCTTTTAATAGTAGTTTGGCTACTGTTATAGCATCATTCTGTGGGGCAGGGTAAGCTTCCACCCATTTTGAAAATAGGCAGACAATGACAAGGACATATCTTTTTCCCTCACAACGAGGCATGGTGATGAAGTCAAGCTGTATTCTCACAAAGGGACCCCCTGATTTCCCAATCTTTCCAAGTTCAACTAGCGTCTTCTTGCCAGCGTTGAACTGCTGACATGTCAAGCACCTCTGACAAAGGGATTCTGCTACTTTCCTGAACTTCTTGTTGTACCAGGTCTGTTGAAACACCAGAATCATGGCATCCCTACCAATGTGTGATCCTTCATGTATTAATCTGGCCATAGGTGCTAGCAGGTGTCTAGGTAACAAAGGCATACCATCTGGGCCCACGATGACACCATCCTCACGTCTTGGTCGACAACCAAGTTCCTTCCACTTCTCTTTCTCTTCCCAGGGCACAGCATGCTGCCATTCTCTCACTTCATCCGAGGTAGGCACTTCCTCAAACACCATAAGTTGGCAGCTGTTTCCAATCCCTCCCAGTCTGATATTTATTGACATGCGTTCCATAGCACATTGTTTTACCACTCGATCAGCAAAATCATTTCCCAAAGATACAGGGTCAAGGCCTTTTTTATGAGCAACACATTTGACCACTGCCAATTCTTTTGGTAATTGGATTGCCTCTAAAAGGTCTTGTACAACTTTCCCGTTTCGAATGGGGGTACCTGATGAAGTCAGGAATTCTCTCTGTAGCCATAACTGGCCAAAATCATGCACAACCCCATAACAGTACTGGCTATCAGTATACACTGTTATTTTTTTGTCTTTCCCCAATTTACAAGCTCTTATTAGAGCAATCAACTCGGCTACTTGTGCAGATTTTACTCCAAATAAACAGGATGCTTCTTCAATTTTGTTTAACGTGACCACAGCGTAGGCAGCACTTAGGCCTACATGTTCGTGTCTCATGCAGGTACCATCCACAAACCATTCTTCATCATGTTTAGGCAAAGGTGTTTCTTTAATGTCTGGGCGGGGTTTAGTACTGAATTCTGTCAGATCAATGCAGTCATGCTCATCCTCTCCCTTATTTTCCATTATCATTGAGTCAGGGAGTAGGGTTGCTGGGTTCAGAATATTACACCGAGTAATGACAATGTTTGCAGCACCCATGAGAATTCTCTCATATTTATTCAGCCGACTAGGGGTGAGATACTGAGTTTTTGTGCGGGTCAATAAAATTACAACTGCATGTGGAACATACACAGTTACAGGATGTCCCATGACAATGGACTCACTCTGTTCTAAACTTGTGCAAGTTGCAGCTACGGCTTTCAGACACCCAGGTAATCCAGCAGCCACTGGATCCAAAGTGGCAGAGAAATATGCCACAGGCCTTCTGGTCAAGCCATGCTCCTGAGTCAGGACTGACAATGTACAATTATCACGAGTGTCACAGAATAGGCCAAACTCTTTGGAATAGTCAGGCATCCCTAGAGCAGGGGCTGTACACAGACAATCTCGCAACTGTGTGAAGGCTGTTAAGCTTTCATCATCCCATTCCACTGGGTCCTTTGCTCCTTTCTTTGTCATGTTTATCAAAGGCTTTGCCAGGACTGCGAATCCCACAATCCATTGCCTGCAGTAGCCTACAACTCCGAGGAACATTCTGATTTCTTTCTGTGTACGGGGTAACTGCATATTTTGAATTATTCTGACTCTCTCTGATGTTACTTTTCTGATGCCTTTTTCTATCTGGTGCCCCAAATATTTTACCAACTTTGAACAGAATTGCAATTTTTCAGGGGCCACTTTATGTCCCTTTTCACTCAGGTGATTCAGTAAGGCAATGGTGTCAATCACGCAATCCCTATGACTTTTGGACGCCACCAATAGGTCGTCAATGTATTGTACCAAAACAGACTTTCCAGGTAAGACTAAAGATTCGAGACATTTTTTCAAGATCTGATTGAAGATAGAGGGGCTTTCTGTGTACCCTTGGGGGACCCTATTCCAAACATACACGTGACTGTTGAAAGCAAATGAGAAAATAAACTTGCTATCTGGATGCAATGGGATTGAAAAGAATGCGTGACATAGGTCTATTACAGTGAACCATTCAGCATCCCAGGGAATCTGCTACAGGATGACTGCTGGGTTCCGGACAAAAGGACAACAAGGAACCACAATTTTGTTTACCTTTCTCAGGTCATGCACTACTCTGTACTTGCCACTAGGCTTCTTGATGTCCATAATGGGTGAATTACACGGGCTACTCATTACTTCCTGTATGATGTTTGCTTCTAGCAATTTCTGTATTTCAATGGCCACACCTGCTCTCACTTCGGCACTCATTTTGTAAGGCTTAGTGTTGGGGTAAACTGCATTTTCTTTCATTGTTATTTGGATGGGGTCTACGTTTTTCATCAATCCTACATCCTTTCCAGTAAAGTCCCATACTTCTGGTTTCCTTGTCTGTTGAAGTTCTTCAGGTAAGTCCTGTATAGTCATTCGCTTTATTTCTGAGTCAGGTCTGACTAACATTAATTTGTAGATACCATCTTCATCTGGGGTCTGTATTTCGACGCCCTTTGGTGTGCAAAAGATAGTGCAGTTCATTTTGCACAGCAAATCACGTCCCAGTAAGTTCACAGGACTGGTGTCACAAATGACAAATCTGTGCATTTCTTTAAAGTTCCCTATTGAGATCTCCATGGGCTCGGTAACAGGTGTACTAATCAGTTGATTAGATACTCCCACTACTTGGATTGCTTCTCCCGAGAGGGGTAGGTTTGGAACGTCTGCTGTTCTTACAGTAGAACGGGTAGCACCAGTGTCCAACAGAAAGGTGACATCATTTCCATCAACCTTTCCTTCAATGTATGGCCCTGACTGGTCTACCGGCAAGGAGGCGCCAAGTACGCACTCCTCGTCCTCCCCTCTCAGGCCCCGTCAGTACTGGTCGTCACAGAAAAAGGTGTCATTCAGTAAATACTGCGAAGTTGCTGCATTTCTGTTTTCATCGCCTCCCCAAATCTCTACGTTATCTCCCTGTGGTGATTTTCCCTTAAAAATAGGTTTTGGCGCTCTAGGCACTTGAATCGTTTTTACCTGCTGCTGGGTCTTTCTTTGTTTTTCATTCTGCGTCTGTGGAATTAAATCAGGTGTTTGGGCATTATCATGTTGTAAATAGGGACACTCGTCTCTCCAATGTCCAATTTCTCCGCACTGGTGGCAGGGAAATTTCTTTTTCGCTTCCTCTCTGCTCATTTTAGCTCGAGGCTTTCCTCCACCCCCACCCCCAGGGCTTACGTTCTGAGTATTTTTATTTAACTTACTCAGTTGCTTTTCTTGTTGTTCTGCGAGCTTAACTTGTGCCCACATCACTTTCTCCTTTAAAGCCTTTTTTTTTCTTTTCTGCCATCTCGTCCTCACAGTACTTTGCGTACCGTAGGACCTCATCCATCTTTTTGGATTGCCAACAAATTTTGTTATCTTTTATCCACTGACAAATCTTGGGTCTCAAACCATTTCCAAACCTGTAAATAAAATGTGTCATGTCCTTCATCTCGATGTTATCTATACCACTGTATGTTTTGAACACCTGCAACAGCCTTTCATAAAAGGAGTGCACGGTCTCGTCCCTTTCCTGCGTGGTTCTATCTATCTTGGTCCAATCAGTTTCCTTTGCTGGCACCTTTTGTTTCAAATGTTGAATTACCTGCTCATATTTTTTCATCACTTCAATAGATGGTTCCCCTGTTTTAGAGTCTCTCGGGTATTCCTCACTAGGCCAGGCTATGGCGATCTTACACTCGGTCCACAGATCTACCGGGACTACAATGTCAAAGAACCCATCCAGGTCCTTCCATAAGCATTTCTGCACCTTTACAAATCTTTACACTTGCCTGTACCAGTCCACAGGCTTTTCTCGTAATTTTGGGAAATCATTAGTAAAGGACACAATATCCTGTCTGGACCACGGAACATGTACATATTTTCCACCTGGCACTTCGCGCATAGGACATAGCTGTTCTGGTTTTTCAGCTTCCCTTACAACAAATTCGGGAGTTACCTGTTTAGATCTGGCCTCATCCCTTTTCTTAGCCCATCTAGCTTTCCATCTTTCTACATCTACCCATTTCTGCAATACGGACAATAGTTCCTTTACCTGTGCCTTTTTCCCTGACACATTCAGGTTTTCCAAGTCTTTGTCTGAGAAATCTGCTCTGTATGGTTTCTGCAAAGGTTTCGATTTTGAAATATCTTTTCCATGCTAGCAGCAGTGTCTGTTAATTTTTCATGAAATACTCGGACATTTCGGGTGAGATTTTTACAAATGAACAGCAACTCCTCTTCAGAGTAAGTATTTAGTCTGTCTAATCCTACATTTCCGGCCAATAGTTCTTCTATTTCTATTCTTAGTTTGCAGAGATCTAAAGTTTTCGACTGAGGAATTTGTTTTTCTAATTCTCGACTCCATCTCTCAATTTCTTCAGGAGTCACCAACGTGACACTCCTGGTACCTGAAGTCGATTCCATCTGAATTTCTTTCGTGTTGAAAGGGTTATGTCTTTTCTGCATACTTTTCCCTGTGCTCCTGAGGGGCAGATCCAGTAGTGAGACCTCAGGTTCACATTCACTTGTTTGGTCGTCTACAATTAAGGGCTCTGGTCTGGGCTGTGCTATGACAGGGGTAATTACTGGAGTTTTCGGACTCCCTTGACGGTCCCCGTATAATGGAACCACGGGTCCAATAGTAACCGGAATTGTTAAGGACTCAGGACTTGTATTTAACGGGGAGATTTTCAGAATTATTTCAGCTCTCTGCTTTGCTAGAGCCTCTCGTTCCCTGTCCTCCAATATCCTTTCAACTGAACTGTCATGCAAGATCTGTGGGGTCAATATTGGAGCATAACTCGGGGCAGTGGGATGTGACTCACTCGGTCCTTCACCATAATTTGGTCTCGGGTACAAACTTCCTGTGCCTAGGGATCTTAGTTCTTCCCTACACTGAGGTGGTAAGACTGGCATTCCTGAGCTAGAGGGTCTCGCCTCACCTCCATAAGAAGGTCGAGAACAAAAATCTCGCTCACGTGAATACCCTGCCTCCCCACTGCCTGGCCTCCTGGGGTAAATGTTTCTTGTATCTACAGGTCCCAGACTCTCGGTATAGGGGAGGTATTTGGTAACCCCCTCCCACACTCGCGGACCTGGCCTCCTCCTGGGGAGGAGGTCTTCGGGAAATATCTCCTTCACTGGAAGGTCGGTGTCCATCATTATAAGGAGGCGGACTTCTCATACACATGTCATCTAAAAATTCATCATCCGACTCTCCGAGGGGCACCCAATGTTTACATTTTTCTGTCCTCTTCTCCCCCCCCAGGAGGGACCATCCGCTGGCATCATTGGAAACAGTCCCTCTACAATCATATTCTGTCTCCACTGTTTCATCTTTTTGGCTCGGGCTTCCTGCTTCAACTTTGGGTAAAACTTAGTTAACCCTTTATCCATTCGGGGGCTTATCCCTCTCAAAAAGCCTCAATCTCCCATTCCTCTAGAGCTTCATACTGCATTAATCTAGGTCTGGGATGTAAATCATCATTCGGGTTCTCAAATTAAATAGAATTCTGCTGTTAAATGTCCCGTCTAACGGAAAAGCCAATACTCCGTCATCTTTCGTGTTATCCGCCCAATTTTCCAACCATACACATGTGTTGTACCCTTTATCAAACATCATAAAAGATGCAGGAGTATTCGGTGGCGGAATGACAACACCTTCTCTAGTTTTAATCGGCTTGTCCTTTTTGAAGTAATTTCTTTACCTTATTTACAAGAGACAATTTTCTCCTTTTTCCGTACATAATGTCGTTTTTCACACCTTTCCACTGATCGTTCTCAAATCCCATATGCCGTGGATCAGGTCGGGTGTGTGGTCTATACGAATGCCACATACGATTCCTACGAGTATTTTCTGTTTACAAAATCACTGCCAATCTAAATGCGTCTTTTATTTTCGTGCGAACAATGAGATGTACGAGTTCAAATAATCTCGACCAATGGGTGCGCGGCCTTTTCGCGAGACAGTTCTCACGCTCCGGCGCTCGCCCCTCTTTTACAATTCCAGCTCCGCTACAAACCCGCTGTGTCTACCAATCCCAGCGCGGCACGGAGTGACGTCAGAGCAGCTTCTCGACTGACTCCCTCCTTTAAAAGGTAACGGAAACTTTCTTTCTTTCTAAAGTGCTTAGTGCTTGGTTATTTCACAACGAATACACATTCGCCACTGTGCTCAAGTGTCTAGACAGGAAAGAATTTAATCACTGCAAGTAAACTACTTCCATTTACTTTTCACACACTACGGATAGGTTTCTTCTGCCTACCCTTCATTCTAGCATTAGAGAACCTGCTACTTCCCTAGACTCATCCACTTTTCTGGGATGTATCCGAGACTAAAGTTTCACCAGCAATCCCTTTTGCTTTCACCCAAGCTCCGATGAACCCGCTACTCTCCCGATGTGATCCTTACTAGGTTATGCCACAATAGGAATTTTGCCAATGAACTTCGTTGCTAACATTTATTCACACATGTATTTAGAAAAACCCTAGTTAGTGCTTCCAGTTCTGCCTAACCTGCACCAACTTTCCTTGTAAGCCAGTGACCTCAAAACAAATGGATTCTGTTCACCACTCGCTATTTCGATTCCCCGGGGATTCTCAACACAACAAATAACGCTTAACTTACAAATGTGTTAATACATATATCAGTACAATAATAGAAAAAACAGTTAAAAACATTTCATAATTTTTCAAAACAAGCATTCCAAGTGAGTGATCAGATCACCTGAAGTACCTGTTCTTATAGCAGCAAATAAGACTTCCTACCCAGCAGCATCCAACTTAGTTACACTAACTAATCCTACCTAACCTTTAACTATTCCCTAACCATCCTCGATGCTACCAGAAAATTACTGATAGAGATCGCAGGTCACCCGACCAATATTTTCACCACTTCGGTCTCGGGGCCTATATACTTTAATTCACCATCTACATTGATCAGATGACCTTACAATCTACTACCAATAATTGTGAGTCCTTTTCTACTATTTCCAGAGTACCCGACTTACCATCCACCGATACGGGTACCTATGACCACGATGGGTCAGGGAGCTAGCTGTAAAAGGAAAGCCAGGGAAAAATACAAACCCAACATATAAACTTTGCTTTTCATAAAATGACCACGGACAACTGGAAAGTTTCAAAACTTTATCTAGAATTTGTTTTCGCAGATCATTAGGCTTACAGTTTAAAAAGACAGTCAAAGCATATTCTCATAAAGAAAATAGTGTAAGGGTAATTATTTAGTTTATCTCAAAATAGCAAGACAGGGAACCCCCTAAGTGGAGCAAATTGGTAACGCAAGTATAAAATATTTATAAAACGAGCAAACTTATGCAAAGGTAAAATTAAGCTATTAGGTATACTTCATGAACATAAATGTAAACTATTGGAATCCTAAACAAACCTATATTAAGGGCAAAGTGGAACACGCTATAAATCAGAGTTTATTTTAGTCAGTTATTATGAGAGAAATTCAGAGACCATATCAGGAAATTTGCAACTGCAATGGAGAAAATGATTGCTAAAAGGTAGGGTAACATAGGAACACGCTAGGAAATTAAATGCAAATGACTTTTACGATATGCAATAGTGGCGAAAAAGCATGGAAAAAATATCATATGCAAAGGTGTGTCTTTATTGAAGCAAAGACAGAAAAATAGGAAGGCGCTGTTTTCTTTAGGAGTTTCAGAGCGATATTTACCTAGACTGGTGTGAAAACCAACCCTGGCCACGGGTCAGTTAAGGACAGGAAAACCCTCAAGGAAGAATAACCCTCAATGGGACAGCAGGTGCAGAATGGACACCCCAGGACAGGACAGGAAAACCAGATTAGGATCAGGACAGGACCACCAGGACACGACCAGCACCCGCAGTTTGGAAGCAACGCCAGCGCTCCACCCTCTCTGCAGCTATCAGTCAGGACCCCGATTGGGTCAGCAAATTCCCCAGCAAAAGTGCTCCACTAGCACTTAAGGTTCAGTAAAACCTCCAGAGTCTATGGTCAAATTTCGGACAGAGTGCTCCGCAGCACCTCTGTATCAAGTCACCTATTGAGTGCGTTGGGTCAGTGACAGGTCAGCTATTCGGACAAGTCGGACAATTTCCCTAGGTGAACCTAGGCTAGATATACTGTTTTGGGACAGTGTACCACCCCCAAATGTTGCAAAGTGTCAGAATCCCCAATTTCGATTGGTCCTTAGGTAGGATGGGTTAACACACCAATCAGAACAGACTTTTCTGAGGCCCTATTTACATGTTTGGGTACCGCCTAGCAAGATTGGGGTTCCCATGAGAGAATACGCAGAATACAATAGAAAAGAATACATTGTATTATTTGCAGAACATTTTAACTCCATCTCGCTGGGGCAGAGGTGGCTTTCACATGAGCATCTTGACTGTGGCTGCCAGCTGGCTGAGTTCCACTGTCCAAGGTTACTTCTTCCCGGGCTGCCTGAGCATGCGCGGAAGGGACCTTCAGGATGGCTCTTAGTACATTCAGACCCACATTTCCCGCGATACATGAAAAGTAAGCGAAAACAAATTAAAACATAGAATATAGATGAATGTATTACATATTATAATTTCGTACTTCAGTTTTATCATTATAAAAATATATGATGCAATTAAGGGTAAGTGCAACAGATAAAATCACAAAAGCAGCGGTGCAAGCTTCACCTCGTTATTGGAAAGCGCGGCCATTTTATGGCTATTTCGCATGCGCACCCTTTCCCTCCAAATGTGACTGCGTCATGTCACGTGATTATGTCTGACGCATGCACAGAATCAAAATTCGAGCAGCGTCCATGTTTAAAGACAAGTATTATTCGTATTAGTAAAACACATAGGCAAGCTTCTCTAATATACATGTATATAAAATAAAAGAAATTAGTAACACGTACAATTTGTTTATGGGGTTACAACAGATTCGAGGTTCATGACTCGAGCAAGTCGCGATGCGAAACCTTGCTCTATCATGTAGGTCATTTCCAAACTCAGGTTGACCTTCGCGCTATATAAAACTTTATGAATAAAAAAAAAAAAATGGGGCAGCCTGCAGACAGGTAGGAAAAGGCAGGCCTGACCAAGATCAAATAGGTTGGGAATCCTCTGTGTGCTCCGGGCGTCTCTCGCAAGCATCGTTGATGTGGTGATTCACAGTTTCACAACAAGAGACAGGAGGGCAGGTAGCATCTAGACTTGTCATTGGTCACCATCCATGAGGTGCAGGAGGGGTCAACCTGCCAAGAGTGTTGGCAGCTCGCATCTCCCAAGGATTCAGCCGATGGTGAAGGGACACCTTCACAATCCTTGGTTCGTGAGTGCAAGTAGGGTCCGTCTTGTCTTGCAAGAATGTGTTCCCGCACTATCGTCGCTGCGACCTATGATAGTATTCAGAGAAGGAGTGAATGGCAGGGCATAAGCTAGGAAAAACAGAGATAAAAGATCCTGAGCCCGGGAGCTTCCCTATGGGGCTTCTACTAAGTGGGCATCTTGCTGACATCGTACATCTAACAAAGGTGGGACATATGTGTTGAGAGGCAGGCAGCCAGAAGCATCATGATGAATTAAAATGTTATCAATGGTAAGTTCCACAATTACAAATTATCCTAACAATGCTGTCACTCTCGTTACATACCCATAGAGTTGACTGGGCAGCTCAGACTACTACTTTTAATTCCAATCGATATAAACAAACTGTGAATCAGGCCCTAAGTTCCTTAGGAAAGAAGTGAAGTTGGAATGGTCTGAAATAATAGAGCAGACCAAAGTCTACAAAAGGCCTTTACTACAGCACTTATACTAGCCCACCTGGATACAAGCTGGCCATTTGTTGTTAAAGAAGATGCTCCAGACTCCCCGGTGGGGTCAATACTTTCTCAGAAAAATTAAGAAACAGGACACTTGCATCCAGTGGATCATTTTCAAGGAAATTGTTACTTGCTGAACAAAACTACAACATTGATGAGAAGGAACTAAAATCTGTTTAGCAGTCAAAGAATGGAAACACTAGCATCTAGGAGCCAGAATTCCAATCAGAGTATTCACAGTCAACAGGAACTTGGATTTTCTACACCAAAGCGTTGTCCGCTACACAATGGAGATGGGTATCATTGTTTTGCTGAATTTGATTTCATTCAAACTTTTTTTCCTGGATGAGCAAATAATAAAGCAGACTTTCTGTCTTGTTAGGAGATGTTGGGTTGAAATTCCCTTTCCCACAGTGCACCCATTATGCCATGTTAGGTTAGCAATGTGTGGCTAAAATAGACGCCCTTTGTATTCACGTTATGTAACCAGCTGAATTATCGATGCTGCATGCAGGCAGTAGTTAGCCCGTGTGACTCCATTTTGTATTTCGTAACCACTAAAAGACTGCTTAGGCTGTGTTCATATTAGGCCTTACTTCCCTAACACACTTGCTTCAGCAGAAAACTGTACTTCGTTATTATTCTCTTCTGCTCAAGGCTGTAACTCGACCTGCTAATGAACTGTTATTCTGTTTGCACATTCCAATCTCTTCATGTAGTTCTGCTCACTCGTTAGGAGACGTTGAGACTTCGCACAGTGGCCTTGAAATACTGATAGTACACCCCTCTGGCAGGTGCTAACTCATCACTGTGTACCTCCTTTGTTCATGCCCGGCTCAAGCTGGTAATTTTCCACCAATGGCGTGGCCGAAGTCTCCAGAAAGGTTTATTATGTATTAGCGCACCCTGGGGAGGCAGTCCCCTTCAACAGACATCTTCCGGTGAAGGTCTGACTCGGCTCCTCTGCAGAGTACATACCTGAATAAATGTAAGTTTTTATTCTCTACTGTCTGATCGACTCTTCATTTGGGAAGGCATAGCAGGTGGTCGTAGGAACCCACGTGGCAGTAGAGGGTCCTGTCCTTCAGAGACACACACATGTCTGCCTCCTATTGTCCCACAATTGATATTTCTACAGGAACATAATATAAGGGCAACACAGGCAGGAATGTTTTCGAACTAAACCAAAGTGGTAATGCACCAGAAGAAATTATTGTCTTGTACAGCTCAATATGACTATCACACAATGCATGAAATACTCTTTTTTAAGAGGAATGCTTGTTTGTACCTACTAATGAATTACAAACTATACTACTGCAATTTTGCTATTATGAAAATGCCCCCTGACTAGGCCATCAGGAAAAAGCAAAATCCTTGAATTTATAAAACACATTTCTTGGTGGATAAACTGGAGAAAAACTGTCACCACATTTGTATGGCATTGTGGTATGTGTAGAAAAGATGGATAGATCATATACAAGGGAATGTCTTCAATCATTAATAACACCCATTTAACCTTGGAAGAATTTTCCAAAGGCTTCAAAACTGATTTGCTCTCTGACCATGACAAAGATCCATTTTGGTAGTAGTGGACAGGCTTATTAAGATGACACTTATATACCATATGATGGTACGGCTTCCACAATCGATTACCTCCAACTACGGTTCCCAGTTCACCTCCAACGTTTAAAAGAATTTGTGTGTCTGTCGACAACAAAGACCAAAATACCAACCTGGTGATAAAGTCTGGTTGTTGACCAAACATTTCATGTTGAAAAACAAGCATACGTTTCAACGTAAATGTATAGGGCCATTCAAGGTTCAAAAAGAGCTTAAACCAGTAACATTCACATTGACATTACCATTGTCCATAAAAGTGCAGCCAGTATTTCACACCTCTTTGCTAAAGCCCTATGGGGCCCGATTCACAGAACTAACTTAAGACAAAATCCTAAACTTACTACTTTTGGTATTCACAGAAGTTAGGATTTTGTCTTAAGTTTGTCTTAAGACAGACTTAAGACAGACTTAAGTTAGGATTTTGTCTTAAGTCTGTCTTAAGTCTGTCTTAAGACAAACTTAAGACAAAATCCTAACTTCTGTGAATACCAAAAGTAGTAAGTTTAGGATTTTGTCTTAAGTTAGTTCTGTGAATCGGGCCCTATGTCACCAAGGGTGGGTTATGACTTCCACGAATCATGGTTGAAGGTCAATCTGAATATGAAGCTCAAAGCATCAAAGATGTCAAGAAGCATAGAGGTAAACTTTTCTATCTCAGTGTATGGCTGGGGTATGGTCCTGAATAGGACTTCTAAGAATAATCTGATTCCATTCATGCCCTCACATTGATTCAACATTTCTACAGACTTTGATGGCATTGCACCTCATGTTGTGCCTGAGATGGACTTTGGTGGATGGATTATCAAGAATGGTCTTCTCAAAAGTCCATCCTGCTCATTCGCTAGCAAGGCACACCCATCGAAAGACATTATGTGGCCAAGCCAATGCTCTTTGAAACACTTTGAAGGCCTGCAAGAAATCATGCTGTCCTAAAAAGTGGTGCAATAACCTAAGTCGTCACAGGTAGCGCCACTTTGATTTACCAGCATATTGTTCACACAGATGAAAGGCGACTGAGTAATGGAGTGATCAAATCATATTAAATCAATAATGTGAGTACAGGCAATACATGTCTTAGGTGGTGTGTGGCAGTTAACAGAACTTTTTATACTTATTTTGTATATATGGAAGAAAAGACAAAGTCTTATTTGTGGAGGTAGTGTGGTCAGAATTCTAGAAGCATTATTATTTGTAGGGTGGTTGCTTTTCTGTAATGAATCTCAGAGGGCTGAAGAGAGTGTCCCACATATTAGGTACATATTATTGCTAATGATAAATCTAATACCTTGTACTTCCGAATTTACCAAATCACGAGGCATATTAACAGGGGCCATATCGCCGTTTTCCCGCACATAGTGCCCAAAAAGTGGCCATTTACACACCGCAAAATCATCAAGGCGACGCTAACATGCATTAGCGAATGTTAGCTGCCGTTTACAAGACGCCTCACATCTTAGCGATCTACATCGCTAATGAGATGCAAAATAGGCGTTCCTTCGAAAACCAACATGAAAAAAGTCGCTAAGGAAACACCGCTGTATTTACAACCTGGCCCCAAACACTTGAAGCGATAATTAAAGCCGTGCTAACCGTGGTTTTCGCTGGATTCCTACGTCTGCAAAAATTCCGACTTAGCTATAAGTTAAATGGGAGGTGTATTGCATGGTTAAATCCACATCTCCCTATTTACAACATTCTCATTAGCGCTGTTCTTATTTCGCTGCATTCCACCGCTATTGATGTGTATCGCCGGTTTTCATATCGCCTGTCGGCAAAGTGTTGCAAATACGCCGCTAACACAGCGATGTGAACCGGCGATAGACGGCGATAATGCAAACCACACTAAGCGAGGTTTGCGGTGATTACCGCGGCCCCTTGATAATATGCCCGAGATAAGTAAAATCTAACGTGAGTCTTCTCTCCAAACTGGGGAATAGCACATGTCTTTTGTTGCTCTCCTCAGTAGAATGGACAATACTGAGCATTTTCCTGAAGAAAATTGCAACAGGTTTTATGTGCTGAAACTGACTTGAGGAAAAGTGCAGATTACATTTTTAGTGGCCCCACATTGTCGTGGAATTATTGGGAATTATGATATGTGCAGAAAAAGGAGTTAACATGCATTTCTAAACCCGAAAGCGTTCTTTTTATCCACCCATAGGGGTTCATCTATAACCTAATATTTGAATTTTCTCTCAGACGTTCAAGGACAGGAGACATTTTCTGACAGAAGTTCTATGAGTGGTGTTGGTAACCAAACTGGCTTTGGAGTACAGGACAGCTGGAAGAGGATCAGGGTCAGTGTTACAAGGGCCACTAAGTACAATATTACTTAACTCTATCTTGAAATATGACTGAGTATTGAATAGCTAACTTGAGATGTTTCTCAGGATAAACTTTGTAATGCTGCCCAACAGTTTCAGCAAGTCCCAGGCCCAGCTTTCCCTGTGCTGCTGCATCGCTCGTGCTTGGCTTCTCCTTACTACTTCCCCATTTTCTGAGTACTTTCTCTTTGCTTTTCCCTCATAATGTACTGCTTTCTCCTTGCTTTCCCCATTTTCTGAGTGTTTTTTACTTGATTTTCCCTCTTTTTTCACTGCTTTATCCTTCCTTTTCCCCCATTTTTTGTGTGCTTTCACCTTGCTTTTCCCTCATTTTCACTGTTTTCTCCTTGCTTTTTCCCCTGTTTTTTAGCTTGCCATCTCCTTGCTTTGCCCACATTTTCATTGCTTTCTCCTTGTGTTTCCCTCTTTGCTGCTCCCACCTGCCACTCATTTTCACACCTCCTGCCTCTGGCCTATCCCAGCTCACATACACTGAGCACCCCTCTCTCCTCCCAAGACCTACTTAGTGGAGGCCGCAGCGCGACCCCATTGAGCATATCCCAGGCTCAGCTCTCCTCGTGCTGCTGCATTGCTCTTGCGCCTGTCTTCCCCTTGCTTTTTCCCTATTTTTGGAGTGATTTCTCCTTGCTTTGCCCTTATTTTCCCTGCTTTCTCCTTCCTTTCCTCCCGTTTTATGAGTGCTTTCTCCTTCTTTTTCTCTCTGCTTTCTTCTTGCTTTCCCCACATTTTCATTGACTGGACAGATTACCACAAAGTAGTTGGCAGCTCCAGTACCTTGAGACCCTCACCAGTGATTTGCTGTCCTTTACAAGTCCTTGATTGATTGACTGATTGATTTCACTTCATAACTTACTTTTTGAGTGACCTGATCCATCTGGCATGACAGAAAAGGTTTATTAATCTGTCCAAAATTGAGTAATCTGAATAGCAGCATCATGGGTGATGTCTTTTGAAATATCATCAGGGATTAAATCAATGATGTCAGTTGAGTTGTCAACAGTGATGTCATCTATCGTGTCACATGTCATGAGTGATGTAATATGTGAGATCTTAAGCAGTGCATGACGAGGGCACAAGATATAGTTAGTTCACTAATCTATAATTGGCAAATTTCAGGGCGTTTTGCACTTTTAAATGTTGGTTCTTATCTCATAGTAACACCTACCTATAGCACCACTTCAACCCTTATTTATTTCAGCGAACAAATATATATTTCTGTGTGTGTGTGTGTGTGTGATATGTGTGTGCACACACTGAAAATAGAACTTTCCCTCACCTTCAGCTCTTAGCTTCAAGTAAAACCAGACTCAGTCAGTCAGTCAGTCAAAATACTTTTATTTGGTTAACTTAGTCATAAACGCCTTATATAAAATGCAAGTTGACATTATTCAAGAGAATGATCAAAAAGTGCTAATAGTGATTAAAGTGCTAAATATGTTGCCAAATGAATATATACAAAATATACAAAAAGCTATTTTGGCAAGTATAATACATTAGACATTTTTAAACATTGAAAAGATTAAAAAGGGCCTTAAAATCTGGACTCTAGCAATAGCATAAAAAACACACAAAAAACATAAACTGTATGCAGGATTTGATGGCTGTTATTATCACAGTGGCAGCAGGGCTAGATAGAAAACCAAGGGGCATATTATCAAGCAGGCGTTAAGATTATCGCCGCTTTAGCGACAGAAAACTGCAGCTAAAGCGGCGATAATGGACTTCATAATATGCCTTTGAGAATTCCAATAGAAGTCCATGTTGACACCAGAACCAGCAGTTTTCTGCCGCTAAAGCGGCGATAATGTTAACGCCGTTTCTTGATAATATGCTGGGGCAACGTTGCATGAAAATGTACTGTGCACAATCTAAAACGTGTTAAATAATACTTATGCTCAGCATTAGAAATCTAAAATAAAGGAGGTGCAGTCCCATAAGCGGTCGTAATCTCTGTATGACGACTGACTGTGTCCATAGCCTGGGTCTTAAAAATTCTTGTGGTTGTTCTATATTCGTAAAAAAAGAGATTTAACCCTAGACCCTGATTCATTGTCAATATCATTTGAATATTACAACAGATTTTGTACACCGAGTTCTGTGAATGTTTTGTAATATTTATGACCCACAGGATAGAAACCCTGTGATCCAATTTAATACAATCCGCTAAAACTTTGCTTGAAAAGTTGATGTAAGACTCTGCAGCCCTACACAGTGCATTATGGTCAATGTGGTCCACCTTTGCAAAGCTGCAGTTCTTCCAGTGGAGCAAAGCAACAAAACTATTCATTTATTTAAAATTTTTAATTTTTCCTAGCCCCAATCTGGGTGACTCACTGCTCTCAATGACTTCAGTTTCATTAATATGTAAATAACTTAATACCATCTCTTTAAAGTTCATTGAAAGTGCGATGGACGGGGTAACCCCACCTTGACAGTACAATGGGTATGGACATGTCCTCTACCTACCGGGCTTTTGCAGCAGGCAGAGTGGTGACAGCTCCTTACTCTCCTAATGTAGTATGTTGGGGAGATCAATGCCCTGTCCTTGCCACCAGTTGGCTGTATGATGGCCGGCTCATGCCACGCCTGTAGTGTTAGATAACAGTAAGATGGACAATGTGTCACTGCTTTCTGGCTGTCATTTATCAGAACCCTGGACAGGGTGACCACAGCTTCTTAGTCTCCTTTCGTAGTGTGATGGACAGGGCAATGGCCTGTCCTTACCGTCAATTGGCCGTACCATGTGCCGGGTGATGGCCCCTTCAAAGTGTTAGGTAACAGTCGGACTGGCAATGTGGCGCTGCGTCCTTGCTGTCATCTAGCATACTCTGGACAGGGTGACATCATCTGTTTAGTGACCTTTCATAGTACAACTAGACATGATGTGACCTCCTTATTGTGTTTTGATAGTAGGGCAGAGAGGGTGACATACTCTTTCTACAGTCCTTTACAGAGAGACAGCCCATGAGATGCCCTCTCTGCTGTCTTTTAACAGTAAGAAGGTCATGGTGACAGGACCGCCATATGGCCCTTTAAAAGCTGCTTCTCTGTCTTTACCTGTTAAATGGACAGGCTGCCTCTGGGTCATCAGTTTCCTTCAATGGCTCGAGGGACAGGGTCATCCCAATTGTTACTGCCCTTTCAAGGAATCACAGACGCCATCTCATTTCTGTGCTTCAGCTACAACTCTGCCAAAAGGTTCCATAATTAACATTTAAATCTGAGGACAAGGTAGCCTCCAGGTTTCCTATTATTTCAATTTTAGAATCATATTGCAGACCATTCTTGACTTCTCTATCACAAATCAATTCCCGGCGCACTTCCTGCGGACGGAGAAACCAGCTCAGAGTTGATCCTGGGCCAATTAATGGACCTACTGCCACCTGGTCCTAAATCTCATTAAATGAGACTTTTCTTGATTTAATATGTCCTCTCTGTGAAGAGCCGTCACTTCCGGGAATGGTGGATGTTAATCATCTCTCCTCTGTCGTGGACCTGTTTGAAAAAAGGAATAATTGCGGAAAAAATGTGATCAAATGCTCGTTTAAAAAATCTTAACAATTTCACACAGAAAGGGGACTTTAAATCATACAACCAGGGCAGAGAATGCTGTGTACCCAGTGTGAGGTATGTCTACTGCTTTGTGTGTTTTCCTCCTTGGAAGCAGGGGTTTGGCTGCGTCTTTGCTGTGATTTGTGGCTGTTTGTAGTCTAGGTCGGCTGGAAATCCAAGAGGCTAGGGGGGTAACTAGCAACAGTGGTACCAGGGAACAGTCTGAGGGGTCGACTGCACACCAATTAAGGCTGATCGTCAGTACTTAAATGGGCCCCGTTTTCCTAGCTTGCTTTTTGCTAGCTTGCATTGTCCTAACTTGCATTTTCCTAGCTTGCATTTTCCTAGCTTGCATTGTCCTAGCTTGCATTCACCTAGCTTGCATTTTCCTAGCTTGCATTCTCCTAGCTTGCATTCTCCTAGCTTTCATTTTCCTAGCTTGCATTCTCCTAGCTTTCATTTTCCTAGTTAGCATTCTCCTAGCGTGCATTGTCCTAGCTTGCATTCTCCTAGCTTGCAATTCCCTAGCTTGTATTTTCCTAGCTTGCATTGTCCTAGCTTGCATTTACCTAGCTTGCATTCTCCTAGCTTGCATTCTCCTAGCTTGCATTTTCCTAGCTTGCATTTTCTTAGGTTGCATTCTCCTAGCTTTCATTTTCCTAGTTTGCATTTCCCTAGCTTGTATTTTCCTAGCTTGCATTTACCTAGCTTGCATTTTCCTAGCTTGCATTTACCTAGCTTGCATTCTACTAGCTTGCATTCTCCTAGCTTGCATTCTCCTAGCTTTCATTTTCCTAGCTTGCATTCTCCTAGCTTTCATTTTCCTAGTTAGCATTCTCCTAGCGTGCATTGTCCTAGCTTGCATTCTCCTAGCTTGCATTTCCCTAGCTTGTATTTTCCTAGCTTGCATTGTCCTAGCTTGCATTTACCTAGCTTGCATTCTCCTAGCTTGCATTCTCCTAGCTTGCATTTTCCTAGCTTGCATTTTCTTAGGTTGCATTCTCCTAGCTTTCATTTTCCTAGTTTGCATTTCCCTAGCTTGTATTTTCCTAGCTTGCATTTACCTAGCTTGCATTTTCCTAGCTTGCATTTACCTAGCTTGCATTCTCCTAGCTTGCATTCTCCTAGCTTGCATTCTCCTAGCTTGCATTTTCCTAGCTTGCATTCTCCTAGCTTGCATTTTCCTAGCTTGCATTTTCCTAGCTTGTATTTTCCGAGCGTGCATTGTTCTAGCTTGCATTGTCCTAGCTTGCTTTGTCCTAGCTTGCATTCTCCTAGCTTGCATTCTCCTAGCTTTCATTTTCCTAGCTTGCATTTCCCTAGCTTGTATTTTTCTAGCTTGCATTGTCCTAGCTTGCATTTACCGAGCTTGCATTCTCCTAGCTTGCATTCTCCTAGCTTGCATTTTCCTAGCTTGCATTTTCCTAGCTTGCATTTTCCTAGCTTGTATTTTCCGAGCTTGCATTGTTCTAGCTTGCATTGTCCTAGCTTGCTTTGTCCTAGCTTGCATTGTCCTAGCTTGCATTCTCCTAGCTTTCATTTTCCTAGCTTGCATTTCCCTAGCTTGTATTTTTCTAGCTTGCATTGTCCTAGCTTGCATTTTCCTAGCTTGCATTCTCCTAGCTTGCATTCTCCTAGCTTGCATTTTCCTAGCTTGCATTTTCCTAGCTTGTATTTTCCTAGCTTGTATTTTCCTAGCTTGGTAGCTTTGCTTGTCTCTGCTGGAGGTGTGTTTACAATACAGCACTCCTCCTCCCTGCAGGAGCAGCATCAGTAGTAGGGAAGTGATCTACCACCATGGACAGGCCAGGCAGTGAACAAGTGATGAAATCCCCTTACCTGTAAATGGCTTGGAAGTTTCCTGAGCAGGATGTATGGCGCATGTCTCTAAGATGAAAGACACACTGGGGCAGATTTACAAGCCCCCTGCGCCACCAGTACGTCACTTTTTGTGATGTACTGGAGGCGCATTTCACTTTTCCATATTTACAAGGAGAGGAAAATACAGCCTGTGTGACTTTTCCTCTCCTTGTAAATATGGCCCCTTCACATGCAGCACGTTGCGGGGAAGAGGCGTTCCATGGGTGCTGATGTGGGTGTTCCCACGCAACACCCATGAAATCAGACACATTTCCAGATTCACGAGGAATCGTAAATCTGGAGATGCGTCTGAATGTAGCGTGACACAACAAGGAGAAATGTTTTCATTTCTCTTTGTTTTCCTCTTTCAATACGTGCTGCATTCTATAGCACGCATTGAAAGAGGAAAAAGCATTTAGTGATTGTTTTTGTGCAGGAAGGTATCCCTTCCTGCACAAAAACAATCTCCCCATGACGCAGGCATCCTTGCACCCTGGAGCAAGGGTGCCTGCGCCGGCGCATGGCTGCAGTTTGTGGCTAGTGCAGGGGAGGACACAGGAATGCGACATATCATTGTAAATATGTTGCATTCCTGTGCTTCAGAAGTGCTGCAGCGTGGCGCACCCAAAGGGCTTGCGTTGCCATGCTGTTCTGGGAGGACATGCTGGTGTCAATGGGTGCACTGAGTCAGGTGAGGTCGACACTCTTACTCGGAGCAGGCTAAATTCATGGTAACATAAAGTCTTACATACGCAGATGTCTGCAGGACTCAACACGACGGTCCAAGCCTCAAAGGCGTTATAAGTCAGACAACAAACTGAAACATGCAAACCTGCTGGAGAGGCGTAGGATGTAGTGTGCACGGATGATGCCTCCTCTTCTTCCGCCAGGTAAAGGTTCCAAATTCGGCTATTGCAATAGGCTAGTCGGGCCTCACTGTTTCTCTGGGCTTCTATGAGATTAGGTGTACCTGAGCTTCTCCAACAGGCCCCATGGATTACAATTACAAGAAGAAAAAAACAAAAAAGCCATGGTAATTATGTATATTGGGCAAACAACCTGCAAGCCCTCAAGCCTATGCAAGAGTTTGAACTTTCCCTATCTAAATACAAAAATCTGGAAAATGAATCTTCAGTGGCATGTTCAGTTAGAAGGCCTTGTTCCATCAAAGAGTTCAACTTGTGGAGAAAGGGACCTCTGTTAAAGTTGGGGAGTCTTGTCTCTCATTTATTTAGTCTTCCTTTAGGATTTGGGATGAGTATAAACAGTAAAATGAACACTGAGCAGGTACTGCCCAGTTTCTACAGCGACCACTTCACATGACGCATGTCACTTGGCTGGAGCAAACTGGAAGTCACTGGCAAGAAGAATCGGCTTAGGAATATCAAAAATGCTCCTGCCCAACTTTCATTATCCATAAGCCAAAAACTGAACTTTCTGTCTGATCATTGTACATTAGGGGCCTCATTATGAGCTGGGTGGTGTATTTTGACCCATGAAAACCTAAAGTCAATAAATCAATAAAATAAAAAAAATTCTTTATACCTATCTAAAAAAGTGAGTTTCAGAAGAATGCATATACGTTTTACTACACTTTAAATACCAGCAATTGGTTAAAAAACATGATTTAAAAACGACCACAACTGAAAGTATTACAACATAGTATTAAGCATCGCATAAATGGAGATTCAAACTGTGCACACCAAGTGTATGACACTGAATTTTATAACCCTGGTTCAGCACTATTCTAAAAATTTCTTTCTCTCAGTAGAACCAGGATATCTCTTGAACGCGTTTCGGTGGCATAAACTGATAGACCACCTTCCTCAGGCTTACAAAAACCAAAAACGATCTCCCAACACAATCTAAAAACATTATATGAAAATTACTTTATTACAATAGAATATGTTTTTACAATTGTTTAATGTGTTAAGAAATGATTAATAATTGATTGTTTATAATTGGACATTGGTTTAATTAAAGTTTATGTGCAATGTATTTTGTGTTTGTTGAAAAGGATAACATTGTAAAAGTAATTTTTATATAATATCCCCTTGGGGTCTCTAGGCACTGGAACTATTGCTGCTGCATGGGGGTGCACTTATTGAACAATCAGGTCTTTAGCTCTCTTCTGAATTCCTGATGTGATGGTGCGGTCCTGAGTGTTGGAGGAGGCCATTCTAAGTCTTGGCCACCATGTGCGAGAAGGAGTGTCTCCCACTGTTGGTTTGCTGGATACATGGTATGTCTGCGAGGAAGAGGGAAGCTAATTGAATGTGTCTGGTCGGTTGATGGATGGTCAGGCTTTTTTTGATGTATGCCGGTCCTTCATTGTGCAGGGCCCTGTTTGCATGGATCAGCATCATGAACTGGCATCTCTTCTAGGTCAGGAGCGAGTGCAGTCTCTTGAGATGAGATGTGATATGAATTCTTCTAGAGAGGTTGAATATGAGTCTTGCTGCTGAGTTTTGTATTGTCTAAAGTCATTTCAGGAGGTGGAGGTGATTGCTTATTAGAGCATGTTTCTGTAGTCCAGTCTGCTGGCGATGAGGGCCTGTGCAGTGGTCCGACTGATGTTACCGGAAGCCACCTGAAGATCTTGTGCAGCATGAAACGGTGAGGAAGCAGGCGAATGAGATTGGGTTGACTTGTTTCTCATAGATAGCTTGCTATCCAGGATGATACCATGGTTGCAAGTGTGGCCTGTTGGGGCTGGGAATTGTCTAAGATCTGCAGGCCAACATGTGTTGTTCCATGGTGAGGGGTTGATTGCAAAGGTGCGGACCTCTCTCTTGTTCATGTTGAGTTTAAGACAGTTTTCTTTCACACAGTCCACAATGTTTATCATGCACCTGTGGTTGACTTTGGTGGTGGAGGGGTATTCGGACAGTGAAATGATGATCTGGTTGTCTTCTGCGTAGGAGATGATTATAAGTCCGTATGTTCTAATGGTGTCAGTCAGGGTGGTCATGTAGGTGTTGTAGAGGGTGAGGCTGAGCAATGATCCTTGAGGGACTCCGCAGATGATCTTCTTATGTTTTGATGTGAAGGGCAGGAGGCGGGATCTTTGGGTTCTGTTGGTGAGGTACGATGCGATCCATTTGAGGGCGTCTCCTTGGATCGCGATGTGGTGGGGCCTGTTCATCAGGATGTGATGAGGGATGTTGTCCAGTAGGATGAGTGCTGCTGTTTCTCTGTGGTCCAGGAGTGCTCTGATTCTGTCTGTGGCTGCAGTGTGGGCTGTCTTGGTGCTGTGGTTGTCTTGAAATGAGGATTGGGAAACGTTCAGAAGGCTGTGGTATTCTAGGTGTTGGGTGAGTAGCTGGTTTGTCATTTTCTTGAGGACTTTGGCTGGATAGGGGAGTAGCAATATGGGTGGGTAGTTCTTGAGATATGTTGGGTCAACAAATGGCTTCTTCAGGAAGGGTTTCACTTATGCATGTTTCCAATCCTTTGGGAAGGAGGTCACAATGATGGTTGTGTTAAGTACATTCTTGAGTTTGTCACAGTATTGTCTTGCTTCTGAAGTTGAAGATGTGGTGGGGGTACGGGTCCATGGGTGCTCCTGAGTGCACAGAGTTCATTATGGCGATGGTGTCTTTCATGGTGTGGTGAACCCACTGTGTGAGCAGAGCTTAAGGATTTGTGTTTGTGTGTTTGAGTTGGTGAATATATTCAACGGCGGACGTTCAAAGTTCTTGTAGATGGCCGATATCTTATTGTGGAAGAAGTCCACAAGGTTTTTGCATAGTTCCTGGGGGGTTGTGATGTCATTCTCAGTGGTTGCAGGGTTGAAGAATTCTCTCATAAAGGTGTAGAGTTTCTTGCTGCGGTTTGAGCTGACTTTGATGTGGTCTGCTAGGGCAGTCTTATTTGTGTAGTTCAGTAGACGGTAGTACTGGTTGATGTCATCTTCCGTCCTGCTGGTGCGCCACTTCATTTTGAGTTGTCAGCAGATGTATTTGGTGGAGTGCAGTTCTTCATTGTACCAACTTGCTTTTCTGGTTGGTCTGCAATTGCTCACTGTTTATGTAATTTTGAGTGTTCTACATGATAGGTGTGTTTAAACACTCCCCCTACAAACAGTGATACATTATTGATAATGTGGTTCCCTCCATCCCATTGTTGAAAGAGCTCTCACCTCTACCAGGTCCATGGGTGATGAGCATGTGCACTCCAGGTTCATGTTTATATTGCTATGTAAGCACTTTGTGGTGATCAGAGAAGAGGAGAGGGTGTGGCAGCACTGTTTCAGCTCTAATCAGTGTCTTTCTGAAAGTAGGCGGTGTTCACTAAATGTTGAGGTGCTGAATATGACTGTAAGGGGGTCTAATGAGTGCTTTAAGCTGGGGCGTAATGTGGTTTCTTCAAAGTACAGATTATCATCCATCTATATTAGCATCAATATGTGTACACAGTCTAGCTGGTCCGGAGTATGCAAGTGAAAGCTCCTCCATAGTTCACTCCATATTTGAGATCCTTTTACTGTAATAGAGCTGTCTTTTTGTAACCTATTTTATAAATATTAGAACAGCACTGTCTCTGGTAAATTATTTCAATTCTAAAACATATAAACCCATATAACAACTGATTTTCAGAGTTGGGAAAACACAGGAAAATGACCACTGGAATTCACAAACAGGACACTGTAGATTTGTGCCATGGCTCTTGTCATGTGTTAGCAATGTTCATGTGACTTTATAAGCCTTATGCAGAATGTGCTAAGTTTGCATCAAATGCCTTTTGTAAAGGATGACAAGCCTCATGTTCATGTGTAATATGCCTACAATGTCCAATTCTTGCAGGAACTAAGTGCCAGATTTACTAAGCCCTTGCATCACCATTGCATAGCCCAAAGCAGCACAAGGCAACGGAAGAGCTTTGGTGAGATTTACTAAGCCGCACAACAAAGCCACCTTTCATGGCTCTGCGAGGCTTAGTAAATCAAGAGAAACACAAGGTAGCACAAATCGCTGCCTTGTTTTACTCTGCGTTGGAAAGGTGTTCCGTGGGTGGAGCATGGGTGTTCCCATTCATCCATCCATGGATTTTGACTCAATACTAGACTTAGTAATGAGGTTCCGTGGATTCTGGACCCGTGTCATAAACATCGTCGTATCATGACGATGTTGGTATCAGCAGACCGAGAATGACGAGTATACTATATACAAGTGTTTTCGTCATGTTCGAGTGACGAGATCACCATGAAATCAGAGATTCCGTTCTGAACCCTCGGGTTCCATTTTGTGCACGACAGCCATTTTGTGGTTGCCCTCACATAGGCCGATGACTAAGGCAGAACGAGTCTTTTGGGACACGTACACCTTTAGCTGACATCTGTATGACCTGGGCAAGCTGACTCCATTGCCCGGAACCAGACCTGTTCAGCCAGTTCCTTTCCCAGTGACCGATCGAGATTAGGGATCAAGGCACAGCATGCCATAAACCCTTTATTGCACACAACTATGTCTAATCTTACTCAGACCTGTCTCTGTTCCTTTCTTTATGACCTGCTTTACGATGAGGAGGTGCCCGTTTTTATTAGGGGTCCGTCCGATTATCTTATGAAAAGTGTTGGGCCTTGCCGGGTAATTGGTAGTGGGCTAGACAATGAAATATGGGTTCATCATGCAATGCTTTTGTCGTGTACACATGGGATTGATTTACTGTAAATAAGGAATGTTTGCCTGAAGCATAATATTTTGTATAAAAACGGATGGCTGGCTTTGTAAGATTGAGCAGTCTCCTGAGAACGTACACCGTGTTGTACTTCTAGGATATCTGTTACTGGCTGCAGCTAATAAAATTGATCTTTGACGTCACCAAGAAGTACCCCGTGTCTCTGTACTCTGTACTCTAAGACAGGTGGACCCGGAGACTAGGGCGTTATCCCTGGCGCCGCTGGGTCTTAAATAACCCGGTTCTTCATTTGACGCCCAACGTGGGGCGATTTCAGCGGTTCCAAGCCAGAGGTTTGTGAGGAGCTTCGTGTGGAAATTCTGGAGGAAGGCCAACCACTTCATCGACCCCTTTATGTCTTCGTGGTCCGAAAGTCTTTGCTGCGAGGTTCCCCTCTTTCTGACGGCTACGAAGGACTGCTGCCCTGACTATCGCCCTGTCTTGGAGCCTTCGATGATTTGTAAAGCGAGACGATAGACGGGTCTTCTGGTGCCGACATCGATACCTCAGTTAAGTATGAGTGGAGCGTCTCCCAGTCCTTAGTTTTGTTTTTGGGTATCCCTTGGGATCTTTGACTTGGAACTCGTGGATCTTTGATTTGGAACTTGCAAGTACCAAAGCCGAGGGACTCGTGTATTCACGAGACTATCGTATTCGATATTCCCTTGAAGTTTGAAGCTAGACTAGTGAGCGAAGATGCCTGGTCTTAGCAGACTTGGAAATTTGTTTTGTTGTGGTTATAATAGGGATTCCCGATTGGAGGACTAGTGTCCGGTTCCTCCGATTGGAACTCCAACCTATGAGCTCTATGTGAAGCATGGCGTAGGCCCCATCGCATATAACGAAGTATGGATTTGTTACACAAGAAAGGACGGTGTCCTACAATGGCCCCGATATGGTAGTTTTGACATGGAAATTTTAGATAACCTAGAGGTTAGACTTTTTAAGAAGAAAGCCCGGCCGGCGATGTTTGACTCTTTCCGCCTATGGCGAAAGGAAGCCAAACAGAAAGAAATTAAATTAGCCAAGAGAAATAAAAGAGAAAAGGGTATCTCCATAATGCAAGCTGCTATGCAGTATAAAGATAATGAAGAAGAACTAGCGAGTGAGCAGTTGCACAGGCAACGTAGAATGGCGATCGATAAATGCTATCCAGTTTTGCCACCTCTTCAGCAGGATGCAGCAAAGGAACTTGAGAAAGATCCTTTAATGTCGCATTTGTTGAGTTCGCCACCCCCTTATGCGCAGAGTGCTACAGCACCTCCGCAACCTTAAGCGGCGCAACCTCTGGTTGCTTTGCCCCTTGCTAGTGCACAGCCACCAGCTCCTTTTCAGTTGGCTCCTACTCCTCTGGTGCAGCCTTCTCAAGGGCCGCCGACTTTGCTACCTGCTCCGTCTTTAATTTCTGCGACCTTTTCACCTGTTCTTGCTACCTCCCCTGCTACTGCTCCTACATTAGCTTCTTCTCAATCCGCTTTATCTCCTGTCCTGTCAACTTCTCCTTCTTTCCGACAGAGAATGACGGATACTGTTACTAGTCTTTTGTCTCCTTTCTTTGGGTCATTAACTACGACCTCTGTTCAGAGCGTAAACAGTTACGTAGCCAAATACCTGACTCTAGAGAGAAGGGAGTATTGGATCATTTGGCGCATAAATGGGTTACCGACCCTGCAAGATATGAGTTAGAGTCTGTTATGGATGTCTTCCGCCAATGGAAAGCACCGAAGCAGAGATATGTTTTTGATAAAATGTGTGTTTTTCTTTTTGAAGAATTGGAGGATAATGATTTGGAACCCAATCCACCTGAGTTGTGTCATGTACGGTTCGAGTTTGCGAAAGGCACGATTGTGGGTTCCGATGTTGAGAGAGCAGTTGCAACATTGTTGTCATTTAGGAGTGAGGATATCTCTCGGTCGTTGTTTGGACCTGATCCCTCTGCTAGGAGAAAAGCGCGACAATATCCAATGAGAGAGGTTCCTCCGGTATGGAAAGAAGAAGTATCTGCTGGTGCAAATAATAACCCCCCAGCTGTGCCAGCACATTTTCAGCGTTTTTGGGTACATGTTCCATGGAAACGTGCTGAAGTTTTGGCTCTTAAGCAGACCTTACCTGACCCCCGTAAAAATCCTGCAGGGTATTATAAGGAATTATCACAGACCGCAGACTCATGTGTTATGAATCTAGCTGATGTAGACATGTTGTTTGGAAATGTGGTTCCACAGCCTTTATGGGGATTGATTCGTCACACGGATCATGCGCAGGAGTTAGGTGATACCTGGGTTAATATTGCTGCTGCAGATGGCCGACAAGTTGGTGGTGCTAAACCTGAGCCTTTAGTTGCAGAACTTCCTGGTAAGATCGTTACTTACTGTAGGACTTGGCCCTTAGGGCAGGTTCACCCCTAAACTTTTTGCTTTTATTTGTGACCCAATGTTAGTGATTTTTGGGTCCCTGCGCACTTTTTCCCTGTGTCCCAGAGTAAAGTGCGTGCGTGTAGTATGGCTGGCCTGTCCTCCCATAGGAATGCATGGGGAATGTGTGTGTCCCTGGTAGTTCCTGATGCGTGGGGAGTGCAGGCTCGAGTTTGGTATGTGTGAACTCGTGAGAATGAATGCTGCACGATGGTATGTGCGGCTTGTATGTGTCTAGTTGGGAAGTGCTACTTCTGGACAGTGATGTGTGTGTGCAGTGAGGGTGCTGGAGCGCGATTGGCTGGAGCTGGCTGGCATGCCAGGCTCCAGGAAGTCTGGATGGGTCTGCCCGGTGGTGAGTGTGAGATTAGCATGAGTGATGTGTGGGAGGAGTTTACCTGTGTCCTGGATGGGCTGGGTTTTCCCCACACAATGCTGGCTCCGCCCTCCTGTGGTGTGTCTAACGACCCTAGCCTCCCCAGTGAATGAAAGGGGTGGTTGGGCCATCCAGGGTACTCCCAAGCCAGCTGCAACTGGTTTTCCCCCCACCCTGCACCCTGAAACAAAGGATTTAGCTGTATAAAAATGGGGCTGTGTCCCCACAGAAACGGTGCTCTGTTCTACTTTTGGATCCTGCCAGAGGGGGCTGTTGCTGTTGCTGGGGCCAGGAGGACCGCCGCTTGGATTGTCTCCCTGCCTGGAGACCCAGTGTGCTGGCTCTGGGCCCAGCCTTGCCCCCTGCCTGCCTCCAGACCTTGCTGGAGCTTTACTTTTGCCCCTAGCGTTGAAGAGCGCTTCCTTCGTGCTGCCTAGCGCTGGGAGTGCTTTATCTTTACTGCCTAGCGCTTGGGAGCGCTTATTTGCCTGCTAGCGATTCGAGCGCTTTGATTCTGAGAGCGCTGCTCTCTTGTCCTTGGCGCTTGAGAGCGCTGCATTTGCCCGTTTTACCTCGCTTTATATTTAATTTGGAAGCCGGTGCCCACCCGGCATTGCCCCGTCCTTGGATATTTAATTTATCACGAGGGAGCCCACTCCTCGGATACTGAGAGCCCGCCTGCCTGCCTGATACGAGCCGCCGCGCTGCCCGCGGCGACCCGGAAGTATTGGGCCGACCGGCCAATCACAGCGCGGCCCCCTCGAGGCCAACCGGAAGTCCCGCCCCGCAGCCGAGCAGCGCGAAAGGAAGCAGCCGGCCGAGTCCCCGAGGCTCCCCGAGGGAAGAGGAGCCCCGCGCTACTGCGAGGAGGTCTGGTGAGTGGGGCCGGGAAGACGAGTGCAGGGAGGAGGGAGTCGGGGCACATTGCCGGTGCCCGCCCCTCCCCTGCAGTGCACGGCCCTGAGAGCGGCCCAAGTGTGTAGAGCCGATTGAGGCTCTGGGGCCATTACCTGATCCCGAGTCCCCCGTGAGGGACTCCAACGAAGCCTACAATTTAGATTGGAGCCCCGAGGCTCCTGGGGGCAATTTGTTTAGTTAGAGCCCGAGAGGCTCCCGCCCTAATAGTATCTACGAGGCTCGAGGGGGCATTTTATCGTTGGAGAGCGCTGAAGCTCTAAATTGCCTATTGGCTGGGTGAGCCCTGAAAGAGGCTCTTGGGGGGCCCAGTGAGTTGGTCAGAGCCCCGTGGCTCCCACGCTGTGTTCCCTCACCTGTGTTCTTGAGCCCACGAGGCTCCAACGTTGGCCATCTTTGATTCACAACTGTCCAGCACTTAGTGGACAGTTGCTACGTTTAGGTTTGTGTTCTTGGGTGCCTGCGCAGCCTTCCCTGACATTGAGACTCAGGGCATTTCAGCCCCTTTCGAGGCCAGTTGGCCTGAGGGACATTTCAAGGGTTGTGCTATATGCACCCTGCGCATTGTAATTTCCTTGCTGATGTGATTCTTGCGCAAATGTTCTACCTGCACCTCTGAATGTGTTTTAATGCCTCATGTGCAATGTGTTTACGTTTTATCCCCTTTGCTAAAAGTGACCTGCTTAGAGGATTGTTGATGTCCCATTACCTTCGCTAAATGTGACCTGCTTAGGTATTTTATGTTTTATCCCTTTGCTAAAAGTGACCTGCTTAGAGGATTGTTGATGTCCCATTACCTTTGCTAAAAGTGACCTGCTTAGGTATTTTATGTTTTATCCCCTTTGCTAAAAGTGACCTGCTTAGAGGATTGTTGATGTCCCATTACCTTCGCTAAATGTGACCTGCTTAGGTATTTGTTTAGATTTCCTTCCCTTTGCTAAAAGTGACCTGCTTAGGTGATGGTTTTCCTCCTTTAGGTCCTGATATTAAGGTCCTAGTTCCCTGCGTGATTTTCCTACAGTGTTTAGGTTTGCGTAGGAGGTATTTACTCTTTACCAGTGATTACTGGTTGTGTGCTGCATTTACTATTTTAGTGCTACAGTCATTATATGTTTATGTGCTAAGTGTTATACCTACAAGTATTATTTCTAGCAAGTGCATACCCCTGACAGTGGTCCATGTGGCCCTGTCCTGTACATAATCCCTTGTAAATCGTGCCCGTGCCTGTTGGCACATTGTAAAGTTGTGTTATCTAATGTGTTTTTATTATAATACAAAGGCTATTTTTGATATAACCTTGTGTGGAGTTTCCTTTGTGATGGGCCTAGGGTGTTGTCGCTGGGGTGCGCGCGCAAACGCTTTACACATCGCCTCCGAGATTAGCCTTGCTGCTCGCGCCACGTTACCTAGAGGGTGAGCGGGGGTTATCTTGGTGTGTGACTCTCTTGCCCTGACTTAGAAATGATGATCCCTGACTGACTTTGGCATGAGCGTTGGCCGGCCGGGGGTCCCGTTTCTAACATTGGTGGCAAGCGGTGCGGATTGGACTTGCGTTTGCGCTGTACCACAGTGGCGACAGGCCACACTACAAAACTCTGCAATTTTAGATAACCACATTTTGGGGATTATTGTTTTTTAGGGAAGTTCAGTATTGCTTCTCCTGAAAGGTGTCATTTTGTATTTGTGTCCAGTACCTTGTTCCCCGCCCTGCTCCCACATTGGTACCTGTGTCGCTTATGGTCAGGTTGAGAAATCAGGGGTGGTAGAAACTGCCTTACCGAGGGGGGGTGTGTGTGAATGAGTGTTGTGTTACACTGGACAGTGGAGTGCAAGTTCTCTGAGATAGGAATCTTGCTGAATTTTTGTAATTGTGTACTCCTGTTAAGCTCAGACCCCCAGGTTCCCTGTGTCAAACTCTTCTTGAGAACGTCTGCCAAAATGGAGCCTGTTTTTGATCTCTGTTGTCTTTTTAGGTACAGTAGGTCAGAGATGGTCAGATTCTGTGAAGAGGGCGGCATGGAGGTGAGTGAGTTGGATACTCAGTCTCAGCTTAGGGACAGCCTGATCCTATGGCAAAAGGGTCAGTGGGATCTTGAGCACAGTGAGAGAGATAGGGCCCGGGCCGCATGCCATGAGGGTGATGAGTCTGTGGGGAGCCCTGAAGAATGTGAAGTGAATGAGGATGACAGTGATTGGGCACCAGCAGATAGTGAGGACCCCATAGATAGGGAGTCCCTTGCTGGGTCCAGTGTCAGTACCAGCGCCCCATCCCTTGTCCTGTCCCCAGAGGAGTGGTTGGATAGGAGGGAAGAGCGGGAGCATCAGCTAGCGATGGAACAGCTCAGGTTGGAGCATGCCAAGCTAGAGGCTGAGAGGGCCTTGTTCAGGGAGAAGGTAACCCTAGAGAGTAGGTTATCCCCTGAGTGCAATTTTGATTTTCTGGATTCCCCAGGGAGGGTTGAGTCCAGTGGTGGCAGCTATTTAAGTGTTAGTGTAGACAGTCCCACTCCCAGTTCCCCGAGTATGGTACCTGTTTCCCTAGAAGAGGAGTATAGGTTGCAGTTCAGGGACAGTAGGAAACTGTCTCACCAGTCTTGGGAGGAGTTTACAGAGGACTGTCAGTGTGCACTGATTGAGTGGTTAGAGGTTCCCACGGGACCTGATTTTGACAAACTGTTTTATCTTATTCTCAAGGAACAGGTGCTCAGTCATTGACGGCCGGAGTTGCGGCAACACCTGTTGAGGTTGACCTTTGATCCTTGGGAGCTTGCAAAGGAAGCAGACCGATGGGAAAGTGCGAGAGGTTCTTTGGAGTCATTAGTGATTGGTTCCAACAATAGTGGGTCAGGTATCCTCCAGCCCAGCGTGGTGGAGGAGGGTGAGAGTAGCCCAGCTAGGTCCCAGGTTAGTGAGGAGGGTGTAGGGGCTGACTGCCTGTCTCAGTGGAGCAGGAGTGAGTGTGTGACCGAGAGTCCCCAGACGCCCGAAGCCCTGTCACAGAGCCTGGATGGTTTCTTTAGGGAACACCAGGATGGGAACCTAAGCTTGCCTGTTAGTTTACTTGAGGGAGATCTCCTAGTGTGTAGAGGACCTGGAGCATCTGTAAGCGGAGCTTCTATGGTTCTAGAGTCTGGCAGTACCGCTCCGGTAGGGAGAGTACAGGAGTCCAGCGAAAGGAGTGATTGGGGATAGTATGTGAGTCCCCAGAAGTCCTGGAGTGCCAGGCAGTGATTCCACCAAAGGTTCTAGACCGGAGGTTGGAGGCCCAGGTTCAGGATTTGCCTGACCTGAAGGGTGGGACTACTGTAATCAGTGTCCTAACCAGTTCTTCCTCCAGAGGTACTGCCCCGGTTGGGAGGGAGCAGGACTCTGGAAGGGGGTGCAGAGGGTGGGAGAGCCTACCTCTGACCCCGGTGCAACCTGAGGGGTTAAACCCTAGGTTGGGAGAATGGTGTTTAGAGGGTACCCCTCGCAGAAGGAGGAGGAACCCTAGAAGAAGAGGTAGGGGGAGGAGAGCCTTCCCTGAGACTCCTGGTCCGCCTAAGGTTGTAGACCCTAGGCTGGAGAACCAGTGGCAGTCTAGCCCTGTCTTGCAGACAGGAAGGGTGGAAAATGGCTATTATGTGCCAGGGGTTACTACCCCCCACTTTGTGAGTAGGCATGATTCAGTGGCACCTGGGTGGCCTAGGACCTGGTCCTGGCCGAGGGCAGCTGGAGAGTACCAGTGGGGTACCCCAGTTAGTCCCTACAGTAGTTTTAGAAGGAACCCCAGGGGTTCACCGTGGCGTAAAACAGGAGGGTGTCCCTGCAGTTGCGGGCCCGCGTCCGTGTTTTATCGCCCCAAGCAGGGAAGTCCATCACGGTGGTGATTGGTCTGCCCTGTGTTTTGGCTGGAAGGGGGTTGTGTTGGACTTGGCCCTTAGGGCAGGTTCACCCCTAAACTTTTTGCTTTTATTTGTGACCCAGTGTTAGTGATTTTTGGGTCCCTGTGCACTTTTTTCCTGTGTCCCAGAGTAAAGTGCGTGCGTGTAGTATGCTGGCCTGCCCTCCCATAGGAATGCATGGGGAATGTGTGTGTCCCTGGTAGTTCCTGATGCATGGGGAGTGCAGGCTCGAGTTTGGTATGTGTGAACTTGTGAGAATGAATGCTGCACGATGGTATGTGCGGCTTGTATGTGTCTAGTTGGGAAGTGCAACTTCTGGACAGTGATGTGTGTGTGCAGTGAGGGTGCTGGAGCGTGATTGGCTGGAGCTGGCTGGCATGCCAGGCTCCAGGAAGTCTGGATGGGTCTGCCCGGTGGTGAGTGTGAGATTAGCATGAGTGATGTGTGGGAGGAGTTTACCTGTGTCCTGGATGGGCTGGGTTTTCCCCACACAATGCTGGCTCCGCCCCCCTGTGGTGTGTCTAACGACCCTAGCCTCCCCAGTGAATGAAAGGGGTGGTTGGGCCATCCAGGGTACTCCCAAGCCAGCTGCAACTGGTTTTCCCCCCACCCTGCACCCTGAAACAAAGGATTTAGCTGTATAAAAATGGGGATGTGTCCCCACAGAAACGGTGCTCTGTTCTACTTTTGGATCCTGCCAGAGGGGGCTGTTGCTGTTGCTGGGGCCAGGAGGACCGCCACTTGGATTGTCTCCTTGCCTGGAGACCCAGTGTTCTGGCTCTGGGCCCAGCCTTGCCCCCTGCCTGCCTCCAGACCTTGCTGGAGCTTTACTTTTGCCCCTAGCGCTGAAGAGCGCTTCCTTCGTGCTGCCTAGCGCTGGGAGTGCTTTATCTTTACTGCCTAGCGCTTGGGAGCGCTTATTTGCCTGCTAGCGATTCGAGCGCTTTGATTCTGAGAGCGCTGCTCTCTTGTCCTTGGCGCTTGAGAGCGCTGCATTTGCCCGTTTTACCTCCCTTTATATTTAATTTGGAAGCCGGTGCCCACCCGGCATTGCCCCGTCCTTGGATATTTAATTTATCACGAGGGAGCCCACTCCTCGGATACTGAGAGCCCGCCTTCCTGCCTGATACGAGCCGCCGCGCTGCCCGCGGCGACCCGGAAGTATTGGGCCGACCTGCCAATCACAGCGCGGCCCCCTCGAGGCCAACCGGAAGTCCCGCCCCGCAGCCGAGCAGCGCGAAAGGAAGCAGCCGGCCGAGTCCCCGAGGCTCCCCGAGGGAAGAGGAGCCCCGCGCTACTGCGAGGAGGTCTGGTGAGTGGGGCCGGGAAGACGAGTGCAGGGAGGAGGGAGTCGGGGCACATTGCCGGTGCCCGCCCCTCCCCTGCAGTGCACGGCCCTGAGAGCGGCCCAAGTGTGTAGAGCCGATTGAGACTCTGGGGCCATTACCTGATCCCGAGTCCCCCGTGAGGGACTCCAACGAAGCCTACAATTTAGATTGGAGCCCCGAGGCTCCTGGGGGCAATTTGTTTAGTTAGAGCCCGAGAGGCTCCCGCCCTAATAGTATCTACGAGGCTCGAGGGGGCATTTTATCGCTGGAGAGCGCTGAAGCTCTAAATTGCCTATTGGCTGGGTGAGCCCTGAGAGAGGCTCTTGGGGGGCCCAGTGAGTTGGTCAGAGCCCCGTGGCTCCCAGGCTGTGTTCCCTCACCTGTGTTCTTGAGCCCACGAGGCTCCAACGTTGGCCATCTTTGATTCACAACTGTCCAGCACTTAGTGGACAGTTGCTACGTTTAGGTTTGTGTTCTTGGGTGCCTGCGCAGCCTTCCCTGACATTGAGACTCAGGGCATTTCAGCCCCTTTCGAGGCCAGTTGGCCTGAGGGACATTTCAAGGGTTGTGCTATATGCACCCTGCGCATTGTAATTTCCTTGCTGATGTGATTCTTGCGCAAATGTTCTACCTGCACCTCTGAATGTGTTTTAATGCCTCATGTGCAATGTGTTTATGTTTTATCCCCTATGCTAAAAGTGACCTGCTTAGAGGATTGTTGATGTCCCATTACCTTCGCTAAATGTGACCTGCTTAGGTATTTTATGTTTTATCCCCTTTGCTAAAAGTGACCTGCTTAGAGGATTGTTGATGTCCCATTACCTTTGCTAAAAGTGACCTGCTTAGGTATTTTATGTTTTATCCCCTTTGCTAAAAGTGACCTGCTTAGAGGATTGTTGATGTCCCATTACCTTCGATAAATGTGACCTGCTTAGGTATTTGTTTAGGTTTCCTTCCCTTTGCTAAAAGTGACCTGCTTAGGTGATGGTTTTCCTCCTTTAGGTCCTGATATTAAGGTCCTAGTTCCCTGCGTGA
Source organism: Lissotriton helveticus (assembly GCF_964261635.1). Taxonomy (NCBI): domain Eukaryota; kingdom Metazoa; phylum Chordata; class Amphibia; order Caudata; family Salamandridae; genus Lissotriton; species Lissotriton helveticus. Next base: position 1,177,576,832 of record NC_136072.1, on the reverse strand, counting down.
TTTTCCTACAGTGTTTAGGTTTGCGTAGGAGGTATTTACTCTTTACCAGTGATTACTGGTTGTGTGCTGCATTTACTATTTTAGTGCTACAGTCATTATATGTTCATGTGCTAAGTGTTATACCTACAAGTATTATTTCTAACAAGTGCATACCCCTGACAGTGGTCCATGTGGCCCTGTCCTGTACATAATCCCTTGTAAATCTTGCCCGTGCCTGTTGGCACATTGTAAAGTTGTGTTATCTAATGTGTTTTTATTATAATACAAAGGCTATTTTTGATATAACCTTGTGTGTAGTTTCCTTTGTGTTGGGCCTAGGGTGTTGTCGCTGGGGTGCGCGCGCAAACGCTTTACACATCGCCTCCGAGATTAGCCTTGCTGCTCGCGCCACGTTACCTAGAGGGTGAGCAGGGGTTATCTTGGTGTGTGACTCCCTTGCCCTGACTTAGAAATGATGATCCCTGACTGACTTTGGCGTGAGCGTTGGCCGGCCGGGGGTCCCGTTTCTAACACTTACATGAAGACTTTAATGCCTGCTATGCGAGTAAATTGGGACAAATTGTCTGCGTGTAAGCAGAAGAAAGATGAAACTGTGTCCGATTTCTTCACTAGGTTTGAAGAAACGTTTATCGACCACAGTGGTCAAGACATGAGTACTGAAGGTGGTCAACAGTTGTTTGTTGATAAGTTCGTGCATAATCTGCTTCCAGAGTTATGTACTAAGTTGAAGGATTCCGAGAGTTCATGGGCCGTTTCCTCATCAGCACAGATATTGGCTACTGCACAGTATTACGAAAATAGGGATAAGGATGAGAAGGATAGGGCAGACAAAAAGACTAAAGAGTTAAAGACGAAGGTTCTTTTACAGCGAGCGTATCCGCCCCGAGGTAACCAGCGCGATTATCAGCAGCCTGAGCAGTTTCAGCGAAACTCGCAAAGGTTCGAGCCTTCTCAACAACGTTTTCCTGTAGGCCCTAATCAATGTGCATATTGCAAAGAAGAGGGCCATTTTAAAAGTAGCTGCCCTGTTTTGTTACAGCGTATGAATGGTGTTTCCAGCACAAGAGGTCGGGGTGCTCCACAAGTTCCTAGAGGTAGAGGACGTGGAGGTTTCCCCCAGAACGCACGTCCCTTTCCACCACAAAATTCAATGAATAGTTTTGATCAGCAGAATAACGCATCTGGTAGGACGACTCAGTACTATGCTGATGACTACTACGCAGAAGGTGAAAATATGGAAGGTAATGATTGCTAGGACAGCCATAGACAAAGAGAGGGAGTTGTTTCAGTTCCAGTAGATCAGAGTGGACCTTATGTTGAGGTGATTACATCAGGTGTGTCAGAGCCTTTTCTGTTGGATACTGGTGCTACGAAGAGTTCTATTGTGCACTCTAAACTCCTTGGCGCACCTTTGTCTGGCGAAACGAACGTTTCAGTAGGATTTCTGGCGCCCCGGTTAGGAACCCGATTTCTAGTCCTATGTCTCTTTCTGTTGGACCTTGTGAATTCAAAGCACCCCTTATTCTGACGACAGGTTGTGGTGAGAACTTATTGGGGTTGGACCTATTGAAAAGATTGTACGCGACATTGTATTGTTCTCCTTCGGGAGTACAACTTACACTGGGTAAGAAAGTGGTCTCCTCGATGTATTTGTCAAAGGATAAACTTCCGACAGAATTGTCGTCTCTTCCTGATATTCTTTGGGCTACTGGTCCTAACGACGTAGGTCTTTTAGAGATACCGCCATATGTTGTGACATTGAAAGCGAATGTTACAATGCCATGTATTCCCCAATACAAGATCTCGAGTGAAGGTGAAAAGGCGTTGCTAGCGATCATTCATGACCTGATTGAGAAAGATGTAATTGAAGAAACAAGAGGTAATGTTTGCAATAGCCCTGTGTTGCCTGTCTTAAAACGTACTGACTCTTCTCAGCCACCTGTTTACCAGTTTGTGATCGATCTTCGCGAGGTGTATAAGATTGTAGTCCCTCAATTTCCTGTCGTTCCAGATATCACTGCCTTACTGACCATGATTCCAGCTTCAGCCACGTGGTTTTCGGTGATTGATTTGAAGAATGCCTTTTTCAGCATCCCGATTGCCGAGGAGAGTAGAGATATTTTCGGCTTCTCTTTAGGAGCTCGAAGCTTCCGGTTTGCGAGAGCTCCTCAAGGCTATTGTGAGAGTCCATCAATATATAGTCAGGCTTTGAAAACACAGCTTGATACAATTGTTTTACCTGACGGTGCTGCTCTTATTCAGTACGTAGACGATTTGTTAGTAGCTGCAGATACTGAGGAGATTTGTAAAGAAGCCACCTTGTCGATGTTGCGTCATTTGTCTGATTTACATCATAAGGTGTCTCTTTCAAAGTTACAGTATGGTCGACAGGAAGTGACCTACTTAGGTCACCTCTTATCGAAGAAGGGAAGAAGATTGACCCCAGAACGAATTCAAGCGATTGCGAGAATGAGTGTGCCAACCACACAGAGAGAAGTGCGTGCTTTCTTGGGTATTACGTCATACTGTAGACAGTGGATCCAGAATTTTTCGCTGCTTGCGAAACCTTTTGATAGCTCTTACTGTTAAGGATACCCCGAATCCTATTCCTTGGTCTGATGAATGTCAGAAAAGTTTTTCGGAATTGCACGATGCATTGTGTTTGGCTCCTGTGTTGGGTACCCCCGACTACAGTAAGCTCTTTACACTGTATGTCCATGAGAGAGAAGGATGTGCATTGTCAGTGTTGACACAATCCTTTGGGGACAAGCAGCATCCATGTGCATATTTCTCGTCGACTTTGGATCCGGTAGCTAGAGCGTTGCCGAGTTGTTTGAGAGCTACAGCGGCAGCAGCTGTTTCTATTCAACAATCTGCTGGTTTGGTGATGAATAATACGTTGATTGTAATGGTTCCACATGCAGTGGATACTTTGCTAAACAGAACCAAGACACAGCACTTAACTAGTGCTCGATTGTCAGGTTATGAGTTGACACTTTTAGCGAGTCATGTGCACATAAAGAGATGCAACACGTTGAATCCAGCTACGTTGTTGCCGATTGTAGCAAAGACAGATGTTTCTGAACCACATGATTAGTTTCTCAGGACAGAAGAGGAAACGAAAGTGAGAATAGATCTTAGGGACACTCCTCTTGTGAAGTGTGATGGTACCTTATGGGTGGATGGTTCATGCTTCAAGCTTTCAAATGGTGATACGACTGCAGCATATGCTGTTACGACTTTGCATACGATTGTTGAAGCTGCACGCACCCTACATAATTCAGCTCCAGCAGCAGAGTTGATTGCACTTACGAGAGCGTGTGTATTTAATTTCATTTCATAAAGCTTTATTCGGAGCATAGAAAACATGTCCATAAAAGCACACACAGTAATGAATACATAACATTTGATCAAGTTAAAAAAAAGAAACATATAATACATTATTATCCAGAGGGGGATGGAATAAATAATTAAAATGATTAAAAGCACATACTTTTCCTAGTACCAATTGCTTTGAGCAGGAAAGTAGCCGTAAAAAAGCAAATGTCTGGATGATACAGATTAAAAAGCAGTTTCATAGAGTCATTGATTGTTCTTACTCCAAATCTTTTCAGCATAGGCTTTAGGAACAATTTCCGTAACTCACTGTACAATTGACATGATAGAAGAAAGTGCATAGTGCTCTGCTCAATATTATCACAAGCACAGGGTCCAGAAGGACGCATATTTATCTTAGGACACGCTACCAGATAATGTACTGTTCCCATCCGCATCCTGGTCAGCACAAACTGGTGCGAAACTCTGGTCACCTGTGTCAAGTATAGTTGAAATCCGATAGAGTCATTAATGCTATTGTACAGCGTGCAAGTAGAGAGTTTTGATTCCCCCAAAGCACTCCTTTCTGCACAATAGTTCAAAAAAGTAGCTTTCAAATTAGACTTGGAGATGTCAGAGGCACAGTATCGATTGTTTAACATATCAACCCCAAAGACCTTTTGAAAGCTATCAATGACATATTTGATCCATGGGATCTTTAAATGCTGGTCCAAAGTAAGACAATCATTGATAATGGCTCTATTCAAAGAGGTACCATCATTCAGCCATACCAAGCGCCACAGTAATAGGGGTCTTAACATAATCATATCATTCAGGAATTGAACCCCCAATTCCTTATGAACCAAGTTGTTGGAAGTAGATTTGGGTAAACACAGGAGCCTTTTCAGAAAATTATTCTCCTCTACCTGTAGACTCCCGGCTGATGACACACCCCATACTCCAGCCCCATACAGGGCCGCAGAAAGACATCTAGATTGAAAGATATTTAACATGTCTTTAATACGCCTATTCCCCAACTTCTTGGCAAATACAAATACACCATTGGCACTCCTCATCATTTTTGTTTTAACGGCTTTATGTTCTGTATCCCAGCTGCCGTTTTTGGAGAATGTAATCCCTAAGTAGCAAAAGTTATCCACCTTTTGGACCGGATCACCTTCGATGGAATAACGGAAATTGGATTTCGGTTTAAATCGTCCTGATCCGCACTCCATTACATAAGTTTTAGTTCTATTGATGACCAATTTCCTGCTCTTAATGAACTGGACGAACCTGTCCATTAGACGTTGAAGACCCAATGGTGTTCTAGACAGCAGCACGGCGTCTTCCGCATAGAGTAACACAGGGATGTTAAGGTTGTTAACTCTCGGGGCATCTGCCGTAACTGTCTGTAGAACTGAATCGACCTCATTAATGAAGAGTGTGAAAAGCAGGGGTGCCAAAACACACCCCTGCCTTATTCCCCTCCCGATCCTGAACTTGTTCGTGCATTCCCCATTGGGTCCATACCGAACACAGGTGGTTAGCTTTTCATACATGCGGGCCAAAAAAAAAACTATACTTTTTGGAGCTCCCATTTCAATCAGTGTAGCCCAGAGTATAGCGTGGTCTACCATATCAAAAGCGCTGCTTAGGTCAGCAAAACACAAATAGATAGACCCTGTTTTGGCCTGGGTATATTTCCCTACCAACAATTCTAAATTTAAGCATTGCTCTATGGTACCACGGCCCTTCCTGAACCCAAACTGACTGTTTGTTAAGATCCCATTGGTCTCTGCCCATTCCTCTAATCTAACCAAAAGGACCCGGCTCATGACTTTCACTTATGAATCCAGTAGGGATATTGGCCGGTAATTCTTCGCATTGCCCCGTTCACCTTTCTTATAGATGGGAACAATTATTGATTCTGCCCATGTTGACGGTATCTCATAGCTAACTGCTGCATTAAAGATCTTAACCAGCAATGGGCCCCATATCTCCGGAGCAGTCTTATACACATCTATGGGCACCCCATCAGGTCCCAGGGCCTTCCCTCCCTTACTTGCTCTAATACTATCCATGACCTCTGGTATGGTAATATTTAGGGCAACAATAGGCCAAACATCTCCAGAGGGTACCGGTCTATTACCAGAATCAAAAATGATTGAAAAATGTTGAATCCATGATTCCATGCTCACATTAGATGTTAGCTCTGGTGCCTTTTCGTCCTTAAGAAAAGGACAATTCACCGTGGCCCAAAACAGTGTACAATTCTTCAATTCTGCTGCTAGGCTAAGGTTATCCCATGCTTCCTGCTGGAGTTCAGCCTTTCTGCGTCTGAGGGTCAAATTATAATCTTGCCTAAATTGGGTCACCAGGCTCTTGTTTCTAGGTTTAACTGCTAAAGCCTCTTTAAGGTCTTTGCGGGCGGTAGAACACGCGTGGTCAAACCACCCCATTTTTTCTCTACTCTTTTGCCCGGCTACTCTTGTAAACTTCTTATTGATTTTTGCGTTAATTCTACCAAAGTGATCGATGCTGCCAGCCATGATATTGTCTAATTCAAGGATTGCCGTAATTTCTATCATACAACTGTTAATGATAGATTCAGATGTTATTTTGGCTTTATCTCTTTTCCACCTTAACCTGTAACCATTTGGTCTATGGGGTTCAATATTAACAATAGTTCCCGAATCGGAAACAGGGGCAGGTTTCCAGATCATGGCGTCAATAGTTAAGCAATTATGGTCGCTTAGCATAACATCAACCACCTTAAGCTCTGAACACAGAGGAACTAGGTTAGAGGACATGAACATAAAATCAATAACAGTATTAGCCCCCCTCCCTTTGAAAGTCGGTAAACTTTCTCCCAGGTCGTTCTTTCCATTTTCCAAAATTTCCATGTCATGGTCTATCAGAAAACTGTTCAGATTTTCTCCATACAAATTATGGGGGAAGTGAACGTCGGCATCCCCTGAACGATCATAGACACCACATAACTTCTGGGATGATAAGGGGCAAACTGAAATATTAAAATCCCCCACAAAAATAAATTCATAAACACCATTAAAATTATTCACAATACGACTTAGTGCATTTTCTAAGTCATTAATTACTGTGTGCCTGGTACCATCAAATATATTATTATAAAAATTAATCAAAAGTATATTTCTGCCCGCTTCTTGCGATAGCCATAACATTTGAGAGTGAGCCCCCACTACTACATGCTTTTTCACCAGAATTGGTAACTTGACTGATATCAAAACCAGCAACCCTCCCTTTGCTCTACCAAAGGGAGATGCCAGGGCAGGGAGTTCATAGGATACAAAGCCATCACTGCCCTTAAAATTTTTGCACAAGGTTTCCTGTAGGCAAATGATATCAAATAAACTAATAAATTCTTTCCATCCTAGAATATCCTCCTTAGCCGTCAAGCCTGCGATATTCCAGCTGGCGATGTAGCAGGTTTCACTTTTCCTATGATGGCTAACGTTAGGCTGGCCTTCACTATATGCGGACATGTTCTCATCTGAATTTGAAAGCTGAATGTTATACCTAAAAATCTCATCATTTCCTCCTACGGGCATACAATCTGTAGTCACATTATTAACCAGTTCGATTTCAGGCATAATTGACCCTCCATTATAGTTACTGTTTACATCCCTCCCATTTCCAGGGCCCATCTGATGTCAGTCGTTTTGATCCAGAAAACTCAATGACTGATACCTATTCTGGATTGGGACTTGATAAATCATTCCATTAGCAGGCGAAAAAATATCATCGCGAGTGGGTACGAGATTGGGGGTGTGTGTTATAAATCTATTCCCACCAGGAGCAGGGTACAACATGTGCATAGGCAGATTAGGTCTGCCATCAGAAAAACCAGGGCTACAGGTGGATAACACAGGTCTATTTCCAGTTGATGAAGAAATAAAATTATTATTATTAGCCCCCTCCCTACAGTTGGCAGAAGGCAACCTGTTAAGATGGTTATAGAAATAGCCCAATGGTCGAGCCACGACATCTGTCTCAGACTGCGTTAATGCAGCTGCTCTGAACAAGATCGTCGCAACATGTTGTGGGTGTTTGAAATTTATAATTGCACAATCACCCCCACAGGTCTTCCGGGTATTACCAATCCAATTGACTCTTCTGATAGATATAATTTGATCAGAGTAGCCAACTGGATAACCGCAATGGCAGTTTAACCAAGAAGTTGTTTTGTTTTTGAAGGAGTCAACTGACTCCTGGTTATGCAGAGTCTGATTTAGAGCCGGGACATTAGTTAGTACTACCACATAGGGTACACATTCAGGGGGAAGATCTACTGGTCTTCTGCATATCCTAACAGGTACCCCATCGGTCCCCCTCATGACAGCTGGGATGGCTGGTGTAGCTGACACAACTGGCACCGGCACAGTCTTAACTCTGTTTGATACCTGTAGTGTTCTTGCATCAGAGTTTAAACCTCCAGACACTACGGCTGCTACCGCAACCGCCGGTACCTGCGGAGGTTGGCCCATATCATCTAATAATGGGCGTGCCGATACAGGTGTCTCTTTAGATAGTTGTTTCCCTACATTAATTACAGGGGGGGGCACTATTTACCTGGCGTGGTTGTCCCTTATCTTGTATTGGAGCTGGGCGAGGGCATGAAGTATCTTTAATAATTTGTATAGATTTATCCAAATTAACTACATGTTGATCCATCATAGCCCTCAATCTCAGTACTTCCGCCCCCAAATCATCAATCTTGACTAACAAAGGCTCCACAGCCAACTTCAATTTGTCCTCAATAGTACTCACTAACAGATCAATTTGTTTAGTATTAATGGAAACACAGTTGTCTATAGATGAAGCCCCATTGTCCCCAGTATTCTCCTTATGTAAGGTATCCTTTTTTATCCTGGCAGAATGATTTCCCCGTTTAGGAACTACTTTCCTGCATGCTCTCATGTATTTAGTAGCTCTGGTGGATTGTAAAGGGGTGCCTTCTGGGGTCTCAGATGGATTCAATGTATCTTCCACCACAGAAAGATCAACAGGAGCCTCAGTGGGATCGGCATTAATACAGATATTATCGGTCTCAGCTGTTATAATAGGATCGTTGGTAATGATTATATCCGCATTATTAGAGTCCATTGATGAAACCAAAGGGGGATCAGATAAATTACATTTGCTTAGCGATTTCCTTCTATCGCTGTTAATCCTAGTGACTACTTTTAGTAAGTAGCTGTCCAGGAGGGTAGATTGAATAGACATATTGGGGGAAAATCAAAAAGTCACGGACAATTATGAAATCCCAACCAAAGTTTAAAACACAATTGGCCTCTAACCCGGCCAAACTGGGCACGTAATCACGAATGCAGCCAAGGGGGTGGCCCGTCCCGTCCCTGGTCGTCCCCGGATGGCCACAGATGGCCCTCCCTCTGCCCGGGCTCAGCCCGGCGACGCCCGCGCGCGTCCCGCGAAGCGGGGCTCTCCTCTCCCTTATCAGCGCCTCCGGGCGCGCTTGCCGGTGGGCGTGTCACCGCCGAGCCTCCTGGGTGCTGTAGTCTCCTGCCGCGTGGTGGAAGAAGCGGCGCTCAGGGAGACTGCAGCGGGAAACCAGCACGAGCCCCCAAGTGTCCGCGTGTATCAAAAGGGCCCCCGCTTGTCAGGGCTCTCCTCTCCCTTATCAGCGCCTCCGGGCGTGCTTGCCGGTGGGCGTGTCACCGCCGAGCCTCCTGGGTGCTGTAGTCTCCTGCCGCGTTTTGGAAGAAGCGCCGCTCAGGGAGACTGCAGCGGGAAACCAGCACGAGCCCCCAAGTGTCCGCCGTGTATCAAAAGGGCCCCCGCTTGTCAGGGCTCTCCTCTCCCTTATCAGCGCCTCCGGGCGCGCTTGCCGGTTGACGTGTCACCGCCGAGCCTCCTGGGTGCTGTAGTCTCCTGCCGCGTGGTGGAAGAAGCGGCGCTCAGGGAGACTGCAGCGGGAAACCAGCACGAGCCCCCAAGTGTCCGCCGTGTATCAAAAGGGCGTGTGTATTATCAAAATGAAAGAAAGTGACCATATATACTGACAGCCAGTATGCATTTGGTGTGGCTCACAGTTTTGGACGATTGTGGAAGGAACGTGGGTTCCTCACGTCTCATGGAACTAAGATACAGCATGGCCAGTTGGTGAATGAGCTTCTTGAGTCACTTACTTTGCCGTTGCAAGTTGCGATTGTGAAATGCAGTGCACATAAGAAGGTTACTGACGACGTTGGTCGCGGTAATGCGTTTGCTGATGAAGTTGCGAAAGAAACGGCAAGAGATGTGATGAGTCGAATGTATGTTGCGGGCCCTGCAAGATGGATTGGTGACGTTGGAATGTGTGAAGATACGATAGAGAGTGTGAAGTCTATTCAAGCTGAAGCTATAGAGAAAGAATTGAGGGTGTGGAGAGAGAGTACGGGTAAATTAGACGCGAATGGTTGTTGGGTTGAGTTGTCAGGACATCAGCGATGGTTGTTACCCGATGCGTACGTGCTTGAAGTGGTTACAATGGCGCATGGAATGGCCCATATCAGGGATTTGTAAGTTGTTGGCTCCAGTATGGCAAAATGCTGGAATTCCTAAGTGTGCAGAGCATGTGGTCAAGAATTGTATGACTTGTTTGAAATACAATCCTGGTAAGGGAACACCAACTCCAGCTGGTCATTTTGCCCCTCCAACGTATCCGTTTGAGGTTTTGCAGCTAGATTTCATTCACATGGAGAGATGCAACAACCTGAAGTACGTACTAGTGGTTGTTTGTGCCTTCTCAAAATGGGTGGAAGCATATCCCCTAAAAGACAACACTGCCATGTCCACAGCTAAAGCCCTTGTCAAAGAATTCTTCCCCAGATTTGGTTTGCCGAGAATGGTCTGGAGTGATAATGGGAGTGAATTTGTGGGTCAAGTGATGAAGAGAGTATGTGAAGGGCTAGGAATCCGGCAGAAGTTCCATGCTGCAAATCACCCCCAATCAGCTGGACTGGTAGAGTGCTATAATGGCACGCTAAAACTGAAACTGGCCAAGATACAAGCGAGCTCTGGTCTTAAATGGCCTGATGCTTTGCCATTAGCACTTTTATCGACAAGAATGACCGTGCATTCACGAGTGGGATTTAGTCCCTATGAAATTGTGTTTGGTCGCCCGGCTAACATATGGGGAGTACCGAGGCCGACAAAATACAGCGAGATTGAACACCCTGTACTGCTTGATTACTTATATGATCGGACGGCTAAATTGCGTGTTTTACACCAACAGGTTCACGATACTTTGCCTCAGGCTTCTGAAGATCCAGGACACGTTATCGATCCTGGCTCGTGGGTCCTAATTAAGAACTTCCAGCGGACAAAGAACGATCAGCCCCGCTGGATTGGCCCCTACCTGGTGCTTTTGTCCACAAGAACTGCAGTGCGGGTGCAAGGAAAGAAGAACTGGATCCACGGCGTACACTGCAAGAGGGTTCCCTTACCCCTGCCGTACGACCAGTGGGTCCAGGAGGACATTCCTGATTCTGAAACTGAAACTGTGCCTCGTTTTCTGCCTTTAAGCGATGCACGTTTAATTGGGACAAGTTCTGAGCGTGAAAGCGACGATCTTCTGCAAAGGGCTGTGCCACCGTCAGCTCGATTGGACACTACCGAGCCTGAACTCCTATTCCAAGACCAGACGTTATCTGGAAAAAGCCGTTATAATTTGAGACCAAGAATCATGGACAAATAAAAAATCCTTTTCTTTACTATTTTTGAAAGTTCAGCTCTCCCATCTGAGAAACTGTTTTGACCGGTTTTTGTTTTTCGAACCGCCATCCGGGTTCAGCTGTAGGGTCGCGGCGTCAAGTCTTTGGAGTGCAAGCCGAAGACACAAGGTCGACGGTTCTGGTTGGTCCTTGGGCGTTTCCCTTGGACTGACAGGCGCATTCCTTAGCACGGAACACCCTACCCCCGCGAGCAGCAAGGTTAGAGGATGGAGTTTTTCGAGATGGAGAGACCTGCCAAAGAAATGAATTTCAGAGCCAACATGTGTACAATGATGATTAGAAAACGTTTCCTGATATTATGCCTTTTTATGTTGCTTAGCGTAATGATGTTTTTAATAGGATATGTTTTATTCTCTTTTCGAGTGACGTTTTTACCCACTGCACAGCCTATGCCTCCTTCTACTGTTTCCTCACATTCTTTTCACCCTCTGCCTGAACATGAATCTGTTAGAAGATTAGAGTTCGTCAATAACTCCTTCGTTCAGCTTCTGCACCAACACCAACTAGTAGTGAACACGACTAACTGTTGGGTGTGTGGCCTTATGCCTCATACTACTGATAAAGGTATCCCTGCCATTTAGCCACAATGGTTCTGTGCGGGCATACAGAACGATGTTCATCTATGCTCGTGAAGTCCACCCCCTACGTTCTGTACAAGATAATCCAAAGAATAGGGCTCTAGTTAAGGGTATAGTAGATATGATTAGAGGAGCTACTTCCTATGTGACTATCCCGAGAGATGAGACACTAGCATATATCGGATGGGACGTAACCGGATATGGAGTTAGTCTGAGTGAGAACCAGCGAGCGAAAAGATCCTCCCCGATTTGGGTTGTACCCCATCAGGGTACTGTCTGCAAGGTAATGGCAAGAATCCAAGAGCTCAGTTAGGGAAGAGTATCTGCTCTGAGACGTATGTTTTTGCATCCCAGGCTTCACCATCGTTCATAGCAGCTAAGGGTACCTATTTCATTTGTTACGATAGAGCATACACATGGTTGCCCCCTGATTTCTCGGGCACATGTTTTGTATTGTTCCTGTTGCCTCCCACCTATACAGCTGCGGCAGATTACCATAAGACAAGAGTTGTTAGAGGTGCCTTCAGTAAGGAAGATACTGCAGGACAAGAATTAGGAGACTATCTGAAGGATTTTCTGCCGTTTTGGGGACCTATGGTGAACAGCAGGAACATACGACAATTGACGAGAGTGGTTGAGTCCACCGTAGTTGAAACTGCCGGGGCCCTTAGTAACTTGACTGCTGAGCTCCAGTCGGATCGTCTTATGACCCTTCAGAACAGGGTTGCGTTAGACGTCATACTTGCAGATCGAGGTGGGGTATGTAAAGTGATCCAATCAAGTTGCTGTGTTTTCATTCCAGACAATGCTCCGACAGTGTACCAGACCATTTCCAAACTGCATAAAATCTCCGAATCTATACACGTGAATAAAGGAGAGTGGTCGTTGATGGGATGGTTTTGGGAGCTGTTATCCGCCTGGGGATGGAAGATTCTAATGGTCATTGGGATGATCTTAGCCATTCTTTTCCTGTTCTGTCTTTGTGTACAGTGTGCTCCTACTATATGTGGCCTCTGTGCTACATTGTGTGTAAGGAAACCTGTATCGAGAGATGAGCTAAGTAATAGAATGATGCTACAGCAACACCTCAATGATTTTTTGAATATAGACCTGGACTCAGATTAGCGTGAGTGTAGGTTATTGCCTATGTAAGGGCAAAAGGAGGGACTGAGGTTCCGTGGATTCTGGACCCATGTCATAAACATCGTCGTATCATGACGATGTTGGTATCAGCAGACCGAGAATGACGAGTATACTATATACGAGTGTTTTCGTCATGTTCGAGTGACGAGATCACCATGAAATCAGAGATTCGGTTCTGATACCTCGGGTTCCATTTTGTGCACGACAGCCATTTTGTGGTTGCCCTCACATAGGCCGATGACTAAGGCCGAACGAGTCTTTTGGGACACGTACACCTTTAGCTGACTTCTGTATGACCTGGGCAAGCTGACTCCATTGCCCGGAGCCAAACCTGTTCGGCCAGTTCCTTTCCCAGTGACCGATCGAGATTAGGGATCAAGGCACAGCATGCCATAAACCCTTTATTGCACACAACTATGTCTAATATCAATCAATCAATCAATCAAGTCATTTGTAGAGCGCACTACTCACCCGTAGGGTCTCAAGGCGCTAAATTACTCACACCTGTCTCTGTTCCTTTCTTTATGACCTGCTTTACGATGAGGAGGTGCCCGTTTTTATTAGGGGTCCGTCCGATTATCTGATGAAAAGTGTTGGGCCTTGCCGGGTAATTGGTAGTGGGCTAGACAATGAAATATGGGTTCATCATGCAATGCTTTTGTCGTGTACACATGGGATTGATTTACTGTAAATAAGAAATGTTTGCCTGAAGCATAATATTTTGTATAAAAAGGGATGGCTGGCTTTGTAAGATTGAGCAGTCTCCTGAGAACATACACCATGTTGTACTTCTAGGATATCTGTTACTGGCTGCAGCTAATAAAATTGATCTTTGACGTCACCAAGAAGTACCCCATGTCTCTGTACTCTAAGACAGGTGGACCCAGAGACTAGGGCGTTATCCCTGGCGCCGCTGGGTCTTAAATAACCCGGTTCTTCAGTAAGGTTAGTAAACCTAGAATTGTGTCAAAATGTTATGCCTTTCCAACAGAGGCATAACAAAGAGAATATCTTTATTTCTCCTTGTTATTTCCTCTTTCTATGTAAGCTGCATTCGGGGGCACCTTTGTGCGCAAAACAATCTCAAGAGCCGTCTTGCAGCACACATGGAAAGAGGAAAAAACAAGGGGAAATTAAAACATTTCTTCTTGTTATGCCTGCTCTAAGGAGGTGCAAGGCTTTGCACTGCCCAAGGTTTACATGATTTTGTAAATCTGGGGGCATTCTGCAGCAGACGTAGAAAATGCAAAATATCTCAAAGGATTGTTTTTGTGCAGGAAGGTGTCCCTTCTTGCACAAAAATAATCCTGCCTGTAATGCACGCACCTTCACACCATGTCGCAAGAGTGCCTGCTTTGGTGTTCAGCAGCATTTAGTGTGCCAGCACAGGGAGGGAGCAGGCATGTGTCATATCTTAGCACATAAGGTGCATTTCTACTCTCTCTCTTTATCACAAAACACAGCACAGCAAGTTGTCTTGCTGTGTTACGTTGCCTTTCATTGCCTTAAATGACTTTTTGATAAATCTGCCCCAAAGTGTATATCGAGTGCTAACAATTTCCTCCACCCAGTAGTCCTGAGTGACTGACATGTCCATGACTCTCCCCAATTGAATCAGTCTAACGCAGGTGTGCCTCCCAAGAACATTGATTCATTACAGGACATCTAACTATAGCCATTAGTTGTGATGTACCTCCCACAATCAAACCTGCAAAATTAAAAGAATACAGGGGCATATTATTAAGAACGGCAATAAAATTACCTGCTGCTGAAGTGGCGATAATGGGCTTGATAATATGCCCTTGTGAATTCCCGTAGAAGTCCAGGTTCACACCAAAACATGGGCTTCTATTGGAATTCTCAAGGGCATATTATCAAGCCCATTATCGCAGCTTTTGCTACAGTTTTCTGCCGCTAAACCGGCGATAATTTTAACGCCGTTCTTGCTAATATGCCCCACAATTTCTTTGTACGTCTTTGCATTTCCTTTCCGGATGGGGCCTGCTCTTTACGTTTGTGTTAATCCTGACCTTTATTTTTCTGTCCTTTGTAGTTTTCATTGCTGTCTGCTTCACAGGTGTCTCCCTCTCCCATATGCAATATCTGGATATTCGCTCTCTGCAGTCCCCAGCTGTAGCTTTTCTCCGCTGCCAGCTTCTGCCTCCCATTCTCTTTCAATAACCTTTCCATGGCCAATTGTCTTTCTTTTGTGAAAGATCACTAAGCCTAATGTTACTGCTGGGATCGATTATTGTCTCCCTGGTCCTGTCCATCCATTTCCTGTAATGTTTCCTTTCAAAGGTCTCCAGCGTTGCTGCCTTTTCCAATTCCCAACTAAATTGCTGAGCAATCTAGAAAAATGAAATGTTTGAGCGGATTCTTGGCTCGTACAGCCCAATAATGTGATGTTTGATTACATTACCAGAGTTTGGCCTCTGCTGAATTCCCTGTGGGGCAATAATCCGCTGACTGTATCACTTGGAAGGAAACTTCTGAACGGAAAGGCTTGAATATTTATCCGATCCCTGGGAGACGCTCCAGCCTTCATTTACGGGGATTTGGTGTAGGGCAGTGCATCAAGTCAGCTTGCTGTCTGTGCCAAAGGGAAAGGGCAGAAATGCACCATATTTAGTGCATTCTTGTGCTTTCCCCTTGTGCTGGTGTCGTTTCGGCAGTCTAGCACCAACGCAGGCACTCTTGCACCATGGAGCAAAGGTTGTCTCTTTTCCACAAGATTTGAAAAACTGGACCTAGATTTAACCCAACTGAGCTAGACTTTGCAGAGTAAAACTCATTGTGGAGTGACCCGGACAAGTTGTTGGCCACATCTGACCCCAAGATAAAAGTCACCTTTCACCAACTCAATTTTTCCCCACTTAGGAACCATTAGAACATTAAAACCCCTTGCACTAAAAATCACAGGGTAAACTCACAAACTGAGGGACATATTAGCAAGGGCGATATCGCCGCTTTAGCGGGACTTTCTCCCGCTAAAGCGGCAATATTTTTATCACCCTACTAGCAAGCTGTCGCTAACAGCAGTTAGCGACAGCTTACAGGCGATAGCTACAGGTTTGGGGCCCGCTTTGCATGTCAGCGATATTTATTGCTAATGACATGCAAAGCGGGCATACCCAACCTGTTAGCGACGGAAAGCAGTCGCTAACACAGCTATCGCCTATTAGCAAGGCAGACGAACCGATAAAAAAACTTGCGTTAAGCGCGATTATCGCTATAATCTAACGCCTGCTCAGACCGTGACTTAACCTGTATATCCAATGGGAGGTGGATATTCAGGTTAAGTCCCCATTAGTGATAATGCCTGAATATCGCTGGATTTCCAGCGATATTCATGGGTTGAGCTGCTATCGCCGGATACTTTATTGCTTTGGAGATTAACGTTTCTAATAGCACATTATCTCTGCAATAAAATCCGGCACTAAAAAAAATGCGCCAAGCGCATTTA
Organism: Lissotriton helveticus; assembly: GCF_964261635.1. Taxonomy (NCBI): domain Eukaryota; kingdom Metazoa; phylum Chordata; class Amphibia; order Caudata; family Salamandridae; genus Lissotriton; species Lissotriton helveticus. The sequence continues at coordinate 1,177,560,558 of NC_136072.1, read as the reverse complement.
GCGATAATTAACGCTATTTGTTGCAAATATGCCCCTAAATTTTGTAGTGCTTAAAGTAGTACTTCAGAAGTACTTCTACAAATGCAATTCACAAATCTACAGGCTGAAATTTCTGTCTCTGCCGTTTCTATCTTTTCTGAGTAGAGATCTCCACCACGTGCCGGTATACCTTCACTTTTGTAAGTGTGGCCTGGAAGAGTGAGGGGGGGGGGGTGTATTGGGGAATAATTACTAACAAATCGGAAAGGTCAAGAGGAATTTAAAAAGGAGTTAGGAAAGGACTTGCTACTACAAAACACACACCTACAAAATAGTAAGACTATTGCAGTTCACAAAATGCACTGCTAAATTTACTACATTCCTAATGGTATCAAAACAGGCGTAAGTGCACTCTACTTCAACGTTGGAGTAAGTGAAGCACTGCACATGATCCACCAATGGAACTGAACTGCAACATTATTCCATAGAATGAATTGAACGCAGGAACTAAACTGACAAAAATGTATTAAATTAGTTTGTTAAACCTGTCAGCCTTAGCGTAGTCTTCCCCCAAACCTTTTGCCGTTCTCCTCCACTTTTGCTGACATTGTGTTTGCTGACCTTAAGATTTTGAGCACTTTACCACAGCTAACTAGTGCTAAAGTGCATGCGCTCACTACTTAAAACATGGTAATGTTGACTGATCCCTAATTCACCTATTTAATTTATATGTAAGACCCTAGTAAACTGGCCCTGCAGGTGCCAAGGGCCTGTAAATTAAATTCTACTAGTGGGCCTGCAGCACTGACTGTGCCAGCCACTTAAATAGCCTTTAAACATGTGTGAGGCCTGTCACCGAAGAGCCTGTGTGAGCAGTCTTAAATTGCCATTTTGACCTGGAAAAACAAACCTTTTGCCAGGCCCAAACCTTCCTTTTTAATAAATAAAAGTAACCCCTATGGTAGCCAGAGGACTGGGTACAATGTATTTGAAAAGTTGGACATATACTTTAAAGTTTTACATGTCCTGGTACTGAAAAATAAGCATGGGCACAAAATCCGTTCCGCTCGCGGATTTTTCGGATTTTCGGTAAATCCGCAATCCGCGAACTCTCGCAGATGCGGCGAAAATACGCAAATCCGCGCGCGGCGGATTTTTTGCTTGTGTTCGCACTGCTCGCGGGCCGCGGCGCGGGCAGCAACAATCTCGCACTCGCGAAATTACAAAAATTACAATTGGGGAGGGGTGAAGGAAGTGACCCAGTCTCCAACTTCCTCTTCCTGTCCAGCAAGCTCCTCCTATTGCTTAGTCCATTTCCTGGCCACTTTGAATTCGATCTTGACTGGGAAGGATTACTTTTTGTGGATGCTGCTGGAGATTTGGCTTTGAGGCCTTTTGGATTACTTTTTGATTAGAAATTTGATTTACAAGTAAGTTGATAAGTTGATGTTGTTTGTTTGTGGTGATTTTTGTGTGTGTTTTTCGACTTTTTGGGGTGGGTTTGGGGGCTGGCTATGTGTGGGAGGCCATTTTGAGGCATGGTCCTGCAGGTCCTGGCCATGTGGATGGGGTCAAGCGGCCATTTTGAAGTCAGGCAGTGTGCTTTGTGCCCTATGCCCACCCAGTCTGCTCTGATTGCTTTCATTATGCCCAGGGGGCCTCGAACTCCCGCGGATTACCCGAAAATCGGATTTTATTAAAAAAAATGTGCCTGTGTTCGCACTGCTCGCGTCCCGCGCAGCAACAATCTCGCACTCGCGAAATTGTAAAAATTACAATTCTGCACATGAATTGAAAACTACCAGGCTTAGTTATGGGTGCATGCATGATACAACTGTTTTTTTAATTTTAACATTATTCTGGCCAGGGCATGGATGGCATTGGATTGTTGTGATTTTTGTGTGTTTTACGACTTTTTGGGGTGGTGTTGGGGGCTTGCTATGTGGGTGGGGGCCATTTTATTGCCTGGTCCCGTGTGGGTGGGGGTCTAGGGGCCATTTTTAAGCCAGTTTGTGTGCTTTGTGCCATAGGCCTGCACCCAGTGTGCTGTGATTTTATCATGCCCAGGGGGCCCAGAATCCGTCTGTTGGCGGATTTTGCTGGTTTTTCGCCACGTTCGCGTCGTGAAGCAACAATCTCGCACTCGCGAAATTGCAAACATTGCAATTCTGCACCAGAAAACCACCAGCAGGCAGCCTAAACCTTCTGAAACTTGATGGATGGCATTGGATTGTGGTGATTTGATTGGTGTTGTGTTTTTTGACTTTTTGGGGTAGGGGTTGGGGGCTGGCTATGTTGGTGGGGGCCATTTTGAGGCATGGTCCTGGCCATGTGGATGGGTGTCAAGTGGCCATTTTGAAGGCAGGCAGTGAGCTTTGTGCCATAGGCCTGCACCCATTTTGCCTTGCTCTCACCCATTTAGCCCAGGGGGAGTCAGTGGTACATGAAACTATAACCCTCTCTGTGTGTGCTCTCTTGGATCAATGTTAAATTCCTGTTTCCCAAAAATTTAGCAAATCCTAATTTTGAAATTTCCATATTGTGTGGTGTGCATGTGTGTATTCGTAAATGCCTACTTGCAAACTATTTATTGAAGCGCTACATATGCAACATATATTTACTGATGTTTCTCTGTCTTCGTTTGCTTTTAGGTGCACAAAGTCAATAACTCCGCATCATCGTTGAGCATCAGTGCCAGGAAGAAGTCCTGCTGCGGCCTGTTGTTCCGACATCTGAAGAAGATGGCTCCAAAAAGAGGTGCCCGTAGCTCCTCTTGCAAGAAAAATGTCTCTACTAAGGAGAAGAAGAAGCAAGTGGCACCACTTACCAAGGAGACTGGTGGCTCGACCACTACATTTTTGTGGAACAAACAAAGGCCCACCATGAGTGCTGCACAGGTAGCCTGTTTAGTGGTTCAATCACCAACGACCAGTGATGTTGGCTCATCGCAAGAAAGTAGCAGCACACCATCAACACAGGTTGTAACTCATCTCACAAGTACTATTCAACAACCAAAGCCGCAACAACAACTGCATGGGCTACTAGTACAAGCACAAGTACATGCGCAAGGAGCTGTCCGAGAAGGAGCTGTCCGAGAAGGAGCTGTCCGAGAAGGAGCTGTCCGAGAAGGAGCTGGCCGAGAAGGAGAAGGCCGAGAAGGAGAAGGCCGAGAAGGAGAAGGCTGAGAAGGAGAAGGCCGAGAAGGAGAGGTCCATGGAGAGTTGCAAGTAGAGGTCAGTGAAGAGGCCCATGTAGCGGCGCATGGAGCGGTGCAAGTGCCCACAATGGTTGTTCTTCCAGAAGTAGGGGCACAGGAGGAAATTGACTTTGGAGCCGGGGTATCATGTCAGGAAGACGAAGGCATTCCTCCTGATGATTCATTTTCTCCCAGCTCCCCACCAAGGAAAAGATCAAGGAGTGTGTGTAGAAGTTCCTCTTCAAGCCCCGCTCCATCAAATGATGATCTGGATCTAGATTGGCAACCATCTCCGAAGTCTGAGAGGGAGGCACACCATGAGCTGCGAAAGGTATCAAATGTTAAAAGGAAGGGCCCCGGAAAGCTCATACTTATGGATCCGAACGTCGGACTTGATGAAGTGGTGCATTCTGATGTTGTTGAACAGGATGACAGCAATGACCTAGTCATCACACATGTCATTCCAGCCACACCGGCCATGCAGCAGACAGACATTTATACCCTATCCCGACGTCATGCTGAGCGTGACCCTGGCGACGTGGCACTGGTAGCACCACCAACGCAGTCAAGTAGTACAACAAGTTCAACAAAACCTACAGCTCCCATATTTTCTCCCCAGAGGGGGACTCCATCCAGCTCGACTCCCTCAAGTAGGGTTGCTGCAATAATTGCACAACCCAGTAGATGTCTGCAAGGCTCATCCACCACTGCTTCATCTGGCATTGGCAGTATCATCTTGTGCGGCAAAACCAAAAGTTTCCAGTCCCCAGTTTGGAACTTTTTTAGTGTCCATGCAAAGTATGATAACATAGCCGTTTGTTGCATTTGTAAGACTAGAGTTAGCCGTGGTAAGACTGGTACCAACTATGGAACCGGAGGCCAGATAGGTCATCTTCAAAGAAGGCACGCTGTCGAATGGTTTGCGCACCTAGCAAACATCAAGGGAAAGCAATCCCAAAGGGCAAGTGGCCAAAATATACCCATACTAGGTGTTTCATCTGAAGATGACGGGGAGGTAGAAGAAGCGTCAGACATTTGTCCGGTTGCACCCAGTACCCCTGGCAGCACCACACCCTCCGGAACACATAGGAGGCACACTGAGAGTCTGGGAGACACACCAATGCGGAAAATGTCAACACTGAGCAGAAGTGGGTCGAAGAAGGCATCAGCATCATCCAGTAAGTTTGTCCAGCGCACCATTTCAGCCATGTTCTCCTCAGATGCGCAATTTCAACGCAACCACCCAACTGTACGCCTGTATAACACTAAGCTGGCTAAAATGCTAGCGGTGGACCTTCTCCCTTTTTCGTTTGTCGAAAATGTGGGTTTTCTTGAACTCGTGGCAACACTGGCCCCTAAATGGAAGGTTCCTAGCCGGTTCTATTTTGCCAGGGTTGCTGTTCCAGCACTACATAAAGAGGTGCTTGAGTTGGTTGGGGCAGCTTTGCAGAAGAGTGCTGTTCACACTATACACCTGACAACAGACATGTGGACCAGTTGCCAAGCCCTTGATTACATGTGCATCACTGCACACTGGGTCTCTTTTTCAGGGGTTGCACAACAGATAAATGCAGGTGGTGACTTGGTCGAGATTTTTAAGGGTGCTCGTAAACATGCAACATTAGCCATGTTTGGCATGGAGAAAAGTCATACTGCAGTCAACATTTTGGATGACTTTAACAAAAAGGTCCCGCAATGGCTGCCCCCAAGAAATTGCAAGGTTGGTTATGTTTCTACTGATAATGGCAGCAATGTAGTTAAGGCCATGGAGAACGGTTACTATTTCAGAGTGCCGTGTTTGGCGCACTGTATGAACCTTGTCGTGCAAAAGTTCTTGAAAAAAGAACTTGCAGTCGACCAAATACTGACCATCTGCAGAAGAATATGCACACATTTCAACCATTCTTTTAAGGCCCGGAAGGAGCTGAGGCGCCAGCAAAATGTACGTAGAATGCCAGTGAAAGCACTTATCCAGGAGGTGGCAACACGTTGGAACTCAACCTTCTACATGCTTGAGCGTCTGCATGAGCTGTTTCCAGTAGTCAATGAGTATTTCTACAACCTGGGTGGTGATACGACAGAAATGATGCTAGCGGTGGAGCAATGGCAGCTAGTTAAAAGCCTGACAGACATGCTTCGTCCTTTTGAGGTCTTCACGCGTGACGTCAGCAGGGAGGACTGTTCTTTGAGCAAAGCTATCCCATTGTTGCTGAAGCTCGAGCACCAAGTCAAGGTGGTGTCTTCAGAATTAAAAGATGCTGGAAAGAATGAAGCATATGAGTTGGCGCAGAGATTATTACATCGCCTAGTTAGCAATAAACGGCTTGTAAATATCAAGAAACAACAGCACTACATTTGTGCTACTATTCTGGATCCACGTTACAAAAAGCCATTGTTTGGCAAAGTAATAATTCCTTTTGAAACATCCGATGTTACAGAGTACAAAGGTTGGCTAGCTCAGTCAGCCATTCGTTTTGAAAGAGAGCGGAAGGAAACTGTAGGAGAAGACAGTACTACTAGTGAATCAGCAGGCCATCAGGCGTCCCAAAAAAACACTTCTGCATCTGTGCCTGTGGCAGAAGTGAGTGACTTTTCCTCTGAGCCGTTAACCACACCAGCAACCGTATCATCTGCACCAGGCCCAGGCGATATGTCTGAAGCGGATTGGCTAAGTGAGCTAGGGTTTCCTTGTCCCAGAAAGGACACAGAAGTGCAAAGTACAGGAATACGGGAGGACATTCTTTCAATGGTGCAGGCCTATCTGGATGACTCAACAGCGGTCAATATTACTGAGGACCCATTGGCGTATTGGCATGGGAAAAGAAACATATGGCGAGAGCTCACCAACCTGGCTATCAATTACTTGTCTTGCCCACTTGCAAGCGTTTCTTCAGAACGTGTTTTTAGTTCTGCTGGTGGCATTGTGACTTGCAAAAGGTCCCGCCTCTTGCCCGCAAATGTGGAGCGGCTCACCATGATAAAGATGAACCAGCACTTCATACCACCAGATTACAAAGTACGAGAATGCACGCAGGAAGAAGAGGACACCGACCTACCTGAGGAAAGTTCTCCTCAGTTACCAGAAGTACTACCGACTCAATTTGCAGAGTTTGAGGACGAGCTCTGCTTCCCTGACAGCGAGTTCTGAAAATTAGTCAATGATTAATTAACTTTAACATTAGTCCTTATTCACTTTTATTCCTGTGTGTCTGTCTTTCTTTTTTTAGCAAGTGCTTCATCACATTCACAACAAAACTGTAATCAACCAATCAAACAACAAGCCCATCAGCAGAACTGTCTTGATTTTGATGCCGCAGCATTCCTCAGGTTCACAACAGTTAGTTGACAAGAACTCAGTCCTGGTCGTCTATCCTCCTCCTCCAGACTCACCCTATCCATTTCCCGTAATGCTGATGCCTGGAATCTGCACAATGAAGAAACTTACGTTGACGAGTCCCCTAAAGAGGGACTGTCTGGAAGTAGTGAGTCCTCATTTAAATACATTTTGCTAAGTGTGACTTTTTTGCGTTTGGGTTTACGGATCTTGGCTGGGCCATTGCTGGCAAGGTCTATTAAGGGATGAAATCGGTTAGGCATTTACTTTGGAAAACATTTAGCCTATTACACGTGAACGTTTAGGCGTTATTATTGCTCGCTTGCCTGTCTTAGGGGTGCTGTCTGTGGGGCTTCTATGATTTTGGGGTCTGTGAGCACCGCTGCCATATTTCTAATGTTGATTGCTTTTGTTTTGCTGAAAATCCACGCCGGGAAACTCCAGTTGGGGCCCTGCTGCAGAACGCTTTAGGACACTGTGAATTCCAGGTGGAGCCAGCCCTCAAACACAAATTACAGGTAAGATAAGCGTTTGGATGGGAGGTAGTATAAATGGAGTATTAGGAGAGGCGAGAGAGTGACAGTGGTACTAGTAGTAAAGTCCTAGGACTCCTCAATTAACAAACTCTGTGACAGGCATTTACTTTGGAAAACATTTGGCCAATTACACGTGAACCAACACGATGACAGTGTTCAGTAAAACGAACTTACTGCAAAACCACCACCCACCAGGCTCAAAAGTAGTAAAAAAAAAGATATGCTCAGATAAAGTTTGAAAAAGTATATTTTTATATCCCTAACAAAATAATCTCCCGCAAGACCCTCCCTAACCCCAACAAATAAATAGTCCCTCAAAAGTCCCCAAAAAACCCAACTCCCAATTCCCACCCCCCAAAAGTCTCTAAAAAAGGGGCAGGGGATGCATGGTGTTGTTAACTTTGGCCTCCAGGGCATCATGCCTTAGAGCCAGGGCACCGTATTGCTCCCGGAGGGTGGCGTGATCTAAACGGAGGCCGTCCACCAAATTTTGGTACTCTTTCCATTTCCGGACCTCCGCCTCCAGGTCCGACACTCTGCGGATTGCTCGGCGCAAGCGAGCCTTTACAGTACTGTGAGGTGCAGCCTTTGCTGCTCGGCGGTGGCGTCTGCCAGCACGGCTCCGTTTGGCTGGAGCACTGCGCTGACCGGCAGAACGTGGGGTCACGGAGGAGGATGCAGATGTCACATTGGAAGTACTGGACTGCGTGTCGTCCCCCTCCAGTTCCACCAGCCGCCGATATTGGGCAACAGTTGCATCCAGCCTCCGTTGCCGGGCCAGTACAGCCAGCATACTCCTTGTTCGTTTTGTTTTAGTATGACCAACTATATGAAGAAAGAAAGACATAATCTGTAACCAATGCTCTTTAAGAATATGATTAACACAAAATGATTCAGCAGGAAGTTGTGTCACAGTACAACTAGCAACTAGCCAGCGCAGTACAAAAGAAACTATTCAGGCCAATATCATGGGCGTCCGCAGGGATGGGCAAGAGAGGGCGCGATTGCCCCCCCCTGGAACGCAGGTCCATCCAGTGCTGGCCCAGTGACAAATTACAATATGGTAATTACAGCAGGCTGGGACCGACAGACAGATAGAGGCAGAGACAGAGAAAGAGGAAGACAGAAGGAGAGAGAGAGAGAGGGAGGGAGCCAGAGGGTGACAGAGGGAGGATGAGGGAGGGAGACAGAGAGAGAGGGAGGGGGAGAGAGAAAGAAAGATGTGTGTAATGTGTATGCCAGGTCTGGTGGCTCAGTGGACGAAGGCATCCGCTGCAGGGGCATGATTTCAATTTCATGGTCATATTTTTTTTTGTTGCTCTAGATACACCCACCTCCCCCACCGACCCTGCCCCCTTCGGTGCGGCCCTTGGCCACAAACCACACTATCAATCATGTCAGGAGTAGGACTCAGGAGATGGTGATGATGTTGCACCCCCCCCTGGAAACATTTCATAGTATGTTCGTAGTTCATCCAGTGACCGTCTACTCTCTGTAGATACACATCATATGCTATCTAAGAGTCAGATAGTACCATGATCCAGCTTACCTGTACCCGCCACCACCACTGTCTCCTTCCTCACAGTCTGTACTTCTTGGTCCTCTTGGGCCGCCTCCTCCCCAGAGTGGTCCTCGGACTCGGAGTCGATCACTATTACCACATCCGAGCTGGCCCCGCCACCAGATGTTCCACCTACAAAGTAGATTTAAGAATGTTAGATTACACCACTCACTAGTATTTGGTCTAAGTATGAATGAAGAATGTGAAAACAACAGAAAAAGTAATTGACTGTCTACTCTAGTCTAAAGTAAAAAGTCCCTCCTTCCAGGGAAGGCTGTTGTCTTGCTGCATTTTTTTGACATAATTGATGAATGCTTGCTTAATTTTAACACACACCATTTTTCTCTGAACAGACAGAAACTGGACTTCTAAGGACAAGAGCAACATCAACTTCAAACCAGGTGAAAGCTCGGCTCGACCACAAGAAATGTGTTCCATTACTCATCAACTCAGCACCAAGCACTTTTCCATTTCCAACTAACTTTATTTTAATATATGTGTTTACTTAAACTTTCAATAAAGCTTTTAAACTTGAATAGACTCTGTGGTTTTTGGTCCTCCAGACTAGAGTGACTGAGCGAAAGGTTTTGCAATTTTTGCAAGGAGGAGTCCGTGCCGCTGACACTACCAGGTTTATACAGTGTGCCAAACACGCCACTCTGAAATATTATTACTCTGGTCTTTGGTGTCCATAGTTCGGTTTGTGGAGAATTGTCCCTGCAACAGTAGTATTATTAATTTTGCTCCTATCTAAACACTATTTCGAAAAAATTAAATTAGGAACGCTTGGACAACAATAGGTCCTCTATATTTAAATGAAAACTTACTGGGGCCAGCAAAGGAGCACTCGCCGCCCTGGCCTGCATCCTCCTCCTTTGGAGCCACTGCATCCGCTTTTTCTGTCCGCTTGCCCCTGGGCGGACCTGACGTACAACATGAAAGAACGAACAGAAAACATTGATGATTGCTGCTTGTCGATGTCCTTGTCAACCAAATCAAACATTTAGAAAGAACAAAAACCAATTCTTTCAGCCAAAAAGAGGGCTACAAAGGAAGGACTGCACCTGAGCCTCTACTCTAGGGGCAGATTTACAAGCCCCTTGCAGCTCTTTTGCTCCGTTCTTGCGTCAGCAACAAGAGAGGCGCCATGGTGTGGCGTATATTAACAACGTGACGCATATGGGAGATGCATCCCATTCTAAAGCCGTGCGCCATAAGGGAGCGTTCCAGCGCAAGGGAGGGCGTTCCTGCGCAGGAACGCATGCTAAAAGTGGCTATGGGGAATATATAAAATTTCAATCAGTCATTTAGGACAATGATGCGTCACTGAAACCCTGCGCCTGCATGAAGCAGACTTACGGCTTGACGCAGCATTGCTGGAGCTGCGCCATCGTTGCAACGCAACTCCATCAATGAGCCGCCTTTACGGCACCGATGCGTAACGCTTCGGTGACGTTTTGGGACCATGGTGTGCCGCATTGTAAATACGGCGCACCATGGGTGGTGCTGGCGTGCCGCACACTTTGCAGGGATGCGCAGGTAATTGCTAATCTGACACTTAGGGGCATACTTATGAGTTCTGAGCTGGACACCTCCAGATGTGCACCAGAACAAATGCGTAACGCAAAACTAACCTTGCGTCACGGCAGATGCGCCGCAATTACAATGCGGCAAACCCTGGCGCAAGGGTAGGCAGATGCGTGACGCATCTCGTGACGAAAGAGGGGCGCATCTCTAGAGTCGCGTCGCAGGCGCGATGCAACTATAGCAATGCTCAGGGCTGCCCAATACTCAACATACCGCATCAGTCCTTACGCCTGCTTCAAGCAAGCAGGCATAAAGAATTGACGTAGCAGCGTCGCGGAAGTGCCTGCGTTAAATCTTGTAGATTTCACGCAGGCACTTTTGCGAGGCGCACAGCTGCCTGACCCCCCCTCCAACCCCCCCCCCCTTGCGTGGGAACGCACCCATTGTGGCGCAGGCCCAGGCCTTAACATGGCGCATCTCCTTAGATGCATCTCGTTGTACATGACTCGCAGGGATGCGCCACGTTTACGTCGCTGTGCGTCAGGTAAGGCAGCGTAAACGTGGCGCAAGGGGCTTGTAAATCTGCCCCTTTGTGTCTAGCATTACGCAGTTCTGTAAAGTACACTCATACATTACTCAGCCCAATTAAATTAACACAAAATAGAAAACAAATAAGCAGTGGCACCGCCACAGAGAAGGAGAACAGTGCACCTGAAATGCACAGAAGATTTTGAAATATTAATTTACCTCTCCTATCAATGTAATCAGCAGTATTATTGCTCTTTGTAAAAAAGTTAAAGCAAACATTTGCAATATAACACAGTCACACAGAGCAGGAGAAAAAACAGAGTAGTGAGTGATGAAAAAATTGCTACTACTACTCACCAAGCCCGGGGACCTCCACTCCCAGCAGGTCTAGCAGGTCGCGCTCCCGGTCCAGGATATCGGTCCAGCGGTGGGTCACTTGATTGTAGGTGCGCTGGACCCCCGTGATGTCAAAAAGGGCCCGGCACACCTGCCCCCACCGCTTCCGTCGCTCCTGGCTGTTGGTATAACCAGCAGCGATCCTGCCGCCTGCCGCGATGGTCCTGGGGAGACGGCGCTGCACATAAAAAACGAGTGAGCCCACCTCCTCAGGGCTGAAGATCTACCTGGGCACCACCATTTCCGCCCTCAAACGGCCACACGGGAGCCGGGCACGGGCTGCGGTGCCCGTCTTGGGCAGCTTGACAGCTGTCTTCACCATGTTCTGGGCAGGTGTTAGTAGTAAGGAGACAAAATGAAAAAGAATAAGAGTAGGGAAGAAGGAAATAAAAGTTTTAAAAAGTAGTTGAAAAGTAAACAAAAGTAGCCTAAAACACAAAAATATAGACCTAGAAAACTAGAGGGATAGAAAAAAAGTTAAATAGATCAAAAAAATATTAAAACAAGCAAAGGATGGCAGAGATATACAGAGGATAGAAACACCATGCCCAGACACATAGGAATGAATGAAAAACAAGATGGCGGCCCGAACACGTGCGTGTAAGTAAGTTCGCACGCGATTTCTCTCGCGAACTCGTGCGAACTTGCATTCGCAAGGCGCTCATTGCACATAGCGGGCGGAAAAGGAAATACGTCACGCAAACAAAATGGCGGCGCCCATACTCAACCTTGGGGTAACTCGCACGAGTTCGCGGCTTCCACGGTCGATTTCGCACGACGCCGCGCCTCGCGAATAGGGCGAAATTACCGAAAAACGAGTTTTGCAAAAGCAAAACCAACGAGCAGGTGCAAAAGTTCGAGCTCATCATTTGTAACCATTTCCCTGTAGTGCTTCCTGAAGGGGCCCTCCAGAATCCGGTTGCCTACTCGCAACTATTGTGTGACCCTGCTCTGACAGTCACAGAATAGTTACAAGTATGCCATTGCATCCTGTTATTGCAACAAATAGGAAAGGGAGCAGACAAGCAGGTGCCAGCCTTCATTAATGTCAGTTGGGACAGGGCAGGTGTTGTTGTTTGCAAAACTTAAAGCACTTAGCAGGTGTGCTTGGCTTTGCCACGATAATGTACACTCACTGGTCAATCAGAGGGTGCTGTGATGACACCGAGGGTGGCATGGGTGTGCCAGCCAGAGGGTGGCATGGGTGAACCAGAGTGCCAGTGTTGACAGAGGATGGCAGTGCTTTGCTTTGCCCCAATAATGTACACTGGTGAACCAGAGGGTGCTGTGATGACACAGAGGGTGACATGGGTGAGCCAGAGGGTGGCATGGGTGACCAAAGAGAGTGCCAGTGGTGACAGAGGGTGGCAGTAATGAAGAAAGCCTTGCAAACAGGCTGGGCACGTAGAAACAACAAGTTCGCAAAACTGGCGACCCAACAAGTAAGTTCGCAATTTGCGAAATTGCACAAAACCCTCGCGAACTTGCATAAACCCGTGCGAACACACACCCCCCAAAAAAATACGCAAATCCGCGAGAATTCGCGGATTTTGCGTATTGTCGCTGTTAGACCTGGCATCATTGGCATGAGTCTCTCCTCCATTTTTTCTGTTTGCCTCCTCTGTTTACGATGTTTTTGCTGGTATATGCTTTGGGCACTGTGCCACTGCTGATCAGTGCCACAGTGCAAGTGCACCCTATGTGAAATTGCTGTATTGATTTACTTCCATGTTTGGCTTATTTGGTTTACTATCAGTCCCTAGTAGCGTGCACCAGGAGTGCCAGGGCTTGTAAATACAAATGCTGCTAGTGGGCTTGCAGCACATGTTGTGCCACCCACAAGAGCGGCCTAGTAAAAGTATGTCTGAAGGTCTACCATTGCTAGACCACGTGCAGTCTGACTGTCACGAGGACTGCGCAAGTACACCTACTTGCCAGTCCCTAAACCTTCCCTTAACTTCATGTTAGTCGCCCCTATGGTAGGCCCACGGGCAGGGTGCATTGTAAGCATAAGGTAGGAAAAGCCTGACAAGGTTGGCATGTCCTAATAGTGAATTACAGCCATAGTCGTTTTTCACTATTGTAAGGTAACCTGCTCTCCATCAGTTAGAATGGGCTGCCAGGATTATTAATGCTTTAATCCTAGCGGGCTCGGGGAGCATGGTGCAATGTCGAGTTTGGTATCCCTGAACTCAGGGTTTAATAACGCATCCGTTTGTGTGGATGGTTTTTGGACTCTGTGTTTGAAAATAGCACTTTTAGAAAGTAGCTATTTTCTTGTTTAACTGTCTACCGGTCTCTGCTGGTTCTGGTGTGCGTGTGACAGGAGCTGGGTGGCTCCAGAGAGTCTGAATGAGTCCGTGTGGGATGAGTGGGGCATTTGCATTGAGAGTAGGGGAAGAGTAGCTCCTGATAGCCTGCCCTGCCTTATACAATGTTGGCTCTGCCCCCCTGCCAGGCGACTGATGACTCTGAGCTTGCCTGGGACTTTCCTGGCCCACCTCCTGCCGGGCAGCTGATGGCCCTGCCCCTGCCAGTGACAATGCGGGCTCCGCTCCTGCTGAGCGGCTGAGGACTCTGCCCTGCCCAGTGAATAGGCCAGGTGCTTCGGCCTGGCAACACCCACAACAAACCCAAGATGGGGGGAAATTCCCCTGCATGGACAAAGGGATCAAAGCCAAAAAGGGGTATAAGAGAAGGACCCCTGAACCAAGAATTCAGATCACTTCTGACAAGGAAACCTGAACCAAGGACAAGAAGCCTGCTGATCTAAGGACTGCCTACCCCTTCTGCCAGAGTGCTGTTTGTTGGGGGAATCCTGCATTGCTTCTTTATTTTTGCCAAGGAACCAGGATAGAGGAACTGTGTGTGTACTCTCACTCTTTGCTAAGAAAATCTCCAAGGGCTGGAAGAGTGCCAGTCTCCTGTTGAAGTCACAGGCCTAAAGGACTTCATCTGCTTAAAGTGCTATTTGCTGGAATTTGTGAATCCAGCACCTCTGAAAGAATCCAACCATCTCGATGCCGACGGACGCCGCCGAATCCAGCTCGACATCGTGAGTAACGGCTCCAGTGTCCCGCTTCCTCGACGCCGGCCGCCGGGCCCGATCGACGCCAGCAGCAACGCCAGTGAGTAGTGAGTTCGGCTCCAGCTCCAAGTGACCTCGTGTCTGCACCGCCGCTGATCGCATCGACTTCGAGCCCTCTCGACGCCGTGAGCGCTGCTCACTCTTGCAACATCGACATCGACGACGTCGTATCCTGCTTCATCCCGTGAGTGCTGCTCCGGCCTGACTTCGGTCGACGCCGCTGCAGATCGCCCCGACTCCGAGGCCCGATCGACGCCGAAGACACGACGCCGGACATCTCGACGCCGCTGATCATCGAGTGCTTCACTTTTCCAAGGTACTGTGTGGTTGGGGTCTGTGCGACTCCGGGCTCGACGTAGCGCTCCTCGCGGTCGACGCCGAACCTTTGGATTAACTTTGCCTCGACGTCGTGTGACTCCCGTGTGGGTTACATTGTTGCCAAGAACTGTGTTTTAGAGAAGAAGAGTTGCTTTTGATACTAAAGACTTTTGTGCTAAGAAGAAACCGTGCTTGAACTATTATTTTTCCTCCCAAGAGTATTTATTGAGATTGTGGTATATTTTTGTCGTTATTTGGTCTTGTGCTAAGCCTTATATAAAAATACTTATTTTTATAATACTACTGTGTCGTGTCCATTTGTAGTGTATTCACTTTATTACTGTATGTGGTCATAAATGCTTAACGCACTGCCTCTGAGATAAGCCTGTCTGCTTTGCCAAGCTACCAAGGGGGTGAGCAGGGGTTATCTAAGTGTGTGATCCCCTTGCCCTGACTAGAAAAGTTGTGTCCCTATTTGTCAGAAGTGTATACCTCTGCCAACTAGAGACAGCCGCTTCTAACATTGGTGGGTCAGCGGTGGGATTTGAACTTTGCATTTATGACCCATGTGCAGTGATTAGTGTGCACTACATAGAGAAAGCAGACCATAGCGCAGCCACAATCTGTTTTGGTAGGATTCTATTTTCATTCTCCGCTTTTCCTGGAGCTTGATTTTTGAAACTGCCAGTTTTGACCATGAGTGACGCCGGAGTCACTGCCCCTGTTGTTGTTGTGGAGGAGTTTGATAGGAAGAAGATAAAGAGATACAACAGAAAGCAACTGGAGCACTTTTGCGAGCGGTTGAAAGTTCCTACAACAGGCCTCAAAGTTAAGGAAGATTATTTTAAAGCATTGCAGGCCTGGTTAGAGGCCAGAGATCCCTCTGATCCGGTGGTGGTACCGACAGAGGAAGGGGAGGAGGAAGTGCCCGTGAATGGGCCTGTATCCCCTCCTGGCAGCAGTGTTTCCTCCAAAGGTCTTTCTCCTGAAGAAAGAGAAGAAAGGGCGAAGGAGCGAGCATACAACATGGAAATGGCAAAACTTAAGATAAATGGGCAGTTGGAGTTAGAGAATGCAAGAGGCAGGAGAGAAGCTGATTTGGAGATCAAAAGGTTAGAGTTTGAAAGAGAGAAGTTAGCTTTTGAGCGTGATACCAAGTTGAGGGAGTTGGAGCTCCAAGCTAAAAAGTTAGAATTGAATCCCTCTGGTGGCAGCATCCCATCTGTGCCTGCAGAAAGTAGGTTTTATTTTCCCAAAGATGTGATCAAAGATTTTCAGAAGAATGAGGATATTGGTCAATGGTTTAAAGCATATGAGTTAGCATTGTTGGCCCACCGGGTCCCTGAGAAGGATTGGGGAGCGGGGTTGTGGGGTCGCTTTGTGAATGAGGGAAGAGATACCCTGTTAGACATGCCTGTTGAGGATAGGATGTCTTATGCTCATATGAAAGATGCTTTAATGTTAAGGTATGGCCTCACCCCAGAAAAGTACAGACAGGCCTTTAGAGAATGTAAGAAGTTGCCTGGTACCACGTGGGTGGAGTATGTGTCATATTTTTGCAGAGCCATGGATGGTTGGGTAAAGGGCAGCAAAGTGGAAAGTTATGATGCTCTTTATGATTTGTTTGCTTGGGAGCACTTGTCTAATAACTGTTTTCCAGAGCTGCGCCAGCACCTTATTGATAGCAAGATATCTAACCCTAGAAAACTTGCTGAGGAGGCGGACCGCTGGGTCAGTACCAGGGTCCACAAGGGTCCAGTGGGAGACTCAGCCAAGGGTGGGCAGGGTCCCCAGCAGAAGAGTGGGGGGGACAAGGGTAAACAGAAGGAGTTCCAGAAAGGGCCCCAAAGTAATCCCCAAGGGAACCAAGGGAAGGGTTCCCAGCCTCCCCCAGATAAGAAATCAGAGGCCCCGACAGGTAAACCTGTTCGTAGGGGCCCCATGACTTGCTTCGCTTGTAAGCAGGTGGGACACCGTTTTTATGATCCTCAGTGTCCCTTGAAGAACTCTAGTGCACCACCCAGTGCACCACCATGTGCCGCCCCCCGTCAGTTGGCGAGTGTAGCTCTGGGAGGGGAGGAGATGGTTGCCCATGGTGGGGAGGGTCCCGCAGAGATGTCCCTGGTCTCTCTAGGAGACATGGAATTGGTCCCTCCACCCCCTCTGCCTAGTAACACTAAGAAATATAGGCAGTGGGTGACCATTAATGGCCATAGAGTGGAAGCTCTCAGAGACACCGGAGCGAGTGTGACAGCTGTCAAGTGTCACTTGGTGTCCAGAGAGCAGGTTGTTCCCCACGCATTCTACCCTGTGATAGCTGCTGACAACTCCCAGAGAGAGTGTGAGGTAGCTCAAGTTTCCCTTGAATGGGGGGGGGAGTTTCAGGTACTCTTCAGGTTGCTGTGAGGCCCGCCATGCCTGTTGATTGTCTCCTGGGCAATGATTTAGAAGACTCCCCTTGGGCTAAGGTGGAGAGGGAGACACATTTGAAAATGTTGGGTGTGCCAGAGTGGGTGTGTGTAACCACTCGATCCATGACAGCAAGTAAGGGTGTTGATGGGGTTCTGGAGCCTGAATGTATGGCCCAGGACCCAGCTGTGAAGAGAAGAGGCAGGGGGTGCGGGAAACCGTCCCCCGTAGTTCCCGTGGTCCAGGAGGAGGCAGACCTTGAGGGGTATGCCCTGGAACCCACAGGTGAACAAGTTGCTGAACTGGGAGACCTGCCCGAGCTGACCCACTGGCAGCAGGATGGTGGTCCCTCCAGGGAAGAATTTTGTGCAGAACAGAAAGTGTGCCCTTCTCTTGTGGGTATGAGGCAGCAGGCCTCAGCCCAAACCTCAGGTGATCAGTCAGGGTCACATTTTGTTTACTGGGAGAACGACCTCCTGTATAGCGAGCCTAAGGCTGCTGAGCCTGGGTCAGCCCATGTGCTGGTGGTACCCCAGCGCTTCAGAGCCTTCCTACTAGGTTTGGCTCATGACGTTCCGTTAGCTGGACATCTGGGGCAGGACAAGACCTATGACAGGCTTGTCACCCATTTTTATTGGCCTCAGATGAGAAGGGATGTAGACATCCAGTGCAAAACCTGTCAAACTTGCCAGGCAAGTGGGAAAAGCGGGCGGAAGCAGAAGGCTCCCCTCCAACCTTTTCCCGTGGTCAGTACCCCCTTTGACCGGGTGGGGATTGACATTGTTGGGCCACTGGACCCCAAGACAGCCCTGGGCAACAGGTTCATCCTGGTCTTGGTGGACCATGCCACACGGTACCCGGAAGCCATCCCTCTCAGAACAGTGACTGCCCCCGTGGTGGGACGGGCACTGATGGGTGTTTTCTCCCGAATGGGGTTCCCCAGAGAGGTGGTGTCAGACCGGGGCACCAACTTCATGTCCAACTATATGAAGTCTCTGTGGAAAGAGTGTGGGGTAACTTATAAGTTCACCACTCCTTACCACCCTCAAGGTAATGGGTTGGTTGAAAGATTCAACCGTACCCTTAAAGGCATGATTATGGGTCTTGAAGAACCAATGAGGCGTAAATTAAGCATGGGCGGATCTAGCGGATCTCGCGTACGCGAACTTGCGGATTTACGGATTCGCAATCCGCAAAGATCCGCGAACTCTAGCGGATTTGCGGATTTTTCCGTTTTTTGTGTTGGCGCGTGTTCGCGCCGATTTTGGGACAAGTTCGCAATTGCAAACTTACTTTTCGGCTTGCAACGGCCGCGACTATGTTGTTTCTACGTCTGGTTTATCATCACAGGTTCACAGCACCCTCTGTTTCACCACTGCCACCCTCTGGGACACCCATGCCACCCTCTGGTACATCCTCACTGGCACCTATTAGGTTTATTTATCACTGTAGATTATGGTGGTTGAAAAAAGCAAGCACACCTGCCCTTCTTCAACTGCCATCAATTAATTTGTGTTTCATTAATGTGTCAGTAATTTTGAAAGTTCCAGTCTGGCTGGCACCTGCTTCCTTCCTTATCTGTAATTTGCTTTTTGTTGCAGTGAATTTTTTTTTTCACAGGACCTTTATGGTCTACTTGTAGCTATTCTATGAGCCTGCTGTTTGGGTCATAGCAGGGTCATAGAATAGTTGCAAACTCTGGAGGGGCCCATCAGGAAGCACTACCTTGAATGTTACTAATGTTAAGTTTGAACTTTTGCACCTGCTCATTGCTTTCAGTTTAGCTAAAATCGTTTTTTCTGCAATTTCGCGCGTTTTTTGGGGCGCGAATCCGTGCGAGATCGATTTCGGAAGCCGCGAATACGTG
The DNA here is from genome assembly GCF_964261635.1 of Lissotriton helveticus. NCBI lineage: Eukaryota > Metazoa > Chordata > Amphibia > Caudata > Salamandridae > Lissotriton > Lissotriton helveticus. The sequence goes on along the minus strand of NC_136072.1, from coordinate 1,177,541,819 downwards.
CGAATACAAAATTGGTTTTTTTGCGACGTGTATGTTCGCGTGATCTTGCGCGTGTTCGCGAGGCGCTTCTAGCTATACGTTTGCCAAGTTACCCTATCGGTCGTACACGGGCGCGGCCATCTTGTTGGCGTGACGTAATTCCGTGTCCGCCCGCTATGTGTAATCTCGCAAAGTGTGCTGCTCGCTAGTACAATTTCGCGCGTACTCGCAAGGAAAATCTCGCGCGAACTTACCCACGCGGTCGTGAACGGGCGCGGCCATCTTGTTTCTCATTCATTGCTATGGTTCTGGGCATGCTTTCTCTATCCTCTCTCAATCTCTGCCATCCTTTGCTTGTTTGAAGTTTTTTTGATCTAATTTTACTTATTATCTATCCCTCTATTTTTCTACCTCTATATTTTTGTGTTTTCTGCAGCTTTTAGTTACTTTTAAACTACTTTTTTAAACTCTTTTCTTTTCTTCTTCACTATTCTATTTCTTCTTTATCATTTAAGTTTATTTCTGCCCAGACCATGGTAAAGGGAGCCGGGAAGCACCCTGAGAAGGGGAAGGGTCCCGCACCCCGTGCCCGGCTCCCGTGCGGGCGTTTAAGGGGGGAGCAAGTGGTCCCGAGGGAGATCTTCAGCGCGGAGGAAGTGGCGGCACTGATCTTCCACGTCCAGCGCCGCCTCCCCAAGACGATCCTGGGAGGCGGCAAGATCGCGACCGGCTATGGCATCCGGGAGCGTCGCAAGCGGTGGGAGAAGGTGTGCCGGGCCATGTACAAGATCTCTGGGGTCCGGCGCACATATAACCAGGCCACCCACCGCTGGACCGATGTCATGGACCGGGAGCGGGACTTGCTGGACGCGCTCGGCGTAGAGGTCCCCGGGCTTGGTGAGTAGTAGTAGTAGTACATTTACTACTCTGTTTTATCCTGCTCTGTTATTTGCAAATCTTTGTTCTTTACCAAGAGCAATAATGCTGCCGATTACATTGAGGTAAATTATATTTCAAAATCTTCTATGCATTCCAGGTGCACTGCTCTCCTTCTCAGTAGCCTTGCTTGCTACTATGCTTCTTTGTTTTGTATGTTGTGTTCAGAAGCATTTCATTGGCCTGAGAAATTATGTATGAGTGTACTGTAAAGAAAAGAACTGCGTAATGCTAGACAGTAAGGGTCATATTTTCAATTACCAGCGCATCCCTGCAAAGTAGCAGGGATGCGGCAGTAATTGTGTGCCATGCCACCACCACCCATTGGCCCAAAACGTCACAGAAGCCTTACGCATCTGTGCCGTAAAGGCAGCGCATTGCTGGAGTTGCGTGCCAACGATGGCGCAGCTCCAGCAATGCTCTGGGGTACCCTATCTCCCCAATGCTGCATCAAGCTGTACGTCGGCTTCAAGCGCGCAGGGTTTGAGTCATGCATCATTGTCCTAAAAGTGACTGATTGACATCTTGTAGATTTCCCTCAGCCACTTTTAGGATTCGTTCCTGCGCAGGTACGCCCTCCCTTGCGCCGGAACGCCCCCTGATGGCGCAGGGCTTTACAACGTGATGCATCGCCCATATGCCCATATGTGTTTTTTTTTTAATATATACGCCGCACCAACACCATGGCGAGTCTTTTGTTCTGCCGCTGCGTCAGAAAAGGCACGCAACAATGGAGGAAAATGAGCCGCAACTTCCGCAAGGGACTTCTAAATCAGCCCCAACAGACTGAAGTCCAGTCCTTCCTTTAGACACATGGCTATAAGAAGAAATAGTGGCGGTGGTGGCGGGTGGATTGATAGTTTGAGTATTCACTGATCTGCAAGCAGGATGGACTTTGTCTGTCACGTGTTGCGCACTGCTGCCTGCAGTGCCAGGCCTAGGCAAACCTCTTTAGTAGTCTGTTTATTGAGTTACATAGGAACTTTCTAAGTCAACGTTCCGCAAATCAGGCAATACGAATAACGTAGTATACCACATGAGATAGATCCCGTGGAATAGTTGTCTATCTATTTGCTATTTTTCCAAAATATGTTGTTATTGTTCTTTTGAAATGTTTGATTTGGTTGAAAAATCTCATCCATGTTTTCTGGTTTTTCTTTCTTTCATGTTGTACATCAGCTCCCCCCAAGGGCAAGAGGACACAGGAGGAGGGTGCTGAGGATGCAGGCCAGGATCGGGCAGGCGAGGGCTCCTTTGCTGGCCCCAGTAAGTTTACATTTTAATAAACAGTACCTATTTTTTCCTAGCGTTCCTCATTCGATTTTTTCTAAATCGTCTTTGATCTTCTTGTAGACTGGATATAAATTCTTATCCTGCCTCGAATATGACTCCCTGTGGTATTACTAGACTATTCTTATTAGTCTGTCTGTTTAGCTAACTAAGATTGGACATTTGGCAATTCCATTGGACTCCCATTATATTCAGCAATACCTCTATGCACTGTCTCCTTACTGACTAGATAGTGTGGCAGAGTCATTCAGCTCCCGAAGTCACCGATTATAGATCCCCAATGATCTCTAGATTATCGTACGCAGGACAAGAGAGTAGTACGGAGTCACAGCACAGTCAAGAAGTGTCAGAGGCACTCATGCTTGCAAAAATTCCAAAACCTTTAGCTCATCCACTCTAGTCTAGAGGAACAAAAACCACAGAGTCTATTTAAGTTTAAAAGCTTTATTAAAAGTAAACACATTTATTAAAATCTACTTTGTCATAAAACTATTTAACTGTAAACGGAAAAGTGGTTAGTGCTGACGATTAATTGGACACATTTCTTGTGGTCGAGCCGAACTCTCACCTGGTTTGAACTTGATCCTGGTCGTGTTCTTAGGACTCAGGAGTCAAGCTTCTGTCTGTTAGGAGAAAAAGTGGTGCGTGTTAAAAATCAAAAGCAAGCATTCATCAGTTGTGCATAAAAGTGCAGCAAGACAACAGCCTTCCCTGGAAAATGGGACATTTTTACTATGGAGTAGACAGTCACAAATTATTACATTGTATTCTGTTTTTTTAACATTTCTCCTAGACCAAATATTATATAGTAGTGAGTGGTGTATTCTAACATTCTTAAATGTACTTTGTAGGTGTAACATCTGGTGACGGGGCCAGCGCGGAGGTGGCTGTGTTGGACCAGGACTCGGAGGCCTCTGGGGAGGAGGCGGCGGTAGAAGAGCTGGCGGACGTTCCTGTGGGGGATCAAACGGTGGTGGCGGAAACAGGTAAGCTATATATTCCTTACTTATTGAGATTGAAGACTGCATAGTGTGCTTTCTGCACGGGTGTATTACAATTACAAATCAACCAGGTAGTAGCCTCCTCGAAATGTACTTCGACTTAGCTGTGAAGTTTTTGGTGAGAAGAATCCCAATAAGTTCTTAGACGAACGTGATGGATGGGATGAACGAAAAGCGAAAGAAGGGTGTAAGTAAGTGGGACGCGAACTTGTATGATGGCTGGCAAAGAAGAACAATATGTGTTTGCTTGGCCCCCGAGGTGGCTGGGAAGGAAAGAATATGGTATGGTGCATGGCTGGGTCAATGATGAAGCAAGGATGGGTGGAAGGACAGCAGCCTGGGTGGGTGAAACAGAAACTGTATGTGTGCGTATACTTTGACTGAATGGATGCCTGGAGCATGGTATTCTCTGACTCTTAGATAGCACATGTGTATCTAGAGAGAGTAGATGGTCGCCAGGTGAAGTAAGTGTTACCTTGAAGAGCATGTACCACCGCACCCGCACGTCCGTTCCAGTGCAGGGAAGGCAAGGAAAAGAAATTGTAAATGTGTCCAATACTACCATGAATAGTAGCAGTACTTTGTATTGCCTTTGCATTCACAGCATATATCTGGTTATTACGGTGGACACTCCGTACCTCTCTTAATAACTTTAGTTTACTTGTAGTACGTCATTCATGTGTGGGTGTATCACTGTTCACTCAATATTAAGCAAAGCACCTAAAGTCATCTCATCTGTCATTAAATACGTCCCATGTGAAGTGATAGATAATCAAATTAGTTAGCTTCTTCATTTTCCTTTTCTAGTACTCATTTGCACTGTAGGGTGAAAGGTAAATTAATTAAGCAGTAGCCCTTGTAACAGAGTATTCTCAGTGCCACCCGTAATAGAAAAGTAATAGCTTCACCACCTGCATGTACTGGACCGGTACAGTAACGCAAGTCTGTCTCACTCATCATGGTGTGCAACTTTTTTTCTCGGGTGCAAGTTCACTGTGCTGTGTCCATGTCATTCTGCCGGCTTGCATAAGATAACGTACCCATTTCCCTAAACAAGAGAGAAGAAGAAGAATAAGACTGGTGTACTGTCATAGTCGACTGTAATGGAAGTCCATAGTGGTCGTAGAATTAGTTCATTAAACTACCACTACTGTTAGAGCAAGGATGCAGAAGTGGGAGGTTACATAGATACTGTCCTCAATAGTTATGTACTGTGCTTTCAATTTGCTACTTGTACTCTGTGACCCAACTTTCGGCTCAATCACTTTGTGTTATTAATAAGGAGCATTGGTTACAGACTATGTCTTTCTTTCTTCATATAGTTGCTCCTTCCAAATCAACAACAAGGAGGGAGCAGGCTAGATTGGCCCGGCAACGGAGGCTGGAGGCCACAGTCGCCGAATATCGGCGGCTGGTGGCCCTGGAGGAGGAGGAGGACACGCAGTCGAGCGGGGCAACATCCTCGACTGTGACCACTGCATCCTCCTCCGTGACTAAGCCAGCGGGACCGAGCCGGGCTAAGAAAGCCGACCGCCACCGCCAAGCAACCGAAATACCAGCTGCCCCCCACAGGAGCTGCAAGGAACGCCAACGCCGCCTACGAGTCCGCATGTCCAACCTGGAGCAGGAGGTCCTGAGGTATAAGAACTTGGTTAAGGGCCTCCGCTCCGAGCTTGCCACCCTCCGCAAGGAGTATGATGCCCATGCCGCATCATGCACCAGCACCAGCACCCTCCAGTAGTGGAGTGTCCCTTGCCCTTTTTTTATAGACTTTTGGGGGGTGGGATTTGGGAGTTGGGATCGTTTTGGGACGTTTCAGAGACAATCGTTGGGGTTAGGGTGGGTGAGGGAGATTATTTTGTTAGGGCTAAATAAATATATTTTTCAACTTTATCTGACCATACCTGTTTTTTACTGCTTTTCAGTCTGGTGGGTGGGGGGCGGGGGTGTAACAGTAACTTTGTTTTCCTGAACAGTCGTAGGACTTTAGTAGTACAACCGTCAATCTCTTGTCTACTCCGAAATAATACTCCATTATACTACCTCCCACCAAACGCTTATCTTACCTGTAATTTGTGTTAGAAATTAGGGCTAGGCCCAGGGCTGGCTCCAGGTGAAATGGGGATTAACGTTGTCAATCCTGGGCGGGTGACATTTCCTCATTGCGGTGGTACTAGTGGTGTGACACAGTGGCAGTTGCATGCCTATGGAAAAAAAGAAAACAAAACCGTGTTTGTCCTCCTTACTGTAGCATTACAACGGTTACGGTACGATCGAGAAAATAGCAGGTGACAGTACACTAGAACAGTGCCATAATGTAGCCTAACAAATGGTAAAGTATTTGCTTGCAAGTATAACTAGTACTTGCGTTGAATTTATTTGACATTGGCTACTACTACTAGAAGATATAGTACTGAAGCTGAGTAAGTCTAGAAGATATCCTCGTATTCCTTCACCAGCCTGTTGCTGCTATGACCTTATCCTCCCCAGCAAGTGTGTGGAATTATTGATGTCATTTTAGTCAGACATCAAGCAAAACAACACAGCCCGGGGGAAGAGGGTTAGGGTTTGTAAAATGGATGGGAATGGGGGTTTCGTTTTGGGTAGGTTTTGTTGAGAGAAGAAAAAAAAAGCAGAGCATGGACAAACAATAATTGAAGATACAGACAATCTTTGGTTACAAACTAAAGGTAAGCACATGCAGTCACACTCATAGAATAAAAGACAACAATGGATACTGTATCTGTATTGCGTATGTTGTTGGAGTTGTCCTGTTGAATTTGGTAAGTAATAAGCATGCAGCAAACAATTCCTCTTATTGGCGGCACTCCTCCATTCCAGCTGACGCTTCGTCCATCAATGTGGTGACCACTGACAGAAGACACCCTGTCCACTGCCTGCCTGGCGGATGTTGACTGAAACCCGGCCTGTAATTATTGAACGGAAAACAGGAAGTGCTATTACAATACCACTGATAAATAAATAAAAGGTATGTACGCTGTGTGGTGCAAAAAGTCACACTTTGATTTCCCTAATAGACAGTACAATATTTTAGAAATTGCGTGCTGTGTCTGAGTCACCTTTTTAAGGATCAATAAGTATGGCCAAAATATTATAGCGGATCTTTCCCCTCAAGGTAGGTGTACTACTGTGTTTTAGAACAAAATTTGACCTTGAAAAAAAGGCTGTTCCTTATGGATTTTGTCCAAAACACTTCTATCCGGTATTAGACCTTCCCAGGAATGCCCCAGGCAAGACTCGCCGGCGCCAACCCACCCGCAAAAAACCACCCGACAACACCCCCTAACAGCGAAAAAGCTAAATCTCATACTTACAATATCTCTCGGCCTTCGGTCCAAATGCGGCGCTGTTCAGCTAAGTCATCATCATCATCAATCATCATAACTCCTGTTTTCCACCAGGGATTCCCTGAAAAGCAAATGCAATCAAGATTAGACTGTCGCAGCAGTGCTTCGACAGAGACCCCGGCCGCAACCCACCCACGAACAGCAGGAAGCCCCCCAAAACGCTACATTGAGCAAGATGTCAGAAGAAATAGCAAAAAGAAGGCTGTTCCTTATGGATTTTGTCCAAAACACTTCTATCCGGTATTAGACCTTCCCAGGAATGCCCCAGGCAAGACCCGCCAACCCACCCGCAAAAAAACAACCGACAACACCCCCAAACAGCGAAAAAGCTAAATCTCATACTTACAATATCTCTCGGCCTTCGGTCCAAATGCGGCGCTGTTCAGCTAGGTCATCATCATCATCAATCATCATAACTCCTGTTTTCCACCACGGATTTCCTGAAAAGCAAATGCAATCAAGATTAGACTGTCGCAGCAGTGCTTCGACAGAGACCCCGGCCGCAACCCACCCACGAACAGCAGGAAGCCCCCCAAAACGCTACATTGAGCAAGATGTCAGAAGAAATAGCAAAAAGAAGGCTGTTCCTTATGGATTTTGTCCAAAACACTTCTATCCGGTATTAGACCTTCCCAGGAATGCCCCAGGCAAGACCCGCCGGCGCCAACCCACCCGCAAAAAACCACCCGACAACACCCCCAAACAGCGAAAAAGCTAAATCTCATACTTACAATATCTCTCGGCCTTCGGTCCAAATGCGGCGCTGTTCAGCTAGGTCATCATCATCATCAATCATCATAACTCCTGTTTTCCACCACGGATTTCCTGAAAAGCAAATGCAATCAAGATTAGACTGTCGCAGCAGTGCTTCGACAGAGACCCCGGCCGCAACCCACCCACGAACAGCAGGAAGCCCCCCAAAACGCTACATTGAGCAAGATGTCAGAAGAAATAGCAAAAAGAAGGCTGTTCCTTATGGATTTTTTCCAAAACACTTCTATCCGGTATTAGACCTTCCCAGGAATGCCCCAGGCAAGACCCGCCGGCGCCAACCCACCCGCAAAAAAACAACCGACAACACCCCCAAACAGCGAAAAAGCTAAATCTCATACTTACAATATCTCTCGGCCTTCGGTCCAAATGCGGCGCTGTTCAGCTAGGTCATCATCATCAATCATCATAACTCCTGTTTTCCACCACGGATTTCCTGAAAAGCAAATGCAATCAAGATTAGACTGTCGCAGCAGTGCTTCGACAGACACCAAAAATTACCTACAAACCCCCGGAACCCCGCCAAAGAGCACCTCAAAGGCAAGCAAGTCAGCAAAAACGGCAAGAAATTTCCACCTCATATTTGGTCCAAAACACTTTTGTCCATTATTAGAGCTTCACAGCAATGGGCCCAAATCCGTCAACTCACCCGCAAAGAAGTACAACACCCCCACAAGTGCTGAGTCTTTCTTCATTGGGCGTAATCCAGCACTCTGCTTGGAGGGAAATCGCAGTCTGGAGGAGGAGGATAGAGGAGCATGTTCTTCGGAACTTGTGAACCTGAGGAATGTAGACTGCGGCACCTTCAAAGCAATAAGCAAACAAGTGAAGACAGTTCTGATGATGGTCTTGTTTTTGGGATTAGGTGATTAAAGTTTGAATTAAATTAACTGTGCAAAACAAAGAAAGAGAGACACAAAGCACACAGGAATAAAAGTGAATAAGGACGAAAAAGAAAGTTCTTGATTGATTGTCTCATTTTCAGGGCTCGGTGTCAGGGAATAAGAACAAGATTTCGTCATCATACTCTGCGAATTCAGGCTGGATGAGGTCAGTGGCACCGAACAGAGAAAAAATCCCCTCATCTACGTTGCTGTCCTCCTCGTCTTCATGCGGCGTGCTTTCTCGTACTTTGTAATCTGGTGGTATGAGGTGCTGATTCATCTTGATCATTGTCAGCCGCTCCACATTTTTGGGCGAGAGGCGGCTCCGTTTGGGAGTTACAATGCCACCAGCAGCACTGAAAACACGTTCAGAAGACAAACTTGCGAGTGGGCAAGACAAATAGTTTATAGCCAGGTTGAAGAGCTGTGGCCACAATTGTTTTTTGCCATGCCAATACTGCAATGGCTCATCATTAAGGAAGACCTCTGTTGAGTCATTCAGATAGTCCTGCACCATCGACTCAAGGTCATCAACTGTTCCTCCACTCTGCTTACTTTTTGCTGTGCCTGTGACATTTTTTCGAGAACCATACCCCATCAAACTTAGCCAATCCTCCTCCGCAGCCACTGTTAGTGTTGTCATTGTGTGTGGTGCAGATGATCCAGTTGCCGGTGTCTTTAACGGCTGAGAGGTCACTTGTGCCACAGCCACAGGTGCAGAAGTGGATTCTTGTGACTGCGGATGGCCTGCTGATGCTGATGCTGATGTACTGGCTTCTCCTTCAATAACCTGCCGTTCTTTTTCAAACCTCTTGGCTGACCAGGCTAACCAATGTTTGTACTTTTGAACATCTGCATCAGCAAAAGGAAAGAATGCTTGGTCTGCCAGCGCCTTTTTGTAGCGTGGATCCAGAATAGTAGCACAAATGTAATGCTGATCTGAGTTGATGTTTTGAAGACGTTCATCACCACGTAGGCGATGTAATAATTTCTCAGACAAAATGAAATGGTTTTTTTTTTTTCATCTTTTTCAAACTCAGAAGACACCCCCATCAGTTGGTGCTCCAGCATGCACAACAATGGGATAGCTTTTCCCAAATTACAGTCCTCCTGGCTGACTGCACGCGTGAAGAACTCAAAAGGACGAAGCATGTCTGTCAGGCTTTTAACTATGTCCCATTGCGCCGCACTCATCCGCAGGTCCTCCTTCTGAGATGTAGCCTCTGTGAAGAAATAGTGATCGAGTACCGTATACTGCTCATACAGACGCTCAAGCATGTAGAAGGTTGAGTTCCAACGTGTTGCCACCTCCTGGATGAGTGCTTTCACTGGCATTCCACGTTGAAGTAGCAGTCTCCGCAGATGCTTCCGGGCCTTAAAAGAATGGCTGAAATGGTTGCACATTTTGCGGCAGGTGGCCATTACCTCGAACGCTGGACTCTGTTTATCACTCAAGAATTTTTGAACTACCAGGTTGATACAGTGCGCCAAACACGGCACTCTAACATGGTCACCAATGAACATGGCCTTAACTACATTGGCGCCATTATCCGTGGAAACATAACCAATCTTGCGTTTTAGGGGGGATAGCATTGTCAAGACCTTTTTGTCAAACTCTTCCAAAAGGTTTTCTGCTGTTTGACTTTTCTCCAAGCCAAACATGGCTAGTGTTGCATGTTTCCGAGCAGCTTTGAAAACTTGGTCCGGGTCAACACCTGCGTTTAGCTTTGCTTTAACACCTGAAAAAGAGACCCAGTGTGCAGTGATGCACATGTAATCATCGCCTGGGCCACTGGTCCACATGTCTGTTGTCAGATGTATTGTGTGAACAGCACTCTTCTGCAAAGCTGCCCCAATCGCCTGCAGCACATCTTCATGTAGTGCTGGAACCGCAACTCTGGCAAAATAGAACCGGCTCGGAACCTTCCATTTAGGGCAGAGCGTTGCAACTAATTCAAGAAAACCTACCGCTTCTACAAAAGAAAAAGGTAGAAGGTCCACAGCTAGCATTTTAGCCAGCTTAGTGTTATACAGACGTGTCAGTGGGTGGTTGCGTTCATATGGCACGTCTGAAGTAAGCATTGTTCTAATGTTGCCCTGGACCAAGCATTTACGGGCTGATAATGACTTAGTTGACCCAATTTTGCTCGCTGGTGAACTTTTGTGCGTTGGTGTCTCACTCGCTCCAACACTCTTAGTGTGCCTCACATTGGGTGTGCTGCTGACAGGGGTACTGGGTGTAAGGGAAGTGTTTGACACGTCTTCTTCCTGCTCGTCATCATCAGATGAAACATCAACGTTTCCTTGATTTTGGCCTTTCTTGATCGCAGCTAGGTGCGCAAACCATTTGACAGCGTGCTTTCTCTCAAGATGACCACTCTGGCCGCCGGTACCATAGTTGGTACCTGACTTACCACGACTAACTGCAAGCTTACAAAGGGTACAAATGGCAAACTTTGGATTTTTGGGACAAACAGTAAAGAAGTCCCAAACTGGGGACTTGAAGTGTCTGTGGGACCTGGAGGAGGCGGCGATACTGGTGGTGGTGGTCATGAAGCTAATGCCAGATGAAGTGGAGGATCTGGATTGCCCAACTTTTGTACGTTTTCCACTTTCACCGCCACTAATTAAGGTCGAGGTTGACGGAGGTCTCTTCTTGCCAGAAAGAAATATGGAAGCGGGACGAGTTGGTGTACTACTTAACTCCAATGATTGTGGTGTTTCCACTGCCTCCTCATCGACAACATCATCATCATCATCACGCGCAGCAGCTCTTCGGGCTAGGGTCAAAATGTCTGTTTGCTGCATGCCCGCTGGGGCTGCAGTGACCTTTATGATGACTGGGTTGTCGTTGGCAGAGTCTTCATCAGCAGCAGTATCCGCCACTTCTTGTTGAGACTCATCACACTCCATAAGTCTGAGACTTTGGACGAGCTTCCTTTTACGCTTAACTAGCTTTGTTTGTTCCCAAGTTTGATCCGTATCATCAGAAGGAGGTGTGCTTGAAGAGGATGTAGACACCACCCTTGATCTCTTCCTTGCTAGGGGTGTGGAAGACAATGAAGGATCATCAGGAGGAGTGGCTTCCTCAAATGATACCTCGCCTTGATTGTCGATTTCCTGATGTGCCCCTACTTCGGGAGGAACAACTATTGTGGGCACTTGTTGTGACCCTCCATGCACCTCTGCTTGCGCATCTCCTTGCGCTGCCTCTCCTTCCACATGTACTTGGGCTTGTACTTGCACATGTGATTGTTGTTGCGGCTGTGGTTGTTCAACACTCGTCAGATGAGCTACAACAACCTGTGTTGATTGAGGGACATTGCTGATGCTTTCTTGCGATGAGCCAACATCACTGGTCGATGGTGATTGAAGAAGTATACTGGCTGCCTCTGCAGCACTCAAGGGCTTGGACTTAAGTTGGCGTGGTGGTGGTGGTGGCACTGAGCCCAATGGAGCGGGGGTGCTGCTGCCAGCTTGGTCCCCAGCAGATCCCGCTGCAGCTGCTGCAGGCATACTTTTTTTTTTACTCCCAAAAAAAGGGGCGGGCGGCACACCAGTGTCCTTGGTAACTTGCTTCTTCTGCTCCTTACTGGCACCTTTCTTGCTAGAGGAGCTACGGGTTACTTTTTTTGGGGCCATCTTCTTCAGAGCAGGTCAGCAGGCAGCAGTTGCACGAGTTGCAGAGGGTTCTGTGTCCAGACGTGACGTCGCGTGACGTTATGCTGCACACACCGCTGCAGGACTTCTTCCTGGCACTGGTGGTTCTATTGAGTCTTCTTGTGCACCTAAAAGCAATGGAAGACAGAGGAACATCAGTTCAGTTATACACCCCAAAAAATCGACAAAACACAGAAAAATGAGCACAATCCCATGCCATCCATGATGTTTACATTGAAGAAGACACCCCACAGAAAGACTAGGCCCATGCAACACTCACCACCCCTGGGCAAAGGGCCACACCAGCAGGCCCAAAAAAACGACAAAAAACAATAAAATCTGCACAATCCCAGCCCATCCATGGGCTCAATGGTGTTTAAATTCAAGAAGACACCCCTCAGAAACACTAGGCCCATGCAACACTCACTACCCCTGGGCATAAGGGATGAAAAGTAGGCAAAATAAGTGCAGGCCTCAGACACCGCCTCTCCTCAAAATGGCCCCCTTACACCCCAAGCACATGTTGCCTGTACCAGCCAGCACTCAAGATGGCCACCACCACCACCCACATGGCCAGTCCACATCAACAGTACACCCCCAAAAAACAGAAAAACAGCCAGAAATCACCACAATCCAATGCCATCCATGATGTTTACATCAAAGAGAGTGAGACCACACCACAGGCACACTCAGTCCATGCACCACCACCACCCCTGGGCAAGCAAAAGGCCACACCAGCAGCCCCCCAAAAACGACAAAAAACAATAAAATAAGCACAATCCCAGCCCATCCATGGCCTCAATTATGTTTAAATTCAAGAAGACACCCCACAGAAAGACTAGGCCCATGCAACACTCACCACCCCTGGGCAAAGGGCCACACCAGCAGGCCCAAAAAAACGACAAAAAACAATAAAATCTGCACAATCCCAGCCCATCCATGGCCTCAATGGTGTTTAAATTCAAGAAGACACCCCTCAGAAACACTAGGCCCATGCAACACTCACTACCCCTGGGCATAAGGGATGAAAAGTAGGCAAAATAAGTGCAGGCCTCAGACACTGCCTCACCTCAAAATGGCCCCCTTACACCCCAAGCACATGTTGCCTGTACCAGCCAGCACTCAAGATGGCCACCACCACCACCCACATGGCCAGTCCACATCAACAGTACACCCCCAAAAAACAGAAAAACAGCCAGAAATCACCACAATCCAATGCCATCCATGATGTTTACATCAAAGAGAGTGAGACCACACCACAGGCACACTCAGTCCATGCACCACCACCACCCCTGGGCAAGCAAAAGGCCACACCAGCAGCCCCCCAAAAACGACAAAAAACAATAAAATAAGCACAATCCCAGCCCATCCATGGCCTCAATTATGTTTAAATTCAAGAAGACACCCCACAGAAAGACTAGGCCCATGCAACACTCACCACCCCTGGGCAAAGGGCCACACCAGCAGGCCCAAAAAAACGACAAAAAACAATAAAATCTGCACAATCCCAGCCCATCCATGGCCTCAATGGTGTTTAAATTCAAGAAGACACCCCTCAGAAACACTAGGCCCATGCAACACTCACTACCCCTGGGCATAAGGGATGAAAAGTAGGCAAAATAAGTGCAGGCCTCAGACACTGCCTCACCTCAAAATGGCCCCCTTACACCCCAAGCACATGTTGCCTGTACCAGCCAGCACTCAAGATGGCCACCACCACCACCCACATGGCCAGTCCACATCAACAGTACACCCCCAAAAAACAGAAAAACAGCCAGAAATCACCACAATCCAATGCCATCCATGATGTTTACATCAAAGAGAGTGAGACCACACCACAGGCACACTCAGTCCATGCACCACCACCACCCCTGGGCAAGCAAAAGGCCACACCAGCAGCCCCCCAAAAACGACAAAAAACAATAAAATAAGCACAATCCCAGCCCATCCATGGCCTCAATTATGTTTAAATTCAAGAAGACACCCCACAGAAAGACTAGGCCCATGCAACACTCACCACCCCTGGGCAAAGGGCCACACCAGCAGGCCCAAAAAAACGACAAAAAACAATAAAATCTGCACAATCCCAGCCCATCCATGGCCTCAATGGTGTTTAAATTCAAGAAGACACCCCTCAGAAACACTAGGCCCATGCAACACTCACTACCCCTGGGCATAAGGGATGAAAAGTAGGCAAAATAAGTGCAGGCCTCAGACACTGCCTCACCTCAAAATGGCCCCCTTACACCCCAAGCACATGTTGCCTGTACCAGCCAGCACTCAAGATGGCCACCACCACCACCCACATGGCCAGTCCACATCAACAGTACACCCCCAAAAAACAGAAAAACAGCCAGAAATCACCACAATCCAATGCCATCCATGATGTTTACATCAAAGAGAGTGAGACCACACCACAGGCACACTCAGTCCATGCACCACCACCACACCTGGGCAAGCAAAAGGCCACACCAGCAGCCCCCCAAAAACGACAAAAAACAATAAAATAAGCACAATCCCAGCCCATCCATGGCCTCAATTATGTTTAAATTCAAGAAGACACCCCACAGAAAGACTAGGCCCATGCAACACTCACCACCCCTGGGCAAAGGGCCACACCAGCAGGCCCAAAAAAACGACAAAAAACAATAAAATCTGCACAATCCCAGCCCATCCATGGCCTCAATGGTGTTTAAATTCAACAAAACAGTTGTATCATGCACCCATAACCAACCCTGGTCCTACTGGATACTGTGGCTACCCACAATATAATTTATTTAATTTTCTGAAAAAGTTCCAAAATTGTACTTGCAGCAACTGTAATGCCGCAAACAAACTTACTTGTGAAAGTTGATTTCTAATCCAAAAGTGATCCAAAGACAGTCAAAAAGGCCTCAAATCCAAATATCCAGCAGCACCCACAAAAAGTAATCCTTCCAGCTCCAGATCCAAATGAAAGTGACCAGGAGATGGACAAAGCACTGGGAGGAGCCTGCTGGACAGGAACAGGAAGTTGGAGACTGTGGGGCACTTCCTTCCTCCCCCCCCCCAAAATGGACTCCTTGCAAAAAAAAAGGCCATGCAAATGTCAACCTGAGGAGTGATTCTGATAAAAATCATAATTTTCTGAAGGTTTATCCTGTTTGCTGGTGATTTTCTTGTGCGAAATTGCAAAATCTCTATTTCGCAAGTGCGAGATTGTTCCTTTCCGCCGCAACTACGTGTTCGCAATTGCGAACTCTCGCGAGGTGTGCTGTGCAAGGTGGCAAGCCGCGAGTACGTATTCGCGGGCGACAAACTCCCGCGGGAACACGCAGCAAGATCTAAAATGGCGCGTCACTCGCAAAGAAAAACAACTCGGCAAACGCTAAAATGACGGAAAGTGAACGCCGTGCACCACGCCGCGCGCCGCAACCAAGCAAAAAATCCGCCGCGAGCGGATTCACGGATTTTCGACAAATTCGCGAGCGTTCGCGGATTGCGAATTTGCCGAAAATCCGAAAAATCCGCGAGCGGAGCGGATTTTACGCCCATGCTTAGCGTAAATGGGACGTCCTCTTGCCATGCCTGCTGTTTGCTTACCGTGAGGTGCCACAGAAGTCTCTAGGGTTCAGCCCCTTTGAGCTTTTGTATGGTCACCCGGTAAGAGGACCTTTGAGTCTGGTCAAAGAAGGCTGGGAGCAATCTCCCAGGAAACCTCCCCAGGATGTATACAGTTACATGCTGGCCTTTAGGAACCAGACTAGGCGCTTCAGAGATCTTGCTCAGGCAAATCTGGAGGCCGGCCAGGAGGAGATGAAGCGGTGGTACGACCAGAAGGCCACTCTGGTAGAGCTTCAGCCTGGACAGAAAGTTTGGGTCATGTCCCCTGTGGAACCTTGTGCGCTCAAGGACAGGTGGACTGGACCATTTGAGGTTGTGGAGAAAAAGAGCGATGTCACCTACATGGTGGACTTAAAGTCTCCCAGGAACCCCTTGCGGGTCCTGCATGTCAACCGTTTGAAGCCCCACTTAGAAAGGTCCGAAGTGGGCATGCTCCTAGCTACAGATGCTGGAATGGAGGAGGAGAGTGAGCCTCTTCCTGACCTCCTGTCTGCAAAAGAGCAAGATGGGTCAGTGGATGGTGTGGTCCTCTCTGACACACTGACCCCTGAACAGCAGCAGG
Organism: Lissotriton helveticus; assembly: GCF_964261635.1. Lineage (NCBI taxonomy): Eukaryota > Metazoa > Chordata > Amphibia > Caudata > Salamandridae > Lissotriton > Lissotriton helveticus. Next base: position 1,177,525,765 of record NC_136072.1, on the reverse strand, counting down.
ATTGTCGCCAATTGTTGGGACAATTCCCTGATCGGTTTTCCTTGATTCCTGGTGTCACTCAGTGGTGTGTCCATGATGTGGACACCGGGGACAGCACTCCTGTGAAGCACAAGGCTTACAGAGTGACTGACAAGGTCAGAGCATACATCAAGGAGGAGGTCTCCAAAATGTTTGCCTTAGGGGTGGTTGAGTCCTCTAGCAGTCCTTGGGCCAGCCCAGTGGTCTTGGTCCCAAAAGCTGCAGCGCCTGGTGCTTCACCGGAACTTCGGTTCTGTGTGGATTACCGAGGACTCAATTCAGTCACCAAGACTGACGCGCACCCCATCCCCAGAGCTGATGAGCTCATAGATCGGTTAGGGGCTGCCCGGTACCTTAGTACGTTTGATCTAACGTCTGGGTACTGGCAGATCGCCTTGACCGATGGGGCAAAAGAGAGGTCAGCATTCTCCACACCAGATGGGCACTACCAGTTCCGGGTTATGCCCTTTGGGATGAAGAATGCCCCTGCCACCTTCCAGAGGTTGGTCAACCAGGTCTTGGCTGGACTGGAGGATTTCAGTGCCGCCTACCTGGACGACATCGCAGTGTTCAGCGCCAGCTGGGAGGAACACTTGCGCCACCTCCAGGAAGAGTTGTTGGCCCTGCGCAGAGCAGGCCTCACAATCAAAGCCAGTAAGTGCCAGATTGGGCAGGGTTCAGTGGTGTACTTGGGGCACCAAGTAGGGAGTGGCAAGGTGGCCCCCCTGCAACCCAAGATTGATACCATCCTGGCATGGGCACCGCCCAAAACCCAGACTCAGGTGAGAGCCTTCTTGGGTCTCACGGGTTACTACAGGAGGTTTGTCAAGGATTATGGTAACATTGTGCACCCCTTGACTTCGCTGACTTCCAGGAAGCAGCCAAGACTTGTGAACTGGACTGACGCCTGTCAGACGGCCTTTGACACCCTGAAAACTGCAATGTGCACAGCACCCATACTCCAGGCACCCGACTTTTCTAAAGAATTTGTTGTCCAGATGGACGCTTCAGAGCATGGCGTGGGGGCTGTTCTAGCTCAGGTGAATGAAGAGGGCCGAGACTTACCTGTAGCCTTCATCAGCAGGAGGTTACTTCCCAGGGAACAGAGGTGGAGTGCGATAGAGAGAGAAGCATTTGCTGTGGTCTGGGCGCTGAAGAAGCTAAGACCCTACCTGTTTGGGACTCACTTCCGGGTTCAGACAGACCACAGGCCCCTCAGATGGTTGATGCAGATGAGGGGTGAGAATCCAAAGCTGTTGAGGTGGTCCATTTCCCTACAGGGGATGGACTTCACGGTGGAACACCGCCCTGGCACAGATCACGCCAACGCTGATGGTCTGTCCAGATTTTTCCGCCTTAGTGATGAGGACTCCCTAGGGTAAGGGTAGTTCTCCCCACATTTCAGCTGGAGGGGACACGTGTTAGACCTGGCATCATTGGCATGAGTCTCTCCTCCATTTTTTCTGTTTGCCTCCTCTGTTTACGATGTTTTTGCTGGTATATGCTTTGGGCACTGTGCCACTGCTGATCAGTGCCACAGTGCAAGTGCTCCCTATGTGAAATTGCTGTATTGATTTACTTCCATGTTTGGCTTATTTGGTTTACTATCAGTCCCTAGTAGCGTGCACCAGGAGTGCCAGGGCTTGTAAATACAAATGCTGCTAGTGGGCTTGCAGCACATGTTGTGCCACCCACAAGAGCGGCCTAGTAAAAGTATGTCTGAAGGTCTACCATTGCTAGACCACGTGCAGTCTGACTGTCACGAGGACTGCGCAAGTACACCTACTTGCCAGTCCCTAAACCTTCCCTTAACTTCATGTTAGTCGCCCCTATGGTAGGCCCACGGGCAGGGTGCATTGTAAGCATAAGGTAGGACAAGCCTGACAAGGTTGGCATGTCCTAATAGTGAATTACAGCCATAGTCGTTTTTCACTATTGTAAGGTAACCTGCTCTCATCAGTTAGAATGGGCTGCCAGGATTATTAATGCTATAATCCTAGCGGGCTCGGGGAGCATGGTGCAATGTCGAGTTTGGTATCCCTGAACTCAGGGTTTAATAACGCATCCGTTTGTGTGGATGGTTTTTGGACTCTGTGTTTGAAAATAGCACTTTTAGAAAGTAGCTATTTTCTTGTCTAACTGTCTACCGGTCTCTGCTGGTTCTGGTGTGCCTGTGACAGGAGCTGGGTGGCTCCAGAGAGTCTGAATGAGTCCGTGTGGGATGAGTGGGGCATTTGCATTGAGAGTAGGGGAAGAGTAGCTCCTGATAGCCTGCCCTGCCTGATACAATGTTGGCTCCGCCCCCCTGCCAGGCGACTGATGACTCTGTGCTTGCCTGGGACTTTCCTGGCCCACCTCCTGCCGGGCAGCTGATGGCCCTGCCCCTGCCAGTGACAATGCGGGCTCCGCTCCTGCTGAGCGGCTGAGGACTCTGCCCTGCCCAGTGAATAGGCCAGGTGCTTCGGCCTGGCAACACCCACAACAAACCCAAGATGGGGGGAAATTCCCCTGCATGGACAAAGGGATCAAAGCCAAAAAGGGGTATAAGAGAAGGACCCCTGAACCAAGAATTCAGATCACTTCTGACAAGGAAACCTGAACCAAGGACAAGAAGCCTGCTGATCTAAGGACTGCCTACCCCTTCTGCCAGAGTGCTGTTTGTTGGGGGAATCCTGCATTGCTTCTTTATTTTTGCCAAGGAACCAGGAGAGAGGAACTGTGTGTGTACTCTCACTCTTTGTGGAAAATTAGTACGGTCTGGTAAACATTATCTGCGCCATCTTGCCCTTTTTACCTGATGCCACACTTTTTGTCGTGCGCACCCGCCATTTTAGGTGCCTCGATCAGAACAACCCTTTTGCATGCCACTGGCCCCCAGCATAGCCCTCCTCCCTCACAAAGCCCGCACTCTGACAACCCTCGCTCGCACATGCCTTGGGTCATAAACCCCTCTTCAGCGCAGCTCTGCCTCAGAACCCCATCCTGTCCCCAGCGCGACGCCTCCCTTCCTTCCTTTCATGGTCCCAGGCCCTTTTTGATACAAATCCCCTTTTCCTGTGTGCCCGTTTGTCTTCCCCGTTCCCAGGCCGACACCTAGCTCTGCCGATACTGTTCCTTGCCCCTCCCCGTACAGTAGAGAGCTTCCCTCATCAAAGGACCCCCGAGTTGATCAAAGCCCTCACCCTATGAGATCCGACCAAACCCCCACATTCCATGAATCGGCGGAATGTCCAGCTGCGCGGTAGTCATCACCTGTTGTGACCGGGGTGAGGACTTCAACTGTAAATGTGTGTGGGAACGGGCCTGAAGGGGAGATTCGGAGGATATCCCTCCGTACATCAAAGCATTGCCAAGAATGTGTTGTATGTAATAAAGCAATAAACCTGTGTATAAGAGGCCAGGCCTCAGAGATGCGGGGAGAGCACCTCATGACGATACCTGCTGTCTGCACTGATGTGTTCTCCTCCGGAGAGAATAAACCTTGTTTCCTGCCTTCCCGTCTCCAGCGCCTGCCTCTTCATTGATTAATATTTCGTGGGTTAAAGAGGCGATACCGCCGGGCAAATATCGATTGTCCCTGACGTAGTTTTAACAATTGGCGTCCCAAGCGTGGGGCCCATCAGTGACTCGTGGATCCAGTGGGAGAGGTCCTGACGACAGAGTGAACGACTGCAACGATCGGGAGAGCTCTTGCCCAATAGACCCTCGTCTGGCAGCCGATCATCCGAACTTCACTGGTTCCGAACAGACCTCTCCCGAGTGATCTACGGTCCTGACTGGGAACCATCAGGAGTGCCGCGAGGAATACGAGGAAAAGAGGACGATCGGGCGCTGGATTCGGAAGATAGGAAACTGTCCATACGGTCCGGGTAAGGTCGTGTAGACACGACGAATCACGAAATAATTGTTTAATTGTTCAGAAAATACTAGTATTACTCTTTGTTGACCTATTTGGAGATTCACTGTCTGCACACGAAGAAACAGTAGGCTCTTTCTCTTTGCAAACAGTGAAGGATAGGTAACGCAGCCGTCGCGCCTATCTTTCTCCCCCACTGAATCGATTATTTATTAACGGCCACTGATTAACTGTTTTTGACCCCGAGCTACTGTTCGCGGATTGTTTTCTGGAGATTCTCTGTCTACAAACAGGAAAGAACAGGTTCCCCTTTGCAGATAGTGAAAGGGTAGAGGACGCAGATCTTTTGCGAATCTACTTATTCTTCCCACTGGTCCTCTTTTTGTTCATTTGATATTGGTTCATGAGGTATTCACTGTGTGCAAACAACGTAGAATAGAAATATTCTGTCTAGTCTTTGCACACAGTGATAAGATAGGCAGTGCTGACTTTTGTCCCTCGTTGTGAGCTGTCATGCCTGTCTTCTCCCCACTGGTCGATAGCTGGTTCAACCCGGACCGTTTAATAGAGGTGGATCATCTAGCTCCGCTGGAAGGCACCCCTAATAAAGACATGTTCATAAACTATGGATTAGTTACCATAGCCTATAGTAAACTGTGGCACAGGTATACCAAAGAAAGTCAAGAGAAACAGTGGCCACTGATAGGATCCTTCGATCTTGATAAAATAGAAACGTTAGAAATAGCCCTTCGGGATAATAAGACAACGCCTATTATGCTCGACTGCCTCGGTATGTGGCGCAAAGAAGCAATGCAACGAAAGAAAAGAGACGAGGACAGAGCAGGTAAAGGAACATATCGACAGGACGACCCCAGGACACAACGTCCCGAAAGTAATCCCCCGACACCACGCACAGGACGGCCAGACTTAGGGCAAAACCAATGTGCTTTTTGTAGATATGCCGGGCACTGGAAAGCCCAATGCCCGACTCTACTGAACGTGAGTAGGAGCAGAGGACCGACAGGAATAACAGGCCGGCAGAAAGGGAAAAGGCGCGAGACAAAGATGAATCAGACTGACATGGACAGGCCAGATAGAACCACCACGTTCGATTATGCCCGATGGCACAGATTTCGCCAGGCCGATTTCAGCGACATGTTCGAGTCCTCATAGACCAAACAACGCTAAGACGGGAAACCTAGTCTAGCTCTAAATTAACAGACGACAAACCCTGAATAAAGCAGAAAGAATAATGTACACACATGATCAAGCATCCTTACGTTTAGCCAAGTAGGGAAAAGTTTAGGGTATTTCGAGGTAAGGGTTACACAAGTATCCTTCGCCGAGAGGACTAGGGATATTGCCAATGTCTGAAAACCTACTACCTCCTTTCTTCCGCATCCTTATAGGCATATAACTAAAGCCTGCCCCATTGCTCTAACGATAAGTATGCGCAGCATACAGAAAAAGATAATTATGGCCAAAAAAAAAAATAAATAAATAAAAATAATAATAACTGTTTTATGTTTGTCTTGGGTCTTTTGTATATAATACTTGTACTGTCTCCCCGTCTGAGTTTGTGTGTACGTGATGCATGAATCTGCGTCATCCCTCTGCCTGTGTTTCCGTGTTACTTAAACTTCTGTTAACAGAAGCTTTAGCATGGAACAACCTGGAAAGAAAGGAATGGGAAAACGAAATCCGTAGGCCACTGATGAACTTGAACTTTTATTTAACATAAAGAACAAGAAACAAATAACAGTACTTAATAATAACACCTAATAATGCCCTAACAACAGAAAACGTTTGAAACAAGAACGGTAAACTAGAAAATGAAAGTCAGCAGAACATTCGCCCCCCCCACTCTGGAACCTTCCAAGGTAGGGCAGGGTTACGGCTACGCCCAGCCGGCAGCAACCCATATAAGGCGGGTCCTGCTGCCAACAGTCGGCCAGGAAATCGTAACATAGGGTGGAGCCGGAGGAGAGACAAGGGCCAGCGGGACCCAGCCAGGGGATCACCTTGACCACACCGGAGAGTTGTAGGGGGGGGGAATGTCTATGTCCTCGACCCCCCCTCTCTCTCTCTCTCCCCCAGTCCGGCCACGGTGGCGCGTGGGAGTTTCAGGTAGTCCCGCCACATGTCTTCCCGGTCCGGCCACCAATGGCCGGGGACTGGGGCCTACTGGATCCGGCTGCAGCCGATGAGCCAAGGAACCCGTTCATGGGGCCAGAGCAAGGGGCGTCCGGCCGACATCCACCGGAAGCCCGGCCCAGAGAAGGACGGGACACTTCTTTCTTTTCTCCTCCGTAATGGCCGCAGCAGCACGAGCGGCGCCACTTGAATAATGGCTGCGACAACTCTGGGGGGGAGGGATGTCTTGTACATACCTCCGCGAAAATTAGTCCAGGTCGGGCTGGGAGGGAGAGGCGACGCGGACGAGCCTCTCCCACCTCCACGGATAGGAGGTTTCCCAGCCCCCGGCCCAGCGCCGAACTCCTCCAGCCAGGCGGTGGTGCCGATACTTGCGCAGCACCGAACATGCAACGGTGCCGATACTTGCGCAGCACCGAACATGCAACGGCTGCGCCAATACCCGCACAGCACCGAACATGCACCGCAGGTGGCCATACTTCCGCAGCACTGGACATGGGTTCACTCCAAAAGGTCTCCTCCACTCTTGCAGACTCGACGAAGGGCGGCTGCTGCAGGCCTCAAAATGGCGTCTGGGCCCCCTGGAAGGCGGGTCTCGGCCGCTAGAGTAACTTTGAACAGCAATGTAACTCGGGCGCTTGCCCACCGGGGCACGAGCCCCCACCTCCGACAGCACCCCCACAGCCTTGAAGATTCTACAAAAGTCCCAGGAGCCCTCGGCCCCTGCAGGTTTCCGGTGAGGGACAACTGCCTTGATCGCTAACGAAATAAGCATGACATAGCCACTCCTTCTGTTAGCATGAATTCTCGAACTGCCGAAAAGGACTCTGGTCCAACTGCCGGTTGTAGGAAACATTTTTTCCTTGATACTACTTCCGGACTAACCCGGCCCCGCCCAAAATGGCGCCGGTAACAATAGGAACTTACGAACGCCTCGTGGTGTTTTCTTTTGCTAAAAAGACTCGATGTTCCGAGATATGTTATGATCCTTTGTACACTTGACGGAAAAGAGGAAGGATTCACTCGACGAACATGTAAAAGGACCGCGTGAAAAATGTTTTTCAATGTACGATTCATTATGATATTATCATGTCTGACATGTAACCTCGCTTATGACATACTCCCATGGTATACCTATAGGAATCTGATTACAACTAGTCCAACTGTGTTTCCAATTATGAAATGAATGCCCCTTGGTCCCTCAACTATTCGATAGACGTTTTTAGTTCACTGCAAATGAATGAATGAACCTTTTTAAACATGTTTTTAATCCTACAAGATAGCCCCCCCCCCTCTACTGTACGCACTTTAGCCATTGCCGTATCCGGCCAACCCCGATCACACTGTCCTATCAACATGCTGAACGATTGTGAAAATAAAGGTTTTCGAAACTATGAACGGGTATTGCATGCTTTATTTAAATGTGGGATCGGCGGGAGAGTTTTTTTTTCTGTGCACCCTACTCTGCTCTCTCTTTAAGGTTAATAGAAGATGGTTGCCCAGCCCCGGATGGAGGATCGAATCTAAGACACGACACTCTGCCGTCAAATATGCGACTGACTCAGGGACTCGCGCATGGAGAAAGACCTCGACTTCTGGGGATGGGTAAAAGCGAAACGGTGTAAAAGATGGAATATAAAGGATGGGTAAAGTGAAACGATGTAAATGATAGAATATTATAAAGATACGACACTCAAAGGTACTAGGGAACAGAGTTGACCGAAGAGCTGATAAACCGTAAAACATCACAGCGTTGAAAGAGATTTAAGGACCCCGATAGCTAAATACACCTATCAACTAGAAACCTCGCGCTAAGTGCTTCTGATTCTCTAACGTTTTCCTACTCACAGCCTATAAGGACACACTGCCCCCCCCCGCCCTTGGCTCCAGAGACCACAACCCCAGGGATTCTATCCCGAAGAGATAAGACGAGTATGAGGTAAGTAAAAGACCTTCGTACCCGTGCTTTTGATATGCTCGAATGTTGTCCCCTCCCCTCCTTTTTCCCCCCCTGCAGGCCACATCGGAAATCACGACCGAGGTATGGTGAAGATCTGAAGCCTCGCCATGTCTGATACACGAAGCGGACTAACACTGCCTGGTGGCACCTAAACACACCCACAAACTGCTCTTGTACCAAAAAAGCCAATAAATTGTATGACATGATGAAAGCGATCACCCTTAATCCGTGTTGCGTGAATGGACGCCTGTCACGTATGTCCGAAACTATGAGATGATGTTTGTGTATGACTGACGCGTTGACTTAACTGGTTAAAGGACCGAGAATGCAAGAAATGCGACACAATGGTGCCCTTTTTACTCGATGTATGTCCCCTGTACCCGGCCTAATGCTCGTCCATCCCAAACTGCATGCTTTCAAAATTCTAACACAGACCCGTAATGTCTTATGTTGTGTAATGCGCTGAATAGCCTATCTTAAGGCACGGCCACTCCCCATGTCGCACGTGTACTATTTAGCCTGTTGTTGCACATCTCTCTCTCTCTCTCTCTCGCTCTCTCTCTCTCTCTCTCTCTCTCCCTCTCTCTCGCTCTTCCGAACGACTATCACCTAAATTGGCAAACCGCCACCCCTAGTGCACCACCCAATTGGCTCCAAATACCACAAGTATTTGCTCAAAATTTATCCTAAATAAAAATCACCCTGACGCCGTGTCACTACCTCTCCTTTCTGCTAAAAATTGATGAAACCGAGATTTGGCCATAAGGGAAAGGACAGGTAAGACGACTGAGGTTCCCTAATCTGACCCGAAATAAGGGAACTACATGTCAGCGGCTCCTGTGTTATAAAAAGATGCCTCAGATAACGCGACCTTCCCCGTCCCGAATTGTCGCAATACCCAAACAGTAAAGGTGATCGAAACATCCTCATGTTCCCGGAACGCCCCCTGTTTCGTATCAGCTGCCCCAGACGAGAGTTATAAAACTGTCCCTCACCCCCGGTTGTAAGAGATGGGTCGATTTACGCCCTTACCACAGTTTTCTATGTCCCTAGTTGTTTCCCATAAGACCCCTGTCTTTTCTAATTAAGTAGTCAGGCCGTAAGAGGCCACGTAGGAACCAGAATGATGTTTTACAAAGTTAAAGATTAGACCGAAGCGAAGAAATCATTGCAATGAACCCTGTTGAAAGCGAAAACGTTTAGTTGAAAGGCAGGATGCATTGATAGAATGAAAAATGTTTAGCCTATGTTCGTCCCTCCGCAAGATACCTGTCAGACCATGGTGATAGCACACAGCACCCTTTTTAAATATAAAGCCCTGGAGAACGGTATAGCTTCGTAAGGCTCGTATTAAGAAGGTGGGTCTCCGTCATAAGAACTGACGTAACTGTAATGCAATAAAAGGTACCAGATCTCGTCCCACGACCAACAAACACCAAAGAAATAGTTGTGAAGGAAAGTTATAGTAAATCCAGCAGGCCCATCATCAATCATTTATATGTTAGTTGCGAACCCTAATATAACGGACGTTTCCATTTTTTGCCTGGAGCTGGGAGAGAAATAGACTTATGTGATTACCTTCCTCTGCCAATTCTCTAAAGACTGTCTTTTCAAACTCATTTAAGGGTACGACTGTCGGAGGAAAGAAGGACCGGATGTGGGAGCACGTGGCCTGACTACAGACTATGGAACATCTGCGACATTGGCCAAGGCGAGACCGCGACAGTAAGGAGCTGCAGGACGAGGCACTGTTTTCGACAAAACGAGAGGAAAGGGCTGACCTGATGCCCCTGCTCGATGTTCAACGTATGCCGAAAAGTCCCCGCTCTCTAAACTCGGTCATGAGCCCGCCTACCTGAAATTTTCCGTCCCCCTAGTCTGTTCCCGATCTGGCCCTGCTCCATCCCCCCTTTTTCTCCGACCTACCCTAAAGGACTGCTCACACGTACATTTCTTCCATCTGAACCTTTTTTGACAATCAACTCAAAGGACACAGGGCGAAAAGGACCTTTTTGACCAGAAACGCGAGGAAAAGGTCGTGCCCTGCAACGCGGGACCTAGAATAGAGCTGGACCCGTAGCTCCACCGCCGGTGCTCCACAGCGCCAACAAAAGACGACAAAGAATGCTGAGAACTCATTAACTTCGAACATTGACACCCTCAATTATCGTTTCTACTACGTCTCATTTCTCTCCCAGCCACCATTGTATTAATTATGCTCCAACCAAACATGAACAGAACTCACATATGTAATGACCTATCAATTTACATTCCGAACGACCATAAGTAGCTATGAAATGTACTCAATGCTCTCACTACAGAATCATTTTTGTCTGTTATTGCATTACTATGACTTTCCTGCAAACGAGTTTTTATCGATAAACCCGCCTCCTAAGATGAAAGATTTTAAAATGTAATGTTTATAACTCCTTCACCTGGGTACCTACTTCTTTTCCTATGACCACCACAGTCGACATGAATTGGAAATAGGCCAGCAAGATGTCTTGGATATGTTAAAGGGAGGACTGTGGAAAATTAGTACGGTCTGGTAAACATTATCTGCGCCATCTTGCCCTTTTTCCCTGATGCCACACTTTTTGTCGTGCGCACCCGCCATTTTAGGTGCCTCGATCAGAACAACCCTTTTGCATGCCACTGGACCCCAGCATAGCCCTCCTCCCTCACAAAGCCCGCACTCTGACAACCCCCGCTCGCACATGCCTTGGGTCATAAACCCCTCTTCAGCGCAGCTCTGCCTCAGAACCCCATCCTGTCCCCAGCGCGACGCCTCCCTTCCTTCCTTTCATGGTCCCAGGCCCTTTTTGATACAAATCCCCTTTTCCTGTGTGCCCGTTTGTCTTCCTCGTTCCCAGGCCGACACCTAGCTCTGCCGATACTGTTCCTTGCCCCTCCCCGTACAGTAGAGAGCTTCCCTCATCAAAGGACCCCCGAGTTGATCAAAGCCCTCACCCTATGAGATCCGACCAAACCCCCACATTCCATGAATCGGCGGAATGTCCAGCTGCGCGGTAGTCATCACCTGTTGTGACCGGGGTGAGGACTTCAACTGTAAATGTGTGTGGGAACGGGCCTGAAGGGGAGATTCGGAGGATATCCCTCCGTACATCAAAGCATTGCCAAGAATGTGTTGTATGTAATAAAGCAATAAACCTGTGTATAAGAGGCCAGGCCTCAGAGATGCGGGGAGAGCACCTCATGACGATACCTGCTGTCTGAACTGATGTGTTCTCCTCCGGAGAGAATAAACCTTGTTTCCTGCCTTCCCGTCTCCAGCGCCTGCCTCTTCATTGATTAATATTTCGTGGGTTAAAGAGGCGATACCGCCGGGCAAATATCGATTGTCCCTGACGTAGTTTTAACACTCTTTGCTAAGAAAATCTCCAAGGGCTGGAAGAGTGCCAGTCTCCTGTTGAAGTCACAGGGCTAAAGGACTTCATCTGCTTAAAGTGCTATTTGCTGGAATTTGTGAATCCAGCACCTCTGAAAGAATCCAGCCATCTCGACGCCGACGGACGCCGCCGAATCCAGCTCGACATCGTGAGTAATGGCTCCAGTGTCCCACTTCCTCAACGCCGGCCGCCGGGCCCGATCGACGCCAGCTGCAACGCCAGTGAGTAGTGAGTTCGGCTCCAGCTCCAAGTGACCTCGTGTCTGCACCGCCGCTGATCGCATCGACTTCGAGCCCTCTCGACGCCGTGAGCGCTGCTCACTCTTGCAACATTGACATCGACGACGTCGTATCCTGCTTCATCCCGTGAGCGCTTCTCCGGCCTGACTTCGGTCGACGCCGCTGCAGATCGCCCCGACTCCGAGGCCCGATCGACGCCGAAGACACGACGCCGGACATCTCGACGCCGCTGATCATTGAGTGCTTCACTTTTCCAAGGTACTGTGTGGTTGGGGTCTGTGCGACTCCGGGCTCGACGTAGCGCTCCTCGCGGTCGACGCCGAACCTTTGGATTAACTTTGCCTCGACGTCGTGTGACTCCCGTGTGGGTTACATTGTTGCCAAGAACTGTGTTTTAGAGAAGAAGAGTTTCTTTTGATACTAAAGACTTTTGTGCTAAGAAGAAACCGTGCTTGAACTATTATTTTTCCTCCCAAGAGTATTTATTGAGATTGTGGTATATTTTTGTCGTTATTTGGTCTTGTGCTAAGCCTTATATAAAAATACCTATTTTTATAATACTACTGTGTCGTGTCCATTTGTAGTGTATTCACTTTATTACTGTATGTGGTCATAAATGCTTAACGCACTGCCTCTGAGATAAGCCTGTCTGCTTTGCCAAGCTACCAAGGGGGTGAGCAGGGGTTATCTAAGTGTGTGATCCCCTTGCGCTGACTAGAAAAGGTGTGTCCCTATTTGTCAGAAGTGTATACCTCTGCCAACTAGAGACAGCCGCTTCTAACAGTCGCAATCCGCAAATACGCAAATCCACAAATTCGCGGATTGCGAATCCGCAAAATCCGCCCATGCTTACTGAAAAACTCTTTAAATTAGTTTTTCACTTTGGCAAGGCCTATCTCGCCAATAAAAAAGCACTGGAGTAGCCTTATTACATGTTATAAGTGTAATTTCCAAAGGGAAAGAGATAACCAGTTTGTGTTCATTGTCTCCCGAATCACAATTTAAAATCTTAACATATGGTGAAATGGCCATTCTGATAGTGCCACTTTTGGAAAGTGTTCACACAGAAAGTTGTCATTTTCCTACCACATGCAATTAGTGCCTTGATCCTGTGTCCGGTCCCATGACTGGGTATAGGTGACAGTTGGGCTTTATGTATTCCTCCAAGACAGTCACACACAATAGGGAGATTAAGAGTGCCGGGATGGGTCATTACTCGCAGGATGGGAGGGAGGAGCTGGGCACAGTCCCAATTACATCAGTGATGTCATTTGAGATGTCATCGGCGATGTCATCAGTGATATCACTGACCATGTCATGAATGATGTAATATGTGACATCCTCACCAGTGGATTGCGGGCGCGAGAGTTACAGCTAGTACAACTTTACTATAAAGGAGGAATTGCAATGATTTTGTATGAGTGAAATGTCCAGCTAACTATAACACCCCTGAAACCTAAGTTTTTTTCAGTGAATTTCTAAGTTTTTTTAAATGATAATTCCTAACTATAACCTGCTTGCAACCTATGTTTATTCAGTGAATATATATGTGTATATATATATATATTCACTGAAAAAACCATAGGTTATAGACCATATATAGTTAGGAATTAGCATTTAAAAAACCTTATTTTACTCACACAAAACCATTGAAATTCCATATATAGTTAGTTGCACTAACTATATATCGCGCACCCGCAATCCACTGCTGATGATGTCACATATTACATCATTCATGACATGGTCAGTGACATCACTGATGACATCATCCAGTGATTTTATGTTTCTGTAAAGTTTAAATATGTCTTACATATTGAAGAATGAGTGGATGTATAAGTGTCTGGACGAAGGATTTAGTAGGTGCATGACTGACTGTATGAGTGAGTGATTAAATGCGTCTCACTGAGTGCATGGGTTAGTGACTAAACTGTCTTAATTTGTGCATCATTATGTCTGTTGTTCTGTAAACTGCTGCATGTGTTGATCAGTAGCTATATGAGTAACTATATGGGTTATTGATTGATTGTCCAAGTATTTGTATGGGAGACTGAGTGTGTGTGTGGCTGGCTGGGAGGTGTGTGACTCTGTGCAGATCAATGTGTACTTATATCAATGATTGTATAACAAGGTAAGTATGTGTTAGTATATGTTTGAAAATGTAAGGTGCTCTATGTTTAACTGTATAGACAAGAAAATGGAAGTGTGATTGATTCTTTACAGGACTGACTAGGTGTGTGAGTAACTCCATGGATGAGTGGCAGAGTGTGAGTGTCTGTATAGGTGTATGAGTGCATATGATAGTGTTGTAAAGATGAGTGATTGTATGTATGAATGATTGTATGGGTGAATGAGTGAATGTGTGTGTAGACGTAGGAATCAGTGAGTACATATGTAGTAACTAGTATTGGTGTGTCAATGGTTTCAAAAATTATACTCTGTATTTAACACTGGGTGAAACAGAGGTTATATTAAAATGTGAGGAGATGCATTGTATTGTCACATGAATGATATCATCAGTGATGTGGTCATTGATGTCAAATGAGATGTCATCAGTGATGTCATCAGTGATGTCATTTGAGATGTCATCAGTGATGTCATCAGTGATGTCACTGACCATGTCATGAATGATGTAATATGTGACATCATCAGCAGTGGATTGCGGGTGCGCGATATATAGTTAGTGCAACTAACTATATATGGAATTTCAATGGTTTTGTGTGAGTAAAATAAGGTTTTTTAAATGCTAATTCCTAACTATATATGGTCTATAACCTATGGTTTTTTCAGTGAATTTTCAAGGTTTTGTAAATGCTAATTCCTAACTATATATGGTCTATAACCTATGGTTTTTTCAGTGAATTTCAATGGTTTTTTAATAGCAAATATCATAAGCTGTCGAATGTCAAGTACGTGGTAAGTGAAAACATTTTCGTGTTTATGCACACTGATCTGCTTTGAATGGTGCCCCCCCCCTCATTTCTATTAGGAGTACTCTCTCTTTGCACATAGTGAAGGGTAGTTAACGCAGGCCTTTGCCCCCGTTGTAATACGTCGTGCCTGCTTCTCTCTCCATTTGATTGATTGTTATCCAAGTATTTACTGTTTCAGAATTGGTTCTCTTTGGTTCATTCTCTATTTACAAACAAACACAGAGTCGCAATACTCTGTTTAGTCTTTGCAGATAACGAAAAATCGTGTAAAAAAAAAAGAATAGGAATCGAGCAAAATCAGTAGGCCACTAATGGGATCTCTTTTTGACCTCGCTAAAATAGAAACATTAGGAACAACCCCTCATGACAAATACAAAACTAGTGAAATGAACTGAACTCCACACAATGATGGCTGCAAAACAGCTCGGCTCCGCCACCCACCCCGCCCAAAATAACGATAAAGAGCGGCTGCCATGATTGGTTGCGGAATGGCCACGACGGAGCTACGAAATGGTACTGCTCTCATGCTAACCCCAGCTTCAGTCTGAAACATCCAGAAACACTGTAGACTACCAATTCGATCAGTTCCAGTAGCGCCCCAATGTAACCCGGTAGACAAGAACTAGCCCTCCCCTCTTTGACTGATGGTTCTTGTTGCCTGTCCCTTCTGTTGTCATTTAACAGAACTATTTAGCCTGCTGAAAGGGGTTGTGTTCCGACCGCTGGTTGGTGGAGACATTTTGACTATATTCTGGACCTGCGTTGTCGCGTAATGCGTCATATGACGCGCGCGTTAGCGCATCCGGAAGTCATCCGGGGCGCGCAGCGCGTAACGTAAGCATAACAAGTCATGTGACTTGTTAATAAAACTTTTCATTGGTTCATTTTACTTTTCTTATTCTAATGATGAAAGGCTTGGTCATATGACCTAAAAATTACGCTTTTTATTACTTCCGAACATTATTTTTTCTTAAATATATGTTATAATGTTCCAGGCTAATGTACTTTCCCGGAAAATTTACAACTGTCCTGCAAGTAAAATATATTCTTTTTTCGAGAAAAAGAGCGTTTCTTCGTCCCATGACGGAGCCATTGAGCAAAAGAGGGTCGACCTGCTGTCTTAGTCGCCGATACGCCTGAATATGAGATTCTTATCGATCACTTTATGTTGCAGGAATAGAAAACACAACAGCCCTTGACCATTTATCTTTACTGCGTTCCTTCGTATTATACCTTTTACCCTTCATGTAATTGGTCTGCTTTATTTCACTTGCCTTTTAATGATTCTAAAACAGTGACTATTATTAAAAACTTTACCAATGTATATACTACTACCATGTTTTCTTTTAAAAACCTTTATTGTGAAAATTTCATTATACAAATACGAGCCTATAACCACGTGGGCCGGCCACGGAGCAAACTGTAATCGTATATGATAAGTAGACATTTACACTGTAGAGGAACGTAACGGGCGGGCCATTAGGTTGCCAGAACTAAGGTGTCTAACAGTTACGGAATCGGTGGACGTACATTTTATAATTAAAATACGACAGGGCCAGTTACAATAAAATTATCTAGATATACATTTGCGGGCAAGTACCATGGGTGACGTTAATTCGAACTTTCAATAGTACAGTAATCAATAACACATCAGAACTTAATATCAATAGGGATGTCGAAATATTCAATCAATTCTCGTCCCCGCCCGCCATGTGCTTCAAAACTGCATACGTATCTCGTGATTTCAAGGTTCTGCAACCAGTACACAACAAGGAGTTACGAGTCCCATTTATTCCGGCGCCATTTTGGGCGAGGACGGGCAGGTCCAGGATATAGTCAAAATGTCTCTACCAACCATCGACTATGATGATGTTCATATGCTGTATTTATTAGAGTAACACTCATCTGTCCACATGAAATTAATTTGCCACAATCTAAACATGTCATTTTAATCTTTCCAAAGTTCTTCTAAATATTTGGGACCGTTTTCCTTGCCTCTGATGCTGTCAGTGCCACTTCTTTGATGAATGTACTAGCAGGTCAGGGGTTCTCCTCCAAATCTCTCTTTTATGCAGCACTATAATTAATTGGTGCCACCTCTCCATATGACGATGCATGGTATAGTTACCGTAACTATATTTTTTTTCGGTTCCTCTGGAGAGTTCATCGTGGCAGATGAAGCGTGTAACGTACCGGGCATTTACCTTTTTTTGCATTTACAGGAAAGGAAAAAAAAATCGAGCGTCCGAGTTCTAAGGTGTCCCAGGGCCATTTTAGTGGACCAGGCCCAAATCCAAAGAACAGGCCGCCATTTTGAGAGTCCTGTTGCAGCCGCCTGTCGCTGTAGCATCAAGAGCAGCCGAAACTCAGCTGAATGGCAACTGAAACGGTAAAGGGGCGCCCTACTACAGCAGACGAGCCTCCACCTAGGAAGGCCCGTTCACGCCGCCTCCCCCCCCCCCCCTTCGGGCACCCCACGCCGTTATTCGGAGCAGTATTGTAGGATGGCCACACCAGTGCGGCAACTTGCTAGACATCACCTCGGTGGTAACCGAATCTCAACGCCTTGTGGTGTCTTCTATTCAGAAAACATTGTTATGCTGCCTTCGACCTATTCGCCGCAAGTGCGCACGCAACTCAGCTGCATAGCTTGCTAGACACCACCTCGGTGCTAACCGAATCTCAGCGCCTTGTGGTCTCTTCTATTCCAAAAAAATTGTTGCGCTGCCTTTGGCCCCATTCGCACATCGGTCCGCTACTGACGCCATCTCACAGGCTAATGGGGCGCCCCACGCCGAGTTTCAGCATTGTAGGATGACCACACCAGTACAGCAACTTGCTAGACATCACCTCGGTGCCATCCGGATCTCGGCGCCCCACTGCAGATGAAGTGCCTCTCAACTATGAAACCACCACGGTGACATCCGGATCTTGGCGCGTTGTGCTGCCTTCGGCCTATTCGCACATCGGTCCGCTACTGACGCCATCTCACAGGCTAATGGGGCGCCCCACGCCGAGTTTCAGCATTGTAGGATGACCACACCAGTACAGCAACTTGCTAGACATCACCTCGGTGCCATCCGGATCTCGGCGCCCCACTGCAGATGAAGTGCCTCTCAACTATGAAACCACCACGGTGACATCCGGATCTTGGCGCGTTGTGCTGCCTTCAGCCTATTCGCACATCGGTCCGCTACTGACGCCATCTCACAGACTAATGGGGCGCCCCACGCCGAGTTTCAGCATTGTAGGATGACCACACCAGTGCACCTTACTAGACACCACCTCGGTGCCATCCGGATCTTGGCATCGCAGCGCCTTGTGGTGTCTTCTATTCAGAAAATATTCTTGCGCTACCTTTGCCCCATTCACACATCGGTCCGCTACTGACGCCATCTCACAGGCTAATAGGGCGCCCCACGCCGAGTTTCAGCATTGTAGGATGACCACACCAGTACAGCAACTTGCTAGACATCACCTCGGTGCCATCCGGATCTCGGCGCCCCACTGCAGATGAAGTGCCTCTCAACTATGAAACCACCACGGTGACATCCGGATCTTGGCGCCTTGTGCTCGTTCCGGCCTATTCACACATCGGTCCGCTACTGACGCCATCTCACAGGCTAATGGGGCGCCCCACGCCGAGTTTCAGCATTGTAGGATGACCACACCAGTACAGCAACTTGCTAGACATCACCTCGTTGCCATCCGGATCTTGGCATCGCAACGCCTAGTGGTATCTTCCATACAGAAAATATTGTTGCGCTGCCTTTGGCCCCATTCGCACATCGGTCCGCAACTGACACCATCTCACAGGCCAACAGGGCGCCCCACGCCGACTTTTACCATTGTAGGATGGCCACACCAGTACAGCAACTTGCTAGACATCACCTCGGTGCCATCCGGATCTTGGCATCTCAGCGCCTTGTGGTGTCAGTCAGAAAATATTATTGCGCTGCCTTTGGCCCCATTCGCAAATCAGTCCGCTACTGACACCATCTCACAGGCCAACAGGGCGCCCCACGCCGACTTTTACCATTGTAGGATGGCCACACCAGTGCCACAACTTGCTAGACACCACCTCGGTGCCATCCGGATCTTGGCATCTCAGCGCCTTGTGGTGTCTTCTATTCCGAAAATATTGTTGCGCTGCCTTTGGCCCCATTCGCACATCGGTCCGCTACTGCCGCCATCTCACAGGCCAACGGGGCGCCCAACGCCGACTTTCAACATTGTAGGATGGCCACACCAGTGCGGCAACTTACTAGACACCACCTCGGTGCCATCCGGATCTTGGCGCGTTGTGCTGCCTTAGGCCTATTCGCACATCGGTCCGCTACTGACGCAAACTCACAGGCCAACGGGGCGCCCCACGCCGACTTTCAGCATTGTAGGATAGCCACACCAGTGCTGCAACTTGCTGGACACCACCTCGGTGCCATCCGGATCTTGGCGCGTTGTGTTGCCTTCGGCCTATTCGCACATCGGTCCGCTACGGACGCCGCCTCACGTGCCAACGTATTTTCTCCGCATTTTATACCCTATGCCGCATAACAGGTCATGTGACTTGTTTATAAAACTTTTCATTGGTTCATTTTACTTTTGGTTTCCTAATGATGGAAGGCTTGATCATATGACCTAAAAACAACACTTTTCATTGGATGAAAACTTTTTTTTTTTCCCAAACGATGAAAGCCCCACCTTGTTTCTGGATGTTTCAGACTGAAGCTGGCGTCAGCATGAGAGCACCACCATCTCGTAGCTCCGTCGTGGTCATTCCGCGAGCAATCATGGCAACCGCTCCCCACCAGAAGCCTACAGGAGTCGGGGGCCCCCAAAACTTTTGATGAATCCTCAAGGCGGAAGGGACGCTTTCGAGAATGGGGTCCAAGACCTAGCAGACAAGCGTCCGATTTCCAAGGTGTCCCAGGGCCATTTCAGTGGACCAGGCCCAAAAAGGAAACAGCCTGCCGCCATTTTGAGAGTCCTGTGACAGCCGCCTATCGCTGCACCGCAAGAGTGGGCGCAACTCAGCTGAATTGCGGCTTTTGACACAGTGGACCAAAAACGGACGGAATGGCAACTGAAACGGTAAAGGGGCGCCCCACTACAACAGATGACACTCCACCTGGAGAGGCCCGTTCACGCCGCCTCCCCCGGGGCGCCCCACGCCGTTATTCGGAGCAGCATTGTAGGATACCAAAACCAGTGCGGCAACTTACTGGACATCACCTTGGTGCCATCGTTCTGCTGCCTTGGAACTATTCGCACAACAGTTTGCTACTGATGACCCACCCCCCGCGACGCCCCACGCCGGAAATCTGGACGTTGTGCTGCGTTGGGACTATTCGCACAGCCGACCGCTACTTCGTTGTTTTTCCCTAAAAATGTTTATATGTTATTACTGTTTTTGTTTTCTTGTATATATTTATAAGTTATTAAAGTTTTATAATCTTACTACTTTGTCGGAGTGCTATATATTTTTAATGTGACACATAATTGTAAAAACTTTGATGTACAAAGAGTCATCCCTGGAATCTTCCGCTTCAGGTTCGGTCCCCTCCCCAATCACAATACAGGATGGTTTTCAGATAATAGGAACGCGTCTGCTGTGACGGATCTCATCGAGTGTGGGCCTTGATCTACTATAACTCCTTTGAAGAGGGGTGATTCTTTACAGCTGGGGCCATAAACTACATCTGCAGGGCTAGCTGATACCCTAGGACCGGCCTGGACAATCGGACACAGAGGAAAAGGAGTGTCAGAGGGTGCGGTAGTGAATAGGGCGAAAGGGAGGTGTCGGGCGGGCACAGGGTATGATTCTCAGGGAAGAGCAGCGCAGATGGGGGGAGGTTTATTACCCATGCATAAGACAGAGAGCGGGGGTGACCACTGCCTGGGGGAGATGCTTGCGAGGGTGGGGAGCCATGCTAAGGATCGACAGCGTGCACATAGTGGGTCTGGTCAAGGCATCTAAAATGGCTGCCGTGCACGACAAAAGTGTGGCATTTGAAAAAAGACAAGATGGCGCAGACAATGTTTTTCAACACTTCCTGATTTCCTTCGAATCGAACGTTAACAGACGTTGGGGCATATTACCAAAGTTAAGCGATAATTATCCCTAACGATGCTTAGCAACGATTTTTTTACCGCTAAGCATCGTCAGAAATTATCGCAGATAAACCTTGCTATTATCAAGGTTTATCGCAAATACGATAAAAAACGACCGCAATGCATTAATATCGCTGAAAACTCAGCGATATTCATGCATTACCGAGCTAATGCTCTTAGCCATGTTATCCACCTCCCATTGGATAACATGGCTAAGAACTGCTCAGGGCAGGTGCTAGCTTTTGGAGATATTCGCGCTTATCGCGAATATTTCCAAAAGTTGATAATAGGAGATAGCGATGTTAGCGACTGTTTCCAGTCGCTAACATCTTGGCATGCCCACTTTGCATGTCATTAGTGATAAATATCACTCACATGCAAAGTGGGGCCCAAGATGGTCGCTATCTCCTACTAGCCGTCGCTAACTGGTGTTAGCAACAGCTAGGTAATACAGATATAATTTTATCTCCGCGAAGCGGAGCGCTGTTACAGATATATATCTTGTTTTTGAACGTTAATTTCTCAAAATCCACTGAAGCACATATATTGAGACCTAGCAAAGGCACATCGAGCTACCAGTCCCTACAATTTTGCCAAGTTTCGTGCAAATCCATTCAGCCGTTCGATTATTATTATTATTTTTTTTTTTGCCCCGCGGGGCCCTTTTAAAACCTCCACATCAAACCTAAGAGGTCAAGGAGGATCTACTATGCCCCCTTATGGTCATTTGCCCCTTTGCTTTGGCCTCCTCTTGTCTCTCGATCCTACCAAGAGACAAGATGGCGGCCGCTACGGACTGTTTGCAATGTTTACAGACGCCGGAGAAACAATCAGCTTCGCAAACCTCCGTTACGCGAAGCGGAGCGCTGTTACAGATATATATCTTTTTTTGAACGTTAATTTCTCAAAATCCACTGGAGCACATATATTGAGACCTAGCAAAGGCACATCGGGCTACCAGTCCCTAATATTTTACCAAGTTTCGTGCAAATCCATTCAGCCGTTCGATTATTATTATTATTATTTTTTTTTGCCCCGCGGGACCCTTTTAAAACCTCCACATCAAACCTAGGGGGTCAGCGAGGATCTACTATGCCCCCTTATGGTCATTTGCCCCTTCGCTTTGGCCTCCTCTTGTCTCTCGATCCTACCGAGAGACAAGATGGCGGCCGTTACGGACTGTTTGGAATGTTCACAGACGCCGGAGAACCAATCAGCTTCGCTTCACAAAGCTCCGTACCGCGAAAAGTCCGCGAACCGGAGCGCTGCCCGGTCCGCTGTTACAGATATATATCTTTTTTTGAATGTTAATTTCTCAAAATCCACTGGAGCACATATATTGAGACCTAGCAAAGGCACATCGGGCTACCAGTCCCTACAATTTTGCCAAGTTTCGTACAAATCCATTCAGCCGTTCGGGCTAAAAGTGAGGCCAACCGCCCTATGGAAAACTCAATGTTAAAAACACGTTTTGGGACCCCCCTTTTTTCTCGGCCCCCCCTTGACGAACCCCCCCCAAATTTTCAAGGGCTGCTCAGAAACAAAATGTGCCATTTTCCTGAAAATTTCAGCCAATTCCGTCCACAAACGCCAAAGTTATTAGACATAGAATTTTCAAAAATCCCATAGAGAAAAAATCCTAACTATATATACCTACTGGCGACTGAGCCGAAACGTCGGTGACTCTTTCTGCTGAATAAAACCTTTTTATACACCTCGAGGTCCGTGTCCGGAGTCTGCTTGCTGTGTTGCACGAACGCGCGAGTTTGGAGACAAACGGTGTACAGGATATATATATATATATATATATATATATATATATATATATATATATTACCTACTGGCGGTCGCCAGTAGGCATATATAGTTAGGATTTTTTTTAATAGGGATTTCTGAAAATTCTATGTTGAATAACTTTGGCGTTGATGGACGGAATTGGCTGAAAGTTTCAGGAAAATGGCACATTTTGTTTCTGAGCGTCCCCTGAAAGTTTGGGGGGGTTTCATAAAGCAGGGGCCGAGAAAAAAGGGGGGTCCCAAAACGTGTTTTTAACATTGAGTTTTCCATATAGCGGTTGGACTCACTTTTAGCTCGAACGGCTGAATGGATTTTCACAAAACTTGGCACAATTGTAGGGACTGGTAGCCCGATGTGCCTTTGCTATGTCTCTAGATATATGCTCCAGTGGTTTTTACGAAAATTAACTTTGAAAAATATATATTGGGCTACATTGGGCTACATATATGTTAGAGCCCAAATGTAGCCCAATGTAGCCCAAAGATGGCCCAATGTAGCCCAACTATAGCCCAGTGACAGAATGTCCCAGAGTGTTCTAAAGAACAACTAGAGCGCTAACAGTCTTACTTATGACAAAAGTATGGCACACCTGAAGACATCTTGATTGGAATAAAGTGTTAACACTTAAAACATTAAATTTGCAAAGGAACAAAATGAGGGGGTTCATTTTGCCATAGAAATTATGATTAGTGCTGAAGAAAGAAAAATTAGGGCACATTTTGAGTGACTTCTCAAATCCTCTTATATTTCATTAAAAAAATTCTGATATGCAGTCTCCCAAGATGGCCACCAGAGACAAAAGAGCCTGTGCTTAAAAACTCTGTTAGCAAAGCAGGCATTTGAGATTTAAAAAACGTTTTAATATATAAAAACATTATCTGCTAATAGATTTAGCATTTAAAAAACCTTGTGAATTCACTGAAAAAACCAAAGGTTTCAGGCCTTATATAGTTAGGAATTAGCATTTTAAAAACCTTTGAAATTCACTGAAAAAACCATAGGTTTCAGGCCTTATATAGTTAGGAATTAGCATTTAAAAAAAACTTGCAAATTCACTGAAAAAAACATAGGTTTCAGGCCTTATATAGTTAGGAATTAGCATTTAAAAAACCTTTCAAATTCACTGAAAAAACCATAAGTTTCAGGCCTTATATAGTTAGGAATTAACATTTAAAAAACCTTGCAAATTCACTGAAAAAAACCATAGGTTTCAGGCCTTATATAGTTAGGAATTAGCATGTAAAAAACCTTTGAAATTCACTGAAAAAACCATAGGTTTCAGGAGTTATATAGTTAGGAATTAGCTTTCAAAAAACCTTTGAAATTCACTCAAAAAACTATAAGTTTTAGTGGTGTTATAGTTAGCTGGACATTTTACTCATACAAAACCATTGAAATTGCTCCTATATAGTTAGTTGTACTAACTATATTTCGCGCACCCGCAATCCACTGCTGATGATGTCACATATTAGATCATTCATGACATGGTCAGTGACATCACTATTGACATCTCAAATTACATCACTGATGACATCATCTACGTGACAATCACATACACCTTTTCATACACTATTACAATTTTTCATCACTCTTTGTAAAATACAGAGTATCATATTTAAATCCATTGTCACAGCAATACAAGTATCTAAAAATCCACTCAGTGATTCATAGATGTATACACACATCTAATCACTTACCTATGGATTCACTAATACATGCTGTCAATGAACAATAGAACACTATCAAAAATACTTATACATCTATATCGACATTAAACAACAGTACGCATCCTATTCACATATGAAGTCATCCTACTCACTTATGTAAACAATGGATCTTACTTACATATTTACTTAGCAAAACACTTATACAAACACCACTTCTTCTATTCATTTAGATAGTAAGTCATACTTAGTGAATTATAAAATCATTATTACAAGTATACAGTTATCCATACAGTCACTCACACAATCATTGTGTCTTATTTATTCCTATTTATATACAACAACTGACACATACACTGCTTTTTTATTTTTTTATTTTATTTTATTAAGAAAGTCTGTGGTGTCTTTAACATATGATGACCACCTTTGCACAAATGGCTGTAGAAAGGTGTCAATGTATTGACCTAAGGGCTTGAATATTGTTCCACATCCTGTGACTATTGGCCTCATTGGAGGATTGTGTAGATCCTTATGTATCTTAGGGAGCATATACAGCTTCGGTTGTCTTGGAAAATCAATGGTAAGAAACTGGCGGGTAGAGGTGGTAATACATCCTGTTTCAAAAGCTTTGGTCAAGATTTCTTGTAATGTCCTTTTTACGCGCCTGAGTGGTACTGTACCTGGCAGATATTGGCAGCCATCGGCAACCCCAGTACACGGCCTATCCCTGCTGACGAGGGGTGATACCCCGAAACACGTGTCCAGGGATGGCGAAGATAGCAGAAGATCGAAAGATGATGCATCGCGAACACTTTACTACATTGACCAGAGTCCTTAGGGGCGACACCGCCGGTGGGTGAGTAGTGTGCGACCCCACCCCCATTTGTAACTTTAAAGCTCCCGTGAGCAGTGGCTGACGAGCCTGGGATCCCGGACCTACGCGCCTGAGTAGTACTATACCTGGCAGATATTGGCAGCCATCGGCAACCCCAGTACACGGCCTATCCCTGCTGACGAGGGGTGATACCCCGAAACACGTGTCCAGGGATGGTGAAGACAGCGAAGATAGCAGAAGATCGAAAGATGATGCATCGCGAACACTTTACTACATTGACCAGAGTCCTTAGGGGCGACACCGCCGGTGTGTGAGTAGTGTGCGACCCCACCCCCATTTGTAACTTTAAAGCTCCCGTGAGTAGTGGCTGACGAGCCTGGGATCCCGCACCTACGCGCCTGAGTGGTACTATACCTGGCAGATATTGGCAGCCATCGGCAACCCCAGTACACGGCCTATCCCTGCTGAAGAGGGGTGATACCCCGAAACACGTGTCCAGGGATGGCGAAGACAGCGAAGATAGCAGAAGATCGAAAGATGATGCATCGCGAACACTTTACTACATTGACCAGAGTCCTTAGGGGCGACACCGCCGGTGTGTGAGTAGTGTGCGACCCCACCCCCATTTGTAACTTTAAAGCTCCCGTGAGTAGTGGCTGACGAGCCTGGGATCCCGCACCTACGCGCCTGAGTGGTACTATACCTGGCAGATATTGGCAGCCATCGGCAACCCCAGTACACGGCCTATCCCTGCTGAAGAGGGGTGATACCCCGAAACACGTGTCAAGGGATGGCGAAGACAGCGAAGATAGCAGAAGATCGAAAGATGATGCATCGCGAACACTTTACTACATTGACCAGAGTCCTTAGGGGCGACACCGCCGGTGTGTGAGTAGTGTGCGACCCCACCCCCATTTGCAACTTTAAAGCTCCCGTGAGCAGTGGCTGATGAGCCTGGGATCCCGCACCTACGCGCCTGAGTGGTACTATATCTGGCAGATATTGGCAGCCATCGGCAACCCCAGTACACGGCCTATCCCTGCTGAAGAGGGGTGATACCCCGAAACACGTGTCCAGTGATGGCGAAGACAGCGAAGATAGCAGAAGATCGAAAGATGATGCATCGCGAACACTTTACTACATTGACCAGAGTCCTTAGGGGCGACACCGCCGGTGTGTGAGTAGTGTGCGACCCCACTCCCATTTGTAACTTTAAAGCTCCCGTGAGCAGTGGCTGACGAGCCTGGGATCCCACACCTACGCGCCTGAGTGGTACTGTACCTGGCAGATATTGGCAGCCTTCGGCAACCCCAGTACACGGCCTATCCCTGCTGACGAGGGGTGATACCCCGAAACACGTGTCCAGGGATGGCGAAGATAGCAGAAGATCGAAAGATGATGCATCGCGAACACTTTACTACATTGACCAGAGTCCTTAGGGGCGACACCGCCGGTGTGTGAGTAGTGTGCGACCCCACCCCCATTTGTAACTTTAAAGCTCCCGTGAGCAGTGGCTGACGAGCCTGGGATCCCGCACATACGCGCCTGAGTGGTACTATACCTGGCAGATATTGGCAGCCATCGGCAACCCCAGTACACGGCCTATCCCTGCTGACGAGGGGTGATACCCCGAAACACATGTCCAGGGATGGCGAAGACAGCGAAGATAGCAGAAGATCGAAAGATGATGCATCGCGAACACTTTACTACATTGACCAGAGTCCTTAGGGGCGACACCGCCGGTGTGTGAGTAGTGTGCGACCCCACCCCCATTTGTAACTTTAAAGCTCCCGTGAGCAGTGGCTGACGAGCCTGGGATCCCGCACCTATGCACCTGAGTGGTACTATACTTGGCAGATATTGGCAGCCATCGGCAACCCCAGTACACGGCCTATCCCTGCTGACGAGGGGTGATACCCCGAAACACGTGTCCAGGGATGGCGAAGACAGCGAAGATAGCAGAAGATCGAAAGATGATGCATCGCGAACACTTTACTACATTGACCAGAGTCCTTAGGGGCGACACCGCCGGTGTGTGAGTAGTGTGCGACCCCACCCCCATTTGTAACTTTAAAGCTCCCGTGAGCAGTGGCTGACGAGCCTGGGATCCCGGACCTACGCGCCTGAGTAGTACTATACCTGGCAGATATTGGCAGCCATCGGCAACCCCAGTACACGGCCTATCCCTGCTGACGAGGGGTGATACCCCGAAACACGTGTCCAGGGATGGCGAAGACAGCGAAGATAGCAGAAGATCGAAAGATGATGCATCGCGAACACTTTACTACATTGACCAGAGTCCTTAGGGGCGACACCGCCGGTGTGTGAGTAGTGTGCGACCCCACCCCCATTTGTAACTTTAAAGCTCCCGTGAGCAGTGGCTGACGAGCCTGGGATCCCGCACCTACGCGCCTGAGTGGTACTATACCTGGCAGATATTGGCAGCCATCGGCAACCCCAGTACACGGCCTATCCCTGCTGACGAGGGGTGATACCCGAAACACGTGTCCTGGGATGGCGAAGACAGCGAAGATAGCAGAAGATCGAAAGATGATGCATCACGAACACTTTACTACATTGACCAGAGTCCTTAGGGGCGACACCGCCGGTGTGTGAGTAGTGTGCGACCCCACCCCCATTTGTAACTTTAAAGCTCCCGTGAGCAGTGGATGACGAGCCTGGGATCCCGCACCTACACGCCTGAGTGGTACTATACCTGGCAGATATTGGCAGCCATCGGCAACCCCAGTACACGGCCTATCCCTGCTGACGAGGGGTGATACCCCGAAACACGTGTCCAGGGATGGCGAAGACAGCGAAGATAGCAGAAGATCGAAAGATGATGCATCGCGAACACTTTACTACATTGACCAGAGTCCTTAGGGGCGACACCGCCGGTGTGTGAGTAGTGTGCGACCCCACCCCCATTTGTAACTTTAAAGCTCCCGTGAGCAGTGGCTGACGAGCCTAGGATCCCGGACCTACGCGCCTGAGTAGTACTATACCTGGCAGATATTGGCAGCCATCGGCAACCCCAGTACACGGCCTATCCCTGCTGACGAGGGGTGATACCCCGAAACACGTGTCCAGGGATGGCGAAGACAGCGAAGATAGCAGAAGATCGAAAGATGATGCATCGCGAACACTTTACTACATTGACCAGAGTCCTTAGGGGCGACACCGCCGGTGTGTGAGTAGTGTGCGACCCCACCCCCATTTGTAACTTTAAAGCTCCCGTGAGCAGTGGCTGACGAGCCTAGGATCCCGGACCTACGCGCCTGAGTAGTACTATACCTGGCAGATATTGGCAGCCATCGGCAACCCCAGTACACGGCCTATCCCTGCTGACGAGGGGTGATACCCTGAAACACGTGTCCAGGGATGGCGAAGACAGCGAAGATAGCAGAAGATCGAAAGATGATGCATCGCAAACACTTTACTACATTGACCAGAGTCCTTAGGGGCGACACCGCCGGTGTGTGAGTAGTGTGCGACCCCACCCCCATTTGTAACTTTAAAGCTCCCGTGAGCAGTGGCTGACGAGCCTGGGATCCCGCACCTACGTGCCTGAGTGGTACTATACCTGGCAGATATTGGCAGCCATCGGCAACCCCAGTACACGGCCTATCCCTGCTGACGAGGGGTGATACCCCGAAACACGTGTCCAGGGATGGGGAAGACAGCGAAGATAGCAGAAGATCGAAAGATGATGCATCGCGAACACTTTACTACATTGACCAGAGTCCTTAGGGGCGACACCGCCGGTGTGTGAGTAGTGTGCGACCCCACCCCCATTTGTAACTTTAAAGCTCCCGTGAGCAGTGGCTGACCAGCCTGGGATCCCGGACCTACGCGCCTGAGTAGTACTATACCTGGCAGATATTGGCAGCCATCGTCAACCCCAGTACACGGCCTATCCCTGCTGACGAGGGGTGATACCCCGAAACACGTGTCCAGGGATGGCGAAAACAGCGAAGATAGCAGAAGATCGAAAGATGATGCATCGCGAACACTTTACTACATTGACCAGAGTCCTTAGGGGCGACACCGCCGGTGTGTGAGTAGTGTGCGACCCCACCCCCATTTGTAACTTTAAAGCTCCCGTGAGTAGTGGCTGACGAGCCTGGGATCCCGCACCTACGCGCCTGAGTGGTACTATATCTGGCAGATATTGGCAGTCATCGGCAACCCCAGTACACGGCCTATCCCTGCTGACGAGGGGTGATACCCCGAAACACGTGTCCAGGGATGGCGAAGACAGCGAAGATAGCAGAAGATCAAAAGATGATGCATCGCGAACACTTTACTACATTGACCAGAGTCCTTAGGGGAGACACCGCCGGTGTGTGAGTAGTGTGCGACCCCACCCCCATTTGTAACTTTAAAGCTCCCGTGAGCAGTGGCTGACGAGCCTGGGATCCCGCACCTACGTGCCTGAGTGGTACTATACCTGGCAGATATTGGCAGCCATCGGCAACCCCAGTACACGGCCTATCCCTGCTGACGAGGGGTGATACCCCGAAACACGTGTCCAGGGATGGGGAAGACAGCGAAGATAGCAGAAGATCGAAAGATGATGCATCGCGAACACTTTACTACATTGACCAGAGTACTTAGGGGCGACACCGCCGGTGTGTGAGTAGTGTGCGACCCCACCCCCATTTGTAACTTTAAAGCTCCCGTGAGCAGTGGCTGACGAGCCTGGGATCCCGGACCTACGCGCCTGAGTAGTACTATACCTGGCAGATATTGGCAGCCATCGTCAATCCCAGTACACGGCCTATCCCTGCTGACGAGGGGTGATACCCCGAAACACGTGTCCAGGGATGGCGAAGACAGCGAAGATAGCAGAAGATCGAAAGATGATGCATCGCGAACACTTTACTACATTGACCAGAGTCCTTAGGGGCGACACCACCGGTGTGTGAGTAGTGTGCGACCCCACCCCCATTTGTAACTTTAAAGCTCCCGTGAGTAGTAGCTGACGAGCCTGGGATCCCGCACCTACGTGCCTGAGTGGTACTATACCTGGCAGATATTGGCAGCCATCGGCAACCCCAGTACACGGCCTATCCCTGCTGAAGAGGGGTGATACCCCGAAACACGTGTCCAGGGATGGCGAAGACAGCGAAGATAGCAGAAGATCGAAAGATGATGCATCGCGAACACTTTACTACATTGACCAGAGTCCTTAGGGGCGACACCGCTGGTGTGTGAGTAGTGTGCGACCCCACTCCCATTTGTAACTTTAAAGCTCCCGTGAGCAGTGGCTGACGAGCCTGGGATCCCGCACCTACGCGCCTGAGTGGTACTGTACCTGGCAGATATTGGCAGCCATCGGCAACCCCAGTACACGGCCTATCCCTGCTGACGAGGGGTGATACCCCAAAACACGTGTCCAGGGATGGCGAAGATAGCAGAAGATCGAAAGATGATGGATCACAAACACTTTACTACATTGACCAGAGTCCTTAGGGGCGACACCGCCGGTGTGTGAGTAGTGTGCGACCCCACCCCCATTTGTAACTTTAAAGCTCCCGTGAGCAGTGGCTGACGAGCCTGGGATCCCGCACCTACGCGCCTGAGTGGTACTATATCTGGCAGATATTGGCAGCCATCGGCAACCCCAGTACACGGCCTAGCCCTGCTGACGAGGGGTGATACCCCTAAACACGTGTCCAGGGATGGCGAAGACAGCGAAGATAGCAGAAGATCGAAAGATAATGCATCGCGAACACTTTACTACATTGACCAGAGTCCTTAGGGGCGACAACGCCGGTGTGTGAGTAGTGTGCGACCCCACCCCCATTTGTAACTTTAAAGCTCCCGTGAGCAGTGGCTGACGAGCCTGGGATCCCGCACCTACGCGCCTGAGTGGTACTATACCTGGCAGATATTGGCAGCCATCGGCAACCCCAGTACACGGCCTATCCCTGCTGACGAGGGGTGATACCCCGAAAAACGTGTCCAGGGATGGCGAAGACAGCGAAGATAGCAGAAGATCGAAAGATGATGCATCGCAAACACTTTACTACATTGACCAGAGTCCTTAGGGGCGACACCGCCGGTGTGTGAGTAGTGTGCGACCCCACTCCCATTTGTAACTTTAAAGCTCCCGTGAGCAGTGGCTGACGAGCCTGGGATCCCGCACCTACGCGCCTGAGTGGTACTCTACCTGGCAGATATTGGCAGCCATCGCCAACCCCAGTACACGGCCTATCCCTGCTGACGAGGGGTGATACCCCGAAACACGTGTCCAGGGATGGCGAAGATAGCAGAAGATCGAAAGATGATGCATCGCGAACACTTTACTACATTGACCAGAGTCCTTAGGGGTGACACCGCCGGTGTGTGAGTAGTGTGCGACCCCACCCCCATTTGTAACTTTAAAGCTCCCATGAGCAGTGGCTGACGAGCCTGGGAGCCCGCACCTACGCGCCTGAGTGGTACTATACCTGGCAGATATTGGCAGCCATCGGCAACCCCAGTACACGGCCTAGCCCTGCTGACGAGGGGTGATACCCCGAAACACGTGTCCAGGGATTGCGAAGACAGCGAAGATAGCAGAAGATCGAAAGATGATGCATCGCGAACACTTTACTACATTGACCAGAGTCCTTAGGGGCGACACCGCCGGTGTGTGAGTAGTGTGCGACCGCACCCCCATTTGTAACTTTAAAGCTCCCGTGAGCAGTGGCTGACGAGCCTGGGATCCCGCACCTACGCGCCTGAGTGGTACTATACCTGGCAGATATTGGCAGCCATCGGCAACCCCAGTACACGCCCTATCCCTGCTGACGAGGGGTGATACCCCGAAAACACGTGTCCAGGGATGGCGAAGACAGCGAAGATAGCAGAAGATCGAAAGATGATGCATCGCGAACACTTTACTACATTGACCAGAGTCCTTAGGGGCGACACCGCCGGTGTGTGAGTAGTGCACAACCCCACCCCCATTTGTAACTTAAAGCTCCCGTGAGCAGTGGCTGACGAGCCTGGGATCCCACACCTACGCGCCTGAGTGGTACTATACATGGCAGATATTGTCAGCCATCGGCAACCCCAGTACACGGCCTATCCCTGCTAACGAGTGGTGATACCCCGAAACACGTGTCCAGGGATGGCGAAGACAGCGAAGATAGCAGAAGATCGAAAGATGATGCATCGGGAACATTTTACTACATTGACCAGAGTCCTTAGGGGCGACACCGCCGGTGTGTGAGTAGTGTGCGACCCACCCCCATTTGTAACTTTAAAGCTCCCGTGAGCAGTGGCTGACGAGCCTGGGATCCCGCACCTACGCGCCTGAGTGGTACTATACCTGGCAGATATTGGCAGCCATCGGCAACCCCAGTACAAGGCCTATCCCTGCTGACGAGGGGTGATACCCCGAAACACGTGTCCAGGGATGGCAAAGACAGCGAAGATAGCAGAAGATCGAAAGATGATGCATCGCGAACACTTTACTACATTGACCAGAGTCCTTAGGGGCGACACCGCCGGTGTGTGAGTAGTGTGCGACCCCACCCCCATTTGTAACTTTAAAGCTCCCGTGAGCAGTGGCTGACGAGCCTGGGATCCCGCACCTACGCGCCTGAGTGGTACTATACCTGGCAGATATTGGCAGCCATTGGCAACCCCAGTACACGGCCTATCCCTGCTGACGAGGGGTGATACCCCGAAACACGTGTCCAGTGATTGCGAAGACAGCAAAGATAGCAGAAGATCGAAAGATGATGCATCGCGAACACTTTACTACATTGACCAGAGTCCTTAGGGGCGACACCGCCGGTGTGTGAGTAGTGTGCGACCCCACCCCCATTTGTAACTTTAAAGCTCCCTTGAGCAGTGGCTGACGAGCCTGGGATCCCGCACCTATGCGCCTGAGTGGTACTATACCTGGCAGATATTGGCAGCCATCGGCAACCCCAGTACACGGCCTATCCCTGCTGATGAGGGGTGATACCCCGAAACACGTGTCCAGGGATGGCGAAGACAGCGAAGATAGCAGAAGATCGAAAGATGATGCATCGCGAACACTTTACTACATTGACCAGAGTCCTTAGGGGCGACACCACCGGTGTGTGAGTAGTGTGCGACCCCACCCCCATTTGTAACTTTAAAGCTCCCGTGAGCAGTGACTGACGAGCCTGGGATCCCGCACCTACACGCCTGAGTGGTACTATACCTGGCAGATATTGGCAGCCATCGGCAACCCCAGTACACGGCCTATCCCTGCTGACGAGGGGTGATACCCCGAAACACGTGTCCAGGGATGGCGAAGACAGCGAAGATAGCAGAAGATCGAAAGATGATGCATCGCGAACACTTTACTACATTGACCAGAGTCCTTAGGGGCGACACCGCCGGTGTGTGAGTAGTGTGCGACCCCACCCCCATTTCTAACTTTAAAGCTCCCGTGAGCAGTGGCTGACGAGCCTGGGATCCCGCACCTACGCGCCTGAGTGGTACTATACCTGGCAGATATTGGCAGCCATCAGCAACCCCAGTACACGGCCTATCCCTGCTGACGAGGGGTGATACCCCAAAACACGTGTCCAGGGATGGCAAAGACAGCGAAGATAGCAGAAGATCGAAAGATGATGCATCGCGAACACTTTACTACATTGACCAGAGTCCTTAGGGGCGACACCGCCGGTGTGTGAGTAGTGTGCGACCCCACCCCCATTCGTAACTTTAAAGCTCCCGTGAGCAGTGGCTGACGAGCCTGGGATCCCGCACCTACGTGCCTGAGTGGTACTATACCTGGCAGATATTGGCAGCCATCGGCAACCCCAGTACACGGCCTATCCCTGCTGACGAGGGGTGATACCCCGAAACACGTGTCCAGGGATGGGGAAGACAGCGAAGATAGCAGAAGATCGAAAGATGATGCATCGCGAACACTTTACTACATTGAGCAGAGTACTTAGGGGCGACACCGCCGGTGTGTGAGTAGTGTGCGACCCCACCCCCATTTGTAACTTTAAAGCTCCCGTGAGCAGTGGCTGACGAGCCTGGGATCCCGGACCTACGCGCCTGAGTAGTACTATACCTGGCAGATATTGGCAGCCATCGTCAATCCCAGTACACGGCCTATCCCTGCTGACGAGGGGTGATACCCCGAAACACGTGTCCAGGGATGGCGAAGACAGCGAAGATAGCAGAAGATCGAAAGATGATGCATCGCGAACACTTTACTACATTGACCAGAGTCCTTAGGGGCGACACCGCCGGTGTGTGAGTAGTGTGCGACCCCACCCCCATTTGTAACTTTAAAGCTCCCGTGAGTAGTAGCTGACGAGCCTGGGATCCCGCACCTACGTGCCTGAGTGGTACTATACCTGGCAGATATTGGCAGCCATCGGCAACCCCAGTACACGGCCTATCCCTGCTGAAGAGGGGTGATACCCCGAAACACGTGTCCAGGGATGGCGAAGACAGCGAAGATAGCAGAAGATCGAAAGATGATGCATCGCGAACACTTTACTACATTGACCAGAGTCCTTAGGGGCGACACCGCTGGTGTGTGAGTAGTGTGCGACCCCACTCCCATTTGTAACTTTAAAGCTCCCGTGAGCAGTGGCTGACGAGCCTGGGATCCCGCACCTACGCGCCTGAGTGGTACTGTACCTGGCAGATATTGGCAGCCATCGGCAACCCCAGTACACGGCCTATCCCTGCTGACGAGGGGTGATACCCCAAAACACGTGTCCAGGGATGGCGAAGATAGCAGAAGATCGAAAGATGATGGATCACAAACACTTTACTACATTGACCAGAGTCCTTAGGGGCGACACCGCCGGTGTGTGAGTAGTGTGCGACCCCACCCCCATTTGTAACTTTAAAGCTCCCGTGAGCAGTGGCTGACGAGCCTGGGATCCCGCACCTACGCGCCTGAGTGGTACTATATCTGGCAGATATTGGCAGCCATCGGCAACCCCAGTACACGGCCTAGCCCTGCTGACGAGGGGTGATACCCCGAAACACGTGTCCAGGGATGGCGAAGACAGCGAAGATAGCAGAAGATCGAAAGATAATGCATCGCGAACACTTTACTACATTGACCAGAGTCCTTAGGGGCGACAACGCCGGTGTGTGAGTAGTGTGCGACCCCACCCCCATTTGTAACTTTAAAGCTCCCGTGAGCAGTGGCTGACGAGCCTGAGATCCCGCACCTACGCGCCTGAGTGGTACTATACCTGGCAGATATTGGCAGCCATCGGCAACCCCAGTACACGGCCTATCCCTGCTGACGAGGGGTGATACCCCGAAAAACGTGTCCAGGGATGGCGAAGACAGCGAAGATAGCAGAAGATCGAAAGATGATGCATCGCGAACACTTTACTACATTGACCAGAGTCCTTAGGGGCGACACCGCCGGTGTGTGAGTAGTGTGCGACCCCACTCCCATTTGTAACTTTAAAGCTCCCGTGAGCAGTGGCTGACGAGCCTGGGATCCCGCACCTACGCGCCTGAGTGGTACTCTACCTGGCAGATATTGGCAGCCATCGCCAACCCCAGTACACGGCCTATCCCTGCTGACGAGGGGTGATACCCCGAAACACGTGTCCAGGGATGGCGAAGATAGCAGAAGATCGAAAGATGATGCATCGCGAACACTTTACTACATTGACCAGAGTCCTTAGGGGTGACACCGCCGGTGTGTGAGTAGTGTGCGACCCCACCCCCATTTGTAACTTTAAAGCTCCCATGAGCAGTGGCTGACGAGCCTGGGAGCCCGCACCTACGCGCCTGAGTGGTACTATACCTGGCAGATATTGGCAGCCATCGGCAACCCCAGTACACGGCCTAGCCCTGCTGACGAGGGGTGATACCCCGAAACACGTGTCCAGGGATTGCGAAGACAGCGAAGATAGCAGAAGATCGAAAGATGATGCATCGCGAACACTTTACTACATTGACCAGAGTCCTTAGGGGCGACACCGCCGGTGTGTGAGTAGTGTGCGACCGCACCCCCATTTGTAACTTTAAAGCTCCCGTGAGCAGTGGCTGACGAGCCTGGGATCCCGCACCTACGCGCCTGAGTGGTACTATACCTGGCAGATATTGGCAGCCATCGGCAACCCCAGTACACGCCCTATCCCTGCTGACGAGGGGTGATACCCCGAAAACACGTGTCCAGGGATGGCGAAGACAGCGAAGATAGCAGAAGATCGAAAGATGATGCATCGCGAACACTTTACTACATTGACCAGAGTCCTTAGGGGCGACACCGCCGGTGTGTGAGTAGTGCACAACCCCACCCCCATTTGTAACTTAAAGCTCCCGTGAGCAGTGGCTGACGAGCCTGGGATCCCACACCTACGCGCCTGAGTGGTACTATACATGGCAGATATTGTCAGCCATCGGCAACCCCAGTACACGGCCTATCCCTGCTAACGAGTGGTGATACCCCGAAACACGTGTCCAGGGATGGCGAAGACAGCGAAGATAGCAGAAGATCGAAAGATGATGCATCGGGAACATTTTACTACATTGACCAGAGTCCTTAGGGGCGACACCGCCGGTGTGTGAGTAGTGTGCGACCCCACCCCCATTTGTAACTTTAAAGCTCCCGTGAGCAGTGGCTGACGAGCCTGGGATCCCGCACCTACGCGCCTGAGTGGTACTATATCTGGCAGATATTGGCAGCCATCGGCAACCCCAGTACACGGCCTAGCCCTGCTGACGAGGGGTGATACCCCTAAACACGTGTCCAGGGATGGCGAAGACAGCGAAGATAGCAGAAGATCGAAAGATAATGCATCGCGAACACTTTACTACATTGACCAGAGTCCTTAGGGGCGACAACGCCGGTGTGTGAGTAGTGTGCGACCCCACCCCCATTTGTAACTTTAAAGCTCCCGTGAGCAGTGGCTGACGAGCCTGGGATCCCGCACCTACGCGCCTGAGTGGTACTATACCTGGCAGATATTGGCAGCCATCGGCAACCCCAGTACACGGCCTATCCCTGCTGACGAGGGGTGATACCCCGAAAAACGTGTCCAGGGATGGCGAAGACAGCGAAGATAGCAGAAGATCGAAAGATGATGCATCGCAAACACTTTACTACATTGACCAGAGTCCTTAGGGGCGACACCGCCGGTGTGTGAGTAGTGTGCGACCCCACTCCCATTTGTAACTTTAAAGCTCCCGTGAGCAGTGGCTGACGAGCCTGGGATCCCGCACCTACGCGCCTGAGTGGTACTCTACCTGGCAGATATTGGCAGCCATCGCCAACCCCAGTACACGGCCTATCCCTGCTGACGAGGGGTGATACCCCGAAACACGTGTCCAGGGATGGCGAAGATAGCAGAAGATCGAAAGATGATGCATCGCGAACACTTTACTACATTGACCAGAGTCCTTAGGGGTGACACCGCCGGTGTGTGAGTAGTGTGCGACCCCACCCCCATTTGTAACTTTAAAGCTCCCATGAGCAGTGGCTGACGAGCCTGGGAGCCCGCACCTACGCGCCTGAGTGGTACTATACCTGGCAGATATTGGCAGCCATCGGCAACCCCAGTACACGGCCTAGCCCTGCTGACGAGGGGTGATACCCCGAAACACGTGTCCAGGGATTGCGAAGACAGCGAAGATAGCAGAAGATCGAAAGATGATGCATCGCGAACACTTTACTACATTGACCAGAGTCCTTAGGGGCGACACCGCCGGTGTGTGAGTAGTGTGCGACCGCACCCCCATTTGTAACTTTAAAGCTCCCGTGAGCAGTGGCTGACGAGCCTGGGATCCCGCACCTACGCGCCTGAGTGGTACTATACCTGGCAGATATTGGCAGCCATCGGCAACCCCAGTACACGCCCTATCCCTGCTGACGAGGGGTGATACCCCGAAAACACGTGTCCAGGGATGGCGAAGACAGCGAAGATAGCAGAAGATCGAAAGATGATGCATCGCGAACACTTTACTACATTGACCAGAGTCCTTAGGGGCGACACCGCCGGTGTGTGAGTAGTGCACAACCCCACCCCCATTTGTAACTTAAAGCTCCCGTGAGCAGTGGCTGACGAGCCTGGGATCCCACACCTACGCGCCTGAGTGGTACTATACATGGCAGATATTGTCAGCCATCGGCAACCCCAGTACACGGCCTATCCCTGCTAACGAGTGGTGATACCCCGAAACACGTGTCCAGGGATGGCGAAGACAGCGAAGATAGCAGAAGATCGAAAGATGATGCATCGGGAACATTTTACTACATTGACCAGAGTCCTTAGGGGCGACACCGCCGGTGTGTGAGTAGTGTGCGACCCACCCCCATTTGTAACTTTAAAGCTCCCGTGAGCAGTGGCTGACGAGCCTGGGATCCCGCACCTACGCGCCTGAGTGGTACTATACCTGGCAGATATTGGCAGCCATCGGCAACCCCAGTACAAGGCCTATCCCTGCTGACGAGGGGTGATACCCCGAAACACGTGTCCAGGGATGGCAAAGACAGCGAAGATAGCAGAAGATCGAAAGATGATGCATCGCGAACACTTTACTACATTGACCAGAGTCCTTAGGGGCGACACCGCCGGTGTGTGAGTAGTGTGCGACCCCACCCCCATTTGTAACTTTAAAGCTCCCGTGAGCAGTGGCTGACGAGCCTGGGATCCCGCACCTACGCGCCTGAGTGGTACTATACCTGGCAGATATTGGCAGCCATTGGCAACCCCAGTACACGGCCTATCCCTGCTGACGAGGGGTGATACCCCGAAACACGTGTCCAGTGATTGCGAAGACAGCAAAGATAGCAGAAGATCGAAAGATGATGCATCGCGAACACTTTACTACATTGACCAGAGTCCTTAGGGGCGACACCGCCGGTGTGTGAGTAGTGTGCGACCCCACCCCCATTTGTAACTTTAAAGCTCCCTTGAGCAGTGGCTGACGAGCCTGGGATCCCGCACCTATGCGCCTGAGTGGTACTATACCTGGCAGATATTGGCAGCCATCGGCAACCCCAGTACACGGCCTATCCCTGCTGATGAGGGGTGATACCCCGAAACACGTGTCCAGGGATGGCGAAGACAGCGAAGATAGCAGAAGATCGAAAGATGATGCATCGCGAACACTTTACTACATTGACCAGAGTCCTTAGGGGCGACACCACCGGTGTGTGAGTAGTGTGCGACCCCACCCCCATTTGTAACTTTAAAGCTCCCGTGAGCAGTGACTGACGAGCCTGGGATCCCGCACCTACACGCCTGAGTGGTACTATACCTGGCAGATATTGGCAGCCATCGGCAACCCCAGTACACGGCCTATCCCTGCTGACGAGGGGTGATACCCCGAAACACGTGTCCAGGGATGGCGAAGACAGCGAAGATAGCAGAAGATCGAAAGATGATGCATCGCGAACACTTTACTACATTGACCAGAGTCCTTAGGGGCGACACCGCCGGTGTGTGAGTAGTGTGCGACCCCACCCCCATTTCTAACTTTAAAGCTCCCGTGAGCAGTGGCTGACGAGCCTGGGATCCCGCACCTACGCGCCTGAGTGGTACTATACCTGGCAGATATTGGCAGCCATCAGCAACCCCAGTACACGGCCTATCCCTGCTGACGAGGGGTGATACCCCAAAACACGTGTCCAGGGATGGCAAAGACAGCGAAGATAGCAGAAGATCGAAAGATGATGCATCGCGAACACTTTACTACATTGACCAGAGTCCTTAGGGGCGACACCGCCGGTGTGTGAGTAGTGTGCGACCCCACCCCCATTCGTAACTTTAAAGCTCCCGTGAGCAGTGGCTGACGAGCCTGGGATCCCGCACCTACGTGCCTGAGTGGTACTATACCTGGCAGATATTGGCAGCCATCGGCAACCCCAGTACACGGCCTATCCCTGCTGACGAGGGGTGATACCCCGAAACACGTGTCCAGGGATGGGGAAGACAGCGAAGATAGCAGAAGATCGAAAGATGATGCATCGCGAACACTTTACTACATTGAGCAGAGTACTTAGGGGCGACACCGCCGGTGTGTGAGTAGTGTGCGACCCCACCCCCATTTGTAACTTTAAAGCTCCCGTGAGCAGTGGCTGACGAGCCTGGGATCCCGGACCTACGCGCCTGAGTAGTACTATACCTGGCAGATATTGGCAGCCATCGTCAATCCCAGTACACGGCCTATCCCTGCTGACGAGGGGTGATACCCCGAAACACGTGTCCAGGGATGGCGAAGACAGCGAAGATAGCAGAAGATCGAAAGATGATGCATCGCGAACACTTTACTACATTGACCAGAGTCCTTAGGGGCGACACCGCCGGTGTGTGAGTAGTGTGCGACCCCACCCCCATTTGTAACTTTAAAGCTCCCGTGAGTAGTAGCTGACGAGCCTGGGATCCCGCACCTACGTGCCTGAGTGGTACTATACCTGGCAGATATTGGCAGCCATCGGCAACCCCAGTACACGGCCTATCCCTGCTGAAGAGGGGTGATACCCCGAAACACGTGTCCAGGGATGGCGAAGACAGCGAAGATAGCAGAAGATCGAAAGATGATGCATCGCGAACACTTTACTACATTGACCAGAGTCCTTAGGGGCGACACCGCTGGTGTGTGAGTAGTGTGCGACCCCACTCCCATTTGTAACTTTAAAGCTCCCGTGAGCAGTGGCTGACGAGCCTGGGATCCCGCACCTACGCGCCTGAGTGGTACTGTACCTGGCAGATATTGGCAGCCATCGGCAACCCCAGTACACGGCCTATCCCTGCTGACGAGGGGTGATACCCCAAAACACGTGTCCAGGGATGGCGAAGATAGCAGAAGATCGAAAGATGATGGATCACAAACACTTTACTACATTGACCAGAGTCCTTAGGGGCGACACCGCCGGTGTGTGAGTAGTGTGCGACCCCACCCCCATTTGTAACTTTAAAGCTCCCGTGAGCAGTGGCTGACGAGCCTGGGAT
The DNA here is from genome assembly GCF_964261635.1 of Lissotriton helveticus. Taxonomy (NCBI): domain Eukaryota; kingdom Metazoa; phylum Chordata; class Amphibia; order Caudata; family Salamandridae; genus Lissotriton; species Lissotriton helveticus. The sequence goes on along the minus strand of NC_136072.1, from coordinate 1,177,484,868 downwards.
CCCGCACCTACGCGCCTGAGTGGTACTATATCTGGCAGATATTGGCAGCCATCGGCAACCCCAGTACACGGCCTAGCCCTGCTGACGAGGGGTGATACCCCGAAACACGTGTCCAGGGATGGCGAAGACAGCGAAGATAGCAGAAGATCGAAAGATAATGCATCGCGAACACTTTACTACATTGACCAGAGTCCTTAGGGGCGACAACGCCGGTGTGTGAGTAGTGTGCGACCCCACCCCCATTTGTAACTTTAAAGCTCCCGTGAGCAGTGGCTGACGAGCCTGAGATCCCGCACCTACGCGCCTGAGTGGTACTATACCTGGCAGATATTGGCAGCCATCGGCAACCCCAGTACACGGCCTATCCCTGCTGACGAGGGGTGATACCCCGAAAAACGTGTCCAGGGATGGCGAAGACAGCGAAGATAGCAGAAGATCGAAAGATGATGCATCGCGAACACTTTACTACATTGACCAGAGTCCTTAGGGGCGACACCGCCGGTGTGTGAGTAGTGTGCGACCCCACTCCCATTTGTAACTTTAAAGCTCCCGTGAGCAGTGGCTGACGAGCCTGGGATCCCGCACCTACGCGCCTGAGTGGTACTCTACCTGGCAGATATTGGCAGCCATCGCCAACCCCAGTACACGGCCTATCCCTGCTGACGAGGGGTGATACCCCGAAACACGTGTCCAGGGATGGCGAAGATAGCAGAAGATCGAAAGATGATGCATCGCGAACACTTTACTACATTGACCAGAGTCCTTAGGGGTGACACCGCCGGTGTGTGAGTAGTGTGCGACCCCACCCCCATTTGTAACTTTAAAGCTCCCATGAGCAGTGGCTGACGAGCCTGGGAGCCCGCACCTACGCGCCTGAGTGGTACTATACCTGGCAGATATTGGCAGCCATCGGCAACCCCAGTACACGGCCTAGCCCTGCTGACGAGGGGTGATACCCCGAAACACGTGTCCAGGGATTGCGAAGACAGCGAAGATAGCAGAAGATCGAAAGATGATGCATCGCGAACACTTTACTACATTGACCAGAGTCCTTAGGGGCGACACCGCCGGTGTGTGAGTAGTGTGCGACCGCACCCCCATTTGTAACTTTAAAGCTCCCGTGAGCAGTGGCTGACGAGCCTGGGATCCCGCACCTACGCGCCTGAGTGGTACTATACCTGGCAGATATTGGCAGCCATCGGCAACCCCAGTACACGCCCTATCCCTGCTGACGAGGGGTGATACCCCGAAAACACGTGTCCAGGGATGGCGAAGACAGCGAAGATAGCAGAAGATCGAAAGATGATGCATCGCGAACACTTTACTACATTGACCAGAGTCCTTAGGGGCGACACCGCCGGTGTGTGAGTAGTGCACAACCCCACCCCCATTTGTAACTTAAAGCTCCCGTGAGCAGTGGCTGACGAGCCTGGGATCCCACACCTACGCGCCTGAGTGGTACTATACATGGCAGATATTGTCAGCCATCGGCAACCCCAGTACACGGCCTATCCCTGCTAACGAGTGGTGATACCCCGAAACACGTGTCCAGGGATGGCGAAGACAGCGAAGATAGCAGAAGATCGAAAGATGATGCATCGGGAACATTTTACTACATTGACCAGAGTCCTTAGGGGCGACACCGCCGGTGTGTGAGTAGTGTGCGACCCACCCCCATTTGTAACTTTAAAGATCCCGTGAGCAGTGGCTGACGAGCCTGGGATCCCGCACCTACGCGCCTGAGTGGTACTATACCTGGCAGATATTGGCAGCCATCGGCAACCCCAGTACAAGGCCTATCCCTGCTGACGAGGGGTGATACCCCGAAACACGTGTCCAGGGATGGCAAAGACAGCGAAGATAGCAGAAGATCGAAAGATGATGCATCGCGAACACTTTACTACATTGACCAGAGTCCTTAGGGGCGACACCGCCGGTGTGTGAGTAGTGTGCGACCCCACCCCCATTTGTAACTTTAAAGCTCCCGTGAGCAGTGGCTGACGAGCCTGGGATCCCGCACCTACGCGCCTGAGTGGTACTATACCTGGCAGATATTGGCAGCCATTGGCAACCCCAGTACACGGCCTATCCCTGCTGACGAGGGGTGATACCCCGAAACACGTGTCCAGTGATTGCGAAGACAGCAAAGATAGCAGAAGATCGAAAGATGATGCATCGCGAACACTTTACTACATTGACCAGAGTCCTTAGGGGCGACACCGCCGGTGTGTGAGTAGTGTGCGACCCCACCCCCATTTGTAACTTTAAAGCTCCCTTGAGCAGTGGCTGACGAGCCTGGGATCCCGCACCTATGCGCCTGAGTGGTACTATACCTGGCAGATATTGGCAGCCATCGGCAACCCCAGTACACGGCCTATCCCTGCTGATGAGGGGTGATACCCCGAAACACGTGTCCAGGGATGGCGAAGACAGCGAAGATAGCAGAAGATCGAAAGATGATGCATCGCGAACACTTTACTACATTGACCAGAGTCCTTAGGGGCGACACCACCGGTGTGTGAGTAGTGTGCGACCCCACCCCCATTTGTAACTTTAAAGCTCCCGTGAGCAGTGACTGACGAGCCTGGGATCCCGCACCTACACGCCTGAGTGGTACTATACCTGGCAGATATTGGCAGCCATCGGCAACCCCAGTACACGGCCTATCCCTGCTGACGAGGGGTGATACCCCGAAACACGTGTCCAGGGATGGCGAAGACAGCGAAGATAGCAGAAGATCGAAAGATGATGCATCGCGAACACTTTACTACATTGACCAGAGTCCTTAGGGGCGACACCGCCGGTGTGTGAGTAGTGTGCGACCCCACCCCCATTTCTAACTTTAAAGCTCCCGTGAGCAGTGGCTGACGAGCCTGGGATCCCGCACCTACGCGCCTGAGTGGTACTATACCTGGCAGATATTGGCAGCCATCAGCAACCCCAGTACACGGCCTATCCCTGCTGACGAGGGGTGATACCCCAAAACACGTGTCCAGGGATGGCAAAGACAGCGAAGATAGCAGAAGATCGAAAGATGATGCATCGCGAACACTTTACTACATTGACCAGAGTCCTTAGGGGCGACACCGCCGGTGTGTGAGTAGTGTGCGACCCCACCCCCATTTGTAACTTTAAAGCTCCCGTGAGCAGTGGCTGACGAGCCTGGGAGCCCGCACCTATGCGCCTGAGTGGTACTATACCTGGCAGATATTGGCAGCCATCGGCAACCCCAGTACACGGCCTATCCCTGCTGATGAGGGGTGATACCCCGAAACACGTGTCCAGGGATGGCGAAGATAGCAGAAGATCGAAAGATGATGCATCGCGAACACTTTACTACATTGACCAGTGTCCTTAGGGGCGACACCCCCGGTGTGTGAGTAGTGTGCGACCCCACCCCCATTTGTAACTTTAAAGCTCCCGTGAGCAGTGGCTGATGAGCCTGGGATCCCGCACCTACGCACCTGAGTGGTACTATACCTGGCAGATATTGGCAGCCATCGGCAACCCCAGTACATGGCCTATCCCTGCTGATGAGGGGTGATACCCCGAAACACGTGTCCAGGGATGGCGAAGACAGCGAAGATAGCAGAAGATCGAAAGATGATGCATCGCGAACACTTTACTACATTGACCAGAGTCCTTAGGGGCGACACCGCCGGTGTGTGAGTAGTGTGCGACCCCACCCCCATTTGTAACTTTAAAGCTCCCATGAGCAGTGGCTGACGAGCCTGGGATCCCGCACCTACGCGCCTGAGTGGTACTATACCTGGCAGATATTGGCAGCCATCGGCAACCCCAGTACACGGCCTATCCCTGCTGACGAGGGGTGATACCCCGAAACACGTGTCCAGGGAAGGCGAAGACAGCGAAGATAGCAGAAGTTCGAAAGATGATGCATCGCGAACACTTTACTACATTGACCAGAGTCCTTAGGGGCGACACCACCGGTGTGTGAGTAGTGTGCGACCCCACCCCCATTTGTAACTTTAAATCTCCCGTGAGCAGTGGCTGACAAGCCTGGGATCCCGGACCTACGCGCCTGAGTAGTACTATACCTGGCAGATATTGGCAGCCATCGGCAACCCCAGTACCAGGCCTATCCCTGCTGACGAGGGGTGATACCCCGAAACACGTGTCCAGGGATGGCGAAGACAGCGAAGATAGCAGAAGATCGAAAGATGATGCATCGCGAACACTTTACTACATTGACTAGAGTCCTTAGGGGCGACACCGCCGGTGTGTGAGTAGTGTGCGACCCCACCCCCATTTGTAACTTTAAAGCTCCCATGAGCAGTGGCTGACGAGCCTGGGATCCCGCACCTACGCGCCTGAGTGGTACTATACCTGGAAGATATTGGCAGCCATCGGCAACCCCAGTACACGGCCTATCCCTGCTGACGAGGGGTGATACCCCGAAACACGTGTCCAGGGATGGCGAAGACAGCGAAGATAGCAGAAGATTGAAAGATGAAGCATCGCGAACACTTTACTACATTGACCAGAGTCCTTAGGGGCGACACCGCCGGTGTGTGAGTAGTGTGCGACCCCACCCCCATTTGTAACTTTAAAGCTCCCGTGAGCAGTGGCTGACGAGCCTGGGATCCCGGACCTACGCGCCTGAGTAGTACTATACCTGGCAGATATTGGCAGCCATCGGCAACCCCAGTACACGGCCTATCCCTGCTGACGAGGGGTGATACCCCGAAACACGTGTCCAGGGATGGCGAAGACAGCGAAGATAGCTGAAGATCGAAAGATGATGCATCGGGAACACTTTACTACATTGACCAGAGTCCTTAGGGGCGATACTGCCGGTGTGTGAATAGTGTGCGACCCCACCCCCATTTGTAACTTTAAAGCTCCCGTGAGCAGTGGCTGACGAGCCTGGGATCCCGCACCTACGCGCCTGAGTGGTACTATACCTGGCAGATATTGGCAGCCATCGGCAACCCCAGTACACGGCCTATCCCTGCTGACGAGGGGTGATACCCCGAAACACGTGTCCAGTGATTGCGAAGACAGCGAAGATAGCAGAAGATCGAAAGATGATGCATCGCGAACACTTTACTACATTGACCAGAGTCCTTAGGGGCGACACTGCCGGTGTGTGAGTAGTGTGCGACCCCACTCCCATTTGTAACTTTAAAGCTCCCGTGAGCAGTGGCTGACGAGCCTGGGATCCCACACCTATGCTCCTGAGTGGTACTGTACCTGGCAGATATTGGCAGCCATCGGCAACCCCAGTACACGGCCTATCCCTGCTGACGAGGGGTGATACCCCGAAACACGTGTCCAGGGATGGCGAAGACTGCGAAGATAGCAGAAGATCGAAAGATGATGCATCGCGAACACTTTACTACATTGACCAGAGTCCTTAGGGGCGACACCGCCGGTGTGTGAGTAGTGTGGGACCCCACCCCCATTTGTAACTTTAAAGTTCCCGTGAGCAGTGGCTGACGAGCCTGGGATCCCGCACCTACGCGCCTGAGTGGTACTATACCTGGCAGATATTGGCAGCCATCGGCAATCCCAGTACACGGCCTATCCCTGCTGACGAGGGGTGATACCCCGAAACACGTGTCCAGGGATGGCGAAGACAGCGAAGATAGCAGAAGATCGAAAGATGATGCATCGCGAACACTTTACTACATTGACCAGAGTCCTTAGGGGCGACACCGCCGGTGTGTGAGTAGTGTGCGACCCCACCCCCATTTGTAACTTTAAAGTTCCCCTGAGCAGTGGCTGACGAGCCTGGGATCCCGCACCTACGCGCCTGAGTGGTACTATACCTGGCAGATATTGGCAGCCATCGGCAACCCCAGTACACGGCCTATCCCTGCTAACGAGGGGTGATACCCCGAAACACGTGTCCAGTGATTGCGAAGACAGCGAAGATAGCAGAAGATCGAAAGATGATGCATCGCGAACATTTTACTACATTGACCAGAGTCCTTAGGGGCGACACTGCCGGTGTGTGAGTAGTGTGCGACCCCACTCCCATTTGTAACTTTAAAGCTCCCGTGAGCAGTGGCTGACGAGCCTGGGATCCCACACCTATGCTCCTGAGTGGTACTGTACCTGGCAGATATTGGCAGCCATCGGCAACCCCAGTACACGGCCTATCCCTGCTGACGAGGGGTGATACCCCGAAACACGTGTCCAGGGATGGCGAAGACTGCGAAGATAGCAGAAGATCGAAAGATGATGCATCGCGAACACTTTACTACATTGACCAGAGTCCTTAGGGGCGACACCGCCGGTGTGTGAGTAGTGTGGGACCCCACCCCCATTTGTAACTTTAAAGTTCCCGTGAGCAGTGGCTGACGAGCCTGGGATCCCGCACCTACGCGCCTGAGTGGTACTATACCTGGCAGATATTGGCAGCCATCGGCAATCCCAGTACACGGCCTATCCCTGCTGACGAGGTGTGATACCCCGAAACACGTGTCCAGGGATGGCGAAGACAGCGAAGATAGCAGAAGATCGAAAGATGATGCATCGCGAACACTTTACTACATTGACCAGAGTCCTTAGGGGCGACACCGCCGGTGTGTGAGTAGTGTGCGACCCCACCCCCATTTGTAACTTTAAAGCTCCCGTGAGCAGTGGCTGACGAGCCTGGGATCCCGCACCTATGCGCCTGAGTGGTACTATACATGGCAGATATTGGCAGCCATCGGCAACCCCAGTACACGGCCTATCCCTGCTGACGAGGGGTGATACCCCGAAACACGTGTCCAGGGATGGCGAAGACAGCGAAGATAGCAGAAGATCGAAAGATGATGCATCGCGAACACTTTACTACATTGACCAGAGTCCTTAGGGGCGACACCGCCGGTGTGTGAGTAGTGTGCGACCCCCACCCCCATTTGTAACTTTAAAGCTCCCGTGAGCAGTGGCTGACGAGCCTGGGATCCCGCACCTACGCGCCTGAGTGGTACTATACCTGGCAGATATTGGCAGCCATCGGCAACCCCAGTACACGGCCTATCCCTGCTGACGAGGGGTGATACCCCGAAACACGTGTCCAGGGATGGCGAAGACAGCGAAGATAGCAGAAGATCGAAAGATGATGCATCGCGAACACTTTACTACATTGACCAGAGTCCTTAGGGGTGACACCGCCGGTGTGTGAGTAGTGTGCGACCCCACCCCCATTTGTAACTTTAAAGCTCCCGTGAGCAATGGCTGATGAGCCTGGGATCCCACACCTACGCGCCTGAGTGGTACTATACCTGGCAGATATTGGCAGCCATCGGCAACCCCAGTACACGGCCTATCCCTGCTGACGAGGGGTGATACCCCGAAACACGTGTCCAGGGATGGCGAAGACAGCGAAGATAGCAGACTATCGAAAGATGATGTTTCGCGAACACTTTACTACATTGACCAGAGTCCTTAGGGGCGACACCGCTGGTGTGTGAGTAGTGTGCGACCCCACCCCCATTTGTAACTTTAAAGCTCCCATGAGCAGTGGCTGACGAGCCTGGGATCCCGCACCTACGCGCCTGAGTGGTACTATACCTGGCAGATATTGGCAGCCATCGGCAACCCCAGTACACGGCCTATCCCTGCTGACGAGGGGTGATACCCCGAAACACGTGTCCAGGGATGGCGTAGACAGCGAAGATAGCAGAAGATCGAAAGATGATGCATCGCGAACACTTTACTACATTGACCAGAGTCCTTAGGGGCGACACCGCCGGTGTGTGAGTAGTGTGCGACCCCACCCCCATTTCTAACTTTAAAGCTCCCGTGAGCAGTGGCTGACGAGCCTGGGATCCCGCACCTACGCGCCTGAGTGGTACTATACCTGGCAGATATTGGCAGCCATCAGCAACCCCAGTACACGGCCTATCCCTGCTGACGAGGGGTGATACCCCAAAACACGTGTCCAGGGATGGCAAAGACAGCGAAGATAGCAGAAGATCGAAAGATGATGCATCGCGAACACTTTACTACATTGACCAGAGTCCTTAGGGGCGACACCGCCGGTGTGTGAGTAGTGTGCGACCCCACCCCCATTTGTAACTTTAAAGCTCCCGTGAGCAGTGGCTGACGAGCCTGGGAGCCCGCACCTATGCGCCTGAGTGGTACTATACCTGGCAGATATTGGCAGCCATCGGCAACCCCAGTACACGGCCTATCCCTGCTGATGAGGGGTGATACCCCGAAACACGTGTCCAGGGATGGCGAAGATAGCAGAAGATCGAAAGATGATGCATCGCGAACACTTTACTACATTGACCAGTGTCCTTAGGGGCGACACCCCCGGTGTGTGAGTAGTGTGCGACCCCACCCCCATTTGTAACTTTAAAGCTCCCGTGAGCAGTGGCTGATGAGCCTGGGATCCCGCACCTACGCACCTGAGTGGTACTATACCTGGCAGATATTGGCAGCCATCGGCAACCCCAGTACATGGCCTATCCCTGCTGATGAGGGGTGATACCCCGAAACACGTGTCCAGGGATGGCGAAGACAGCGAAGATAGCAGAAGATCGAAAGATGATGCATCGCGAACACTTTACTACATTGACCAGAGTCCTTAGGGGCGACACCGCCGGTGTGTGAGTAGTGTGCGACCCCACCCCCATTTGTAACTTTAAAGCTCCCATGAGCAGTGGCTGACGAGCCTGGGATCCCGCACCTACGCGCCTGAGTGGTACTATACCTGGCAGATATTGGCAGCCATCGGCAACCCCAGTACACGGCCTATCCCTGCTGACGAGGGGTGATACCCCGAAACACGTGTCCAGGGAAGGCGAAGACAGCGAAGATAGCAGAAGTTCGAAAGATGATGCATCGCGAACACTTTACTACATTGACCAGAGTCCTTAGGGGCGACACCACCGGTGTGTGAGTAGTGTGCGACCCCACCCCCATTTGTAACTTTAAATCTCCCGTGAGCAGTGGCTGACAAGCCTGGGATCCCGGACCTACGCGCCTGAGTAGTACTATACCTGGCAGATATTGGCAGCCATCGGCAACCCCAGTACCAGGCCTATCCCTGCTGACGAGGGGTGATACCCCGAAACACGTGTCCAGGGATGGCGAAGACAGCGAAGATAGCAGAAGATCGAAAGATGATGCATCGCGAACACTTTACTACATTGACTAGAGTCCTTAGGGGCGACACCGCCGGTGTGTGAGTAGTGTGCGACCCCACCCCCATTTGTAACTTTAAAGCTCCCATGAGCAGTGGCTGACGAGCCTGGGATCCCGCACCTACGCGCCTGAGTGGTACTATACCTGGAAGATATTGGCAGCCATCGGCAACCCCAGTACACGGCCTATCCCTGCTGACGAGGGGTGATACCCCGAAACACGTGTCCAGGGATGGCGAAGACAGCGAAGATAGCAGAAGATTGAAAGATGAAGCATCGCGAACACTTTACTACATTGACCAGAGTCCTTAGGGGCGACACCGCCGGTGTGTGAGTAGTGTGCGACCCCACCCCCATTTGTAACTTTAAAGCTCCCGTGAGCAGTGGCTGACGAGCCTGGGATCCCGGACCTACGCGCCTGAGTAGTACTATACCTGGCAGATATTGGCAGCCATCGGCAACCCCAGTACACGGCCTATCCCTGCTGACGAGGGGTGATACCCCGAAACACGTGTCCAGGGATGGCGAAGACAGCAAAGATAGCTGAATATCGAAAGATGATGCATCGGGAACACTTTACTACATTGACCAGAGTCCTTAGGGGCGATACTGCCGGTGTGTGAATAGTGTGCGACCCCACCCCCATTTGTAACTTTAAAGCTCCCGTGAGCAGTGGCTGACGAGCCTGGGATCCCGCACCTACGCGCCTGAGTGGTACTATACCTGGCAGATATTGGCAGCCATCGGCAACCCCAGTACACGGCCTATCCCTGCTGACGAGGGGTGATACCCCGAAACACGTGTCCAGTGATTGCGAAGACAGCGAAGATAGCAGAAGATCGAAAGATGATGCATCGCGAACACTTTACTACATTGACCAGAGTCCTTAGGGGCGACACTGCCGGTGTGTGAGTAGTGTGCGACCCCACTCCCATTTGTAACTTTAAAGCTCCCGTGAGCAGTGGCTGACGAGCCTGGGATCCCACACCTATGCTCCTGAGTGGTACTGTACCTGGCAGATATTGGCAGCCATCGGCAACCCCAGTACACGGCCTATCCCTGCTGACGAGGGGTGATACCCCGAAACACGTGTCCAGGGATGGCGAAGACTGCGAAGATAGCAGAAGATCGAAAGATGATGCATCGCGAACACTTTACTACATTGACCAGAGTCCTTAGGGGCGACACCGCCGGTGTGTGAGTAGTGTGGGACCCCACCCCCATTTGTAACTTTAAAGTTCCCGTGAGCAGTGGCTGACGAGCCTGGGATCCCGCACCTACGCGCCTGAGTGGTACTATACCTGGCAGATATTGGCAGCCATCGGCAATCCCAGTACACGGCCTATCCCTGCTGACGAGGGGTGATACCCCGAAACACGTGTCCAGGGATGGCGAAGACAGCGAAGATAGCAGAAGATCGAAAGATGATGCATCGCGAACACTTTACTACATTGACCAGAGTCCTTAGGGGCGACACCGCCGGTGTGTGAGTAGTGTGCGACCCCACCCCCATTTGTAACTTTAAAGTTCCCGTGAGCAGTGGCTGACGAGCCTGGGATCCCGCACCTACGCGCCTGAGTGGTACTATACCTGGCAGATATTGGCAGCCATCGGCAACCCCAGTACACGGCCTATCCCTGCTAACGAGGGGTGATACCCCGAAACACGTGTCCAGTGATTGCGAAGACAGCGAAGATAGCAGAAGATCGAAAGATGATGCATCGCGAACATTTTACTACATTGACCAGAGTCCTTAGGGGCGACACTGCCGGTGTGTGAGTAGTGTGCGACCCCACTCCCATTTGTAACTTTAAAGCTCCCGTGAGCAGTGGCTGACGAGCCTGGGATCCCACACCTATGCTCCTGAGTGGTACTGTACCTGGCAGATATTGGCAGCCATCGGCAACCCCAGTACACGGCCTATCCCTGCTGACGAGGGGTGATACCCCGAAACACGTGTCCAGGGATGGCGAAGACTGCGAAGATAGCAGAAGATCGAAAGATGATGCATCGCGAACACTTTACTACATTGACCAGAGTCCTTAGGGGCGACACCGCCGGTGTGTGAGTAGTGTGGGACCCCACCCCCATTTGTAACTTTAAAGTTCCCGTGAGCAGTGGCTGACGAGCCTGGGATCCCGCACCTACGCGCCTGAGTGGTACTATACCTGGCAGATATTGGCAGCCATCGGCAATCCCAGTACACGGCCTATCCCTGCTGACGAGGTGTGATACCCCGAAACACGTGTCCAGGGATGGCGAAGACAGCGAAGATAGCAGAAGATCGAAAGATGATGCATCGCGAACACTTTACTACATTGACCAGAGTCCTTAGGGGCGACACCGCCGGTGTGTGAGTAGTGTGCGACCCCACCCCCATTTGTAACTTTAAAGCTCCCGTGAGCAGTGGCTGACGAGCCTGGGATCCCGCACCTATGCGCCTGAGTGGTACTATACATGGCAGATATTGGCAGCCATCGGCAACCCCAGTACACGGCCTATCCCTGCTGACGAGGGGTGATACCCCGAAACACGTGTCCAGGGATGGCGAAGACAGCGAAGATAGCAGAAGATCGAAAGATGATGCATCGCGAACACTTTACTACATTGACCAGAGTCCTTAGGGGTGACACCGCCGGTGTGTGAGTAGGGTGCGACCCCACCCCCATTTGTAACTTTAAAGCTCCCGTGAGCAATGGCTGATGAGCCTGGGATCCCACACCTACGCGCCTGAGTGGTACTATACCTGGCAGATATTGGCAGCCATCGGCAACCCCAGTACACGGCCTATCCCTGCTGACGAGGGGTGATACCCCGAAACACGTGTCCAGGGATGGCGAAGACAGCGAAGATAGCAGACTATCGAAAGATGATGTTTCGCGAACACTTTACTACATTGACCAGAGTCCTTAGGGGCGACACCGCTGGTGTGTGAGTAGTGTGCGACCCCACCCCCATTTGTAACTTTAAAGCTCCCATGAGCAGTGGCTGACGAGCCTGGGATCCCGCACCTACGCGCCTGAGTGGTACTATACCTGGCAGATATTGGCAGCCATCGGCAACCCCAGTACACGGCCTATCCCTGCTGACGAGGGGTGATACCCCGAAACACGTGTCCAGGGATGGCGTAGACAGCGAAGATAGCAGAAGATCGAAAGATGATGCATCGCGAACACTTTACTACATTGACCAGAGTCCTTAGGGGCGACACCGCCGGTGTGTGAGTAGTGTGCGACCCCACCCCCATTTATAACTTTAAAGCTCCCGTGAGCAGTGGCTGACGAGCCTGGGATCCCGCACCTACGCGCCTGAGTGGTACTATACCTGGCAGATATTGGCAGCCATCGACAACCCCAGTACACGGCCTATCCCTGCTGACGAGGGGTGATACCCCGAAACACGTGTCCCGGGATGGCGAAGACAGCGAAGATAGCAGAAGATTGAAAGATGATGCATCGCGAACACTTTACTACATTGACCAGAGTCCTTAGGGGCGACACCGCTGGTGTGTGAGTAGTGTGCGACCCCACCCCCATTTGTAACTTTAAAGCTCCCATGAGCAGTGGCTGACGAGCCTGGGATCCCGCACCTACGCGCCTGAGTGGTACTATAACTGGCAGATATTGGCAGCCATCGGCAACCCCAGTACACGGCCTATCCCTGCTGACGAGGGGTGATACCCCAAAACACGTGTCCAGGGATGGCGTAGACAGCGAAGATAGCAGAAGATCGAAAGATGATGCATCGCGAACACTTTACTACATTGACCAGAGTCCTTAGGGGCGACACCGCCGGTGTGTGAGTAGTGTGCGACCCCACCCCCATTTGTAACTTTAAAGCTCCCGTGAGCAGTGGCTGACGAGCCTGGGATCCCGCACCTAAGCGCCTGAGTGGTACTATACCTTGGAGATATTGGCAGCCATCGGCAACCCCAGTACACGGCCTATCCCTGCTGACGAGGGGTGATACCCCAAAACACGTGTCCAGGGATGGCGAAGACAGCGAAGATAGCAGAAGATCGAAAGATGATGCATCGCGAACACTTTACTACATTGACCAGAGTCCTTAGGGGCGACACCGCTGGTGTGTGAGTAGTGTGCGACCCCACCCCCATTTGTAACTTTAAAGCTCCCGTGAGCAGTGGCTGACGAGCCTGGGATCCCGCACCTACGCGCCTGAGTGGTACTATACCTGGCAGATATTGGCAGCCATCAGCAACCCCAGTACACGGCCTATCCCTGCTGACGAGGGGTGATACCCCGAAACACGTGTCCAGGGACGGCGAAGACAGCGAAGATAGCAGAAGATCGAAAGATGATGCATCTCGAACACTTTACTACATTGACCAGAGTCCTTAGGGGCGATACCGCCGGTGTGTGAGTAATGTGCGACCCCACCCCTATTTGTAACTTTAAAGCTCCCGTGAGCAGTGGCTGACGAGCCTGGGATCCCGCACCTACGTGCCTGAGTGGTACTATACCTGGCAGATATTGGCAGCCATCGGCAACCCCAGTACACGGCCTATCCCTGCTGACGAGGGGTGATACCCCGAAACACGTGTCCAGGGATGGCGAAGACAGCGAAGATAGCAGAAGATCGAAAGATGATGCATCGCGAACAGTTTACTACATTGACCAGAGTCCTTAGGGGCGACACCGCCGGTGTATGAGTAGTGTGCGACCCCACCCCCATTTGTAACTTTAAAGCTCCCGTGAGCAGTGGCTGACGAGCCTGGGATCCCGCACCTACGCGCCTGAGTGGTACTATACCTGGCAGATTTTGGCAGCCATCGGCAACCCCAGTACACGGCCTATCCCTGCTGACGAGGGGTGATACCCCGAAACACGTGTCCAGGGATGGCGAAGACAGCGAAGATAGCAGAAGATCGAAAGATGATGCATCGCGAACACTTTACTACATTGACCATAGTCCTTAGGGGCGACACCGCCGGTGTGTGAGTAGTGTGCGACCCCACCCCCATTTGTAACTTTAAAGCTCCCGTGAGCAGTGGCTGACGAGCCTGGGATCCCGGACCTACGCGCCTGAGTGGTACTATACCTGGCAGATATTGGCAGCCATCGGCAACCCCAGTACACGGCCTATCCCTGCTGACGAGGGGTGATACCCCGAAACACGTGTCCAGGGATGGCGAAGACAGCGAAGATAGCAGAAGATCGAAAGATGATGCATCGCGAACACTTTACTACATTGACCAGAGTCCTTAGGGGCGACACCGCCGGTGTGTGAGTAGTGTGCGACCCCACCCCCATTTGTAACGTTAAACCTCCCGTGAGCAGTGGCTGACGAGCCTGGGATCCCGCACCTACGCGCCTGATGGTACCATACCTGGCAGGTATTGGTAGCCAACGGCAAACCCAGTACAAGGCCTATCCCTGCTGACGAGGGGTGATACCCCGAAACACGTGTCCAGGGATGGCGAAGACAGCGAAGATAGCAGAAGATCGAAAGATGATGCATCGCGAACACTTTACTACATTGACCAGAGTCCTTAGGGGCGACACCGCCGGTGTGTGAGTAGTGTGCGACCCCACCCCCATTTGTAACGTTAAACCTCCCTTGAGCAGTGGCTGACGAGCCTGGGATCCCGCACCTACGCGCCTGAGTGGTACTATACCTGGCAGGTATTGGTAGCCATCGGCAACCCCAGTACACGGCCTATCCCTGCTGACGAGGGGTGATACCCCGAAACACTTGTCCAGGGATGGCGAAGACAGCGAAGATAGCAGAAGATCGAAAGATGATGCATCGCGAACACTTTACTACATTGACCAGAGTCCTTAGGGGGCGACACCGCCGGTGTGTGAGTAGTGTGCGACCCCACTCCCATTTGTAACTTTAAAGCTCCCGTGAGCAGTGGCTGACGAGCCTGGGATCCCGCGCCTACGCGCCTGAGTGGTACTGTACCTGGCAGATATTGGCAGCCATCGGCAACCCCAGTACACGGCCTATCCCTGCTGACGAGGGGTGATACCCCAAAACACGTGTCCAGGGATGGCGAAGATAGCAGAAGATCGAAAGATGATGCATCGCGAACACTTTACTACATTGACCAGAGTCCTTAGGGGCGACACCGCCGGTGTGTGAGTAGTGTGCGACCCCACCCCCATTTGTAACTTTAAAGCTCCCGTGAGCAGTGGCTGACGAGCCTGGGATCCCGCACCTACGCGCCTGAGTGGTAATATACCTGGCAGATATTGGCAGCCATCGGCAACCCCAGTACACGGCCCATCCCTGCTGACGAGGGGTGATACCCCGAAACATGTGTCCAGGGATGGCGAAGACAGCGAAGATAGCAGAAGATCAAAAGATGATGCATCGCGAACACTTTACTACATTGACCAGAGTCCTTAGGGGCGACACCGCCGGTGTGTGAGTAGTGTGCGACCCCACCCCCATTTGTAACTTTAAAGCTCCTGTGAGCAGTGGCTGACGAGCCTGGGATCCCGCACCTACGCGCCTGAGTGGTACTATACCTGGCAGATATTGGCAGCCATCGGCAACCCCAGTACACGGCCTATTCCTGCTGACGAGGGGTGATACCCCGAAACACGTGTCCAGGGATGGCGAAGACAGCGAAGATAGCAGAAGATCAAAAGATGATGCATCGCGAACACTTTACTACATTGACCAGAGTCCTTAGGGGCGACACCGCCGTTGTGTGAGTAGTGTGCGACCCTACCCCCATTTGCAACTTTAAAGCTCCCGTGAGCAGTGGCTGACGAGCCTGGGATCCCGCACCTACGCGCCTGAGTGGTACTATACCTGGCAGATATTGGCAGCCATCGGCAACCCCAGTACACGGCCTATCCCTGCTGACGAGGGGTGATACCCCGAAACACGTGTCCAGGGATGGCGAAGACAGCGGAGATAGCAGAAGATTGAAAGATGATGCATCGCGAACACTTTACTACATTGACCAGAGTCCTTAGGGGCGACACCGCCGTTGTGTGAGTAGTGTGCGACCCTACCCCCATTTGCAACTTTAAAGCTCCCGTGAGCAGTGGCTGACGAGCCTGGGATCCCGCACCTACGCGCCTGAGTGGTACTATACCTGGCAGATATTGGCAGCCATCGGCAACCCCAGTACACGGCCTATCCCTGCTGACGAGGGATGATACCCCGAAACACGTGTCCAGGGATGGCGAAGACAGCAAAGATAGCAGAAGATCGAAAGATGATGCATCGCGAACACTTTACTACATTGACCAGAGTCCTTAGGGGCGACACCGCCGGTGTGTGAGTAGTGTGCGACCCCACCCCCATCAGTTATTTTAGTATGTGCTGGTTTCGTGCTGTTATTTTAGCTAATGCTGTCTTGGAGCCAATTTTTTAGCTTCTGCTAGTTCAGTGCTCTAATTATAATTAATGCTGACTTGGTGCTATTATTTCAGTGTGTGCTGGATCAGTTCAGTTATTTTAGTTAATGCCGTCTTGATGCAGTTATTTTAGTATGTGCTGGTTTAGTGCTGGCATTTTAGTTAATGCTGTCTTGAAACCAATTTTTTAGTGTGTGCTAGTTCAGTCCTATAATTTTAGTTAATGCTTTCTTAGTGCTAATATTACAGTGTGTGCTGGATCTGTGCTGTAATGTTAGTGAATGCTGTCTTGGTGATGTTATTTTACCGTGTTCTGGTTCAGTGCTGTGATTTTAGTTAATGCTGTCTCCGTGCTATTATTCTAGTGTGTGCTGGATCAGTGCTGTTATTTTAGTGAATGTTGTCATGGTGCTATTATTTTAGTGTGTGATAGTTCAGTGCAGTAATTTTAGTTAATGCTGTCTCCGTGCTATTATTCTAGTGTGTGCTAGTTCAGTGCTGTAATTGTAGTAAATGCTGTCTTGGTGCTATTATTTTAGTGTGTGCTGGTTCAGTGCAGTCATTTTAG
This sequence comes from Lissotriton helveticus, assembly GCF_964261635.1. Taxonomy (NCBI): domain Eukaryota; kingdom Metazoa; phylum Chordata; class Amphibia; order Caudata; family Salamandridae; genus Lissotriton; species Lissotriton helveticus. Next base: position 1,177,467,856 of record NC_136072.1, on the reverse strand, counting down.
TTAATGCTGTCTTGATGCAGTTATTTTAGTATGTGCTGGTTTAGTGGTGTTATTTTAGTTAATGCTATCTTGGAGCCATTTGTTTAGTGTGTGCTGGTTCAGTCCTGTAATTTTAGTTAATGCTGTCTTGGTGCTATTATTACAGTGTGTGCTGGATCAGTGCTGTAATGTTAGTGAATGCTGTCTTGGTGCTATTATTAAAGCGTGTGCTGATTTAGTGTTGTTATTTTAGTAAATGTTGTCATGGTGCTATTATTTTCGTGTGTGCTGGATCAGTGCTGTTATTTTGGTTATTGTCGTCTCAGTGATATTATTTTAGTGTGTGCTGGATCAGTGGTGTCATTTTAGTGAATGTTGTCTTGGTGCTATTATTCTAGTGTTGGCTGGTTCAGTGCTGTTATTTTTGTTAATGCTGTTCTGTGCTATTATTCCAATGTGTTCTGGTTCAGTGCTTTAATGTTAGTTAACGCAGTCTTGGTGCTGTTATTTTAGTGTGTGCTGGTTCAGTGCTATCATTTTAGTCAATATTGTCTTGGTGCTATTATCGGGACTATAGCATCTATATTCCTGTTCAACCCTAGCTAATTCTTCCTTGTGGTATTCATCGACAGTCTTGTCTCTCCCAGATCCTATTCTTCAAAATTTACTCTTTAATTTTTTACCCTAAAGGGCTTATTTACAAGCCCCTTGCACCGCCCGTGCAAAGGCAGCCACGGGGTGTCCACAAATCCCCAGCTAGAAACAAAGAAGGGCCAACTGCAATCTAAGCTTGGGACCTTCTTGACTATACCTAGATTTAAGGGGCAGGTTTGTGCTTTACATATACCGGCGGCATAATATAAAACAGTATGAAAATAATTAAAGACAAAAACACTAAAGACATGGTGAAAAGAAAATATTAATTATATGACTGTATTAGCACCTGGAAGGAAAATGGAAAATGAAATGAAATTAAAAATGATGAGCTGGTTGCAGAAAGAGTTTGCAAATTGCACAACAACTTTTTGCAACCAGATGTTAATTTTGTGGTGCCTCCTATGCTCTGTTAGTTCCTATCACAACATTTCCAGGGTAATTACAGAATGACCCGCCTAATTAAGCAGGTGTCAATTTATGGCCCAGGGCAATTCACTTATAAACTCGGTACAAAGTTGCCACCGATTGGGGCGCCTCGCGTTGGGGTAGGTCACTCACCCTGGCTGCTCGTGCTTGAGGTACCTTACCTTTTCGAACAGCCCCACGGGAACAGACTGCGGGGCCCTGTAGTGTTACTGCTAGGGTCTCCCCCCTAGAGCAGGACCATTTGGCCTGCTCCCTGATTGACCCAGTGAGGTTGTATCTTTCTTCTTTCCTTTTTTTGCTTATCTTATTCTCACTGTGCAGTACCTAATATCCGAGGTCCTGAAGAATTGCCAGACAGGCAAGAAACATGTCGACCTTTTTAGAGGGTTGAGTTAGCCCACTGTAGACTAAAGCAGTTCCTATCTCCCCTCCCACCATTTTAACCAAGGGAGTCAGCCACGTGAATAAAGTCCCTTGTGGACTGACTCACCTTCTTTTAAATCTCACCACTCCCTCACGACTACACCCCCACCAGACCCCTTACACGCACTCAAACCATTGGCTGGAACAAAAGATCTCCAACAAAGAGCGCCTACGGCGCCCGTCAGACGTTGCAGCGCCAGTCTGACGAGGAGCAGGAGACCAATGATGAAGCCTGACACCTAGGTTTCTGGGTGTGTGAGGTCTTCTAGTTCCAACAAGGGAACACCTTGTTCCCTGCTTTCGTTCCACTCCATACCATTACACATATTTTCCCTGGGGAACTTTGTATTCTTTTGCCTTATAATTCACTTTCAAACACAGGAATGATGGCCTAGAAGCAGCAGAAGACCACCAACTCTGGATATACATTTACATAAACTAGTTCTTTCTTTCTAAAGCTGACTGTATTTCTTAAAGAAGTCAGTGCTGCTTTAAATGATATAAGCATTCCTGCCTGTGAGCATATGAGGGAGCATACAGTGGTTACAATGGCTGTGGCCTGCCCCCTTGAGAATCAATCAATTAATCAATAATACCATTTATAAAGTACACTACTTACCCGTGAGGGTCTCAAAGCGCTGAGGGGAGGGGGGAGTGCTGCTACTGCTCGAAGAGCCAGGTCTTGAGGAGTCTTCTGAAGGTTAGCAGGTCTTGGGTCTGCCGCAGGTAGATGGGGAGGGTGTTCCAGGTCTTGGCTTTGAGGTGAGAGAACGATCTGCCACCGGAGGTTGCTCTTTGGATGCAGGGGACTGTGGCGAGGGTGAGGTCGGCGCAGCGGAGCTATCAGGTGGGGGTGTAGAAGCTGAGTCGTCTGTTGAGGTACGCTGGTCGGTGTTGTGAAGTGCCTTGCGTGCATGGGTGAGAAGCTTGAAGGCTATCCTCTTGTTGACGGGAGACAGTGCAGGTCTCTCAGGTGGGGTGTGATGTGGCTGCAGTGAGAGATGTCGAGGATCAGGTGTGCAGAGGTGTTCTGGATGCATTGTATCTGTTTCAGGAGTTTGGCCAAGGCTCCTGTGTAGAGGGCGTTTCCGTAGCCCAGCCTGCTGCTGACGAGGGCCTGGGTGACCGTTCTTCTCGTTTCGGTGGGGATCCACTTGCAGATCTTGCTGAGCATGCGGAGGGTGTTGAAGCAGGAGGAAGAGACGGCGTTGACCTGCTTAATCATGGAGAGGGTGGAGTCGAGGGTGACCCCTAGGTTGGGTGCATGGTCGGCTGGTGTTGGAGCTATTTCCAGTGCGGTTGGCCACCAGGAGTCATCCCAGGCCGAAGGGGTGGATCCGATGATGAGGACCTCCATCAAGTCCAAGTTCAGTTGGCTGTTCCTCATCCATTCGGTGACGGCCTTCATTGCATCGTGGAGGTTGGTTTTGGCGATGTGGGGGTCCTTGGTGAGGGAGAGGATCAGCTGGGTGTCATCGGTGTAGGAGATGATGTTGAGGTTGTGCAGTCGGCGACGTGGGCGAGCGGTGCCATGTAGATGTTGAACAGCGTTGGGCTGAGGGATGAGCCCTGGGGTATGCCGCAGATGTTCTTGGTGGCTTCGGAGCGAAAGGGGGGGAGGCGGACGCCCTGTGTTCTGCCGGAGAGGAAGGAGGTGGTGCAGTCCAGGGCCTTCTCTTGGATCCCAGCGTCGTGGAGGCATGTGCGTAGTGTGCGGTGGCGGACCGTGTTGAAGGCGGCTGACAGGTCCAGGAGGAAAAGGGCTGCGGTTTCTCCGTTGTACAGGATGCTGTACTCTTCGAGATAGCGGGTCACTTATTTGTTGACCGTCTTCTCGATGACCTTCGCTTGGAACAGGAGATGGGAGATGGGCCAGAAGTTCTTGAGGTCCTTGGGGTCAGCATTGGGTTTCTGGAGTAAGGCGTTGATCTCGGAGTGCTTCCAGTTCTCCGGGAAGGTTGCTGTCTTGAAGGAAATGATGATGGCTTTCCAGAGATGGGATGCGATGGCGGCACTGGCTTTGTTGAAGATGTGATATGGGCATGGGTCTGATGGAGATCCGGAGTGGATGGTGTTCATGATCTTGATGGTGTCTTCGTCGTTAATGCTGGTCCAGGAGAGCAGGGGGTTGGTGCGGATGGTGGTCGTGGGGGCGGAGGTCTCAGTGGTTGTCGGGGGTCCTGGCGTTGTAGCTGTTGTGGATGTCTGCGATCTTGAGATGGTGGCCAGCGAGTTGCACAGGTCTTGGGAAGGTGGGATGTCGGTGGTGTTGGAACTGGGTTGGCGAGTTCCTTCATGATGTTGAAGAGCTCTTTGCTCTTGTGTGCGTTGTTTTCTAGGCGGTCTTTGAGGGAGGCCCTTTTGGCGGATCTGATGAGGTGATGGTGTCTGCGGGTGGCATTCTTGTCGGTTGCTTAGCTGTCCGGTGTTCGTTCATGGAGCCAGTTCTTCTCTAGCTTTCCGCAGGTTTGCTTTGAAGCCTGGAGGTCTTCGGTGATCCAGCTGGCTTTCTTGCTGGTGTGGCTGTTGGAGGGTTTCTAGAACGGGGCGAGGGCGTTAGTGCAGTTGTCGATCCACTGTCTGAGGTTGCGGGCGGTGGTGTTGGGGTCATGGGGTCGGCAGGTGGGCTCTGGGCGAGGATGGTGGTTAGCTGGTCTTCGGTGACTTAGCTCCAGCAGCTGCGATGCATCTATTGGGTGCGGTAGTGCATGGTGGGTTTCCGGAAGGTGAAGTGGATGCAGCGATGGTCGGTCCAGTGGAGTTCGGTGGTGTGGTTGAAGGAGACGTGAGAGCTTGCAGAGAAGATGGGGTCGAGTGTGTGGCCGGCGGAGTGGGTGGATGTTATGACGAATTGGGGTGTGATGGCGGCACTGGCTTTGTTGAAGATGTGATATGGGCATGGGTCTGATGGAGATCCGGAGTGGATGGTGTTAATGATCTTGATGGTGTCTTCGTGGTTAATGCTGGTCCAGGAGAGCAGGCGGTTGGTGCCGATGGTGGTCGTGGGGGCGGAGGTCTCAGTGGTTGTCGGGGGTCCTGGTGTTGTAGCTGTTGTGGATGTCTGCGATCTTGCGATGGTGGCCAGCGAGTCGCACAGGTCTTGCGAAGGTGGGATGTCGGTGGTGTTGGAACTGGGTTGGCGAGTTCCTTCATGATGTTGAAGAGCTCTTTGCTATTGTGTGCGTTGTTTGTACCTGTTGAACAGGGGCAGCTCCACTTTCACAAATAGGAGTTCATGAGGGCGCGGTCTAGTAGTTTGTTCTGCACCGGCCAAGTAGCCTTACTTAGGGCGGCAACTGAGAGCGAGCTTGTTCCCGCATCCGGCAACAGAACTCGCTGCTCAATTAATCTTGGGCTCGAAGCCCTGATCTCCCGATAGAAGGCAGTACCTGCCTCTATTATATCTCTGATTATTTTTAAAACCATTTATTATCTTTCTGCCAATTTTGGATTTCCGATTTGGAATAAACCCGAATAGGACCGGGTTGGAATTATCACCGGTCCCCCGATACCACATCATCCCACACGGTTCAGCCCTGAAGAGTCACGGGTTAACACTCGATCTGACGAAACACGTGTCGGCTGGTTTCATGTTCCTTGTGTATCCCTTGACAGGAAGACCATTCTTTCACGTATAAAAAGCAAAAGAAAGAACCCGTTGTTTGTGATCTTATCTTTATCAACATACTGTGATTACCTATAAAAAAAGATTTCCTGTGTGCTCTGGACTTTGTCTGCTTAAATCAAAAGGGTGGGCTCCCCCCACTTTCTTTTTTCAGAGGTTTTGGGTTTCCTCTGACCAAGAAGCACCAACCACGATTATCATTTCTTTTACCCTACCACTACCTGTTGGGCGCCGTAACATTTCTGAACACTCAAAACCCCTCGCTGAACTTTGAACCACTTTCACAAATCAGTCACTCCCATCCTTCAAGGCGTCTGTAACTATCCAATAGCTGGTGGCCAGAATTGCAGCCACAAACCATTGAGACATACCATAATGAATCGTAATTAGAAGGGGGTGCCCTTTCAAGTCCCTAGTTAATTGGGTCCTTTTGGGTTCTGCAATTTAGAAATTAAATTGCTAGGTAGCACGCGGAGCTTTATATGAATACTCTGAGCAGACATGCGATATTGGAATTACTGATGGATTACTTATGAATTGGATGACTTTGAGAGTTCTGACTTGGAGTGGAGTTTATTATTACTACTTGGAATTTACGGAAACTACTGCATTATTACTTTTACATCACTTGGATAATTTGGATGTTGTTACTTATGATTACAAGTCGTGCTACATGACTTATCTTATACCTATATGAAAACTTTACAGTGGTTAGCTAATTGAATTCAATGAGGAGAATTGAATAATTTTGAACCTTCGTTGATGCCCTGAAGAAGTCTGTTTGTCTGTGACTGACAAGACGAAACACGTGTTGGCTGTGCCTCAAAAGTTACGTTGAAAATTTGGAATAAAGAAAAGAAAATTTCATTACCTGATCATTCAGAGACACTTGTTGATTCAGATTTATTGGAATCTTACAATTTGAGTGCTTGGTGGAACCTTGAATTGCTTCTAGCCTTGGCTTAATTTTGAGTAGTGGTAACCTGCTCAACTCCGCCTTGAGCACCAAGTGGTTTATTGATCAACTGCATTGTACATTCTTATACACGCTGTGCGCTCCTGCATAACCGTTACCATTGTTATTATTATTGCCCCTGAGACATGTGTGGGAATACCAGAGTGCAGCAGAGCAAACACAAGGAGATGATGGATGGAGCTGAAGAACCGGGATAACCCACTTACTTGGTCTCGGCGGCGGGGGAACCGCCCAAATCTTCCATACCTTCCATACTTAGTAAAAGGAGACACAGGAGCCTTCGTCTGCAGGAGGAACCCAGATGTATTTCAATATGGAACAGAGGGGCATATTATCAAGCAGGGCGATAGGCAATTATCGCAGCTTTAGCTGCCTTTTTCGGCCGCTAAGCAGCAATAATTCTATCGCCCTATTAGCAAGCTGTCGCTAACTGATGTTAGTGACAGCTTTTAGGCGATAGCGAGCGGTTTGGGGCCCGCTTTGCATGTCAGCGATGTTTATCGCTAATGACATGCAAAGTGGGCGTACCCAACCAGTTAGCGACTGAAAGCAGTCGCTAACGTTGCTATCGCCTATTAGCAAGGCAGGCGTAGCGATGAAAATATTCGCGCTAAGTGCAGATATCTCCAAATACTAACACCTGCCCAGACCAGTTCTTATCCATGTTATCCAATGGGAGGTGGATAACATGGCTAAGAGCATTTCATCGCTAATGCGTGAATATCGCTGTATTCTCAGCGATATTCACGCATTTCGCCGCTATCGCTGGATATTTTAGCACAATGGAGAAAAACGTTGCTAATAGCATGTTAACTCCGCTAACATATCCACCGATAGGCAGCGATAAAAAAATCGTCACTAAGCCTATTTAGCGATAATTATCGTTACTCGTTGGTAATATGCCACAGAGTCCTAAGCTAGTCAGAGAAAAAACCCAGGAGGCTGCTACTTCACTCTGTAGCTTACAAGCCTTTTTATAATTTTTTCATCCCACTCTTTTAGCTGTCAGACCATTGTTTAATCAGGGCAGTATTTACAGTTGATAACCAGATCCAGACGATGTTTGTAGTTAGTGACCTGGTCAAGGCTTGGTACACAGATCATTGTTCACTCGGCTTTGACCAAGGCTCAGTTTTTCAGTCTTTGTTCAATTGCCTTGATCAAAGCCCAGTCCTTCAAGTCATTGTTTAATCACCCTGATCAGGGCCCAACAGTCAGACCATTGTCTAGATGACCTGATCACGGTGTCAAGGATGTTTACCAGGCTGGGAGCAGGAGATGGAAAACAAGCTTGTTTACACAGGGTGTGGGTGTCTCATGGCTTTCTGTTGAACTGCAAAGAACAGGGGGTTGGGTGTGCGACAGTTCCTGGGTAGAAATGCAGGCTGCAAGATGGTTTTTGTCGTGTCAGTTTAAATTTTCCTCAGGCTTCAGCAGAAATGACCAGGTGGGTCATGTGGAAGTGTTTGACACGAGATGGCAATGAAAAAAACAATGGAGTCCCGGTACAGATGATGCTAATCAGAAAAACACTTTTCCTCAGACCCTCCTTTTGCCATTGAGTGGCAAATACTTTTAAGAAATGTCAATGTTCATAAGACCATCTGTTTCTTGTCGGAGCATCATCATCATATTGGTGTTGTGAATGTTAGAGGGTGGAGGCTTGATGGTCTGGACACACATTGTACAGAGCACTGGCAGGCACTGAACGCACGAACAGCAGGAGACCAGGACAGCTTCTCCCAAGGCAAGGAAGATGAGGACCCTCCAACCCCACTGGGAAAGGAGGCCCCAGATCCAGCTGGTGAGGGACCAGATGCCTTCATCCAAATGAATTTTGGTAGAAAGGTGATGCAGATGTCTGATGGCATCGTACACTGTAGGTGCTTTGTCTGAGATGTACACGCAGCAGCTGGAGCCAATCAATTTACATACACCACCACGATCAGCAAGGATGATATCAAGGACCATGCGGTTTTGAAGCGTTATAAAGCGGTCCACCTGTAGCTCTGCAGTGATATTGGAGAGGGCACCAGCTGTTACTGTGATGGTGGCCTCAAGGACCCTGGTCAGTCCTCATACAGCCTGACTGTTTGCCATGGTGCCCCAGAATGGAAGGAAACCTTTAAAGAAGTCCCCGGCGTCCTGGCCCGCTGTATCCTCAGCTGATATGACGCCCCTACGTGAGCGGCGCAGGGCTCCCTTCATTGACTGGTGGTAACCTCCATGGGTAGAATATGTTGGTGGAAGGAGGAAGGCCAGATAGCAGGTACCAGACCAGTTACGGGGGAGCCAAGTATAGGCGGCAGTGCCACAGATGAAATAGGTGTTGGGGGATGCCACCAGCTTCGGAGGAGATGTAGAGTTCAAAGCTTTTGTGATATCACACATACTGGTACCAACTTTCTTAGTCCCTAGGCCATGGATGCAGACACGGCCTTGTAAATTTATGACATTCACAGTGTCTTGTTCATCAGGCAGTATCCTTCTTGTGCGGAATCTGGAAAATGTTTGTCGAGTGGTTGAGTTGAATAATACCATTTCACTGAGTTCATCTGCTGGTAGTAGCAATGTGGACGAGCTGGTCGGGCAAAAAGGAGCATTGACATTGCCAGATCTGTTCCGTCAGAAGTCATCCCGAAATGTCCCAAGTATAGACTTGGCAGTACCATTGACAGTGTAGGCCTCCTGCATCAGCATCCACCATGCAAGACAAGACCCAGTGATGGAGAAGGGGTAAGGAAAAACTGGAACAGGGTGTATCATGGAATGCGGCATCAGTCCACAAACCCAGCAATTGGAAGTGTTCATGATCAGCTGATGATGATGCAACATTTGGATGAAGGTGTTTCTGAAGAATTCTGCACGGCGGGGTAATTCGTGGGCTGGTAGCGTGTAATACTGGTGTTCTGCAGGAGTCGGGTAGGAGTTGGTGAGGTAACAGTCCATCACCACCCCCTTTTGTACCGCTTTGTTTGCCATAAGTTGGCAGGGTATGCTCAGATGTGAGTCCCTTGCTCACTTTGCCACTGGATTCAAGCAAGCCTGGCTGAAGATGGCTGAAATGCCAGAAACTGGTCCTAGGAAGGTTGTTTCCGGACCAGGGAAGACATGGTTTGGCAGTTCGGGCTGGACTGTTCCCATGAGGCATAGGGTCAGACTGATTTGCATATGGCCATGTCTGAACTGGGGTGGCAGAGTGGGCTAAAGAACGGTGATGGGTTAAACACAGATATTTTGACTGGGTGTGAGTGTTTGATTGGTTCAGGTGCTCTGTCCATCACCACGCCCTTTTGTACCGCTTTGTTAGACCTGACATCATTGGCGTGAGTCTCCCTTCCATTTTTGATGGATTGCCTCCTCTGTTTTGTTATGTTTTTGCTGGGTTTATGCTTTGGGCACTGTGTCACTGCTAATCAGTGCCACAGTGCAAGTGCTCCCTATGTTAAATTGATGTACTGATTTGTTATTCTACAATTGGGTTATTTCATTTACTGTCAGCCCCTAGTATAGTGCACCATGTGTGCCCAGGGCTTGTAGATCAAATACTGCTGGTGGGCTTGCAGCAGTGGTTGTGCCACCCACAGAAGCAGCTTGTAAAGTATGTCTCAGGCCTGCCATTGCAAGGCCTGTGTGCAGTCTAGCACTGCCATGTTGACTTGGCCAAGTGCACCCACTTGCCAGTCCCTAAACCTTCCCTTTGCTTCACATTAGACAACCCTATGGTAGGCCCAAGGGCAGGGTGCATTGTAAGTATAAGGTAGAACATGCTCTGATGTGTGTCGCATGTTCTAATAGTGAATTACAGCCATTTTCGTGTTTCACTATTGAAGGCTATCTGTTCTCATAGGCCAGAATGGGCAGTTACGATTGTTACATTCTTACAATCCTAACTGACTCAGGGAACATGGTAGAAAGTTGAATTTAGTATACCTGAACTCAGAATAATAAAATACATATTTTAGTAAAGTTTATTTTAATATCCTGTGTTTGCGAATACCAGTTTTAGAAAGCAGGTATTTGCTTGCCTAACCATTTGAGCCCGCCTCTGCTGAGTTGTGTATTCCTTGTCTGGGTTTGTGTGTGACAGGGCTGGGGAAATTCCAGGAGACAGTCTGGGACAGTCCAGTGGTGAATAGGGAGATTTACATCCAGATGGGAGGGAGGAGTGCACCTGGGACCTGAATAGGGCTGGGCCTTCCCTCTACAATGCTGGCTCCATCCCCTGTGGCTTGTCTGATGGCTCTGCCCTGCACAGTGAAAGGAGAAGATGAATTGTGTCAACAGAGTGCTCCAGAGCTGTATCTTCCCTCCCCTGTGCTGGCTCCACCTCCTGTGGGGCGGCTGATGTCTCTGCCCTGCACAGTGAAAGAAAGAAGAGAGTCATGTCAACAAAGTGCTCAGGAACTGGTTTGAACTAGGCAGAGGCCTCTCTGTCATCAGAGAACAATGGATTTGGGGGTATAAATATTGGGACCCAGTCCCACAGATTTTAGATCACTTCTGGAACAAGAAACCTTTCTGCCAAGGAGAAGAACCAAGGAAGCTGCAGGAGTTTGGACTGCCCCTCTGCCAGTGTGCTGTTTGCTGTGTTGGCCTGCAGTGGTCGCTTCATTGCCAAGGGAAAGGAGAAGGACCTTTGTAAGGACTTTCATCTACAGAATATTCTCCAAGGGCTTGAACTGTGCTTGCCTCCTGCTGAAGTCTCAGGGCAAAAAGACTTCACCTCCAGCTCCCTCCTGAATTTCCTTGCTGGGAATTCTGACTCCAGTCACTTGCGTACCGCTGGGAGCTGGAAGCACGACGCATCGAGAAGAAGCGTGTCGCTGCTGCAGCTGAGATCGTCGCAACGCCGGAGAAGCGAGCCTTCGTCGCATCTCCCTGGAAATGTGTGTTCATCGAAGCTGCCTGCTGTCGCCTCATTGGAGAAGCGTGACGCCATCAAGAGAGTCGCCATCGCATTGCCGGAGAAGCGCGTCGCAGGGCCTGTCGCGGCTCCAAAGTACAGGGCGTCATTGCATCGTCATCGCATCGCCGCATCAATGGCGCCATCTTCTCGCATCGCAACTGGATCATCGCATCGCATCTAGGCGCCATCTTGCGCACCGCAACAGGCCCGCAGGTTGAGAATCTACGCATCACCTCCGCACCGGTAAGGCCCACGACGAGTCCCCTACTCTGCGCAAGCATTGAGGAAGGACGCAACCGTTCCCCCGGGTCACGGAACTGACGCATCTCCCCGTCTGCAATTTTTTTAGTTTACGCTGCGTTACGCATCCATGTACTTTGTTGAGTACTTTGTCGCATCTACCATCAACTTGAACTAAGAGACTTTAATCATCTTTTAAGTAATCTTAAGTGTAGTATTGTGGATTTTTATCGTTTGTGGTCTTGTGTTTAAGTCTATATAAAGAATACCTATTTTTATAAAACCTGTGTTGTGTCCATCTGTAGCGTTATCCCTGTATTACTGTGTATATTCACAAATGCTTAACACACTGCCTCTGAGATAAGCCTGTCTGCTCGTGCCAAGCTACCAAGGGGGTGAGATGGGGTTATTAAGGAGTGTAATCCCCTTATCCTGACTTAGAAGTAAGGGTCCCTATTTGGACAAAGGTGAATACCATTGCCAACTAGAGACCCCCAGATCTAACAGCCACCTTACCCATCAGGGACAGTCGGTGAGTGTTCCAAAATTTCAGCTACGACCCTCCAGAACTCTACCGTTGTTCAGAGTCTCAAAAGTCCCCCCCTCCCTCTATATTCTCATCCCGAAGTATCTCACACTGGTGGCCTCCAAAGGAGCTCCTGGGTCAGGAGATCATGTCGTAGAACCCCCCTAGAGTGACCAACGGTAATTGTTTGGACTTCATCCGATTTACATGAAGCTCAGATACTTCCCTGAGTTCCGCCAGGCTTGCTAACATAATAGGGCACGAATCCTCCGGCTGTCGCAAATATACCAGTGCATTGTCTGCGTACAGAGAGACCACATGTGTGGACTCCCCAAACGGCACTCCACACCCTCGCAATACAGAGTTCAATTTACACGCTCGGGGCTCCATCACCAATGCAAATTGCAAAGGGGATAATGGGCAAACCTGCCTAGTGTCCGGGTGCAGCCTTGAGTGGATTTTGAGTGCTGTATCTGCCACGCCCTTCAAGGCAACAATGAGTGGAGGTTGAGTGCTGTATCTGCCACGCCCTTCAAGGCAGCGATGAGTGTAGGTTGAGTGCTGTATCTGCCACGCCCTTCAAGGCAGCGATGAGTGTAGGTTGAGTGCTGTATCTGCCACCGCATATCAAGGCAGCGATGAGTGGAGGTTGAGTGCTGTATCTGCCACCGCCCTTGAAGGCAACGATGAGTGAAGGTTGAGTGCTGTATCTGTGACGGCCCTTCAAGGCAGCGATGAGTGGAGGTTGAGTGCTGTATCTGTGACCGCCCTTCAAGGCAGCGATGAGTGGAGGTTGAGTGCTGTACCTTCCACCGCCCATCAAGGCAGTGATGAGTGGAGGTAGAGTGCTGTATCTTCCACCGCCCATCAAGGCAGCGATGACTGGAGGTTGAGTGCTGTATCTTCCACCGCCCATCAAGGCAGCAATGAGTGGAGGTTGAGTGATGTATCTGCCACCGCCCATCAAGGCAACGATGAGTGGAGGTTGAGTGCTGTACCTGCGGCCGCCCATCAAGGCAGCGATGAGTGGAGGTTGAGTGCTGTATCTGCGGCCGCCCATCAAGGCAGCGATGAGTGGAGGTTGAGAGCTGTATCTTCCAACGCCCATCAAGGCAGCGATGAGTGGAGGTTGAGTGCTGTATCTGCCACTGCCCATCAAGGCAGCGATGAGTGGAAGTTGAGTGCTGTATCTGCCACCACCCTTTAAGGCAGCGATGAGTGGAGGTTGAGTGCTGTACCTGCGGCTGCCCATCAAGGTAGCGATGAGTGGAGGTTGAGTGCTGTATCTGCGGCCACCCATCAAGGCCGCGATGAGTGGAGGTTGAGTGCTGTATCTTCCACCGCCCATCAAGGCAGCGATGAGTGGAGTTTGAGTGCTGTATCTGCCACCACCCATCAGGGCAGCGATAAGTGGAGGTTGAGTGCTGTATCTGCGGCCACCCATCAAGTCAGTGATGAGTGGAGGTTGAGTGCTGTATCTTCCACCGCCCATCAAGGCAGCGATGAGTGGAGGTTGAGTGCTGTATCTGCCACCACCCATCAAGGCAGCGATGAGTGGAGGTTGAGTGCTGTATCTGCCACCACCCATAAAGGCAGCGATGAGTGAAGGTTGAGTGCTGTATCTGCGACTGCCCTACAAGGCGCGTCCAATATCTGCAGGTAAGGGGGACTAGCAACAGAAGGAAAGCTGCCTCTGCCTGGAGAAGTGCTCCCCTCTTTACTTAACACCAGGGCAAAAGTCCTATAAAAAGAAGGTGGGGGACTGGCAATACGCAAATGACCTCATGACGTCACATGCTTAACGTGTCCCGGTGTCTGAAAATTACACCGGGACATGTTCAGCTTATTTCTGTGGGGCCCAGCTTCTTGGCAAGGGGGACGGCGTTCACCCTGTGAAAAGAGTGGGGGGAAGCCGTCCACCCGCGTGGACCCCCGACTCGAGCCCTACTTAACACTGAAACCCTACTGTTGAGACCCCATTGGATCAGGGTCTTTGCCCACTCTTTGTCAGCTGCGCTCAGTCCTTCCCACTTCCAAAAGAGAGCTCTTTGCTATTCGAGGAAGAGTCGTTTTAAACACGTGTTGATGTAACTAAAGCATATGCAGACCCCCTCAATTGTTAAACAAAAACCGCATAATGTTCTGATTTCCTATTTCTTTTTCATTTCCCCATGAATGCACGCGTGTCAAGGCTGATCTCTGCACAGCTCTGTGATTGTCTCACATGCATGACAAGGATCAGGGGTCCTGGGGGCAGCATTCGAGGTCGTCCCTGTTCCTCAAGTCTGGGGAGATTTACATAAAATCACAGAACAGCAGAGCTGCGCCTTTGCACATGATGAAAGACAGAGCGCCTACGAACGGGCTTCTAAGCCTTTCCCACACCTCAAGTAGGAGTCATTTGCATGCTGCCTCACCACAGACCCCACTCCCGCCGACCCTTCTTAAACACGGGTCGTGGCCCCAGCGTGGCTCGCAGAGGCCTCTGATGGGGCCCCCATGAGGGCGGATGGATCAGTCCTAATGATGAGAGTGGAGGGCGGGGGTCAGCGCTCTGTCGAGCCCGGATTACGAAAGAGAAAGGAATCCACGTCCATAAAAAGCCCTCCGCGGAGGATGAAGGTTTCAGCTGAATTTACATATTAAAACACTTCAAGCAACTCACAGAGCAGCTGTCAGCGCTCAATGACACCCCTTTGATAACCCCCCCTACCCCACACCCCTCAGCCCCCCTGCCTCTCGCAGGCAGTCTGTGTGAAGCCTTCCCAGACGAGCGCAGCGCTTCTCCAGAATAATGGGTGTACCAAGTGACCCAGATCACACAGCGTGTCACTCCGGGGCACGCCGGGATCCTGGCGGCAAATAGGATGTCTCATTTTCTGGTAATACACTCCGCCATTATAAGGTCATAAATCCATAAAATACCCCAGTGAGTAATTCCCGTAAAATATGTCAGTGACCATTAGCGGTTAAAATACATCATGGAGTTAGGCCATTGGCAGGTAGATACGTCAGTGAGTTTGAACACACCCCTGTAAAATACATCAGTGAGGCAGACCATGGGCCCCTAACACATGTTAAAGCTTTTAGGGTCAGGACCCTTCAGGCCATAGTCATGACCATGCGGAATCCTTTGGCGTCCAGATCATATCCTATGCTGACGATACCCAGCTTCTGTTCACATGTGACAGAGGTGGGACTTTCGACGGCATACGGATTAGGGACTGTCTCGATGCTGTCTTCGAGTGGTTCCGATGTCAGGGTCTCAAATGCAACTCCGATAAATCGGAGTTGCTTTTTTTTGGCTGCACTCCCGATCCTAGCTGGAAGGCCTGGTGGCCACAGGATATGTTTCCCCCGGACAATGCCTCTGTCAAGGCGAAAAACCTTGGAATTCTGATTGATTGTGACTTATCCTTTAGGCCCCATATCATCGGGCTTTCAGGGAAGTGCTTCGGCATTCTCAGGATGCTTAGGAAATGTCTTCCTTTGCTGTCACTTCACCACAAAAAAAAACATTGTGCAGGCTCTAATAGGGTCGCGTTTGGACTATGCGAACGCCCTCTATTTGGGTCTACCCAAATATCTTTTGACCCGCCTGCAAGTGGTGCAGAATTCTGCGGCTCGAGCCATTTTTGGACTCCCGAGACGGGCCAATGCCGCTGAGTTACTCAAAGCTTTGCATTGGTTGCCCATCTCTAAGAGAATCCTATTTAAAAGCCTAACTTTGGTTTTTAAAGCCCTTCACGGTATCGGTCCTAAGTATATTGGGAAACGCTTCTCTTTTTACCTGCCTAGCAGGGCTTTACGATCTGCTTCTTTGGCCAAAGTGGCTGTGCCTGCCATTAAGTGTTCCAGAGCTGGAGGCCGGGCTTTCCGTTTTCTGGCTTCGGGGGGCTGGAACGAGCTACCTCTGGTTTTACGAAGGGCAAGTAACCGTCTTGCTTTTAGGAAGGAATTAAAGACTTGGCTCTTTTCGGTTTTTCTTCTCTTCAGTTTTTAGTTGTTGTGTTGTCACTCTGCATAAAGTTCTCTTCGCCAAAGCGCCGGGATGCTCTTCGGAGTAGCCGTGCGCTATAGAAGAAAATAAATAAAAATAAAAAATTATAAAATAAATAAATAAATAAATAAATTATGCAATTTTAAGCCATGACATTTTCCCCATTTACCACAAAATCCACCATTTACTGAATAATCTGCAGATTTTAGTAAAAGAATGTGTTTCTAGCCCAAACAGAACAAAAGTTAGTAAAATACAGTGACTGGCTGCTGTGCAGTAGCAGGCTCTTCCCAAAAGTTGCCTGGTTGCTCAGCTGTTATATATTGCTGTATTTGGGTGTTAAACTGGTACTGTTTCAAAGATTGAGAGAGACCCCTTGACAGCCAGGGGAATAGGGTACTTTTAACAGTAAAGAGAGTTCTTCCCTTGGCGGACTGACTCACATTTCACAACCTATATGGTTGTCAAGGCCACCCAAGCTCTAACCACTAGAACCTCTCTAATACACTCACACAAAGATAATAAAGCTCATTATTTATTTATTTTTAAAGAATTTCTTCAAGTAATTACACTTTTTGTTAAAAACAACACATTGCGCGCCTGAATTAAAACACATTTATAATTTCATCAATACACTTTTGATACACAATAAAATTAAAAAACACACAATCAATTTATATTGACATTCATTAGCTGTAACTAAAGAAGATTACACAAAGGGAGAGACATACAGAGACGTGCGTATATTTGTCATTGAGTTTTGCACATTTTGAGACCTAGCATAAACAGAACCAGATCCTGGACTCGCTTAATTCTCTGTCTACAGGCTAGGTTTGGTCCCTTGATTATGCGAAGAAGGCGTCAACGCGTTTCAATGGTTTTTATTGATACTCTACCATCTTTGTCAAGACTAAATATTCAGTCTCTCCTGTTGTAAGGCACTGGTTGGTTGCCACTGACACACAGATCCTGCAGATAAACATATTTCCATCAGTATCTTACATAGGTATCATCTTGCTATTATAAAAACATCCTGCATACGATAGATAAATTTACAGCAATCCTTAATGTGTGTAATATCATTTTTTTTACTTATTTCAAAACTACACAGTCCTCCCATGGTCATATTCTTGTAGTACAGTATGGGATCCCAGGCAGAATTGTTTTAAGGCATTAGTTATTTATTCACATCTTTCGCCTAGTTTGTGTGAACTCATTGTTATTACACATTTGTCCTTAGTACCTCATATGGAGACTCGTATCATTTACCTGGTCACATAGCAAAGGATCCTACTTTAGCGGATTCTTTAGTACAGATCGTTCAAACCTTCATAATATCATGTTCATTCTGAAACAGGGATACATATTTTCGTTATCCTGTGTGATTATGGGTTACATTAATGTCACTTATTTCTACCATTCGCTCTTGTTTTTACCTTATTATTGCTGTTCTTTCTCCTAGAGGACATCTTTTTCTACACCCTTTTGTGTCACACCTTGTTTCCTATGGAAAAAACAGATGGACTCACCCTAAATGGTCACCTTAACACTACATATTACTTCTATCATTGTAGAACATGTATTGCCATTACCTTCTACTTTCCCATTCTGTGTTTGTGCATAGTCCACTGATGATTCTTCTGTTTAGTTTATACGGTCCGTCTCTAATTCTATAATGCTCTTCGTTTTCTAAGATCGAGAGAGGAAACAGTCTGTATGTTAGTTCTAAGCAAATCGGTCATTAAACTGACAGTTTATTTAAGAGCATTCGCACACGTCTTACCGTGGTTCTGCAGCTCAAAAAACCTTTTATCAGGCTGGGTTCTGTTTGCTGCCCGAGTCTTTATCTAATTGAGAAGAAGTAAAAATAGAGACATCGGACTGGTTGTTCGTATAATTTAAAGGGCATAGCTGTATTTTAAAGAAAGGCATCTCGTGGGGGAAGTGTCCTTACCTATTGGCAGCAAAGCTCTCGCTTTCCACACCCGGTGCCCTGACCGACAATCCTTCGTTTTGCCAGCAGCGTAACCTTTGAACGAAAAGTCAGTTAGTTACTCTTGTGGCTCTTGTGGCTCTATTTAGTGGAGAAGTGTGGCTCAATGGTTAGAGCGGCAGACCCTGATGCAGAGGTCTAGCCCGGGACCAGGGTTCAATTCCCCGCCTCGGCGGGTCTTGGGCTCAAAATTCCACGGACCTGATAATTCTCGCCTCGGTGCCTATTCCAATCATGGAGTCCCACTCTGCAACTCTGGGCAATAGCTTGCTTAATCTCCACAACGGCCCCCACAACGCTAAGGATGCCTGGCCTCCATCTTGGGGGTGCCCAGGAGTGGACACCTCACAGGGAAAGCCAGGATGGGTTCCACAGCGGTATTCGTACAAGCGCCTTGAGACCCTTGCGGGTGAGTAGTGCGCTATACAAGTATCAATTTACATTTTACATTTACATATTTAGGCCTACTCCCTCATTTTGTCATTGGCTCTTACAAATTATATTATCAGGTGAGCCTTTTTACCTGCCCGTGTAAACCGTCCATTATAGGCTTCCCGTCTCTGTCGGATTTCAAATCTCTGTTTTTACAATTACACGAGCGGGTTCCAAGCCTCGCTTTCACCTGTTGCCATTCTTGCCTTTCCAAGCTTCGGCTTCGAAAACTTGCAAAACTGCATTGCACGCCTCATTCTGATGTTTGCTGGCCCGTGTTTCCCCAATTATATTGTTTTGACTACTGCCATTAATTAAAATCAAATTGAAAACCCCCATTTTGCTTGATGATCTTGTTAACCCTGACTTACATGTTCACTGGTTAGTTTTTGCGTGGTTATTGTTAGACCTGGCACCTTGGCGTGAGTTTCCCTTCCACTTTTTGCTGATGTGCCTCAGATGTTTTTGCTGGTGTCCGCTGTTCAGGGCACTGTGCCACGGCCAATCCATGCCGCAGTGCAAGTGCTCCCTATGTAAAGTGTAACTGCGATTGATATTCCTGATTGGTTCATTGGATTTATTGTCAGTCCCCAGTAAAGTGCACCAGGAGTACCAGGGCTTGTAAATGCCAATACTGCTATTGGGCCTGCAGCGCTGGTTGCGCCACCCACAGAAGCAGCCTTTTAAAATGTGTCTACGGTCTGCCATTGCAGAACCTGCGTGCAGTCTGGTACTGTCATGCTGACTGGGCAAGTGCACCCACTTGCCAGCCCCTAAACCTTCCCTTAACTTCATATTAGTCACCCCTATGGTAGGCCCAAGGGCAGGGTGCATTGTAAGTGTAAGGTAGGACATGCTCTGATGTGTATGGCATGTCCTAATAGTGAATTACAGCCAAATTCGTTTTTCACAATTGTAAGGCTACCTATTCTCTTAGGCCAAGATGGGCTGCTGGAATTATTACACTCTATAATCCCAGCAGGCCCAGGGAACATGGTAGAAAATAAAGTTTAGTATGCCTGAACTCAGAATAATAAAATACTTCTTTTAGTAAAGTTTATTTTAATATCCTGTGTTTGCAAATGCTACTTTTAGAAAGTTAGCATTTGCTTGTCTAACCATTTCAGCCCGCCTCTGCTTGGATGAGTATCTGACTTTCTGGTTTATGTGAGTGACAGGTCTGGGGGATGACAGGTGGTGAATGCCAGGATTACACCTTAGTGGGAGGTGGGAGTGCCCCTGGACTCTTAATAGGGCTGTGCTCTGCCACCACAATGCTGGCTCCGCCCCCTGGGGAGCGACTGATGACTCAGCCGGCACCTGGCCCAGGAAGGGCGAAGCACTGTCATCAAGGCACTCCTGGCTGCCCCTGTCCACACAATGCTGGCTCCACCTCCTGTGGAGCGTCTGATGTGCCTGCCCCTCACACTGAAAGCAGAAGCCAGAAGTACACCCAACAAGTGCTCAGAGACTGAAAGGAGTTATGCAGAGGCCCCCCTGGCCTGAAAAGACAAAGAAAATGGTGTATAAAAGTAGGAGCCCTGCTCCTTGTAAATCAGATCCTGTTTGCGCCAAAGAAGAAACTCTGCCCGACGAGAAGGACCTGTGTTGGAAATGGGATCCCTGGCTGGCCAGGGCTTTCGCCAAAGTCAGTCAGAGACCCACACACCCAAGTCAGGGCAAGGGAGTTACACGCCAAGATAACCCCTACTCACCCTCTAGGTAACGTGGCGCGAGCAGCAAGGCTAAACTTGGAGGCGATGTAGGTTAAGTATTTGCGCACGCACCCCAGCAACAACAACCAAAGGCCCACCACAAAGGAAACTCCACACAAGGTTATGTAAAAATAGCCTTTGTATTATAATAAATATACATCAGATAAAACACACATCTTGTTACACTGTGCCAACAGGCACGGGCGGAATTTACAAGGGATATTGCACAGGACAGGGCCACTTGGACCACTGTCAGGGGTATCAGCACTTTTAGAACTTAGCACTTGTAGAAAGAAAAATCAGTGTAGCACACAATATAAAAATAGAGCACACAACCAGTAATCACTGGTAACAGGACCTCACTAGCACCACCTGTACTAGGGAGAAAACAACCACCTATGTATTACAATACCTGTAGGGGTGTAAGAGGAAAACACATGATGCAATGCATAACATTCATTCAGAGGTGTAAAGGCACATGACGCATAAAAACACATTCAGAGGTGCAGGGGAAGGAAACACATGATGCAGAACCTACATTCAGCGGTGTAAAAGCAAAGCACATGACGCATAAAAACACATTCAGAGGTGCAGCACAAGAGAACACATGATGAATAAACTACCCATTCAGAGGTGTATAGAAAGTACAATTGCGCCAAACTCACGTAAGTCACCACCTGTGACTGTCCCTGTGTCCCAATGTCTGGGCCTAAACGTAGCAGTTGCCCACAAAGTGCTGGGCAACTCGTGCAGGGAAGGTTTAGAACAACGTTGGAGCCTCTCAGGGCTCCTGGACAAGAAATGGGGCCCCAGAGCCTCTCAGGGCTCTCAAACAAGGGGGGCGCTCGAGCCTCTCTCAGGGCTCGCCAAGCAAAAGGGCTGGAGCCTCACTGGGCACCAGAATGAGGGAATGGCACCCTCAGAGCCTCTCTGGGCTCGCAGAACAACGACTGTGGGCTTGGAGGAGCCTCGGGGCTCTGAACAAAGAAATGCCCTCTCAAGAGCCTCGCTGGGCTCTGCACAACTGGTTGTCCCCTCTGGGAGCCTCGCTGGGCTCTCAACCCAGATCACGGCCCCTGAGCCTCTCTGGGGCTCTAAAGCAACAATGGGGCCCTGGAGCCTCGGGGCTCCTAATTAACAATGCCCCCTGAGTCCTCTAGGGATTCGCAACGCAACCAATGCCCAGTGAGCCTCTCTGGGCTCGTAACCACGATGGCCGCCGTTGGAGTCCCTCTCTGGGGAACTCGGACTAGCAACAATGCCCCCGAAATGGTGGAGTCCTTCCTTGGGACTCGGAGAATAGAATGGCCCCTCAGAGCCTCGTGGCTCTAAAACGAATGCTGCCCACGTTGGAGCGGCCCGCTGCCAACCGGGGCCGCTCAGGGAACAAAGGTATGCCGCCTTGAAGCCCTCGTGGCTTCACTCCATCATTGGGCGCGAGATCGCGCTACCGGGGGGGGGAGAGGGGGCGGACACCGACAACGTGTCCCGGCGCCCCTCCCTACTTTCAGGCACTCACCGGTCTCTGCAGCGGGGGCTCCTCTCTCTCGCCAGGCGCCTCGGGGACACGGCCGGCAGCCCTTCTCCTCGCTGCTCGGCTCCGGGGGCGGGACTTCCGGTCGGCCTCTCAGGGGCCGCGCTGCGATTGGCCGGTCGGCCCGAACACTTCCGGGTCGTCGCGGGCAGCGCGGCGGCCCGTTCCAGGTAGGCAGGCGGGCTCCCAGTACCCGAGGAGTGGGCTCCCTCGAGGTATTTACAAATTCAAGTACGGGGCAATGCCGGGTAGGCACCGGCCTTCAAAAATAAAGATAAAGCGAGGTGGCACTCGCTAATGCCAAAAAGCGGCGAAAGCGCTCCACAGCGCTATAATAGACATAAAGCGCACCCAGCGCTTGGGGGCTAAAGAAAAGCGCTCCTAGCGCTAGAAATGTCAGCAAAGCGCTATTGAGCGCTGGGGGCACCAGGAAAGCGCTCCTAGCGCTATAAATAAAATAAGAGCGCCTCCAGGCACTCTAAGTCAAAGCAAAAGCTCCAGCAGGGACTGGAGGCAGGCAGAGGGGCAGGGCAGGGCCAGAGCCAGCACACTGGGTCTCCAGGCAGGGAGACAGTCCAAGTGGCGGTCCTCCTGGCCCCAGCAGCAGCAACAGCCCCCTCTGGCAGGATCCAAAAGTAGAACCATTTCTGTGGGGACACAGCCCCATTTTTATACAGCGAATTCCTTTGTTAGGAGGTGCAGGGTGGGGGGAAACCAGTTGCAGCTGGCTTGGGAGTACCCTTGATGGCCCAATCACCCCTTTCATTCACTGGGGAGGCTAGGGTCGTTAGACACACCACAGGGGGGCGGAGCCAGCATTGTGTGGGGAAAACCCAGCCCATCCAGGACACAGGTACACTCCTCCCACACATCACTCATGCTAATCTCCCACTCACCACCGGGCAGACCCATCCAGACTTCCTGGAGCCTGGCATGCCAGCCAGCTCCAGCCAATCACGCTCCAGCACCCTCACAGCACACGCACACATATCTCAATGTCCAGAAGTAGCACTTCCCTTCTAGACACATACATGCCGCATATACCATCTCGCAGCATTCACTCTCACGAGTTCAGACATACTAAACTCGAGCCTGCACTCCCCCCGCATCAGGAACTACCAGGGACACACACATTCCCCATGCATTCCTATGGGAGGGCAGGCCAGCCATGCTACACGCACGCACTTTCACGCTGGGACCCAGGGAAAAGTGCGCAGAGACCCAGAAAATCACCGACACAGGGTCACACATAAAGCAAAAAGTTCAGGGGTGAACCAGCCTTGCGGGCCAAGTCCAACAACCTGGAAAAACTACAAGGAGGACTCCTGTCTCTAATCCTGAGAGACTGGCCTGTGGTGGGTGCCTTGCTGCAGAAGGAGAGAAGGACAAAGACTAGAGACTTTACTTTATTTTCAACTTGTGCCAAACTTCTACAAAGATCTCCAAGGGCTTGCTGTGGAACTTGCCCCCTGAACTGCGCCCCAGGAACAGTGGGTGCTACCCCCCCCTGAAGGAAGCTGCTGCTGGCGTGGGCTGTCTGTCCCTGCAGCCCCGAGTGAAGGAGAGAGGAGAGCGTCGTGCTTCTACGCCGCGCTCTCTACCAATTTGAGCATCTGTGTCCCCTGAGCACCGTGACTGTGGCCTGATCGTGTGCCAGCTACAAAGTGAAGACCAGCCCCTCGCTGGTACGAGCACCGTGACTGCCCCCGTTCTGAGTCGTAGCTCACACCGTGAAGGAGGACCTGTCCGGTCCGAGCATCGCCGCCTACTGATCCCTGTGTCGCAGGCTGCCCAGCAAAGACGGACTCTGCCTGCAAGTTGTGCCCTCCGTGACCCGTGCGCTGAGACCCGCTCCCCGCAGCTGTGAAGTGAAGTGCTGCGGGGCCGCGCCTGGCTGGTACGTCTTGTTCTGCGAATCATACCCCCATCAGCCCCGCCTGCAGCCGCTCCCCCTCCAGGGTCGAAGCGTATGCTGCGGGTACGTCTGTTTGCCCCACAGCGCCCCGTTCTGGAAGAGACTGCGCCTACGCCTGATGAGTCGTAGCCCGCCTTGCCCCAAGGAACACCGTGACGTGATCAGAACTGACCCCCGCTGCTGGGCCCTTTGTATCACCCCCAAGAAGGTACTGTGACTGTGTGCCAAGTGCGCGGCGCTCAGGACCCGAAGTCCATGAGGCGCGCACTCCCTCGAGTCCCCTGAGGCCCTTCCGCTGTGCGGCCGTACCTGCGAGACGTCCCCCATCCTGTCTCCCGGCTTCGGTACGACTCGCACAGCTCCAGCGCCCAGTGCGCCTCGCCCCCCTTCCTCAGTGCCGTACGCTTCTCACGCGAGATGCGTGAGGTTTAGCGGGGCCGCGCTGGATTTACCGAACGAGTCGCACTGAAGCGCTGTGAAGCATACCAAAGGGAGCGAAAGGGGTCCACACGCAGCACACGGTGCCTGGACCATTGTAAGCCTAAAGTTAATCTGGGAAAGGTAATTTTTCACCCAGTAACATTGGTCCAAGAGTAATAACGAGCACAGTAAGAACTATTTTTAAAGCTGAATAAGAACTACAATTGCTTTGAAACCTGTGACATATTTAGAGAGTAACTGGAACCGCTTTTGAAATCTGAAAGACTGTATTTACAAGGCACTGCTTGAAGAGTATATGCACAACCTGAACAAGTAACTGGAACCATCTTGAACTGTACAAAGACCATATTTACAAGCCTCCTTTAAATCTATATAAAAGATATATTTTTACAAGAATGCAGTCTGGTGTCATTGTGTGGTGGGTTGATGGTTATTGCGTGTGATACTGCAAATGTTTAACCCTATGTACTCTAGAGATTAGCCTTGACTGCTTGCGCCACACTACATAGAGGGTAAGCAGGGGTTATTTTTAGAGGGTTATCCTTCGCCCTGACTTAGAGGAGAGGGTGCCTGCTTGTCGCAAGTACATACCTGCGCCAACCAGAGACCTCCAATTCTAACATTTATTTATTGATGTATCTTGTAACGCGTGATCCCACTCGTATCTTTATTTTGATTAGAATCCTCTTTATGTTTATACGTTTATACTTCATGTAACTTGGTATAATCAGCTGTTTTTACCTCCTTTTGAACCTGACTTTATGTATTCGTACAGGTAAGTTATTTTTTGCCTATCTACATTCTTGTACTGACTTGCACTGCATTATCGTATCTTACTTCAAATTCACTATAAGATAAAATGCCCCAGTTTTTGGCCTCGAAGTTTCATATAAGTGTCTACATGCAGGGTCACCTATGAATGTATACTATACTTCATAGAGTAATACTGCATTATGGTCCTATGCTCTCATTGTCCCCATTTCACCTATTAGAGCATTCAGCAATTGAACTAGTTATTTTGCTGACTTGACACAATTTTCATCCAGTCCTCCCTGGAGTTGAGACCTTTATTAATTGTATCCAGGTAACACATGAACCATTGTTCACGTGACTTTCTTGTTGCTTCTAAATTACCACCCCTCCTACTCATGTTCACTTTTTCCAAAATGAACCATGTGAAATCATGGCAACCATGGTTCTTTTTTTTAAAGTGATCTGTTAGGGGGGCATTTTCTTTCTGATTTGTAATCGCTGATCTGTGCTCTAATAGTCTAATGTGAAGCTCTCTCCCAGTCTTGCCTAAAGCCACATGGGCAGATCAACAGGTATACTTCGCTCTTACTCCTACAGTTGTTTAGGCTTTTGGAAGTCAGTGTTTTTCCATTGAAGTGAAGTACTTTGCCCTCAGTACAATTGGGGCAAATGGAACATGACCCACATCTGTAATTACCTACTGCTCTGCCATTGCCAGTCAGAGTGGATTGAGATAAACCAGAAGGGTTCTTGTACGTATGTGCCAGCGTGTTTCTGATTGTCTTATTTCACCTAAATGAGAATAATGGTTTGGGGAGTAATGTTTCTGACTCACTATTTAAAATTTTCCAATTTCGGTTGACAATGTTTTTTATTTTGTTACTTAGGCCCGAATACTGGCTGACAAACACAATTCTGTTCTCGGTTTTATTGATTTTTTGTTTGTTCATATCTGGAAGGGCATCTCTATCATAGAATCTTGCCCGTTTCAAAGATTGTTTTATTAATTTTCTTGGGTACCCTCACTCTCGTAATTTTTTGTCCATGATCTCTGCATGGTAATAAAAATCCTCCAGATTCGTACAGTTACGCCTTAACCGCAGAAATTCCCCAACGGAATGTTATCTTTTTGTGATCGGGGATGGTTGCTTTGATATTTTAACAGGGTGTTCTTATCGGTTGGCTTCGTATAAAGCTCAACCGCCAATTTCCCTCTTGACTCCTTAATTTTGATATCTAAAAAATCTACGTTGCTGTCGCTATAGTGGGCTGTAAATTTTAAGTTTTTGTCTCCTAGATTTAGCCATTCCAGAAAGGAGACTAGATCCTCACTGGCACCGTTCCAGACGAAAATGATGTCGTCTATGAAACGGTGCTAGTGGATGATGTTTTCAAAATATGGTGCCACTTCATTATAGATGTGTTTCTGTTCGAAATTGGCAACATAGAGATATGCCAGACTGGGGGCACATGTGGCCCACATGCTGGTCCCCTTCACCTGCTTATAGAGCTCTTCTTTAAATGGAAATGTTATTTTTTAGGACTAGCTTTATACAGCCTAAAATAAATTCTTTGTTGCCTCCATTGAGATTAACATCCTCTAGAATAGAGGATATAACCACAATAGTATCGTCCTGGGGGATATTCGTATATAAAGCCTCGATATCCAAGGTGACCAAAAACTGGGTCTCCTTGTCAAAGCTCAACCCCTCGAAGATGGAAATAGTGTGGGCCGTATCCTTTATATAAGACCTCTGGGCCTGGACCAATGGACGCAGAAAAAAATCAGCGTATTTGCTTAGTGGTTCCAATAATGACCCCAAACTGCTTACAATAGGCCGCATCGGCGGATTGACCATGCTCTTGTGGATTTTTGGTAATCCGTAAATTGCTGGAGTTATTGGATTTCTATTAAGCAGAAATATATACTTGTCCTCGCATATCCAGTCATTATCCCGGCCTGTGTTTAAAAAGGTTGAGACATCTTTCCTCAACTTCTCAATCATATTAAAGGACCCAGGGGTGTAGTGTTCCCTGATGTCTAGTAGGGACCTCATCCTATTTTCATAATCTATACTATTAAGGACCACTACCCCTCCCCCTTGTCAGCGGGTTTGATTATTATCTGCTCACAATCTTGTAGACTTTTGAGTGCTATTCTCTGACTTCGGGTTAAGTTGTTGGTAGTTCCTTGGTAGGAGGCTAAACTATTCCTGACTTCAATCTCCACAATCCTTTCAAACAATTCTACATTCTTTTCAACCTGGTTAAGACTAGGGGTGAAAATTGATTTAGGTTTAAAACCTGTTGTATTGGGAGCTGGTTCATACTCTCTCTCTGCAAAGAACCTATTTAATCTCACCTTCCTAAAAAAAACTTTTCATGTCCTTTTCCAACTCAAATTTGTTGGGTGGGGCAGTAGGAGCAAAACTAAATCCGTACTTTAGAACATCTACTTCCTCTGCAGTAAGTATTCTATCTGAGAGGTTGACAATAGGAAAATCATTTACCTCCAATACCTCGCATTCCTGTTTTTTAAATAGTTTGGTGTTCCCGGATTCGGAGGTGGATGGTTCCTCATTGGCTCTTCCCGGGGGTAATTCCGGTAACCCTTCTGTCCCCTGTAGCGGCGACCTCCTAAAAAAGATTGGGGTTCTTTTTGGTAGTTTGAGGTGGGTCTTCCCATATGTTCGTTAGTTTGTTCTTCATCCTCACTAGAACCCGAGATTTCTGAGAATGTGATTCTCCTATTTCCTCCCCTGGAGTATACTTGTCTTGTCTGTTGGGGCTTTTCCCATCTCTGATCTTTCCTAGTGGTGTAGTAATCTTTCTGTAGGAAACCATATAGGTTGTGAAATGTGAGTCAGTCCGCCAAGGGAAGAACTCTCTTTACTGTTAAACTGGTACTACAGGGGTGTAACCTTTGCTCAGGCAGTGTTAATGTGTAAAAATGACAAAATAATCAACTATTAGTGCCATAAAATGTGTCACATTACACAACATAAATTGCCTTTTCTTGCCACATACTTTAGTCAACCCTGCCACATAATTTGTTTTTTCCATGCCGCATAACATCAGTGTCCCTGGCCATAAGGCAGTAAGATACGAGTACGAAGTCACCCATAAAATACATCAGTCAGTTAAGACTTGGTCCAGTAAAATACATCTGTGAGTTAGGCAATAGCTAGAGAGATACATCTGTGAGTTAGCCTACGGTCTGTAACATAAATAAGTTAGTTAGGCCGCAGCCAGTAATATACATAAGTGAGTTAGAACATTAGTCTATAAGATGCATCATTGAGTAACACTCATAAAATGCATTAGTAAGTTAGGTCATAGCCAGTAATATACATTAGTAGGTTAGAAGATAGGTATGAAAGACAGTGGCATAATGAAACTGGAGGGGGCCCCCTGCAAAGTTCTTGGAGGGCCCCATTACACTAGGACCCAGTCAGGAGCTCTCAGGCCAGGGGCCTTCGTCCCATGCACAATGTCGGTGACGGAACTACTACGCATGCCTTTACCATGCATGCCTTTACAACGCAGTCAATAAAACAAACCTGTTGTTAAAATGCATTCCTTTACCACGCAAGTCGTTACAGTGACTTGCCTTAGGGAAGGGTTGGAATTTGGAATAGTATAATTTTCTATTCCAACTCCTGTCTGTGCAACAGTTAGGAAAGTGTTGGACTTAAAATCCAACACCGGCCCAACAACGCATTGCGTAAAGCAAGTCGCTCTAAAGATTTGCACGGTAAAGGAGTGTGTAGTAAGGAGGCATTTGTTGTATTGACCGTGTTGTAAAGGCACTGCATGGTTCTGGCTCACTGGTAAAGACTGTTTCCTACAAAAGAAAGTTGGAGTAGTTCCTAATCTACTGAGTAATTACAGACCCATATCGCTCCTCCCATATCCGGCAAAAGTGCTTGAAGCACACGTAGCAAAACTCCTTTGTACATTCATCGAAGAAACTAATTTCTTGAACTCTCACCAGGCAGCATTCAGACCTTCACACTTAACTGAATCAGTCATCTTAGGCGTAGTGGATGACTTGAAGGAGGGAGCAGACAGGGGGTGCACACGGGCATTGGTACTGCTTGACCTGTCTGCTGCGTTCGATACCGTGGATCACACCATATTAGCGGATAGAATGGCAGCGGCAGACCTGAGAGGCACGGCCCTGGATTGGATGATTTCCTTCCTAGGGGACAGCACCCAGTTGTTAGGCTGGCACACTTTAACTCAGCCAGGGTCAATACCACCTGTAGTGTACCTCAGGGCTCATCCCTCTCCCCCCACCTCTTCAACATTTATATCTGCCCCCTGATTCATTCCCTGCATAGCAGGGTAGTGAAGGTATATAACTATGCAGATGATATGCAGTTGATATTCCCGATTGACGAGACAGAGGAATCTAAGGCCTTCTTCCAAAATACCATGCTTGACGAGTCACAACTATCTTAAATTAAACTCTGGCAAAACAGAGATAGTCATTTCTAATAATTGACTCCATCACAGGTCGCCAGGACACTGGCCAGCTGCATTGGGCACCCTACCTATCCCTAAGAACTCGGACAAAAGTCTGGGGAATCAAAATCAATGCCAACTTATCTATGCATGAACAGATCTGTCTGGTCACTTCCTTGTGCGTCTACCATCTAAGGACAGTCAAGAAGATGAGGAGAGTTTTTACTAAGGAGTCAGGCATAGTAATCATGCTGGCCTTGATTATGTCCAGGCTGGATAACGTCAATGCTATCTATTTGGGTCTCCCTGCCAATCAAAGCCATAGACTGCAGCTGATCCAGAATCAGCAGCTCGGTTAGTCTATCATCAGCCGAGACACTGTCATACCAACCCACTAATGAATTAGCTTCACTGGCTTCCTGTGACCCAGCGGTCCATGTTTAAGACAGGCTGCATGATTTTCAACACACTCCAAGGGATGGGCCCCAAATCCATCTCCACAAAGATTTCACGGTACCATCTCAAACGGAGTCTCGGATCGGCCTCTATGAATATGCTGACCATTCCCAGGTTTTAGCGTAAGAGAATGGGTGGTTCTCACTTCTCTGTACTCTGCCCAACACTCTGGAATTCCCTACCGATCGACATCAGACTAACGTCGGAGTATATCAGTTTCAGAAAAAAAATGAAAACTTGGCTGTTCACCCAAGCCTACTGTTAGAGTATACTTCAGAACGGGTCTCCTGTCTCTGATAGTGCCAAGAGACCTTTTGGTGAATGAGGGCTTAATAAATCCCCCAAGCATAAACAAGCGGCCTCACACACTGTGGGAGCTGAAGGAGATAATGTTATGCCTCTAATGTAAGAAGGATAATTTATGAGTTAGATCAAGGTCCTCTAAGATACATAAGTCAGTTAAGCCATTATCAGTAAAATACATTAGTGAGTTAAAACTTAGGGCCCGATTACGATGACAGTGAACTTGCAACCGCCAGGCTGCCAGTGGCGTATTCACCACCATGGGAAGGCCTTTTCCCGCCTGCCAGATTAGGATGGTGGGAGGTGTGCCTGGCGGATGGAATGCTCGTCTGCCAAGGGTCTGACAGAGACAATTGTTATGATTGCCTGTTGGACCCACCCGGCATCCACAAAATGGTGGCCGTGCCTAGCAGGCACCATCCGCCAGATTTGGATGCTGCATCCCCATCAGCCTGTCTATTGCGGGCTCCCCTTAAGCAGGGGCATGTGCGTTTTGCACTTGAGGTGCACCTCTGGTGCCCCTGTGCAGTTCCCTGCACCAGGTGGGAGGCACCGCATGGTGCCTGCCACGTAGTGCAGGGAAATGCAAAACATGCAATTTTACCATTGCGGTGGGTGCTGCATCCAGCAGCACCCGCCGCAATGGTAAAAATGCACAATGCGACCGCCACAGTGGTGGTCGCAGTGTAATTTCATGTGCGGGACTGCCGCCATATAGGCGGTCAGTCAGAATCCCCGGGATGATGGCGGACAGACTGCAGTCCATCCCCCATTATAATCACATCCATAGTTCTGTACGATGCAGTACTGAGTATCACCCATTAAGTACATTAGTGAGTTAGGCCATAGACAGTAGGATACATTATTATTATAGAACATAGATGCATCAGTGAGTAATACCTATAAGATACATCAGTGAGTTAGATCTAAGTCCTCTCAGATACATCAGTGAGTTACGCCATAGCTAGTAAGATAGATCAGTGAGGTAAGCCATCACTAGTAAGATACATCAGTGATTTACAACATAGGCCTGTGAGATGCATCAGTGAGTAGCAGCCACAAGATACATCAATGAGTTAGGTGAGGGTCCCCTGAGATACAGAAGTGCATTAGGCAATAGTCCACTAACATACCTGTCTAATCCCCATAGGACCAAAGTGAGTAAGACCATTGGCCACTAAGATACGTCAGTGAGTTGTCATCCATAAGACACCTCAGGTTGAGTGAGTCTATAAGTCAGTAGGAGACCGCAGTGGCTTAGGCCATTGGCCAATAATATGCCTCAGTGAGTTCATTGAGTGGGTGGCAGCTGGATCTGGCATGCACTTGCACTACAGAAATGAGCTCAAATGAACTTCCAGTCACATTAAAAAGTGGTGTGAAGTTTTGTGCACTGATGTTATGAAGATGACATTGATGGTGGCAGGCGCTTGGTTAGTTAAAAGGTTGGACTTTGCTGACTTTTTTACTTAGTAAAGGGTGAGACTGATAAAGCTTCTGGTTTGTAGGAGTCCATGCACTTTGCATAGTTGAATTTTTATTTTTTTCCTGACAATTGGGTGTCTGGTCTTCTTTTGCCTTCACATCTACAACAGTGCGTCCAAACCCACCATCACCACCGGCCATTGTGGATTGTGCATGCATGTTCAGAGTAGAGCAGCCCCCCCCCCCCCTTCACAAAGCATTTCTGCACTTCACTATGGTTTACTTTGTATGTCTCATACTCCGGCTCATATGCAGGGTACCACGGCTTGACAGATATGTGCATCTTCACCCACAATAACGAGACCAAAGCCAACCAAGGCATATTCTTGTCCCATGGGATTTCTTCAGATCTTTCCTCAAGTTTGATCTCTCTGTCACATATTAGCAGACACTGGAGATGTAGACTGCAGTCCTTTAAGTTGATTGAACCTATTGCTTGATCTGGCCTTGCAGCAATTTACGTTGATTGAACCTATAACGAAATAGCTTGTATCCTAGGGTGGATGGAGTTAATTGGATAGAGGTGATTGGCTGGTTGTTTGCACAGAGGGAGAAGTGGTGTTGGAAATAGGAACATATGGAACAAACACAACATATTTATATATTTTGGTATTGTGTGAACAGTCAATATGTTGTCTTTCTTCTTCTGAGGGCTTTGGACATGGTGAATGTGAGACCTGGCATCGATTGCATGGTTTCCCCCCTACATTTTTGCCTTCAGACACCTGTTTTGCTTACTTCTGTTGCCTTTAGGATTCTGCACACTTTACCACTGCTACCCAGTGATAAAGTGCGTGTGCTCTCTCACTAAAACATGGTAAGATTGGCTTATACCCAATGGGCATATTTTACTTACTTGTAAGTCCCTAATAAGTTGGTACTACCTGTGCCTAGGGCCTGTAAATTAAATTCTACTAGTGGGCCTGCAGCACATATTAGGCCACCTATCTAACAATCAATTTAAACATGCCTCAAGCCTGCTATTGCAACCTGTATGTGTGTAGTTTTAAACTGTGTAAACAACAGAAGGGGACGGAAAACGGACAATATTTATAGGAGTCCAGTGTACCTGTCCTGAGAACATGTAACCAAAAAGTTGTACAAAGTTCCCCTGGAAATAATCTTGTAATAGAGTCTCTCTCTCTGAATTAACTAGTGAGGTCAAAAAACAGGGAACTAGGCAGGTCCCTTGTCGGAACTAAGAAACCTCACACAACTAATAGGCTGGATGACATGTTTCATTCAGCCCTATGGTTGTCTTGTCTCATCATCGGCTTCCTGCTCCAACGTCAAGAACCAAGGTTACATTAGTATGGCCTCATTTCAACCCTCATATGTGGACCACATATGAGGGTTGAAATGAGGCCATACTAATGTAACCTTGGTTCTCGATACCCCTCATCTCACTTTTTAATAAGGTGGCTAACCACACGAATAAAGGATACCTAGTGGACTAACCAACCTTTTTTAAATCACACCTCGCTCACTACTTCACTTCTCTAGGTCCCTCACACGCTCTCAAACCACGGCAAGGAACAAAAGATCTCCACAAAAGTGTAACACTCGTTGTTACCCGTCAGGCATTGCAGCGCCAGCTTGACGTTGGAGCAGGAAGCCGATGATGAGACAAGACAACCATAGGGCTGAATGAAACATGTCATCCAGCCTATTATTTGTGTGAGGTTTCTTAGTTCCGACAAGGGACCTGCCTAGTTCCCTGTTTTTTGACCTCACTAGTTAATTCAGAGAGAGAGACTCTATTACAAGACTATTTCCAGGGGAACTTTGTACAACTTTTTGGTTACATGTAGTTTTAAACTGACATTTTGACCTGGCAAAATTAACCTTTTGCCAGGCTCAAACCTTCCCTTTAATACATATAGATCACACATAGGGTAGGCCTTTAACAGCCTAGAGGGCGGGGTCCCATGTATTTAAAAAGTAGGAAATGTACTTTTATGTTTTACATGTTCTAGTAGGGAAAAACTCTTACATGTGTTTGTCACTATTGCAAGACCTACCGCTCTCATAGGTTAACATTGGAATTATCTTACCTTTAATAAAATGTAATTTCCAAATGGGAATATGTAATCAGTTTGTGTTTGTTGTCTTTGGAATTGTAATGAAAAATCCTAACTTACAGTGAGGTGGGATTTTAAATGACAATTTAGAAAATCCCACATTAAGACAGTTGGCATTTTCCTGCCTTAGCCATCTGGTGCCTGCACGCTGTCTCTGGGTCACAATTGGACTCTATGTATGCCTCCTAGACAGTCACACACAATAGGGGCTTAGGTGTGCCTGGATGGGCCATCACTGGCAGAATGGGAGGGTAGAGCTGGGCCCAAACCCACCTATACATGAATACGATGTGACCAGGACAGGGAAAGCATGGCACTTGTGTACTTCACAGATATGCCTCTAGAAACTAATCTCCAATTTAAAGTATAAATATTGGACCTCAGACAACAACTCATCAGTGCACGTCTGGACCTGTAGATACCCTGCCAAGTAGATGGACTGCTGTGCTGCTGAAAGGACTGATGCTCTGCAGGACTGATGCTCTCTTGGACAGTGCCCTGCTGTGCTGATCTACTGCCTGATGCTCTCTTGCTTGGGTGAGATGGTCTGGATCTGCTTCTGTTGAACCCAGGACCTCAGAGTGACTCCAAGAGCTAGGTGGTTGGTCTCCTGACTTGAGCCTGAGGGACAGAAGGCTAAAACAAATGTGAACCCAGCACCTGTACTTTGCCATCTGTGGTCTATCCTGCCTAGTGGTGACACACCAGTCCTTGACCCGTGGAAGTGGACCAAAGGTGCTCTGCCAGCCTCTGTGGATCCAGCTGACCCAACACATCTCCTCTGCTGTGTGGCACAACCCAGAGCAAAACCAGCGTATCGCCACTGCTATGTAGATCGAGCTCGTCGCATAGACCTGCATCACCTTCACAGACCCTGGCCTCTTCGGAACTGCTGCTGAACGATGCATCCTCAGTGCAGGCCTTCACATTCGTTGTCAACAGCATTCTCAACAATGCTGGACTTGGTTTCGCAGCCTCGCAGCTCTTCATAACCGATGCAGTGTCCCAACTGTGGGACACATCCTCGCTGCAAACTTTGCATCCTAAGTCCTCGTCAATTGGATCCTCGACAATGATGCAGTACATCGCACACAACCTCGCGCATCTCAAAACTGATGCATCGATTTGGCTATCTAACTTAAATTCAACACAGATCCTCGCAACGTCAACAAACCAGAATTTAAGGTACTATGTTCAGCGGTCCTAAGTAGTTCCCTGTAGCATTCGCCCTAAACTTGTGACTTTGTCCCAGTCCAGTGCGACCAGATATGTTTTGTGCCTTTTCTGTGTTATTTTTACTGAAATATTTCAATTTCTTTATCTCTGGTTCTACTAATTGGATTCTTGTTGTTTTGCTTTTATTTTATTAATTAAAAATAACTCTATTTTTCTAACTTGGTGTTACATTCATTTTGCGTGGTGTTTTTTACTCTAATACTGTTTGAAGTGTTGCACAAATACTTTACACTTTAGCTCTAAGTTAAGCCTGACTACTCTGTGCCATGCTACAGAGGGTTGATCACTGATTAAGTTAGGGTTGGCTTGTGCCTCACACTGACTTGGGACCATGTTTGCTGCTTGACCAGTCAACCAACAACCCAATCTTTCACACTCAGCATGAAGAAAATGATATCTCTGAAGGAGAATCTGCTGGCTGCAAGGGCTTGGTATGAAGAAGGAAGTTCTGCTGTTGGATTCTCCTCGTAATTCAGTGTTTTTCTAGAAATTGGAAACATTTCCATTAATACTCACCCTTAAATCAGGGACCTAGGCAAAACTTCCAAGCCTGACTGTTCTTTGTGGGTCACAAACTATTTGAAATTCCCTTTGTTTGTAGCCAAGGGCTTATGCATTGACTTTATTTTCACACCTTGCCTTTGTATTTTGCTTTATACCCAGTGGCTTTACCCAGGGACTTATTTACAAGCCAATTGACCCACTGGTGTATCACTGTTTTGGATGCAATGGTGGCACAGTGTGCCTGCCCAAATTTACAAAGCCACGCAAAGTAACTCTGCGTGGCTTTTCATGGTCTTGTACATATGGCCCCCTTTCACGCATTAGTCTGCGTGAAAAGGGGCATTCCTTGGGTGTTGCTTTGGGGGTTTCCATGAAACATCCATAGGACCTGACACATTCCCAGATTTACAAGGTTTCATAAACCTGGGAATGCGTCAGTCTCCTACACCTCCCCAGAGGAGGCGTAAGGGAGATACAATGAAGAGAAATACCTTTATTTCCCTTTTTTCCATTTTCTATGTGTCTTGCATTCTGCAGCACACATAGAAAGAGAAAAACACCTCTCATGATGATTGTTTTTGTGCAGGAAGGTGTGTCTTCCTGCACAAAAACAATCATCCCTGCCACGCGGGCACCCTTGCACCATGGCACAAGGGTGCCTGAGTTGGTACAGGGTAGACCATTGTGTGTTAGTGCAGGGGGAAAATGACAGGAATTCGGTGTATCTTGTAGATACGGCACATTCCTGCCCTTTTCTTTTGATGCACGGCAACGCAGCAGGAAGGCTTGCTGGGCAGCAAAATATTGTAAATGAGACCCCCAGTATCAAAGATTATAAACATTCCCAGACTTTGGTCACATTCTTTGAGTGCAGCGTGTTGTCTCAG
Organism: Lissotriton helveticus; assembly: GCF_964261635.1. NCBI lineage: Eukaryota > Metazoa > Chordata > Amphibia > Caudata > Salamandridae > Lissotriton > Lissotriton helveticus. Next base: position 1,177,431,893 of record NC_136072.1, on the reverse strand, counting down.
TGACTCATTGGGCAAAGCTTTTTTAGCACCATAGTCCGCCGGATGCATGGACAGAAAAGGTGGAGATCCGTGCCAGGCGACAGGGGTGGAGTGGTGTGGTGTCTGGTTGCAATGAGCACAGGTTTGGGTGGTGGTGTGGTGGCTGGTGGCAATGAGCACAGGTTTGGGTTTGGGTTGTGGTGGCTGCTGGCACTGAGCACATGTTTGGGTGGTGGTGTGGTGGCTGCTGGCAATGAGCACAGGTTAGGGTGGTGGTGTGGTTGCCGGTGGCAATGAGCACAGGTTTGGGTGGTGGTGTGGTGGCTGCTGGCAATGAGCACATGTTTGGGTTTGGGTTGTGGTGGCTGCTGGCAATGAGCACAGGTTAGGGTGGTGGTGTGGTGGCCGGTGGCAATGAGCACAGGTTTGGGTGGTGGTGTGATGGCTGCTGGCAATGAGCACATGTTTGGGTGGTGGTGTGGTGGCCGGTGGCAATGAGCACAGGTTTGGGTGGTGGTGTGGTGGCTGGTGGCAATGAGCACAGGTTTGGGTTTGGGTTGTGGTGGCTGCTGGCAATGAGCACACGTTTGGGTGGTGGTGTGGTGGCTGGTGACAATGAGCACAGGTTTGGGTTTGGGTTGTGGTGTGGTGGCTGGTGGCAATGAGCACAGGTTAGGGTGGTGGTGTGGTGGCTGCTGCCAATGAGCACAGGTTTGGGTGGTGGTGTGGTGGCTGCTGGCAATGAGCACAGGTTAGGGTGGTGGTGTGGTGGCTGCTAGCAATGAGCACAGGTTTGGGTGGTGGTGTGGTGGCTGGTGGCAATGAGCACAGGTTTGGGTGGTGGTGTGGTAGCTGCTGGCAGTGAGCACAGGTTTGGGTGGTGGTCTTTGTGTATCTGTATGTGACGTGTATGAGGACCAGCAATGTGCTCTGATTGTGGACAGTGAGCACCAGGCACACCTTTGTGGAGGGGACACTGTTCAGCATCTGAGAGACTGCGCGGAGGTTGTGTAATGTATGAGCATTGCACTGCAGGGAGTGTGATGTGTGGGGGGGAAATTAAGTGTGGGTGGTGCAGATCATGGTGCAACAGACAAGTGCAGCTATGAGAATGGGGGGGGAGTATTTGCGGATGCAGTGATTGGTTAACCATGGAATGGGTTTGCTCCACTGAGGGATTGCCAGGTCCACCAGTTTCTTCTAATAATGCCGAACTAAAAGCATGGTAGTGCTGAGAAGCAGATAGTGTGGGCGCCTGGGTGTGCAACAGGTGGCAGCTATAATCGAGGAGGGGGACAATAACTGACACTATTTAGGTGATAGTGAGTTGTAGGGGCCACGACCAGGCAACCGAGCGCTTGGTCGCGACATAGATGCAACTAGTAATTCACAAATCAATGTGTAGGTAGTACCATGTGACGTAGTCAGGTGGCAAGAAGTACCCAGGTGCCAAGGACACGGGGCAGCTGGGTGCAAGGAATGCAAGGGAGCTGATGGCAGAACAGAGCCATGTACACTCTCTACACTGCTGGAGGAGTGGCAGAATAGGGTACCTGAGTCTGAAATAAAAAGAGGGGTTGGGAGATAGGTGGAGCCTGGGTGCTGGCGCAGGGAAACGCGCCCAGATTACCTGGACTGATTGGGGGGGCACAGGTGGACAGAGGTCCTGCTCTTAGGCCCTTGCAGACCCTCTGGGATGAAGCAAGGCATCCAAAGGAGGACCTTGTTTTTGCTGCTTCGGCCGGTCAGTGTGACACCTGGGATGGATGCGCAGAGGTTGAAAGGCTGGGAAGGAGGAGGCTGTATTGTTGAAAGGAGGAGCACCTGATTCCTAGAAGCAATCAACAGAATTCAAACTCTGTGGAAGTGACTTTTCAAAAATGCAAAATTTTGATCAAACGAGGAAAAATCCGGCTTTAAGCTTCTCAGTGGTTCCACAAGCTTCGCTACATTAGCAGCTGGAAAAATGTACATTAATTTATAAAATGTTGCGCACAATCTAAATTGAGTGAAATAAATGCCAAATACATTTGCTTGATTGGACAGAAATATATCAAGTGATTTGGACGTCGCCTATCATATGAATCCCTTGTAGAGCTCTAGCTATCATGAAGGCCCGTGTCAAGGTGAGGATCTCTCTCACTGCAAGGATCTCAGGTCTGGTGAGGTGACCTGAGGCAGACCAGACCAGAGTCCAGTCCAGACCGGAGTCCAGTCCAGACCAGAGTACAGTCCAGAGTCCAGTCGAGACCAGAGTCCAGTCCAGATTAGAATCCAGTCCAGACCAGAGTTCAGTCCAGAGTCCAGTCCAGACCCGAGTCCAGTCCAGTCCAGACCCGAGTCCAGTACAGACCAGAGTCCAGTTCAGACCAGAGTCTAGTCCAGTCCAGACCAGAGTCCAGTTCAGACCAGAGTCTAGTCCAGTTCAGACCAGAGTCTAGTCCAGTCCAGACCAGAGTCCAGTCCAGACCAGAGTCCAGTCCAGACCAGAGACCATTCCAGTCCAGACCAGAGTCCAGTCCAGACCAGAGTCCAGTCCAGTCCAGACAAGAGTCCAGTCCAGACCAGAGTCCAGTCCAGACCAGGCCAGAGTCCAGTCCAGAGTCCAATCCAGAGTCCAGCTCAGACCAGGGTCAGTCCAGACCAGAGTCCAGTCCAGTCCAGAGTCATCACAGAGCAGGCAGGAGCATCTCTACCAGTACAGACATCTCCGCTCACGCCATATTTGGTGTAAGTAGCTCAGCCAGTCATCTCTCTCTCACCCAGTCCAGGGACCTCACGTCATCGCACCTCATGCACGAATCACCAGGTTCAGGGATCCTAAGGACATCTCACGGCAGGAATAAGCATCTCACTCAGATCAGGTGTCTTGAGCCATCTCATTCTTAGCGTAAACATATCACACCCCAGTCTAGAGACCTCAAGCCATCTCATGCCAAGGGACGGCGTTCGGTGGTGGTGGACAGCATCCTCAAGGCCCCTAGCACGGCTCAGGGTGGCACTAGTCCTTGGCCCGCAGGCACAAGGTCTATTCAGCGGCTTCAAGCTTCAAGTTCATAAAGCATTTAGATAGGACAAGAAGACGTGGAATTTCCATTTTTAGTACATTTGCCCTGCTTGATGGTCAATCTTCTTAATTGAATTTGATTCTAATTTGCAATCAGAGTAAATCTCCAAGACTTTAAGGAGAAACAGCTGAATAGACTCTTTTCCTCTAGCTGATGGAGTTAAAGAAAGGTGATGTCACTGCTGTCAGCACTGACACCAGGAGCAGCTGATCTGGTTTAAATTGGATTCCAGATCGTTAGGTTGGCCGTGAGCCAGAACTCTGGGGGCTGCCCCTTTAAGAGCAAGGGAGGGGTTTGGCTGTCAGCCTGGGCTCTGGAGGCAGCACCTTTAAACAGCATGGGAGGGGCTGGCTGCCAGCCAGGACTCTGGGGCAGCCCCTTAAACAGCATGGGAGGGGCTGGCTGCCAGCCAGGACTCTGGGGCAGCCCCTTAAACAGCATGGGAGGGACTGGCTGTCAGCCAGGACTCTGGAGGCAGCTCCTTTAACAGCGTGGGAGGGGCTGGATGTCAGCCAGGACTCTGGGGGCAGCCCCTTTAAGAGCGAGGGAGGGGCTGGCTATCAGCCAGGACTCTGGAGGCAGCACCTTTAAGAGGAAGGAAGGGGATAGCTGTCAGCCAGGGCTCTGGGACAGCCCTTTTAACAGCATGGGAGGGGCTAGCTATCAGCCAGGACTCTAGGGCAGCCCCTTTAACAGTGTGGGAGGGGCCAGCTGTTGGCGAGGACTCTGATGTAGCCCCCCACTCATGCCAGTGGCAACTGGCATGTACCAAGGGTGGTGGGGAGGGGGCCCCACAAAAAAATTAAGGCTTATCTTCTTGGCGTGTTGCATGATGTCCTCCTCGCTTGGTTCTTCTCTCCTCGAGGCAGGCTCCAACGTGGGACCCAGCCAGCTCTCTTAGCCAATCCTGATGCTGCTTTCATGCTGTTAACCAGCATGAGAGAAGCACTAGGATTGGAGGGTGTGGCCTCGCTCAGCACTCTCAAGAGCACTGGAGGTCTGTGCTTTCTCTTAACCCACTGTCTAAGACAGCGGGGTTAGAGAGGTTTAAAATGTGCATGTCTGGCTGGTTATTGCAAGATGGCTTGCCAAAGAGACATGCGCATTTCCAACTTTAGCGCACACCTTCCTGTTACCATTCTGAAGCACTGACCCCGCCCCGTCCTGACACTCAGTTCGGGACTGGTTGCTGCAAAATAAAATGGTAATAAATAAACTTTATTACCATTTAATTTTTCAGCACTGGGCGTTGCGGGGCGACGCTCCACCGCTCAAATGGGGGAGGCGCCCATACAGTCAGCAAGGGGCTGGATGTCAGCCATGTGTCTTGGAGCAGCCCTTCTTAACCGCTATGAAGAAAGATGCAAGATGCTGCGTGAGGTCGTGAATATGACTGAAGCACTTTTCCATTTCTTCCCAATCTCACGTCTACAATTTTCTTTTTTGTTTTAGTTATTGAGTAGCGTGTTTTCTGAGAGCACGTTAACTGTGTATTAGATATTGAATGAATGAATGTGTTACAGCACAATAACTTTATATTCAATAATGCATTTTAATATATACTTAGTTTATAATCTATATTAACAAAATGAAAACCCCTTCTATAGTAATTTGTTTATTACAAGTATTATTCATTAAAATGTACTTAACGCTGCATATACAATTAATATAAATTATTATTTTCCTAAAAATTTTTTATTATTAAATGTAATATATTATTTATGAATTTGTTTTTTACTATTAACTCAAAAAACTGTGCCTTTCTTAAATTGGCTAAACTAGGGCCAAACTCCATTTTGAAAATCAGGTGGCTGTGTTTCCCCACTCTTCACGCACAGCACAATGTGCAAATGTAAAATGCTTTGTGATGTTATTTATTTCCTATCAATAATATTTTCCTCTTGGCCAGGCTGCTCCTGCCTGAAGCTCACTGGGCCCCTTCATTTCATAACTCTGTCATTGCTTTACCTGTAACAAGATTTGTACTGTCACATCCCATGACAAAAGAGCAAATGGGGAGTCATTATTATTCATTTAGGAGAAGTTATTAGGTATTGCTGCATTTTAATTTGTGTTGTGATGTGCTGAGCTTAGGTATTATTTGTCTCACTGCATGCTGACTCTCTGATCTTTGTTGTGTATTTTGCTATAAAACAAGGCTCATTTTGGAGGTGAGCCAGGTGTCTTCCCTGATTGTTTGAGAGCAGACTTATATTTGTCAGATCTCATGCTTTATCTATTAGCTTAAAGCAGGCTGTATTTGGTTCTAGTACTAATTCCCTGTGTATGAGGTGGAAGATATGATGGAAAGAGATAGTGAGTTGAAGGTGAGAATGGGACGTGGGAGTGAGACAGTAGGCTCCACAAGTGGGGAAAAATAGAAAGACCCAGAAAAAGTGACAACCACTGTTTGGTGCAAGGCTTAAAGACAGGGCCAGAAGCGGTGGGGAAGTGCATTAAAGAAGTGACAGTAATTGGAAGGGTACACTACCAAGACTGCCTTAAGTTGGCACAACAACACTAGGGAGGGAATGCTGATTAAAAATAAAAGATCAAGATTTGGATAATTCTTCCTGACAGCTCTTTAGAATTGTAAAGGACCTCTCACACCACCCGGTGGATGCCAAAGCGGTCTTTAGTCTCCTTCTTTGCTTACAAGTTTGATAATAACAGCACTCACTTCACAACTACTAGTTTGCTGGATAATGAAAACATCCATGTCACTTCTCCCAGTATGAGGCTCCTTGAATTCACCTCTCTATTGATAGATAATCACCTCCACGTACTGCAACTACAAGCCTTAAATTGGACCCCATTGCCATTGAAACTCAACTTCCCATCACTGCCGAAGAATGAACTCTGACTTCGTGGTCCCCTATCACCACTGTCAAAACAGCTGGTACCATGAAGACCATTCACTCAGGGGCCCCATCTGAACCTTATCCCCACCACTCCTTCCCCAAAGGACTCCTACTGATCAGCAAAGCACTAACATCCATCCTCAATGTCTCAATTGACTGAGCCACATTCCTGGACACCTGGAAAGTTGTCACTATCATACCCCTACTCAAGAAGCCATACGCAGACCCAGCTACACTTTCCAACCCCCTCCAACCATACCCGGCAAAGGTCTTAAGAAAACTAATCAATTGATGCCTACCATGCCACCTTAGCAACCACCAGCTCCTCGACACCACACAGCCCAGATTCAGGCCCAATCACAGTACAGAAAAAGCAATCATCAGAGCCACACAGATGACATCAGCATGATCCTTGACCGAAGAGAGATATCTTCCCTCATTCTCTTTGCCCTCTCTGGATCATTAGACATTGCCTCACACCCCATCCTCTTCAGATGCTGCACAAGATTGGAATACAAGGATCCGCTCTGCGCTGGACCTGCTCCTTCTTGTCGGAAAAACACAAGGTGTCAGCCTGGAACTGTACTCTTCAGGAGCCAGCAAACTTGTTCAGAGTGCCTCAAGGTTCATCGCTCTCTCCACCCCCTTGTGGCCCGTGTCATCCATTACATCAAAACCTTCTTTTACTCTAACAACATGAAAAATGTCACCGCCTGCATGACCACAGTCACTAAGTGGACGAAGACAGGTTTCTGAATCTCAACACTGGCATGTCAGAAGTAGCAATTTTGTAACAAGAACTCCTGCTCATGGAACCCCAAGTGGTAACCAGCAGAACTTGTACCCATCCCACTCCCAGCACCCACACAAGGAACTTCTTAATTATCATAGACAGCCAAACGGACATGACTGCGCAAGACAGAGCTGTCACTGTATCCTGCCTCCTCACCCATAAAGATGCTGAGATAGTTCTTCAAATGGCTTCCAAGAAACACCAGAAAAACTGTCACTCAAGCCCTAGTCACTGGCAATTTGTACTAAGGGAACACTCTCTATGCCAGGATCACTGAGCAACTCCCCAGAAGACTGCATGCTATCCAGATGTCAGCAGCGAGACTTGTACTCAATCTTCCACACAGAACCCGCATCACTCGACACCTCATGGAGACCCACTGGCTCCCAATACATAAACTAGCTCATTGCAAATTTCCAAGGCACTACACAAGTCAGGGCCAACCTATCTGAACAGTCACATCTCTTTCCATCAACCTCCTAAATACCTCTACTTTGCAGGACTCCTACACACACACCTCCCACACTTACACTGAATCAGATCAGGAGAACGGGTGGTTCTCTTACATCACTCCTACAGTGGGGAATGGCCTCCCACTCCACATCAGAGCCTTTTCCTTGTTTCTTGGAGTCTGCAAGATGCTGAAGGCCTGGACTAAGCATGAACACCTGCTCAACACCAGCATACATTTGCAGGTGATAGTGTGCTTTATAAAGGCACAAAGTATAACATATCTTAACTGTTAAATCAGGCCCCATGCTGAACCACTGTTTCGTCCATTTATGTGTGTGTATATATATTTATATAGCAAAAACCTAGCCAAAAGCTAGCGGATCACTATACAGGGTCAAAGACAACCACAACGATGAATGATAGAAGAGTTAGCCGGTGTGTGGACTATAAATGCCTTTAGATGTAGTGTTCTTTAAAGAGCTGCATCCCCAGCTCTGCTGTTATGGGGTGGTCCTGATGCTTTTGGGGTGTCATTTCAGACCCTGGGTCCATAGATGGAAAAGGCCTGCTGCCTGTATTTCCTTTGTCACACTTCATCTGCAGTATGCTGGTGTCCTAGATGCGGTTGTGCCGAGAACCTCCAGACATGTTGAGCTTGTCGCATGATAAGTGGAAGTGCTGGTCGTGATGGTTTTGTAAATGATGCAGTTGATTTTGAGGATGTGCTGGCCTTCAAGGGTAGCCAGTGGAGTTCCATCAGGATTGAGGTGACGTTATCATACTCATTAGGGTGCATTGTTTACCAGTGCATGGTCAGCCCTGCCAAGTGCCTCTCATCAGCAATTAGACTAATGCCTTTCAGTGCAGGTTTCTGCATCACCGCACTGAAATGCAATATCATGCGTAGTTACTAGCTCCTATTTGCCTTTAAATTCTGTCAGTGTGGCAATATTTCAGAGAGCCCGAGATCTGCTTCCTGAGGTCAAGGTAAGGTAAGAGTGACAAAAGCCCACTCCCCATTATGTGGCTTTTGGTGAGCCCTTGCCCTTGCTGCAGTCAGAGTCAGGAGAGGGGCTGTGTGTAATGGTAGCACAAGAGCTCCAGAAACACAGCAGTCACACAAAGGAGTGAGTGCGAGTAGGAGACAGCGCAGGGCTGAAAGGAGCCTGTCTTCTCTATATTAGCGAGAATGACAGTCACCATAGGAGCACTACTAGAATTAAGGGAAAATGTATAAAAATGTCACACAGTGCAAAGCAGCAAGACAAATTGCTGACCTGTGCTGCATGACAGGAAGAGCCACTGGATTCAAGCTATCCTGGCTGATGAGGGGTGATGCCCCGAAACTGGTCCCAGGATGCTTGATTCAGGGCCAGGGAGGACCTGGCTTGGCAGTTTGGGCTGGACTGTTCCCATGAGGCACAGGGTCAAGACGGATTTGCATATGGCTGGGTCTAAACTGGGGTGGCATGGTGAGCAAAAGAACAATGGCGCAGATTTACAAGCCCCTTGCGTCACTTGTACGCTGCTGTTGCATCACTTTTGTGACACAACAGCGGCGTGAAAAATGCGGCAAATTTACTACGTGGCACAACTAGGGAGATGCGTCACATTATAAAGCCCTGCGTGACATTACACCTGAATCAGGTATAATGTATGCAGGGTAGGCGTTCCCACGCAGGAAAGCTTCGTAAACGTGACTCAGGTAAATCTACAAGATTTCACTGCATGACTTTTAGGACGCCACTGCGTCAAAAACTTACGCCAGCTTAAAGCAGGCGTATGGAGTGATGCAGTATATTGGAACAAGGCCACAACATGCATTGCTGAGGTTGTGTCGTGCTTGCGACACAACTCCAGCAATGCGTGACTTTTCCACCAACAGATGCGTCACAATTTCTGACGCATCTGTCAATCCTTGCACCGTATTGTAAATGTGGCGCATCTATGGTGGCGCAATGGTTTTTCACTCAGGCGCAGGCAAACTGACGCATCTGTACAGATGCGTCAGTTTCTTGTCAATCTGCCCCAATGGATTTAAACCAGATCGATTGACTGGGGGTGAATGTTTTGTTTGCTCTGCATTCTGTCCAACATCTGTGTGTCTTTTGCATGACAGGAAGAGAGCACTTGTACTCTCTCTCTGCGTTGGCACGCTGAATGCTGTGTGGCACCAACGCAGGCACCCTTGCCCCATAGTACAAGGGTGCCTGTGTTACCGGCAGGATTGTTTTTATGCAGTAAGGGACATGTTCTTGCACAAACACATTCCATGGAGTTATTTCCACTTTCTATGTGGGCATTCAAAGAAGGTATTTCTCCTTGCTATGCCTCTGTTGGTTGTGCATACCATTTTCATGCAATCCCAGGTTTGCTGTCCTTAGTAAATCTAGGATTGCATAAAAATCAATAGTTGATGCATTGGAATGCACATGGTCGGAGGTATGTCACTACAACGCACACTTTTATTTATTTATTTATTATTTTTATTTATTGGGACATTTGTAAAGCGCTGCGTTACGCACACCGGCGTGTCCACGCGCTGAAAGTGAGAGAGGCAGAAAAACAGGGAGCAGAGTAACTTACTAGTCATTTACTTCGTATAGAGGTGGGTTTTTAGTTTCGCTCGAAACCTCGCTTCCTCAGGTTCCAGACGCAAATCCACTGGGAGTTTATTCCAGTAGTTTGCCGCTAGACACCTGAAAGATCTGCCTCCCATGCGCGCTTTCTTCACCCTGGGGACCCTAAGCAGACCCCCATCGGCAGATCTGAGCGCTCGAGCGGGTATATAAGCTTCAACCAGTTTCCTAAGTGGTCGAGGAGCCCTATCATACAGGATACGGTGACACGTGCAGAGGGCTTTATATTCAACTCTGCGCCTCACCGGAAGCCAATGCAGCTTCTGCAGTGCCGCCTTCGAAGGCGCCCTTTTGGGCAGCCTGAGGATGAGACGAGCTGCCGCATTTTGCAGCACTTGGAGGCGAGCCATGCTCTTATCTGGCACCCCCAAGTAAAGCAAATTCCCGTAATCCATCCTGGCGGTTACCAAAGCATGTACCAGGGCTTGGCGCGCTTCCATCGGCAATAAGTCCAGGACTTTCCTCAGTCTTTTCAGTACCCCAAAACATACGCCTACCACACGGTTGATCTGGGGCCCGAAAGTAAGACCTGCATCAAACCACACCCCTAGATTTTTTGCCTCCAGGCAAGGGGTGGGGGTTGGTCCTAAACAGGGTGGCCACCATGCCGATGACCAGGCAGACTGGGCTCTCCCTACCACTAGCACCTCTGTCTTGTTGCCATTGAGTTTTAAACAGTTGATGGCCATCCAGTCGGCAAGTTCTTTCATGCACGACTGGAAGCCATCTGCAGCAAGACAGGGTGCGTGCGATAGGGAGATGACCAGCTGCGTATCATCGGCATATGATACCAATTGGAGACCATAGTTCTCCACAATGGAGGCCACCGGCGCTACATATAAATTAAAAAGGGTAGGACTCAGGGACGAGCCCTGAGGCACGCCCTGGCCCAAAGGTACCCCCCTTGAATAGCAGTCGCCTTGCCTCACTTGAAAGCTTCTTCCCGTTAGGAAGGCCTGGATCCACCTCAGCGCGGTATTGGTGATACCACCTCTGTTCAGACACTGTAGCAAGGTGGTATGTGCTACAGTGTCGAACGCCGCGCTGAGGTCTAATAGGATCAAGGCCATCGTTTGCCCCTTATCTACGCCCTGTCTCAGATGTTCCGTTGCCATGAGAAGGGCGGACTGAGTAGAATGGCGTGGTCTAAAGCCAAACTGTGTGGCATGCAGCAATCCCATCTCCTCCACATGTTTCATGATTTGGGTGTTAACCACCTTTTCCGCCACTTTGGACAGAAAAGGCAGGAGAGAAATGGGCCTCAGATTTTCCAACACCTCAAAACCAATGTGGGATTTCTTCCGGAGAGGGAGTACCACGGCCTGTTTCCACCCTTCAGGTAACATACCCGATTTGAAGGAGGTATCCAGGACATGCCTTATGTAAGGCTCCAACACTTCCAGGCTGTCCCCCAAACGTTTAGGGGACACCGGGTCCAGGGGAGAGCCCGATTTGACAGAGAAACATACCCTGACTAGCTCTTCAGGAGAGGGGGTGTTAAAGTTCGTGAGGGACCCCTCTGTCTCCATGCCCTCCGTTGTTGCCACAAACTCAACCCCTACAGGGGGAGGATTAGGAAAAGTCGAATAAATTTTCTCGACTTTGGTGGAAAAATATTCGGCGATTCGATCGCACGTTTCGGGCGAACAACGCACACCTTTACAACGCATTTTTTACAATGCATTTTTTACAACGCAACATCCATTACAACACATTCCATTACAACGCATACCATTACAACGAAAATTAAAAAAACTACATTTATAACGCATTCCACTACAATGCATAATACCTTTACAACACATACCATTACAACGCATAACATTACATTGCATGTATGGTAAGTATTGGATAGTGTAAGGGTAACATTTACTATTCTAACTCCAGGGGGTGCAACAGTAGGGTAAGTGTTGGATAGGGTAGGGGTAAAAATTACTATTCTAACTCCAGGGGGTGCAACAGTAGGGTAAGTGTTGGATGGTAATGTTATGCGTTGTAATGGTATGCGTTGTAAAGACTGCATTGTAAAGACATGCGTTGTAGTGGTGTGCGTTGTAGTGTCATGCGTTGTAATGGTTGCGTTGTTATGACATGCGTTGTAATGGATGTTGCGTTGTAAAAGTTTCGTTGTAATGGTAGGGTGTTGTAAAAGTTGCGTTGTAAAGGTTGTTTCCCCACATGGTCGACACATGAAATGCTTCCCCAATGCAGAGTAACACAAGGCAGCAATTTCCGCTACTTCCGGTTACTCTGGATTTGCTAAACTATGCCGAGCCACGCAAGGTGGCTTTGTGTGCCTTAGTAAATCTCCCTTAACCCTTTGTTTTGCCTTGCATCGCCTTGGGTGACTCAACAGTGACACAAGGGCTTATTAAATTTCACTTAAGTAAATCTGGCCCCAAGTGTCTCACCCAATTTATCCAAATTTGGAGGAAAAGCGCGGTGGGATTTGTGGGCTGGACATTGACTCGATCATTTATCTGGTTACCCTTGTGTGAGAGGCAGCCACACACATTGCTCAGTACATTTTGAAACCCTAATTCTCATTTCATCGTTTGTTTTCCTTGTCGCAAAAATCCACATATTGTTGCATTTTAACCCGTTTACCGCAGCGGACATTGCGCTGCGTTGCGGGGGTTCTAATGGGTGAGCGGGGCTGCTTCGGCCAACGGTTGGTCACAGCACCAGGGAGGGGAGGGGGCGTGGCTTACGCGCCGACGTGTGATGGCGCTGCCCGGCTGAGCTCCGTGACGACGCGGGAGTCTTTCATGTAATATTGTTGTTCTCTCCCTCTACGGACACCGGAAAAAGTTGTTTTCGCACGGCGGAACATGGTCCCCGTGCTTTGCGAGCAGCAGCGGCGCCCGCAATTGCCGCTTTGATATCTTTTTCACCGCAGCTTCTGTTCCAGATACCGGGACGCGGGCGGCCGCCATTTTGTGTCGCCGCGCTCGCGTCCCGTTTTTCTTTTGGCATTTCCACAACTGCATCTGCTCGTCTGCTGCCTCCACTGGCCATATTTAGACAAGGTATGTCCTAAAATATTGCGCACCATGCTTTCAAGGCATTTTTCTGACTGTTGGCGCCAGAGTTCTCCTCAGCTTCTGCATTGCTACTAACATTACTTCTTGGCGGCCATTTTGAGGTGCTATATGCGCAATGCTACATGCCTATCTTTCTTTCACCATTAACCCTTCGTGGCAAACCGAATAAATCACTTGGGTCCCATTATCCATGGACGCTCTGCTGTTTTGTTCATCACCTTATTCCTGGATGGTTTTTTTGGCGGTAAAACTGTTTTTTTTTTTGCTGCCTATCGACCCCTGTCATGTAGGTTTGAATTATTGCTTCACTAGTGCTACCTGTCACCTCGTATTGGACCTCTTACTTCCAGTACTTGCTACACCTCTACATTGAGGGTCTCAAAACTTTTATTATTGCGGTGTGACCTCCATTCCTACGGTCCTCTTAGTGTGCCCCTCTATTGACATCATGTCTCAGACCGCGGGCCATGCGAGAGCGTCTGTCACCGGTACCACACCGAAACGCCATAAGAATGACCCTCCTTCCCCAATTCGCACCTCTCAAAACCCGGTGCTGGATTCCATTTTGGAAGAGGTTCGTGGCCTACAACCTTTCATGGTGGCAACTAATGAGAAGCTCAAGCAGATAGAAGACAGATGGGTAGTCATGGAAAACAAAGTTCTGCAACTAGAACAACGCATCAGTGACGTCCAGGATGTCTCTACAAAAATCCCTACTCTTGAAAAGGAGATACAGCAATTGAAACTCCACACTGAGGACCTTGAGAACCGTAACAGGCGGAATAACCTCCGTATTTATGGTGTTCCGGAGTCCCTTGGGGAGGGTGACATGGTGACCTTCGTCCGCAAACTCCTCTACGAACTTCTGGATCTCCAACCAGAATCTATCCCTCTAAACATACAGCGTGCTCACCGTCTGGGACGACCAACGTCTAACCCGACCAAGCCCAGAGGTATCATCCTGCTTTTTCTGGAATTCACCGAATTGATGACTGTTCTTAAAGCTGCAAGAGCAAAACGTCGTCTCATTTGGTCGGGTCATACCATCTTCATAGCCCAGGATTTATCAAATGCTACGAATGCACGTCGCAAGGAGTTCCTCAATCTGCGTCCACGCATGAGGGAACTAAACATCCAATATGGAATTCTTCATCCTTGTCTCTGCAAAGTAACCCACAATGGTCGTTCTCGTACATTTGATGACCCACAGAAGCTTCGAGAATTTCTTCTCACCATCTCGTCACCCACGATGGACACCAATGACTGAAACTAACTCTCTTCTATTTTTTGTAATCATTTTTCTGATGTCTTGACGACTGTTGTGGCCTTGTCCCGGTCTCTTTCTTGTCATGTTGTACCACGACTTTACTTCTTCTTGACTTTATCATAACTATATTCCCGCGTTTTCCTCGCTCTGATGGGTAGGCGCCCGCGTTGGCGTCTCCATGCTCCTATTACTTAGCTCTTCTCTTTTTTCTCAGGTCTGGCATCTTTGCCTTGATTTGTTTCTTATCTATTTCCTTCTTTTTCTTTCCTTTCTTTTTCTTCTCCTTTTCACAGGCCATTTTTGTTTATCCCTTGCTCATCTATGTTTTGTTATCTTCTCTGTATCCCTTGTCCTCTTTCTTCTTGCGATCTCTAGTACTCCTCATTGTTTCCCCTTACTCTTCTTATTGATTGTGATGCTCCTTCGTATATTATTTCCCTATATTTACCCGATTTGTATTGCTAACATGTATGTCTTCATTGTCTTTCCTTTTAGTTCCTTACCTGCAGTGTATTGGACCCAGTTGTTACCCTCCTCCCTTACCTTCCATCATGTGTAACTTTGTGACGTGGAATGTTTGTGGTCTTGGCAACCCAGTTAAACGTCAAAAGGTATTGTCCCACTTATCCAAGTTGAATGCTCAGGTTGCTTTTCTCCAAGAAACGCATTGTACAGATGTCGAATCGCTGAAACTTAAGAGGGCTTGGGTGGGTCAGGTTGTATTTTCTCCTGCGATTGATAAAAAAGGGGGTGTTGCTATATTATTTCGCAAAGGTTTGGATGTTCAAATTTTATCATCTCAATCGGATGCCGAAGGTCGTTGGGTTATGTCAAAAGTGTCTATACAAAGCAAAATTATGGTGCTCCTAAATATTTATGGCCCTGTCCGACCAGACCCTAAATTTTGGTCTGATATTAAAATCCTCATTTCATCCATTGACTGTCCTAACGTTGTCCTAGCTGGTGACCTCAACCAATGCTTAGATCCATTTTCGGATAGACTATCTTCCTCCAAATTTCAGCCTGATAAGACACATAAATCCTTCCAATCAGCCATTGCTTCCCGCCCCCTCTTCGACGTGTGGAAAACATGTAATCCGAACTCACTCGAATATACATTCTACTCGAATGTTCACCACACCAGGTCCAGAATTGATTATATTCTAGTCAGCAAATCCCTTCTCCCTGCGATTCAGAAATCTGACATTGGTTCCATTTTTCTTTCGGATCATGCACCTGTATATGCCACTTTTGACCTGTCCCACACCTCCTCCTCTTTCAGTCGTTGGAAATTCAACACTTTCCTTCTCTCCGATTCTGTTTTTATGTCTAAAGATAAAAGTTTCATCATTGAATACTTCTCCCTCAATTTACCCCAAGACACGTCAGTTTCAAATAATTGGGATGCTTTTAAAGCTTCATTGCGAGGTTTCACAATCTCTTATGTATCTAGGAAAAAGAAACTTAACAGAGACAAATACACTGCCCAACTCTCCAACATTAAGACCCTAGAACACTCTTACTTCTCATCCAAGAATCCTGACGCTCTCCTCCAACTTATTAAAGCCAAATCTGAACTTAATCAAATTGCCACAGTTGAAGCTTGCAACACCCTCTTGAAGGTGAAGTCTAAATTTCATGGAGGTCAGAATAAAGCGGGGAAAATGTTAGCAAATTATCTTAAAATTAAATCTGAACGAAAAACCATTGGCTCTATTCTCAATGAAGACACCAATACAAAAGTTTCCTCTGATGAGGATATTGCACAGGTTTTTCATAATTACTATAAACTCCTGTATACTGACGATACACATCCTGGTGATGATGATCTTTCCCGTTTCTTCGAAGGCCTTCCTCCTCCCCCTTCTCTTCCTACAGACTTCCATCAACTAGAATCTGACATTACCCCTCAGGAAATTCTCAAGGCAATTACATCCCTTAAGAAAGCGAAAGCACCTGGTCCAGATGGTCTCCCAATTGAATTTTACGCCACCATGCATTCCATTTTTGTCCCTCATCTTTTACAACTTTTTAACTCCTTTATCGCAAATGCCAAAGCATCTGGCTCATTTTTGGATGCCCTCATAATCATAATCCCCAAACCTGATAAAGACCATTCCCTGTGTAAAAACTATCGTCCCATTTCCCTTATTAATTACGACTGTAAAATTTTTGCCAAAATTTTAGCGGCCCGCCTTGAATCCCTCATTCCTCTGCTAATCACAACCGATCAAGTGGGTTTTGTAAAAGGTAGATTTGCAGCTGATAATGCCCGTGTTTTTGCCAATATTATCTCCCACGGTAAACGATTCAAAGCCCCTCTAGCTGCCCTATCCTTAGACGCTGAGAAAGCGTTTGACCGAATTAATTGGAAATTCATGTTTAAAGCATTACATTGGTTTGGGTTTGGCCCCCGCTTCATTTCCTTAGTTAAACTACTATATTCTGCTCCCCGTGCTAGTGTATTTGTTAATAATCAATTCTCAAAATTCTTCCCCTTATCCAGAGGGACAAGACAAGGCTGTCCTCTTTCCCCTTTACTTTTCATTCTTTGCCTTGAACCCTTCCTCACTAAAATCCGCTCTAACCCCCTAATTCAAGGGTTCACACAGTCCTCGATTGAAACAAAAATTTCAGCCTATGCTGATGATGTCCTGGTTTACATGGCTAATCCTGTTTCTTCCCTTCCTCCATTTTTAGAAGAAGTCCGCTTATACTCGTCTGTTTCTGGCTATAAGCTTAATCTTTCTAAAACGGAGGTCCTACCCCTCAACTCATCTTGTTATCAATATATGTTTGCATCAACTGATTTTGCCTGGTGTCCCTCTAAGATCAAATACCTGGGTATTTGGTTCTCCTCTACCTTGCGCGACACACTCAAATTGACCTTTACCTCCCTTACTCAAAAGATCCAATCACTCCTCCAATTATGGTCTCCCCTTTTCCTTTCCTGGTGGGGGCGTTTGGACACCATCAAAATGATGATTTCTCCACATATTTTATTTACTGTATCCATGCTACCTGTGAAAATCCCTAAATTATATTTCAATCGGCTGAACTCCATCTGCTCCAAATTTCTGTGGAATGATAAAAGACCTCGTATTTCCTTACATAAACTTATACGCCCAAAATCTGAAGGTGGAGTCCGCTTTCCTGATTTTCAAGCGTACCATTCTGCCTTTTTATTAAAACAGGCCTTCTCATTGGCGTTTGATTTCAATGATACCCCTCTCCCTAGATGGATTGCTGTCGAAAGGTCCTTGTTAAAGGATTTTTCTTTCCAACACACCCTTTTCATGTCGAATTGTACGTTCTTGGCTATACACCCTGTACTGAAATACTCAAATACTCTGTTGCATAATATATTCTCGAAAGACTCGTCCCCACTACAAACTTTTCTTTCCTCTAGCGTATGGTATAACAAATATCTTAAGTACAAGGGTAAATCTTTCTACTTCAAGTATTGGAAAGAAAAGGATATTATGTTTGTGTACCAATTTTTTTCTGGATCATCTAATATTTCATTTGATATAATGCAAGCTATGTTTGATTTACCTGCACATTTTCGCAAAGAATTTGATATTATTACTTCTGCCATTTTATCTCACTTATCTACCCTTCCTACTTTTGATTTCCTTCCTTCCCTTACTCCTTCCACTCCATTATATACTATGTTTACTCAACAAATACCCAAAGCTGCGTTAATATATAAACTGTTATTAGAGAATGTAGGCCTTAGGCCTAAAACTGTTATTGAAACTGTTTGGGAAAATGATCTATCTTTCTTGTTATCTGTTGATGTTTGGGATCGCTTATGGTCTAAACTGTTTAAGACTTCGATTTCAGCCCGTATTACTCAGTCACTTTTTTTTCTTTACCATAGAGCTCTAATTACCCCCATAAGCATAACAAAATTCTCCCCTTCCTCCTCACCCCTTTGTTGGTCCTGTTCCTCTCACCAAGGTACACTTACTCACCTCTTATTTGATTGCACATCCGTTCTCATTTTTTGGAACGCAGTTTGGAAATATTGCATGCGTATTTTTCACTTCTCTGCACCATTTTCATCGTTGCATATTTTTTTAGGTTCCCTATCTGATGTTTTGGATTTACATTCTTATAATGCAAAATTGTTTGATCTTCTCATTGCAACTGCTTTCAAAGTAATTCTGTCTTGTTGGAAGGATAACTCTAAACTGTCTGTGCATACATGGTGGAATTTTGTGTGTGATGAGCACAGAATTGCAATTGCCTCCTCCTCTTCTGTCACCTTAAAAATCAAATCTGATCTTACCTGGCTACCTTTCTCTACCTTCTTATCCTCTCATCCCCCTCCCTAACCTTTCCCTCCTTTCTCTCTCTCTTCTTCTTTTTCTCTCTTCTTTTCTTCTCCTTATTTCTCTCTACTATTTTCTTCCATTTCATATTTTCTCTGAACCTTTTTCATCTTCACTTATCTTTTATGATTATAGCATATTGGTTCTGTTATTTGTCATGTTGTAAAATTATACTGTACTTTCTTTCTTAAACAAAATAAAAACCTTATTAAACTGAAAAAAAACAGCACCAGGGAGGGAGTGCACGGAACGGGTTAAAGCATATTTTTTGCCCCAAGTTCAAAATCCCATATTTTCATTAAGTTCTGTTACAAGATCAAATTTGACGTTTCTATTAGATTAAGATAATATTGCACACATGCAAGCATTATGTTTTATTATAAATAAGTGGCATTGCGTGCATAAACGTGCTAAAAACTATCTATCTAAGATGTACAGCAAATAACAAAACACATCTAATTTACTAACACCTCCAAGGGAAGCAGCAGTAGTAACATAGCAGGGTACAGCTTTTTATACATGACCTGTTTCATACCAGTTTTATGCCCAGGAGTCCTTCTTAATAGAAATCTGTAAGTTGCAGGAGACCTCTCATGGACAATGCACCTGCCTTTTAATAGCACTCACAAGGCCTTCCACATTGTATGTCATTTTATTGTATTGTGGAATTTCAGTAGCGCTTCTTACCTCTTATTGCGTTCCAAAATTAATTTAAAACTGGCCAGTAGGGAGTTGCCCAGTCTATCAGTACTTGGAAGAGAAAAAGGTATTGATTACACTTTCATCAAGTAGTTGTGTTTTGGTGACCTTTGTGATGCCTTGGGAGTGAGCTCCAGGCTTGGCATTGGCACGTGGCAGTGTCTTATGCTTGAGGGATAGTGCCAAAGAAGAGCTTCCCACAGGCAGCATTACAAACTAATATGACTTCATGGCAGTTATATCAGATTTTAGGAGCACCTACTCTTTATTGATATTCTGAATTTACTCCACTGAAGCTGATCGTTAATAATTATGCTACTGTGGACCAAAGCTTGTTGGACAGATAAAGAGATTTTTGTGGGAATCCGTCCAGGTGCTATACCAGCCTAACCACAGCATCAGTGCTTAATTTGTGAGAACATAAGTGCCAGAGCCAACATCAGAAGCCACTGAAGCTTTTCCCACCCATTGCATCTTCCAGCACTGCCAATGACAGTACTAACACAACTACTAACAGGCACACTCCTAAAAGTATGACAATTCAGACTATTCTGGGCCCCCACAGCTACAAGAATGTCTTGGGCGGCAGGTATTAGCCATTTTTAATGTACATTAAAATAATAAACAACTGCTGCTGTGCTCATCTGTAAATTAGACAAACAGCACCTCAATGTGGCAGAATGTCATAAGTGTCGATGTTGACAGTAAAATGCCACTGAGGAGTACCAGAAACCCCCGGCTCAAAATAAGAACTGCAGCAGGTACTTTAAACCCCCTAGTAAATCACTTTATATTGCCCTCCAAGTACCCTAGAAGTCCTTGGAGGCAGTCTCATGCTATCTGTACACACCATATAAAGTCCACGCTGCTCATATATTATAGTGACTACAGAAGCCATGCTAGTTGTGTAGTTCAGTTGATGCTTGGAGAAGTGTTAAATAGTAGGGGTTTATTGGCATAAACCACAATGTACTACTATTTTGGTAGAGGGGACTTGTTAGTAAGGAACGTGGATAATCTTTTATTGAAAGATCAGGCAGGGCGGATGTTAGACCTGGCATCTCTGGTGTGGTTTCCCCTATCTTTTTGCCTCTACCTCCTGTATTTTTTATGCTGTGCTGGATTTCGTTTTTGCTGGTTTAGATGCTTTGGACACTCTGCCACTGC
Organism: Lissotriton helveticus; assembly: GCF_964261635.1. Classification (NCBI taxonomy): domain Eukaryota; kingdom Metazoa; phylum Chordata; class Amphibia; order Caudata; family Salamandridae; genus Lissotriton; species Lissotriton helveticus. The sequence continues at coordinate 1,177,411,586 of NC_136072.1, read as the reverse complement.
TGATCAGTGCCAGAGTGTAAGTGCTCCCTAAGTAAATTGTTATTCTGATTGGATATACATGTTTGGCATGTTTGTATCCCCATGAAGTCCCTAGTAAAGTGCACTGGGTGTGCCAGGGCTGGTGATGACAAATGCTACTAGGAGACCTAGGTCTGGGGTCTTGCTGGACTACACAATCTGCCCCGCCAAAGGCGACCCTGAAAAAACTATATTGGGAATGGGTCTCTGTCCAGCTTATCAACAATCCACGTCACTGCAATTCCACCGCAGCCTACTTGAAAATAAAAGACGTTGTTGCCTTTGAGCCCTATTTGGACCTAATTACAGTTCCTGCTGACCGGTCTCTTTATATTAAATTCAGAGTAGGCACCTTACCTTTAGGAGACTTGCTCTCAAGATGGAATTTACTGGCGCCGTTATCACCATATTGTTCTCTATGCACAACCAGGCCAGAAACTGTAGCCCATTTCTTTTTTGAGTGCCCTGACTACATCCGCCCAAGAAGATATTGGCTTAAACCTCTTTGTAGGCAACTGGGAACTCGCCACTATCTTGTGGCTCTACAAATTTTATTAACTGACACATCACCTCCAATAGTCTGTGGTGTGTCCAAATTTTTAAAATGGCCATGGTTGATTCACTTAAAAAGACTGTCTATATCAATTTAATACCTTTTTAAATAATTTATTGTTGTACAAATCAGAAATCTTTTTAACTGACATAATTTTAACTTGTACAGTTTTTCTAAGATGTGCTATTTTTATATTTCTGTAATGCTTTTATGATATATGCATATCGAAATAAAGCTATCAACCAACCAACCAACTAGTGGGCCTGCAGAACTGATTGTGCCACCCACAGGAGTAGCCCTGAAATAGTGTCTAAGGCCTGCCACTGCAGTGCCTGTGTGCAGTTTAGAGCTGCCATGTCCTCCTGGTCAGTGTACCCACTGACCAGGCCTAACCCTTCCCTTTTTGTGCACATCAGTCACCCCTATGGAAGGCCCAAGGTACCCCCCTGGGCAGGGTGCAGTGTATGTAAAAGGTAGAGCATGTACTAGTGCAGGTGACATGCTCTGGTAGTGAATGGCAGCCATTTTCGTTGTTCACTACTGTAAGGCTATCTTGCTCCATAGATTAACATGGGGGATGCTGGCTACAGTGGTTAACAGCATTTCTTCCCATAGGAACAAGATAGGACATAAGTATCTAGTATCCCTGAACTCAGAATTTAATAACACATCTTTTAGGAAAGGTTGTTTTTGAATCCTGTGTTTGAGAACAGCACTTTTAGAAAGTTGCTGTTCTCTTGTCTAACCCTTCTGTGTGCCTGGGCCTGTTTGTGTATTGAATGTCTGGTTTTGTGAGTGACAGGGGCTGGGGAATTCCCCAGCAGGATGGATGAGTCAGAACTAGGCTGAATGACTGCAGTTGCAACTGGAGTGGTGGGAGGAGTTAGCACCTGGGCCTGAATAGGGCTGTGCCTGCCTTCCACAATGCTGGCTCCACCTCCTGCTGGGCGGCTGAGGACCCTGCCCCTCACTCTGAAAGGAAAGATGCAGCCAGCAAAACAAAGTGCTCAGGAACCACCCAGAACTGGTTCAGACCGGGCTCAGGGCCCACATGCACCAAGAGAACAAAGACTTTAGGAGTATAAGTACAGGACCCCTGACAACAGAAAATTAGATCATCCTGGAATCAAGAAGGAACCTCTGCCAAGGAGGAAGACTGTCCTGCTGTTGCCCTGCTGGACTGACCTGTTGCTTTGCTGCCAAGGAGAGGGGAAGGACTTTGCTGCTGAGCTGTGTCCCCTGTCTTGAAGGAATCTCCAAGGGCCTGAGTAGAGCTGGCTCCCTGTTCTGGAGTCCCAGGAACAAAAGGACTTCACCCCCAGCTTCCCTGAACTCTGCTGAGAGAGTTCTGTCCTTCCTAGAGTGCTTGATCCAGTTGTGGGGCCTCTGGAAGTTGTACCTGTGCTGGGAAGCTTGAAACTAAGCTTGAGTGACTTTTGAACTTTGAAAGTGTCGCATCGCTCGCTTGCGGAGCGCATCCCCGACAGTGCGAGAAGTTTCCCGCCGCTACAGAGGTCGAGATCGTCGCAGCGCCTGACGCCACTGCCAGAGACTTCGCATCCTTCGTTTGCGGGACGCACCAGACCGGTGCGGAAGAATCGAGCATCGCTGCGAGAGTCGTCGCAGGGCCTGTCGTCGCTGGGTGAGAACGCCGCACCGCTTGCTTGTGGACCGCAGCACGTCGCTGCGAGCATCGTCGCAGATCCATCGCATCGAGGAGCTGCGAGAGAGAGGATCACCGCTGGATCGCGCATCGTCGCCCCGGAGATCGTCGCAGCCCCTACGAGATCGTCGCATCGTGCCTTTGCGAGAACAAACTTCCTACGGAACCTACGCACCGGAATCCATACAAGTTGCCTTCCTCCCCATACAGACCGGATTCACCGCAACACGCTCGCTGCTGCAGCAGGGCTGTCGCATCGCCTCCCCAGGGTCTCAGGAGCAACGCATCACTTGTTTTCCACCGCACCAGCTTCTGCTTTTGGAACTTTGTTGCAACTAAAAGGTACTGTGAGTAAACGTGACGCAACTGTGAACTTTTCACGCATCAGTAGAGAATTCTATCGCTACGTAGAGAATTCTATCGCAACCTAAAGAATTTTAACGCAACCTTAAGAATTCTTTTGAAACCATATTCTTGAACTGTGTATGTTGGATTTTTGTCGTTTTGGTCTTGTGTAGTTTAGATTAAAATACCTTTATTTTTCTAAACTGTTGTGGAGTCAGTTTGTGGTGTTTTCACTGTGTTACTGTGAGTGTTGGTGCGAATACTTTACGCATTGCCTCTGGTTAGCCTAGACTGCTCGTGCCAAGCTACCTAGAGGGTGAGCAGGGGTTATCTCAGAGGGTTATCCCCTTGCCCTGACTAGAAGCAAGGGTCCCTATTTGGACAGTGGTACCTACCTCTGCCAACTAGAGACCCCCAGTTCTAACATTGGTGGTCAGGCGGTGGGATTTGAACTTATATTTGTACTTGACCCACAGTAATTGGTGTACATCACTAGTGAGTGCAGACCACTACGCCACCGCATACTACTGGTTTTTGGTTTTGATTTTTCTATTTTTGAGTAACTCTTCCAATACATCATGTCTTTACATAGAAAGGCACCCAGTAAGGAGGCAGAAGCAGAATTAGAGTTTTGCATTGGAGATTTGTGTTCATACAAAGTTGAGCAACTGAGGAAATTCTGTCTTGAGTTTGAGTGCCCCATAAAAAGTGCCTACAGAAAGGAGGAGCTGCAGAGAATCTTGCAAGCCCATTGGGAGGCACAAGAGGGAAATGATGTGGATGTAGAAAATGGTTTTCAAAGCGCAGATCTGCCAGTGGGCAAAGTAGGTGCAGGAGCTGGCAGCAACCATTCCAGCAGGGGCCTCTCCCCAGAAGAGTTACAGGAAAATCAGAGAGTAAGAGAGTATGAAGTTGGAAGTCATGAAAATGAAGCAATTGGAAGTAGAAAAGGCGGCGGAGGAGAGCAAAAATGCCCGTGCCTTAGAGGAGAAGAAATTGCTTTTGGCTCATGAGTTGAGCATGAGAGAACTGGATCTTAAAGCCAAGGAGGTGGATGCCAGTTCTAATGGTGGCAGCGCCCAGCCAGTGCATGGGGGTAAAGTATATATTCCCAAGGACCTGGTACAGAATTACCATAGGGGTGAGGATTTTATGCCTGGTTCACTTCGTATGAAATTGCATTGAAGATGAATGGTGTGCCTGATCAGCATTGGGGGGCGGGCCTGTGGAAACATTTTGAGGCTTCTGGGAGGAGTGCTCTAGAGCCCTTAGAATTAGCAGGTGCCATGACCTACCCCAATATGAAGGAGGCCTTATGTCTCAGGTATGGCCTTACCCCAGAGCAGTACAGACTGCAGTTTAGGAACTCCAATTAGAGAGAGTCTGAGACTTGGATGGAGTGTGTGAATTTGTACTCGCGTGCACTGGAAGGGTGGATGAAGGGCAGTAAAGTAACTGATTTTAAGGGGTTGTTGCATTTAATCAGTTGGGAGCACTTGAGCACTTGAGTAGTCTTTGTGTTCCAGAGCTGAGCCAGCATCTTTTAGACAGCAAGCTGACAGACCCCATTGAGCTTGCTAAGGAGGCTGACCGCTGGACCAGTACCAGGGTCCACAGAGGAATTGTGGGTACCACAGCCAAAGGTGGGCAGGGTCCCCAGCAGAAGAGTGGAGGGGACAAGGGTAATCAAAAGGAGTTCTCACAAGGGCCCCAAAATAATTCCCAGGGAAAGGAATCCCAACCCCCCAAACCTAAACAGCCATGGCCCTCTAAGGGCAGGCGGGACAATAGAGATAGAAGGGATAACCAAGGCCCCCTACCTGCTATCACTGCAATGAGGTGGGCCACATTGCTCCAAAATGTCCCAAGAAGAAGCAAGCACCCACTGGTGCCCCCGCCCCAGCGTTAGCTAGTGTAGCTTTGGGAGGGGATTTGGTTTCTAGTCACTGGGGGGAGCTAGCAGTTATGACCCTTGTCTCTCTAGGAGACCAAGAGGTGGTCCAGGAAAACTTACTGCCCTCTAACACTAAGAAATATGGGCAGAAGGTGACCATCAGTGGGAGGGAGATTGAGGCTCTGAGAGACACAGGAGCCAGTGACATCCGTGAGGTGTCAGTGGGTGTCTGAAGAGCAAATCATCCCTGGTGCGCTCCGCCCTGTAGTGGCCGCTGATAGCTCAGTGCGCCTCTGCAAGCTGTCGCATGTCCCCTTTGCATGGGGGGAGTCTCTGGTCTCTTGGATGTAGTTGTCAGTGATGCCTTACCTGTAGACTGTCTGTTAGGTAACGACCTGGAGAGTTCTCCATGGAAGGATGTAGAACACAGAACTCACTTGGAGATGTTGGGTTTGCCTGCGTGGATCTGTGTGTCCACACGTGCTATGACAGCCAGTAGGGGGGATTCAGCTGAACTGGAGCCTGAAACAGTGGCCCAGAGACCTGCCAGGAGAGGAAGAGGCAGAGGGCGCGGGAAACCAGCCCCAGCCAGGAGGAAGCAGAACCTGAGGGGGATGCCCTGGAACCTACAGGGGAACAGGTGGCCGAACTGGGAGACTTACCTGAGCTGACCCATTGGCAGCAGGAAGGTGGTCCCTCCAGGGAGGAATTCTGCCAGGTGCAGAAGGAATGCCCTTCCCTCACTGGTCTGCGGCAACAGGCTGTAGATCAGGCAGCAGGTGGAGCAGCCAGAGATCACTTCATCTACTGGGAAGATGACTTGTTATATAGCGAGCCTAAGTTTGCTGAGCCCGGTGCAGCCCGTGTGCTGGTGATACCCGAGCGCTTCAGAAACTTCCTAATGGGTCTGGCTCATGACGTGCCTCTTGCAGGACATCTGGGGCAAGACAAGACCCTAAACCGGCTTGCCACCCACTTCCACTGGCCCCAGATGAGAAAGCACGTTGGTTCCTTTTGCAGATCTTGCCAAACCTGTCAAGCCAGTGGCAAGACTGGAACAAAGTTGAAGGCACCCCTTCAACCGTTCCCAGTAGTGAGCACCCCTTTAGAGCGGGTTGGCATAGACATTGTAGGGCCCCTGGACCCCAAGACAGCCTTAGGCAACAGGTCCATCCTGGTCTTGGTGGACCATGCCACCCGGTACCCAGAAGCAGTCCCTCTCAGGACAATCACAGCACCCGTGGTGGGCCGTGCATTGATGGGGATCTTTTCCCGTGTGGGGTTCCCCAGAGAGGTGGTCTCCGACCGGGGTACCAACTTCATCTCTAAGTACATGAAGTCTCTGTGGGAGGAGTGTGGGGTAACTTATAAGTTCACCACTCCTTACCACCCTTACCACCCTCAAGGAAATGGGTTGGTTGAAAGGTTCAACCGGACCCTGAAAGGTATAATTATGGGCCTAGCGGAGCCCATGAGACAGAAGTGGGACGTCTTGTTACCATGCCTGTTGTTTGCCTACAGAGAGGTGCCTCAGAAGTCCTTAGGGTTCAGTCCCTTTGAACTCCTGTATGGCCACCCTGGTAGAGGACCTCTCTCACTGGTGAAGGAGGGTTGGGAAAAGTCCTGTGGGAAAACCCCCCAGGATGTGTTCAGCTATGTGCTGGCCATCCGCAACCAGACACAACGCTTCAGGAAGCTCGCTCAGGCGAACCTGGAAGCAAGCCAGGAAGAAATGAAAAGAGGGTACGACCAGAATACCACTCTGGTCGAATTTCAACCTGGGCAGAAAGTGTGGGTGATGGCGCCAGTGGAGCCTTGTGCGCTCCAAGACAAGTGGACTGGGCCATATGAGGTGGTGGAAAGGAAGAGTGAGGTAACCTACCTGGTTAACCTGAGGACTCCCAGGCAGCCCCTGAGAGTCTTGCATGTGAACCGCCTCAAGCCCCACTTTGAGAGGTCTGAAGTGACTATGCTCATGGCTACAGATGCAGGAATGGAAGAGGATAGTGATCCTCTCCCTGACCTCCTGGCAGTTAAGGAGCAAGATGGGTCAGTGGATGGGGTGGTCCTCTCGCCCACCATGACCCCAGAGCAGCAGAGTGACTGTCGCCAATTGTTGGGTCAGTTCTCCTCCCTGTTCTCCCTGACCCCAGGTGTCACCAACTGGTACGTCCATGATGTGGACACTGGAGACGGTCTGCCTGTGAAACACACATTTTACAGGGTAGCTGACAAGGTCAGGGCCAGCATCAAGGAAGAGGTTTCCAAGATGTTGGCGCTAGGGGTGATTGAGCCCTCCAGCAGCCCCTGGGCTAGCCCAGAGGTCTTGGTGCCCAAGAAAGCTGCTACGCCCGGTGGCCCTCCAGAACTCCGGTTTTGCGTGGACTACCGTGGGCTCAATGCGGCCACGAAGACTGACGCACACCCCATCCCCAGAGCTGATGAGCTCGTGGATCGGTTGGGAGCTACCCAGTACCTCAGTACATTTGATTTGACTTCTGGGTACTGGCAGATTGCCTTAACTGATGGGGCCAAAGAGAGGTCAGCATTTTCAATGCCAGAGAAGCACTTCCAGTTCCGAGTCATGCCCTTTGGGTTGAAGAATGCCCCTGCCACGTTCCAGAGACTGGTTAACCAGGTACTGTCCGGGCTGGAGGAATTCAGCGCTGCATACCTGGATGACATTGCTGTGTTCAGCTCCATGTGGGAGGAACACCTGCAACACCTCTGCGAAGTGTTGAAGGCTCTGCAAAGGGCAGGCCTCACTATCAAGGCCAGCAAGTGCCAAATAGGGCAGGGATCTGTGGTGTATTTGGGACACCAGGTGGGGAGCGGCCAGGTGGCGCCCCTACAGGCAAAGATTGATACCATTCTGGCTTGGGAGCCCCCCAAGACCCAGACGGAGGTGAGAGCCTTTTTAGGACTCACCGGGTATTACAGACGGTTTGTCAAGGGATATGGCACCATTGTCACCCCCTTGACAGAACTCACTTCCAAGAAGTTGCCCAAAAGAGTTGACTGGACTGACGCCTGCCAAACTGCTTTGTGGATATGTGATTGCACATTCACAGCTCTACCAGTGTCTAAGAGGCACTCGCTTGTCTGGAAATCAACCCTCAATCAATATTAAATATTATAATAGTTCTTAAGTCCAGTTTAGAGGCATCTTTCGCTTCTAGTAAGAGGTCAGACCTCTTCACCCATTGGTCAGTCCTCCTGTTATTTAGGTCTATCTGTGCTGGGAGCTTACTAGAGATTGCATTCAGGAGAAGACGATGATGTGCTCTTCACACAGTCAGCCATCATCTTGAAGGACACCATACTCATAGTTCAGCAGGGAAACATCCATTACAACGCAGTCATTACTTCGCACTGCTTTTACAACTCAACTGTTACAACGCAACTGCCTTTACATTGCATGCCATTACAACACATGCCATTACAATGCATGTCACTATATTGCATGCCATTACAATGCATACCTTTACAACGCATGCCATTACAACACATTAAAAGGTAAGTAATGGAGATTTTTTTAGTTTTAGGGTGGGTATGGGTTTTGGGTCAGATGGGAACAGTAATTTTCACCCCTACACTATCCAACACTTATCCTACTGTTGCTCTAAAAGTATTATGCATCGTAATGGTATGCGTTGTAATGGTAGTTTTTAAAAATGCATTTTAATGGCATGCGTTGTAAAATCATGCGATGTAATGGTAGTTGCAATGTGAAAACCACGTTGTAAAAGCATGCATTGTAATTGTTTGCGTTGCAGCGTCATATATTCAGTTAAGCATCCTCACCACTCTAGGCTTCTCTGGCGTTTCTGTGCTCATGGTGGTCACCTTGTAGAATGTTCCACAAGTCGCACCGTCTATCAAGCGAAAAGGGCGGTGACGAAACTGCCGAGTTCAGCCTTTGGCAAAATATGTTTTTTCTTCATGTGAAAATGGGTTTCAGTAAATAGATGTAAAAGAAAAACAATAGATCTGTCTTTTCCAAGATGATTATCTGTCCAGAGAAATCTATCTGAGGTTCCCAATCCAAGAGGATGTAGAATATTCAATGTCATGCCAGTCTCAGATCAAATCGTATATACGTGGCATTTACAACTAGTTCTCAATTCAGGAAGGATCTCAAGACCTGGCTCTTTGAATGATCCACCACCAAGTACACACAGCAGCCCCCATACCCCAGAACCTAGAGACCCTCACGGGTGAGTGCCATGCTATACAAGCCCGTGATTGATTGATTGATTGGATGAGTCATAATGTTTTGTTGCCTTATTTTTTATCACATTCTTTGCAACCTTGCTATTGTGTTTGTCCTTGTTTTATGCTTCTTGCTATTTGAACTTCTACTGGACACATTTCTTTTTGTCATAGTTTGACTTTTGCTCTTCCCTGATATTCATGGGGTGTTTGGCACCTTGCTAATCACTTATTTATTCATCTTTATCTTCAATCAAGAGCCACAAGATTCCCCAGGAAGTTTATTACCCTTTGTGTTTTACCTTTGAACAAGGGCCCTCTTAAGGAGATATTGCTAACCTTTCACATTTGCTCTTGTGTGCAGGTTGGCACGATGGCTATTAGGAGGCCCTGCAGTCAACAAGGAAACTGAACAAGACCTTCTCTGCATCCATCCCTTCACAGCACCCTTACCGCCACCCTCACACTTCACTACAGCAGTTTAAAAGAACTCCGGCCAAGAGCCCCCCTGCAGGGCCCGTTGGGCATTGCAGAGCCGGCCCAACGAGGAGCTGCCCTATGATGAAGCATGACACTCCTTGGGTCGTGTGAGGGCTCTTGCTCCCGAAGGATCAGATTCCCCCATCTTGATCCTTCAGGCACTCCTGACCTTCCTTCTAAAGGAACTTCACATCTGTTTTGCCTACCTAGACTCCTTTTTTAAAAATTGTGTGTCTTTACCACAGTCAGCTCCAAACCACATCTTACATCTTGAACCGGGGCTTCCGTATTTGAGTGACTCCATAAGGATGGCCCCGGTCCTCCTGTGGTTGTCAATGTGGCAGAGAACTACGATTGATCTGACACAAACCATTATGAGAGAATGCTGTGATCTAGATCATTATAAAAGGATCAGGTGGCTAATTTATGTAGAAACAGTACTGAAAGCCCTAGAGATGGCAAAACTTTTTCAGTACCCCGACACTTGCAAAGAAGTCAAGAAGAAATGGTTATGGCAACAAAGAACAAATGGTGGATTTGCTTTGTACGATCAGCACATCATAGATAGGTATTTCCCTTGTCAAAAGTTTGTACAATGTAGGTTTGATACACTTTATAGGAGTGCTAATCCGGTATCGTGCTTATCCACCTTATAGCACCAATCCACGATATCCTACCCACTCACGGTGAGGCAGAGTATCATATGCAATTTATGAAAAAATACCAGTGCACATCCCTTCTAGTTACTTTTATCCAATAGGCATCCAGCCACGACAATCCAATATTTCCAATCTCCTTGCCGTCCAAAAATGTACATGCACAGTGTTCATTCGTATTCAATATTCTTTATTATTGATTCCTTTAAAGTCAAGAAGAAATGGTTAATGGATCTATATTCCCAAAGAGCAAAGCAAGCCTGTAGGGAAAAAAACCGGATCTATCAGTCTTCTATTGCATATGACCTGGTTCCACCATTATCAGGAGAGGGTTTTCATTATTTATCTCGTATAAACAATTCGCAGCACAGATTCATGTTATTACGCTTCAGATTGAATATGATCCCGATACTCTAGGGCTACCCACAAAATAAATATAGATTAGGAGATCTCACTCCCTGCCCCTGTAACAACCATGCTGTCCAGTCAGACCTGCATATTATACTATTTTGTAAAAACTACTTTGAGGAAAGGAAAATATTTATACTTCCAATCCTTAGGCACCATAAATTCAGGCAATGTCGGGTCGCCATGTATTTTCTAAAAGCTTTACCAGACCCATTTGTAAGTTTTTGTGTTGCTTCATTTCTATGGGCCTGTTTTAGGAAGAGGAAAAAGGTGGGACCACTTGTTGATAGTAGTGTGAAGTTTTTAATTATGAACCATTCTCTCTTTTTATACAAATGATTTTAAAGGTCTTATTTCTGATCACAGCAAACTTGTTTAATACTTATTTTTACCAATGTAAATATGTATTTAATAACTTGAAATTATTTTATATGAGATGTTGTGCTTTTATGGTCTATTTACAAAAGATCGAATAAAGCTGTGTGACTGACTGGCATACCTATACTCTCGGGGGCGTGTGTGTTGGAACTTGATCTGCCCTCTGTCCCTCCCTTGTGATTTCTGCTCTGTGTCATAGCTACCAGGGGTTGAGCTCTTGTTTAAATTACAGAAACCTTTATTGGACCTAACAGGAATAGTGACATTATTACACGTGGTGGGTTATGATTCATTTAAACTAACAATTTACTTTCTCACAGAAGTCAATAGTACATTTACTTTGTGCAACAAGGATCATATTTTCCTGTGATGTGCTGTAACACTTAAAAGGGTGTCAATAGCTCCTCTAAGTACATCTGCTTTCAAGGGAGCACTTGTATTGTTCTTTTAAAATTTAATGTGATGGCTATTTATTAAAGTAAAACTTTTTTGAAAGCCTATAACAGTAACTTTTAAGCACCTGCATGTCTTCTTTTTTTCTGTTTTTGCTGCCTGCAGCTAGACCTATTTGTGTTGCCAATGGTTGTTTTCTTATAGTGATCACTGCTAGTTGAGTCTGGTTTCTGTTATAACCTGTACAGGGAGTCAAGTGTATCCTCTTACTTCTTCCATAGACCTTCGGTTCGGCAGTAACTACTGTACAAAGAACCCCGTTGTGAATCCACCAGCAACGCTTCCACTTCCCCACATTGCAAACGTCCATGAGCAGCCCAACACTCTCCCCGTTCTTATACAATAAAATAAAAATCCAATTTCAGAAATAAACAAAAGAAACTTGAACTGAAACTTGAACCACAACTGATTTTTCATTAAGCACAAACATACCCCAGGTAATATAAATCTATCTAAAAACAAATATATATAAATAAATGGAGAGCACAAAGCTTGACTTGAGAATAAAACAGTATAGAAAATTGTAAATGGAAATTAAACAATGAAGGTACTGGTGTCACTGTCCATATGCATAAAAACCACAATGTAACATGAAACCTACATAACTTAACAGTCTGCATCACAAAATTCTTAAACCTTGTAGGTCTAGTTTTGAGTCTCCTGGGATATCGCTGAAATTCTTTACCCATAATAATCTCATCCAAAGTGTGATCAGTTACACCAAACGTCCTGCAAACATATCCAGAAATTGCATTCAGGACAACACACACAACCGAAATATCCGACACTATGCCATTTTCCAACACCACCAGATGGTGTTTGACTTCCTTGACGTGAACAGGAGCAGAAAAATGTGAATGACCCTTGTGAACATGACCACGTTTTTTAATTCTGACCCATTCCCCCTCCTTGACTACCAGTGTACGATGGTTTTGTCCCACTGTACTGTACATGCCTTGAACCTCTTCGCCTATGTCAACTATACATCCCATTTTGTCGAAGTTTATAGACTTCCTACCAAACCATTCTCTGTTTATCCCCTAAAGTGCTCATGACGAGCTGAGCTCGTCATGAGCCACGGGGCTCCGGTGCTCATGACGAGTTGAGCTCGTCATGACCACGCCCGTTTGATGGAACGCTCGCACGCTGGGCTGATTCCCCTGCTGTGCTGAGAGTTCCATTAAAACGGGCGCGGTCATGACGAGCTGAGCTCGTCATGAGCACCGGAGCGCCGTGGCTCATGACGAGCTTAGCTCGTCATGAGCACAGGGAGGCTGTGCACCCCCCCGCCCCCAGCACAGCGGGGGGAAACAGCCTCGCAACCAAGTGGTTAACCTGGAACCAGCTACCCTTCCACTTAATATTGCGAATGGTAATATTCCTGTACGAATATACAGAGTAGTTCTCATAGCCCACAACATGTCCTTGATAACAGATTTGCATTCCAGACCATTAATTAAAGCTAGATGTAACTGGTCTTTAATAACGTGATTCACTTTCTCAACTATTCCATTACTGCATGGGTGGTGCAGAAAAGTTCTGATATGTCTGATCCCTACCAATGTCAACAAATCCTGCATTTCTTTAGATATTAGCTGAGTCCTATTGTCAGTGACCAACTCTTCAGTGTAACCTTCTTTCATAAATATCTCCTAAAGAAAATTGATGACGACCCCTGAATTGAAATGCTCCACAACCTTGATTTCAGGCCACTTGGAAAAATAATCATTGCAAACCAGAGTAAATTTAGATTTACTTCCTAAAATTCCAAATAAACCCTATATATCTAATGCTACTTGTACCACAATGATTTATTAACTACTGTGGAAGTGCCTGTACTAGGGGTAGTACCCTGTGTTTTATCACGGATCACACACGGACAACAATTCCTGACAATTCATTCCAGTTCTTTGTCCACATCTCACCTCCAGAAATCTCCTCTAAGTCTGCTCTTCCTGGCACGTATGCCTACATGTCCTTAATGTATTAAACTCAAGACCTTGCTGCGAAGACTGATGGGAACTGTAAGAAACCTCACTCTTAGTGTACACCATCAACAACAGACAACTCATCAGCAACTCTTTTGTATGGAATTAATTCTTTCTTGCAACACCTTAGAATCAAACAATCTTGGGATAAGTGCTTAATAACTGTCAATATATCGTCATCTTCCATTAATGCTTGTTTCCATTCCAGTTCCAACAATGCTCCTTCTATGACTGCACTCACAGTTTCAATGGCACACACCATTTCATGATCATCTAAAAAATTCATCAGAATTTTCCACACTGACCTTGATAAGCAATCTGCAACACAGTTGTGTCTTCTTTTGAAATACTCAAGAATCTGTATTGCCATTTCTCAATCCAGGGGGTAGCCCTATCAAAACCTGAGGTACTCAATACGTTTACTAAATAGTTTGTGATCTGACCAAAGGAAAAATTGGATCCCCCAAACAAAATTCTTGAAATATTGGATACCCCACCATAAACAAGAGCTTCCTTCTCAATGCTAGAGCACCCTTCAAAGCTCTTGAGGCAAAAAACCACAATTTCTTCTCTACCATTGTTTCTTACGTGTATTAGTTCTGTACTCAAGCCATGGTTACTGGCATCCGTAGTAAGATTCTTACATCATTGATATCGAACGGGTTCAGTGGTTTGGCATCAACAATTTTCTATTTAACTGACTCAATTATCTTGTCTCACTCAATGTCCCATACATAATTATTATTCTTCCACAATAAATTCTGCAAACATGATGTCTTGCTTGTCAACATTGTCTGCAAATTGTTTACAAATTTGTCATAGTACTTTAAAAGACCAAGGAAAGACTGTACAAGGTCTTTACTGATAGGGTGATCTGCCTTGCTTATGGCTTCCAAAATCTTGATCTTATGTTGAATTCCTTTCCAGACACAAAATTACCTAAATAATCAACTCCCAAACAAAGAAATACACATCTATCTTTTTAAAGTGTCAGTCCACTGGCACCAATGACCTCTAATACCGTTCTCACTCTCCTGATATGCTCATCTTAATTTTTTTCCATAAATACAGATGTCTTCTTGAAAGTAAAGGACAACCTCCATATCTTTAAATAAATTGTTCATCAATCTCTGAAACACAGAGGCAGCTAACATGAAACCAAAAGGCATGCAGACATAATGAAAAGCTCCCTCAGGTGTTACAGAGGAGGTCAAGTGCATGGAATCCTCACCCTGATAATAGGCAGATTGCATGTCTAAAGAAATTAATACTTTAGTTCCTTTTAATGTAGTTGACATCTCATTTATGTTGGGCAGAGGTTGACGATCCACCCATATCTTGGAGTTCAAGCTGCGTAAGCCTTAAAATATATGCCTGCATATCATCAGGGATGCGCCAGTTATTGTGCTACCATGGATGTGCCACATTGTAAATGCGGTGCACCATGGGGCAAAAACGGACAGATGCATGACGCATCTGTGCCGTAAAGGCAGCGTATTGCTGGAGTTGTGTCGCAAGCGCGATGCCGCTACAGCAAGGCTCTGGGGTGCCCTATCTTTACAATGCTGCGTCAATCCTTATGCCTGCTTCAAGCAGGCGCAGGGTTTTGACAAAGCATGGGCTTAAAAGTGACTGAGTGAAATCTTGTAGATTTCACTCAGCCACTTTTAGGAGGCGTTCCTGTGGCGGAACGCCCTCCACCTGCGCAGGAACGCCTACTTCTGGAGCAGGACTTTACAACGTGATGCATTTCCCAGAGGTGTCACTTTGTAAATACCCCGCAGCATGGCACTGCTTTTGCGCCACCGCTGTGCCATAAAAATGTGACGCAACTGCGGTGTAAAAGAAGTGCAAGGGGCTTGTAAATCTGCCCCATAGTTTCTTCAGTTCCATTTTTAATTCCTTCCCCAAACTCATGTGAACCTTGCAAACTTTGTGAACTACTGGTTGGACACCTTGTTTCACCACAATGCGGTGTTGGAAACCTTTTGACTTCCCCAAATTGTTAGTAAACACGTGGGAATTCATTCACTCATCCCTGCTCATTGACGTGGTTGATTATACTAGATACACTGAGAAATTGTTTTTGGGACACCACCATATCTGGATGATTAGGGTCTAAAATCATTTCAAGTTCTCACAGGTCATTCTGATGAAGCAAAGCTTCGCATATTTTGCGGCTTGCCGAAATCAAGAACCTCATTTATGTGTAATAAGGTAACCCGTGTATGTTTTACTAACGTTTATATTAAGATTGAGTAAAGTTTAAGACGCTTGCCTATGTGTATTTCTAATGAAATTAATCCATGTCCTCTAAAATGGCCGCCGCTTGTATTTTAGTTACTGCGCATGCGTCAGCCACACTCACGTGTCCTGACGTGTCTGCAGAAGTGGAGGGAAAGTTATGCGCATGCGTAATTCATAGCTGTGCTTATCATGTGGTACTGCTCGTGCCACTGCTCTTGTGATCGTGTCAATGTAGCTAACATTTAAATTGCATAAGTTTATTTCTTGATGATGAGTTAAAAGTACAAACCCTGTGATGTGTTTTCATAATGACATTATTATGTATTAATTTGTTTTCGCTTACTTTTCATGTACCGCGGGCAATGGGGGTCTGAGTGAGAGGAGAGCCATATTGGAGGTCCCTTCTGCGCCTGTGCGACATTCGGCAGCACGAGGGACCTTGGCTGATGGAACATAGCCAGCTGGCAGTGATGGGCGAGATGCTCCTGAGAAAGTCACCTCTGCCCTGCGAGAACAGCGAATGTGGCTTCTTATATGTTACATTGTATTGATGCGCTACTGTTAGCTCATGGGAACCCCAAACATGCTAGGCGGTACCAAAATATGTAAATGAAGGCTTCAAATCGTATATTGTGATTGGTGTGTTACCCAAATCCTACCTTAGGACCAATCGAAATTGAGGGATTCTGACACTTTGCAACATTGGGGGGTGGTACACTGTCCCAAAACTGTATATCTACCCTGGGTTCACCTAGTGAACCGTCCGACTTGTCTGGTTTAGCTGACCTGTCACTGACCCAACGCACTCAATAGGTGACTGAAGATACAGAGCGCTGCAGTGCACTCTGTCCGAATTTGACCATAGACTAAGGTTTTACTGAACCTTAAAGTGCTGGCAAGGCACTTAGCTGGGAGTTCGCTGACCCAATCGGGGTCTTGATCGATATCTGCAGAGCGGGTGGAGCGCAGGCGTTGCTTCCTAACTGTGGGTTCCGGTCCTGTCCTGAAGAGGGTCCTGTCCTGAGGGTTTGCTGTCCTGTCCTGAGGTCCTGTCCTGATTCTTATTCCGAGGGTATCCTGTCCTGTCCTGGGTGTCCATTCTGCACCTGCTGTCCTTTGAGGGGTATCCTTCCTTGAGGGTTTCCCGTCCTTAACTGACCCGTGGCCAGGGTTTGGTTTCCACACCTTTCTAGGTAAATATTGCTCTGAAATCTCTTGAAATTCTTGCACCTTCTGAATTTCTAACTTTTGCTTCAATAAAGTTCAACATTGCATATGTGATATTTTCCATGCCTTTCCGCAACTATTGAAAGTCATTTAAAATTTTGCAAAGTTATTCCTATGTCTTCTCATTTGTTAGAAATTATATTTTGCATAGCAGTGTGTCATTTCCTGATATGGTCTAGAACTTCGTTGCCTAGGTTGTTCAAAGGCCCTTTCACCTTAAGTGAAGCGTGTTATTCATTATAAGTTCTTCTATAATCACACACACTTAGTCTATCACTGTTTTAGATAATACTGACTTGCATAGTATCTTTTCTCGTTACATTTTATTAGTACTTTGATGATTACTCTGCCATTTATTTCTTTATGCATATGTGATTTACATTATCTTGGTTATTGATTGCCTTATTTTACTGTATCTCATGCAAGAAAATATTGAACTTTAGATAAACATTTTAAAACTTCCAGTTGTCCGTGGTCATTTAAACAGTATTTGAATGTTATTGGTTGGGTTTGTATTTTGCTGCCTTTCCTTTACAGCTAGCTCCCTGATTCATTGTGGTCATTAGGCACCCGCATCGGTGGATGGTAAGTCGGGTGCACCGAAATTGGGTAGCAGGGAACACACACACACCAAATTGGTAGAGCTCGTGGAGTCACCTGATCAATGTATATGGTGATTTGAAAAGTATATGGGCCCTGAAGCCGGAAACGGCGAAAACTATTGGTCGGGTGGCCTCGCGCGCTCTATCAGTTTTTCTGGTAGCTAGAGGATGGTTAGGGACTAGTTGAGAGTAAGGCAGGGACTAGTTAGACTAGTTAAGTCGGAAGCTGCTATTTTATTGCTGCTAAAAGAGCGGCTGTTCTGAGGGAACTGATCACTCTCTTGTGAATACGCTACTGAAATTTATGAATTATTGTATTGTCATTATTCTTGTTCTTATATTGTTATATGTACTAATCAATGCATTTGTAAATCGACTCGTTAAGTGTTGTCCGAACTCCCCGGGGAATTGAAAGGGCAAGTGGTGAATAGAATCCATTGTCCTGAGGTCACAGGTTCGAGGAAAGTTAGGTGCAGGTTAGGATAACCGGGAAGCACTAACTAGGGTTTTCTGAATACATGTGTGAATAAATGACAGTAACGGGGTTCATTGGCAAAATTCCCATAGTGGCGTAACCTAGTAAGGGTCACATCGGAAGAGTAGCAGGTTCCTCGGAGCTAGCGTGAAAGCAGAGGGGTCCGCTGAGAAACCTTAAACTCAAAATATATCCCGAAAAGAAGTGGATGAGTTTAGGGGAATAACAGGTTCACCGATGCTAGAGTGAAGGGTAGGCGGAAGAGATCTGCCCGCAGCGAGTGAAAAGTAAATGGAAGTAGTTTACTTGCAGTAATAGAATTCTATCTCTGTCTAGACACTTGAGCACTGTGGCGAATGTGTATTTGTTGTAAAATAACCAAGCACTGAGCACTTTAAAAGTAAGAAAGTTTCCGTTACCTTGTGAAGGGAGGGAGTCAGTCGCGAAGCGCCTCTGACGTCACTCTGTGCCGCGCTGGGATTGGTAGAAGCAGCGGGCGGGTAGCGGAGCTGAAATTGTAAAGGAGGGGTGAGCGCCGGAGCGTGGGAACTGTCTCACGAAGGGGCCGCGCACCCATTGGCGGAGCTTATTTTGTGTCGCGCACCCATTTGTTGCACGAATTTCTGAAGCGCGTTCTGATTGGAGGTAGTTTGTAAACAAAGTTAGCGCAGAAGTCGTATGTGGCACTCGCGGACTACAGAGACGCGACCTGATCCAAGGCATCTAGGGTTTGAAAGGGATCAGTGGAAGGCTAACAGATACGATATTATGTACGGAACTAAGAGAAAAATGTCCCTTGTAAATAAGGTGAAAAATTATTTTAAAATAGACAAACCGATTAAATCTAGGGAAGGTGTTCTTGTCCCAGCACCCAATACTCCTGCCTCATTCATGATGTTTGACCGAGGGTACAATACCTGTGTGTGGCTGGAGAATTGGGTGAAGTACACAAAAGATGACGGAGTATTGGCTTTTCCGTTAGATGGTACTTTCAATGGTAGGATCTTATTTAATTTAAGAACCCGAATGAATGAACTGCATCCCAGACCCAGACTAACGCAGTATGAGGCATTAGAGGAATGGGAGATTGAGGCTTTTGAAAGAGAAAGACCCCGAATGGACAAGGGTTTGACCAAGTGGTACCCCAGGCTGAAACAGGAGTCCAGGAAAAAAAGGATGAAGCAGTGGAGGCAGAGCATGATTGTTGAGGGTCTGTTTCCCATGATGCCGGCATGTCATAACGTTGGAGCGGGTGGGAAAAGTACTGAAAAATGTAAGCATTGGGGGGCCCTGGGGGATTCAGATGATGAACTGATAGATGACATCTGTACCAGAAGTCCGCCACCTTACAGTGAGGGAACCCGACCTTCCAGTGTAGGAGATGTTCCCCGACGCCCCTTCCTAAAGGAAGAAGACAGGTCCCTGGGACTGGGAGGGGGTGGTCAAGTATTACCCTATCCTGAGAAACCCGAACTGGCGGAAACAAGGGATATATATCCCAAAGTGCCCGCAAGTCAGGAAGAAAAATATTCACGTACAAAAACCTTTTTCCCCAGACCCTTGTATGAAAGCGAAGAGAAACCATCGAATTCAGGACTGCCTTTTGTTCAACCTCCATATGGGGAAGAGCGCAGGTCCTTTAATACTGGAACTTTATTCCCGATACCAAATTATGGTGGAGGACCAAGTGAAACGCATCCTACTGCCCCGAGTTTTACTCCTCCATTGACCCCACAGATATTACATGACACAACTCTAAGAAGGGTACTAGTGGAAAAAGAGCAAGAGGCTCTAGCTAGACAAAGAACAGAAATAATTCAGAAAATTTCTCAGATAAATACCAGTCCTGAGGCATTGACTATTCCAGTAACTATTGGACCAGTGGTCCCGTTATACGGAAATGGTCAGGGAAATCCGATTACTCCAGTCATGACCCCAGTCATAGCAACCCCGAGACAGGAACCAATCATCATAGATGATCAGTCCAGTGAGTGCGAGTCTGAAGTTGCGTTTTTGGAATTGCCAAACAAACAGACCGGAAAGGGAATACAGCAGAGGTATAACCCTTTTAATACAAAGGAAATTAAATTAGAGACAGCAACAGGTACTAGGAATGTCTCTCTGGTAACTCCGGATGAAATCGAGAGTTGGAGTCGTGAATTAGAGAAGCAGACTCCGCAAACAAAGCCTTTAGATCTCTACAAGCTGAGGGTTGAAATAGAAGAATTAATGGCAGGAAATGTGGGGTTGGATCGATTGAATACCTACTCTGAAGAAGAATTGTCGTTCATATGTAAAAGCTTTACAAGGAACACCAGAGTGCTCCACGAAAAACTGGCCGAAACAGCAGTTAGTATGGGGGTAGATATCTCAAAATCCAAGCCCTTACAGAAACCGTACAGAGCAGACTTCTCCGACAAAGATATAGAACACCTGAATGTGGCAGGGAAGAAGTTGCAGATTAAAGAATTGATGGGGGTACTGCAGAAATGGGGAGATGTGGAAAAATGGAGAAGCAGGTGGGCGAAAAAGAGGGAAGAGGTTCGCTCCCGACAAGTGACTCCCGAGTTTGCTTTAAGAGAGGTAGAAAAACCTGAGCAGTTATGCCCCATGCGCGAAGTTCCAGGAGGGAAATATGTGCATGTTCCCTGGTCTAGGCAGGACATTGTGTCCTTCACGAACGATTTTCCAAAATTACGAGAGAAACCAGTTGACTGGTACCGGCAGGTGGAAAGGTTCGTGAAGGTACAGAAATGTCTGTGGAAAGACCTGGATGGGTTTTTCGACATTGTGGTTCCAGTAGATTTATGGACCCAGTGTAAAATAAACATAAATTGGCCCAGTGAAGAGTATCCCCGAGACAAGGACACAGGGGAGCCATCAAAGGAAGTCATGCGAAAATATGAGCAGGTAATTCAGCATTTGAAAGAAAAGGTGCCCGCTAAGGAAACCGATTGGACAAAAATAGATAGAACAACACAGGAAAGGGACGAGACAGTGCACTCCTTCTATGAGAGGTTATTGCAGGTATTTAAAACATACAGTGGTATTGACAACATCGACTTGAAGGATATGACGCACTTCATTTACAGGTTTGTAAATGGTTTAAGACCTGAAATTTGTCAATGGATAAAAGATAATAAAATCTGTTGGCATACTAAGAAAATGGATGAGGTCCTGCGGTACGCTAAGTACTGCGAGGATGAGATGGCAGAAAAGAAAAAGGCCCTTAAGGAGAAGGTTATGTGGGCTCAGGTGAAGCTCGCAGAACAGCAGGAAAAACAATTGAGTAACATGGTTAAAAATGCTGAGAACAAGAGTCCTGGGGGAGGGGGTGGAGGAAAGCCCCGGCCCAAATTTAGCAGGGAAGAGGCTATGAAAAAATTTCCCTGCCATCAGTGCGGCGAAATTGGACACTGGCGAAACGAGTGTCCCCAATTAGTCGATGTTAATGAGACAACTCCTGATTTAATTCCACAGACGCAGAAAGAAAGACCAAGAAAGACTCAACCCCAGGTAAAAACAGTTCAGGTGCCTCGAGCACCCAAACAGGTATACAGGGGAAGACAGGCAGAAAATGAAGAGATAGAGGTTTGGGAAAGCGGGGAGAACAGAAATACAGCAACTTCGCAGTATCTGCTGAATGATACCTTCCTTTGTAATGATCAGGACTGACGGGGCCTGAGAGGGGAGGATGAGGAGTGCGTACTTGGCGCTTCCTTGCCGGTAGACCAGTCTGGACCATATATTGAAGGAAAGGTTGACGGAAATGATGTCACCTTTCTGTTGGACACTGGCGCTACCCGTTCTACTGTAAGAACAGTGGACGTTCCAAACCTACCCCTCTCGGGAGAAAACATCCAAGTAGTAGGTGTATCTAATCAATTGATTAGTACTCCTGTTACCGAACCAATGGAGATTTCAATTGGAAATTTTAAACAGATGCATAGATTTGTCGTCTGTGACACCAGTCCAGTAAATCTACTGGGACGTGATTTGCTGTGCAAAATGAACTGTACTATCTTTTGCACACCAAAGGGTGTTGAAATACAGACCCCAGATGAAGACGGCATTTATAAATTATTGTTGCTTAGACCTGACTCAGAAATTAAAAGATTGACCCTGCAGGACTTGCCCCAAGAACTACAGGAAGCCGTAAAGCCAGAAGTGTGGGATTTCACTGGAAAAGATGTGGGTTTGATGAAAGATGTGGACCCCATACAAATAGCCATCAAGGACAATGCAGTATATCCTAACACTAGGCCCTACCGAATGAATGCTGAAGTGAAAGCAGGTGTCACTCTGGAGATACAAAAATTATTGGAAGGAAACATCATACAAGAAGTGATGAGCAGCCCATGCAACTCACCGATTATGGGCATCAAAAAGCCTAGTGGCAAGTATAGGGTAGTGCAGGACCTGAGAAAGGTTAACAAAATTGTAGTTCCTTGCTGCCCTATTGTCCCGAACCCTGCAGTAATTCTGTACCAGATTCCTTGGGATGCTGAGTGGTTCACTGTGATTGATTTGTGTCATGCATTCTTTTCGATACCCCTGCACCCCGACAGCAAATTTCTTTTCTCATTTGCTTTCGAGGGTCACGTGTATTGTTGGAACAGGGTCCCTCAAGGGTATACAGAGAGCCCCTCTATCTTTAATCAGATCTTGAAGAAATGTCTAGAGACTTTGACCTTACCTGGGAACTCTGTATTAGTGCAGTACATAGACGACCTTCTATTGGCGTCTAAAAGTCACAGGGACTGTGTAGTTGACACCATTGCCCTCCTAAATCACCTGTGTGAGAAAGGGCATAAAGTGTCCCCTGACAAACTACAGTTCTGTGCGAAATCAGTGAAATATCTGGGACACCAGATAGAAAAGGGTGTCAGAAAAGTAACTTCAGAAAGAGTGAGAATAATTCAAAAAATGCAATTGCCCCGTACTCAAAAAGAAGTCAGAATGTTCCTGGGTGTATTAGGGTACTGCAGGCAGTGGATTCTGGGATTTGCAGCCTTAGCCAGGCCCTTGATAAAAATGACCACGAGAGGAATGCCAGAGGTTGTAGAGTGGGATGATGAAAGTCTAATGGCTTTCACAAGATTGAAAAACTGTCTGTGTACAGCCCCTGCGTTGGGAATGCCAGATTATTCCAAAGAGTTTGCCCTTTTCTGTGACACTCGCGATAATTGCGCATTGTCAGTCCTGACTCAAGAACATGGCACGACCAGGAGGCCTGTGGCTTATTTCTCTGCCACACTGGACCCAGTAGCTGCTGGGTTACCAGGCTGTCTAAAAGCAGTAGCTGCTACCTGTGCAAGTTTGGAACAGAGTGAGTCCATTGTCATGGGACATCCTGTGACTGTTTATGTTTCACATGGAGTGGTAATTCTATTGACCAGAACTAAAACACAGTATCTCACCCCTAGTCGGCTGACTAAATACGAGAGGATTCTTGTGGGCGCAGCAAATGTGAGCATTGTTAGGTGCGGTATTCTGAACCCTGCCACCTTACTCCCCGACCCCTCGGAAATGGAAGGTAGGGATGATGATGAACATGATTGTATTGATCTGACAGAGTTCAGTACCAAGCCACGCCCAGACATAAAAGAAGTGCCATTGCCTGAGCATGATAAAGAACTATTTGTGGATGGTTCCTGTCTAAGACATGAATTAGGAGGCTTGAGTGCTGCTTATGCAGTAGTGTCTTTCGAAAAGATTGAACGAGCAGGTTACCTATATAACATCAAGTCTGCACAAGTAGCCGAATTGATAGCCATGATAATGGCTTGCAAAATTGGGAAGGACTTACGCATAACAGTGTATACTGACAGTCAGTACTGTTATGGCGTTGTGCATGACTTTGGCCAATTATGGATGCAGAGGGAATTCATGACTTCCTCAGGTACTCCCATTCGGAATGCAAAGGTTGTTCATGACCTTTTAGAGGCCATCCAGTTGCCCAAAGAACTGGCAGTGGTAAAATGTGCTGCTCATCAAAGGAGCATGGACAGAGTATCACTGGGAAACGATTATGCTGATCGAGTGGCTCAATGGTGTGCCAAAGATCGATATATTATAAATCCAAAACGAGGGGGGCCAGGAACCAGCTGCCAGCTTCAGGTGTTTGAGGAAGTGCCTACATGGGATGAGGTGAGAGAGTGGCAGGAGTCGGCTCCTTGGCAAGAAAGAGAGAAATGGAAAGAGGATGGATGTAGACCGAGACGTGTGGATGGTGTCATCATAGGTCCAACTGGTATGCCTGTGTTACCCCGACACTTGCTTGGCACAATGGCAAGATTAATACATGAAGGATCACACATTGGTAGGGATGCCATGATTCTGGTATTTCAACAGACTTGGTACAGCAAGAA
The DNA here is from genome assembly GCF_964261635.1 of Lissotriton helveticus. NCBI lineage: Eukaryota > Metazoa > Chordata > Amphibia > Caudata > Salamandridae > Lissotriton > Lissotriton helveticus. The sequence continues at coordinate 1,177,387,616 of NC_136072.1, read as the reverse complement.
ATTCAGGAAGGTAGCAGAGTCCCTCTGCCAGAGGTGCCTGTCATGTCAACAGATGAACCCAGGCAAGAGGACAATGGTTGAACTGAGCAAGATTGGGAGGTCAGGGGGTCCCTTTATAAAAATACAGGTTGATTTCATCACCATGCCCCGTTGTGAAGGGAAACGATATGTCCTTGTCATTGTGTGCGTATTTTCGAAATGGGTAGAAGCTTACCCTACTCCCAAAAGTGACGCACTGACAGTAGCGAAGTGTTTACTAAAAGAACTGATACCTAGGTTCGGAATACCATACATTATTGAATCAGACCAGGGTGGACATTTCCACAATGAAATAATGGCTGAACTGTGTAAGGCCTTTGGGATAAGGCAGAAACTTCATTGTGCATACCATCCAGAGGCTTCTGGAATAGTGGAACAAGTAAATGGAACTATCAAAAACAGACTAGCAAAGCTGACAGATGCTACTGGCATGAACTGGGTGAAGGCCCTGCCCCTGGTCCTGATGGGACTGAGAAGTGTTCCAGACCGCAAGACAGGCCTAAGTCCCCATGAAATCATTATGGGAAGAGTGATGAGACAAGCATGGGTGCCAGGAAGCAAACTGTTGAGTATTACTGATGATTTGGTGCTTGAATACTGCAGAAGATTGGGTGACCAAGTGCGTTCTATCTCTCGCCAGATTGGAGACGACGGCATCCTTAATCCAACGACTCCTCTCCACAACTTGGTTCCAGGAGACTGGGTTAAAATAAAGAAGCACACTCGATCAAGCTGTCTGGCACCCAGGTGGGGAAAGAAGCGCCAAGTAATCCTGGTGACAACCACTGCAGTGAAAGTCGCAGGTGTTCCCCAGTGGATCCACGCCGGACACACCCAGAAGGTATTGCCAGACAAAGGATTTGAAGAACCAGGGCAACCAGCAGAGGACCCTGAAGAAGCCAGACCAGTAGCAACTAACAACGAGCAGCCCAGCACCAGTCAGGTTGCAGGAACAGCAGACGTTGGCCCAGGAGTAGTTGACTGCGAACTGCCAAGAAACCAGCCTGCTGAAGAGGTCCAGGAAACTGAGCCAGGAGTAGCTGAAGACGAGCTGCCAAGCATATGGCCAGAAGAATGGATACCGATGATTGATCTGACCGAAGATCCTATCAGAACAAGAGAACGACTTAGTGAAGGTAGAGAGTGGACTAGTCAGGAAAAGCAAGGCACAGGCGAAGAACCTCAGCCACTTGAGATTCAAATAAAAACTGAGGAAGGAGAAGGTCAGACAGGGACAGAGCACGTGATTGATACAGATCCAGTGAATAAGACTGAACAAATATCCGATACTGAACAAGTACCTGAGACTGAACAAGTACCTGATACGGAACAAGTGCAGGATACAGAGCAAGTGTTCGATACTCCTCCATTAACTCCTGATGTGGATAAGGGACAGACTAGACATAGAGTAATAGTTCGAGCAGAAAAAAATCAAGAGATCGAAGTGCTTGAACAGGATCAGATAGGGTTAGAAAAACGGGCTCAGGAAACAGAAACAGAAACAGAGACAATTGAAAGCCAAAAACAAAATATTCCTGAACAAGGCCAGATTAGCAACCAGGCAGAAGAATTTGATGCTAGCCCTGGAACTAGTCAGATAAGGGAAGTAGGAGAAGAAAGTGGAGAAGAATTACCACAAGATAAAGAGAACAAGAGAAGAAGAAAAGAAAGTGAAGTCCAAGTACCGACTAAGAGACTAAAGAAAAGAAACAACCTTGAGCCTAGGTTTGTAAAAAGACTGAGACTAAGAATAAAGACAGTGGAAGAAAAACGTGCAGAAGCAAGAAGAAGTGCTCGAATAGCAGAACAGGAAGAAGACTCTTCCAAAAGAAGGAGTGAGCGAATAAAAAGACAAAACAAAAAGTACAAGTCTCCTGAATGGACACTGGTTTTGGAAGAACTTGAAGATCTTGATATAACTGACGTGAGCGACGGAGAACCTGTCCCAGAGTACTCAGCTGAAGAGGAAGACGAGCCACCGTGAATTTGAACAAAGTAAGCTAGTTGTGTAAAAAGTAAAAAAGAGGGGTGAGAACACTCCTACTGAGCTAAAATGTCTGATTCAACAGTGAATGGTAGTCCTAGTTGCAGCCGTTTTAAGACGTGTTGCAAGGTGTGTATATGTAGTGTAGTAGTACTGATAGTTATCTGGATAGGATTAACAATTTTCATTCCCTTTGCTGTAAGTAAAGATACTAACATTGTCCCTACTGAAGTTGTAAATACTGACAGTGAGGAGCTGACAACACAGAGTGTAGAAAGACATGAGAGGGCATTGAGACAAACTAAACGAGACTTAGAAGCATCAGATGAGAAAGGACTACATTATCATGGCATGAAGAACAGGACACATTTAAATGTTTTCGCAAACTTGTTAATACACTATGTAGAGACTATGGAAATTGAGGATTGCTATGTCTGCATGAAGCTACCTACTTCGGTGGCTGAAGGCGTGACATACCATCATCTGCCATTAACTTATGGAATTTCCTGTAGCATTTTAGCTAGTTTATTTTACAAAAGGGGACCGTTACAGTATTATTACTCTAACAATGACGTGATCTTTTCTGAACTGCCTATACGTGGGAACTTGAATCCTGTACATACCAAAACTGACACCATAAGATATATGGGAGACTACTTTCTGACTATAGGGAACATTGACATAGCAGATGCACACAGAGATAACTTGACTTGTTCTTTGCGTGAGCAGGAAAAGATGTTCCTGAACATGGCAGAGAAAAGGAGAATTAAAATTCAGAAGAAGGCTAATGACGAAAGTCAGAAAAAGCCAAAGTGGGCAGAAAACATGGAAGGCACCTCATCTGGTGGAGCGGGTCCTGCTCTGTTGCTGGATTTTGAAAAGAAAGGCAAGCTATGTCTTCACCGCGAGAAGACTAGCTATTATAATAATGTTTTCATTGGTTCCAGTGAATGCGAACATAATTACAAGGTAATTGGAGGTTGGGGTTTCAAAAATGGGTCAGAGCCTGTGTTTCCTGGAATTTATTATATTTGTGGGGACAAGGCTTATTTCAAATTGCCGGATCACTGGTATGGAAGCTGCTACTTTGGCATTGTCTTCCCGAAAATATACCATGTGAATGGAAAAGCTGGAAGCAATGAAGATACTAATGGCTTAGTGCGTAGTAAAAGAGAAAGTATAGGTGAAATTATGGGTAGTATTTTCAGTGCACTGATACCTGGAGTGGGAGTGGTTCTGAACACTCACAGAATTTGCAAATTGTCTACTATAGTAGATGTGCTGTCTACTGAAACAGCTCATGGATTTCTGCTGGTCAATACTGAAATGGTTGCGATCAGATCAATGGTTTTACAAAATCGACTTGCTCTTGACACCCTATTAGCGAAAGAGGGCGGAGTCTGCCGGATGTTGAAGGCGCAACATTGTTGCACTTATATTCCGGACAAAAGTGTACAGATCAAAAGATATGTGAAAAACATTACTAATTTGGCAAAGGAACTTAAACCACTCGAGGTTGATAGTGCCTGGAAGAGACTGGTAGATGGTCTCTCAAATGTAGGTCATTGGCTTGCTGGCATAGGTAAAAGCTTATTATTCAAAATTCTGATGCCAATTGGTATTATAGGTCTTATTATACTTTCCATTTTCTTATGCTGTAAATACCGCAAGCGCACCAGAAAGCACGAGGTTAATGCAAGAGGGGTGAAACGAAGTGTGGATGAGATTGAATTAGAGGAAGTGAATGATCAGATATATAAAAAGGTGAAGACTTCTCACCCTGCTAAAACTGAAAGAGAAAAGTTAGAGCGATTGCTGGAAGAAATAGAACAATATAAAGTGTGAAAGAAAGTTGGCATCTGGTTCCATTATAATTTGTGATGATAGTAAATATCATCAAAGAGGGGATTGATGAAGCAAAGCTTCGCATATTTTGCGGCTTGCCGAAATCAAGAACCTCATTTATGTGTAATAAGGTAACCCGTGTATGTTTTACTAACGTTTATATTAAGATTGAGTAAAGTTTAAGACGCTTGCCTATGTGTATTTCTAATGAAATTAATCCATGTCCTCTAAAATGGCCGCCGCTTGTATTTTAGTTACTGCGCATGCGTCAGCCACACTCACGTGTCCTGACGTGTCTGCAGAAGTGGAGGGAAAGTTATGCGCATGCGTAATTCATAGCTGTGCTTATCATGTGGTACTGCTCGTGCCACTGCTCTTGTGATCGTGTCAATGTAGCTAACATTTAAATTGCATAAGTTTATTTCTTGATGATGAGTTAAAAGTACAAACCCTGTGATGTGTTTTCATAATGACATTATTATGTATTAATTTGTTTTCGCTTACTTTTCATGTACCGCGGGCAATGGGGGTCTGAGTGAGAGGAGAGCCATATTGGAGGTCCCTTCTGCGCCTGTGCGACATTCGGCAGCACGAGGGACCTTGGCTGATGGAACATAGCCAGCTGGCAGTGATGGGCGAGATGCTCCTGAGAAAGTCACCTCTGCCCTGCGAGAACAGCGAATGTGGCTTCTTATATGTTACATTGTATTGATGCGCTACTGTTAGCTCATGGGAACCCCAAACATGCTAGGCGGTACCAAAATATGTAAATGAAGGCTTCAAATCGTATATTGTGATTGGTGTGTTACCCAAATCCTACCTTAGGACCAATCGAAATTGAGGGATTCTGACACTTTGCAACATTGGGGGGTGGTACACTGTCCCAAAACTGTATATCTACCCTGGGTTCACCTAGTGAACCGTCCGACTTGTCTGGTTTAGCTGACCTGTCACTGACCCAACGCACTCAATAGGTGACTGAAGATACAGAGCGCTGCAGTGCACTCTGTCCGAATTTGACCATAGACTAAGGTTTTACTGAACCTTAAAGTGCTGGCAAGGCACTTAGCTGGGAGTTCGCTGACCCAATCGGGGTCTTGATCGATATCTGCAGAGCGGGTGGAGCGCAGGCGTTGCTTCCTAACTGTGGGTTCCGGTCCTGTCCTGAAGAGGGTCCTGTCCTGAGGGTTTGCTGTCCTGTCCTGAGGTCCTGTCCTGATTCTTATTCCGAGGGTATCCTGTCCTGTCCTGGGTGTCCATTCTGCACCTGCTGTCCTTTGAGGGGTATCCTTCCTTGAGGGTTTCCCGTCCTTAACTGACCCGTGGCCAGGGTTTGGTTTCCACACCTTTCTAGGTAAATATTGCTCTGAAATCTCTTGAAATTCTTGCACCTTCTGAATTTCTAACTTTTGCTTCAATAAAGTTCAACATTGCATATGTGATATTTTCCATGCCTTTCCGCAACTATTGAAAGTCATTTAAAATTTTGCAAAGTTATTCCTATGTCTTCTCATTTGTTAGAAATTATATTTTGCATAGCAGTGTGTCATTTCCTGATATGGTCTAGAACTTCGTTGCCTAGGTTGTTCAAAGGCCCTTTCACCTTAAGTGAAGCGTGTTATTCATTATAAGTTCTTCTATAATCACACACACTTAGTCTATCACTGTTTTAGATAATACTGACTTGCATAGTATCTTTTCTCGTTACATTTTATTAGTACTTTGATGATTACTCTGCCATTTATTTCTTTATGCATATGTGATTTACATTATCTTGGTTATTGATTGCCTTATTTTACTGTATCTCATGCAAGAAAATATTGAACTTTAGATAAACATTTTAAAACTTCCAGTTGTCCGTGGTCATTTAAACAGTATTTGAATGTTATTGGTTGGGTTTGTATTTTGCTGCCTTTCCTTTACAGCTAGCTCCCTGATTCATTGTGGTCATTAGGCACCCGCATCGGTGGATGGTAAGTCGGGTGCACCGAAATTGGGTAGCAGGGAACACACACACACCAAATTGGTAGAGCTCGTGGAGTCACCTGATCAATGTATATGGTGATTTGAAAAGTATATGGGCCCTGAAGCCGGAAACGGCGAAAACTATTGGTCGGGTGGCCTCGCGCGCTCTATCAATTCCACCCCCAACAAATTCGATCCATTCTTAACAATATAAACCTATGCAGTGGTAACACAATTATCAAAACATAACCTAGCTTCAAATTTCCCAACGATTTCTATTCTTTCAATACCATAAGCAAAGAGTTTGACGTGAGAGTCACGTAATTGCACTCCCTTGAGACGTGGTAATTCACATTCATTGATTAATTTGAATGGGGAATCAGAATCTGCCATGCCTTTGATGTCTCTATAGTTGATGGATATAATGCAATAGTGTGGATTCCTCCTCACCACACTCTCAACTGTTGCTGATTCAAACACTCCTTGCTCATCATAACTTGGGAGGACAACACCAGCACAACATTGTCATTGTCTTCAGAGATACATTCTTCAATGGCTTTAACAATTGGGGCAGATCACAACTTTGGACTCAAGGAAGCTTGGCACAACCTTGCAAAATACTCATTTTTTCCACACTTAAAATAAATCTGGTTCAGAGCAACACAAAATTTGGCATTCCCCAAATGAGTCTTATTGGCACAGCAGTAACACACTTGTTCACTTTTCTCACTATTACTCTGAGACTTTGCACTTCTAGGTTTCTCAGATTCTGGTTTTGGTATCCATTTTTCAGGCTGCTTGGTAAAAGCTGCACCTCACTAGACTTCATGCTTGTGTTAATTGCCCTCAAGCACCCTTGAGAGTGTCCTATGACACATGCAACACATGATGTAGACTCAAAATAGGGTCTTCAATTCACAATCACCTTTTCTGAATCTTTTTGTTGTTTGCTCTTTCATTAATTGGTCGCAAATTATCTTGTCCTTCAAATTTGCAATAATTGCAGGTAATCGCCACCATCTTAATACAGCTACAAAGTCATCTATTGATTCACTAGGAAGCTGAGGCCGTTGAAGGAACTGATGGCATTCATACACAATGTTTCCTCGGATTGAATCTTTTATCCAGTGTCTTGATGATAGACGCATATTCATTCAGTATTCACTTCCTCTAATGTGTACATTGACCACTCCTAATGGAAGTGTTTTTAAAATATTCCTGCCTTCAGATCCTAAATTGTAAACTAAAAGAGCTTTTTTCTTTTTTTAGGTGAGAGTGACAGTGGCCTCGAGGTATGTTTCAAATGCTTCGTGCCATGGTTCCCAGTTGAGGGGAGGGGGGCCTGACAGCTTAAGAATTGGAGATGGTGCTGCTGTTTTTTCCAAATTTAGCTCAAAACATGGGCCTTTGCTGGCACACAAATACACAACAGAAACAGGTGTATAAATATTGCACATTTAAATGATGTGTGCACATAAGTTGCATTCACTGTTTTAATCCCAAATGATTTAGGTGCTTGTAAACCAGGAAATCGGGAGAATAAACAACATAACATAACATGTGTATTTGTAAACATAACATGTGTATTTGTAAAGCACACGTCCACCCCAATGGGGTCTCTTGGCGCTGAATATCAGATGTTTATTGTTACCCATTTTATCGACCTCACATGGATAAAAGGCTGAGTGGACCCGCCAGGATTTGAACCTTAGTCCATGAGGTCAAACACAGGCTGTGCATGTGTTATTTATAGGCGATAGGCCTTGTGTGGTTTCCACATGCTAAATAAATTGAAAACGAAAAAAAAACGTATTTGAGCACGAACTGCTCGTGTGCTGCAAGTGTAAAATACCTGCCTCCCTGAATCGGCTCAAATTCATAAGTCTAGACCCTTCTTCCGGCAGCAATGGGGGGCAGCCTCCAGCAGAAGTAATGACTTTAAGGTGAAGATCTCTGGGACATGGAGTGTCGACAGCTACGCAAACAGGTACCAGGAGACACCAGTGCTTGTCACCACTGGAACGATACCAGGCAGGTGAGGTATGCATGAGTTTATGTCATGTATAACCGCAGGGAGCCTCTGTTCAGCAGCAGCTGCAGCACAAGGAACCCTATTGTGGATTCCATCCACAACGTTTCACTTTCACCACATTCTAACCCTCCCCAGGCGATGAAGTAAAAGGTGAAATCGTGAAATACTTGAAGACGGATGTGTCCTTCTCCTTGAGATGACAGTGGTGAACGGTTGCTGTCAAGTTCTTCAGTTATACAGTGCTGTTTGGAAGCGGATGGAGAAAAGAGAAGTGGAACAGGGGATACCACTTCTAGCGAATTGAGACAGAGGAATTGTGAGTACAGCCTTGCCCTTGTTGGACTGGGGGCCCCTTATGGAGTGACTGACCATTGGCGCTGTGGTGATACATCTGTTGTGCCAGCGCTTGAACTCCTGAGGGGTGGTCATTCTGGAGTGTCTGTATCAGCGGGACCCTGTCACTCCTATCTGCAGGTGCCTGGAGCACCATTGGCGGACCGTTGTTGTGAGGTGACTGTGTTTCCTGAAATAAAGGTTGTTCCTACCTTTCTCCTGTGTCAAGAAGCATCTTTACAACAATAAACATACACACACCAACTAAAGACAAGAAATAGGCACTTACCTTCCAGCATGACCATATCCTCAATCCAGTTTCCTTCTTCTTGGCTCTGCCTCCAGTGCAGGACCCTCAAAAACTCCCTTATCCAATTCTAGCTCTGCTCCCATGCTGGTAACCAGCATGAAAGAAGAAGCAGGATTGGAGGGAGACGCCTTTCGCAGCACTCTTAGGAGCACTGGAAGCCTGTGCTTTCTCTAACGCAGCTGTTTAAGACAGATGGGTTAGAAAGGTTCAAAATGCACCTTTATAGCTGGGCATCACAAGACAGCTGGCCAAAGAAAAATGAGCACTTTAAACTATGCTGACCTATGACTATGACGACCTGCCAATACTGTTAAGAATCTATTTAATCTGCACAGAGTTTTTGGGGGAGCTTGTTTGTAAAAGTGGGGGGATTGTTTTGCTGTGTATACACATCTTTTTACTGTTCACTGAGTGTTTTTTAAAAACTTTGGAAACCACTGCCATCTCTGTTTTTTTAACTGCTTGACGGCCGCTGTTTCAGGCGCAGAAAGTGAGCAGTCTAATTCTTTTGCTGGGGGCAGGGAGGGCTATTTAAACATCAACCAGGCATGACCGCGCACCACCTGGCAGTAACACCAAGAATCAAGACAATTGGCAGAGTTTTTGCGAAAGCCATTTTTTAAACTGTGGAATTGTTTTCCTGTGTATGTAAATCGTTTTAATGTTCACAAAGTGTTTTTTAAAATACTTTGGAAAACACTGCCATCTCAGATTTTTTTAAATCCGCGTGACCACTGTCATTTCAGGTACAGAAAGTGAGCGGTGTAGTTCTTTTGCTGGTGGCAAGGAGGACTACTTAAATAGCAACCTGGCATGACTGCGCAGAGGGCGCAAGCAGCGGGTGCACCGTTGGCACTCCAAAGGCACACCATGGGCAAGCCTGTCTGCACCTGTCAGCATCCAGGAAGTGGCCAGCACTAGACATGCTGCCAGTTTTGATTTAGCAAGTCAGCAGCTAGCCCCCTGACTAGCTTATTCCAGAAAGGAACTTTTGAAGCTTAGGCCCAAGTTAACTTACGAAAGTGGTGGAACAGAGAACCAGGAAGAAAAACTAGCGTTTGGTCTGATCCCTTCCAAGGAGGATGATAAGGAGGGGAGGACTGGAGCCGAACCACACAAGTGTGGGATATTTAATGTAGGCTCTCTGGTGAAACATGCACTGGAACTAAACCTCATGTTGGATTCCAAAGAGTGGGATATTATTTTTGTAACAGAAACTTAGATCCCCGGAATCCATAGTAGACTTGGGCTTCACATGCCCGCTGCGATATCTAGCAATACACTCATCCAGAACATGGTTCAGAGGAGGAGAGTGGCTCATATTTTCAAGGAAAAGTGGGAACTTTTGACTCTCCAAGTTGATCAACTTTAGTGGACAGAACTGCTTGGCTTCTCCCTAAAGGAAATAAGTGGGATTGCCCTATTGGGAATTCTAAGCTACAGGCCTCCAGGGACTTTACAGGATTTTACCCAACCATTTTATAAATTGGTTTCAAATTTGTCTCTGGCCCACACTCATTGTTTAGTATTAGGAGATTTTAACATCTGGGCTGAGGAGAGTTCATACAATCAAAGCACAGACTTCTTAAACTCATGTGAGATTTTAGGATTGCCACAACAGATTAAGGGTACAACACATCAAGGAGGTCACACCCTTGGTATAATACTTGCACCACCAGATAGTCAGGGATCTGATCCCAGTAAGCTGGTCTGATCACTCACTAGTGACCTTCGAACTAGTTAGACCCAAATTACAGGTAGATGGAAAAGAATCAAAGAACACAGTACACGGAGGAGCATGGGCTAAACTAAAGAAGATGAAAGGGGGAAGGTCTTTGACACCTCAAACTGTTATCGTGAGGACGATGCAGTGGAAGTAAACTATGAGCATTTATAAAAGTCAATTATAGAAATATTAGATAAAATATTACCTGTGAATACACTGACACGGGAATTAAGACATTTAGTGCCCTCATTTATAGGAACCTCGAAGGAAAGAAAAAACAACTGTAGGAAGTTGGAGAGGCAATGGTCCTGGACCTCTTCTGAAAAATATAAGCTGCAGTAAAAAACCGCCCTAAACAAATATAAAAAGGAAATTAGGAAAGCTAAAGAAACAGGACCAGCACTGTGACTGCTAACAGATCAAAACAGTTTTTGATATAGTGAAAGAGCTGGTGAACACCGATTGTCTAAAATAAATGCTAGAACCGTCACAAGAACTGTGCAATAAATTATGGAGTTTTTAATAATAAAATTGATTTGATCATAAGTGATATAAAAAAGGACAGTAATCCACAGTTCGGAAATGACCCTCGAAGTGATGTTAAACCAACTAGTATCACCATATCGTCCAGTGGAAATGCAAAACTGGAGGGGATCTGCAATAAACTAGATAATATGCTAATTTCAAAAGAAGAAGAGTTCAGAACTTTGGCTTTGTCAATCTCATCAGATCCAATTCCTCCCATGCTAAGGAAAGATAGAGCGGACGAACTTTGCCCAGATATGTTAAAAGTTGAAAATCAATCCGTGTCTACGGCAAAATACCACCCGCTTAGAAAAAAGCTTTAGTCACCCCTTTACTGGAAAAGCCACTGGCAGATGTTAATGACCCTAGTAACTGTTGCCCAATTTCTCAGCCCCTTACCCGCTAAAGATCTTTGAGAAATATGCTAGTAAAATATTATCTATCTCGTTAGAAAACCATGTTCTTCTAGAATCCGTGCAAATGGGCTTTACACCAGCCCATGGTACGGAAATAGTGTTAATCCTGGCAATGGATGAGCTGAGAATGATGATTGACAGAGGTCACGTTGCAGTTCTGTTATTACTACCTTTATCAGCTGCATTTGATACTGTCAACCACCAAATACTAATTAGCAGACTGAAACAGATAGGGGTGGAAGGCACCTTTCTGAATTGGGTCAGGTCATACTTGCTGGTAGATATCAAGGACTCTCCCTTGCTCCCTTCCAGTCTGAGTTTATGGAATTGCACATTGGGTATCCCAAGGATCGGCCTTGAGCCCTATCCTTTTTAATGTTTATCTACGCCCACTGCTAAATCTGAATAAATCTTTTGGGATGTGATTTATAAATTATGTCAATGACACCCAGTTAATGCCGTCCCTAGACAATAACAGCACGGCCTTCTGACAGACTAACTTGCTGTATTAGGGAGATGGCAAACATGCTCAGGAGGAATACATAAACATTTAAAGGAGGCAAAACAGAGTTTCTATGCAGCACCCTTTCCAAAGTGCCATATTCTGTTCAGAATATCTTTTGGCCCTCGACGAGAACTGATGGTGGTGACAGAAGAATCTCTGCTGGGTTGAGGAGGCCATCTGGGAGAGGTGGAGATTCAGCAGACTCTGGTCTCTGGCAGAGACTCACCTCTACAGCAGCATATTGAAGTTGCAAGTGATTCAGTTGGCTCTAAAAGCATTAACCCAACCATCAAGAGGAAACACATGTAGGTTCTCATGGACAACACATCCACCATGTGATATTGCAACAAACAGGGCAGTGCGGGGTAGTGGGTCCTGCACCAGGAGGCGCTACGTCTCTGGAAGTGACTGGACACTCTGGGCATTTCCCTAATTGTCAAGCACCTGGCAGGATCCATGAAGAACACAGAATCCAAATTGAGCTGCCATCGCCCAATGGATCACGAATGTTAGCTGCACTTAAAAGTGGCATAGGGCATCTCCCATCAAAGGGGAGCACCCAAGCTCAATCTAGTCACCACAGAACACACAGTGCAGAAGCTTTTGCACGCTGGAGTTAACAAGGCAGTTCTCTATTGAAGAAGCTTTCCATTTCAACTCAGACTGCTGTATGCCTTTCCACCCCTGCCTCTGGTGCCCAGAGTGCTGAAAAAGTTCAAGAAATACTCCGCCCGGGTCAACCTGGTCACTCTGGACTGGGAGAGGAAAAAGTGGTACCTGAACCCAAACCTTCTGGCCATGAGAATCCTCCAATCAGGCTTCCCTTCAGGATAACCTCCTGTCGCAGCAGTAGGGCAGTGTCTTGCATCCAAGCCTGCTCAACGTGCACCTTCAGGTATGGAGATTGAACAGTGGCAGTTAGTGGGTTTGTATTTGCCTGCTCCCCCCCACAACATCCAACCCAAAAACACCCAGATGCCTGACATCATGTTGTTTTATAAGTCTTTAGCCCAACAAGGCCTTGCTGTGGCAACAGTTAAAGGTTATCTTTTGGCCCTTTAGACCTTTTTTACATTTGTTAGTCCAGCCATACTTTTACAAATTACCTGTTGTGATGTGCTTCTTGAAAGGGCAGACTCACACGTTCCCGCCAACCCCTTTGTGATGCTGCAATGGGACCTTAATTAATTCCTCAGTGTTATATTATGTTATGCCATGTCATCTTATGTTATCTGGATTTGTAAAGCACAGCTTATCACCTTTAGGGTGCCCTGGCACTTATGTGCAGGCCCTTTGAATCCATGCAGAGCTGCCCTCCACACCTGTTGACCAACAAGACAGTGTTCCTCATCACCATTCCATATGCAAGGTGAACTCCAGTGACGGTCCATCCAACAGCCATACACAGCTTTGTTGCCTGATAAATTGGTCTTCAGGACAAAAGCGACATTGCTGCTGAAAATAGTTATGCCCACCCACATTGGGCAATCCATCACCTTGCTGGCCTTCTGCGCTCCACCTCACCTCTCTAAGGAAGAGGAATACCTCCAGTGTCGCAACCATAAGAGAACCATTGGGGGCATATTTACAATACAGTGGCGAAGTGTGTCACTAAGCCAAGAAGGCTAGCAGCACGCTTCACCACTTTAGAAATGCAGGGTTGCACAATATTTACTAAAACATGGTACAGGCCTGCGTTTCCCCCTGTGCAGGTGCCAAATTAAAGCTGCCTAGCACCAACGCAGGCACCCTTGCACAATAGTGAAATGGTGCCTGTATTTGAGGGTAAGATTGTTTATGTGCCCATAGGTGTCCCTTCCTGCACATAAACAATAATTAAATGTCATTTTGTAACTTCTATGTGTGCTTTTTAATGCAGCACATTTAGAATTTGCAAAACAGCATTTTTTTAAATGATGTTTAATGTCCACATAAACAATCATTGACGTTTTGCTGTTTCTGTGTGTGCTGCCCAAGACAGCACACATGGAAGCAGTAAAAGCGTGGAGAAATAAAGCATTTCCTCTCATTTCGCCTGTTTAAGATTTTCCCTGGTCTTAATTTTCCATCTGCCTCCTATTTACACTGCTCTTGTGAACAGGTGTCAGGATCAAAATCTGCGCCCACCAAACCACCACAACACCATTGCCTGCCCCTTTCACACTAAGGGGCCTATTACGATGGAGGATTTTCCGCATCCTCCGGGCCGGCGGAAGCCACCGCGGACCCACCAAAGACCCACCGCCACATTAGGATGGCTGGTGGGTCCTGGTTTCTGTCCGCAGCTTTTCCGCCGTGGTTGGCTTACAACTGCGACGGAAAAGCTCTAATATGGTGACGGTGTCTCTCAGACACCGTCAGCCATATTAGGATGGGCTGTGAAAAATGCTTTTCCGCTGCGGTTTTTCCGCCGTGGAAAAGCATGTGCCGCGGAAAAGCATGTGTAACTTCACTGCGGGGGCCCGTTGCGGGCCCACTGGGTGAAGGAGGGGTGGGGGGTGCACATGGGGGGTACCTATGGTACCCCCCTGCATTTGTATGCAGAAATCTGCAGGCACCGCACGGTGCCTGCCGCTTTCTGCATACAAATGCAATGTATGCATTTTTACCATTGCGGCGGATGCAGCTTGAAGCAGCACCCGCCCTAATTGCACAGGAGGGAACACCGCAGGCCATGCGGAGGTTCCCTCCTACTCTATGGTGGCGGACGGACTCAGGTCCATCCGCCATCATAATCGGCCCCTAAGTGTTTCATGAAAGGGGGCCTTATTCACAAGTCAGTGTTAAGCCACATTAAGTGACTGCATACTGCCTGGTAAATAAGGCAAAGCCCCTATCGCCATCACAATGTCACTGAAAGTGACGATGTGGTGGCAATAGGAGCTTGTAAATATGTCCGTCAGTTTTCCTATCGATCTGACTGAAGACCATTGTTTGAATGATTGACTGTTTTTTGGGCATCTGTATTTATTTATTTTTTAAAATGTTTTTTATTGACATGCTCAGCATTCAGGAGTTCACTTAAGTTACATTGTAGCACAGAATAAGTTACATGTCTTTTTTTTCAAATTGTGATAAATATACGTTACAAATGACCTCAGTGCCATCCCACCCACCCATCCTTAGTACATGTGTCAGTCACCCCCCTTCCCGATATGCACACCAATGTTTCCAGATTCTTTCCCAATTCTTCGGGCACCCCCTGCTCAAATATACCATGTGCTCTGCTTGTTGACACCAATCAAGGTCCGCAATCCATTGTGACACCTCCTGTGTGGCCGCCGCCCCCCAGTGCTTAGCAATGTTCCATTTTGCAATGATTGCCGCCAATTTTAAACATTCTTCTGTGTTTCTGGGACACGACTGGTCATTGGGAATAAGCAGCAGGAACCATCTTGGGTCTAGTAAGACCTCCGACCCCATCACTTCTTTCATAACGTCCACTACTTTCTTCCAGTACATTTGTAGCGCTGGACAATCCCACAACATATGAAAATAAGACCCCACCTGCCTGCATCGCCTCTGACATTGATTATTCTTTATATGTCCCATGCAGTACATTGCCTCACTGGAGTAGTACACCCTATGCGGGATTTTGTATTGGATGAGTCGGAAGTGAGAACGGATTGCAACTTCTCGTGGCCCCTGTACCACGTCCCTCCATTCTCCCTCATCTATCTGCACTAGGTCCACCTCCATTGAGCTTTCAATGTCACCAAAGGGTCTGGAGAGTTGTTGATGAGCTTTCTGTATATACATGATATGGCTTTACTGGTCAATGGCTCTGTCAGCAGCCTGTCTTCCAATGGAGACGGCGCTGGTAAGGCGGTCCCATCCTGTATATACGCTCTTAGGGCATGTTCCAACTGGAGGAGATACCTCGACCATACTACCTGATTTAGGTCATAGTCTTTATGCAGATCCGTGAATGTTAAGTAGGCTCTGCCCCTCCACACATCCCCCAGTCGTTCTAAGCCCAGTAACCTCAATTTGTGAAAGCCTTGCAGGTTTCCCAACCCCTCGAGTTGCTTACTTTCCCAGTGTGGCTTCATTTCTGTTAATTTTAAATAGACCTTTTCCTAGAGCAAGGATTGTTTTTACCTGCCATCAGACATTCATTTCTCTCGATTCCTAACCTTGCGTTGTCCGTCCGTTAGAGCGGACCCGCCATCTTGAGGTTAGCGTTGTAGCCTTTTCTCGCCTAACCCTACAAAAGGAGACGCTGGCGGGGACGCGCAGCGTGTTGGCTGTGTGCTTGTATGGGGCTTGTTGCTGCTACTGCACATTGCATTTTTTGCACATTGTGTTTTTTAAAACTGTCAGGAATTTACACATTGTACTTAATTTTTAAATAGACCTGTTCTCAGAGCAAGGATTGTTTTTACCTGCCATCAGATATTCATTTCTCCTGATTAGTAACCTTGCGGTATCCGTCCGTTAGAGCAGACCCGCCATCTTGAGGTCAGCGTTGTAACCTTTTCTCGCCTAACCCTACAAAAGGACATGCTGGCATGTAAACATATGGTGCACTGATTGGCTGTGTGCTTGTATAGGGCTTGTTGTTGCTATTGCTCATTGCGTTTTTTGCACATTGTTTTTTAAAACTGTCAGTCATTTCTCCCGATTCCTAACCTCTTGGTGTCCGTCCGTTAGAGCGGACCTGCCATCTTGAGTTTAGTGTTGTAACCTTTTCTTGCCTAACCCTACTAAAGGACACACTGGCGTGGACGAGCAACGGGCTCACCGCTGGCACGCCAAAGGCAAGTCCGTCTGTGCCGGGCCGCACACCGACCGCACACAGCGCCAGCCATGCTGCCCAGTTGGGGCCATTTGTGGGAAATAATAAAAGATGCCACCTTCTAAGTTACACAAATATTGAACTTCGAAATATTGGTGAGAATGGAAGGGGGATGGGAGAGGTCAAGTTTGAGGAGACCGAGGCCCCCAAGTCAGATTTTGAGAAACCGAATACCCTCACATGTGGGCTACTAAATGTAAGATCTTTGCCTAAATACTGCGTGGAGATTCAGTTGGTACTGGAATCCCATGATTTGGATGCTTTATTTATGATGGAGACATGGACACATGAGGGCCAAAGCAAATAGGAGTGGGGAAAGGGGGCACCTCTGTCTAGTTCCCTTCTGCAATGTGAATGCTCGGGATACCAATGAGTTAACCCTCACTCGCGCTATGGGCTGGCTATATAGAAGCTTCACCCATTGGACAAAATTGGGTCCAAAGCCCAAAAGGTCCAGTACTGCAAACAGGTAATTCCACTCTATGTTATCAAAGACCATTTTGGCATCAAGGGACAGTAAGGCTACTGGCTGTGAATCCTCTGTGGATGTTATATGGAGGACCACGAGCAATCTCCGTAGATTGTCTTGTGCTTCTGTGTGGCATAAACCCTGACTGATCCGGATGTATGAGGGACGTAATTAGCTTCAACAGTCGTGTCACCATGGCCTTGGCCAGGACCTTAGCCTCGTAATTTATCAGGGAAATTGGTCTATATGATTCACATTTTTCAGGGGGTTAACCTTCCTGTGGGATTACGACTATTGTCGCCAGCCTCTGGTCAGGAGGGAGAGTCCCTGCCATTACCTCAAGTGTAAAGCGCTCTGATATCCTTCGGGATTAAGTTTGCGCTATATAAAACTTTATAAAATAAATAAATAAATAAATCTAGCAGTACTTTAAATAGTTCAAGTGGCAGACCGTTCGTCCCGGCACCTTCTCAAATTGTAGCGCTCATGTGGATGCCTTGAGTTCCTCTACTGTGAGATCACCTTCTAGCATCTACCTGTCAGCCTCCAAAAGAAGCGGCATTCGGATGTTTTTTAGAAATTCCCTACATTCCATTTCAGATTTTGAGGAGGGGGATAAATATAATGACTCATAGAATGTAGCAAACACCTCTGCTATTGCGGTCCCAATCTTGTGTAGGTACCCTCTCTCTTCTATTATTCTGGGAACCCAGTTACTTTCCATTCTTTTCTTATTGAGCCAAGCTAACAGCTTGCTTGCCTTATCCCCTATACATGGAGCCTTTGCTGTGTGGCCCGGACCAAGGTTCTAGCACTGTTGTCCATTAAGTACCTCATCTCCTTTTGCTTTAATTGTAACTTGCATTGTGTGCTAGCGTCATCTGCCTACCATTTACCCAGTTGTGCCTCGACGCCCGCCACCTCACGCTCTAGGGCCTGGCATTTCTGAATCTTGTCTTTCTTGGTCACACCAATGTGCGCATGTGCCTGCCCTCTCAAGATCATTTTAAATGCTTCCCAGAGCATTATTTTCAAAGCCATGGATCACACGTTTTCGCTAAAATAGTGTTGAGCTCCCTTTCTTAACCCTTTCTTAAATTTGGGGTCTTTGAGATACCACAGATAAATTCTTCGGGCGGGTAGGGTATGGTCTCTCCGCAGACCCTTCAAAATCACCTCTACTGGGGAGTGGTCAGACACTCACCGAGCCACATGGGAAGCACTGCTAAAGTCTTCCGGGGTGGCAGCCGGTCTGAGAATGTAGTCCAGCCAAGCGAGGCTCCTGTGCGATGCCAAGACATGTGTGTATTGTTTAACACCTGGGTGTAGGTGTCACCAAATGTCACTAAGTCCATGTGTTCAGAGGAAGTCTCCCAACGGCCCCAGATGTCTCCAGCCCACCGGCCCTCTCAAGGTGTCCAGGTCCCCGGAGACCACATAATTTATGTCGCCCCCAAGTATCAGTCGGCCCTCTGGGAGCGCCTGCAGCACCGAAGCAAGTGAGTCAAGTGTAGCCCCCTGTAGACCCAGGGGGGCGTACACCGAGCTAAGGTTTAAGATCTTACCGTCCCATCAGCCACTCACTGCGGTATATCTGCCCAGGGAGTCTGACCACTGCCCCTTCACAATGTATGGAAACAATACTTTGCACAATATTCCCACCCCCTTTGATCCTGTGGTGTAGCCTGCGTGGGCCAGCAAGGTGCACCTAAATCTATTAAGCACTAAACATTGACTGCCGATGAGGTGGGATTCTTGGATAAGGGTAATGTCCGGAGCATGTCGCGTGATGAACTGAAGCACCATTGTTCGCTCAGTCCCCCGTTCAGACCATTGACATTCCAGGACCAGATCTTTATCTGTCCTCCAAAATGTTCCTGGGACCCCATCCACTTAGTCTGAAGTCAGGCTCCCCCACCCTTCTCGTGTCTCGGTGTAAGAAATGATGACTAAAGTGTCAGTCTGTTTAGTGATGCAACTAATCTGTGTCTTTGCCTGAGCTTGAACCTGAACTATTAAACTAATATCAACCATGATCACTAGAAGGAAATAACCACCCCCACCCACCACCCTGCTACCCTGCTAAATAGGTTGTCCCATCCCAACTTATCAACCCGCAGAGCGCCTGTTGCCCTATAACTGAACTATTTCAACACAACGGTGAGGGGTGTCTCAGCCTCAAGCGCGCACCACTCCACTCAAGCTTTATGACAATCCTTGTTACAATATGTATTAGTCTCTGTCTGCCATACTGCCTGTTCTTGTGGTCGGCAGTCTTTCAATCCTGAAGTACTTTCAATCCCCAAGTACTTTACCACAGTTGTCCTGCTGTGAGTCCCTTCTTCGGGTTCCTCCACCACGTGGCCTCAGTCCGACTCAAGTTGCAGCAGCTCCCGATTCATTCAGGCTCCATTTGATTCTGTCGTGGGCCGCTTCCTTGGGTATGGAATCTCGGATATTGCCTCTCCACCCAGTCCCATGCTTCCTCCTGGTGGGTGAAGTACCATGTCTTACCGTCGCTGATGATTTTAAGTTAGGCTGGAAAGAGCATCATATATTTAATACCCTTCTCGCGTAGTTTTCTCTTTGCCTCCTCAAAGCTCCTGCATTGTTTTGGCACTAACAGAGTGAAATCTGGAAAAATTCGAATTTGAGCATTTCCAAGCTGTATTTCACCAGCCGCCCTGGCCACCTGAAGGATGACATCTCGATCACAGTAATTGAAAAGTCGGGCAATTATTGTCCTTATTGTCGCCCCAGTCCTTGGAGGAGCCCCAGGCCTAGGCGTCAGTACTGTGGCCCCATTGCGCCCTTTCGATGGAGAAAAAACATTGGACAACCTCTTTGGTTTCAGTGTTTTCATAATAAAGTCTTCCATTAATAGCTCCATGCTGGGGCCCTCCGTGCCCTCCGGATCTCCCACCACTTTGATGTTGTTGCGCCTCACCCTGCCCTCCTGGTCTTCAAGTTTGGCGGTCATGGTTTGGTGGGTCAGTTTTCACTTGATCCACCAGTTTTTTTGACACTTCTTGTAATTGAGCTATTTGCGTTTCGGTGGTTGTGACTTTCTCCCTGAGTTTGGATAAATCTGCACGGATTAAATTTACTTCCAGAGTCACTGTATCTATCTTTGGCTCCAGGGTGGTTTTTACGTCTTGTATGGCTGCCTTAATAGTATTCAGGGAGGGTTCTGCACCTTCCTCACCTCCCTCCACAGGCTGGTGCCTTGGGACGGTATAGCTGTCCATTTTGTTAGAATCTGCCCTAGCCTGTCCTTTTGGTTTTACCATTACGAGCCGCTTGTGGGGCAGAATAGTTAGCTTCTTTCTCCCCGTCTGTTGATGTTGTTGCCCCTCCCTCGACATTGGGCAATTAAGATTTCCCCTGCAGCCCTCCTCTGATTGCCCCTCACGCCCAAGTTCCAGCGCTGCTGACGCCAGGAGAGGGGTGTCCTCCACTCTATTTACTGCAGTGCACCGGGTACTCCGCAAAAAAAAAAACCCTGCCCAAGCCACTGCACCCCTGGTTTGCGGTGGGTCATACTTTTGAATGAAAGAGTCTGAAGGAGAAGGGATTCTGCAATAAGCAACTATTTTTAACTTACTGAGATTTTCAATGACTAAGGTACATTCCAGGGAGTAAAAGTCTGTAAACCTTTGTCAATGACGTGTGTAGTCTTAAAGTATGCTCTTTCTTCAATAAGGAGCCAGTTAAGCATTATAGGAACAGGACTAATATCCAAAACTAGTCTAGATATGCTGCCCCAGTAATCCGGTGGCCGTCTGACCAGGAAGTGTCTCTGTTGCACACGCTCTCCTATTCCATTCCCATGCATTTGAAAGCCAGTTCATTTTTGCAGATCTTAATTTTGAACCCAGGGAAATTACTTTATTTCTGAAAGTAATGGAGACGGTTGTTAGGTGACGGGACAGTAATCCGGTGTGCTGTTACAACCCCCTTTGGGCACACGGATGCAGTAAAGCTATAGTTTCTGCATGCACAATATATACGATACAACAAAGGACAGTAATCTACAGTTTGGAAATGACCCTCGAAGTGATGGTGAACCAACTAGTATCACCTCACCGTCCATTGGAAATGCAGAACTGGAAGGAATCTGCAGTAAATCAGATAATATGCAAATTTCAAAAGAAGAAGAGTTCAAAACATTGGCTATGTCAATCTCATCAGGCTCCCTGTTAGATCCAATTCGTCCCATGCTAAGGAAAGATAGAGCAGACGAACTTTACCCTGACCTGTTAAAATGTTATAATAAATCTGTGTCTACGGGCAAGATACCGCCTGTTTAGAAAAAAGCTTTAGCCACCTCTTTACTGGAGAAGCCACTGGCAGATGTTAATGACCCTGGTAACTGCTGCCCAATTTCTCAGCTCCATTACACGTTAAAGATCGTTGAGAAATATGTTAGTAAACTATTATCTAGCTAGTTAGAAAACTCTGGGGCATATTATCAAGGATGGCGTTAAAAATTATCGCTGGTATAGCTGCAGAAAACTGCTGCTAAAGCGGCGATAATGGGCTTGATAATATGCCCTTGAGAATTCCAATAGAAGTCCATGTTCTGGTGTGAACATGAGTTTCTATTGAAATTCTTCAGGGCTTTACACCAACCCATGGTACGGAAACAGCGTTAATCCTGGCAATGGATGAGCTGAGGATGATGGTTGACAAAGGTCAGGTTGCAGTTCTGATATCACTAGCTCTATTAGCTGCATTTGATACTGTCAACCACCAAATACTACTCAGCAGACTGAAAGAGACAGGGGTGGAAGGCACCTTTCTGAATTGGGTCAGGTCATACTTGCTGGTAGATATCAAGGACTCTCCCTTGCTCCCTTCCAGTCTGAGTTTATGGAATTGCACATTGGGTATCCCAAGGATCGGCCTTATCCTTTTTAATGTTTATCTGTGCCCACTGCTAAATCTGAATAAATCTTTTGGATGTGATTTATAAATTATGTCAATGACACCCAGTTAATGCTGTCCCTAGACAATAACAGCACGGCCTTCTGAAAGACTAAACTGCTGTATTAGGGAGATGGCAAACATGCTCAGGAGGAATACATAAACATTTAAAGGAGGCAAAATAGAGTTTCTATGCTGCACCCTTTCCAAAGTGCCATATTCTGTTCAGAATAGCTTTTGGCCCTCGATGAGAACTGATGGTGGTTACAGAAGAATCTCTGCTGGGTTGAGGAGGCCATCTGGGAGAGGTGGAGATTCAGCAGACTCTGGTCTCTGGCAGAGACTGACCTCTTCAGCAGCATATTGGAGTTGCAAGTGATTCAGTCGGCTCTAAAAGCATTACCCCCAACCATCAAGGGGAAACGAATGTAGGTTCCCATGGACAACACACCCACCATGTGATATAGCAACATACAGGGCACTGCTGGGTAGTGGGTCCTGCACCAGGAGGCGCTACGTCTCTGGAAGTGACTGTACATTCTGGGCATTTCCCTAATTGTCGAGCACCTGGCAGGATCCATGAAGAACACAGAATCCAAATTGAGCTGCCATCGCCTAATGGATCACGAATGTTAGCAGCACTCAAAAGTGGCATAGGGCATCTCCCAGCAAAGGGGAGCACCCAAGCTCAATCTAGTCACCACAGAACACACAGTGCAGAAGCTTTTGCACGTTGGAGTTACCAGGGCTGTCGTCTCTTGAAGATGCTTTCCATTTCAACTCAGACTTGGGACTCCTTTATGCCTTTCCACCCCTGCCTCTGCTGCCCAGAGTGCGGAAAAAGTTCAAGAAAGACTACGCCCAAGTCATCCTGGTCACTCTGGACTGGGAGAGGAAAGTGTGGTACCTGAATCTGGAACTTCTGCCCATGAGAATCCTCCAATCAGGCTTCCCCTTCAGGATAACCTCCTGTTGCTACAGTAGGGCAGTGTCTTGCATCCAAGCCTGCTCAACTTGCAGCTTCAGGTATGGAGATTGAACAGTCGCAGTTAGTGGGTTTGTATTTGCCTGCTCCCCCCACAACATCCAACCCAAAACACCCAGATCTCTGACATCATGTTGTTTTATCTGTCTTTAGCCCAACAAGGCCTTGCTGTCGCAACAGTTAAAGGTTATCTTTTGGCCCTTCAGACCTTTTTTACATTGGTTAGTCCAGCCATCATTTTTCAAATCACCTGTTGTAATGTGCTTCTTGAAAGGGCAGACTCACATGTTCCAGCCAACACCTTTTGTGATGCCGCTATGGGACATTCATTTGTTCCTCAATGTTATATTGTGTTATGCCATGTCATGTCATGTTATCTTAGCTGGATTTGTAAAGCACAGCTTATCACCTTTAGGGTGTCCTGGCACTTATGTGCAGGCCCTTTGAATCCATGCAGAGCTGCCCTCCACACCTGTTGACCAACAAGACAGTGTTCCTCATCGCCGTTCCATATGCAAGGCGAGTGAGTGAACTCCCGTGCCAGTCCATCCAACAGCCATACACAGCATTGATTCCTGATGAACTGGTCCTCAGGACAAAAGCAAAATTGCTGCTGAA
Organism: Lissotriton helveticus; assembly: GCF_964261635.1. NCBI lineage: Eukaryota > Metazoa > Chordata > Amphibia > Caudata > Salamandridae > Lissotriton > Lissotriton helveticus. Next base: position 1,177,364,140 of record NC_136072.1, on the reverse strand, counting down.
AATAGTTACGCCAGCCCACATTGGGCAATCCATCATCTTGCTGGCCTTCTGCGCTCCACCTCACCCCTCTAAGGAAGAGGAACGCCTCCAGTGTCTCAACCATAAGAGAACCATTGGGGGCATATTTACAATACAGTGGTGAAGTGTGTCGCTAAGCCAAGAAGGCTAACAGCCCGCTTCACCACTTTAGAAATGTAGGGCTGCACCATATTTACCAAAATATGGTACAGGCCTGTGTTTCCCCCTGTGCTGGTGCCAAATTAAAGCTGCCTATCACCAATGCGGGCACCCTTACACAATAGTGTAAGGGTGCCTGTGATTGAGGGGAAGATTGTTTATGTGCTCGTCGGTGTCCCTTCCTGCACATAAACAATCATTAAATGACATGTTGTAACTTCTATGTGTGCTTTTTAATGCAGCGCACTTAGAATTTGCAAAACAGCATTTTTTTTAATGATTTTTTTGTGCACATAAACAATCATTAGCGTTTAGCTGTTTCCCTATGTGCTGTGCAAGGCAGCACACATGGAAACAGTAAAACGCAGAGGTTTTCCCTGGTCTTAATTTTGGCACCTCCTCCTATTTATGCTGCTCTTGTAAACAACGGGCAGCATCAAAATCTGCAACCGCCACACCACCGCAACACACATTGCCCGCCCCTTTCACACTCAGGGGTTGAATCCGATTTCGGTCAGAAGGGCTCCGAATGATGGTCGGAGCCCTTCCGACCGACCCGGAACGCGTCGCACGGATTCCTTTCTGACCGAGCCATTCTGATGGGCTCTGGATTTCCGGATTGCGGACGACAGGCTCGGAGAGCCTGTCCACAGTCTGGAAATCCCTCAGTACTCCCCCGGCCGCCTCTTTACGACCGAGGGAGTACGATGGCAGCTTTTCACTGCCTTTTCGTGCCGGTGTCAGAAACTGTCTCTAGGGGCCCCCAGCAGGTCCCCCATGGGTGTGAGGCTGCCGGATGGCGGCTTGGGGGCACCTATGGTGCCCCTCCGTTGATCCCTGCACCCAGTGGCAGGCACCTTGGGGTGCTGGCCACAGGGTGCAGGGATGAACTGCACCCCTGCTTTCAACAATGCAGGCATGCATTCCACTCGGAATGCATGCTTGCACTGTAAAGTGTATGAATGTGACCGAACCCTGCTCGGTTGCATTGTACTAGCAGGGCCGGAACCGACGACAGCAGGTCGGTTGGTTACTACTCCTGTCAGATGTCCGAAGGACTCAGATCCGTACGACATCGGAATCGGCCCCTTAGTGAAGCATGAAAGGGTGCCTTATTTCCAAATCAGCGTTAAGCCATGTTAAGTGGCTTGACACTGCCTGGTAAATAAGGCAAAGCCCCTATCACCATCACATTGTCAATGAAAGTGACGTTGTCGTGGCAATAGGAGCTTGTAAATATGCCCCACAGTTTTTTATTGATCTGACTGGAGACCATTGTTTGAATGATTGACTGTTTGTGGGCATCTGTGTTTATTTATTTTTTTAATGTTTTTTTATTAACATGCTCAGTATTTGGGAGTTCACTTAAGTTATATTGTAGCACAGAATAAGTTACATGTCTTTGTTTACAAATTGTAATAAATATTCGTTTCAACAAACGACCTCAGTGCCATCCCCCCCACCCATCCATCCTTAGTACATGTGTCAGTCATCCCCCGTCCCGAAATGCACACCATTGTTCCCAGATTCTTTCCCAATTCTTCAGGCACCCCCTGCTCAAATAAACCATGTGCTCTGCTTGTTGACACCAATCAAGGTCCGCAATCCATTGTGACACCTCCAGTGTGGCCGCCGCCCCCCAGTGCTTAGCAATGTTCCCTTTTGCAATGATTGCCGCCAATTTTAAGCATTCTTCTGTGTTTCTGGGACACGACTGGTCATTGGGAATGAGCAGCAGGAACCATCTAGTAAGCCCTCCGACCCCATCACTTCTGTCTTAACGTCCACTACTTTCTTCCAGTACATTTGTAGCGCTGGACAATCCCACAACATATGAAAATAAGACCCCACCTGCCTGCATCGCCTCTGACATTGATTATTCTTTATATGTCCCATGCAGTACATTGCCTCACTGGAGTAATACACCCTATGCAGCATTTTTAATTGGATGAGTCGGAAGCGAGAACGAATTGCAACTTCTCGTGGCCCCTGTACCACGTCCCTCCATTCTCCCTCATCTATCCGCCCTAGGTCCACCTCCCATTGAGTGTTCAATGTCACCAAAGGGTCAGGGGAGTTGTTGATGAGCTTTCTGTATATACATGATATGGCTTTACTGGTCAATGGATCTGTCAGCAGCCTGTCTTCCAATGGAGACGGCGCTGGTAAGGCGGTCCCATCCTGTATATATGCTTTTAGGGCATGTCCCAACTAGAGATACCTCAGCCTTTCTCCCTGATTTAGGTCTTAGGGCGATATGTATCAACATTCCGTTTTGCGATTCCTAAATAGCGATTTTTAAGGAATCGCTATTTAGAAATCGCAAAATGGTATGTATGTAGAAATCAGCTTCTTTTTAGCGATTTCTTAAAATTCCTTAATTGCGATTAGCAAATTGCTAATCGCAATTAAGGAATAATTTCCCACTCATTTCTATGGGCCAGGAGGCCCATAGGAATGAAGGGGAAATGTGCGATTAGCAATTAGCTAATCGCAAATTGAGATAATTTTCAAGGGTGCAGGGGTGTCCAAAGGACACCCTGCTGCACCCCTGAAAATGACATGTGTGCGCATATGGCGCACATACATGCCCTAAGGGCATGTATGAGCGTCACATGGCACCTTTTGTTTTTTTTTAAAAATGCTTTTGTAAAGGAATTCGCAACTTACCACCAACTTGAAGTTGGTGGTAATTTGAGATTTCTTAGGGACAATTAGCAATATTTTTTTGCATTGTGCATTGCATTTAAGGAATCGCAAATTTTGCGATTCTTTAAATGCAATCGCAAAATAAGGAATAGCAAATTGTGCGATTCCTTATTTTGAACCACATTTGTTTCATACATTCCATATTGAGAATTAGCATTCGCAAAGGCTGAAATTCTGCGAATTTCAGCCTTTGCGAATGCGAATTTCAATGATACATATCGGCCTCTGTCTTTTTGCAGTTCTGTGAATGTTATGTAGGCTCTGCCTCTACAAGCATCCCCAGTAAGCCCAGTAACCTCCATTTATGAAAGCTTTGCAGGTTGCCCGACCCCTCGAGTTGCTTACTTTCCCAGAGTGGCGTCATTTCCGTTAGTATCCCTTTCCACCCTAAGTGTTTGTGGGCCGCATTCCATGCCTTTATAACTGTGAGTGTATGCAATGACAGAACTTCGACTTTCCCTGGGTTTTAAAGGAGGCGTGGGTAAGCTGCCTCTCCCATACTATCTCTGTCAACATGTTAGGCCGGGTCCTCCCTGTCTCCAAATAACTAATCGGTAATGCCTACTAACTGTGAAGCCCAATAGTATAGCCTAATGTTTGGCCCCACTAACCCGCCATCTGTAATTTCTGCAGAGCTATGCGTGGTGGATCACCATTCCAAATTAGGGCTCTCAGCTCAGCCTCCACCCGAGTAAAGAATGCGCTAGGAACCTCAAAAGGGGTGTTTTGTATGACGTGGAGGAGTCGTGGGATCGGCGACATTTTGAAAAGGGCTGCGCTGCCCATTATTGTGAGGGGCAATTTTTTCCAGCGTTCCACATCTGTTTTGAAGCAGGTCAACGGCCGTTTGATGTTTCTCTGATAAAAGTCCTGTGGATTCCTGGTAATATAAATACCAAGATATTTGAAGCCTTCAGTTTCAATGGGGATCACACATCAACTTGTGAGGATTGGGGTGCCACCCGCCAGCGGGAAGAGCAAAGATTTGTCCCAATTTATGCGATAGCCAGCATAATTGCTGTATATACGTAGAATTTGGAACAGCCTATCTATTGATTGCCTGGGTTTCCTTGCATACAGTAGAACATCGTCAGCATACAACGATATGCGCTCCCTCCATTCCTCTTCAATGGGTATCCCTCAGATCAGTGGGTCACAGCGAATCCATGCCACTCGAGGCTCAAGGGCCCAGGCAAATAGGAGTGGGGAAAGGGGGCACCCCTGTATTGTTCCCTTCTGCAACATGAATGCTCAGGCTACCCATGACTTAACCCTCACACACGCTATGGGCTGGCTATATAGAAGCTTCACCCATTGGAAAAAAATTGAGTTCAAAGCCCAAATGGTCCAGTACTGCAAACAGGTAATTCCACTCAATGTTATCAAAGGCCATTTTGGCATTGAGGGTCAACAAGGCTGCAGGCTGTGAATCCGCTGTGGATGTTATATGGAGGACCCCGAACAATCTCTGTAGATTAAGTTGTGTGCTTCTGTGTAGCATAAACCCTGACTGATCCGGATGTATGAGGGATGTAATTAGTTTCAACAGTTGTGTCGCCAAGGCCTTGGCCAGGACCTTTGCCTCGTAATTTATCAGGGAAATTGGTCTATATAATTCACATTTTTCAGGGGGTTTTCCTTCCTTTGGGATTACAACTATTGTCTCTAGCCTCTGGTCAGGGGGAGATTCCCCACCATTTTGGCCTCCTCGTATGGAAGGAGGTGCTCCACTGTTTTATCTAGCAGTACTTTGATAGTTCAAGTGGCAGACCGTTCGGTCCCGCCACCATCCCAGATTGTAGCGCTTGTGTGGATGCCTTGAGTTCCTCTACTGTGAGATCACCTTCGAGCATCTTCCTGTCAGCCTCGGAAAGAAGCAGCATTCGGATGTCATTTAGAAATTCCTTACATTCCATTTCAGATTTTGAGGAGGGGCTAAATATAATGACTCGTAGTATGTAGCAAACGCCTCTGCTATTGCAGTGCCAGTCTTGTGTATTATTCTGGGAACCCAGTTAAGTTCCATTATTTTCTTATCGAGCCAAGCCAACAGCTTGCTTGCCTTATCCCCTATATCAAAGAGTCTATGCTCTGTGGCCCGGACCAAGGTTTTAGCACTGTTGTCTATTAAGTCCCTCAACTCCTTTTGCTTTAATTGTAACTTACGTCATGTGCTGGCATCATCTGCCTCCCCTTTACCAAGTTGTGCTTCCAATGTGCACCTGTTCCTGCCCTCTCATGACCGTTTTAACCCATTCGGTGCTTGTGTCGGCCAACGGCCGACGCAAGTACTACCTTGCTGGTGCTGCGCACATCCATTGGCTGACACAGCCCCGCCCACTCTTTAATTCTCCCGCACGGGAGAATTTGCCCTGCGGTTAAGGGGTTAAACGCTTCCCAGAGTGTTATTTTCGAAGCCACGGACCCCACGTTTTTACTAAACTAGTGTGGAGTTCCCTTCCTTGACGCCTTCTTAAATTTGGGGTCTTTGAGATACTACTGATCAATTCTGGAGGGGTAGGGTATGGTCCCTCTGCAGGCCCTCCAGAATCACCTCTACAGGGGAGTGGTCAGACAATTCCCGAGCCACATGGGAAGCCCTGCTAAAGTCCCCCAGGCTAACAGCCGGTGTGAGAATGTAGTCTAGCTGAGCGAGGCTCCCGTGCAATGCTGAGACATGTGTGTATTGTTTAACCCCTGGGTGTAGGTGTCGCCAAATGTCACAAAGTCCTTGTGTTCGGAGGAAGTCTCCCAACGGCCCCAGTCATCTCCCCCCCACCGCCCTTCTCAAGGTGTCCATATCCCCGGAGACCACACCATTCATGTCACCCCCAAGTATCAGTCGGCCCTCTGGGAGCAGCACCGAACCAAGTAAGTCGAGTGTAGCCCCCTGTAGACCCAGTGGGCGTACACCGAACGTAGGTTTAGGATCTTACCATCCCATCAGCTACTCACTGCCGTATATCTGCCCAGCGGCTCTGACAACTGCGCCGTCACAATGTATGGAAACGATACTTTGCACATTATTCCCACCTCCTGGATCCTGTGGTATAGCCTGTGTGGGAAGCTAGGTATCCCCGAATCTATTTAGCGCTTTCCATTGACTGCTGAAGAGGTGGCATTCTTGAATCAGGATAATGTCTAGGGCATGTCACTTGATGAACTGAAACACCATCATTCACTTCAGTCCCCCGTTTAGGCCATTGACTTTCGAGGACCAGATCTTTGTCTGTCCTCCAATTGTTTCCTGGACGCCATCCACTAGGTCTGAATTCAGGTTCCCCCCACCCTTCTCGTGTCTCGGAGTGAGGCATGACGACAAAAGTGTCAGTCTGTCTATTGATGCAATTACTCTGTGAGCTTGAACCTGAACTATTAAACTAATATCAACCATTATCCCTGGAAGGAAATAACCACCCTCCGGCTCCCACCCTGCCACCCTGCTAAATAGGTTGTACCTTCCCAACTTGTCAACCCGAAAACCAACTGTCGCCCTAAAACGGAACTGTTTCAACACACTGATGGGGGTGTCTCAACCTCAAGCATGCACCACTCCACACAAGCTTTATGACAATCCTTGTTACTACATGTATTAGTCTCTGTCTGCCATACTTGTGTTCTTGTGGTCGGCAGTCTTTCAATCCCCAAGTACTTTACCACAGTGGTCCTGCATTGAGTCCCTTATTCGGGTTCCTCCACCGCGTGGCCTCAATCCGACTCAATTTGCAGCAGCTCCCGCTTCATTCAGGATTCTATTGTCCCTCTCCCCACCCTCCATTGATCTTGACCGGTCTTTGAGGTTTTGTACTCCGTCAGGGTCCTTTTGATTCTGTCGAGGGCCGTACAGAATCCCGAATATTGCCTCTCCAGCCAGTCCCATACTTCCTCTGCGTTGGTGAATTACCATGTCTTCCCGTCGCTGATGATTTTAAGTTTGGCTGGCAGGAGCATCATATATTTAATACCCTTCTTGCGTAGTTTCCTCTTTGCCTCCTCAAAGCTCCTGCGTTGTTTCTGCACCAACAAAGTGAAATCTGGAAAAATTCTGATTTGAGCATTTACAGGCTCTTTTTTTTTCAGCCGCCCTGGCCGCCTGAAGGATGACATCTCGATCACAGTAAATGAAAAGTCAGGCGATTATTGTCCTTGGAGGAGCCCCAGTCCTAGGCGGCGGCACCGTTACCCGGTGCGCCCTTTCAATGGAGAACAATTTGGACAACCTCTTTGATATCAGTGTGTTTATAATAAAGTCTTCCATGAATAGCTCTACGCTGGGGCCCTCCGTGCCCTACCGTACTCCCACCACTCTGATGTTGTTCCTCCCCGCCCTGCCCTCCTGATCTTCTAGTTTGGCCTCCATTGTCGTGGTATGGTGGGCCAGTTTCTGCACTTGCCCCTCCAGTTGTTTTGACACTGCTTATAATTGAGCTATTTGCATTTTGGTGGTTGTGATTTTCTCCCTGAATTTTGATAAATCTGCACGGATTAAACTGTGGGGCAGAATAGTGAGCTTCTTTTTCCCCATCTGTAAATGTTCTTGCCCCTCCCCTCGGGCAATTGAGATCTCCCCTGCTGCCCTCCTGCGATTGCCCCTCGTGCCCAAGGGTCCAACGCTGCTGCTGCCTGGAAGGGGGGGGGAGTTATATGTCCTCCACTCTGTTTACTGCTGTGTCAAGAAAGACCCCTGTCCAAGCCACTGCATACTTCTGAATGTAAGAGTCTGAAGGAGAAGGGATTATGCATTAATCAACCTTTGTTGACTTACTGAGATTTTCAATGCCTAAGCTGTATTCCAGGGAGTAAAAGTCTGTAAAACTTTGTTAATGACGTGTGTAGTCTTAAAGTATGCTCTTTCTTCAATGAGGAGCCAGTGAAGCGTTATAGGAATAATACTAATATCGAAACCTAGTCTTGATATGCTGCCCCAGTAATCCGTGGCCGGATGACCAGAAAGTGTCTCTGCCGCGAATGCTCTCATATTCCATTCTCGTGCATTTGAAAGCCACTACATTTTTGCAGATCTTAATGTTAAACTCAGGGAAATTACTTTATTTCTGAAAGTAATGGAGACGGTTGTTAGGTGACGGGACAGTCATCCGGTGTGCCGTTGCAACCCCCGTAGGACACCAGGATGCAGTAAAGCTATAGTTCCTGCGTGCACAATAGAGTTAGTATCACGACCAGAGTTGCAAGACAGGCGAGGCACATAAAGCCGGTGACAATGAATTTCAAATTCCAATTGCACTGCCTGTAAAGAATAGACTCATGTAGATCTGAGGCACCGGCACCCGGCAACGGGCATGGCGCATTCGGATCATACCCACCCTCGGCTCGGATCTTCAGGCCGTGGCACTCTATCACACTCGGCCACTTCTCAGCTACCAGGCAAGGCCCCAGGGTCCTCCCACACATGTTGCACTCACTCTGCCACTTACCTTGGGGTATTCACGCCGCTGTCTATGGGGTCCAGGCTCCTTTGTGCTCTGACCTTATTTCACGGGCACATCAGCCGGGCCCAGGTCCCACACCTCCTGTCCGCCGGATACCTTCCGTCTCCAAACGGATTGCAGGCAGATACTCCAGACCCGGGATCAGCGAGAGCTCCGACTCACTTCTCAGGGCACGGCCTTGTGACGCATGGCTCGTCTTCCTGACTCCGCCGCTCACCACCAAGACGCGCCTCCCACTCGAATATTTCCAGCTCCTGCGGAAAACTGCAACTTAGGGATCTTTCAGCCAGTTTTAGTTTATCGGAGTTCCGTCGGATTTTGGGTCAGATGGCAGGATTCGTTCCCGCTGACTATGGAGCTCAGTAGAGCACGGCCATCTTCGCTCATGGCCACACTACGCCCCCTGGGGTTGTATGACATCACAACGCATGCTTTTACCACGCATGCCATTACAACGCAGTTTTTACAACGCAAGTCGTTACAACGACTTGCGTTGGGGAGCGCTGGATAGTGGAATAGTTTAATTTTCTATTCCAATTCCAGTCCCCGTGGATAGTAGGGAAGGTGTTGGATAGACAATTAAGCTATTCCCTATCCTACAGTGCCCTCCAGCGCAAGTCGTTGTAATGACTTGCGTTGTAATGGTTGCGTTGTAATGGTAGTGCGGGGTAAAAGTTGCGTTGTAAAAGATGTCCCCCCCGCTGGTATCTGTATTTAAAAAAAAAACAAAGGAGAGCAGTTCAAATGAGAACCATCTCTTGTTGTATTTTGCTTTGTATTAGGATCTGCTCTGCTTGTAGTGCTCCAGTCTAAAATATCTTCCTGGCTGCTATAGGGGAATCTTTCCATGTGTTCATGAAGCACTAGTGCCTGGACAGCCAGGTGCAGTGGGTTGGGCATTTCGCCTGATCTGTCCTACAGGATTTCCTGGTATGAGCCATTGCTCAGACCCACCCCATTGGTTGGTACTGCTTTGGTATCTATTCAAGAGGTGAGCACTCTGCAGTTAGAAGTCTTTATCAGAAGAACAAGTCACTTACCTTCAGTAATGCCTTTTCTGGCCTCAATGACACATCTGAGATATGATACAGAGCCGCACCACGCCACCTATCAACATACGGGGAATCTCGATCAAAACTCTCCCAACCCAGGCTGGTGCCTGGATAAATGGACAAGGGGAAGAGTCTGCACTTGGATAGAGCTTTTACTAGAAAAAGCAATACTGAAGGTAATCAACTTGTTCAACAAGTCAATCATGTCCTTTTTATGCCCACCAACCTGGACAGGGCCTCTAATTCCCATTACTTCCCTCCAAAGTTATAGATTTCCAGATGATTGCAGGTTGAACAATATGCCTAGATATAAATATTTAACACTGCACTTTTCGATTGGCTGTGCATGCCAGCAACGATACTGACTAGTTTATGTGTTTTTGTGATAAACTTGCTGAAAAAGACAGCATATCAAAGGAGATTACTGTGCTCTGAATAAACAATGTTCTGGCCATGATATATTAGCCCACAGCATCATCACACAGGTCTCTGTAGCTTCTGGTCCCTAGGGTCATTTCTGGTCCCCTGGATAATAGTTCGCTGGAGCTCGCGCTGAAGAGCAGTCACTTTTATATGAGAGTGAATGAGAGTGGAAGGTGCCCCAGGGGAGCAGTGTTCATGGAGAGGCCTGGACGAGCGGTTTTCTTTACAAAGCCTGATAAATGGCACAATTAAAGAACACACTAAAGGCGGGAAAGTGTGACCGAGGGACAGTGCGGCCGCTACCAGCCATCTAATGTGTGAAATAACAATCTGTGTTTGATGGTGTCCCTGTAGACCACAGATTACCAATGACTAGTGATTTTACTGCAAAATGGATTTAGACTATAGTGACAAGTCTGACTTGAGGGGAGGAATACATCAGAAACTCAGAACTAAACATAATTCCAAGCCTTCGTTTGGGTTGGAGATCCAGCCTCCATGGTTAGGACCAGCAGCGGCTCCTCTTACGGCGCAGAAGGGGGGTTGCCCCACTGCTTTTATCTGCTCCACTGAACAGTGTGAATTCAGGGTGGCGTTGATAATAACTCAGGGCCATATTATCAAGAACTGCGATAACATTATCGCTGCTTTAGCAACAGGAAACTGCAGCTAAAGCGGCGATAATGGGCTTGATAATATGCCCTGTGAATTCCCGTAGAAGCCCAGGTTCTGGTGTGAACATGGGCTTCTATGGGTAATTCACAAGGGCATATTATCAAGCCCATTATCTGCCACTAAAGTGGCAATAATGTTATCGCAGTTCTTGATAATATGGCCTGCACTGCCATATGGTGGATACTAAGGCAGGATGGGTTCATGCTATTCCTATATTGTGCGGTCACGAAGGGAGTGGGGAGGGGCTGTTGCCATCGAGAGCTGCAGCGCTCTTGTTATGTTCCATATAGGTACCTTAATATAGGTTCAGGTTGTGGAAAAGTAAATTTTGCCATGTTCTGTGTCCCTACGTGTCATCCATCATATGTTATGTGTGCATGATTAAATATGCATATGTACTCCCCATGTCCGATTAATGACGCAATTACAGTTGTGTCCACCTCTAGTATGCCAGTTTCCAGTCCTCGTGAATACTACGAATATCAGGCCTATGTAAAGCTACGTTGCCACGTTTCTCAGTGTGCACGTTATTCTATTATAAAGTCCCCGTTTCTAGGCCTCAAAAGGGCCTGGACACTAGATTCAGCTCCTGTCTCCAGAAACCTCGCTGAGGAGCGATACAGCCCCCACCTGTATCCTCGACCCTTCACTTACTTCCTGCCTCGCAGTGCCCGGTCCAGCCTGGCTCTGCCTCTGAGTCTGCCAAAAGTATGTTATAGTTCCAGTTATCAGTTCAGTCCTCCTTCTCTGCATTCCTAAGCTACTGAACTGCATCAATAGTTTCCGTCATTGTCTAGCCTTCACGTCTCCACGTTAGAGAAATACTGCATTTAATGGTCATTTAATATTCTTCATCACGCACTACATGTAGAATAATGCATGGTCCAGTCTTAGAATCAAGTTAGCCTTTCCCCTCCTAACTTCTAGTTTATATCAACATGTTCTCTAAACATCAGATACTAGATACTGTTTAGGTACATGTCGCCCTGACTCTCCAGACTTCAGTCTCTGCTCCTAGCACAGAGTTCATAGCCCCAGCTTCTCCTAGTGATACGTCATTGCTAGTTTGCGCGCACCATCAGGTTAGAGGTCCCGGCTCCTTAGGTAGCCCCCTCCATGGTTTCCGCCCCATTCATGACATATTCTGTTACGTTTGCATCACATGTCTATGTATACGCCCTGTTACACCTCTTTTCCCCCTTATCTTTCGCGACTGCTACGCGTCACGCCTTCTGCTCCACCCACTGCTACGCCTACTGCAATGTAATGCTATGTGTTTGCGTTATGTATATATGCTCATGTATTGTTATTAAAAGTCAGCGCGCTCATCCCAGATCCAGCCCCAGCAGCTGCTGGGCCCTGTCATCCTATTCCTATGCAGGTTGTCCTGTTCCTGTCCTTATGCTGTATTAAACCTGCAAAAACTCCTACTACCTCGAATCTTGACTCTTATTTATTGAGCTATCTGTTATGATATATGTCTAGTCAAAAAGAGAGGTATTATTTATTTATTTACCACATAATGGCGCCCGAATAGGGACTTGCCCTTTCCCCACGCGTCGGTGAAGCCACGCCGACCCCCTGACCCTCTGCAGTCGTGACGGAACTCTTCTGTGCACCGGCAGATATTTCTGCTCCAAGTATCCCTCAGGCCCACGGAGGAGACGGAGGAGGCGGTCCAGCATCCAAACGAGACGGTGGAGGAACGCGGCGAGTCCCGACCAGAACCCAAGCCAAGAGTCCAAGGTCCGAGGTATCCGGAGGCCCACCCGTAACTGAAGTCCGAAGTTCGTCGTCCGTCGTCGTAGCAGTCCAGTCCAGTCCGAGGCTTTCCGTTCTTGCTGCCCGGTGAGTACCATTACTGGGGTAGTATCTAGACAGGGTCAATCTAAATTGACTCTGGTCCGTGGGTTGGTGGTACACAGACTCACAAACGAAGTGTTCACCTAGGTGGATACGGGTCTTGATGCGTCCCTTTATGGGACCGGTATGTTCCGTACTGTTTCAGCAGTGCATCCAGTAACTCTAGTCTGTTCCGTTCTCGAGAAATTCTTGTGTTTCTGTTTTCAGTATTCCAGGTAATATTCTGTCCGAACTGTTATGTTATGATGTTGTTCAATGTATTTCCAATGTCGTGGTATGCCTGAATTGTTCTCCCAATTGTTATTGTTCCTCGTGTATTGTATTGTGTTCCGATTCAAGTTTACAATGTCTCTCTTTTCGAGATTACGTCAGTTAAAAACTAGAAAGGGTTTGTTAGAAGAAGCAGTTCCTGTTCCGCCGAGGGACAGTCCAGGTCACTTTATGTATCAGAAGCATGGCATAAGCGCCATATTGTATCTAGATTTATGGGTAGAGTATACCAAACAGTTAGAAGAAAAGTATAGATGGCCCGTATCGGGTACATGGGATGCCGAGTGCATCATGCGAGTAGAAGAAGCATTATGGAAAAAGAAAGCCAGACAGTCACAGAAAGATGCCATTGAGTTATGGCGCAAAGAAGCTCATAAAAGAACTGAAAAAGAAATCAGAAAGTCAGAATTAAGTAGAGAATCCTTAGAACGAGCACAAGAAAAAGAACTAATCGAGATAGGTGAACAAGTCAAAGTCGAACAGTCAGACAGACAGAGGCATGCCCTTATTAGGGGTATGTATCCTCTCCTTGCCGAGGGCTTGCCAAAAGCGACCCCAGAGGCATCCAGTAATTTCCCGCCACCATTAGTTCCGACCAAGCTACGTCACAAACAGACCGCAGCTGATATTTTTATTTCGTCCTATTTGGACGACACAGTCCCAGAATATGCAAATCCTGTTCGCGCTCCGCCAGTCCCTGTAAATCAGGCACTTCCCGCTTCTCCAGACACCGGAGTACCTGTTACGGTACCCCCGGTCCAGCCCGCCATACAAGTCCAGCCTGCATTTCCATTTCCCACTCTGCCAGGACGAAGAGCCTCAGTAGACCTAGACTCCAGTTTAGGGGCCGCAGGGGGAGGTACTCCTCAAACCCCGCCGCCACACAAGCGTTTAACGACAGCCGAATTACATGCGCAAGCGTCACAGCGTACGCCTAGACATCAGACTGTAGCAGAAATAAGAAAATCCCTTGCCGAATGCGGCTATGATCCAGTCCCAGGCGAGGATAATATGGTTTTATATTCATTCCGCGTAAGAAAGGTGGCCGAGTATCTAGTCACCTTACCGAATATGAAAGAAGATCTAGACAGAATATATCGTTTCATCCGTACAGGGGATGATCCAGAAAGCATTAGCGAGGCCATGTCTCAAAGGAAAGCCGAGATCCAGCTCATGATATTAAAGTTTCTGATCAATTGTCTAATAAGAGAACAAGATTACCCGTCTAAAGATCCGGCCGAAATGAAAATCCTGACAAGGTGGAGTGATAATATAGCCGAGGGTAAGCACAAGACCGTCGGTGCTATGGAGAGTATGTACAAGAAAATCCGTAGAGAAATAATAAAATTACACGAACAGCGTAAAGCAGCACAAGTAAGCGAGAAAGAAAGTAACTCTGATACTGAAGAGGTAGAGGACGAGAATCCCGCCAGAATAGCGTATGTAGGAAAATCTAGATTTCCAGATCGTCATTTACGCCTAGAACACAAGTCTATTTTTCATTCTCCAGCACCAGAACAAGGTTCACTAGAACAAGTGTTTCAAGCTACCGATCACATTCTGAAATCACGAATCGGTTACAGTGAGTTAAGTACCATGCATGAACAAGAACTAGTCCGATCAGCAGTCCGATGGATTACTGATTCTACCACTTTTCCAGACGAAATAGTGGCACAAATGTTTCTGAAAATGCCCCCAGCCGAGCAACGACTGGCGGGTATGTATATGATCCAGCACCTCATTACTCTGTATGAGGGTCAGCATTCTGATCCAGGTCCGTTACACGATATCCTGAACGAGTTACTCCAGTATAGATGGAAAGGTCTAGGTACCGACTTAATTAGTGTCATTCTAGAACAGCGCCACAAATATAGAACGTTTCTGAACCCGCATTTTGTTCATGACTCACCCCCAGAAAGTAAACCCTTTTACATGGAGAGACAGAATCCGTTACGAGAAGTCCACCCAGTTAAAGGAACGGGTGGCGAAATGCAGCGAGTGTTTGTTTACACTCCAATTACAAAGATGGAACTCCTCGAGATGAAGAAATTAATTCCCTGTCATGACAAAGATCCAGCAGGGTTCCATAGAGAATTAAAAGACATGCTCCGTATGGGAGAATACACATATCCAGATATAATTAAAATGTTAAAGGTTCTGCTGCCCGCAGGGGTGTATGAAAAGCTCAAGGAAAAAGAATGGGAGGTGGGAGAGAAAAAGATCGATTGGGCAGTTCTAGAAGCTGAAGATAAGGCACGAGTACCAGGTACCGGTCTTGGAGATAAATGTAAAGAATTACCAGAATTATTAATACAAGTTTTACCCAGATTATTGACAACGAGAAAAGAAGACTGGGATGCAATCTCAGCCTGTAAACAAAAGCAAGATGAGGATATTAGTGATTTTTATTCTAGATTTGAAAAATGTTTCAGTATCAACAGTGGCCTCAAGACAAGTAGTGAGTCATACCCTCACCTTTTTGTTACTAAATTAGTCGAGAATTCAAGCCCACAAATTAAAAATCGAGTTTTGAAAGTCGAAAGTACCTGGCAAGCTAATACCCCGTCCCAGATGTTGCAGATGCTCCAATACCATCAGAATAGAATCAGAGAAGAGCAAGAACACGAGAGAAAACGTATGAAAGACACGAAAATGAAAGTACTAGTTGCACAATCTGTTCCTCAAGACAGTCAGAAGAGGGGTCCGAATCAAGCCAGTCATCCTGCAGCTCCCGTTAAAGGGAACTGCAATTATTGTAAACAGCCAGGTCATTTCATAAATGAGTGTGCAGTTCTGAAACACAACATAGCTACTGGTAAGACTAAAGAAAGACCACGTCCGCCTAGACAAGAACAAGTTTCACAGATTCCTCAGCCACAGAATGCACCACAGACAGTTACAGCACCGCAGCCTATCGCTGCAACACAGCATGTTACATCGCAGATGTACCAGTATGCACAGTCTGAGTATCCAGAGTACCAGCAGTATTCATGAAACAGCCTAGAGAGGGAGGTAGGCTTGCCTCTCATCGAGATACCTGTAGATCAAGAAGGTCCCTATGTTCACAGTCAAGTATTAGGGAAAGACAGAAAGTTTTTGATTGATACAGGGGCAAGTAGGACCACAATTAGTCACGCCGAAGTTCCAGGGGCTCCGCTCTCAGGCTCAAGAAATGTTTCCCTTGGATTTTCAGGAAAACCTATCGTAAATGAGATTTCAAAGCCAGTTACTCTAGAAGTAGGTCCATTGTCCCGCACTACTGATCTGTTACTTACTAAGTCATGTCCAGAAAACCTATTAGGCATTAAGACACTGAAAGAGTTAGGTGCAGTCATATGCTGTTCCCCAGAGGGAATACGATTGTTCCTACGAGACTTCAAGGGTCACTATGTATTACGAGATTTTGATTCAAGACTGTCTAATGTTCCGCAGCACTTATGGGCGCAAGGTCCAACTGATGTAGGTTATATGCAAATCACACCCTATCGTGTGACTCTCAAGCCAGGTGTAGTGTTACCACGAATCAGACAGTACAGATTGCCACCTGAGGCTGCAGCAGCCTTATCCAAAATTATTGACGAGCTTATTGCTCAAGGAGTGGTTGTAGAAACTGACTCCAATGTATGTAATTCTCCGATCATTCCAGTCATGAAACGTACTGATCCAAATGCACCCCCAGTATATCGATTAGTGATTGACCTACGAGAGCTTAATAAATGTATTATTCCTCAGTACCCAGTTGTCCCAGATATCTCTTCCCTATTAACGGCCATTGATTCCGAAGCCACGTTCTTCACTGTCATAGACCTCAAGAACGCATTTTTCAGTGTTCCTATTCATCCAGACAGCCAGTTCCTTTTCGGATTTTGTTTAAATGGAAGGAGCTATATGTTTACACGAGCTCCTCAAGGTTTCACAGAAAGTCCTAGTATTTACAGTCAAGCACTCAAGAGACAACTAGACAACATTCACATGCCAACTGACACTGCCCTGCTCCAGTATGTCGATGATCTACTGATCACAGCCCGTTCTGAACGTGCTTGCGAGCGAGCATCCCTTACAGTCTTGTATTTTCTAGCCGAGATGGGGCACAAGGTGTCCCCTTCTAAGCTTCAATTCTGTGTCCAGCAAGTGGTCTACTTAGGACACTTACTGTCCAAGAGGGGTAGGCAGTTGACACCAGACCGTATCCAGTTAATAGCGAGTCTTCCTCAGCCCAAGACCCAGAAGGAGGTACGTGCTTTTATCGGCCTTACTTCTTACTGTAGACAATGGATTCCTCAGTATGCATTTCTAGCCAAGCCACTGATACAGTTAACGACACAGGAGGCAGCCGTATCGACTGTCCTCCCTTGGACATCTGAACATACACTTAGTTTCAATGAGTTAAAGAAAGCTTTATGCCAAGCTCCTGTTCTAGCTACACCGAACTACAGTAAGCCTTTTACACTTTTCGTTACTGAACGTGAAGGTACAGCATTATCTGTTCTCACACAAGATCAAGCAGGACAATACAAGCCCTGTGCTTATTTTTCGAGCACATTAGATCCTGTAGCCCAGGCTCTGCCTGCGTGCCTCAAGTCAGTTGCAGCCACAGCACTAGCTATCAGACAAAGTGATTCCATAGTTTTAGGACATACCTTGACAGTACAAGTTCCACATTCCGTGGAAGTTCTTTTAAACCGAACACAAACTCAGCACTTGACAATTGCACGTTTAACAGGTTATGAATTGACACTGTTCCAGCCACACATAGAAATCAGACGCTGCAACATCCTGAATCCTGCTACACTGTTACCATCAGTTAATTCAAATCCAGCCACACATGATTGCGTGGAAGTAGTTAACATTACGACAAAGCCAAGACAAGATCTGACAGATACTCCGTTACCAGATCCCGACCTGACACTTTATGTGGATGGTTCATGCCTAAGAACTAGTACAGGAGAACTAGTAGCCGCGTATGCAGTGACTACTGACACTGAAGTTATTGAGACACACCGTATTGATACCCTGTCCGCTCAAGCAGCAGAGCTAGTTGCTCTGACACAAGCCTGCATACACGCCAAGAACTTGAAAGTTAATGTTTACACAGATTCACGTTACGCATTTGGAGTTGTACACGACTTCGGAGTGCTCTGGCAGGAGAGAGGTTTCATGACTTCTCATGGAACCAAGATTCAGCATGGTCTCCTTATTCAAGCCCTGTTAGATGCCATACACTTACCGACATCTATCGCTATCATGAAGTGCAAAGCACATACGAAAGTTACTGACATTATTTCCCAAGGTAATGATCTAGCAGATCGCACAGCCAAGCTTACAGCACAGACTCCAGACATTCCAGTTAACATGACACATACTCCAGATCCGATTACATGCATGACAGTTAAGGACCCTACACAAGATGTCATAGATATCCAGTTACATGCTACTCCCGAAGAAATCAAGAAATGGTCCGAACAAGGAGGGGTCCAGACAGATCAAGGATGGTTAACGAAGGGTAGAGCCACATGGTTTCTCCCCGACTCTATGGTTCAAGTCATTATTAATACCGCACATAGTCCAGCACATTTAGGAGAAAAAGCTATGTTAGACAGTATCCAGAACATTTGGTTCAACAAGCATTTACGAGCTGCAGCCAAGCAGAAAGTCCGTACCTGTATGATATGTTGCCAGTTTAATCCAGGTAAAAGTGTCCCGGTGGAACAAGGTGGATTCCAGCCCCCTGACCACCCTTTTGAAGTCCTCCAGATGGATTATATTCAGATGGAGCGATGTCGAGGTTTCAAGTATGTCCTTGTAGTTGTATGCGCTTTGTCCAGGTGGACAGAAGCATATCCAGTCCCAGATTACACAGCCGCGACCACTGCCAAGCAGTTGGTTCGTGAGTTCTTCCCTCGTTATGGACTCCCTAGAGTCGTATATTCTGACAACGGCCAGCCATTCTCATCTGAACTCATGAAGCATGTTTCCCTTTTGTTAGGGTACCAGTGGAAGTTTCATTGTGTACGCCATCCTGAAGCAGCCGGTCTCGTAGAGAGACATAACCAGACCCTGAAAATCCGAATTGCCAAAGTGTGTAAAGAAAAAGGTGTGGACTGGCTAGTAGCTCTGCCAGTCGCTTTATTTTATATGCGCATGGTTGCACATTCCAGATCAGGTCTGTCCCCGTACGAGGTCGTATTCGGCCGCCCCCCTAATATGTGGGGTACTCCTAGACCCCGAAGTATTACCGATGTTTCAAGTAATATGCTGACAGATTACCTAGCTTCCTTGATGTCTGCCCTCAACTCATGTCGTTCACAGGTTGCCGCCGCATTTCCAGACAATACCGAGGTGGCACCGCATGAAATCGTTCCAGGATCCATGGTGATGGTCCGCAACTTTGACAGATCAAGCCCGCTGGAGCCTCGTTGGAAAGAGCCCCGACAGGTCCTCCTCACCACCCGTACAGCCGTGAAGTTGGAAGGACGCAAAGGCTGGGTGCACCTTTCTCATATTAAACTTTTTAATGGACTGAAATCCGCCTTAAAGAACATTTCCCAGGATTCAAAGGATTGCCAGAATATTGTTCTCAAGGACTGTCCCGCAAAAGACATTGTTACAACCCCTCCCCTGTTAGAGAAAACTCCGCAGCAGGAGTATAAGCTAAAACTACGGTCTAGTAAATTAAGTCAGCCAGTTTGATTGTCTAAGTCCTCCCCTAGGTGAAACGGTTAGACTGTTTCTGACATGTATAAAATAGACCCCCATAGTGAGAGAGTTAGTCAAAACTCAATCCGATGTATCGTTTTTCTATGTTTCATATTGTTTTTCAGCCTTATGATTTCCTGCACCAGTTATGCATTTTACCTATATCTTCCAGTTCTTCATGTAAATAAGTCTGCTAATGCTACAGTAGAGCACACGTTTAGTGATCTGCCCCCTCATGAACTCTCTTACCGCCTCGCTATGCGAAATAACTCATTTATCCGCATGTTACATTACTCACACCAGACCAGCAATGCCACTAATTGTTGGGTGTGTGGTCGACTCCCCCTTTTCCAGACACCGAAGGGAGTTCTGCCACTTTTTCCTTATCCATTTTCACATAATGGTTCGTGTGGAGCATGGTCCACGTTAACGTCATCCTTAACAGATATGTCTTTTCTTAACAGTACATGTTTTCCAGACAAGCAAGGTCTCCCCCACAGAACAGGGTTAGATCTAGAAAGTGAAGTGTATAATTTAGGTAATTATTCTTCGAATTTTATGGTCCTGAATGTTCAGTCTGATACTACTCCAGACTTACCTGCTATTTCAGTACTACCAGTCAAAGGCGAATTATGTGTCCGAAATAAGGGTTCTGTACACGTAGGACATAGTGAATGTACTACTATTGTCAAGTATAGTGACAGTGGGAAATCTATCTTTAAAGCTTCACGTCATTCTTATTTTATTTGTGGTCAAACCGCATATGTTCGTCTGCCCCTCGATTGGGAGGGAACCTGTTACATTGCCTTCCTACTGCCACCTGTTTTTTTAGCCCCACCTGATTATCATAGAAACACACATCTAGTACACATTAGACATAGAAGGGAGTCCCCAATTGTCGATTATACTGAAACTGCTCTAGAACAGTATACAGATTTCAACAGAGGTTTCTTTTTCTTTATAGGACCTATCCAGAATAGTAAGCTAATCCGTAGGTTAACCAGAACCCTCGAAGCTGTAGTAAATGAGACTGCCTCTGGTCTAGGTAACTTAACCGAAGAACAATCTGCTATGAGATTTGTCGTTTTACAGAATCGTCTCGTCCTTGACGTCATACTGGCCGATAGGGGCGGGGCCTGTAGAGTCATCGGATCTAGTTGCTGCATTTTCATTCCAAATAACGCGCCGTCTGTTTATTCTGCTATAACCAGACTCCATAAAATTGCCCATATGATACACCAAGATCCAGGCACCTGGACATGGTCCGGTTGGTTCTGGAATATAATTTCCGCATGGGGATGGAAAATATTGTCCTTTCTAGGTATTGCAGTAGCGATCATATTCAGCTGCTGTCTCTGTATACAATGTGGCCCTGCGATTTGCGGCATTTGTGCTACCTCTTGTATTCCTAGTCCCAAGCCCCGTTCTAAATCCCGTTCCAGGATAATTCGAGACGAGCAAATGATACTGTATGAAATGATAGACGGTATCATGAAAATTGATGTTTCCTGATGGAAACGTAGTGACAAGGAGGGAATGTGGAAAAGTAAATTTTGCCATGTTCTGTGTCCCTACGTGTCATCCATCATATGTTATGTGTGCATGATTAAATATGCATATGTACTCCCCATGTCCGATTAATGACGCAATTACAGTTGTGTCCACCTCTAGTATGCCAGTTTCCAGTCCTCGTGAATACTACGAATATCAGGCCTATGTAAAGCTACGTTGCCACGTTTCTCAGTGTGCACGTTATTCTATTATAAAGTCCCCGTTTCTAGGCCTCAAAAGGGCCTGGACACTAGATTCAGCTCCTGTCTCCAGAAACCTCGCTGAGGAGCGATACAGCCCCCACCTGTATCCTCGACCCTTCACTTACTTCCTGCCTCGCAGTGCCCGGTCCAGCCTGGCTCTGCCTCTGAGTCTGCCAAAAGTATGTTATAGTTCCAGTTATCAGTTCAGTCCTCCTTCTCTGCATTCCTAAGCTACTGAACTGCATCAATAGTTTCCGTCATTGTCTAGCCTTCACGTCTCCACGTTAGAGAAATACTGCATTTAATGGTCATTTAATATTCTTCATCACGCACTACATGTAGAATAATGCATGGTCCAGTCTTAGAATCAAGTTAGCCTTTCCCCTCCTAACTTCTAGTTTATATCAACATGTTCTCTAAACATCAGATACTAGATACTGTTTAGGTACATGTCGCCCTGACTCTCCAGACTTCAGTCTCTGCTCCTAGCACAGAGTTCATAGCCCCAGCTTCTCCTAGTGATACGTCATTGCTAGTTTGCGCGCACCATCAGGTTAGAGGTCCCGGCTCCTTAGGTAGCCCCCTCCATGGTTTCCGCCCCATTCATGACATATTCTGTTACGTTTGCATCACATGTCTATGTATACGCCCTGTTACACCTCTTTTCCCCCTTATCTTTCGCGACTGCTACGCGTCACGCCTTCTGCTCCACCCACTGCTACGCCTACTGCAATGTAATGCTATGTGTTTGCGTTATGTATATATGCTCATGTATTGTTATTAAAAGTCAGCGCGCTCATCCCAGATCCAGCCCCAGCAGCTGCTGGGCCCTGTCATCCTATTCCTATGCAGGTTGTCCTGTTCCTGTCCTTATGCTGTATTAAACCTGCAAAAACTCCTACTACCTCGAATCTTGACTCTTATTTATTGAGCTATCTGTTATGATATATGTCTAGTCAAAAAGAGAGGTATTATTTATTTATTTACCACAAGGTAGTCACCTAACCCTTCACCTATATTCTCTCTACTGTTACACTGCATAACTATTCTTAGTACTGACCTTGTACCACGTTACGGTAATGTCCAGAGTTGACCTGGCGTTTTTTCCAAAAGCGAAAGCCTCATTCATTATGCATGAGGATTCTTGGGATCACAGCAGGCCTACCTTCTCCTGCATAATAACTATGTATAAGGGTCATTCCTTCCGTCATCCCAGTCCAACATGACACAGCGAGATATATCCCCAGGGGGTATCACTTTGGGTGTATATATATGTCATGTCTTGCTAAGGTAGAGAGAGGAGAAAAGGACTTCCATGGTGACACACTGATGCGAGACGCTGAGGCTCCTGCACGCAGACACTCCAGCTCGCAGTGGTCTGACATCTCTTGCGAGGTGTCCATCTCGAGACCAAGACGGGGTCCCACAGTCTCTCACTTCAGGTAGTTTGGTTGACTTTATCCTAGAGGGATTCTTGGCTTACAGCCACATACATGCTAGCTACATTCAGGTACTTCTAGTTAGTGACGCAACGTAGGAGTACGCATTTTATTGTCATGTATTTTATATGCTTGCCTGTATTCATTGTTTTAGCACGATGGTAGAAATCTACCATCCTTTTACTCTGTTGGTGCTTATTATCACTTATATCTGTTACTGTCTAATGGGTGATTCAGCACACCTTATTACATTAGAATGACGCTGGTTCACTAAATGCTTATTAAGAAACATCCCCACCGTTTATTCTGTGTATCTCTCTGAGACAAAGTGAGCACAAGTGAGTGAGCTAAAAGTAATACACTGTTTCCACGATCCCTGATGAGACAGAGTTGCCATGTTCGATAGTTGCCAAGAACTATATTATCCTGACTAAAGACTCCAGACAAAGGATGCAAAGCTCCTGAAACTGCTATTTCATCAATAGAATACCATTGGGGTACAAAAAGACAAGTGTTTCTTTCTGAGGATCCTAATACTGTAGGGACACAGAAGAAGGACTATAAGGTCTGCTCAATTTGAGAAGCGGGAACACTCTTGCAACAGAACGGATAATTGATGAGCCCTGAAGAAGTCCTTTAACAGGACGAAACGTGTTGGCTACTGTGAAGAGAAGAAAATAAAGATTCAAAGAATAAAGAATTGTGTGAACTACTTCGCTTGGTAGAACTGATTTCTTGTGTGTAATGTGTGTGGATAAAATTATCTTTGCAAATGTTCGTGTGGTGTTTCTCACCTCAAATTACAGCCCGCTCTGCAGTGACTTCTCTGTAAGAGCTCCCGACATTGTGCGTAAAAGGAAAACGGTAATGTGGCTTTCATTGTGCTCAGCTGCCTCTTGTTAGCTATGAATGCTGAGCCATTATTACCAAGGTAAGCCAACAGATATAAATTCCTTTTAATGTGTCTGATACATTTCTACAAGTCAAAGGAGCTGCCTGAAGAGGCCATGACCTATCTGTGGTATGCCAGGGTTCACAAAATAAATGTGTTAACATTCAGAATTGTGCTGGCATGCTGAGAATGGTAATGAAACAGAAGTTCAATGTGACCTTTATTTTAAAAAAAAAAGTAAAATCAATGTTTATCTAACCACGCTTTAAAGTAGGCAATCTATTCTTTCAATAAAGAAGTGTGATTTGCTAAAGTTTTACACGTGTATGACACCTCATCGTAATCGCAGAAAACTTCCATCATGACCTGTCAATTAGAAGCTTATTCCAACAAAATATATTTGCTGTTGCAGATAGAATATTCAGATTAATTGCAGTATGTGGATATGGGCAGGGTTGGATTGAGTTTCAAAATCGGCCCGGGCACGCTAAAAAAAATTGGCCCACATTTGCATATTGTCTTTCCTCAAAACACTGCTTCTGCGAAATTTTATTTAAAAAAAGGGGGGGATGGGTATAAAAAAGAAATGCGTGGTGAAACACACCTGAAAACAAGTGAGGCCACTTCCGCTAGGTATGCATACATTAAGGGGCCGGCCCTGCGAGAGAAAGGGAGTGACACCTCTGCCCGTTGCTAAACGGGAGTTAATGAGCACCCATCTCCCTCCAGAAACGCCACTCAGACAACCACTGGGTCGCTGGCTGAATCCAAACAGCCACACCGCCCAAATCTGTCCCCCAGACAGATGTATGTCAGTACAACGCGGTTGTTTTCAAAGCGGTACTTTACATCGCAGATTTTACAATGCAAGTTGTTACAACGACTTGCGTTGGAGGGTGCGGATTTCGGAATCTTATAATTTTATATTCCAACACCAGTCCCCGTAACAGTAGGGAAGGTGTTGGAATATAAAATTACAAGATTCCTTATCCCACACCGCCATCCAGCGCAAGTCGTAGAAACGATTTGCGTTGTAAAAGACGTGTCTTCACTGCACTGCGGGGTAACATCCACGTTGTAAAGGATGTCCCCCTCCCAGACTGATCAAAAAAGAAGCCCACAGCTGGAACTCGGACACTGGCCCCTCGGGCATTACCCAAATGCCCACGTTACCAATCCAACGCTGGATGTGGGCGCCCATACGGCCCTGATTCAAAGGAGGTTGCGCCCCTGTTAATTACAGTTCCGCTGGATGACGTCATCAACGGGTGACCAATCAGGGCCCGATTCTACATTCTGACTCCCAATCAGGAATTACACGCAAACTGCGCATTGTTGCCACTGGCTCGAGGGTGCGCAAATCAGAATTGCATTCAGTTGACCCCCACTAGCTGCGGACAGGGAAATCCCTGCATCGTGTGCAATAAGGGCGCAAAATGTAATTAAAGTTCAGAACCTGAAACTGGATTTTAGTCTGAGGGAACCTACAGCCAAAGAAAACCTGTATGGAGGTCAGTTTGTCCTCAGTCCTAAGTTTAGTGTGAACTCAATAGCGCCTTGAGACCTTGCTGTGATAAGTGCGCTCTATAAAAACCTTTGACATTTGACATTTGACAACACCCAGAAAAGTCGTCATTTTGTGAGTATTCCCAAACATTCTAGTTATTTTTCCACCGTATTAGCACACATATATCTACTCCAACAAAGGTCAAAGTAGATTCATAAATAGGGTGGGAAGGTACCCACAACACAAACAACAGTTTCTAGGAGTCTAAGGGATTTATCAACAATAAATCTAACGGCTAAGGCGCTCGACCTCGGACCTGGGGATCTGGGTTCGAGTCTCTGTAACGACGCCAAAAACCTCCTGTGATTCTGGGCAAATCACTTACTGCTAGATTCATCAAAGACCCGTTTTGCGAGTCTTTAATAGCGATTCATAAGGAATCGCTATTAAGGACTTGCAAAACGGGATTCATGTAGGAATTGCAAAAAATATTGCGATTCCTACATGTTCCTTATTTGCGATTAGCAATTAGCTAATCGCAAATAAGGATGCGATTTCAAGGGTGCAGGGGTGTCCAAAGGACCCTGTAGCACCCCTGAAATGTGAATTTACACTGATGTTGTGCACACACATGTCCAAAGGACATGTGTGTGTGTAACATGCAACTTAGAAAAATGCATTCAAATGCATTTTTCTAAGTTTTGGCAATTTACCACGAGGTTTTACTTCGTGGTAAATAGCGGTCCTAAATTGCGAATTCGCAATTTTTAAATGTTTCATGAATAGCATTTAAGGAATCTCTAATAGAGATTCCTTAAATGCTAATCCTCGCAAATTTGTGAATTCTTTATTAGCGATTTTTGCATTTGGGATGATGAATCCCAAATGCAAAAATTGCACTCGCAAAGGGCCAGATTCTCAGAATCTGGCCCTTTGCGAGCAGATTTCGCTTGATGAATCTGGCTGTTAATCTCCCCGTGCCTAAAAAAATGAAAGTGTGTCCTCATGTAACGTAACTGGTGCTATGTAAAGCGCTCTGATACCTGATTCGGTTCGGGTCTAGTTCGCGCTATATAAAACTCTGCAAAAAAAAAATAGAAATGTCTCCCATGTGGCCAAACAATGAACAAGGGCAATATATGACAGATGGGATCAAAAAAGATGAGTATGGAATGCGCCCAGAGTAATAATTACCAGCAATTCAAGCATTTCCGGTTTGCAGTCCCAAGAGAAGATAGTGACGTGGGCACAATCAGTGGTCCCTGTGCTGCCAGGAGGGTTTGGTGCTGGTGGCCTCTTTGCAAGTCTATCTTAAAAGGTTCCAGTTCACAGAGGTCTGATGTGAGCTGGAACCACCCTGAATGTGGACAGGCCTCTGATCAGTACACATAGAAGACATGATTGCCAGAGTGGGGGTGATGCCAACAATGTTGCATAAGGGAAATCATAGGGATTGTGAAAAATCAAAAGATAGCACAAGTGTCACAAATGAGCTTCATCTGTCAGGAGCATGGCAAGGGTGTAGTACGTAACTGGTGATGCACTTTGGGGCACACCGTCGCAAATATATTACAAAAGGATGCTGCAGTAGCGCACTGTCATTCACAGATAGAACGTTTTCATTGAAATAGCCATTACATTTCCACAGTCATGCAGTTCCACTAATAAAATTATAAAGCAATGATTTGCCCACTCATTTTTTTAAAAAAAAGGTCTCTGAACCTCCCGTATGATAGTCAAGCTCGCTCTCTTCACTTGCAACGTAA
This sequence comes from Lissotriton helveticus, assembly GCF_964261635.1. Classification (NCBI taxonomy): domain Eukaryota; kingdom Metazoa; phylum Chordata; class Amphibia; order Caudata; family Salamandridae; genus Lissotriton; species Lissotriton helveticus. The sequence continues at coordinate 1,177,337,467 of NC_136072.1, read as the reverse complement.
CTCATCCACGACTTTTGTGCCTCACCAATGTCAAATGTCACCAGCCACCACTTTTTAAGACATCTACTGCATCTCCACCTGTCCAAAAAAGAAAGTGATGGCAAATAAGGAGCTTTCCAGCAGCATTCTTCGAACCTACAATTCATCTTTTTTGGTCAGGGTTCACAGCACAGCTGCCAAATGGAGCATTTGCTTACAATATACTTAGGGCCTCATTTATGAAAAGTGGCGCATCGCTGCGAAAAAACAGCGATGCGTAACTTTTCATTGCGCCCTCCTTGCGACCCCAATGATGCGTCATATATACAATATGACGCATCATTGCGCAAGGACTTACAGATACGTCAGTATTTGTGATGTATCTATAAGCGCAAAAATGACGCATTGCTGGAGTGTGTCACAAAAGTGACACAACTCCAGCAATGTGTCTTTTCAAATGGGGCAAGCCCGATGTGAAAGGGCATGCGTTACTCTTACGCCTGCTGTGAGGCAGGCGCAAGATTTTGACGCAACAGCGTCCTAGAAGTGACGCAGTGAAATCTCATAGATTTCACTGCGTCACTTCTACGACCTTTCTTGCGTCAATACACCCCCCTTGCATACATTATACCTGGTGCAGGTATAATGTGGCGCAGGGGACTGGGGTCAGTGGCGCGACTAAGCGCGGGTCCAATAGCTCGAAACCCTCGAGCGGGGACTGGGGTCAGTGGCGTGACTAAGCGCGGGTCTAAGAGCTCGAAACCCTCGAGCGGGGACTGGGGTCATGCACGACAGTTTTGGCAAAGAGCCGCTCCTCCTAACAAAGTCTCACCTAGGTAGAAGCGCAGGTTCCCACTGTGGACACGGAATATCCGACAGCTGCATCTGCTTCCGCTGTCCGTTATATGCCGGCTCTTCCGCCTGTGTGCATTGCGCATGCTCCGCGCTAAGCATGCTGGGTAGGATAGTTCCGGGCGTGTTTGATTTGGGGGTTGTAGTTCGGTTAGCGAACCGGCACCGCTATCGTTCCGTTCTATCCGTTCTGTGTCCTAACAAAAAATAACAATTCAGTAAATAATTAAGACGCAAGACACAATAAAAATCTAACACTAATTTATGAAAATAGGATTTTTTTTATCTTTAAAATGACACAAAATTTAAAACAATTCAATACAGGGAACCAGTGATAGTAATTTTTAAAGATTTAGCACTATATAGCACCTGGAAACCTATAGCACTTATTGGGACCTCTAGTTGCGTTTGACCGGGGACAAAGTCAAAGTTTCAGGCTGGCCACGATGGAGGTCTGTGCGGCTACCCCACACGGAAGGCCTCTGTCAAAGTTATTACCTTGTAACTTTGAAACGTTTCTGGAGCATTCATTCCTGAGGTCCCTCGAAGCTCTCAGCCATTCCAGATTCAGGGAGGGTTAGCCAGCTTGCCGTGTAATAAGCTCCCAATCAAGTCTATTGAAGTCAGACCTCTGGAGCTTTCCAACAGAACAAACCAGGTATCCAGGCCGGCTCACGGTTGAAGATGTGTAGCTTGACTCTTTTCATTGGTCCAGGTCACCTTTTTTACATTCAAACTTAGAAACTTTTATGCAGCTTTTTATCTTAGGGTCGCTCGATGCTCTTGACCAGGCTGGATTCTGTGTGTGTTCTCTGGCTTGAGGTTCGACTAGCTCCCGGTCAAACTCTCGAAGTCGGACCACCAACGCTTTTTAGTGGGACAAACCTCGAGTGCAAGCCAGTTCACGGTTGAGGGTTGCCAACATGGCTGGCTAGGTCAAGTCGGTCCACTTATGGAGTGTAGTACTTGAAATTCTGGACCCATGTTATAAACATCATCGTATCATGACGATTTTGATATCAGAAGACCGAGAATGGCTAGTACACTATGTACATTTTCGTCATATTCGAGTGACTATTTCACCTTGAAATCACAGTTTTCGTCCTGAACCCTCGGGTTCCATTTTGTGTACGGCAGCCATTTTGTGAGTTGCCCTCACATAGGCCAATGATTAAGGCCAAACACGATCCTGAAGGACACGAACACCTTTCCTGACTTCTTTACGACCTGGGCAAGCTGACTCCATTGCCCAAGGCCAAACCTGTTCGGTCAGTTCCTCTCCCAGTGGCCGAACGAGATAGTATCAAGGCACAACATGCCATAAACCTTTCATCGCACACAAACCACGCCTAATCTTGCACACACCTGTCCCTGTTTCCTACTTTATGACTTGCTTTACGAGGAGGAGGTGCCCGTTTTTATTGGGGGTCCGTCGATATCTGATGAAAATACTGGGCCTTGCCGGGTAATTGATTGTGGGCTGAGCAAACTGAAATGTGGGATTGTCATCATGACTCTGCTTTTCCTTTGTAGTGAAAATATGTGAATAGTCAACTGTAATGTAAAGAATGTTTGCCTGAAGCATAATATTTTGTATAAAAAGAGAAGACTGGCTTTGTAAGTTTGTAAGTTTGAGCAGTCTCCTGAGAATATACACTGTGTTTTACTTCTAGGATACCTGTTACTTGGTTGCAGCCAATAAATTCGATCCTTGACTTCACCTAGAAGACTCTGTGTTTCTGTAGTCTGAAACAGGAAGGACCCGAAGTCTTAGGGTGTTGTCCCTGGCACCGCTGGGTTACCGGTCCAGTACCGGTTCTGAAAAACCCAGTACTTCAGTTGGCGCCCAAAGTGGGGCGATATCAGCGGTACCGGTCCAAGCCAGAGGTTCGTGAGGAGCTTCGTGTGAAAATTCTGGAGGAAGGCCGCCACTTCATCGACCCCTGCATGTCGACGTGGTCCGAAAGTCTTTGCTGCGAGGTTCCCCGCTTCCCGACGGCTACGAAGGACTGCTGCCCTGACTATCGCCCTGTTTTGGACGCTTGATGATTGGTAGAGCGAAACGATAGACGAGTCTTCTGGTGACGTCATCGATATCTCAGTTAAGTATAAGTGGAGCGTCTCCCAGTTCTTAGTTGGTTCTTAGTTTGGGTATCCCCTTGGGATATTTGATTTGGAACTTGCAAGTACCAAAGCCAAGGGACTTGTGTACTCACGAGACTATCATATTCGATAATCCTTTGAAGTTTTAAGCTAGACTAGAGAGCGAAGATGCCTGGTCTTAGCAGACTTGGAAATTTGTTTTGTCTTGGTTGTAATAGGGATTCCCAATTGGAGGACTCGTGTCCGGTTCCTCCGATTGGAACTCCAACTTATGAACTTTATGTGAAACATGGAGTAGGCCCCATCACATATAATGAAGTGTGGATCAAATACACCAGAAAGGATGGTGTTTTAAAATGGCCCCAATATGGTAGCTTTGACACGGAAATCCTAGATAATCTAGAAGTTAAACTTTTCAAGAAGAAAGCCCGGCCGGTGATGTTTGACTCTTTCCGCCTATGGCGAAAAGAAGCCAAACAGAAAGAAATTAAATTAGAGAAGAAAAATAAAAGAGAAAAGGGCATCTCGATAATGCAAGCTGCTATGCAGTTTAAAGATAACGAAGAAGAACAGATGAGCGAGCAGTTGCACAGGCAACGTAAAATGATAATCGATAAATGTTATCCAGTTTTGCCGCCTCTTCAGCAAGATGCAGCAAAAGACCTTGAAAAAGATCCCCTAATATCGCATTTATTGAGTTTGCCACCCCCTTATGCGCAGAGTGCTACAGCACCTCCGCAACCTTTAGTCGTGCAACCCCCGATTGTTGTGCCTCAAGTTCTTCCACAGCCACCAGCTGCTCTTCAGTTGACTCCTACTCTTCCGGTGCAGCCTCCTCAAGGGCTACCGACTTTGACATCTGCTCTGCCTTTACTCTCTACAACTTTGACCACTATATCGACTACCACTCCTGGTATTCCTCCTGCCACTGCCTCTGCGTCTGCCTTGCCTCACTCTGCTCTTCCGCCTGTCCTTTCATCGACATCTCCTTCTGTTCGACAGAGAATGACTAGCACTGTTGCTAGCCTTCTATATCCTCTCTTTGGAGCAACAGGTGTAACTCCTGTCTCAGAGCGTAAACAGTTACGTAGCCAACTGCCTGATTCTAGGGAGAAGGAAACATGGAATTATTTGGCACATAAATGGGTTACCGAACCGACGAGGTATGAGCTAGAGTCTGTTATGGATGTCTTCCATCAGCGGGAAGCACCAAAACAGAGATACGTTTTTGAGAAAATGTGTACTTTCCTGAGTGAGGATTTAGAGGAGAATGATTTGGAGCCCAATCCACCTGAGTTATGTCGTATACGGTTCGAGTTTGGGAAAGGCGCAATTGTGGGTTCAGATGTTAAGAAAGCAGTTGCGACATTGTTGTCGTTTAGGAGTGAAGGTGTTTCCCGGTCGTTGTTTGAGTCTGATTCCTCTGTTAAAAAGAAGGTGAGACAGTACCCATTGAGAGAAGTTCCTCCTGTATGGAAGGAAGCAGTGCAGACCGATGCCGCTCTTCATATTGATGCTGTTCCAGCACATTTTCAACGTGTCTGGGTACAAGTTCCTTGGAAGCGAGCTGAGGTTTTGGCCCTTAAACAGACATTGCCTGATCCCCGTAAAAATCCTGCAGGATATTACAAGGAATTGTCACAGACTGCAGGCTCTTGCATTATGAATTTAGCGGATATAGACATGTTGTTTGGAAATGTTGTTTCACAGCCTTTATGGGGAAAGATTCGTCATGCGGATCATGATCAAGAGTTAGGTGACTCATGGGCTAATATTAGTGCTGCAAATGACCGACAAGTTGGTGGTGCTAAACCCGAACCTTTAGTGGCAGACCTCCCTGGTAGGATAATTACTTACATGAAGACTTTAATGCCTGCGATGCGAGTGAATTGGGATAAATTGTCTGCGTGTAAGCAGAAGAAAGATGAAACAGTGTCTGATTTTTTCACCAGGTTCGAAGAAACGTTTATCGACCACAGTGGTCAAGATATGAGTACAGAAGGTGGTCAACGGTTGTTCGTTGACAAGTTTGTGCACAATTTGCTTCCCGAGTTGTGTAAGAAGTTAAAAGATTCAGAAAGTTTGTGGGCCGTTTCCTCTTCAGCACAGATATTGGCTACTGCCCAGTATTACGAAAATCGAGATAAAGATGAAAAGGATAGGGCAGACAAGAAAACGAAAGAGTTAAAAACAAAGGTCCTTTTACAACAAGCGTACCCGCCTCGTGGTGGTCAGAGTAACTATCAGCAACCTCAACAGTTTCAGAGGAACTCGCAAAGGTTAGAGTATCCTCAACAGCGTGTTCATGTAGGCCCTAATCAGTGTTCATATTGTAAAGAAGAGGGTCATTTTAAGTATAGTTGTCCTATTTTGTTACAGCGTATGAATGGTGCCTCTGCTGCAAGAGGTCGAGGTATTCCACAAGCGCCTAGAGGTAGAGGACGTGGAAATTTCCCCCAGAACGTGCGTTCCCTTCCGCCTCAAAATTCAATGAATAGGTTTGATCAGCAGAATAACGCGTCTAATAGGACGGCTCAGTACTATGCTGATGACTACTATGCAGAAGATGAGAATATGGAAGGTAATGATTGCTAGGACAGCCATAGACAGAGAGAGGGAGTTGTTTCAGTTCCAGTAGATCAGAGTGGACCTTATGTTGAGGCGATTACATCAGGTGTGTCAGAGCCTTTTCTGTTGGATACTGGTGCTACAAAGAGTTCTATTATGCACTCTAAACTCCCTGGCGCACCTTTGTCTGGCGAAACAAATGTTTCAGTAGGTTTTTCTGGCGCCCCGGTTAGGAACCCAGTTTCTAGTCCTATGTCCCTTTCTGTTGGACCTTGCGAATTTGAAGCACCCCTTATTCTAACCACAGGTTGTGGTGAAAACTTGTTAGGATTAGATCTGTTGAAAAGATTGTATGCGACTTTGTATTGTTCTCCTTCGGGAGTACAACTTACACTAGGTAAGAAAGTAGTCTCCCCAATGTATTTGTCGAAGGATAAACTTCCGACAGAGTTGTCGTCCCTTCCTGAAGTTCTTTGGGCTACTGGTCCTAATGATGTGGGTCTTTTGGAAATACCGCCATATGTTGTGACATTGAAAGCCAATGTTAAAATGCCACGTATTCCCCAATACAAGATCTCTAGTGAAGGTGAAAAAGCGTTGCTAGCGATCATTTATGACTTGATTGAAAAAGATGTAATTGAAGAGACAAGAGGCAACGTTTGCAATAGTCCAGTTCTGCCTGTTTTGAAGCGTACCGATCCTTCTCAGCCACCTATTTACAGATTCGTGATTGATCTTAGAGAGGTGAATAAAATAGTTGTGCCGCAATTCGCAGTTGTCCCTGATATCACTGCCCTATTGACTATGATTCCAGCTTCCGCGACTTGGTTCTCGGTGATTGACTTGAAGAATGCGTTCTTCAGCATTCCGATTGCCGAGGAGAGTAGGGATATTTTTGGCTTCAGTTTAGGAGGCCGAAGCTTCCGCTTCAAACGCGCTCCCCGCGGCTACTGTGAAAGTCCATCGATATATAGTCAAGCTTTAAAAGCACAGCTTGACACAATTCTTTTACCTGATGGAGCTACCCTTATTCAGTATGTTGATGATCTGCTTGTTGCTGCAGATACTGAGGAAATCTGTAAAGAAGCCACGTTGTCGTTGTTGCATCACTTGTCTGATTTACATCACAAAGTGTCTCTTTCCAAATTGCAATATTGTCGACAAGAAGCGACATACTTAGGTCATCTCTTATCGAAGGAGGGAAGGAAACTGACCCCAGAAAGAATTCAGGCAATTGCAAAACTGAGTGTGCCAAAGACACAGAGAGAGGTGCGTGCTTTCTTGGGTATTACATCATATTGCAGACAATGGATACCGAATTTTTCTTTGTTGGCCAAACCATTGGTGGCATTAACTTGTAAAGATACACCGCATCCCCTTCCATGGTCTGAAGAGTGTCAGAAATGTTTTTCCGAATTGCGCAATGCATTATGTTCGGCTCCTGTGTTGGGTACCCCCAACTACAGTAAGCCCTTTACATTGTATGTCCATGAGAAAGAAGGTTGTGCATTATCAGTGTTGACACAGTTGTTCGGAGACAAACAGCGTCCATGTGCGTATTTTTCGTCAACTTTGGACCCGGTAGCTAAAGCATTGCCAAGTTGCTTGAGAGCCACAGCGGCAGCAGCCGTTTCTATTCGACAATCTGCTGGTTTAGTCATGAATAATACATTGGTTGTGATGGTTCCACATGCAGTAGACACGTTGTTAAACAGAACCAAGACACAGCACTTAACTAGTGCTCGGTTGTCAGGTTACGAGTTGACATTGTTAGCGAGTCATGTGCACATAAAAAGATGCAACACGTTGAATCCAGCTACGTTGCTGCCGATTGAAACAGAGTTAGATACTTCTGAACAGCATGATTGTTTTCTCAGAACAGAAGAAGAAACGAAAGGGAGAATAGATCTTAGTGACACTCCTCTTTCAAAGTGTGATGGTACCTTATGGGTGGATGGTTCATGCTTCAAGCTTCCGAATGGAGATACGACTGCGGCATATGCTGTTACGACTTTGCATACGATTGTTGAAGCTGCACGTATCCCACATAGTTCAGCTCAAGCAGCAGAATTGATTGCACTTACAAGAGCGTGTGTGTTGTCTAAAGGAATGAAAGTGAACATATATACCGACAGCCAGTATGCATTTGGTGTGGCTCACAATTTTGGACGATTGTGGAAAGAACGTGGGTTCCTGACTTCACATGGAACTAAGATTCAGCATGGTCAATTGGTGAATGAGCTCCTTGAATCACTTACTTTGCCATTGCAAGTTGCGATTGTAAAATGCAGTGCACACAAGAAAGTGACTGATGATGTTGGTCGTGGAAATGCATTTGCTGATGAAGTTGCAAAAGAAACAGCGAGAGATGTGATGAGTCGAATGTATGTTGCAGGCCCTGCAAGATGGATTGGTGACGTTGGAATGTGTGAAGACACGATAGAGAGTGTAAAGTCTATTCAAGCTGAAGTTACAGAGAAAGAGTTGAGTACATGGAGAGAGAGTAAGGGGAAATTGGATGTGAATGGTTGTTGGGTTGAATTGTCAGAGCATCAGAGATGGTTGTTACCCGATGCGTATGTGCCTGCAGTTGTTACAATGGCTCATGGAATGGCTCACATCAGTGTGAATGGGATTTGTAAGTTGTTGGCTCCTGTATGGCAAAATGCTGGAATTCCTAAGTGTGCAGAGAATGTGGTCAATAATTGCATGGTGTGTCTGAAATACAATCCTGGTAGGGGAACCCCAACTCCAGCTGGTCATTTTGCGCCTCCAACGTATCCGTTCGAGGTTTTGCAGCTAGATTTCATCCACATGGAAAGGTGCAACAATTTGAAATACGTACTCGTTGTTGTTTGTGCCTTTTCAAGATGGGTAGAAGCATATCCCCTAAAGGACAACACTGTCTTATCTACAGCTAAAGCCCTTGTGAAAGAGTTCTTCCCTAGATTTGGAATGCCGAGGATGGTCTGGAGTGACAATGGGAGTGAATTTGTGGGTCGAGTGATGAAAAAAGTATGTGAAGGGCTAGGCATCCAATAGAAATTCCACGCTGCACATCACCCCCAATCAGCTGGACTAGTAGAGTGCTACAATGGCACATTAAAACTAAAATTGGCCAAGATTCAAGCAAGTTCTGGTCTTAAATGGCCTGACGCTCTGCCTTTGGCACTCCTATCAACAAGAATGACTGTGCATTCGCGAGTGGGACTTAGTCCGTATGAAATATTGTTCGGCCGTCCGGCCAACATATGGAGAGTGCCAAGGCCGAAAAAATTCAGTGAGATCGAACACCCTGTACTGCTTGACTATTTGTATGAATTGACGGCTAAATTGCGTGTTTTACACCAACAGGTTCACGATTCTCTGCCTCAGGTATCTGAAGATCCAGGCCACACCATCAATCCTGGTTCGTGGATTTTGGTGAAAAATTTCCAGCGGACAAAGAATAATCAGCCCCGCTGGACCGGCCCCCACCTAGTCCTGCTGTCAACGAGATCCGCCGTGCGGGTGGAAGGCAAAAAGAACTGGATCCTCGGCGTACACTGCAGGAGGGTGCCTTTGCCTCTACCGTACGACCGGTGGGTCCAGGAGGGTGTCGCTGACTCAGAGACTGAAACTGTGCCTCGATTTCTGCCTTTCAGTGATGCACGTGTGAAAGGAACGATTTCTGAAATAGAAAGTGACAATCTCTTGCAAGAAGCTGTGCCACCATCAAATCGATTGGACACTACAGAGCCTGAACTCCTGTTTTTAGACCAGACAGTATCTTGAAAGCAACGCTATAATCTGAGGCCGAGAACTATGGACAAATAAAACTTTCCTTTCCTTTGCTAAATTTTGAAAGTGCAGCTCTCTCATCTGAGAAACTTTTTTATTTTTGTTTTTCGAACCACCATCCGGGTTCAGCTGTAGGGTCGCGGTTGCCCAAGTCTTTGGGGTGCAGCCGAAGACGTTAGGTCGACGGTTCTGGTTGGTCTAAGGGAGTTGCCCTGGACTGACAGAAGCATACTTTAGCATAGAACACCCTACCATCGCGAGCAGCATTTTAGAAAGGATGGAGTTTTTCGAGATGGAGAGACCTGCCAAACAAATGAACTTTAAGACTACAATTTGCAGAATGATGACCAAGAAACGTTTTTTGATATTGTGTATTTTCATGTTGTTCAGTGTAATGATGTTTTTCATAGGATATGTTTTATTCTCTTTTCGAGTGACATTTGCACCCACTTCATCGCCCATACCTCCTCCTACTACTATTTCCTCACATTCTTTTCAACCTCTTCCTGAACATGAATCCGCTAGGAGATTAGAGTTTATTAATAACTCCTTCGTTCAGCTTTTACACCAACACCAACTAGTAATGAACACGACTAACTGTTGGGTGTGCGGTCTTATGCCTCACACAACGGATAAAGGAATCCCTTATCTGGTCCTGCCTTTCAGCCACAATGGTTCTGTGTGGGCATACAGAACAATGTTCATCTACGCACATGAGACCTACCCCCTATGTTCTGTGGAAGATAATCCTAAGAATAGTGCTCTAGTTAAGGGTATAGTAGATATGATTAAGGAAGATATCTCCTATGAGACTATCCCGAGAGATGAGACACTAGTATACATAGGATGGAACATGACCGGATATGGAGTTACTCTGAGTGAGAAACAGCAAGCTAAGAGATCTTCCCCGATTTGGATAGTACCCCATCAGGGTCACTTATGTCTGCAAGGTAATGGCAAGAATCCCAGAGCTCAGTTAGGGAAGAGTATCTGCACTGAGACATATGTTTTTGCGTCTCAGACTTCCCCTCCGTTCCTAGCAGCTAAGGTTACCTATTTCAGGTATATATATACCTATATGCAGTAAGTTCCTTGGACAGTGTATTGTCAATGTTGACCCATGACTCTTTAAAGATGTAGCCCGGCACTGCGGTGTTGGACGCAGAGAGAGAGACGCTTTGCCGGGGACACATCTTTAAAGAGTCATGGGTCAACATTGACCATACACTGTCTACTAACCTTATAATATTATCCTGACTAAATGCTCCAGACAAAGGATGCAAAGCTCCTGTAGCTGCTGTTTCATCAACAGTATCCCATAGTTGTACAAAAAGACAAGTGCTTCTTTTGAACTGAGGATCCTAATACCATAGGGATACAGAAGAAGGACTACAAGGTCTGCTCAATTTGAGAAGCGGGAACACTCATGCAACAGAACGGATAATTGATGAGCCCTGAAGAAGTCCTTTAACAGGACAAAACGCGTTGGCTACTGTGAAGAGAAGAAAATAAAGATTCAAAAAAATAAAGAATTGTGTGAACTACTTTGCTTGGTAGAACTGATTTCTTGTGTATAATGTGTGGGGATAAAATTATCTTTGCAAATGTTTGTGTGGTGTTTCTCACCTCAAATTACAGCCCGCTCTGCAGTGACTTCTCTGTAAGAGCTCCCAACATTGTGCGTAAAAGTAAAACGGTAATGTGGCTTTCATTGTGCTCAGCTGCCTCTTGTTAGCTATGAATGCTGAGCCATTATTACCTCGGTAAGCCAACAGATATAAATTCCTTTTAATGTGTCTGATACATTTCTACAAGTAAAAGGAGCCACCTGAAGAGGCCATGACCTATCGGTGGTATGCCAGGGTGCACAAATTAAATCTGTTAAGATTCAGAATTGTGCTGGCATGCTCAGAATAGTAATGAAACAGAAGTTCAATGTGACCTTTATATAAAAAAAAATGTAAAATCAATGTTTATCTAACCACGCTTTAAAGTTGGCAACCCATTCTTTCAATAAAGAAGTGTGATTTGCTAAAGTTATACACGTGTATGACACCTCATCGAAATCGCAGAAAACTTCCATCATGACCTGTCAATTAGAAGCTTATTCCAACAAAATATATTTGCTGTCGCAGATAGAATATTCAGATTAATTGCAGTATGTGGATATGGGCAGGGTTGGATTGGGTTTCAAAATCGGCCCGGGCACGCTAAAAAAAGTGGCCCAAATTTGCATATTGTCTTTCCTCAAAACACTGCTTCTGCGAAATTTTATTTAAAAAAAAGGGGGGTGGGCATAAAAAAGAAATGCATGGTGAAACACAGCTGAAAACAAGTGAGGCCACCTCGGCTCAGGCCCCCTGCCCCGCTAGGTATGCATACATTAAGGGGCCGGCCCTGTGAGAGAAAGGGAGTGACACCTCTGCCCGTTGCTAAACGGGAGTTAACGAGCACCCATCTCCCTCCAGAAACGCCACTCAGACACCCACTGGGTCGCTGGCTGAATCCAAACAGCCACACCGCCCAAATCTGTCCCCCAGACTGCTCAAAAAAGAAGCCCACAGCTGGAACTCGGACACCGGCCCCTCGGGCATTACCCAAATGCCCCTGTTACCAATCCAACGCTGGATGTGGGCGCCCATACGGCCCTGATTCAAAGGAGGTTGCGCCCCTGTTAATTACAGTTCCGCTGGATGACGTCATCAACGGGTGACCAATCAGGGCCCGATTCTACATTCTGACTCCCAATCAGGAATTACACGCAAACTGCGCATTGTTGCCACTGGCTCGAGGGTGCGCAAATCAGAATTCCATTCAGTTGACCCCCAATAGCTGCGGACAGGGACATTCCTGCATCGTGTGCAATAAAGGCCCAAAATGTAATAATAGTTCAAACCTGAAACTGCATTTCAGTCTGAGGGAACCTACAGCCAAAGAAAACCTGCATGCAGGTCAGTTTGTCCTCAGTCCTAAGTTTAGGGTTGAACACCCAGAAAAGTCGTCATTTTGTGAGTATTCCCAAACATTCCAGTTCCTTTTCCACCGTATTAGCAGACATAGATCTACTCCAACAGAGGTCAAAGTAGATTCATAAATAGGGTGGGAAGGTACCACAACACAAACAGTTTTTAGGAGTCTAAGGAATTTCTCAACACTAAAAATGTCTCCCATGTGGCCAAAAAAATTAACAGGGGCAATATATGACAGATGGTGTAAAAAAAGATGAGTATGGAATGCGGCCAGAGTAATAATTACCATCAATTCAAGCATTTCCGGTCTGCAGTCCCAAGAGAAGATAGTGACGTGGGCACAATCAGTGGTCCCTGTGCTGGCCAGGAGGGTTTGGTGCTGGTGGCCTCTTTGCTGGTCTATCTTAAATGTAACAGGTCACAGAGGTCTGATGTGAGCTGGAACCAACCTGAATGTGGACCGGCCGCTGATCAGTACACATAGAAGACTGAGTACAGTGCCATAATTGAACCCTGCAGCGGTGCCGGAACAAATGTCAGAGTGGGGGTGCTGCCATCAATGTTGCATAACTGAAGTCATAGGGATTGGGAAAAATCAAAAGGTAGCACAAGTGTCCTAAATGAGCTACATCTGTTCATCAGGAGCATGGCAAGGGTGTAGTATGTAACTGGTGGTGCATTTTGGGGCACACCGTCGCAAATATATTACAAAAGGATGCTGCAGTAGCGCACTGTCATTCACAGATACCACATTTTCATTGAAATAGCCATTACATTTCCACACTCATGCAGTTCTACTAAAAAAATTATAAAGCAATGATTTGCCCACTCATTTTTTCAAAAAGGTTCTCTGAACCTCCCATATGATAGTCAAGCTCTCTCGCTTTATTTGCAATGTAACTCATCCACAACTTTTGCGCCTCATCAATGTCAAATGTCACCAGCCACCACTTGGTAAGACATCTACTGCATCTCCACCTGTCAAAAAAAGAAAGTGATGGCAAATAAGGAGCTTTCCAGCAGCATTCTTCGAACCTACAATTAACCTTTTTTGGTCAGTGTTCACAGCACAACTGCCAAATGGAACATTTGCTTACAATATACTTAGGGCCTCATTTATGAAAAGTGACGCATCGCACTCTCATCATTGCCTTTTTTGGCCAGCCTCTTGTATTCAGTGGCTTGAGAATGTGTCAATCACATCTTGATTAAGTCCTCGAGAGTATTTTCCTTTCAAATGCTGCCAATGGCTCATCGGATGTATCTTTCCTCCATCAAAGCCCTGCTTGCATTGTACTGTATAAGTGACTACTTTACAGCTACAGACCTCTCTGTTTGCTGTTACTTGCTCCATTCTATCCCACCCTCTTTACAGTGTGCCTTACTCTTCCTTTCTACGCCAGCCATCACCTTGCATTTCTCCCATCTACCCTTTTTTTCTCATTTCCTAGTAACAGCATGGCCAAAGGGTCGCGAGAGAACATGGTACATTCAATCCCATAAAGCCTATAGAGCCATGAGACTTCATTGATGCAAGTAGGCACTACAGCCCTTACGATGGTCTAAGCCGAAATTAGGTCAAGGACCGAAACGTTGAGAAATGTTCCTGATTGGTATATGTTGGAAAGTGGAAATAAGGCCACTTTCACAGTCTAGGGCTCAGAATAGGTATGTAAGCATTTGATTTAACCCCTTCCACTTGGGATGAATTCCCCCGCGGTGCAGGGGAGGGGCTGCGTGCAGCGCCGCGGTGCTCGTAACGAGCCCAGCTCGTCATGCTGCACAGTGGAAGTGTGCTCATGATGAGCTGAGCTCATCACGACTCCGCCCACTCCTGTAGAACGCCCGCACAGGAGGGGAATTAGCCTCGCGTGGGCGTTCCGCGGCAGTTATGACGAGCTCAGCTCGTCATGAGCACAGCTCCACTGTGCCTCATGACAGGTTGAGCTCGTCATAAGCGTCAAAGGTGTTAAAAATAACAATTCAGTAAATAATTAAGACGCAAGACACAATAAAAATCTAACACTAATTTATAAAAATAGGATTTTTTTAATCTTTAAAATGACACAAAAATGAAAACAATTCAATACAGGGAACCGGAGATAGGAAGTTTTAAAGATTTGGCACTATATAGCACCTAGAACCCTATAGCACTTATTGGGACCTCTAGTCGCGTTTGACCAGGACAAAGTCAAAGTTTCAGGCTGGCCACGATGGAGGTCTGCGCGGCTACCCCACACGGAAGGCCTCTGTCAAAGTTATTACCTTGTGACTTAGAAACGTTTCTGGAGCATTTATTCCTGAGGTCCCTCGAAGCTCTCAGCCATTTCGGATTCAGGGAGGGTCAGCCAGCTTGCAGTGTAATGAGCTCCCAGTCAAGTCTATTGAAGTCAGACCTCTGGAGCTTTCCAACAGAACAAACCAGGTATCCAGGCCGGTTCACGGTTGAAGATGGGTGGCTTGACTCTTTTCATTGGTCCAGGTCACCTTTTCTACATTCAAATTTAGAAACTTTTATGCAGCTTTTTATCTTAGGGTCGCTCGATGCTCTTGACCAGGCTGGATTCTATGTGCGTTCTCTGGCTTGTGGTTCGACTAGCTCCCGGTCAAACTCTCGAAGTCGGACCACCAATGCTTTTCAGTGGGACAAACCTCGAGTGCAAGCCAGCTCACGGTTGAAGGTTGCCAACTTGGCTGGCTAGGTCAAGTCGGAATGGAGTTCTGGACTTTTTGGTTCCGTCCAGAGGTGTCAGGGACAACACCCGAAGACTCCGGAGTTCAACCTGTCTTGGTACACAAACAAACAGAAACACGGGCTTCTCGATGGTGGCGTCAAAGACCAAAGGTTTATTACTGCAGGGACACAGAAGTCACAGAAACTACACATGGGCAGTATCTAGGAGCCTGTTCGATTTGTACAGAGAGGATTGCTCCTTATATACTAAATATTGGGCTTCAGGCAAATTCTTTACATGTTACCACAGTTCTAATCATTTGTGTCTTAAACAATAAATATTTGGCGTTGCACAGGAATTGTCGACAGTATCTGATGTCAAAACATTACGAATGAGGGGTTCCCACTAGTCCATCATACTCCCATGTCAATTCTTCATTCAAGACCCGGACCGCCTCATCGTAAATTTCGTTACCTCCCCCTAATAAAGGCCCAGAAGGAAAGGAGTAGAGCCAGGTGTGGAAGATAGAAAGACAGGATAAGAAATGTTTGTGGGTCGTAAATGGGCACGGTTACCAGCTTCGGCCGCTTAATCATGATCAGGCCAACGAACACAAGAACCAGTATAGCAGGACTGGCCTCAGGCTGGGGAGGCAGTTCTTGCCGAGTCATGCTGCCACAGCGTTGCTGGCCTAAGGTGCACGTGTCACTAGCAAGGTGAATCGCCGGTTAAGGCCTACGTGTCCTTAATGAAAAAGAGGTCATTGCGTGTCCATTGACTATGTGAGGGCAAGGAATACAAAATGGCTTCCGTGATCTAAGATGGATGCCATGGGTAAATCACAAAATGTGTTGGTAACAGGAGTGCTCTTGCTCGTAGCATAGCGAAAACACCAGGATATACTAAATGGATCATTTGCGGTTCACCGATACCAAAATTATGTATTTACGACAATGTTACAAACACGAGCATAAATGATCACGGAACCTCAGACCCTCCTTTTGCCCTTACTTAGGCAATTACTCAGTCTATATCAGAGTCAGAGTCCATTTCTATGCTCATTAGATCAGCGATATGTCGTTGTGTCATCATCCTGCCTCGTGCCTTTTCTCCTAATGCAGGTGGTTTCCTGAAACAGGTTGCAGCGCAGAGACTACACAGAGCGGGACCACACTGGATAATAAGACAGCACGAGAACAGAAATACTAGGATGACACCAATAACCATTAGAACCTTCCATCCCCACGCTGATACCAGAGTCCAAAACCACTCCATGAAGGACCAGTTTCCCTTATCTATGTGTATAGAGTCGGAAATCTTATGTAACTTAGAGATTGCTTCATAGACTGTTGGAGCATTATTAGGAATAAAGACACAGCAGCTCGATTGGATCACTCTGCATACCCCACCTCGATCTGCAAGTATTACGTCTAGAACCATACGGTTCTGCAACGTCATGAGACGATCCGCCTGAAGCTCAGCTGTTAAGTTACTAAGGGCACCAGCAGTTTCTGTAATAGTAGATTCAACTACCCGTGTTAGTTGGCGTAGATTTCTACTGTTGGCCATAGGCCCCCAAAACGGAAGGAAACCTTTGAAAAAGTCTCCAGCTTCTTGACCAGCGGTATCTTCCTTGCTGAAGACACCTCTTGCTACTCTGGATTTGTGATAATCTGAAGAAGCAGTGTATGTCGGAGGTAACAATCGAGCAATATAACATGAACCTGAAAAGTCAGCAGGCAGCCATGTATATGCTCTGTCCTGACAAATGAAGTAGGTACCCCTAGCAGTCAGAAAGGCAGGGGAGGAGTCAGACGGAAATACGTAAGTCTCAACGCACTCGCTGCTCCCTAGCTGAGCTCTCGGATTGCTCCCATTTCCTTGCAAACAGACCTGACCTCGGTGAGGCACGACCCAAACTGAAGTGGAGCTTTTACGCTTGCTTTCTCCCAAACTAAGGCGGTACTCTGTAGAGTTCCAAGTCAAATACACCAGCAATTCATCTTTAGGATAAGATGGAGTATTATTGACGTCTTTAATCATATCAATAATTCCCTGGACTAAAGCTTTGTTGGCTGAGTTGTATTTAGTGGACCGTGGTGGACGCGGAGGATAGGTCTCAAGGGCGTATGAGAAAATGGTCTGAAAGGCCTGAAATGATCCATTATAGCTAAAAGGCAAGACTAGATAGGGAATGCCTTTATCCATAGTGTGAGGTATCAACCCACACACCCAGCAGTCTGTAGTATTAACTATCAGTTGGTGTTGATGCAAGAGCTGTACAAATGTATTGTTCATAAATTCTGAGCGTCGAGCTTGTTCGTGTTCAGGAAATGAGTGAAAAGAATGCATAGAAGAAACTGTAGAAGTAACAGGATTAAGGGGAGGCACTGTAGTTACTGGCATAAAAATCAAATGTATGCAAAAGATGATTCCACCCACCAACGTTATTAAAACAATTAAAAATGTAACTGCACATTGTATTAGAAAGCATTTGCTGTGAAGTATTCTGTACAGTCTATTTCTGCGAACATAAATTACATTTTCTCGTTGTAGCTCAGGAAGCTCCATCTTCTACGACCGTTCGCGACCACTGATGATGTGTACGTAGATGAAAATGCCTCTATCAGCCCTGGGAGTTCCCAGAACTAACAGAAAGGTCGACCTTGTGTCGGACCCCCGCAGATTCAACTAGGCACACAGCCACGACCCTACGGCTACCCAGACGGCAAGGCAATTTTAAAACAAAAAGAAACAATACAAAGTATTAGCAAACTTCCTGGCTGGAGGCAATGTTATAGCAAATTCAAATCTGAAAATAGGCAGTTTCCTGCTTTATTTGTCCATATTGCGAGAACGTAAGTTGTATCTCAGTTTTGCAGGAGCTAATTGATCTGGAAACAATGTATTTTCAGCTGACGTTGCAATGTTCACGTTCGCAGATGGCAAATGTTCTTTTGGTGCAGATGGCAAATGTTCATTGGGTGTGGATGACAAGTGTTCAGGGTTCCAAAGAGCAGTTTCAGGAGGAGAGTCAGAATTTGGTGAATCCGTGATCAGTTCTGCATCGCTGAAAGGTATGAACCTGGGGACTTGTTCCGTTTCAGAGGTACCGATTCCTTTCTTTACCCAGTTGTCGTAAGGAAGTGGCAGAGGCACACGTTTAGCGTGTGTTGTATGGATCCAATTTCTTCTTCCGGCCACACGAATAGCAGTTCTCGTTGCTAGCAGGACTTGGAACGGGCCAATAAATCTGGGCTGAAGATTTTTCGTTCTTGCAAAATTTCGGATGACCACCTGATCACCCGGTTTCAGTTGATGGCCTGGACTCTCCGATGGCTTTGGTAATGCATCGAAAACCTGTTGGTGAATAAGACTTAATTTAGCAGTCAAGTCGAAAAGGTAATCAATTAACATTGGGTATTCCAGCTGCTTATATTCTTTCGGTCTAGGTACCCCCCAAACATTTGCAGGACGACCGAAAACTATTTCGTAGGGACTAAGCCCTACTCTAGAATGTACAGTTGCTCTTGTTGATAGCAAAGCCAAAGGCAATGCGTCTGGCCAGGACAAACCCGTGGATGCTTGTATCTTAGCGAGTTTCAGTTTAAGGGTGCCATTGTAACCCTCGACTAAACCCGCGGACTGGGGATGATTTGCACTATGGAATTTTTGCCTAATCCCTAGGCCGGCACACACACTCTGCATAACTTTCCCTACGAACTCACTTCCGTTATCTGACCATACAATCCGTGGCATTCCGTATCTGGGGAAGTATTCTTTAAGAAGAATTTTGGCAGTGGATAAGGCAGTATTGTCCTTGAGTGGGTATGCTTCGATCCATCTGGAAAAAGCACAAACTACCACTAGGACGTATTTCAGGTTATTACAACGGTCCATGTGAATGAAGTCTAGCTGGATCACTTCAAAAGGGCAGGAAGGAGGAGCGAAATGACCTGCAGGTGTGGGGATTCCCTTGCCAGGATTATGCATCAAGCATACCATACAATTCCTCACCACTCTCTCTGCACACCTACTAATCCCGTCATTCTTCCAGACCGGAGCCAACATCTTACAAATCCCTTTTGAACTGATGTGCGCTGATCCATGCGCCATCGTCACTACTGCAAGCACATACGCATCAGGCAACATCCAACGCTGTTGTTCCGACAATTCAATCCAACATCCACTCGAGTCCAGTTTACCCGTGCTCTCTCTCCATGCACGTTTTTCCTCCTCAGTCGCCTCTTTCTGAATTTCCTTCACGCTTTCCACTGTGTCTTCACACATTCCAGACTCAGAAATCCATCTTGCAGACGTTGCAACATACATTCCACTCATCATATTTCTAGCTGTCTGTTTTGCAATCTCATCAGCAAAAGCATTCCCACGACCAACATCATCCGTGATTGCTTTATGAGCACTGCATTTCACAATCGCAACTTCAGTCGGTAAGGTTAGAGATTCCAACAAGTCATTAACTAGCTGACCATGTTGAATCTTAGTCCCATGGGACGTAATGAAACCTCTCTCTTTCCACAAACGGCCAAAACTATGGGCCACGCCGAACGCGTACTGACTATCTGTGAACACATTCACTCTCTTTCCCTTAGCTAAAACGCACGCTCTTGTTAGCGCGATCAATTCTGCAGCCTGGGCAGAATTCTGACTCACTCTTGCAGTCTCCACAATCGTACTCAAAGTCGTTACTGCATAAGCAGCAGTCACATCACCATTCTCCAATTTGAAGCAAGACCCGTCAACATACAACGTGCCATCTGGTTCTGACAATGGAGTGTCTTTTAGGTCGATTCGTCCTTTTGTTTCTTCCTCAGTTCTGAAACAACAGTCGTGTGGTTCGGAATCACTCGACTCTTGACTAGTCGGCAACAATGTTGCTGGATTCAATACATTGCATCTTTTGATCTGAATATGACTAGCTAATAGTGTCAGTTCATAACCTGATAATCTAGCACTGGTAAGGTGTTGCGTCTTGGTTCGGTTCATGAGTGTATCCACCGCATGGGGAACCATGACTACTAGCATGTTGTTCATTACTAAACCAGCAGATTGTCGAATGGAAGCTGCAGCTGCGGCTGTAGCTCTCAAGCAACTAGGCAATGCTCTAGCTACTGGATCTAATGTTGATGAAAAATACGCACAAGGGCGTTGTTTATCACCAAATTTCTGCGTCAAAACACTCAATGCACAACCTTCTCTCTCGTGGACATAGAGCGTAAATGGCTTACTGTAGTCGGGTGTACCCAATACAGGTGCTGAACACAGTGCATTTCGTAACTCAGAAAAACTCTGCTGACATTCAGCAGACCATGGTACCGGACTTGGAACACCTTTCCCAGTCAAGGCTACCAATGGTTTTGCTAGAAGAGAAAAATTTGGGATCCATTGCCTACAATAGGAGGTAATACCCAAAAAGGCACGTACTTCTCTCTGTGTGCTAGGAACATTCATCTGTGTAATTGCTTTTATTCTCTCTGGGGTCAGCTTCCTTCCCTCCTTTGACAAGAGATGACCTAGGTAGGTCACTTCTTGGCAGCAGTATTGCATTTTTGAAGGTGACACCTTGTGATTCAAATCTGACAAGTGATGCAATAAAGAAATCGTAGCTGTTTTGCAAGTTTCCTTGTCATCGGCAGCCACTAGAAGATCATCGACATACTGTACTAGAGCAGAACCACGAGGAAGTACGAAGGAATCTAACTGACTTTTTAATGCTTGACTGTAAATGGATGGGCTTTCACAATAACCTTGTGGAGCGCGTTTAAATCTAAAACTTCGTCCTCCTAGAGAAAAACCGAAAATATCTCTGCTTTCCTCGGCTATCGGAATGCTGAAAAAGGCATTTTTCAAGTCGACAACCGAAAACCATGCTGCTGTAGCAGGAATCAACGTTAACAATGCAGTAATGTCTGGTACCACTGGAAACTGTGGGATCACAATTTTATTAACCTCTCTAAGATCAATTACGAACCTATATACTGGAGGCTTTGTAGGGTCAGTTCGTTTCAAAATAGGCAGTACCGGACTATTACAGACATTACCTCTAGTTTCTTCTATAACGTCTTTCTTGATCAGGTCTTGTACTATTAGTAGGAGCGCACGCTCACCTTCACTAGAGATTCTGTATTGTGGAATTCGTGGAAGTTTGACATTTGCTTTCAAAGTTACTACATAGGGTGGAATTTCCAATAGACCTACATCATTAGGACCAGTCGCCCAAAGAGTATCAGGGAGTGAACGCAGCTCTGGTGGGAGCGCATCCATCGATAAGTACATCGGAGAGATTATTCTTTTACCCAACGTAAGCTGTACTCCTGCTGGAGAACAGTACAATGTCGCGTACAGGCGTTTTAACAAGTCTAAACCAAGCAGATTTTCGTTACAACCTGTCGTCAAAATCAGGGGTGCTTTCAATTGACGGGGTCCAACAGAAATAGACAAAGGACCAGAAACAGGGTTGTGAACAGGGGCGCCCGAAAAACCTACTGAAACGTTTGTTGAGCCAGACAAAGGTGCGCCAGGGAGTTTAGCATGTATGATAGAACTTTTTGCTGCACCAGTATCCAACAGAAACGGTTCGACTATACCTGATGTTGCTACTGCGACATAAGGTCCACTCTGATCTACTGGTACTGATACTACTCCCTCTTTTTGTCCATGGCTGTCCTAGTATTCACTTTGCTGAATTTCCTCACTAGTTTCATAATAGTCTTCGACATGATACTGTGGAGACCTATTCTGTTGGGCAGATTGTCCATTTCGCTGATCGAAATAATTAGAGGGGCGATCACTTGTCTGTGGAGGCATAGCACCTCGTCCTCGACCTCTAGAGTTTTGCATAGAACTACCACGACCTCTCTGAGCGGCCGCATCATTATTTTGCGCCCGAACTGGACAATCACTCTTGTAATGACCTTCCTTTTTGCAATAAGCACATTGATTCCATTGATATTGTGGCCTTTGAAAATTATAATCCGTTCTTTGATATGACCCTTGCTGCATATTAGTTTGATTCGTGCGAGGCGGATAAGCTTGCTGTAAAAGTACTTTAGTTTTTAAATCTTTCGTCTTTTTATCTGATTTTTCCTTCTCTTCTTTATCCCTATTTTCGTAGTACTGAGCAGTCGCAAGTATTTGCGCAGTCGTAGAGACAGCCCACGCACTTTCAGAATTCTTTAATTTACTACTAAGTTCTGGCAACAGATTGTGCACAAATTTATCGACAAATAATCTCTGGCCTCCTTCTGTGCTCATATCCTGACCACTATGATCTACGAAAGTCTCTTCGAATCTTGTGAAAAAGTCGGAGACGCTTTCGTCTTTCTTTTGTTTGCACGCGGACAATTTATCCCAGTTAACGCGTAATGCAGGCATTAAGGTTTTCATTAAATCGATTATTCTACCAGGCAAATTAGCAATTAAAGGTTCAGGTTTGGAACCACCTACTTGTTGACCATCCGCTGCAATTATAGCTGCCCAGTCACCACCTAGGGCAACTGGATGATTCTCTTTACGAATTTTAGCCCAAATTGGTTGCGGTACTACGTTACCAAATAGCAGATCTATGTCAGCAAGATTCAATACACAAGCGTCAACTGTCTGAGCCAACTCTTTGTAGTACCCTGCAGGATTTTTACGCGGATCTGGCAAGGCCTGTTTCACTGCTAATACTTCAGCTCGCTTCCATGGAATATGTATCCAGACTCTCTGGAATTGGGCCGGAGCGGCTGCAATACCAAGCGGTGCATTAGCTTGCACAGCTTCGCGCCAAATTGGTGGAACCTCTCTCATTGGATATTGACGATTTCGTTTCGTACTACGTTTCTCTAACTCTCTCGGTGAAAGAAGGGATGCGTCGGATCTATAACTTAAAATTAGTTCCATCGCTTCTTTTATATTTTGACCAACTATCATACCTGTAGCAAACTCTTTCTGAACATTAATTAATTCTCCTAGATTTGATTCAGGGTCATCCTCTTCCAATTCCTCACGTAGAAGGAAACACATTTCATCGAACACATATCGTTGTGTCGGTTCATTCCATTGCATAAATGTATCTAATACATCTTGTACATTATATCTTCCAACTTTCGAAACCCATCTAAGAGCAGTGGAATCTAGTATTCCTCTTTCCTCAGTACTGGGAAGCTGACTACGTCTCTGCACAGAGTCAGAGGTAGGAGTCTTAATCAGAGTTTTATAGAAGGGAGATAGAATATTAGAGACAGAATCAGTGATTCTTCGACGAACAGAAAGCGGAGTCATAATATTAGCAGAGGCAGTGAATAGAGTAGCAGTTGGAACAGATAGATCAGGAACAGTAGGAGTAGCAGGCAAAATAGCTTGTGAAGACACAGGCATAGGAAAAGAAGCCGGTAACCCTAGAAGAGGGGTTGTCGAAGGAACATTAATATTGACTACAGGAGGTACAGGAGCTAGATTCAGGGGAGCGGGAACAGGGACACCAGGTTGTCCAGCAACCGGTAATTGAACATTCGGTATAGGTGGAGCCGTAGCACCTTGTGCATACGGTGGGGGTGATCGTAACAAGTAAGACAACAGGGGATCCTTTTCAGGGTCCTCTACTATCTTAGCCGTACTCGATGGCAAAGCAGGATAGCACTTGTCTATCGCTAAATTACGCTCTCTGTCGGCCATCTCCATCGCTTTCTCAGACTCGTTGAGTTGCAGCTGCCTAGCAGACTGTTCTAAAGTCAACTCTTGCTCTTTCTGTTCTTTCTTCAGCTTTTTAATTTCTCTCTGTTTAGATTCTTTTCGCCAATAACGGAAAGAATCAAACATTGCCGGCCGGGCTTTCTTCTTAAACAACCTTCTTTCTAGATTATCGAGGATTTCAGGTTCGAAACTACCATGTAGTGGCCAACTAAGGACACCGTCTTTCTCTGTGTAGCGGATCCATACCTCATTATAAGAGATAGGGCCCACACCAAATTTGCAATATAGATCATAAAGGGGAGTTCCAATCGGAGGAACCAAACATGAGTCCTCCAACCGGGAATCACTGTTGCAACTAAAACAAGACAACATACAATTTTTCTGACTTACCATTTTATAATCCGGAACACAAGACAAACAAGACACAAACAAAAAAAGATGCGCACTCGAACCGCGAACTTAGGCCTACCAGAACTGACAAATGTATCGATACCTGAACTGAACAGAATGATTATCGTAACCAGAATAACCAGTGATAATCTTACAGAACTGAACTGAACTGAGAACTAAAAGGATTATCCAAACGGGAGCAATCCTCACAAAATATTTAACTAGCAACCACTGAATACTTAACTGAGGCACTGAAGACGTCACCAAGGAGAAACCCGTCACGTTTCGCCGTACTGAGGACTGTACCTCGGGTCCAAGACAGGGCGACGGTCAAGGCAACGGAGCACTGCAGCCGTCTGAACGGGAACCCTCGTGGAAGAGGACGTCGGGGCCACTTTTGCGATATGCCGGGATCGATGAAGTGGGGCGCCTCCCTCTGAAATCTTCACACGAAGCTCCTCGAATTCTTCAGGCTTTTGGACCGGTACCGAATGACGTCGCCCCGAGTTGGGCGCCAAATGGAGTTCTGGACTTTTTGGTTCCGTCCAGAGGTGTCAGGGACAACACCCGAAGACTCCGGAGTTCAACCTGTCTTGGTACACAAACAAACAGAAACACGGGCTTCTCGATGGTGGCGTCAAAGACCAAAGGTTTATTACTGCAGGGACACAGAAGTCACAGAAACTACACATGGGCAGTATCTAGGAGCCTGTTCGATTTGTACAGAGAGGATTGCTCCTTATATACTAAATATTGGGCTTCAGGCAAATTCTTTACATGTTACCACAGTTCTAATCATTTGTGTCTTAAACAATAAATATTTGGCGTTGCACAGGAATCGTCGACAGTATCTGATGTCAAAACATTACGAATGAGGGGTTCCCACTAGTCCATCATACTCCCATGTCAATTCTTCATTCAAGACCCGGACCGCCTCATCGTAAATTTCGTTACCTCCCCCTAATAATGGCCCAGAAGGAAAGGAGTAGAGCCAGGTGTGGAAGATAGAAAGACAGGATAAGAAATGTTTGTGGGTCGTAAATGGGCACGGTTACCAGCTTCGGCCGCTTAATCATGATCAGGCCAACGAACACAAGAACCAGTATAGCAGGACTGGCCTCAGGCTGGGGAGGCAGTTCTTGCCGAGTCATGCTGCCACAGCGTTGCTGGCCTAAGGTGCACGTGTCACTAGCAAGGTGAATCGCCGGTTAAGGCCTACGTGTCCTTAATGAAAAAGAGGTCATTGCGTGTCCATTGACTATGTGAGGGCAAGGAATACAAAATGGCTTCCGTGATCTAAGATGGATGCCATGGGTAAATCACAAAATGTGTTGGTAACAGGAGTGCTCTTGCTCGTAGCATAGCGAAAACACCAGGATATACTAAATGGATCATTTGCGGTTCACCGATACCAAAATTATGTATTTACTACAATGTTACAAACACGAGCATAAATGATCACGGAACCTCAGGTCCACTTATGGAGCTTTCTTTCACAGTTGGTCTAAAGTTCTAGAGACTTCCAAAACACCTTTATGAAGTTCCTTTGAGGGTTTCAAAGTGTCCAAAACTTACTTCAAGGGTCTGGAAGCTCCAAGATGCTCCTTGAAAGTATTCCCACAATCCACTTGGACAAAGCCCTTACAAATCCACTGATAGTCCACCAGGCTGGGAATTCTTGGTGGTGATAATCCAGGTGAGCTATTGTAACCTGTAGCTTGCAGGGAGTCCACTCTGTATTTTTATTTTTTAGGTCTACAGGGCTGTAGTTCCAGATTGTCTAGCAGGCGCAGTCTTCCGGAGTGCATGGCCTGGTTAGGGCAAATCAAAGTTCCAGAATAGACCCTTTTTCTTTCCTTTGTTTTAAACAACAGATCTGAGAGGTACTCCCCCTCTCAGATACGTATTCACTGTTCTCTGGGGTCACACAAGAGTGAACTACTGTCCAATGAGGTGCAGGGCAACACCCCAGAGCATGAGTATTTCCTCCAAAGCGTGGCACAGTGGTCTCCCAGAAAGCACTATTTCTCCAAAATTCAATATGGCTGAAGTATCAGCAGAGAAGCAAGCCTGACAAAACCAAGCTCCACGATGGCTCATCCCCATAATCTTCCTTCCCCTGGAATCTGCACATTCCTTCATTAAGCCCGCCATCTGGCTGGGTTCAGAAGGTAGGTGTGTAAATGAAACTGGCTTCTTCTGCCTGTCCCCTCTTTCCTTTGATGATCATTATTTATGCCCCCTCTCCATTACTCTGGCATTACTATGCAGCAGAACCCCCTCATCCCAGAATAGCTCTTCACCCCAGGTGCAACTTATCACTTCAGCAAAGCAGCCTGGCTAATCAACTTAACTCTGATAAATCAGAGAAGATCAATGGGAAGCACATTTTTGGCTAAGAGTCAAGAAAGTCTTATAACTTTGTGTCTGTACATTTTGGGATACATTAATCAATAGTAAATTGTTGGATTTATCAACACCTTTCTACTAAATCCGTAAATGATAGTTGTCTGTATTTCCTAGTGGTGTTATTAATTAATAACTCCTTGCCATGTTAACCTTTGTACTGAGGTTCTGCAATGGGGAAAATGAACTTGGCAATTTTTCCAACACCTGGGCTTATAAAACATCTTTTATAAGGGTCGTACCTATATCTACAGGACCCCATCCCTGGAACACCTCGGCAAGACTTTAGGGGTTCTGAATATGTAACGAAATGGTAGATCCTCACTCCACAGTGTTCCTAGCACAAAGGTCGATTTTGGGAAGCACTTTACTACACAAAGGGGTGTTAATTGTCCAATTTTACTCTCTACAGGGCATATAAAACCTATTTTATGAGTGTTCGCCTTATAAATACCTGACTCCACAGCACTGGGATACCTAGAGGAGACCCTTGGGTACTTATTATATGCCAAAATAGTGTAGTTTATCAATTTGTAAGTGCCCCCAACCCCAAAGTCAAGTTTGGGCAAAATTTACATTTTAAAAGCGGTACTGCAACACAGGTCCGCTTTTAAACTGGCCTCAGGCTTCAGCAATGAACACAAGCAAGTGCAGAAAGGGCTGCTGGCCTCTAAACTGTCATGTCCTATTAAAAACTAAGAACTTAAAGGTAGATTTAATGCCCCTGCCCTACTATATAATAGGGCCTTATAGGAGAGGCCGTGCCAATCATAGGGGTAACCGTGACCCGTAGTGTACCTAGTGTATGTAGGTATTTTCACAGTATTCTATGTGTGTCTTTAGCATACTACTGGGCCTGGTTAGGCAGAGCTCAGGGAGAGACAGAGTCAGTTACCACGAGTACCAGCCAGCAAACAAAAAAGGGGCGCCCGTGGCCAGGATGACTTTGCAACAGTATAATATTAAGTACATTTGCTTTAAGCCCTTGTGATATCTGAGCAGCTTGTAATTGTGTATTTGATGTGCCCTCGTTTTTGTTTTGTTATTGAGTGGAGCTATAACAACACTGGTGACTTACCTCTCTTCACCTTGGAATGAGTGTCTCTCACACCCATGTAAGAGTCACTCCTATCTCTGTAATTGAGCTTGTCCACCGTAAAAGACACTTTATCCCTGATTGGAGCCATCTGACCATTAGACAGAGGCGTTCATATTTCAATCCTTGAGAGGAGCTGCCCTGAGCCCTGCAGGTCAGCGCCTCATCCTCAGGTTAGAAACTTTGGGGCATATTATCAACAACTAGCAATATTTATCTCTAAAAAGGCTTAGCGATATTTTTTTAATCACCCCGCATCGCTGGATTTTATCGCAGAGATAAAGTGTTATTAGCAACGTTTATCTCAAAAGCGATAAAATATCCAGCAATAGCGGCGAAATGCATGAATATCGCCTGGAATCCAGGGATATTCAGGCATCATCGCCACTAGGGTCTTAACCTGAATATCCAACTCCCATTGGATATACAGGCTAAGAAGTGTTCTGAGCAGGCGTTAGTTTTTGGCGATAGCGGGAATATTTCCATTGCTACGCCTGCGTTGATAATAGGCGATAGCGATGTTAGCGACTGTTATCAGTCACTTGCAATTGGGTACGCCCACTTTGCATGTTATTAGCAATAAATATCACTGACATGCAACGCGGGCCGCAAACTGCTCACTATCACCTAAAAGCTGTCGCTAACTGCTGTTAGCGACAGCTTGCTAATAGGGCAATAAAATGATCACCGCTTTGCGGAGGCGATATTCTCATATTGCCCGCCTTGATAATATGCCCCTCTGTTCTTGGCTGTGATCTTTTGCCCCTAGAGGCATCCTTTACTGTTGATAAATATAATTCTTTTACTTGGACAGGAGCTTCTCGCCTCTCCCCAGAGCCCTTTCATCCCTGGATTTAAGGCCATCAACCCTAGGTGACTTTGTCCAAGAGTGAAGATAGCTTACAATTAGACAGAGCCTGTGTTATCCTTGGAAATGCCACTTTGTCCAAAATGGGGTTTCAATGGCATAGCATTCGGGCCCATCTATAGGAGGGGATGGGGGGTGGTCCCCAGTAGAGTAAGTATGGGCGAAATTTGCGAATTCGCGGGATGCAAATTTGCGCGAAAGAGAATTTGCGGTCCGCGAAATCTGCGAATTTGTGAATTTCTTTTTTTTGCTTGTTCGCGGGGCTTTTTGCGTGTTCGTGGGGCTTTTTGCTTGTTCGCAGGATTTTTTCAGCGCGGCTACCGTGAGGTTACCCATGCGGTCTTACATGGGCTAGTTGCATGCTCGCGTTGTGCAATTGCGTGTTCGCATCCGTTTTTGCGTGCTCGCGGGCAAAAGTCTCGCGACCAAGCAAACAAATCCACAAGCTTGAGAATTGCACATTTTTTTACAAATTCACGCGATTCGCAGAACGCGAATTTGTCAAAAATTCGCAAATTCCGCCAGCGGAACGGATTTTACACCAATGCTTGGGCGTGAGCCCGCTGGACATATGCTTGTTATTTTTGTGATTGGGAGGGGGTGCCAGCATTTGCTTCCCTCACACCCCTCCTGGTGGTACAGGATCTGAATATCTCCCATCAGCCGCGTTGTTTCAGCTTCTGAACTCCCCCTCAGCTGAAGGAGTGACGTAGGAGGGAGCGCCGTCCATCAAACCCCTGATAAGCACCTGAGCCGGCACCAGGACCGTCACAGATTCTTAAACTCTAATTAAACCGCTGCTCCCCGCGATCTGATCCAATCTCTTTTAATTATTACTAAGTGCCTATCAAACCCTCAAGTCTCTGCAAGCGGTGCAGGGTCTGCCATGCTCCGAATTATTAATTATTTGCTCAGTCCGGTTCCACCTCTTTAATTCCTAATACAGGAGGCTCGAGAAGGGATCACATTGCAATGTCTGATTACTTCTCACCCCAGTCCAGACCGAAGGAGGCTGATACCAAGATGAAACCGTCAACCCTGTGCCTTAACACAGTCTTACCCGGAAAATAGAAGCAACACGCGGCAAAGCCCATAGTTCTGTCTTTATTATACTGATGCATACAAACACAGATATATGCAGATGGTGTGTGCATGCTTCACAAAACATGCTAAGACATCCTGTGATGGTCCACAGAGCGGGCTCAAAGTGTGTCAGAGTCTGCCAGACCTTTACTTTTCAGAGAGCCTGCTCTTTCATTTGAAAAGAAGTGATGTACCGTTTAAACATAGAGCACAGGGATGGGCTCCGTTCAATTCATGCCTAAACTAATCAAGAAAGGTAAGGGGCCACATGTGCGGGGCTTTAAGTGGGCCGGGTCTGTCTGGGTTTGAGCACAGGCAGTAATTTGAGGAGGCCTCGAAATGGGTCTCTATCAGGCTCTATTTTCAGGCCTCGCAAAGGTAGTCCATTTTCTTTTTTTTAATTGGACTGCAGTGAGAGCATGCACATTGCTCACTACTGAGAAGTGGAGACGTCGTGCTAGGTGAGCTGCGTTGTAGGGGCCGGGAAATCCTTTAAAGAGAGCCATTTTCTCTCAGGTTTCCCCTTCTCTTTTTGCAGCGTAGGAGCAGCAACATTGTGGGATGATTACGAGAGAGACGACTAGGGGTGCAACATCCATTGCCCCGGGTTGAGACAGCTTCCTGGGCACACACACAGCCACGCCCAGGTACTTCACAGGTCTTTAAAAGACCATTTGCTTGTAAATGAGACTCTTTTGTTTTTCACCCCTTTTTAGAGCCCTGCTATTGCTGAAAGAATTCGCCTCCACCAAAATTTGGCTCTAGTTGTGCCTCTGGAGAGGACAACAGGCAGCCAACTCCAGGACGACCCTGCTCGTGACCTTTCACAATGTCTTGTTTTAGTGCTACGAAAACACACGCTTTGCCTGGCTGACTTAGTTCTCACACCCCCTCTTTAATATGAAGATAGTAACATTGGAATTATCTTTATATTCCTATACTGTGCTTCACATGGAAATATAGAAGGGCAGGTTCTCACCACCCCAAATTAGCTGTTTGGTATACTCTCTTAAATTTAAGAACTACAGGTATTCAGTATCTGTCAGTCATGGCCAATTTGAAGCAGTGTTCCTATATAGAAATGGACAAGCAGTAATGTTTCTGAATTAGTGTCTTACACTGAAAAGCTGGTTTTCCTTTCTTTCGCTGGATCAACCTTTGTTTAAAACACCACCAGAGAAGGGTGGTGAATTATGGTCCACAAAGAGCAACTGAAAGCTTTCTTATTCTTTAGCAGAAACATCTGCCTGTCAATGGTTATCTTCAGCCTTTTCGGTCCATTAAGAGGCTGGGTGGATGAGTATAATACGGGGTATTTAGGATCGAGGCGGAGGGTGCAAGGAAAGAAGGACAGATAGGTGAATAAATGGCAAGTGGATGGATGACCAGATGTATGGATGAATGGATAGTTAGATGGATGTATGGATGTATGGATGGATGGAAGGATGAATGGAATGCATGGACCAGTACTTAGGATAGGCGGGTGGGCTGATAGATGCTTAGGATAGGTTCTGGGACAGATGTATGTATGGATGTATGGGCGTATGGATGGATGGCACAGTGCTTAGGATAGGCGGGTGGGCTGATAGATGCTTAGGATAGGTCCAGGGCCACATGTATGGATGAATGGATGGATGAATGAATGAATAAATGAGTGAATGGATGGATAGATTGCTGGCTGGGTGAATAGATGGGTGGATGAACGGATGGAAGGATGAATGGATGAATGGACCAGTACATAGGATAGGCGAGTGGGCTGATAGATGCTTAGGATAGGTGCAGGGACAGATGTATGTATGTATGTAGGTAGGAATGTATGTATGTATGGATGAATGGATGGATGAATGAATGAATAAATGAATGGATGGATGGATAGATTGCTGGCTGGGTGAATAGATGGGTGGATGAACAGATGGATGGAAGGATGAATGGATGAATGGACCAGTACTTAGGATAGGTGCTTGGACAGATGTATGTATGTATGTAGGTAGGAATGTATGGATGAATTGAAAGATGGGTGGATGGCGCAGTCCTTAGGATGGATGGATGCAGGGCTTTAATTGGGCCGGGTCTGAGCACAGGCAGTTATTTTCAGGGGGCCTCGAAACAGGTCTCTATCGGGCTCTATTTTCGGGCCTCGCAAAGGTAGTCCGTTTATTTTTTTTATTTTTTATTGGACTGCAGTGAGAGCGTGCACATCGATGTGCGCATGCTCATTTTGCTCACCACTGAGAAGTGGAGCTGTCATGCTAGGTGAGACATGTTATAGGAGGAAAGGAAATCTTTTAAAGAGAGTATTATCAGAAGGTAGGATAATTGGAGGGGATTTTCTAAAGCACACAATGCTAGTTATCTTGATTTAGGCCACACTCCTACTTGGATAGGCCACACCCCTTTGAAAGGTTTGCCCCGCCTCTTTTAGAACACCCCCAGTTTTTTTCCCACTTAAAGCCCTGCACCTTTGCAAACATTTTTTTTTCATTCGCAAACCAATTGAGCAATTTACGAATGTGAAAAGGCATTTTTTAAGTACAAAGGCCCAATTTGTGATTCAGTGACCAATTATCAAACTACATATTGGATTTGGGATTCAGTTTGAGGAAGGGGCGTGTTCAGGGCATCATTTCCTACTATGGAATCACAGCGGTATGTGTGAATGTTTTACAAATGAAATGCAGTCGCAAAACATTCAAATTTTACCACCTACTTTAAGTAGGTGGTAACCCAGGGGACCCCTTCCACTTTGTGAATGTTGGCTAAAAAAAAATGTTAGAGCAGCCCCCTCGGCCTATTCTTACACAATGAAAATACAACGGTCTGCACTAAAAAAAAAGATTGCTTTATTGTTAACTGACCCCAGCAAGCCACCAATCATTGTGATTTTTATGATTCCAATGGGTCGCAAATTAAGACAAACCTCATTGATATTCATGAGCTAGGTCTATTTGCGAAACACTGGAAATTGCTAAATGTGTTAATCATACATTTGTACATTGCTGTTTGCGATGAATAAAATGGCGAACCGCAAAAATGTGCTCTTTGGTCATCGCAAATACTTATCTTCGTACATCTGGCCCATAGTAGTTTCTGGAGTTAGGAGATAGTAACAATCTGATGCAAAGCTTGCATGTACTGAAGTAGCGCTTGTCATTAAAAGATGTTCCTCTGGATTTAGGCACTATTCCTCGACGACTGTTTCAAGAAAGTGCAATACTGGAAGGCATATTCAAATTTATTTAAAAGGAATTCGGTCGACATGTCCTCTAAGGGAATCTCTTGCATCTGTCAGATGAGAACGACACAGAAGGGGACAGATAGCAGCACAATTAGATACAGAACAGGCAATATGTATTTATTGAAAGGGGTGACCCTCATGAGTTTGATTGAAGTCTTTGAAAAATCTTTCATGAGGTGCAGTACAGCAGCTCTTACTCTGCCTCCCTTGAGTGCCACACAAGTCTTACAGCTGCAGTGTGTCGGACAGTTGCTAGCTGCCCCACTAGCGTCCTAGTTGAAAGGATTGTGCCTCGCACAGCAAACACCTTTGAACACCTCTCTTTGGTAAAACTGGAACAGAGCAGTGGAAAACCTGACTGTGTTTTGAGCCCTGCAGATCAAAAGGAGGGCAGCTTCTACAGATCAATATGCATATCCACTTTTGGTACTTTAAGTGTAGTTGCTTAATTTGTCTGGACTAAATACAAATGTCAATGCTGAGGTATGAGTGATGTCATTGTCATGGCTCTGAGTGCAACTCTTGCATATTGTAGAGTAGGCAGATGAAGACATCCTAATGCTATAGCTACTGCCCCCCACTGGTACCCTTTAAGTCCTTTATTCTGTACATCAAACAGTTTTGTATTGGTTTTATTTCAACATGGCTGCATAGCTCAATGTGTGACGGTGGCACAACTTGTCTAGTTGTGCTGTGATATGATGTCCCATTACCATTAGATAAGGGAACCCTCTAGGTAGTTAAGGACATACGGTAGCAATTTATAAACAAAACAGTGGTCCTTAACACATTTAATAGCTACAATTTAGTGAGGTATAGTCAACAATGTGTACTATAGAGCAATAGTAGTGTCCAGCCGGACACGGTATTTATTTTGTATAGTCATATAAAGGAATTTATAGGCTTGCAATTTACTTTCAGGCATATGTATTACAGTCCTGATGATGATCCCGTTAATCGTTTTCTAGGGATCGAAACGCCGTCGACCCGTTTAATAGTTACACACTTCTTTACCAATGTGTTTGATTCGTGTGCTAACTATTTATGGATAGCTTTGAAATACTCTATTGCTTTTGATCAGCATCCGTTTTGTTTTTGCCTGAATATTTTTCCTTCTCTTTTGTTTTAACTGTTTACTTTCAATTCTGTTTTGTCCTTTGTGTATTGGATACAGGAGTGTATACCACTGTATTTTTTTGCCTAAAAATTCCTTTATATGACTATACAAAATAAATACTGTGTCCGGCTGGACACTACTTTTGTTCTATAGTACACATTGTTGCCTATACCTCACTAAATTGTAGCTATTAAATGTGTTAAGGACCACTGTTTTGTTTATAAAGTGATATGATGTCCCAGTTCCTCGAGACCCTCACGGGTGAGTAGTGCACTCTACAAATTGATTGATTGATTGATTGACTTTCCTCTAAGATACCTGAGAATGAACACTGATCATGATAGACTGACACTTAGACAGCTGCCCTGTAGTCATGCGCGATTTCGATATTTTTTGTTGATATCATGAGAGGTTGAGTGCAATTGTGCGGCAGACCATCCTTATATTCCAAACACAAAAAATTTAAAATGCCCATTTTAGAGCCAGGCTTGAACTCCTCACTCAAAACTAAAACCAATAGGACAGCCATCTTAGAGCCAGGCTTAAACTCGTCACTCAAAACTAAAACCCATAAGACGGCCATCTTAGAGTCAGGCTTGAACTCAAGTTCTGATCCATACATTACAAATTAAAACTGTCAAGCACAGAATTGGAGTGGTATGCTATAACCCACTACAACACTTTTTTTTTTTTAAAGTTTTAAAAACCTTTATTTCATTTAACACAGCGTGCAGCCTACAACCCTGGGGCCGGCAGCAAATTATAGGCAAAAATCTCTCATACATAGGCACAGCTAACACAGCCTTTCAGCCGGCATCCCGGGGGCCCGGCGGCACTCATTGTGTATATGATGCTGTAATCTACCAACATATCATTAGCACCCAAGCGCTCTTCACTTCTAAAAAACCCTGCGCCTATGCCTACTCCCAGAATTGAACCCTTATCGCGCCAAGCCCATAACGTTGTAAACCAATAGTAGGGTCCTAACACTGTGCTAATCCTGTTCGAGCCGCGGCATATTTGCCCATGTGCTGCACTTCCCTATCTGCCTCCTCATTATATTCAGCAATCAGCGTTTGGATTTGCGCTGCTGTAGAGGTCTCGGGATCGCACCGCTGGCGCCCCTCAAGGTCCGACAGTTGAGTCTCTAGGTGTTTCAGTCTCTGCCGTATAGACGTAAGTACACTTGAGTGTTTGGCCATGGCTACCCCTCTGATGTACACCTTAAAAGTGTCCCATATCGTCTGAAAGCTGTCAACAGACCCCAGGTTTATCTCAAAAAAGCTATCTATGTCCTCTGCCAATGCTCCTCTAAATGCATCATCCAATAGGAAGTAGGGGGGTAATCGCCATGTGAAGGGGGGAACTCTTCTCACCGGTGCCGCCAATACTAGAAGCAAGGGGGAGTGATCCGAGAGTGTACGCGGTAATGTCGTGCACCCCTGAATACTGTTCAGCAGTGTCTGAGATGCTAACCAGTAGTTAATTTTTGTGTGAACATCATGGAAGGCTGAGTAGTGTGTATAACCGCCTTTTGCGGGGTGTTTGTATCTCCAAACGTCAACTAGATCTAGCTTAATCAGTTCCGCCTGCATCAATTGAGCCGCAGCAGCCGGTCGGCGGGCCGGGCCTGATGATCTATCTAGATCTGGATCAAACACAAAATTGAAATCTCCCCCCCCCCCCCCCCCAACAGCATTTTAGAGCAAACATGGTTTCTGCAATGCGCCGTCAAAGCATCGTAAAACTCAGGGTTATCGTAGTTGGGGCCATAGACATTGACTACTATGAGGTCGTGCCCCTTACCAGTACACCTGGCTATTATGTAGCGGCCTTCCGGGTCTGCTTCAATCAAAGTTAATTTTAGTTTAGACCTCGGATTGACCCAGGTGACCCCCCCCTGGAGTGTGTAGTGAACCCCGCTGTAACACTATTGCCATGTAACCCCTTAAGCTGTTAGCATCTTACTATTGAGTGGGAGGTGGGATTCCCGAAGAAGTGCGAGGTCTATGTGGTGCCTATGTAGATAGTTTAGTACCTTTCTGAGCTTACGATAGTCATTGAGTCCCCTCACATTCCATGTCATTGCTCTCAGCGACTCGGAGTCACCTACTGAGGTCAGAGCGGTTGTATCAGCCATCCCAACATTGACATGCAATAGCCATCAAATGGAATTCTCTCAGCCCTGCGCACTTTCCGCAGCAAAGCCAAAATAGTCATCATCAGTCTGCAACAGGTAGAAATGGGCAACACATTGCTTGGCGTTACTTTTGACTCCCCTCTTCCAGAACAAAAACTCAGCCCTGAACACGCGCCCCCCCTCCCACAGCTGACCGCCCCCAACCTGGCCAGACAGTCCCTTTCCATTCCCCCCGCACCCCCTCCCCGCAGTACCCTGTAACATTCCCCGAATCCGCCCCTCAAGGGGCCAAATGAGCCAGCAGCACAAGGGCAGAGGTTACCAGAAAAAACAAGTAGCCATGTTTCAGCATTGTACTTTACGAAGCTGCCCCTGCACCACTACATCTAGTGTCCTACAACATGAGTCTGCAACTGTTACTTCAAAAGACTCCAGTAGGCATCCTCCTATTATCCCTACCCACAGACAGCAGTGTAAACGGCACCCCAATACTCGTAGTAGGTAACACACTGCAGCTAAAGTCGGGTCTCAGAGATCAGTGTAGCATACCTGTAGGGGAACAGAAAGAAAATGTAATCATCTCACCCAGTCCCGATATCACAGTCTCAGCGATGGCCCCTTAGCGTCCGGGAGTGGTGCTGAATATTTCTTGGTACTTATGACAATCAAGAGCCAAGTGATCACCCAGCAGGTAATCTCAGGTGCAAGGAAGCGTGAAAGCCGTAGTGGTCATAGCATTATTCGTCCTGCTCATCCATTTGAGAGGCCTCGTCCTGATCATCCTCGTGGCCCTTTGGACTTCTCCTCCTCTCTTTAGACCATTCCTTCAAGGATTTCTGGAGTTCCCTGGGGTCTGTGAAATAATGTGAGTGGCCTTGTCTGTTAATCCGCAGCTTCGCCGGGTACATCATCGCATAGTCCAGCCCTAGTTCATGGAGCTGTTTCTTGTATGGAGCGAATCGCCGCCTCTCCTCCTGCACTTTTGCAGTAAAGTCTGGTTATAAGGAGATGTCCATACCTTCGAACTGCAGCTTCCCTCTGTCCCTGGCCACGCATAGTGCTGTGTCCCTGTCCCTATAGTACAATAGTTTAGCTATTATTGGTCGCGGGGGCGCCCCCGAACATGGCCTGGGTCCCAGGGTGCGGTGCGCTCTTTCCACGATGAACATTGGTGAGAATACGTCGTCTCCCAGAAGAGTGATGAGTAGTTTCTCCACGAAGAGCTCCATTTTGCCAGTTTGCATCGTCTCCGACACTCCCGTGATGCGAATGATCGAGCGTCTCGAGCGGGCTTCCAAGTCCTCCGACATATCCTGAATGACCTGCAGTAGCCTTCCGAAATGTTTGCGGTCCTTGTCCCATTCCGTCTGGGCTTCCTCCACCTCCGTGATGTGCCTCTCAGACATGTCTAGGCGCTCCGCGTGTTTGTCCACCCGCTCGGACATGCGGTCCATGCGATACGTAAGAGCATCGATTTTGGAGCCTATGGAGGTCATGCTGTCCTGTAAGCCCTTCTCCATGGACACCAACATGTCTTTGATATCTGCACACAGTGAGCTCTCAGGAGTATTACCCCGTGGTGATGATTCAGGGGCAAAGGCAAGCTTAGTCTGAGTCTTGTCACCCTTGCCCATGTTGGACGGGCTGAATATCTAGAGTAAGCAATCACCACCGTCTTACCACGCCTGGAGACGGACAAACCTAGGAAGATCACTGCAGCAGCTTCACAACATAGCTTTCCCCAGTCCAGCGACTAGCGCACGGAAGGGCCTCCGGGCTAGAAGTCTCGAGGCGTGCCCCCCTCTGCCACCTGGTATCACTGTTCAATGGAGTAAGTACGATAGTAACGCGGGTTCAGAGATCCCCGCCCTCCGCAGCAGTGAACGCCGTTATTTTCCGCTCTCTCTCGCTAGATGTGACAGCACTTGGTGAAGTAGGTGGGTTGAGTGGTCAAATATAGCCCCATCAGGCCGGCGCCGGCGACAGAGAGACTCAAAGGGACCATGCAGACCACCGTGACCCTCAAGTCAGCGTGCAGACAGGGCCCCGTCTCCACACCACAAAATGGCGTGGATGGGGGGAAGGGCAGGGCTTCAATGTGCAGACGTGTGGTCCTTCCCTCCGCAATCCAAAGGGCTATCGTCTTGCTCACCCGGTAGACCGCAAGTCCACCCGTCCCTCTGAGTCTGAACTCAGGCAAGCTCCCCGGCTTCAATTGCGAGTTGGGGGGACGCCAAGGAAAGCACACCCCCCGAAGCAGCAGCCACACAGGAGTCAGGCAGTCCACACTGCACCGATGTAAAATTTAAGGCTCAGGAAGAGCATGGGGGTGTAGGGTCCGAGGCACCCCTCTGCTGGTGCAGATGCCTCAGAGGGGCGCCCGGCAGAGCAGTCCACTCCTCCCCGGCCCCATGGGGCGCCAACGCTAGGCCCTCACCTGGTCTCCCTCGAGGGTCGCGTTGTACCAGCAAGCGCGCCTCCACTATCACTCGGTGTGTCGGCGGGTTTCTCCCCACAAGGCCTCCAATGATCGCTCCAGTCAGCCGTCACTCACCGGAGACGCCCTTCCGAAGGGACCGGTGCTCCTCAATGAGCTCCGGCCGCATGCACAGCTAAGTACGCCGGGCAGCTTCAAAATCGAGCTCGGGGATAGCGGCCCAGTCCGCCGCGATGCAGCGCCGGTACTAATTGTCCGTGCCGGGGGCCGTCTGCAAACGGGACACGCCGCAAAGTCTGCCGCCAGGCCTCAGGGGGACAATGCCTTCGATAGATATCGTCTGACTCTGTTGGAACAGGATAGGTAGCAGGATCTTAAGGGTAGTGGTGCGGAGCTCCTCTCTTAGGCGTCCGCCATCGACGCTGGCAAGCTCCGCCCCCCACCCACTACAACACTTTTAATGGCATTAACATTAGTAAATGCCAAGGGAAAATCAGGGGAATTGTATATTTGTCAACATTCATTTAACTGTTTCTCCACCAACGGCATAATTTAGACTTGTTAAAAGACTGTTAAAAAAATGATTATGGTCCTTTATTTCAATGTTATAGAAAATAATAGAGGACATCGCATATTTTTTTTAAGAGTTGTGAACGTTGTAATTTAAATTTTCTATTTGTGGATTGGAAGCTAGCTTAACAGGTTTCCAGTCACAATGTGTTGCTTGTTGTAGGGGAAGCTGCAACATTCAACAAATAGTCCCTGTCACATGCTGAAATCAATGCTAATCAAGATCAAGCATTGAGAAGGAAGCCATCCCCAGCTGGTGACGTGATACACCAAACAGCCAATAATATGTGGTGTGAGATGTGTAGTCCTCCGAAGACCACTGTATGCATATGTTTTGAAGACTAGTTACCAACGCTCTGACCTACACCTAAGCTGTTAAGCCAAACCTGACAATAGTAACTCGCCTTTTGGGCTGGATGTCCTATTTCACTGCTTCTTACCCTTCATAACCCCCCCCCCACCTCCCACCCTCTATTGTTCCTGCAATAGATTCACTCCATCGCTGATCACACTGGAAAGGGAGGGAGGGCATGAGACTATGATAGGGAAACTCAATCCTAATGTAATGAAGGTTACTGGTAAGTAATCAGGCTGTGGCCCTTGATGCTTCTGGCAGGTATGAACTCCCAGGCCAATATCCCTTCCTGCTCTAGTCTCCAGCTCTT
The DNA here is from genome assembly GCF_964261635.1 of Lissotriton helveticus. Lineage (NCBI taxonomy): Eukaryota > Metazoa > Chordata > Amphibia > Caudata > Salamandridae > Lissotriton > Lissotriton helveticus. The sequence goes on along the minus strand of NC_136072.1, from coordinate 1,177,297,837 downwards.
TCTTTTGTCTTCCTATTAATCCCTCTGTTGTGTTTTTCTTATGCCTTGAATCTTGCTCATAGGATTTATGAAACAATTTACCAAGGAATTGGAGGGTTGATCTCCAAGTAATGCTTAGGATAATAATTAATGAACAGTAAATCTTTGGGCATGGTAGTGCAGTAATACCCCATGAGACATTGCATGCACCCATTAGCTTGTAGTAGACAATAGAGACTGGTAGACAATAGAGCCTGGTTTTCAAGACTTTTTAGAAAGGCAAGAGCTGGTTGCAGATGTTCTCAGCAGTGTTTCTGTAAAGAATGAAAATCAAAAAGAAGGTTCTTCGACAGTGCAAAGAGACAGAGGAAGCATGCTAAGATGTCATACAAGGAGATCAGCATGAGAAGAAAGTAAGAACTGTTGAGACCAGCATCAGAACATGGAATATCAAAAGGATACTAAATCCTGGAATTTGCTGGGCTGATGGCTCAATGAGTAAAAAAGCTCACAGCTGACATGTGTATCTTCATGACATCTGGGTTAGTGCAGAACACAAACTCACATTCCAGCTTGTCAGCCTTCAATCAGTAGTTCATTTAGTACCTTCAAACTGGACAACACACTTTGAATTTTCAAAACTGTTTTAGGCAGTTCTACTTCATTCGTGATGTGTGGCACAAACTTGCCATCCTGCAGTCAGAAGGCATGTGAATGCAATTCTCTAAAGACATTAATGCTACGCTCATTCTGGAGTAGAAAAGCCTGGAAATGCTCTTGAAATGTCTGTGCTACTTGGTGAAAGGTTTTGTGCCTCCTGAGGATGCACTACACACACATAGGTTTCTGGACTCAAAACTACATTTTCCCTGAATCCAGTGAACTATTGTGATGTTGGAAAATGGTGACACACAGTACTTCATCTATCAGGGTGCAGGAGGACATTATGTCTGCCACCCTGGTGGACTACCATCTAGCTAATGTAGAGATCACAGCTGGCCCAGCAATCTCAGTACCTTGACAGGAATCGCTGTCATGACAGGTCCGGTCACGGTACAAAAGTCTGTTGGATGGCCACCATCAGTTTTGATAGTCATCCAACAAACTTTAACAAACACTTTGCTTTTGAAAACCATAATGGAAGTTTATTATTGAACAGCAAAAAATAATGACCACCAGAGCTAGGGATTATTTCCCCTGAATGTGGGGGTCATTCTTTGTTTTTTTCTGTCCCTCACTGACTTTTCCTGGCAGTGAGGGACAGAAAAAAAGGACATCCCACTGTCCACCCTAAATAGAGTGGGCAGTGTAAGGACCGTCCTTTGACAGCTGAAGCTCCATCAGGCTGTGGAAGAAAGCTCTCCATTGACTAAGCCAATGGGGGATCCATTCATGGGAAGTTGATAGTCAATTCAATTCAATAAGCTTTATTCGGTTCATATAAAACAACCATAAAAGCAGAAGAAAAAAAGAACAAGCAATTGTTTAAAAGAACCTATTCGATAGTCTTCCTTACTCGAAATAGTGTGAGAAAACCACATTTTGGTGGATACGTCTATTGGTGGTTGGAGCTCAGATGTTCTTGGCAACCAACCCATTGCAAAATCTGAGGTTAAGAGCCTGGGAGTTTTGGCTTGATGATAAGCTTTCTATGGCAGTCCAAGCAAAGTAACTAGCAGCCACCTGTTTTGGCCTGCTAAGGTCCCTGACAAAACTTCTGAGATGGCTACCAGAGCCATCTCATAGGGTAGTGGTGCAAGGTTTATTGATTGCCAGACTTGTTTATGGGAATTCCCTATATTTATGGAGTCCCAAAGCTGTCATAAATAGGCTCCGGGTTATTCAAAATGCTGCTGCGTGTATTCTGTTTAAAATTCCTTAACATCACTTTGCCACCGTGGCCCTGGTAACTTTGCACTGGCTACCTGAGGCTAAAAAAATTCAATTTAAATCTCTTTGCATTGCTCATCAAGCTAAATATAGAAGGGGTCCTATATTAATTCAAAACCTACAATCCTACAGGAGTCTGCGCTCTACTGACCAGCAGTCTTTTGCAGGACCCAGAGTTAAAACAGCTAGGACGGGAGGGAGTTCCTTTGCATTTCTTGCCCCTAAGCTTTGGAACGCGGTCCTACCGTGTATTAGGAAGTCAGAATCAGAAGTTAAATTCAGTAAACTGCTAAAAACTGCCTTGATCAGTTAAATATGATCACGGCGTGCTGTTCCTGATGCTGGCTAGTGCTGGCAGGTCCTTCTGGCTAGCCAAATGCTTTATAAAGCCTCCTCAATGGAATTGAGTATTGCATTTGCTATTTACTGGCCTGCCATCCAAAAATTAAATCCCACCTAAGTTTGCTTGTGGCCTAGAGTGTGCTTTCAAGGTAATTAAGATACTTTGTTGCCTCAGCCAGTACCTTGTTTCCAGACCTTTGTTAAAATATTGGAGTTTGTTTTCTGTTGGAAGCACATCTAGGAATTGAAGTCAAAGTCACAAAAATATTCTGAGAAATTCATAGGATTTTTTAAATTAGCATTATTAGTTGAAAGTACCATTGCAGAAAAAAAACACTTGAAGGAATATAAATTGTACTTCATTGCATCTTTAGATATGAATCTCCTTGAGTAATGAAAAGGATCCCCATCACCTTACCGATGGCTAATAATTTCTCAGGATATACACATTATATTAATGTAGTAGTATATGTTATGGGAAAATAAAATTCCATGACATCAATGCAGATTATGTAATCCTGGTGAAGTTGTATTAATATTGCAGTAGAAGAATACAAGTGAGTGCATATTAGAAGCAGAGAATGTTTAGTCAAACAGCAGAAAAGTAAAATTATGACAATATGAAAGATTTTATTTACTAATGTCCTTTTTCTATTTCAGCTTCAGGAAGGTCACAGTTCCATTAATATCCCAGGCATAGACATATTCTGGAGGTATATGATTTGCTACATTTCGGCAACAGGACGCAATGCAATAATATGTTGTAAAGATATTATTCTAGTGTTTCGCTGTCCAAAATCGTCCAGCAGATGTCAACATCTGCAGAGATGATTCCAGGGTCCAGCAGAGTGATGAGCCATAGTGGTGGTCTCCAGCATCTCTGTTTCTCTCTCTTATCTCATTCCCCTTCACTGGGTCTTCTATGAGCCAACCTATCACTATTGTGGCTGTTTGTCTCTGGAGATGGGGAAGGGCTGCAAAGTATGTTGCCTGGATCTAGAATGCAGTTCAGTGCGTCCTGAAATAATATTATGAAAAGCAAAGTATTACTTTCAGCAACCTCGAACAAGGATGTGAAGAAAATTGGCTAATTTTCACAATATTAATATTTAGCTATCAGAGTTGCACGTCAAAGTTACAACAGTTTGGTGATTAACGTGTTTTGTAACATGTTTGCACATCTTTCACTAAACGAAAGTATGCAATTATTGAATTATTTAACTGTCTGTATAGCAGTGAATAGGCTAATTATCATACATCATGAATGACAATGTAGTGAAGAAATGGCAGATGAATGTGAACTGATTGACACCGACTAGAGCCAATGATTGAGGGGGTGGCCTTTTTGACTCTTTCATCTGTGTTCATTACAATATGTATGAATGGTGCAAACGCTATTAGATGGTACAAGTAAAAATAATGTGAGGAACCACCAACAAATAACCAATAAAGACATATCCGACAGCAGGAGCATCATTTGAGCCTCTTTCATTGTATACAGTAAAACTCTTCAGATGCTGCACAGTGGCCACGTGCAAATTTCGAAAATAACATTTCTAAAGATAACAGTTACCAGTTTAACACTTTTGTTTATTGGCATTCCTAAAATTACAACAAAGTAGTACTCTATAAACACAGTGGGCCGATTCACAGAACTAACTTAAGACAAAATCCTAAACTTACTACCTTTGGTATTCACAGAAGTTAGGATTTTGTCTTAAATTTGTCTTAAGACAAACTTAAGACAGACTTAAGACAAAATCCTAACTTAAGTCTGTCTTATGTCTGTCTTAAGTCTGTCTTAAGTCTGTCTTAAGACAAACTTAAGACAAAATCCTAACTTCTGTGAATACCAAAAGTAGTAAGTTTAGGATTTTGTCTTAAGCTAGTTCTGTGAATCGGGCCCTGAGTCAGTTTCTTGCGGTTACAGCTATCAGCAATGCAGTACTAAGTAAACACTAGATACGATTCTGAGTTTTATAATCACACTGTACCAGCAGGAGCAAACAAACAATAATAGGGATGGGGTTATGTTCCCTCTTTTAGGAGCACTCAATGCCATAAGATAACAATAATAATAATACCCATTTAAAATATAAGCAATTACTGTGTCCAGTACCATCTACTGTCTCCATAACACTTACCAGTTATTGATTCTAAAATAGATACTTTGGAAAAGAGTTGCTTCCCAGAGTGTCTGGGCCCAATTCACAGAACTAACTTAAGACAAAATCCTAAACTTACTATTTTTGGTATTCACAGAAGTTAGGATTTTGTCTTAAGTTTGTCTTAAAACAAACTTAAGACAGACTTAAGACAGACTTAAGACAGACTTAAGACAGACTTAAGACAGACTTAAGACAAACTTAAGACAGAATTAAGACAGACTTAAGGCAGACTTAAAACAAGTCTGTCTTAAGTTTGTCTTAAGTCTGTCTTAAGTTTGTCTTAAGACAAAATCCTAACTTCTGTGAATAGCATAAGTAGTAAATTTATGATTTTGTCGTAAGTTAGTTTTGTGAATCGGGCCCTCTGTTCTCAAAATATATTTAAGTTAGCGTAGTGTCCAAGTTGAGATTAAGGGTACAGGATTTGGGATAGGGAGATAGGTTTAAAGTATAGGATATAGGCTCCAGGTGCAGTAGTGTTTTAATTGTAATATATAAAATGTATTTAATGTACAAATCTATGGTTTGAAGTTTAAGCATGCTGAGGTAGTATTTTTTTTGTAGGTTTCTGGGAATGTTAGCATTGAGAGGTAGTAGGAGTTTCTAGGATTCATGGAAAGGTAGCATTAAAGGATTGTAAGGAGTTTTAAGGATTCATGGATATATTATGTGGAGAAGTGTGGCTCAATGGTTAGAGCGCCAGACCCTGATGCAGCGGTCTGGCCCGGGACCAGGATTCAATTACTGCCTCGGCGGGTCTCGGGCTCAATTTCTTCGGACCTGATAATTCTAGCCTCGGTGCGTATTCTAATCATGGGTCCCACTCTGCAATTCTGGGCAATAGCTGGCTTAATCTCCACAACGGCCCCAACAGCGCGGGGATGCCTGGCTTCACCTTGGGGGTGCCGAGGAGTGGGCATTTCACAGGGAAAAGCCAGGAAGGGTTCCACAGCGGTATGCGTACAAGCGCCAAGATGCCTCATGGGTAATTTGTGCGCTATACAAGTACTACACGTTTACATTATACTGTTAAGGAATAGTCAGGGGTTTTTAGGGTTCATGCAAAGGTAGTGCCAAGGGCGAATAAATAATTTTTAGTGATTCGAATCGGTAGTGCTAAGAGGTAGTAAACATTTTAGGGGCTTATTTGCAAGTGGCCTGCACTGCAGCAGTGTCACTTCTTATGACGATCTGATGGCGCAGACCTCACAATCATATCTATGAGGTGATGCAAAACCATCCTACGCGGCTTCGCATGGCCACAAAGATAAGGAGTCTGCGCCAATGAGTCATGGCGGTGGGTCTTCCCATACAACATCCATGGATTTTTGTTGCTGCCCCACATTTACAAATCATGTAAACCTGGGGCAGCGTCAAAACCTCACGCCTCCCAGAGCAGACATACCAATGTATTTCTTTTAAATTTCTCCTTGTTTATTCCTCTTTCCATGTGTGCTGCATTCTGCAGCAGACAAAGAATGAGGAAAACACCCCCATGGATTGTTTTTGTGCGGGAAGGTTCCCCTTCCTGCACAAAATTAATCCTGCCAACAATTCAGACACCCTTGCACGATGGTGCAAAGGTACCTGCCTTGTTGCTAGACACCAAATTGTGCACCAACGCTGACTGAAAGGACAGGAATGCATCATACCTCGTTCCTTTTGAAAGTGGCATAGGACAGCGCTGCAAAAAGATTTGCAGTGCTGTCCTACGCCCATTTTATTTTTTATAAATGAGGTCCTCAGGGTTCAGGGTTAGGTAGGGTAAGGGATAGTAACAGGTTTTTAGGTTTTAAGGAATGGTCACATTAGAGGGTAGTAAAGAGTTTATAGGGTTCAAGAAAAGGTACCATTAAGGGGCAGGAAGGAGTGTTTAGGGTTCAGGGATGGGTAGCGTTGGGAAAGTGTTTAAAGCATATTGATGATTGGAAAAGTTATTTTTATTTTATCTTTTCAAAATAAAACATAAACATTATTTTCATAGTAACACTGCGCTTATTTTTTTTAAAGGAACACCGCACAATTTTGATGCAAAGCAATTAGAAGTGTTAGACATGAACCGATGCCATTTAAGGTACAACACGTGCTGTTAGTGCATTTGCAGTTATGTCCAGGAAGCTGTTTAATATGGTACCCCTGGGGTTTGTTCTTAGCAGTGACATATCAATCTTCATCTACCAAGACTTAACTGCCCCTGATCAACAATAATGTACATTACAGGCATCATTCCCCTCATATACCCCGCTCCTTCCCAATAGTCCCCCATCTGTCGTCCCATCTCACCTGTGCCTCTTCTGTTCCTGCTCACTATTTGCATGCTCACAGCACCCTCTTTTAATGCAAAACTCTTCTCCTGAAACAAGCTGTGTTGCTGCTAGTTTCACACATGGTTTATCCAATATGTCCCATATGTACATAAAGTCATATATAAGCAAGTGTGTGCTACTTGTATATTGCAAACCTAACCAAAGGCAATAAAGCACTTCACAGGGTCACAGATAAAAACTCTTTCCTAATTTGATGCAGGGCTCGGGCAGTCTGATGGATACAAGATGAGGGTTCAGATTTTGAGTGCAGAGATATGTATACCCGTGCATACAAGCATACACTCATGCATACATGCATCCACACATACATTGCCTCTTAGCTGCCCAAATATCTCTGCCCCAAATAAGTCTGATATAAATAATACCCATAATTATCCCCCCGTTCCCCTACTGACCAGTGTTCCTTGTCCAGCACAACATTCCAACTTGTTTCTATAAGGAATGGAATGAACAAAATACAGGTCAGGCCAATATGGAGTGCACAGTTGAATTGTGCATATATTCATTGAAAAAAAACAAAGGTTACAGGGATGATATAGTTAGGCTGACATTTCACTCGTTCAAAATCAGAGAAATTGATCAGATATAGTTACCTGAGTCAACTATAACTCACGTCCCCGCAATGCACTGTGTATGACCTCATCTATTACATCACTCGTGACATGGTCAGAGACATCACTCATAACATCACTGATGAAATCTCAAATGACATCACTAATGACATCATCCAGTGACTGTAATTATTTTCTAAAAGAAACTGGGTGTTAAGCATATATACTAAAGTAAGTGGCTGTTGGAGTGTCTGTATGGGTGCCTAAGTGGGTGTGTAAGTGGTGTATAGAAGAATGAGTGGTTATGTGACAGACTGCATACATGAGTGCGTGGGTGTGTGTGTTTTTGTATAGGTGAGTGAGCAGGTGTGTACGTTTTTGTACGGGTGGGTGAGCGGGTAAGTCTTTGGGTGTATTAGTAATGAGTGGCTATGTGACTATCTCTATGGGTGAGTGAGTGGATGTGTAAGTAGCTGTACGTGTGAATGAGAGAGTAAATCGGTGGCTATATGGGTGAGTGTGCAGGTATGTCAGTAGCTGTAAATACTGAATGAGATGGCACATAAGTGGCTGTATGGGTGACTCAACAGGTATGTAAGTATATTTATGGTTGACGGGGAGGGTAAATGAGTGTCTCTATGGGTGCATGAATGGGTGTGCAAGTGGGTGCATGGGTAAGTAAGTGGGTAAGTGAGTGGCTGTATCGGTGGGTGAATGGGTGTGTGAATGGCTGTAGGAGTGAGTAAGTGAGTGTGAGAGAGGTTGTATGGGAAAATATGTGTTTCTGTCAGTTATTGTATAGGTGAGTGAGTACATGTTAGTATATGTATGAGTAAGTGAATGGCTGTATGATTAACTGTGTGTGTGAGTGAGTAGGTGTGTGAGCAGCTATATGGGTGAATGGTTCAGTGTGTGAGTGGATGTATGAGTGGGTGTGTAAGTATATCTGTATGACTGGATGTGTGAGTGGCTGTGTTGGTCAGTAAATAGGTTCTCAAGATCTTGGAAAGTAATTCTCACCTGAGCTTACAGAACATTTAATGAGGCCCATTTCAAAATGAAATATGAGAGGCCCCGAGTCAAGTTACATGCCCGCATATTTCCGCTGAAACTAAACTAGCCCTGTTCATCAAATTAAAATTAAAATGTTCCATTCAGTAATATCTGGAAAATTGCAGTTACAGCTTGAATTGCCTCTAAATGTCTGTCCTTTCCCTTGCACCTTTCGGAGAAAGTCTTGGGTCACCCAATTTGAGTGTATAAACTGCAATCCCCTGTTTTAGCAAGGGTGTCCAGTGTAGGTCCAGATTGGCCAGATATACATTACATTTTGTGGATATCTACTGCTGCTGTAAAAGGGCAAATTTAGCTAATGTGAATAGCCTGAAAAGCAGATCCGGATCTGGCCCTATTGGACCTACATTGTACACCCCACTGCTGCAGGTATAGTTATCGACATATGTGGCAGGTCGCCATCATTTTTATAAAAATTGCCTTGCCTTCTATTTCTCCTGCATTTTTTCACATCTCAATTGGATATCCTTGTGGCGTCATATCCCCTCAACAATATCAAGGTTGCCCACTCCTTATCCAGCTCTGTTCATTGCCTTGGACACAAGTGATGATGTGAGATCAGCACAAAATTACAGCTTCAGAACCCAGGAGAGAAGTGGAGATATGCAGTCAGAGGAAGAGCACAGGTTCAGTCCTCTGGACAGCAGTGCTGACATGAGCTCAGAACAGGAAGCAGAAGTTCAGGACCATGGACAGCAGTACTGATGAGAAACCAAAACAGGAAGCAGAAGTTCAGGACCATGGACAGCAGTACTGATGAGAAACCAAAACAGGAAGCTGAAGTTCAGGACCATGGACAGCAGTACTGATGAGAAACCAAAACAGGACGCAGAAGTTCAGGACCATGGACAGCAGTACTGATGAGAAACCAAAACAGGAAGCAGAGTTTCAGTACTCTGGACAGAAGGGCTGTTGTGAGCCCAGAGCAGGTAGGACATGCTGAGGGCCCTAGCTCAGATATGGAAGCACAGGATTGCCACCCTAGACCTCAATGACAGGATAAGTTCAGTGCAGGAGGCACTGGTTCAATGCCTGAGAGAGAAAATATGACATGAGTTCAAAACAGGAAGCAGTCTTTCAACACCAGGGAACACTGCGCTGATGTGAGCTGAGAGAAGGAAGAATAGGTTCGCCATCTTTGACAGAAGTGCTGTTGTGAGCTCAGAGCAGGTAACACTATTTTTGCACCTTGGTGAGAACTGCTGATGTGAGATCAGAGCAGAAACTAGAGATTCAGCACGCTGGACAGAAGGGTTGATGTGAGCTCAGGGAGGAAGCCCTGGTTCAGGACCATGGACAGAAGAGCTGGCATGCGCTCAGTGCCAGCAGCACAGTTTCCGTGTTAAGGGCAGCCTTTCTGATATGAGCAGCACACAGGGCACAAGTCGAGAGTACACACAGGTACATGGCGTCCACACACTATTTTCACAGGATGGACGCCGACCCCCTTGCCAAGAACTTGGGCCCCACAGTAATATGCTGAATTTGCCCCGGTGCCATTTTGAGACACCGGGACATGTTCAGCCGCGCCTGTACGTTGTCTGCTTGCCATTCCCAGCAGGCAACAAGGGAGCTTTTTTTCACCTCCAGTTGGGCCGAATTTAAAGGGCCACCAGGCCTCCTTTTGTTTGAATATCCTGACTGAGGGCTGCCTGGAACCTCACACTTAAATGTAAATGCCACAGAGGGTAAACAAAGGCACACAGCTTGTTATCTCTTCACAGGTACTTAAGAGAGGTGTTCTTTTGCCTTTGTTCCGTCCCTGTATATAACAGATGCATGCACTCTAAGAATGTCAGGGGTGTTGGTCTGTCCCAGTATTTACACAAATTACAATTTAAATAACACTATTTTATTTCTTTTATAGCGCTAAGCAACCCAATGCAGGGTGCCAGAGGTCTTTATGTAACATACACGTTATACATTGACAATACATCATGTACATGTGTAAATCAATGTACAAAATGAGTTACATGAGACAGGGTTACAAGGTATAGGAGCCACATGTCCTTCGTAGCTCACTGTGCAGTGTTACAAGGATTACAATTTATGAACTGCAGGTAACAAAATGATCTCTGTGGTAAAAGCAGTAAGCCACTTTACTATTTGCATTAAATACAAATCTGTCATCTGCTTGTTACCTGATGTGCTTTGCAAGAGACACATTAACCTTAAACTACTTTGATTCAAATATATAAAAAAAACAGATCTCTCCAACAAATGCCTTAAACTCTAGTTTTATCTCTCCATTATTATTATTCCCTGAGATTTACTTGGCACCTTCACAGCAGATGCCTTATCCCAATCAAATATTGTAAAATGTAGATTTTGCAACCAATAAAGCATAACCCATCGACTGCCATGCTTATCCTTGTTGCCAATTTTTTGTGGCAGGGTTTACAAAAATAAATGTATTAGTTGAGGCCCAGATTTTGTGTTGGGATTACACCACTTGTTTGGCACAAACTGATGCCAAATTTCATTTGTTAAATCTCATAATGCCCTTAAATGTACTCATGATATTCCTTATAAATATATTTGTGAGGTCTTAATATCTGATGTCACTTCTTGTGATGTCACTTTCAGTGAGGTCACTTCCTGTGATGTCCCAGGAAATGTCACGCGTCGTGACAACATGCGCTGTGATGGCACGTGTCATTCACTTGCAAACTGCCTAACCTGGTTAGTACCCCCACTTCTTTATTTAAGACTTGTGCCCTGGCAGCACAGATCCAGTACCAAAGAAAAGCAGCGCTGATATGATCATCACGGGTACAGAACAATCAACAACAGCACTGATGTGAACTGAGAGCCGGCAGCACATGTTCAGTCCCAAGGACAGCGGGACTGATATGAGCAGCACAAGTTGATTAACATGTACAGCAGAATTACTGTGAGCAGCACAGGGTGAGTTTCATGGTCAGCAGCGCTGATGTGAGCAGCACAGGTTGAGTTCCATTGACAGCGGCACTGATGTGAGCTGCACAGGTTGAGTTCCATGGTCAGCACAGGTTGAGTTCCATGAACAACAGCACTGATGTGAGCAGCACAGGTTGAGTTCCATTGACAGCAGCGCTGATGTGAGCAGCACTGGTTGAGTTCCATTGACAGCAGCACTGATGTGAGCAGCACAGGTTGAGTTCCATGGTCAGCACAGGTTGAGTTCCATGGTCAGCAGCACTGATGGGAGCAGCACTGGCTGAGTTCCATGGACAGCAGCACTGATGTGAGCAGCACAGGTTGAGTTTCATTGACAGCAGCGCTGATGTGAGCAGCACTGGTTGAGTTCCATGGACATTGAGCAGCACTGGTTGAGTTCCTTTGACAGCAGTGCTGATGTGAGCAGCACTGGTTGAGTTTCATTGACAGCAGCGCTGATGTGAGCAGCACTGGTTGAGTTCCATGGACATTGAGCAGCACTGGTTGAGTTCCTTTGACAGCAGTGCTGATGTGAGCAGCACAGGTTGAGTTCCATGGACATTGAGCAGCACAGGTTGAGTTCCATGGACAGCAGCACTGATGTGAGCAGCACTGGTTGAGTTTCATTGAGAGCAGCGCTGATGTGAGCAGCACAGGTTCAGTACCATGGACAGCAGAACTGATGTGAGCAGCACTGGTTGAGTTCCATGGTCAGCAGCACTGATGGGAGCAGCACTGGCTGAGTTCCATTGACAGCAGTGCTGATGTGAGCAGCACAGGTTGAGTTCCATGGACAGCAGCACTGATGTGAGCAGCACAGGTTGAGTTCCATTGACAGCAGCACTGATGTGAGCAGCACAGGTTGAGTTCCATTGACAGCAGTGCTGATGTGAGCAGCACAGGTTGAGTTCCATGGACAGCAGCACTGATGTGAGCAGCACAGGTTGAGTTCCATTGACAGCAGTGCTGATGTGAGCAGCACAGGTTGAGTTCCATGGAAAGCAGCACTGATGTGAGGAGCACAGGTCGAGTTCCATGGACATTGAGCAGCACTGGTCGAGTTCCATTGACAGCAGTGCTGATGTGAGCAGCACAGGTCGAGTTCAATTGACAGCAGTGCTGATGTGAGCAGCACAGGTTGAGTTCAATTGACAGCAGTGCTGATGTGAGCAGCATAGGTCGAGTTCAATTGACAGCAGTGCTGATGTGAGCAGCACAGGTCGAGTTCCATGGACATTGAGCAGCACTGGTTGAGTTCCATTGACAGCAGCGCTGATGAGAGCAGCACAGGTTGAGTTCCATTGACAGCAGCACTGATGTGAGCAGCACTGGTTGAGTTCCATGGACAGCAGCACTATTGTGAGCAGCACAGGTTGAGTTCCATTGACAGCAGCACTGATGTGAGGAGCACAGGTTGAGATCCATGGACAGCAGCACTGATGTGAGGAGCACAGGTGAGTTCCATGGATAGCAGCACTGATGTAAGCAGCACAGGTTGAGTTCAATTGACAGCAGTGCTGATGTGAGCAGCAGAGGTTGATTTCCATGGACAGCAGCGCTGATGTGAGCAGCACTGGTTGAGTTCCATTGACAGCAGCACTGATGTGAGCAGCACAGGTTGAGTTCCTTTGACAGCAGCACTGATGTGAGCAGCACTGGTTGAGTTGCATGGACAGCAGCACTGATGTGAGCAGCACAGGTTGAGTTCCATTGACAGCAGCACTGATGTGAGGAGCACAGGTTGAGATCCATGGACAGCAGCACTGATGTGAGGAGCACAGGTTGAGTTCCATGGATGGCAGCACTGATGTGAGCAGCACAGGTTGAGTTCAATTGACAGCAGTGCTGATGTGAGCAGCAGAGGTTGATTTCCATGGACAGCAGCACTGATGTGAGCAGCACTGGTTGAGTTCCATTGACAGCAGCACTGATGTGAGCAGCACAGGTTGAGTTCCATTGACAGCAGTGCTGATGTGAGCAGCACAGGTTGAGTTCCATGAACAGCAGCACTGATGTGAGCAGCACTGGTTGAGTTCCATGGACATTGAGCAGCACTGGTTGAGTTCCTTTGACAGCAGCGCTGATGTGAGCAGCACTGGTTGAGTGCCATGGACATTGAGCAGCACTGGTTGAGTTCCTTTGACAGCAGCACTGATGTGAGCAGCACTGGTTGAGTTTCATTGACTGCAGCGCTGATGTGAGCAGCACTGGTTGAGTTCCATGGACATTGAGCAGCACTGGTTGAGTTCCTTTGACAGCAGTGCTGATGTGAGCAGCACAGGTTGAGTTCCATGGACATTGAGCAGCACAGGTTGAGTTCCATGGACAGCAGCACTGATGTGAGCAGCACTGGTTGAGTTTCATTGACAGCAGCGCTGATGTGGGCAGCACAGGTTGAGTTCCATGGTCAGCAGCACTGATGGGAGCAGCACTGGTTGAGTTCCATTGACAGCAGCGCTGATGTGAGCAGCACTGGTTGAGTTCCATGGACAGCAGCACTGATGTGAGCAGCACAGGTTAAGTTCAATTGACAGCAGTGCTGATGAGAGCAGCACAGGTCGAGTTCAATTGACAGCAGTGCTGATGTGAGCAGCACAGGTTGAGTTCAATTGACAGCAGTGCTGATGTGAGCAGCACAGGTCGAGTTCAATTGACAGCAGTGCTGATGTGAGCAGCACAGGTCGAGTTCCATGGACAGCAGCATTGATGTGAGGAGCACAGGTCGAGTTCCATGGACATTGAGCAGCACTGGTTGAGTTCCATGGACAGCAGCACTGATGTGAGGAGCACAGGTTGAGTTCCATGGTCAGCACAGGTTGAGTTCCATGGTCAGCAGCACTGATGTGAGCAGCACAGGATGAGTTCAATTGACAGCAGTGCTGATGTGAGCAGCAGAGGTTGATTTCCATGGACAGCAGCACTGATGTGAGCAGCACAGGTTGAGTTCCATTGACAGCAGCACTGATGTGAGGAGCACAGGTTGAGATCCATGGACAGCAGCACTGATGTGAGGAGCACAGGTTGAGTTCCATGGATAGCAGCACTGATGTAAGCAGCACAGGTTGAGTTCAATTGACAGCAGTGCTGATGTGAGCAGCAGAGGTTGATTTCCATGGACAGCAGCGCTGATGAGAGCAGCACAGGTTGAGTTCCATTGACAGCAGCACTGATGTGAGCAGCACTGGTTGAGTTCCATGGACAGCAGCACTGATGTGAGCAGCACAGGTTGAGTTCCATTGACAGCAGCACTGATGTGAGGAGCACAGGTTGAGATCCATGGACAGCAGCACTGATGTGAGGAGCACAGGTTGAGTTCCATGGATAGCAGCACTGATGTAAGCAGCACAGGTTGAGTTCAATTGACAGCAGTGCTGATGTGAGCAGCAGAGGTTGATTTCCATGGACAGCAGCGCTGATGTGAGCAGCACTGGTTGAGTTCCATTGACAGCAGCACTGATGTGAGCAGCACAGGTTGAGTTCCTTTGACAGCAGCACTGATGTGAGCAGCACTGGTTGAGTTGCATGGACAGCAGCACTGATGTGAGCAGCACAGGTTGAGTTCCATTGACAGCAGCACTGATGTGAGGAGCACAGGTTGAGATCCATGGACAGCAGCACTGATGTGAGGAGCACAGGTTGAGTTCCATGGATGGCAGCACTGATGTGAGCAGCACAGGTTGAGTTCAATTGACAGCAGTGCTGATGTGAGCAGCAGAGGTTGATTTCCATGGACAGCAGCACTGATGTGAGCAGCACTGGTTGAGTTCCATTGACAGCAGCACTGATGTGAGCAGCACAGGTTGAGTTCCATTGACAGCAGCGCTGATGTGAGCAGCACAGGTTGAGTTCCATGAACAGCAGCACTGATGTGAGCAGCACTGGTTGAGTTCCATGGACATTGAGCAGCACTGGTTGAGTTCCTTTGACAGCAGCGCTGATGTGAGCAGCACTGGTTGAGTGCCATGGACATTGAGCAGCACTGGTTGAGTTCCTTTGACAGCAGCACTGATGTGAGCAGCACTGGTTGAGTTTCATTGACTGCAGCGCTGATGTGAGCAGCACTGGTTGAGTTCCATGGACATTGAGCAGCACTGGTTGAGTTCCTTTGACAGCAGTGCTGATGTGAGCAGCACAGGTTGAGTTCCATGGACATTGAGCAGCACAGGTTGAGTTCCATGGACAGCAGCACTGATGTGAGCAGCACTGGTTGAGTTTCATTGACAGCAGCGCTGATGTGGGCAGCACAGGTTGAGTTCCATGGTCAGCAGCACTGATGGGAGCAGCACTGGTTGAGTTCCATTGACAGCAGCGCTGATGTGAGCAGCACTGGTTGAGTTCCATGGACAGCAGCACTGATGTGAGCAGCACAGGTTAAGTTCAATTGACAGCAGTGCTGATGAGAGCAGCACAGGTCGAGTTCAATTGACAGCAGTGCTGATGTGAGCAGCACAGGTCGAGTTCAATTGACAGCAGTGCTGATGTGAGCAGCACAGGTCGAGTTCAATTGACAGCAGTGCTGATGTGAGCAGCACAGGTCGAGTTCCATGGACAGCAGCATTGATGTGAGGAGCACAGGTCGAGTTCCATGGACATTGAGCAGCACTGGTTGAGTTCCATGGACAGCAGCACTGATGTGAGGAGCACAGGTTGAGTTCCATGGTCAGCACAGGTTGAGTTCCATGGTCAGCAGCACTGATGTGAGCAGCACAGGATGAGTTCAATTGACAGCAGTGCTGATGTGAGCAGCAGAGGTTGATTTCCATGGACAGCAGCGCTGATGTGAGCAGCACTGGTTGAGTTCCATTGACAGCAGCGCTGATGTGAGCAGCACAGGTTGAGTTCCATGGACATTGAGCAGCACTGGTTGAGTTCCATGGACAGCAGCACTGATGTGAGGAGCACAGGTTGAGTTCCATGGACAGCAGCACTGATGTGAGCAGCACAGGTTGAGTTCAATTGACAGCAGTGCTTATGTGAGCAGCACTGGTTGAGTTCCATTGACAGCAGCGCTGATGTGAGCAGCACAGGTTGAGTTCCATGGACATTGAGCAGCACTGGTTGAGTTCCATGGACAGCAGCACTGATGTGAGGAGCACAGGTTGAGTTCCATGGACAGCAGCACTGATGTGAGCAGCACAGGTTGAGTTCAATTGACAGCAGTGCTTATGTGAGCAGCACTGGTTGAGTTCCATTGACAGCAGCGCTGATGTGAGCAGCACAGGTTGAGTTCCATGGACATTGAGCAGCACTGGTTGAGTACCATGGACAGCAGCACTGATGTGAGCAGCAGAGGTTGAGTTCCATGGACAGCAGCACTGATGTGAGGAGCACATGTTCAGTTCAATTGACAGCAGTGCTGATGTGAGCAGCACTGGTTGAGTTCCATGGACAGTAGCACTGATGTGAGCAGCACTGGTTGAGTTCCATTGACAGTAGCACTGATGTGAGCAGCACAGGATGAGTTCCATGGACAGCAGCACTGATGTGAGCAGCACTGGTTGAGTTCCATTGACAGCAGCACTGCCAAGAACTCAGAAAAGTAAGCCCAGATTCAGGGCCAAAGACAGAAGAGTTGATGTGAGCAGCACAGGTTAAGTGCGATGGACAGCAGCACTGGAATGCACAGCAAAGGTTTAGTACCATGGACATCAACACCAATGTGAGCAGCACAGGTTGAGTTCCATGAACAGCAGCACTGATATAAACAGAACTTGTTACGTAATATGGACAGCAGTGCTGATGTGAGCAGCACATTTTGAGTTATATGGACAGCAGCACTGATGGTAGCAGCACAGGTTCAGTACCATGGGCAACAGTACAGATGTGAGCAGCAGAAGTTCACTTCCATGGACAGCAGTGCTGATGTGAGCAGCGCATGTTCCATTCAATATATCGTCTCCCACAACACCCTCATCAACAGACTTTACAATTTAAGCATACAACAAGGCACCTTCACAGGAGGCACACAGAGCATCTGACTGCCTCCCTTTACCTCAGTACCCAAAGATATCATATGCGGTTTTCCACAAGGATCATCCCTCAGCCCCACCCTGTTCAACATTCCACAGACTCAACATAATCTCCTTTGCAGACAACACTCAACTGATCCTCTTGCTCACTGAAGACACCGTCAATGCCAAAACCAACTTCTGTAATGCCATGACCAGCATAACCAAATGGATACGAGACAACAACCTCCAACTCAACTCTGACAAGACTGAAGTACTGACCTTCAGGAAGAATAACTCTGAGTGGGAATGAAGCTGGTGGCCTGCAGAACTCAGATGCACACCCACACTGACCGACCATGGATGCATCCTAGGCATCATCCTTGACAAACAACTGGCCATGAAGTCAACGCAGTCACCTCCTCCCGCAACAACACCCTTTGCATGCTCTGCAGAATATTCAGATGGATCCCAATCAATACCAGAAAGAGTGTCACTCAGGCCATCATCACCAGCCACCTCGACTATGGCAAATACCTCTATACCAGCATCTCCATCCAGCTCCTCAGAAGACTCCTGACCATACAGAATGCTGCACTCAAACTCACCCTGGACCAACCAAAGAAATCCACATTGCCCCCCCAGCTGAGAGATTGCTCCCCATCCAGAAGAGATGCCAGTTCAAGCTCCTCAAGCAAGCCTACAAAACCCTCCATGATCTCAGGTCTACCTACATCAATCAACTGAACTTCTACCAAACCTCCAGATGCCTGCACTCCTCTTCACTCGCCCTCGCAGACATACCTTGCATCCGCCACAGCGGTGGCCACTACTTTTCCTACATCACTGCAAAGACTGGCTTACATCTTTCCTGCAGGGCAGGACACAAAGAGTACAGCTGGGGGACCTGCTTTCCACCTCCGCGCCCATTACTTGCGGGGTCCCACAGGGCTCTGCCCTGTCACCCCTACTCTTTAATGCTTACTTACAGCCATTAATTGCACTCCTGAATAGGATGGACTGCCTAGTATATAACTACGCCGATGACACCCAGATAATCATCCGGCTGGATGATGGTCCAGGAGCGTCTACCAGGCTGCAGGACATACTTAAAGCCACGGTTAATTGGATGTCTAAAAACTCCTTAAAAATTAACCCGGACAAGACGGAAGTGTTGCCCATTTCCATCACGGGCAACCCCTGGAACGAGAAATTCTGGCCTGTGGAGCTGGGTGGACCACCGAAACCGGCGATCGCAGTTAAAAGTTTGGGCTTGTACATGGATGAGAAGCTCTCCATGGAAAAACAAGTCTCGACAGTTGTGGGTACCTGTATTGGCCTGATGCGACAACTGAGAACAATTTCAGCATTACTCTCATTTTCCACCTTGAGACACGTGGTCTCAGCCATAATCCTGGCTAGGCTGGACTACGGAAACTCCTTGTATATAGGGCTACCCCAGCGGCTGCTGGATAAGTTACAGGGGGTTATGAATGACGCAGCCAGGCTGATCTACAAGAAACCCAGGACGGCCCACTCGTCCCCTCTGATGCAGGAGCTACACTGGCTCCCGATTCGGCAGAGGGTTGTATTCAAAGGACTGTGTATTGTACACAAGGCGCTGTATGGTAACGCACCAAAATATTTGAAATCTCGCCTATCTCCATATACGCCGAGCAGGACTCTGCGCTCGTCGGATGCTACCTTCTTATCCCAATCTCGTTTTAAACTGGCCACGGTGGGGGGACGTGCTTTCTCCAATACACTCCCAGCTCTGTGGAATAAACTGGCCCCGGAACTAAGGAAGGAATGCAATTTGTTAGCCTTCAGAAAAAAATTAAAAACTGTTTTGTTTAAGCAAGCATGGAGCAGCCTCTAGGTGCATTGCTAAGATCATGTAACATGCCAAACCCCACTACGTAATCTGGACAATCAGCGCTTAGAGACCCCTGTGGTTATAACGCGCTATACAAATTAAATAAATAAATAAATAAATAAATAAATAAATAAAGACCTGGAACACCCTGCCCCTCCAGCTCTGCAACGCTTCCTAGCTGGCAGACTTCAGAAATAGACTCAAGACCTGACTTTTCAATGGAGACACAGCACCCAGATAAACCTAGGGCTGACAGTGGTGTGCTTTATAAATGCTGATTGATTGATTGATTGATATATAGCAACACTGGTGTGAGCCGCTCAGGTTCAGTTCAGGTTCAGGACCATGCACAGAAGAGCTGATGTGAGCTCAGAGCCAGTAGCACAGGCTGAGTAACAAGGAAAGCAGCGCTGATGTGAGCAGCACGGGCTCAGTTCCACGGACAGCCAAGCTGCCATGAGCTCAGAGCAGGAAGCCCAGGTTCAGGACCATTGACATAAGAACTGATGTGCGCTCAGAGCCAGCAGAATAAATTAAGGACCATGGACAGGAGAGATGATGTGAACTCAGAGTCAGCAGTAGAAGTTCAGGACATGTATATGTAAAGTAACGTACACAGGCAAGCAAAATTGAGACTGGCACAATTCAATCAGCAAACAAAATTAATAATAAAACACTGAATTAGGAAAAAAAGTACATTTTAATAGGTTTGATAAAAAAGTGTAATGAATTAAATCATTGACATATTGATAAAACATGGTAAAATGTGTTCCATTAATCAATATACATTTTTTATACAGTAAGGTAATATGGTAGGAAGATGGTTTCCTGTCTACGCGTTTCGACACGTTGGAGGTGTCTTCCTCAGGACATTACCATCGTGATACTGAAAGTAAATAAACAATATTTAAAAGTTTGTCTTTATGCTAAACAGTTTACAAAGGTAAATACATTTTGCTGAAATATCTGGGCCAGTAATTTGATAGAATTTAATGATATACCGCATAACATTGGTTCATTTTGTTTGACATGCATTTAGCATTTCATATTACATTGCAATAGAATTTAGAGAGAGAAACATACAGCAGAGAATGATGTTAGAGATACACAATTATTGAACAAAGGGAAACTGGTGTTTGTTTATTCTTTACAAGTTTTAAACTGGTTAGGGGTTAATTATAACTTATTTAGTGCTTTATGGAGGGGAAACTCTTCATTTATCGGAATGAGGGGTTATGTAGCTTAAATGTAAAATGTAAATGTAGGTGTACTTATATAGCGCAAACCTGTCACCCAAAGGGCATCCTGGCGCTTGCTTAGTGAACCCGTCCTGGTATTCCCCTGTGAGAAACCCCGGCAGGGTGTCCACAAGGTGAAAGCCAGGCATCCCGCCGCGAGGGGCCGTAGTGGAGATTAAGCAAGCTATTGCCCAGAGTTGCAGAGTGTGACCCCGTGATCCACGGTCGATCTCAGCTTCCGGGTCTGCCGCCTCTAACCACTGACGATACAGAAAAGGGGGTGGTGATGAACAGAGTGTCTGAATTAAGCAGACCACTCTTACCCAGTCCAAAGATCAGGGCTTGATCCATCACCGTTATTTATCTCACTGCCCCATCCCAGCTCAGAACCTGGCTATATGCAAATTAGTCTGTCCCTGGCCCAGTGCATCATGGGAACAGGGCAGACCAAACTACCAAGCCAATTCTTCACCAGAAAGGAGACAAGCTACCGGGGACCGGTTTCTGGCATTTCAGCCTCTTCGGCCCGGCTTGCTTGAATCCTGATGGAGCAGTGAGAAAGGGACTCATGTCTGAGTATACCCTGCCACACCTATAGTGGCCAAAAACGATACAGAAAAGGGGGTGGTGATGAACAGAGTGTCTGAATTAAGCAGACCACTCTTACCCAGTCCAAAGATCAGGGCTTGATCCATCACCGTTATTTATCTCACTGCCCCATCCCAGCTCAGAACCTGGCTATATGCAAATTAGTCTGTCCCTGGCCCAGTGCATCATGGGAACAGGGCAGACCAAACTACCAAGCCAATTCTTCACCAGAAAGGAGACAAGCTACCGGGGACCGGTTTCTGGCATTTCAGCCTCTTCGGCCCGGCTTGCTTGAATCCTGATGGAGCAGTGAGAAAGGGACTCATGTCTGAGTATACCCTGCCACACCTATAGTGGCCAAAAACGATACAGAAAAGGGGGTGGTGATGAACAGAGTGTCTGAATTAAGCAGACCACTCTTACCCAGTCCAAAGATCAGGGCTTGATCCATCACCGTTATTTATCTCACTGCCCCATCCCAGCTCAGAACCTGGCTATATGCAAATTAGTCTGTCCCTGGCCCAGTGCATCATGGGAACAGGGCAGACCAAACTACCAAGCCAATTCTTCACCAGAAAGGAGACAAGCTACCGGGGACCGGTTTCTGGCATTTCAGCCTATTCGGCCCGGCTTGCTTGAATCCTGATGGAGCAGTGAGAAAGGGACTCATGTCTGAGTATACCCTGCCACACCTATAGTGGCCAAAAACGATACAGAAAAGGGGGTGGTGATGAACAGAGTGTCTGAATTAAGCAGACCACTCTTACCCAGTCCAAAGATCAGGGCTTGATCCATCACCGTTATTTATCTCACTGCCCCATCCCAGCTCAGAACCTGGCTATATGCAAATTAGTCTGTCCCTGGCCCAGTGCATCATGGGAACAGGGCAGACCAAACTACCAAGCCAATTCTTCACCAGAAAGGAGACAAGCTACCGAGGACCGGTTTCTGGCATTTCAGCCTCTTCGGCCCGGCTTGCTTGAATCCTGATGGAGCAGTGAGAAAGGGACTCATGTCTGAGGATACCCTGCCACACCTATAGTGGCCAAAAACGATACAGAAAAGGGGGTGGTGATGAACAGAGTGTCTGAATTAAGCAGACCACTCTTACCCAGTCCAAAGATCAGGGCTTGATCCATCACCGTTATTTATCTCACTGCCCCATCCCAGCTCAGAACCTGGCTATATGCAAATTAGTCTGTCCCTGGCCCAGTGCATCATGGGAACAGGGCAGACCAAACTACCAAGCCAATTCTTCACCAGAAAGGAGACAAGCTACCGGGGACCGGTTTCTGGCATTTCCGCCTCTTCGGCCCGGCTTGCTTGAATCCTGATGCAGCAGTGAGAAAGGGACTCATGTCTGAGTATACCCTGCCACACCTATAGTGGCCAAAAACGATACAGAAAAGGGGGTGGTGATGAACAGAGTGTCTGAATTAAGCAGACCACTCTTACCCAGTCCAAAGATCAGGGCTTGATCCATCACCGTTATTTATCTCACTGCCCCATCCCAGCTCAGAACCTGGCTATATGCAAATTAGTCTGTCCCTGGCCCTGTGCATCATGGGAACAGGGCAGACCAAACTACCAAGCCAATTCTTCACCAGAAAGGAGACAAGCTACCGGGGACCGGATTCTGGCATTTCAGCCTCTTCGGCCCGGCTTGCTTGAATCCTGATGGAGCAGTGAGAAAGGGACTCATGTCTGAGTATACCCTGCCACACCTATAGTGGCCAAAAACGATACAGAAAAGGGGGTGGTGATGAACAGAGTGTCTGAATTAAGCAGACCACTCTTACCCAGTCCAAAGATCAGGGCTTGATCCATCACCGTTATTTATCTCACTGCCCCATCCCAGCTCAGAACCTGGCTATATGCAAATTAGTCTGTCCCTGGCCCAGTGCATCATGGGAACAGGGCAGACCAAACTACCAAGCCAATTCTTCACCAGAAAGGAGACAAGCTACCGGGGACCGGTTTCTGGCATTTCAGCCTCTTCGGCCCGGCTTGCTTGAATCCTGATGGAGCAGTGAGAAAGGGACTCATGTCTGAGTATACCCTGCCACACCTATAGTGGCCAAAAACGATACAGAAAAGGGGGTGGTGATGAACAGAGTGTCTGAATTAAGCAGACCACTCTTACCCAGTCCAAAGATCAGGGCTTGATCCATTACCGTTATTTATCTCACTGCCCCATCCCAGCTCAGAACCTGGTTATATGCAAATTAGTCTGTCCCTGGCCTAGTGCATCATGGGAACAGGGCAGACCAAACTACCAAGCCAATTCTTCACCAGAAAGGAGACAAGCTACCGGGGACCGGTTTCTGGCATTTCAGCCTCTTCGGCCCGGCTTGCTTGAATCCTGATGGAGCAGTGAGAAAGGGACTCATGTCTGAGTATACCCTGCCACACCTATAGTGGCCAAAAACGATACAGAAAAGGGGGTGGTGATGAACAGAGTGTCTGAATTAAGCAGACCACTCTTACCCAGTCCAAAGATCAGGGCTTGATCCATCACCGTTATTTATCTCACTGCCCCATCCCAGCTCAGAACCTGGCTATATGCAAATTAGTCTGTCCCTGGCCCAGTGCATCATGGGAACAGGGCAGACCAAACTACCAAGCCAATTCTTCACCAGAAAGGAGACAAGCTACCGGGGACCACTGAGCCACGCTTCTCCAGCTTAGGGGATGTCTAGCTAGATAAGGTTATTGCATAAACACAGCTTGGACTAATATTAACCATAGGACTGGAGAAACTTCCTGAAAGTAAGTAACCGGCTATCAAAAGAGACACAGTAACCATGAATATGAAACAATTCATCAAAGGGTTGTTTAGGATGGCTAGGATGTTATCAAATGTTGCGATGTTTCTATTGCCAAATACTTGTATTTAAGGGTGTATAGTTTGTCGGGGCAGTAGTACTGTTCCTCTCGAACACGGTTTATATGGGTTCAGGATGTCAGTTCCTTAAAGAATGAAATTGTGATGATTTTTAACTGTTTGTCAGGACGTTATTCTGGTAGTTAACAAATTCATGGTGATTGCATTACCTTACAGTTCTTACCTGAGTTTAAAAAGTGTAGTGAATGATTGGCGCTAAAAGGTAAGGGACGATCCTCCGTTGAACAGGGAACTCTGTGGGGTGAGGCTTCACAGCCAAATGAAATATATTCGGGCTCAGATTACCGGCTATCTGGAATAACAGATTGCCGTGTATGAGAATCTTTATTGCAAAATGCATTGTGAAATAATTTTTAGAGGGCGCGATGTCTTTAGGTTTCTTACCATTGCTAAGCAAAAATGGTTGCGTGCCGAGGTTACGTGGTTGCACAAACGGAATGATGTTTTGTCAAGTTAAGGATACCGGCTATCTAGGATTAAACACAACGCATAAGGGGATAAGTATTATAAGATGCGTAGCGAAGTAATTATTGTAATTAGCTCAAGTGTCTCTTTTATACCTTACCTGTGTTGAGTAAGTAAATGTGGCGTGCCGGTATCACATAGTTATACTTCCGATTAAAGTTCGCTCGGCTTCAGGCTTACCGGCTGTCTAGAGTTAAAAATAGCCGTGCAATAAAATGAATCTTGCGGAATACATTATAACTTCGTTATTATCCGTAGCGCAAGGAACTATTTTGTTTCTTACCTGTATTAAAAGGAATGGTCGCGTGCCGGAATACCGCGGTCTAACGTCTGATAGCTCAATGTGGAAATTTGATTTAGTCACACTGATTGGTTTATATACTGGGCTCTGCCATTGGTAGTTGTTACGGGCAATCCCTCTTTTTAAAGGTGTATACTTTAATAGTCTGCATTATTTTCGTGGCGACGGTAGAAATTGTCTATTACGTCTCTTAAAGATATATTATCTGAATGATTATAGAGTATTAAACCAGTGAAGTTGCGAGCAGGCTACAATTAGCGAGAAGGTCGAAAAATGTTCAGGACATGAACAGCAGTGTTGATGTCAGCCCAGAGCAGGACAATGTCAATAAAGGGAAGGGGGACCAGGAGCCAATTAAAGGTCCAGTGTCCATGCTCCAAGCGCTAAACGTGAAGTCAAAGAAGGGGGACACAGTTCCTGGGGAGTGGTGTGTGTGTGTCACTCACTCACTTAAAGGAGGGAAAGAAAGGGGCAAAGATAAGGATCCTAGGTCTAGAACCCACTGCTGCAAGGGAAGAGCAAGTCTTGCCTCTTGTTGCCCTCACACACCCCGAAGGATGTCATGCTTCATCATCGGGCAGTTGCTCCTTGTCGGGCTGGTGCTGCAATGCCCTACGGGTCCCCCAAAGGCTCGCTTTATCGGAGATCTTTTGAGAACTGCTTATGGTGCATTCGGGTGCGTGTGGTGAGTCCTAGATGGAAAGATTTTAAAACTGACTAAGGGTTACCAGAAGATGTGTGTTTCAATATGATGGTACCTCTGTCATGCCAAAAACTTTTTGTGTGTGAATTTATGCATACTATAGCCTTTGTGTGCCTTTATAAAAGGTGCCTGTGTGGTGTGTGTGGGCGATCACAGGATGTACTTCTACTAGTGTTATTCAATCTAGCTCTTTGAATGTTTGTGGGTGTAGAAGTGCCTGAGAACAAAAGTTGTAAAGAGTGGCTCCTGTGTGTTAAACGCTTGCATACCTAACCAACTGTAAAATATA
This sequence comes from Lissotriton helveticus, assembly GCF_964261635.1. Classification (NCBI taxonomy): domain Eukaryota; kingdom Metazoa; phylum Chordata; class Amphibia; order Caudata; family Salamandridae; genus Lissotriton; species Lissotriton helveticus. The sequence continues at coordinate 1,177,272,274 of NC_136072.1, read as the reverse complement.
AAATGCAAACATATATATCTATATATGAAGGTGATCAGTAAAACAAATAAATAGAGTAGAATTTGAGATTTCTGTGCTTGCTCTCTTTATTAGGCAACATTTCCGGGGTGTAAGAAAGGCTCTTGTTTTCACCTTGGGCTTCCTTTCTTGTACTCCCCCAAGATGGTAATGGCAACTGAGAGGTGATGCTGGAAGTGATATTCCTCCTGTGAAAGACATAAAGAAGCACTAGAGATTGAAGAGACAGATTTAAGATTTTAAAGCTATGCCTTGCAGACATTTGAGCAGCTGAATATCTAAAAACAGAGTTTTAAACATATTGCAAATGTTTCAGAAGTGGGATTGCAGTGTCGTCCTCCTGCAGCCGAGTTCAGGTGGTTGGTAAGTGGATTCAGTGGAGGAAAGGAGGAGGCTGGAGGCTCTCATCCATGTGCTCCCCATGTGCGAATGTGTCCAGCTGGCATATTTCTCTTCTTTGATGCCCATCAGTGGATGCGTTCACCTGGAGGGAGAGAGACTCACCTCTTTGATGCCCATCCATGATTGAGCCCAGATTTGGATTCTTGCCTTTTTGATGACCATTTGTAAATGAGCACAGTTAAAATATCTCAGCTCTTTGAGGTCATGGGTTGACCGGCTTAGCTGCTGGCTCTCTCCCATTTGATGCCAATATGTGGATAGGCCCTGCTGGTTTCTCTCACCCCTCTGATGCTTATGAGTGATTTAGCCCAGCTAGAGGCTCTCACCTCTTTGATGCTCATTTAAGGGTGGACTCATTTGGGTGTTCTTGCCTCTTCGATGCCTGTATGTGGATGGGCTCAATTGGTAGATGTTGACTCTTTTGATGTCTATATGAAGATGGGATGAGGTGGTGTATTTCACATTTTTTATGCCCATGTGTGGGTGGGCCCAGCTGGTGCCTCTCACCATTCTGAGTCCAATTTTGGATAGGCCCAGCTGGGCCTTCTCAACTCTTTGATGCACATGTGTGGATGGGCACAGCTTGAGGCTCTTTGATGCCCAAGTGTGTACAAGCTCAGGTAGTGTATCTCACTTCTTTTATGTCCATGTGCAGATGGGGCACACTTTGATGTCCTCCTCTCTTTGATGTCAATGTGTGGATGGGCAGCTGATGACTCTCACATCATTGAAGCCCCTGTGTTGATGGCTCCACCTTGGAGGTCTTCTACTATTTGTGTCTTACACAAACCAAGACTCTGGCTTCGCTCTACAAGGTTTACTTTCCCACTCACAGATGCATGTACCAGTGCTGCAATGTGAAAGTACAGGTTGTTGTAGACCCACACAAACCCACTCAAATTATTGTTGATACAGGGTCCTTGCTTTCTGGGTTACCAACAGTTCCTAAGAAAGAGGTCAAGGATGCAGTGGTAATTCCAACTCAAATATTTTCTTTAGAATATCACACACAAGTGCTGTAATAAGAAATAAATACTTTATATTATTTAAAAGGCGTTTTATTTCTACAGTCTCATCCTGTTGCTTACCACATGTAAAAAAACACACATACAATTATTAAAACTGCTCTGATGCATGTTACTAACAAAGTGATAAAATGTAAACGTTTACCATAGTCGAAATTTCATTTGGTAGCCTACCACTATAAATCTACTCATTTGCACTACACTATGAGAGCATAAAGTAGCTTAACTTGCATCTAGAGTTTCTTAGGATTCAGTGCAGTGAGTACAAGTTTACAGCAGAAAGCTGTAGTTATCTGTATCCAGGAGAGAGTGTTCCCTCAAAAGGAAAAGAAACATCAGTTAGGCTCAGCTCCTCTCCTCTCAGATTTGGCTCAGTATCAGCTCTCGGTGTAGGACCGGATGGTGCAGCAGTACAGCAATCTGCTGATCTCTGGCAGTATCTCCAGTACTATCTTGTTCAATAACCTGGGTGAAGGACCTCTCTAATACAGTGGCCGCTTGATGAGCCTTTTGTGCTGTTCATCACTGATCTTATCTTAAAAGAGGATTTTTTGAGGAATTTCTGACATAAGCTGTATGTATCATTATACTAGTCTTAAAAGCATTAATACAAAAAAAATGTCAATTCAGACTACATTGTTCATGTTTTTGTTGCCAGCTGACCTGAAAATATTGCTATCAAGATACTAGTTCCAGACTCATGTTGAGTTGGACTCCTATCACCGTCATTGTCAACCTAGCTTTTTGACCGATGCCCGGTGGAGCTACCTGATAGCTAAAGAGGAGATTGGGAGTGAACTACCCCTTCAGCCGTCACCTACCCAGCCGGTCTTTGGACAGAACTTACTTCGTCTCTCCGTTGTATTCTCCCTCCTACCCCTTTACTTCACTCCCTTTCTCCTCTACGCTCCATGTATCCCTCCTCTTTGCTCTTTAATTGTTTTCCCGTTGAGACCTATTTGTTTGGCTGATACCCGGTGGAGCTACCTGATAGCTAGAGAGGAGATGGGCTGTGGACTTCCCCCTCGGCCGTCAGCTACGCAGCCGGCCTTTGGGCAGACTCTCCTTCGTCTCTCCTTCCTATCTACCTCCTACCCCTTACCCACCACCTTACCCTTCTAAGCTCCATTTATTGTGTCTTCTACACTCTTGAAATGTTTTCTAGTAACTGATGTAAAGTGTAACTGATGTAATTTTGTAATTTCTGAGAAACTTATGTAAAGCGCTTTGATACCTCCGGGTCTAGTCAGCACCATATAAAACTCTCAAAATAAAATAAATAAATAAATAAAAATAAATAGTCTGGATGACTTGACACCTTCACAGGTTTTTAGAAAGATAAGGACAGATGGCACACATGTAGATGCCGATGATCAGGCCAAACAAGTCGTGCTGGTCTGCTCAAAATGAAGCTGGCCTTAAGGTCATTACCTCAGTTGCCCATGAGTCGATGGGTGCAGCTGATGTATCTCACCTCTTTGATGCCAATGTGTACATGGTCAAGGGTTCTCATGTGTTATTTTGAGGAAGTGGCAGCATTTGTAATTCAAGGTTCGGTACAAACTATGTCTGCTATTTACTCTCACTTAGTGGCAGCATGTGTTTTTTACTTGTTGGCAGCAGACAGTGTGTATTTACTCCCACTCAGAAGAAACGTGTGTTATTTAATGCCTGTCAACAGGCACTGTGTGCTATTTACTACCAACGACTGACAGTGTGTGTTTACTTATAGGCAGCAAGCAGTTTGTCTTATTTATTCCTACTCAGTGGCAGCATGTGGTATTTATTCTCAGTCAGCTGGTAGCCTGTAAAATTTACTCCAAAGCAGCAGCAGCCTGTTGTATTTACTCCTAGCCTGCAGGCAGTGTTATTTACTCCAAATCAGTGACATTATGTGTTATTTACTCGCAATCAATGGGTACAGTGTGTTTTGTACACCAGCAAGCAGGTGGTATTTCTTATTTACTCACACTCAAGAGAAAACCAAGTTACTTACTAAGAGTCAGTCTGCTGCATTTGCTACATACTCCCTGTCAGCAGGCAGCATGTACTATTTACTCCTAATGTCAGCATGTGTTATTTACTGCCAGTCAGCAGGTAGAGTTGGTATTTACTCCCAATCAATGAGTGCAATTTGTTATTTACTGTCTGACAGTGAACAGCATGTGTTTTGTTTACTCCCACTAATTGGGCAGAATGTGATATTTACTCCCACTCAGTGGGCAGCATGGGATGACAATTCAAGCTCCTGACCCACGCACGGAAGGCTATACACAACCAAGGACCGGCCTACATTAACCACTGCCTGAACTTCCACCAACCATCGAGATGACTATGCACTGCTCCCTTTTACTTGCCCACACTCCCCGCATCTACCAAACCAGAAGTGGAGGACACTCCTTCTCCCACATTTATTATTTAGTTATTTATTTATTTAAGGAATTTGTAGAGCGCAGCTGTCACCTTACAGGTATCCTGGCGCTAAGGCTTCACAAGGTAGGAGCGGTGAGCATGACAGAGAGAGAAATCCAGCAGGTTATACCTTCGGAAACAGACAAGTTTTGACACGTTTCCTAAAAAGGAGAAGTTCCTCCGTTTGACGAATCTCCAAAGGCAGACTGTTCCAGAGTTTGGCAGCAGCAACTCCGAAAGATCTTCCCCAACCCTGACCCTCTTATATCTGGGTACCTTCACCAAACATGCAGTAGCTGAGCAAAGTGCTCTGCTTGGGATATACCATACAAATTTGGCTTGCAGCGAGCTGGGCCCGAGTCCATGCAGGGCCTTGAAGACAAGGCAGAGGGATTTGAAGGATATTCTCTGCCTCAGCGGTAGCCAATGAAGCTTGGTCAGCGCTGCTGTTGCATAGGATCTTCTTGGCCAACCAAGAGCCAGCTTAGCGGCAGCAGACTGAATTCTTTGAAGTCTGTCTAGCAGCTGACCCGGTGACTCAAGCAAAAGGGCGTTGCAGTAGTCGAGTCTGCTCAATATTGCAGCAAAGACCTGGAACCACCTCGCCCTTGCACCTCCGGACCATCACCTCACTTGTGGAATTTTGAATGGCCCACAAAACCTGACTGTTCGAATAAACCTATGGGGCATGCAAGCACCTGGATACCCTATCGGGGGATTAGCCGTGCTTTATAAATGCTGATTGATTGATTGATTGATTGAGTGAAGGGTATCGAAGCAGCCAAAACCGACAGCAAGCACCGAGGACTCTCAGAAGGTGAGAGTTAGTCTGTGTTGCTGTTGTACAGAGGTAACCCTGCTGTAACAGCCATGCACAATTACAGACAGGGGGGAAGACACCACCCTAGAGGAATAAGCAGGCACAGGCAAATCAGCCCCCACATTCATAGAAGACACGACTATTCTCAATCTTTCATTGTTAAATTCACTTCCCACTTATGTTGCTCGTCATCTTTTATGCCCCACTATTTTTTCTATTCTTTCTACCTTATTCATTGCACCACCTGTCCAGCTTTGCTGGACTGATCATTTTGCAGTTCCCTTTACCATTAAGCTTTCTTTTACTTCTTCTATTAGGCAGACTTTACAGCCTAAAATTCGGAACTGATCCTAACATGCCAATGCTAAACAAAGTGCTTCAGGACAATATCCCTTCTTTTGGCTCTTCCACTAACCAAGCTCAACTTACTGCGCACCAATGGCTCTCAGCGGCCACTAACTCCACTCTACCTCTTTCTATAAAGCCACAGCTTGAGACTTAACTCCCTGCCCCTTGGTTTACATATAGGTATGTATGTATGAATGCATGAATGCATGTATGTATGCATGCATGCATATATGTATGCATGAATGCATGTATAAGTGTACCTTTGTATGTATGTATGCATGTAAGTATGTATGTACCTATGTATATACCTAGATGCATGCATGCATACATAAATACATACATACATGCATATATACATACATGCATACATACGTATCTACATACATACGTACATACATACATGCATATATACATACATGCATACATACGTATCTACATACATACGTACATACATACATGCATGCATACATTCATACATATATACATACACACATACATACATGCATACATTTATACATATGTACATACATGCATGCATACATACATACACACACATACCCACATGAATGCATACATACATACATACATACATACATGCACTGCTCTCAGCAGCAGGGACGGTATGGGCAGCTGGTGCTTCCAGCACGGGGTTAGTTCACCTTAGGAAATGAGGTCCTTGGAAGGGTCGGCAGGAGGAGTCAGAAACAAGAGATCTGTCTCCCCTCTCAAGAAACAAAACGACCTATAAAAGGCATGGAAACTGGAGGACTTTCAGATGAAGACTCAGAGTTTGACCTCTAACCCCTGGGGAATGGAGGGAAGTACGCTTTTGGATCTCTCAGTATAAGTTCAGTCCTCCGGGGCCCCTCTCACCCCCCCCCCCTGCCCCATCAGCAGCAGGGAGCCGCTCAGTCGTGAAACTGCTGCTTTTGCCCCGTGACGTCCTCTTAGGTTTTCAAATGAAAAGTCCAAGAATAGGACGTGTCTGTCTCCCCTCTCGACTCAAACAAGCACTTTGTGGACACAGAGGCCGATGTCTGAAGCTCTCCGAGGAAATGTTACTTGTTTCTCGTTTTTATTGAGAACAACTCAAGCGAGGAGGCATCAGCTGCGCAGAGAAGAGATACACGGGGTGAGATGAAGGATTCACGTTTAACAGGAAGAAACAACAGGGTGGAATGTTAACAAGATAATGTCAGCTGAAGTGGGTCAGACTGAGGGAGGTGCACGAGGGAGAGGAGCAGAGAGGGAGAGGTGCAGAGAGGGAGAGGTGCAGAGAGGGAGAGGTGCAGAGAGGGAGAGGTGCAGAGAGGGAGAGGTGCAGAGAAGGAGAGGTGCAGAGAAGGAGAGATGCAGAGAAGGAGAGGTGCAGAGAGAGAGAGGTGCAGAGAGGGAGAGGTGCAGAGAGGGAGAGGTGCAGAGAGGGAGAGGTGCAGAGAGGGAGAGGAGCAGAGAGGGAGAGGTGCAGAGAGGGAGAGGTGCAGAGAAGGAGAGATGCAGAGAAGGAGAGGTGCAGAGAGAGAGAGGTGCAGAGAGAGAGAGGTGCAGAGAGGGAGAGATGCAGAGAGGGAGAGGTGCAGAGAGGGAGAGGTGCAGAGAGGGAGAGGTGCAGAGAAGGAGAGGTGCATAGAGGGAGAAGTGCAGACAAGGAGAGGTGCAGAGAGGGAGAGGTGCAGAGAGGGAGAGGTGCAGAGAGGGAGAGGTGCAGAGAGGGAGAGGTGCAGAGAGGGAGAGGTGCAGAGAAGGAGAGGTGCATAGAGGGAGAAGTGCAGAGAGGGAGAGGTGCAGAGAGGGAGAGGTGCAGAGAGGGAGAGGTGCAGAGAGGGAGAGGTGCAGAGAGGGAGAGGTGCAGGGAGGGAGAGGTGCAGAGAGGGAGAGGTGCAGAGAAGGAGAGGTGCATAGAGGGAGAAGTGCAGACAAGGAGAGGTGCAGAGAGGGAGAGGTGCAGAGAGGGAGAGGTGCAGAGGGAGAGAGGTGCAGGGAGGGAGAGGTGCAGAGAGGGAGAGGTGCAGGGAGGGAGAGGTGCAGAGAGGGAGAGGTGCAGAGAGGGAGAGGTGCAGAGAAGGAGAGGTGCATAGAGGGAGAAGTGCAGACAAGGAGAGGTGCAGAGAGGGAGAGGTGCAGAGAGGGAGAGGTGCAGAGGGAGAGAGGTGCAGAGAGGGAGAGGTGCAGGGAGGGAGAGGTGCAGAGAGGGAGAGGTGCAGGGAGGGAGAGGTGCAGGGAGGGAGAGGTGCAGAGAGGGAGAGGTGCAGAGGGAGAGATACAGAGAGGGAGAGGTGCAGAGGGAGAGATACAGAGAGGGAGAGGTGCAGAGAGGGAGAGGTGCAGAGAGGGAGAGGTGCAGAGGGAGAGATACAGAGAGGGAGAGGTACAGAGGGAGAGATACAGAGAGGGAGAGGTGCAGAGAGGGAGAGGTGCAGAGAGGGAGAGGTGCAGAGAGGGAGAGGTGCAGAGAGGGAGAGGTGCAGGGAGGGAGAGGTGCAGAGAGGGAGAGGTGCAGGGAGGGAGAGGTGCAGAGAGGGAGAGGTGCAGAGAGGGAGAGGTGCAGAGAAGGAGAGGTGCATAGAGGGAGAGGTGCAGAGAGGGAGAGGTGCAGGGAGGGAGAGGTGCGGAGAGGGAGAGGTGCAGAGAGCGAGAGGTGCAGACAGGGGTGAGTAGAGGGAGAGAGGTACAGGGAGGGAGAGATGCAGGGAGGGAGAGGTGCAGAGAGGTGCAGACAGGGGCGAGTAGAGGGAGAGAGAGGTACAGGGAGGTAGAGATCCGGGAGGGAGAGGTGCAGAGAGGGAAAGGTGCAGAGAGGGGCGAGTAGAGAGGGAGAGAGGTACAGGGAGGGAGAGATCCGGGACAGAGAGGTGCAGAGAGGGAAAGGTGCAGAGAGGGGCGAGTAGAGGGAGAGAGAGGTACAGGGAGGGAGAGGTGCAGAGAGGGAGAGGTGCAGAGAGGGAGAGGTGCAGAGAAGAAGAGGTGCAGAGAGGGAGAGGTGCAGAGAGGGAGAATGAAAAGTTGGAGAGGTACAGGGAGGGGGAGGTGCAGAGAATGAGAGGTGCAGAGATTGAGAGGTTGTTGGAAATTGCCCTTTTTGCTGGGTTATCCCCAAACTTTTTGCTTCTTCCTCCCTTGTTTTCCTAACCTGTGGTTGTTGGCAATAGGACTCTGGGCACTTTACCACTGCTGATCAGTACTAAAGTGCATATGTTCTCTGTGTAAATTGTTATTGTGTTTGGTTATCCATGATTGGCATATTTGTTTTACCAGTAGGTCCCTAGTAAAGTGCACTGAGTGTGCCAGGGCTGGTGATTCAAATGCTACTAGTGGGCCTGCAGCACTGACTGTGCCTCCCACATGAGTAGCCCTAAAATGGTGTCTCAGGCCTGCCACCGCAGTGCCTGTGGGCAGTTTCTAACTGCCACGTTGTCCTGGCTGGTGTACACACTGGCAAGCCTGACCCTTCCCTTTTCTTACACATTGGATACCCCTATGGTAGGCCCAATGTACCCCCCTGGGCAGGGTGCAGTGTATGTGAAAGTTAGGACGTGTTCTTGTGGGGGTAACATGTCCTGATAGTGAAATCCTGCCAATTTCGTTTCTCATTATTAAAAGGCCATCTTGCCCATAGGATAGAATGCGCAATGCTGTGTCCCATGTGCACCGGCATATCTCCCCATAGGAGCAAGATGGGAAGCTGAAGTCTGGTATCCCTGAACTCAGAATTTGATAAAGCATCTTTTAGGAAAGATTGTTTTTAAATTCCATGTTTTAAAATAGCACTTTTAGAAAGTGGCAATTTTCCTGTTAAACCCTTCTGTGTTTCTCTGCCTGTTTGTGTATTGACTGTCTTGTTTGAGAGTGACAGGGGCAGGGGGTGGCTCCAGGAGACTGGGTGAGTCAGCACTAGGCTGAATAGACCCATCTGCATGTAGAGTGGTGGTAAGGAGTAGCACCTGGGCCTGAATAGGGCTGTGCCTGCCCCCACAATGCTGGCTCCACATCCTGCGGTGCGTCTGATGGCCCTGCCCATTCTCACAACGGAAGAAGACATGCCCTGGCAGAGGGACTTAGGACTGGTTTGGACTGGATCCTGGACCCCTCACACATGTAAGAACAAAGACTTTTGGGGTATAAAAGTAAAATGAGACTTCTACAATCAAGAGGAGCCTCTGACCAAGGAGATCATGGAAGAGACTGGGGAGAAGTACTGCCCTTGCTGTGTGTTCTGCTGAGGGTGAGGCTGAAGGACTTTGCTGTGTGCTGTGCCCTCCCCTGCTTGAAAACCAAGTACATTGCTGTGCGCTGTGTCCTGAGAGTCTCCGAGGGCCAGAGGAGAGCTGGCCTCCTGTTAAAACTCAGGAACACAAATGTTTACCAAAATAAGCCATTTTAATCCACTTGAGTGAGTCCCTCTGCACCCTGACGGTGCCGCCTGAGCTTTTGCCTTTGTGAAGCTGCCCATGTGCTGTGCAGACTCGGTGTGCTCATCGGCACACAGCTGGGTGTCTGTCATGAGGACTGCGTTGCCTCGAGGGTGATCTGCTCAGGATCGTGACCTAGTGTGCTTTGCAGACTAGCGTGCCTCTGAGAACCTGTGGGCCATCTGCTTTGCCCTAGATTGCTGCGTGTACGTGGAGTTCACCGTCGCTGGCCTGGGTGCTTCTTGAGAGTGCTGCGCATTAAAAGAGTCACTGCCGCCGGTCTGGGAGCATCATCATCATCGAATCCCTGTGCCCGCCTACGTCACTGTGAGCCGTGCTGGGATTGGCCCCAACGTCGCGGGTCGCCTAGCAATGAGGGGCTCGTCTGTTGATGGTGCCCCGGCGATCAGCTGTTTGCCAAAGGAGGAGATCGCGGACACAGGTAATGGCTCTGGCCGGCTAAGAGAACAGAGTTGTATCGCTGCTGGGGGCATGGAGTGTGAGTCTCCTGGAGAGCGCTCTAGACCTTCCGCTTCCCAGTGAACGTGAGGGGCAACATTCAATGACCGTGCCCTTTGGTGGTATTGGCGTGTGCTCGTGTGTGTGAAAACAGCGAGGGGAGCCCATTTCAAAGTGTGCCAGCAACCTTGTAGGGCTTGAAAGAGCATTCCAATAGAACAGGGCCCCTTGATTCCAAGTACAGTGGGGGCATCCTTGATAGTGCGAGTTCCCAGAGATGTTTTAGGGCATGGGCAAAGTGGCCTCTGGCCCAGGGCCACATTTTTTAGGGGGTCCCCTGCTATCCCCACAGCTATCTTCTGCATAGAGTCCTTCCCTGATGACCTTGAATCATTTTTATATAGATTGTTATAAATAGCATTTTTCTATCATTATTTTTTAATGAATGAGAGTCTAGTACAGACATTTTGTAGACAAAATGTGTTTGTTTCATGCAACATCCCTATAAAAAGTTTCTTTTAGCTCAATAAAGGACCTCACATATGATAAATGATAGGGTGTGACAGAATTTTTGCAGTAATATTAGTAAGCTGCTGCTGTGTTACAATACTGAAAACACAGATTACTATCCCTGAATATCTGATGTACACACATTTAGAATTTGACCAAAGAGGGCATGAAGGAGCTGTAACTTGATCATAAAATCAAAGCTGTTCCGAACAGGGGCCCCCAAAATACATTTGGCCCAGGGCCCCCAAAATCCTTGAAACGTCCCTGCGAGTTCCACTGACTAAAAGTGACTTGCACTACGAAAAGAGCAGGAGTCTGATAGTTATAAAGACTCAACCACTTCTACAACTCTGACAACTACTCTTGCTATAAAGAAATACAGCAGCTTCACGTTTTCAAAAAGAACATTACAAGAGAACATTTGTTGTTGAAACCACGTTTATTGTGTATGCTTGATACGTCATTTTGATCTTGCATAGATTAGATAAAGATATATATATATTTATGACAACCTGTGTGGTGTACATTTGTGGTATTTCACAGTGTCACTGTGGGTGTTAGGTCAAATACGTTACACATTTCCTTGGGGATAAGCCTGTCTGCTCGTGCCAAGCTACCAATGGGGTCTGCAGGGGTTATCTGCAGTGTGTTTCCACCTTACCCTGACTAGAGTGGTGGTTTCTGCCAGGCTTTGGCGCAAGCCTCAGCCAACCAGAAATCGCATTTCTAACAGAGGTGAAGAGATGAAGAGGTACAGGGAGGGAGAGATGCAGAGAGGGAGAGGTGCAGAGAAGGAGCGGTGCAGAGAGGGAGAGGTATAGGGAGGGACAGGTGCAGAAAGGAGAGGTGCAGAGATGGAGAGGTGCAGAGAGGGAGAAGTGAAGAGAGGGAGAGGTGCAGAAAGGAGAGGTGCAGAGAGGGAGAGTTGCAGAGATGGAGAAGTGCAGAGAGGGAGAGGTGCAGAGAAGGAGAGGTGCAGAGAGTGAGAGGTGCAGAGAGGGAGAGGTGCAGAGAGGGAGAGGTGAAGAGAGGGAGAGGTGCAGAAAGGAGAGGTGCAGAGAGGGAGAGTTGCAGAGATGGAGAGGTGCAGAGAGGGAGAGGTGCAGAGACGGAGACGTGCAAAAAGGAGAGGTGCAGGGAGGGAGAGGTGCAGAGAGGGAGATGTACAGAGAAGGAGAAGTGCAGAGAGGGAGAGGTACAGAGAGGGAGTGGTGCAGAGAGGGAGAGGTACAGGGAGGGAGAGGTGCAGAGAAGGAGAGGTGCAGGGAGGGAGAGGTGCAGAGAGGGAGATGTGCTGAGAAGGATAGGTGCAGAGAGGGAGAGGTGCAGAGAGGGAGAGTTGCAGAGAGGGAGACGTGCATAAAGGGAGTGGTGCAGAGATGGAGACCTGCAGAGAGGGAGAGGTGCCTAGAGGGAATGGTGCAGAAAGGGAGAGGTGCAGAAAAGGAGCGGTGCAGAGAAGGAGAGGTGCCGGGAGGGAGAGGTGCAGAGAAGGAGGGGAACAGAGAGGGAGAGGTACAGAGAAGGAGAGGTACAGAGAAGGAGAGGTGCAGAGAGGGAGAGGTGCAGAGAGGGAGAGGTGCAGAGAGAGGTGCAGAGGTGCAGAGGTGCAGAGAGGGAGAGGTGCAGAGAGGGAGTGGTGCAGAGAAGGAGAGGCGAAGAGAGGGAGAGGCACAGAGAGGGAGAAGTGCACATAGAGGTGCAGAGAGAGCGAGATGCAGAGAGGCAGATGTGCAGAGACGGACAGGTGCAGAGAGGGACAGGTGCAGAGAGGGAGAGAAGCAGAGACGAAGAAGTGCAGAGAGGGAGAGATGCAGTGAGGGAGAGGCACAGAGAAGGAGAGGTCCATAGATGGAGAGGTGCAGAGAGGGAGAGGTGCACAGAAGGAGAGGCACAGAAAGGGAGAAGTACAGAGAAAGAGCAGTGCAGATAGGGAGAGGTGCAGAGAGAGAGGTGCAGAGAAGGAGAGGTGCAGAGAGGGAGAGGTGCAGAGAGGGAGAGTTGCAGAGAGAGAGAGAGGTACAGAAAGGGAGAGGTGCAGAGACGGAGAGGTACAGAGAGGGAGAGGTGCAGAGAGAGAGAGATGCAGAGAAGAAGAGGTGCAGAGAGGGAGAGGTGCATAGATGAAGATGTGCAGAGAGGGAGAGGTGCAGAGAAGGAGGATTACAGAGAGGAAGAGGTGCAAAGAGAGATGGGTGCAGAGAAGGAGAGGTGCAGAGAGGTAGAGGTACAGGGAGGGAGAGGTACAGGGAGGGAGAGGTGCAGGTATGGAGAGGTGCAGAGAAGGAGAGGTGCTGAGAAGGAGTGGTGCAGAGTGGGAGAGGTACAGGGAGGGAGAGGTACGTGGAGGTAGAGGTGCAGGGATGGAAAGGTGCACAGAAAGAGCGGTGCAGAGAGGGAGAGGTGCAGACAGAGTAGCAGAGAGGGAGAGGTGCAGATAGGGAGAGGTGCAGAGAAGGAGAGGTACAGACAAGGAGAGGTACACAGACAGGTGAAGAGAAGGAGAGGTGCAGAGAGGAAGAGGTGCAAAGAGAGGTGCAGAGAGGCAGAGGTGCAGAGAGGGAGAGGTGCAGAGAGGGAGATGTGCAGAGAAGGAGAGGTGCAAGGAGGGAGAGGTGCAGAGAGGGAGACGTGCAGAGGAGAGGTGCAGAGAGAGAGAGGTGCAGAGAGGGAGAGGTGCAGAGAGGGAGTGGTGCCTGTTGGCGCATGTTCCTGCTCCATGTTTACAGGGACACCTGTCTTTGTAAATATGGCCCCTTTACAAGAAGCCCTTTACGTGAAAGGTGCAATCCATGGGTGTTGCTGTGGGTGTTCCCATGCAACACCCATGGAACTAGACACATTTTCAGATTTATGAGGAATAGTAAATCTGGAAATGTGTCTGAATGCTACGCCACCCTAGGGGTGGCGTAGCGAGACGCAACGAAGAGAAATGTTTTAATTTCTCCTTGTATTTTCCTCTTTCAATGCGTGTTGCATTCTACAGCATGCATTAAAAGAGTAAAATGTCTGTAGTGATTGTTTATATGCAGGAAGGGGCCCCTTCCTGCACAAAAACAATCTCACCATGACGCAGACAACCTTGTACCAAGGTGCAAGGGTGCCTGCGCCTGCGCTTGGCAGCAGTTTGTGCGCCAGTGCAAGAGAGAGCACAGAAATGCAAAATAGTGTTGTAAAAATGTTGCATTCCTGTTCTTTGGAAGTACCACAGCGTAGCACAGCCAAAGGGCTTGCGTTGCTGCACTGCTTCACTTCCTTGTAAATCTGCCCCCAAGTCCTTACATCTCTCCATGTGAGGCATAACAATTAGATATATCTTAATTTCTCCTAATTTGTAACTTTTTACATTTGTGCTGCATTCTGCAGCACACTTAGAAAGAGGACAATGCCTCTTAGGATTGATTTTGTGCTAAAAGGTGTCCCTTCCTGTACAAAAACAATCCTTCATGCAACACAGGCACCCTTGCACCATGATGCAAAGGTGCTAGGCTGCCGAAGCGGGGCCAGGGCAGGGAGTAAGGACAAGAATGCACTGTATTGCATAAATACAGTGCATTCCTGCCCTTTCACTTTGGCATAGGGCAGAACAGAAAAGTGCCTTGCTGAATTGCGCTGCACCAAATCCCTTAAATGAGTGCCTCAGTTTCTACTCTGCGTCCAACTCTGGGAACGGATTGAAGGCTGCAGTAAACGCGTTTAACTACAAAGACGTTTCTATCTGTAGCACAAACGTAGCCACATCAGAGCATTTTCAAGTGCAGGCCCTTACCACAAGCTTATCCTTTCTGACAGTCCATTTAAAACTGTTGCGCGGCAGAGGTCTTGTTGACCTGCCGAAAGGGCAAGTTTTGATAGAAATACATTTCAAACGGACATGAGACGATTTGTAAGTAGTAGCACCACAGCTTAGGTCGCACCTTCCACCATTCCAGTGTTTTTCCAATCTCTTCCTCGCTCTCCTGCAGTTCTGCCCAAGATATTTTATTCATAACGAGGCAGGAGTGCGGTGAATTGTGGCCATGCGTCACTGACCTTTGAGGTATTTTGCTGAAGCGTGTCCCATCCACCTGTGACAGGTCACAGTGTTCTTAACCCCTTCAACGCAGGGCTAATTTCCCCGCTGTGCGGGGGGGGGGCGCGTGCGGCAGTGCTCGTGATGAGCCCAGCTCGTCATGCTGCACAGTGGAGCTGGGCTCGTCACGACTCCGCCCACTCCCATAGAACACCCGCACAGGCGGGAAATTAGCCGCGAGTGGGAGGGCCGCGGCAGTTATGACAAGCTCAGCTCGTCATGAGCACAGCTCCACCGTGCCTCATGGCGAGCTGACCTCGTCATAAGCATGCAAGGGACATAGATTTCAATGTTCCGAGCAGCTCCAAGCATGCCACCTGCTTCTGGCATCAGAGTGTAGTGACCTTGGCTCGTGGGGTGCGGCCGGAAGGGAGGGATAGAAATGTCCATACATATGTTATGTAGTATGCACAGCGCTGTTCTCTGCGGTGCATGTTCAACAGGGAATAGAAACCACCGCAATGGAGCGCACACCGCTAGCCCCTCCTCCGGATCGCCCCTCGGGATTCTGGTACTTGTAGTTCAATAGTGGATCACCCAGGTGGGTGCAAGTCGGTACTTGTTGGAGTGATGAATCTCTAGACCCGATACATGTCCCGGGTTTTTGGGTATCGCCCGAGACATGGCTCGGGTTTCGGGATAACTTCCCTCATCAGTAGAGAAATGGTTAGGGGTGGAGGAGAAGGCCGCCAAACAACCGTCAATGGCCTCGATGCCCGAACCGGCACGCAGGGCAGCATCCAGGAGCCCGTCGGCTCAAAGCTCAGGGGAGCCAATTAATAGAAACCACCGCAATGGAGCGCACACCGCTAGCCCCTCCTCCGGATCGCCTCTCGGGATTCTGGTACTTGTAGTTCAATAGTGGATCACCCAGGTGGGTGCAAGTCGGTACTTGTTGGACTGATGAATCTCTAGACCCGATACATGTCCCGGGTTTTTGGGTATCGCCCGAGACATGGCTCGGGTTTCGGGATAACTTCCCTCATCAGTAGAGAAATGGTTAGGGGTGGAGGAGAAGGCCGCCAAACAACCGTCAATGGCCTCGATGCCCGAACCGGCACGCAGGGCAGCATCCAGGAGCCCGTCGGCTCAAAGCTCAGGGGAGCCAATTAATAGAAACCACCGCAATGGAGCGCACACCGCTAGCCCCTCCTCCGGATCGCCCCTCGGGATTCTGGTACTTGTAGTTCAATAGTGGATCACCCAGGTGGGTGCAAGTCGGTACTTGTTGGACTGATGAATCTCTAGACCCGATACATGTCCCGGGTTTTTGGGTATCGCCCGAGACATGGCTCGGGTTTCGGGATAACTTCCCTCATCAGTAGAGAAATGGTTAGGGGTGGAGGAGAAGGCCGCCAAACAACCGTCAATGGCCTCGATGCCCGAACCGGCACGCAGGGCAGCATCCAGGAGCCCGTTGGCTCAAAGCTCAGGGGAGCCAATTAATAGAAACCACCGCAATGGAGCGCACACCGCTAGCCCCTCCTCCGGATCGCCCCTCGGGATTCTGGTACTTGTAGTTCAATAGTGGATCACCCAGGTGGGTGCAAGTCGGTACTTGTTGGACTGATGAATCTCTAGACCCGATACATGTCCCGGGTTTTTGGGTATCGCCCGAGACATGGCTCGGGTTTCGGGATAACTTCCCTCATCAGTAGAGAAATGGTTAGGGGTGGAGGAGAAGGCCGCCAAACAACAGTCAATGGCCTCGATGCCCGAACCGGCACGCAGGGCAGCATCCAGGAGCCCGTCGGCTCAAAGCTCAGGGGAGCCAATTAATAGAAACCACCGCAATGGAGCGCACACCGCTAGCCCCTCCTCCGGATCGCCCCTCGGGATTCTGGTACTTGTAGTTCAATAGTGGATCACCCAGGTGGGTGCAAGTCGGTACTTGTTGGACTGATGAATCTCTAGACCCGATACATGTCCCGGGTTTTTGGGTATCGCCCGAGACATGGCTCGGGTTTCGGGATAACTTCCCTCATCAGTAGAGAAATGGTTAGGGGTGGAGGAGAAGGCCGCCAAACAACCGTCAATGGCCTCGATGCCCGAACCGGCACGCAGGGCAGCATCCAGGAGCCCGTCGGCTCAAAGCTCAGGGGAGCCAATTAATAGAAACCACCGCAATGGAGCGCACACCGCTAGCCCCTCCTCCGGATCGCCCCTCGGGATTCTGGTACTTGTAGTTCAATAGTGGATCACCCAGGTGGGTGCAAGTCGGTACTTGTTGGACTGATGAATCTCTAGACCCGATACATGTCCCGGGTTTTTGGGTATCGCCCGAGACATGGCTCGGGTTTCGGGATAACTTCCCTCATCAGTAGAGAAATGGTTAGGGGTGGAGGAGAAGGCCGCCAAACAACCGTCAATGACCTCGATGCCCGAACCGGCACGCAGGGCAGCATCCAGGAGCCCGTCGGCTCAAAGCTCAGGGGAGCCAATTAATAGAAACCACCGCAATGGAGCGCACACCGCTAGCCCCTCCTCCGGATCGCCCCTCGGGATTCTGGTACTTGTAGTTCAATAGTGGATCACCCAGGTGGGTGCAAGTCGGTACTTGTTGGACTGATGAATCTCTAGACCCGATACATGTCCCGGGTTTTTGGGTATCGCCCGAGACATGGCTCGGGTTTCGGGATAACTTCCCTCATCAGTAGAGAAATGGTTAGGGGTGGAGGAGAAGGCCGCCAAACAACCGTCAATGGCCTCGATGCCCGAACCGGCACGCAGGGCAGCATCCAGGAGCCCGCCGGCTCAAAGCTCAGGGGAGCCAATTAATAGAAACCACCGCAATGGAGCGCACACCGCTAGCCCCTCCTCCGGATCGCCCCTCGGGATTCTGGTACTTGTAGTTCAATAGTGGATCACCCAGGTGGGTGCAAGTCGGTACTTGTTGGACTGCTGAATCTCTAGACCCGATACATGTCCCGGGTTTTTGGGTATCGCCCGAGACATGGCTCGGGTTTCGGGATAACTTCCCTCATCAGTAGAGAAATGGTTAGGGGTGGAGGAGAAGGCCGCCAAACAACCGTCAATGGCCTCGATGCCCGAACCGGCACGCAGGGCAGCATCCAGGAGCCCGTCGGCTCAAAGCTCAGGGGAGCCAATTAATAGAAACCACCGCAATGGAGCGCACACCGCTAGCCCCTCCTCCGGATCGCCCCTCGGGATTCTGGTACTTGTAGTTCAATAGTGGATCACCCAGGTGGGTGCAAGTCGGTACTTGTTGGACTGATGAATCTCTAGACCCGATACATGTCCCGGGTTTTTGGGTATCGCCCGAGACATGGCTCGGGTTTCGGGATAACTTCCCTCATCAGTAGAGAAATGGTTAGGGGTGGAGGAGAAGGCCGCCAAACAACCGTCAATGGCCTCGATGCCCGAACCGGCACGCAGGGCAGCATCCAGGAGCCCGTTGGCTCAAAGCTCAGGGGAGCCAATTAATAGAAACCACCGCAATGGAGCGCACACCGCTAGCCCCTCCTCCGGATCGCCCCTCGGGATTCTGGTACTTGTAGTTCAATAGTGGATCACCCAGGTGGGTGCAAGTCGGTACTTGTTGGACTGATGAATCTCTAGACCCGATACATGTCCCGGGTTTTTGGGTATCGCCCGAGACATGGCTCGGGTTTCGGGATAACTTCCCTCATCAGTAGAGAAATGGTTAGTGGTGGAGGAGAAGGCCGCCAAACAACCGTCAATGGCCTCGATGCCCGAACCGGCACGCAGGGCAGCATCCAGGAGCCCGTCGGCTCAAAGCTCAGGGGAGCCAATTAATAGAAACCACCGCAATGGAGCGCACACCGCTAGCCCCTCCTCCGGATCGCCCCTCGGGATTCTGGTACTTGTAGTTCAATAGTGAATTACCCAGGTGGGTGCAAGTCGGTACTTGTTGGACTGATGAATCTCTAGACCCGATACATGTCCCGGGTTTTTGGGTATCGCCCGAGACATGGCTCGGGTTTCGGGATAACTTCCCTCATCAGTAGGGAAATGGTTAGGGGTGGAGGAGAAGGCCGCCAAACAACCGTCAATGGCCTCGATGCCCGAACCGGCACGCAGGGCAGCATCCAGGAGCCCGTCGGCTCAAAGCTCAGGGGAGCCAATTAATAGAAACCACCGCAATGGAGCGCACACCGCTAGCCCCTCCTCCGGATCGCCCCTCGGGATTCTGGTACTTGTAGTTCAATAGTGGATCACCCAGGTGGGTGCAAGTCGGTACTTGTTGGACTGATGAATCTCTAGACCCGATACATGTCCCGGGTTTTTGGGTATCGCCCGAGACATGGCTCGGGTTTCGGGATAACTTCCCTCATCAGTAGAGAAATGGTTAGGGGTGGAGGAGAAGGCCGCCAAACAACCGTCAATGGCCTCGATGCCCGAACCGGCACGCAGGGCAGCATCCAGGAGCCCGTCGGCTCAAAGCTCAGGGGAGCCAATTAATAGAAACCACCGCAATGGAGCGCACACCGCTAGCCCCTCCTCCGGATCGCCCCTCGGGATTCTGGTACTTGTAGTTCAATAGTGGATCACCCAGGTGGGTGCAAGTCGGTACTTGTTGGACTGATGAATCTCTAGACCCGATACATGTCCCGGGTTTTTGGGTATCGCCCGAGACATGGCTCGGGTTTCGGGATAACTTCCCTCATCAGTAGAGAAATGGTTAGGGGTGGAGGAGAAGGCCGCCAAACAACCGTCAATGGCCTCGATGCCCGAACCGGCACGCAGGGCAGCATCCAGGAGCCCGTTGGCTTAAAGCTCAGGGGAGCCAATTAATAGAAACCACCGCAATGGAGCGCACACCGCTAGCCCCTCCTCCGGATCGCCCCTCGGGATTCTGGTACTTGTAGTTCAATAGTGGATCACCCAGGTGGGTGCAAGTCGGTACTTGTTGGACTGATGAATCTCTAGACCCGATACATGTCCCGGGTTTTTGGGTATCGCCCGAGACATGGCTCGGGTTTCAGGATAACTTCCCTCATCAGTAGAGAAATGGTTAGGGGTGGAGGAGAAGGCCGCCAAACAACCGTCAATGGCCTCGATGCCCGAACCGGCACGCAGGGCAGCATCCAGGAGCCCGTCGGCTCAAAGCTCAGGGGAGCCAATTAATAGAAACCACCGCAATGGAGCGCACACCGCTAGCCCCTCCTCCGGATCGCCCCTCGGGATTCTGGTACTTGTAGTTCAATAGTGGATCACCCAGGTGGGTGCAAGTCGGTACTTGTTGGACTGATGAATCTCTAGACCCGATACATGTCCCGGGTTTTTGGGTATCGCCCGAGACATGGCTCGGGTTTCGGGATAACTTCCCTCATCAGTAGAGAAATGGTTAGGGGTGGAGGAGAAGGCCGCCAAACAACCGTCAATTGTCTCGATGCCCGAACCGGCACGCAGGGCAGCATCCAGGAGCCCGTCGGCTCAAAGCTCAGGGGAGCCAATTAATAGAAACCACCGCAATGGAGCGCACACCGCTAGCCCCTCCTCCGGATCGCCCCTCGGGATTCTGGTACTTGTAGTTCAATAGTGGATCACCCAGGTGGGTGCAAGTCGGTACTTGTTGGACTGATGAATCTCTAGACCCGATACATGTCCCGGGTTTTTGGGTATCGCCCGAGACATGGCTCGGGTTTCGGGATAACTTCCCTCATCAGTAGAGAAATGGTTAGGGGTGGAGGAGAAGGCCGCCAAACAACCGTCAATGGCCTCGATGCCCGAACCGGCACGCAGGGCAGCATCCAGGAGCCCGTCGGCTCAAAGCTCAGGGGAGCCAATTAATAGAAACCACCGCAATGGAGCGCACACCGCTAGCCCCTCCTCCGGATCGCCCCTCGGGATTCTGGTACTTGTAGTTCAATAGTGGATCACCCAGGTGGGTGCAAGTCGGTACTTGTTGGACTGATGAATCTCTAGACCCGATACATGTCCCGGGTTTTTGGGTATCGCCCGAGACATGGCTCGGGTTTCGGGATAACTTCCCTCATCAGTAGAGAAATGGTTAGGGGTGGAGGAGAAGGCCGCCAAACAACCGTCAATGGCCTCGATGCCCGAACCGGCACGCAGGGCAGCATCCAGGAGCCCGTTGGCTCAAAGCTCAGGGGAGCCAATTAATAGAAACCACCGCAATGGAGCGCACACCGCTAGCCCCTCCTCCGGATCGCCCCTCGGGATTCTGGTACTTGTAGTTCAATAGTGGATCACCCAGGTGGGTGCAAGTCGGTACTTGTTGGACTGATGAATCTCTAGACCCGATACATGTCCCGGGTTTTTGGGTATCGCCCGAGACATGGCTCGGGTTTCGGGATAACTTCCCTCATCAGTAGAGAAATGGTTAGGGGTGGAGGAGAAGGCCGCCAAACAACCGTCAATGGCCTCGATGCCCAAACCGGCACGCAGGGCAGCATCCAGGAGCCCGTCGGCTCAAAGCTCAGGGGAGCCAATTAATAGAAACCACCGCAATGGAGCGCACACCGCTAGCCCCTCCTCCGGATCGCCCCTCGGGATTCTGGTACTTGTAGTTCAATAGTGGATCACCCAGGTGGGTGCAAGTCGGTACTTGTTGGACTGATGAATCTCTAGACCCGATACATGTCCCGGGTTTTTGGGTATCGCCCGAGACATGGCTCGGGTTTCGGGATAACTTCCCTCATCAGTAGAGAAATGGTTAGGGGTGGAGGAGAAGGCCGCCAAACAACCGTCAATGGCCTCGATGCCCGAACCGGCACGCAGGGCAGCATCCAGGAGCCCGTCGGCTCAAAGCTCAGGGGAGCCAATTAATAGAAACCACCGCAATGGAGCGCACACCGCTAGCCCCTCCTCCGGATCGCCCCTCGGGATTCTGGTACTTGTAGTTCAATAGTGGATCACCCAGGTGGGTGCAAGTCGGTACTTGTTGGACTGATGAATCTCTAGACCCGATACATGTCCCGGGTTTTTGGGTATCGCCCGAGACATGGCTCGGGTTTCGGGATAACTTCCCTCATCAGTAGAGAAATGGTTAGGGGTGGAGGAGAAGGCCGCCAAACAACCGTCAATGGCCTCGATGCCCGAACCGGCACGCAGGGCAGCATCCAGGAGCCCGTCGGCTCAAAGCTCCGGGGAGCCAATTAATAGAAACCACCGCAATGGAGCGCACACCGCTAGCCCCTCCTCCGGATCGCCCCTCGGGATTCTGGTACTTGTAGTTCAATAGTGGATCACCCAGGTGGGTGCAAGTCGGTACTTGTTGGACTGATGAATCTCTAGACCCGATACATGTCCCGGGTTTTTGGGTATCGCCCGAGACATGGCTCGGGTTTCGGGATAACTTCCCTCATCAGTAGAGAAATGGTTAGGGGTGGAGGAGAAGGCCGCCAAACAACCGTCAATGGCCTCGATGCCCGAACCGGCACGCAGGGCAGCATCCAGGAGCCCGTTGGCTCAAAGCTCAGGGGAGCCAATTAATAGAAACCACCGCAATGGAGCGCACACCGCTAGCCCCTCCTCCGGATCGCCCCTCGGGATTCTGGTACTTGTAGTTCAATAGTGGATCACCCAGGTGGGTGCAAGTCGGTACTTGTTGGACTGATGAATCTCTCGACCCGATACATGTCCCGGGTTTTTGGGTATCGCCCGAGACATGGCTCGGGTTTCGGGATAACTTCCCTCATCAGTAGAGAAATGGTTAGGGGTGGAGGAGAAGGCCGCCAAACAACCGTCAATGGCCTCGATGCCCGAACCGGCACGCAGGGCAGCATCCAGGAGCCCGTCGGCTCAAAGCTCAGGGGAGCCAATTAATAGAAACCACCGCAATGGAGCGCACACCGCTAGCTCCTCCTCCGGATCGCCCCTCGGGATTCTGGTACTTGTAGTTCAATAGTGGATCACCCAGGTGGGTGCAAGTCGGTACTTGTTGGACTGATGAATCTCTAGACCCGATACATGTCCCGAGTTTTTGGGTATCGCCCGAGACATGGCTCGGGTTTCGGGATAACTTCCCTCATCAGTAGAGAAATGGTTAGGGGTGGAGGAGAAGGCCGCCAAACAACCGTCAATGGCCTCGATGCCCGAACCGGCACGCAGGGCAGCATCCAGGAGCCCGTCGGCTCAAAGCTCAGGGGAGCCAATTAATAGAAACCACCGCAATGGAGCGCACACCGGGAATGTCATCCACTGGGATGAGTCTTCAGAGAGTTTTCTTACACCGATGCAGAATCTTCTCAAGATCATTAGTTGGCTGAGGTCCAACCAGTGCCCTTTGAGGCGGTGCACATGCTATCCTCCAAAAACCTGATTCACAAAATGATTGGGCTTAGTCCAGTAGTGTAGCAAAGATGCCATGGGCATTTAGCACAAGCAATTAAATCAGCCCATTTCACTGCTATGGGGAATTAAAATACAGCACTAATCGGCGTTTAAAGGGCCCCTCAGGGCTCTGTGCCCCAGTGCCACTGCATTTGTTGCAACAATGGCAGCCAGGCTCCTGGTTTAGTCTTTACATGCACACAGGTTTATAATGCAGATAGAAATCTTGGTCTCTTTGGTCATCGCAACAGTGGCACTGCACTCTACCATGCACCACTCCACTCTTCACTGCTCCACTCTACACCACTGCACTCTACCATGAACCACTCCACTCTTCACTGCTCCACTCTACACCACTGCACTCTACCATGAACCACTCCACTCTTCACTGCTCCACTCTACACCACTGCACTCTACCATGCACCACTCCACTCTTCACTGCTCCACTCACGCCACTGCACTCTACATTACTAAATTATACACTACTGTATTCAGCTCTACACCACTCCCCTCTACATCACTTCACTCGACACCACTTTACTCAAAGCAATACAGACTATGCCACTGCACAGTACGTCACTATAGACTACTCTGCAACACTCTGCTATATGCCACTGCACTCTTCACCATTGAATCTAGGCTACTCTATTCTACTCTGTACCACTGTACTCTGCGCCACTGCTCTCTGCACCACTTTACTCTACGACAATGAATTCTCTGCCACTATTTTGCTCTGCTCTTCTCTGTGACACTGCACTCTATGCCACTGCACATTATGCCACCGCATCACTCTAATCTATGCACCTGCACTCTACGCCACTCTGATCTACTGTTCACCACTGCACTCTACGCTACTTCACTCTACATCTCTGTACTCTACTCTGCACCACTTTATTCCATGCACATGCACTTTATTTTTTAGTATGCACCACTGCACTCTTCACCACTCGGTTCCACATCGCTTCCTAACTAGACCACTCCACTCTACCCTGCACCTCTCCATTCTATGCCACTTCGCTCTCCTCTGAAACAATCTACTCTCAACCAGTGAATTCTACGCCACTTTATTCTATGATGTGCCACTCTACTCTTTGTCACTGCACTCTCCACTACACTGCGCTAAGACACTAAACTCTCTGCCACTACTCTGCACCACTTTACTCTGCACCACTGCATTCTATGCCACTGCACACTATGTCACTGCACCACTCTACTCTATGCAATTGCACTCTTCTCCACTCTGATCTACTGTGCACAACTGCACTCTATGCCACTTCACTCTACACCTTTGTACTCTACTCTGCACCACTATATTCTATACACATTCACTTTACTTTACTATGCACCACTTTACTCTTTACCTCTCGATGATTCTACATCGCTTCAGTCCAGACCACTCCACTCTACCCTGCACCCCTCCATTCTACGCCTCTTCACTCTTCTCTGAAACAATTTACTCTACACCACTGAGCTCTATGCAACTCTACTCTGTGCCACTGCACTCTCCGCCACTCTACTCTAGGACACTGTACTCTCTGCCTCTACTCTGAGACACACACTCAAGAATAAACCCAAGACCAATTCATAAAAATAAATTTGATTTTGATATATTTTGAAAGATCAAGAACTCAGCTCTAATGTAAGTACTTTTGGAGTAACGTTTTTTCATAGTTCGGAAAATATAGCACTTGTTTGTACAATCACACACCAGAGGAATCAATGGGGAAAAAGAGAAAAAATGCTTATAAAATCAGGCAATGCTTTCACAAAGTTCACCTTCTCGTTTTAGGTCGATGTTGTGACCAAAGCAAAGTTCTAGCAGGAGCGTTCAGGAGCATCCCGGCTCGGGCTGAAGCAGAGTGCTGAGGGTCTTAGAAACTGGTGCGCAGAGATGAAGGGGGCTCCTTGAAGATGCACTGCACAGGTGGACTTACAGGTAGGTCCAGTGAGTCTCCTTGGGAAGGGGAGGTTGCAAGGGCCTGGAGACCATGAGAGCAGAGCTGGTTGGTCACTTCTGGTGTCGGTGGGGCTGGGTGTAGGGCAAAGAGGTCAGCTGAGCGTGGTGCATCTTCAGGGTCCTCTCGGTCATTAGCAGGCAACTTGGAGATGCAATTTCAAGACAGCTGTGCCACTCAGGAAGTGGGTCTCAGGTGTCTTTATGTTCCTCAAAGGGTTCTTGCTTCTGGTGCTTTGGGAGTCCTGAGTGGACTCTTCTCCTTGGTTTTTACCGTTGGGAGTCTGGTACCCCTGGAATTGATACACCACGGCTCCGGTGGGTCCTGATAGCTCCAAACTTGGTGGAGAGGCAGATCTGACTCTACGGAGCTGTTTTACCTCTTCTTGCATTGGTGCTGGATCAAGGTTGTCGGGGAACAGCAAGTCGACAAACTAGACTTTACACGATCGGTGCCCGCGGGGTGCAGGGGAGCAATACCTTCAATCCAAGGAAGCTTCTCAGCAATTTCTCAAAATCTGGAGGTGCTCTGGGGTTTTTGGAGTCCTTTCAGGGTTCAGGACAGCACAGCAGCAGTGATTATAGAGTCCTTCTTGCAGCTGGCAGGGTTTAGCGCCTTTTCTTTCTCAAGCAGGGCTTCTGTTCTCAAGTAGAAGGTCTTCTTTTGCCCTGGTCGTTTTTGGTCGGATGAATCTGAGTTTCAGGTTTTGGGGAGCCAAATAAATAAAGAATTTAGGGGCATTACAGGGGAGACGTGTATTAACAAATGGGCTACTTACCTTTAGGGTGCCTACACCCTCTAGTTACCATTTCTTTTGGGAAGAGGCCCTACACTAGCCCTGATTGGCGGTTTACTCACCATCTCAATATGGTGGAATTTCAGGGGGCAGGCTGAGGGGCGACCCTCCTCCTCATCTAACTAATTTTCCCATATTTCCTCCTGCCAAAAGTGGAGAAGGAAAGGGGGCTTTGCCTCCCCCACTATCTGGGGGTTCCTGGGCAGTGCTGCAAGTCATTTAGCTGCGCATCCTTACACCAATTTGAAAGGGCAGGAATGCACTGTATTTATGAGATATGGTGCATTCCTGTCCTCTCAGCCAGCGCTGGCACACAATATGATGCCTAACGCCAATGCAGGTACCCTTGCATCCTGGTGTAAGGGTGTCTGTTTTGGTGGCAGGATTGATTTTGTGCAGGAAGGAGCACCTTCCTGCACAAAAACAACCCATTGAGAAAAGTGTTCCTTATTCCATGTGTGCTGCAGAATGCAGCACCCATGGAAAGAGGAAAAAACAAGGAGAAATGTAAATATTTCTCTTCGTTAAACCTGCTTTTTGGAGGCATAAGATTTTGGCGCGGTCACAGGTTTACATGATTTTGTAAAACTGGGACAGGATCAAAATCCGTTGGTGTTGCACAGGAAAACCCACTGCGATGCCCGTAGAACACCTCCCTGACATTGAGTGATGCAACGCAGTGCTTTGCGCTGCTTTGCCTCACTCCATATCTATGAGGCTATGTAAAGTCACGCAGGGTGGCTTTTCATTGACTCATAGATATGATTGACAGGCCTGCACCACCAGGGCAAAAAAGTAACGCACCAGTGGTGCAGGCCTCTTGTAATTGAGGCCCGTTGGGCCTCATTTGCAAACTTTTGGCAAAGGGCAACACTGAAATCCTTCCAGCTGCGCTGCACTACATGAAAAGAAAAGGGCAGGAATGTGCTGTATCTATGACGTACAGGTCGTGGACCAGGGTCAACGGACTCGATAATTCTTGCCTCGGTGCCTACTCTAACCAGGGATCACACTCGGCAACTCTGGGCATTGAGCTTGCCTCATCTCTACAACGGCCGCCCACAGACGCCGGGGATGCCTGGCCTCCACCTTGGAGATATCCAGAAAGGGACCATCTCACAGGGAAAGCCAGGACGGGTTCCCCAGCGGTCTTCAGCGCCAGGACGCTTACGGGCAACAGTGCGCTTTACAAGTCCCACACATTCACATTTACATTTGCATTCCTGTCCTCTGTTACTGCACAGGTGCTCAAATAGCTGCCAAGCCCTAACACAGGCATCCTTGTAGCATGGTGCAAGAGTGTTCAAGTTGTAGGGATGGTTGTTTTTGTGCAGTAAGAGACACCATTCTGCACAAAAACAATCAATGTAGCTGTTTTCCTCTTTGTATGTGTGCTGATGAATGCAGCACACAAAGAAAGAGGAAAGTTATTTCTCCTCATTTTAACTCCCCGACGCCTGCCCTGGTGAGGTGCAGGCTTTTGACGCATTCCCAGGTTTACAGCTTGTTGTAAATCTGGAATGTGTTAATTGCAATGGGTGTTACGTGGGAACACCCACCGTTACACCCATGGCAAGTCTCCCCATTGTAGTTTGAAGCAAAGTAGAGACTTACGCTGCGTTGACTCACTCTATATCTACAAGGCCATGAAAAGCTGCGCAGGGTTTCTGTACATGGCCTTGTAAATATGTCTAAGCCCTGTGCGCAAAGAGTGACATTCCGGTGATGCACAGGGCTTGTAAATAAGCCCCTCTGTGTTTTCAGTTTCACTTTTCCTGCCCCTTTCTGTTTTATACCCTCTTGCTTCCTCCCTGTACCCTCATAAGCCCCTCCCTACCTCTCTTAATGTAGTAGGACGATGTAAGAAACTCACGCTAGATCTGACCACCGTTTTTAATGAGACAGAAGAGAACAGGAAGTGGTTAGAGAGGAAGTGATCTCAGTTAGAAGACGCTTGATAGTGATAGGACATCTCCTCTCCTCATCGGACCATCGTGTGGGTTGTGAAGCTTGCACTTCAACAAGCTTCTGTTTACCCTGTGACGGCTGGGCATGCGATGGAAGCTTGCACTCTACTCCCACCTGTGAGGCCTGTCTTTTGTCTCTAAGGAAAATGTACACAGCGGCTCCCCATGCTGTGCCCGGCTTTCTTTGTGTTGCTGAAACTTGCATAGTAAAAATGTATTACCTCCTCGTCTGTTTTCCCCTCCCATTATTATTATTATATTTAAGTTTATAAAGCGCTCAGCTACCCGTAGGTTTCCCGGCGCTAAAACCAACAGAAGAGAGGGGAAGTCAGAAAGGAGGGAACTACATGTTAAATAGCCAGTTTTTTACCTGTTTGCGAAATCTAAGATAATTGGGTTCTTTTCGTAGCTGGAGGCTTCCCCTTCACATGAGCAGTTTGCCTGCTTCCCAGAACCTATCACCCAGCTGAGGTCAAAATACTTCCCCCAGTAAGGCACCGACTACCCAGCATGCATAATGGGGGAATTACGTCACCCAGACACCCTGAGAATGCCAAAGAAACCCAGAAGAAAAGAAACAATCTCCACAAACAGAAACTGGAAGGGAGGGACGAGCTCGGGAAAGGAACAGGAAGACCTGGGCTCGGAGTAATGAAGATTACCAGTAAGTAACCAGGCCTTTGCGAAAGGATGACAAAATAATTTGCATTGTCAATGTTTGTGTAACTCACTCCTAAACTTTAGAACTCTCTACTTCCTCTCTCCAATAAGCCATGTTTCTTATGAAAAGATCTTCTTTCTGCCACCTCCTGGCAAAGTATCTTCCTTTGCGTCTGATTTGGGCTCCATTATGTAATCATGTCTGGATTTTTCTTCTCACATTTAAGAGCCGTGTTTTGATATGTGCAGCAGTGCCCACCAAATAAAATAATGTACTACAAAAAAGAGAGATATAGTAAATACAATTGAAGGAAATTAAATAGGTCAGGAGAGGGGGGGTGTTGTTGGAGGAGATTCTGAAAGGGTTGCCCCCAAGAAGCAGCAGTCTGGAGAGACAGTCGGCCACCAGAGGGTGAACCACAAGGAGATAAAGTCCACATGAAAGTGTAACAGACGGATCTACTGAAGGGGGGTCTTCATTTGGCTGCTAGAGGTGGGCTGGCCAGAGAATTCATGGGAAGAGTGGAGCCAGGGGCCAGCTTGGCTCCAGGGGCCCAAGCCTGACCCGAGACAGCCACACTGGTCTATGCCGTGACAGAGGGGGGGACAGAGAGGGGTATTAGGAAGGGGGGCAGTGGCGTGAGGACCCATTGGTGCCCACGGGCACACTGTGACAGGCTGGAGCCCCTGATGGGCCAGTGGTGCAGGCGCTCACAGGGAGTCACATGTCCACGCTACTGACTCTGCCCCAGCCCTACCTGCGTCCACCTCATCCTGTCACGGTTCCCGCCCTCTTCAATGGTAGATATTTCCTCTCCTCGCTCTTTCTCATTTCTCACTCTGTCCCCTGCCACATGTTCTGTTCTTTCTCGCTCACTTGTCCCTCCTCGGGCTGTCATCGCCTCGCCCTCTCTGCAGCCCCTCATCCGCCTCTTTCCAACCATTGCCCCTGTTTCTCTGCTCTACCTCTATTCCTCTCCTCTGCCCAGTGTCCGCCCCCCAATCTATCTCTCCTCCTCCGCCTCCCTATCTCACGCCATGTGCTGGAGATGTCACTCAGTCACACACTCGCAGCTCGGCTCGGCTTGCTTTTGGCTCAAGGGTTCTAAAGGACCTCGGGCCGAGCCAGAGCCGGTCACCGAGATCAGACAAGGCTTGAGCGTTCACTGGCTTCCAGTCCAGGACATTACTGTCGATGCAATCTTTCAACGAAAGCAATGACTACAACCCCCAGAATGCATTAAACTCCCAAATTACAACACGTTCGGAAACACCGTCTACTGAAGGAATAAAGTGTGTGTGGGGTGAGAGTTCTTTATTCCCCTTTCCATGTTCTAGCCGTCGTTCCTCCTCTTTTACTCTCTTTCTTACTCCTCCCTGTCCTCTTTCTTCCTTGTTTCTTTTTGTCCTTCCAGCCTCCCCTTTTCTCTCTACCTTTTCCCCTCTTTCTTCAACGCTTCCCTCGTGTCCTTGCATTTTCCTTCTTTCCTCTCATCCCTACCCAGTGCTTCCCTCTGTTTCTTCTTTTCTTCAGTGATTTTTATCCTTCTCTTTCCTTTCTTTCTTTGAACCTTTGCCTCTTCCTTCTTAAACGCGTCCATCGTGCCCGGTATTCTCTCTTTTCCTCTCTTTCTCACCCCTTGCTTCTCCTTTTTTGGTTTTCAACCCCTTCCCTCTCTTCTCTGTATCACCCACCGTTCTTGCACCTTTCCTCGCCTTCTGCCCTTTTCTTCTTTTCTCTCATCTCTCTTGCCCTTCCCTAGGTCCCTCTCTTCCTCTTTCACTAAGTTATAGATTCCCTCTCCCCTCCCCCCTTCCTCCACCCCCTCCCTCCCTGATGTTTCCAGCTGTGGATACATCTCTGCTTCCTTCCGTGCCCTCCTCTATGCGCTCCCCTCATCCTTCCAATGCGTGCACCCCCACGCATCCCTTACGCCCCCTCCCATTGTACCCCCTCTTCCACCTGCCCTCTCTTCCATGACGCTTCCGGCTGTGGACTGACACATCCCCCCTGCCCCCCCCAGGGTGGTCCCGCGCACCCCCAGCGTGCACTTCATCGTGTAAATGACCGCGCTCTGCGCGTCCCTGTTCACCTGGGCCCTCGGTGCGCGGAGCACAAGTGGTGTCTGCCTGACCCTCGGTAATGAGGAGCGAGTGATTAACCCGATGCTCTCGTTGTTCCTCGCAGGGAGCTCAGGGGACAAAGACGGAAGGAGCGCTGCGCAGGGCGCCGAGAGGCGCGCATCGGCTCTTAAGCGCTATGTCCTCAGTGGGATGAGCAGAGTAGAGGGGCGCATGGAGGCGGGGGAGTCCCGCAGGAACGTTGCTGATCGATCGATCGATCTATCTCTCCCTCCTCTCTCTCTCACTCATCTATCTCTCTCGCTCTTTCGTCTATCTATCTCTCTTTTTCTCTCTCTCCCCCTTCTCTCTGTCTTCTATCTCTCTCTCTCCCTCGTCTATCTATCTCTCTCTCTCTCTCTCTCTCTCACTCTCTCTCTCTCTCCCTCTGTGTCTGTCTATCTATACGCTTGCCTTAGGTATCTATCTATCTATCTATCTATCTATCTATCTATCTATCTATCTATCTATCTATCTATCTATCTATCTATCTATCTATCTATCTATCTATCTATCTATCTATCTATCTATCTATCTATCTATCTATCTATCTATCCATCTATCGCCCTCACTCTATCTATCTTTCTATCTATCTATTTTTTTTTGTTTAAGAAATTTTCATTAAGTATTAGCAAAAATACAAACAAAGCCATACAATAATGTAAGTGAGTATAATAATTTAAGGCAGGAGGCATTAAAGTTAATAAAAAATTCCAGAAACACCAATGAGGAGAAGAAGGGAAAGTAAAGAAAAGAAGAAGAGAGAAGAGAGGAAAAAGCGAAAAGACAGAGAAGGAAGGAGGAGGGGGAGAGAAAGAAGCTAGATGAAAGTTGGGAAAATGCAAGAAGAAGAACAGGAGATGAACTCACATGGAATGGGTAGAAGAGAGGTAAGAAACAAAGGGGAGCCATAGGAGATCGGATTTGATTTTTAGAGGAACAGAAGAAGAAGAAGCAACAGAAATTCTATGTTCATGGCATATGAAATTCCACCAAGTTATAACAGAAATTTTAGAATTATCTTTCCAGCAAGATAGAATCACTTTAAACGCAATAGCAATGAACAAATCAAGTAACCGAGCATTAGATGAGATCATATCTATATCATCTGATAAAGAACCTAAAAATACATTTGCTAACGAAAATGGTGCAGAAGTTGTAAACATACGCATGCATATATCCCAAATAGAGTTCCAAAATGAGGAGACAGAAGGGCAGTCAAACAGTTGATGTTTAAGTGTACCTGGTTCAGAAGAACAAGACCAGCATGTAGAGGGTGAAGCAGGAGAAAACTTGGAAAGACTTACAGGTGTAAAAACAACTCTATGATAAATGAAAAAAAAGGGATTGAGTAATGCGAGCAGCAATAGAGACCTTAAATAATTTGGACCATAAACGGTCCCAAACATCAACTGGTAACAAAATATTCAAATCAGCTTCCCAGGCAGTCTCAACAAAGGATTTAGGACGATCTAAAACATTAGAAACCAGTAATCTATATACATGGGCATCTTTTGGTTGTTGTAAAGTGAACAAAGGGTAGAGTGGGGATGTGGGGGAAAAGGGGGGTATAACATCGGGCGGAGAAAGGGACGTTAAGTGAGAGCGTATAGCATCAGTTATGATGGTATACTCCTGTAAACACGAAATAGGCAATTGATACAATTTTTGCAACTCTTGGAAAGAGAGAATAGAGTTATTGGAAAGGAATTGTTGTACAAAAGAGATCCCCTTTTCTTTCCAGTATTTGTAATAGAACGACTTGCCCTTATATTTGAGGAACTTATTATACCACACAGTGGACGATAAAAAACATTGAAGGGGAGATCGGTCTTTGGTAAAAGCGTCAAGCAGCAGTGACCTCGAGTACTTCAGAACTGGGTGTTTGGACAAAAAGGAACAATTGGACATGAAAACAGCATGTTGAAACGAAAAATCTTTCAACAAAGAGCGTTCAAACATCACCCATCTGGGCACAGGCGAAGTCAAAAAATCACATGCTAAAGAGAAGGATTGTTTTATAACAAAAGCAGATTGATATAATTTAAAGTTGGGAAACCGTACACCACCTTCATTTTTAGGACGAATGAGGGTTTGCAAAGCAATGCGGGGGTGTTTATCATTCCACAAGAATTTGGTACATAAAGAATTCAAACGAGCAAAGTATGAGCACTGAATTTTTATGGGGAGCATAGATACAGTATAAAGAATATGTGGTGTAATAATCATTTTAATACTATCCAGTCAACCCCACCAGGACAAAAATAAGGGAGACCAACGTTGGAGAAGGGACTGAAGTTTGTTAACAAGGGAATCAAAGGTATACTTAAGGGAGTCAGCGAGAGAGGAGGAAAACCAAATGCCAAGGTATTTTATTTTGGAAGGGCACCAGGCAAAGTCAGTGGAATGAAACATGTAGTGGTAACAAATGGAATTTAGAGGCAGGACTTCTGTTTTGGAGAGATTAAGTTTGTAACCAGAGATGGAAGAGTATAAACAAACTTCATCCATGAAATGTGGTAGAGATGAGACTGGGTCAGCCATGTAAACAAGGATATCATCAGCATATGCAGATATTTTTGTTTCAATAGATGCTAATTTAAAACCATGGATATTTGGGTTAGTTCGGATACGTTCCAAAAACGGTTCAAGACATAGGATAAATAATAATGGGGAAAGAGGGCAACCCTGTCTCGTGCCTCTATTCAAAGAGAAAAATTTAGAAAATTGGTTGTTGACAAAAATACCAGCGCGAGGGGAGGAATAAAGGAGTTTAACTAAGGAAATAAAAAAGGGACCAAAACCAAACCATTGCAAAGACCGAAACATAAATTGCCAGTTGATCTGATCAAAGGCTTTCTCTGCATCCAAGGACAAAGCTGCCAAGGGAGATTTAAATGATTTACTGTGGGAAATAATATTAACGAACATACGAGCATTATCAGAGGCCAACCTGCCTTTTACAAAGCCAACCTGATCAGTTTTAACCAAAAGAGGGATGAGGACATCTAGGCGAGAAGCAAGAATTTTAGCAAATATTTTACAATCATAATTAATCAGGGAAATAGGGCGTACATTTTTACATTGGGAGTGATCTTTGTCTGGTTTGGGAATTATGATAATGAGGGCTTCCAAGAAGGATCCAGATGCTTTGGCAGATGAGATAAATGAATTAAAAAGTTGATGTAATTGGGGCACAAATATGTTATGAAATGCAGAATAAAATTCAATAGGTAATCCATCAGGACCCGGGGCTTTAGATTTTTTAAGGGAAGAGATGGCTTGGAGAATTTCTTGAAGAGAAATATCTTTCTCAAGTTGAGCAAATTCATCTGGGAGTGAAGGAGGAGATGGGAGACCCTAAATAAAAATGTTAGGTTAGAGTCCGATGGGTCAAGTTGAGCAAATTCATCTGGGAGGGAAGGAGAAGATGGGAGACCCTAAAAAAAAACGTTAGGTTAGAGTCCGATGGGTCTATCTATCTATCTATCTATCTATCTATCTATCTATCTATCTATCTATCTATCTATCTATCTATCTATCTATCTATCTATCTATCTATCTATCTATCTATCTATCTATCTATCTATCTATCTATCTATCTATCTATCTATCTATCTATCTATCTATCTATCTATCTATCTATCTATCTATCTATCTATCTATCTATCTCCCTCAGTCTATCTATCTATTTATCTATCTAACTATCGCCCTCACTCTATCTATCTATCTATCCAACCATCTATCCATCTATCCATCTATCTAGCTGTCTGTCTCATCCCCAAAAGACACCAGCTAGACGACTCATAAATGCCCACCTCCTATAAGCCATACGTTCTCTCATAAATACTCCATATGACACAGGCCCCCCTCTCCTTTGGTTGGGAGACATCCTTTCCACCAGCTCCTTATCCCACAAGGTCCACGTGCCGTCCGCTCTCTCAGTGACCCTAGGTCTGGTTCACTGGGCAAAGGGTTCCTTCAGTTCTGCCACCGAAGCCACCTATGACAAGGAGCCACTTGGAGATGTGAGATCCGTCCGAGCACCTCCAGGTATCCTGTGAGCGAACAGATGCAGGAGGGACCAGCATCAAGGTGGTGCCCATATCCGGGTGATTCAAGCAGCATCTCTGGGCAGGTCCTCCTCAAACAGCAAGGCCAAGTGCCAGCAACTCTTCTAAGGGGCTGATAATGTCTGTTAGTATCTGTCCAACGCAGGAAGAGAAGGTGGAGCGAACCCCACAAGGAACACAAACTGTTCTGTAATCAGAGATCAAGGTACTAGTAGCTGCTATCAAATGTTTAGAAAAAAACATTAATAAGAAAACAAACAGTGAAAACAAGAAACATTTCCCAGTAGTTTTGGATTTAGTGTTGGGGGAGATTTCGGGATTGGATTATGGAAGGGAGGGTTAGTTTGAGGTCCAGGAATAGGAAGAGGTTGGGGTTACAGTGACATTAGATGGACAGCTGGGTCCAGGGTAAGAGGGAAATGTAAGGTTAGAGTAAGGAATAAGATTAGAGTTGGGGTAATATTTTAGAGGTGGGATGGTTGAGGGTGATGTATGGGGTAGGGTTAGGGAGAAGACTGTAGATGTGCTAGGATGAGGGATAGGGTTAGGGCAAAGCATTGGACTCATAAGAAGGATAATGTTATGGATGCAAGATGGTTATGGTTAGGTATCAGGGTAGGATAATTAGGGTTAAGAAGGATATGTGAATTTGCCACAGTGTTAGACTAGGATGAGGGATAGAGTTAGGGTGAAGGGAAGGATTAATGCTCGGGATAATGTTATGGATGCGATTGGGTTATGGTTAGGTATATAGGCAGGATTAGGGTTTAGGAAAAGACTGTAGCTGTGCCATAGTGACAGGCTAGGATGAGGTATGGAGTTGGTGTGAAGGACAGAATTTATTATTGCTAGGTATAATGTTATGGATGAGTGAGGGTTTAGGGTTAGAAATAGCGGTAGGATTATGGTTAGGGAGAAGGCTCTGGATGTGTCGTAGGGACAGAGACAGGCAGAGCTGTTGTGAGGGATTGGGTTGGGGTAAGGAATGCATTAATGTTAGGGAGAAGAGTATGGCTACTGAATGGGTTATTTTTAAGGATATCTTTAGGATTAGGGTTAGGGCAAAGGCCGAAGATTTTATTTAATTTAATTTATTTTAAGAGTTTTATATAGCGCTGTCTAGACTGGAGGTATCAGAGCGCTTTACATGAGGTTCCACAAAATTACAAGATTACATCAGTTCCAATTTACATCAGTTGCTAGACAAACAATTGCAAGAGCATAGAAGACGAGATAAGTGAAGTGTAGAGGGGAAGGGGTAAGGGTAAAGGGGTAGGAGGGAGATACAGCAGAAAGACGGAGGAAAGTCTGCCCAAAGTCTGGCTGGGTAGGTGAAGTTCGAGGCGGAAGTCCCAAAAACCATCTCCTCTAAAGCTATCAGGTAGCTCCACCGGGCGTTGGGCAAATAGCTAGGTCTCAATGGGAAACATTTAAAGAACATGGAGGGCAAAATAATGGAGCGTAGAGGGGAGGGGGCATGGAAGGTGAGAAAGGGAGGATAGGGGAAGAGACAACAAGGAGAGACAAAATGAAGTCTATCTGAAGGCCGACTGGGTAGGTGACGACCAAGGAGGGAGTCCATGGCCCATCTCCCCTACAGCTAAACCAGGTAGCTCCATCGGGCATCAGACAAAATAGATCAGTCTCAATACATTGAGAGAGGAGAGAAGGAGAGGCATAATAGAGGGAGGATGCAGGAAGAGACGACTGGAGAGACGAAAGGAAGTCTGGCTAAAGACCGAATGGGTAGGTGATGTCCAAGGAGGGAATCTCCGACCTGTCTCCCCTATAGCTAAGCCAGGTAGTTCCATCGGGCATCAGACAAAATAGCTAGGTCTCAAATGACAAGGGAAAATTCACAGATAAGCAGGGTGGGGACTAAGGGCCAGGACAGCAGAGGTCAGTAGTAGGAAAGTGGAGAGGAGTAGAGCGGGGAGGAGAGAGATACAGCGGAGAGACAAAGGAAAGTCTGTCCAAAGTCCCGCTGGGTATGTGACGGCCGAGGGGGAAGTCCACAGCCCATCTCCTCTATAGCTATCAAGGTAGCTCCACTGGGCATCGGCCAAACTGCTAGGTCTCAACGGTCGCGGCAAGTTCGCAGATTCAATGTCATGATGGGTGAGCCAGATAGGGGATATTTATTTATGCTTGAGGACTGGTCGCTGACCTATAGTAGTAGCACAACGTGGTAGATGACAACTATGGGTCCGAGGGGGTCGCTGGTGTCTTGAGGAGGCGTGAGTATTTCGTAGGTTTTCCGGTGTGGTTTCTGGTCCCGTTACGTTCTGTGAGAACCTTGGTTTCCCCATTATGCTGTGTGGAGCTGGTGTCACCTGATGGTCCAGTGTAGGTCACTGTCTGTTGTCTGTGCGGTTCCCCAGCTTAGAAAATCGTGGTTCCATACAACTGCAACAAAAACACTTCCTGGACTCTGCTCACTGCAATCTGGGGCACAGGTAGGCTGCAACTCACAAGATTCACGTTTTAAAATCTCTAAGTGTGGTCAGGAGATCTTCTCGGGTCAGTGCCATAGTTTTCTCTTTCTGAGCGAGCGCGGTATAGACATAGGAACAGAGGTAAGGTGAGGCATAGGGTTAGGGTAAGGAACAGAATCAGTGTGAGGGATAAGAGAATGGATGTGGGATAGTTTCGGGTTAGGGTCACCAGTTGGATTAGGGTTAAGGGGACGATAGGGACAGGGCAGGGTTTAGAGATACGGTGAAGGATACTCTTAGAATGAGGGTTAAGGTTTTAGTGAGGTTCAGTACTACAGTAAAGGTTCCAGTTTAGGTCAAGGGGAAATTACGTTAAAAATGTCAAACTAATGATACATTTTATCCGAATCACTCAAACTAATTTATATTTCAGTAGAAATAACATTAATTTGCACGTGCCCCATTTGATTAGACCTAAGGCATTTCAAATTATTCAGACTCTTCACATAAATCCGTCCATCATCTCTTTTGGGAGGCACAGCACTGGAGCCTGGGCACATTACGGACCGGGGGGCATATTATCAAGACAGGCGATAAAATTATCGCTGCTCTATCGGCAGAAAACTGCCACTAAAGCGGCAGTTTTCTGCCGATAGAGCAGCGATAATTTTATCGCCTGTCTTGATAATATGCCCCCAGATTTATCAAGGTTTTGCATCGCCCTTGCATCAGTCAAGGGAGCTCAAGGGCGACGCAAAGCCTAAGTGAAATGTATCAAGCCATGCCGGGCCGCCTTGCCTGGCACTGCGTGGCTTGATAAATCCAGGGTAATGCAAAGCATCGCAGATCGCTGCCTCGTGTAACTGTGCAGCAGGGAAGAGTGCCCTGGGTATTTCCACGCATATTCCCATGGATTTTAGTGCATTCCCATATTTTCTCCTTGGTTTTTCTCTTTCTATGTATGCAGCATTCCGCAATCAACATAGAAAGAGGACAATGCCTCAGGGGTTTGTTTTTGTGCAGAAAGCCGTCCCTTCCTACACAAAAACAATCCTGCTTACAACCCAGGCACCCTTGCACCATGACGCAGTGCGCCTACAATGGTGCTAGGCTGACAAAAGGGCACCAGTGCTATTAAAGGACAGGAATGCGCTGTACAATGGTAAATAGGGTGCATTTCTGCCTTTCCCCTTCCATGCGATACAAAAGGGGATGATGGACGGAGCGTTTAAACAAATCAAACACTCACCCCCAGTCAACTGATCTGGGTTTAATCCATCACCATTCTTTGGCCCACTCAGCCACCCCAGTTCAGACATGGCTATATGCAAATCATTCTGACCCTGTGCCTCATGGGAACAGTCCAGCCCGAACTGCCAAGCCATGTCTTCCCTGGACTGGAAACAAGCATCCTGGGACCGGTTTCGGATTCATAATCCTCATCAGCCAGGCTATCTTGAATCCAGTGGCCAAGTGAGCAAGGGACTCACGTCTTGTACCACCCCCTTTTGTACCGCTTTTCCCCTTCTATGCAGCGCAGCCAGGTTGCCTTCTGCGCTGCGTGAAAGAATGATAGATCTGCTCGCTAATATTTGACCTCTCCGCTGCTCTCTTTTGCAGCAATTGAACATTCTGCCAC
This sequence comes from Lissotriton helveticus, assembly GCF_964261635.1. Classification (NCBI taxonomy): domain Eukaryota; kingdom Metazoa; phylum Chordata; class Amphibia; order Caudata; family Salamandridae; genus Lissotriton; species Lissotriton helveticus. The sequence continues at coordinate 1,177,233,873 of NC_136072.1, read as the reverse complement.
ATGGATTTTTACAAAAGTAAAAAAAAACACATAAAATATGTCCACACTCAAATGCTCCTCCAAAAGGGGAATCAGCTTGAACAAACACTGGTGAATATGAACAGGTGTATGCCAATCTACGAGGGCATCCCTTACCTCCCCTGTAAAAACAAAGGGGATATTTATAATAAAATGTCAGAGTGCTGTGTTACTCCAAAATTGGTAACGCCGCACTCTGATATTTTTTAAAATGCACGGATGCACCGTATTCACAAAAAAATGGCGCCCTCTGGGTTATCTCTAGTGCTAGTGCAATAAAAGCTGCCTAGCACCAACGCAGGTACCCTTGTGCCATGTTGCAAGAGTGCCTGTGCTGCAGGGACAACTGTTTACGTGTAGGAAGGGACACCTTCCTGCACATAAACAATATTAAAAGGCGATTTGTTCTTACTATGCAGCACACATAGAAAGAACAAAAAACAAGGAGAAATTAATAATTTCTCCTCGTATAGCCAGTCTAAGAGCAGGTATTCCCTGGTCTTAGTTTTTGCTGCTGCCCCTGTCTTGTAATTCTGAGGCAGTGTAAAAAAGCACTGGGTGTTGCTGTGGAATGCCCACAGCAACAGTCATTGCCAAGCCCCTTTGCCGTAACGGACTGCTGCAGAAAGAGGAATATTTACAAGGCGGCGTTGAGCCACGTTAAGTGGCTTAATGCCAACGTGTAAGTAATGGGTAGAGAGCAACGCCACCGAGCATCAGAAAAAGTGACACTACGGTGGTGTTAGAGGCTTGTAAATATGCCTCAAATATTCAACAGCACTGTTGTCCTTTCTTCTCTCCTCCACTCGCAAAAATCAGAAAAGCTCCCTAGAAGGGAAAGCTCCCTACAAGGGGATAATTGCTATTTACCAATAGTCATATAAAAGTAAACACATTTTCAAAATGTGTATTTTGAATCTTCAAGTACCTTTTCAAAATGAATCATGTGAGGCTGGCTATCCTTGGAGCTGAAAAGGCAAGCTAAAGTTTTAATGCCACAATTTTCTCTGCAGTGTCCACTGCAGGGTCACCAGGTTCCAGCTGCTAGGGATATACAGAGCTTTGTTTACCCCTCTAAGCAGCTAAGGTTTCTTGCCAGAGCCACTGAGGCATAGTGGGAACTCCAAGCTCCCCTCCTGAATGAGAGCTTCTTGACCCATCAGGGGGGGGGGGGGGATACAGCAGCAGGGAATACATGCCACATTGCCAGGTGTACTTGAGCTTCTGTTGAGTAAGTACAAATGCACTTCCTAACTTTATGTTTTCATTTTCTTCCAGAAAGAAACTATTTTTAATAATATTTTTAATAATACACTGGATCACATGTCTAAGTGTCATGTGCACCGCAGGCAGGTGTCTGTGGGACAGCTTGTCTCGAGCATTATATTAGCAATGATGAGGTGTCGGTATTCTTAGTTTCTGGCCTTGAGCAGCACCCTCAGGGCAGTTCTACCTTGTAATGCAAAATTACAGCTTTGCAACCCTGGTCTAAAATACTTGGTAGGGAGGAGGGTTGGAGGGGGGCTGACTTTTTCAAAAATATTTTAGGACTGGAATTAGAATAGCAAATAAGCCTCCTGGACTATATTGGGAAAGTTGCACTATCCCCAAATATTCTAAGACTGAGGTTGGAATTGTAGATTTGCCTTCGCAGCATCTTCATAGCCTGCTTTCTTTAATGATGCTAAAATGATGCATGCCAAATGAGCAACAGCCTCACCTGCACAGCAATCAGTGACACGTGTGCTCTGGGGCACTGCCAGATGTGTGGATGAGGAAGAGTCGTTAGTTATAAAGATGGATTCAGCTCTCTGGAGGACCGGGTGCAGGGATTGTGAGACTGAGCAGAAATCCAGCCTTCTCTGTAATCATTCTCTGCCCCAGAAGCATCTCACCCTAATGAATGAACACCAGGCAGAGAAAAGAACTGTCCATTTTGATTGGAGTGCTGAGCAGTCCTGGGGTGGAGTTTTGCTAACCATTCTGAACTGGTATTTTGGTCCAACTGGGTCAATTTAACTGACTGAAGACGAAGGGCCAGATGCATCAAGCTATTTTGCGATTGCAAACACTGCGAATCGCAAAAAAATGAGAGGCTGTGCTCCCAAAATAGCATCAAGCAATGCATCAACCCAAATCGCAGAATATTCCAAGTATTTGCTAAATTTAGCGATAACCAAGAGCGATTACCAAATACAGCAATTCCTGATTTGTGAATAGCATTGCGAAGTCGCAATGCAATGCATGAAGTGTTGCAAATTGCGAAAAAAAAGCAAATCACAATTTTGCATTTGCCTACTAACACCAAATCAAACTAGGTGGTAACCAGGTGTGAGGAACATCAGGAAATCATTTCACAATGGCAGCGCTCTAGGTCATAGCGAGGAGGATGAGGCTCAGAGCAGAAGCACAGAGGAGAAGGAGGATACAGGAGTGCATTTTCAGAGTGTGCATTACTCTGTTGGGGCAACAGATGAAGAAATCCATGAGAAGTATAGATTTAATGCAGAAATGATATATGATCTAAATGCTAATTTAGACCCACCATTGCAGCCTCAATCTCGCAGGACACATGCCATCCCCACCCATGTGCAGGTCCTGTGTTCCCAGTACCTCCTAGCATCTGGTAGCTTCCAGGGGGTGATAGCTACAGCTGGCGTAGTGTCACAAAGTTCACATTTGAGTTTCTTCAACGCTTTCATGGATGCTATGTTGCTGCGGATGCCCCAACACATCAGATTCCCAACCACCCAAAAGGAATTGTTTGAAACAAAAAATTGACTTTTATCAGATAGCCAGCATCCCCCATGTAATAAGTTGCATATATGGGACACATGTAGCCATATGTCTTCCCTCAGTGAACGAGTACATATTCAGGAATAGAAAGTAATTTCATTCACTAAAAATACAGGTGAAATGCAATGCAAAGTACATAAACACGGGCATTGTGGCAAGATACCCAGGTATTACGCATGAATCCTACATCTTTAGGCACAGCGGCATACATACACGTCTACTTGGGGTTGAATTTGGAGAAGGATTCCTGCTTGGTAAACACATTCCACTGTCTCATGCATATCTACATTTCATGGTGAAAGGTCACAGTGACTAATACATATGATGTTTCTCCACAGGTGGCAGCGCATATGCTGTGCGTCCTTTTATCCTGACACCATACCTGCATCCTAGCACACCAAGTGAACACCGGTTCAATGCAGCAGACAGGACAACAAGAAATGTGGTAGAGAGGACCTTTGGGCTGCTGAAAAGTCGCTTTTGCTGCATCCATGAAAATGGCGGTGCCTTGCAATGCATGCCAGACAACTGTTGTAAGATCATTGTCACATGTTCCATGTTGCACAACATAGCAACTGCCAGAGGCGTACCAATTGAAACCACAGATAGTGACCCGGATGAGGAAGAGGAGAACATGAACCCGCAACATGCAGGAATTGCAGCGCGTGCAGCTGAAGGGACAACGCGCCATGTAGAAATCACACTGAATTATTTTTGACATGAGTACTAATCCAACACAACACTATTACTTTGCCAAATAGATTTATTCAAAACAACCTAAACGGTTGTGTTAATGCACATTTGCATAGTCTGAATACAACGATTCAAACACATGGTATGTCATGGAACTTAACTTAAGTCCAGACAAAAGTAGCCACTGGTTGCTTCACCCGTGACAATTGCTGTGGACGTGGCCTCACTAGTTCCTGCGTCCTCTCACTCCCATTGCCCGTTCTGGGGGGTTAGAGGCATCCCTGTGTGAGCCGTCTGATCCTGCCGTAGTCTATGTGCTGCTGCCTCTTGGAGTCCGGCACTGGTGCCAAGCTGCTACCGTGGCTGGAGGCATCCTCACTATCCCCACCCCCCATCATACTACTGCCAGCAACAGCATTGGTTGTATCTGCTCCACAGCATTAGTCACTTGTGCCAGTCCCTTGGCATCATCTCCACAGTAATGGTTTATTTGCAACTGCATGGGTATTGCACGTCGGGATAGGTGGCCCTGGTGTACCCATCCAAGTAAGTGTGTGTGTCTTTTGCGAAGGGACACCTAATCCTCCTTTAGCACCTTGCCTGGGTCCCTGAGTGCCCCAGTCAGCTCTCCAAATGTTTCTGTTTTCCCTGTGACCTTCCTGCACAGCAGTAGGTAGATGATTCATGCTGTCACACATGTCCCCACTTTGCATGCAAGAGTGGAAATGTTTCCCTGTATTAAACACATGTGTTTCACCTGCAGGTGTTGTACCCTTAACATTGCCCTCTACAGGCCATCATGCGATGTGGAAGTCTCGCCTGCGCCAGATCTCAACAGTGCTGCTGCCCTGCTTCTCCGAGCTGGCATGTTCCCACGTCGCAGCTGTTCACATGGTCTGGATGTGGGTGTAACCACTGCTTCTGCTATCGTGGGCTTAGGTTGTCCCTCATCCTCACTTCCCAATGCTGGCAATGGGGCCACGGTGGTCCTGCATTCTTTGGTGCTGGTGCGGTGGGTGTTGGTGAGACTGCTATGTCCTCATCTGACTGGGACTCACTCTCTGGTGGTGCATGTCCATCACTTGCCTCAGACTCTTGGTCATGTGCATCTGCGATGTGGAACAATGCATGATTAGTTTGCATTTAGGACATGTTTCCTGTTTTTGTACAAAGCTTTGTTCAATAAAGTTATTTTGAATTGCAGTGTGTGTGTGTGTGTAGACTGACTTCCCTGGTGCAATGGTTTGTAACTTATCTTCTTTGCTAGACACCAGCCTTCCCTTGTGCTTTTGCAGACTACAATTCCCATAATGCATTGGTGTGTCATAAGTAGAACATGGATTGGAATACTATTTCCTGCACAGGCCTGTTCTGATTTACACTGGTTGTTAGCTAACACTGAAATGTGAAAATGAAGATGCGTGCATCTTACCTTGGGAGGTACTGGGTGGTGCAGAGGAATCTATTGTTTTGACTCCAACTACTGCCTCCGGCTGCAGGATGGACTCCACAAGGTCCTCCATGGCTGTGGGGCTAACTTGGGTTGATGGGCCACCTCCAGTTTTTTTTATTCTGCATGCCTATCTGCAACCCTTTCTTTTGAACGACTGGGCAGGTCATACCAACTTTTGCGCAAATCTCCAATGCTGTGGGTTGCAACTCCCACTGCATTAATTTTAGATTGCACTGTCTGCCACAATTTCCTTTTTTCTGATTCTGGGACTTGCAATGAAAGTTTCCCAAACAATTTATCATGACTCCTCACCACCTCTTCAATTAGCAACTCCAATTCCTTCTCTGAGAACTTCTTCTGCCTTTTTCTCTCCTTCAGGGGTGTTTCCTTAGCCATGCTGCTGTCTGTAACAGTTTCAAAAACACAAACTCTCCCTAATTGCTGTTCTCCAGTGTTCTTCCTCCTCCTCACTCTCAGCACACAGGTAACCGCTTGGGTGTGGTCTCTTCCTGACATCATCATGGTGAATAGTATTCTGGGAATCGGTATTTGCGACTCGCAAATTGCGAGTTCGCAATTTTTGCGAGTCGCAATTTCATACTCGCAATTTGCAAATGCGATTTCTACTAAGCATGGGCGTAAAATCCGCTCCGCTCGCGGATTTTTCGGATTTTCGGCAAATCCGCAATCTGCGAACGCTCGCGAATTTGTCGAAAATCCGTGAATCCGCTCGCGGCGGATTTTTTGCTTGGTTGCGGCGCGCGGCGTGGTGCACGGCGTTCACTTTCCGTCATTTAGCGTTTGCCGAGTTGTTTTTCTTTGCGAGTGACGCGCCATTTTAGATCTTGCTGCGTGTTCCCGCGGGAGTTTGGCGCCCGCGAATACGTACTCGCGGCTTGCCACCTTGCACAGCACACCTCGCGAGAGTTCGCAATTGCGAACACGTAGTTGCGGCGGAAAGGAACAATCTCGCACTTGCGAAATAGAGATTTTGCAATTTCGCACAAGAAAATCACCAGCAAACAGGATAAACCTTCAGAAAATTATGATTTTTATCAGAATCACTCCTCAGGTTGACATTTGCATGGCCTTTTTTTTGCAAGGAGTCCATTTTGGGGGGGGGGGAGGAAGGAAGTGCCCCACAGTCTCCAACTTCCTGTTCCTGTCCAGCAGGCTCCTCCCAGTGCTTTGTCCATCTCCTGGTCACTTTCATTTGGATCTGGAGCTGGAAGGATTACTTTTTGTGGGTGCTGCTGGATATTTGGATTTGAGGCCTTTTTGACTGTCTTTGGATCACTTTTGGATTAGAAATCAACTTTCACAAGTAAGTTTGTTTGGGGCATTACAGTTGCTGCAAGTAAAATTTTGGAACTTTTTCAGAACATTAAATAAATTATATTGTGGGTAGCCACAGTATCCAGTAGGACCAGGGTTGGTTAGGGGTGCATGATACAACTGTTTTGTTGAATTTAAACACCATTTAGGCCATGGATGGGCTGGGATTGTGCTGATTTTTGTCCTTTTTTTGGGCCTGCTGGTGGGGCCCTTTGCCCAGGGGTGGTGAGTGTTGCATGGGCCTAGTCTTTCTGTGGGGTGTCTTCTTAAATTTAAACATAATTGAGGCCATGGATGGGCTGGGATTGTGCTTATTTTATTGTTTTTTGTCGTTTTTGGGGGGCTGCTGGTGTGGCCTTTTGCCCAGGGGTGGTGGGTGGTGCATGGACTGAGTGTGCCTGTGGTGTGGTCTCACTCTCTTTAATGTAAACATCATGGATGGCATTGGATTGTGGTGATTTCTGGCTGTTTTTCTGTTTTTTGGGGGTGTACTGTTGATGTGGACTGGCCATGTGGGTGGTGGTGGTGGCCATCTTGAGTGCTGGCTGGTACAGGCAACATGTGCCTGGGGTGTAAGGGGCCATTTTGAGGAGAGGCAGTGTCTGAGGCCTGCACTTATTTTGCCTACTTTTCATCCATTATGCCCAGGGGTAGTGAGTGTTGCATGGGCCTAGTGTTTCTGAGGGGTGTCTTCTTGAATTTAAACCCCATTGAGGCCATGGATGGGCTGGGATTGTGCTGATTTTATTGTTTTTGTCGTTTTTTTGGGCCTGCTGGTGGGGCCCTTTGCCCAGGGGTGGTGAGTGTTGCATGGGCCTAGTCTTTCTGTGGGGTGTCTTCTTGAATTTAAACATAATAGAGGCCATGGATGGGCTGGGATTGTGCTTATTTTATTGTTTTTTGTCGTTTTTGGGGGGCTGCTGGTGTGGCCTTTTGCCCAGGGGTGGTGGGTGGTGCATGGACTGAGTGTGCCTGTGGTGTGGTCTCACTCTCTTTAATGTAAACATCATGGATGGCATTGGATTGTGGTGATTTCTGGCTGTTTTTCTGTTTTTTGGGGGTGTACTGTTGATGTGGACTGGTCATGTGGGTGGTGGTGGTGGCCATCTTGAGTGCTGGCTGCTACAGGCAACATGTGCTTGGGGTGTAAGGGGCCATTTTGAGGAGAGGCAGTGTCTGAGGCCTGCACTTATTTTGCCTACTTTTCATCCATTATGCCCAGGGGTAGTGAGTGTTGCATGGGCCTAGTGTGTTTCTGAGGGGTGTCTTCTTGAATTTAAACACCATTGAGGCCATGGATGGGCTGGGATTGTGCTGATTTTATTGTTTTTTGTCGTTTTTTTGGGCCTGCTGGTGGGGCCCTTTGCCCAGGGGTGGTGAGTGTTGCATGGGCCTAGTCTTTCTGTGGGGTGTCTTCTTGAATTTAAACATAATAGAGGCCATGGATGGGCTGGGATTGTGCTTATTTTATTGTTTTTTGTCGTTTTTGGGGGGCTGCTGGTGTGGCCTTTTGCCCAGGGGTGGTGGTGCATGGACTGCGTGTGCCTGTGGTGTGGTCTCACTCTCTTTAATGTAAACATCATGGATGGCATTGGATTGTGGTGATTTCTGGCTGTTTTTCTGTTTTTTGGGGGTGTACTGTTGATGTGGACTGGTCATGTGGGTGGTGGTGGTGGCCATCTTGAGTGCTGGCTGCTACAGGCAACATGTGCTTGGGGTGTAAGAAGGGGCCATTTTGAGGAGAGGCAGTGTCTGAGGCCTGCACTTATTTTGCCTACTTTTCATCCATTATGCCCAGGGGTAGTGAGTGTTGCATGGGCCTAGTGTTTCTGAGGGGTGTCTTCTTGAATTTAAACACCATTGAGGCCATGGATGGGCTGGGATTGTGCTGATTTTATTGTTTTTTGTCGTTTTTTTGGGCCTGCTGGTGGGGCCCTTTGCCCAGGGGTGGTGAGTGTTGCATGGGCCTAGTCTTTCTGTGGGGTGTCTTCTTGAATTTAAACATAATTGAGGCCATGGATGGGCTGGGATTGGGCTTATTTTATTGTTTTTTGTCGTTTTTGGGGGGCTGCTGGTGTGGCCTTTTGCCCAGGGGTGGTGGGTGGTGCATGGACTGAGTGTGCCTGTGGTGTGGTCTCACTCTCTTTAATGTAAACATCATGGATGGCATTGGATTGTGGTGATTTCTGGCTGTTTTTCAGTTTTTTGGGGGTGTACTGTTGATGTGGACTGGTCATGTGGGTGGTGGTGGTGGCCATCTTGAGTGCTGGCTGCTACAGGCAACATGTGCTTGGGGTGTAAGGGGCCATTTTGAGGAGAGGCAGTGTCTGAGGCCTGCACTTATTTTGCCTACTTTTCATCCATTATGCCCAGGGGTAGTGAGTGTTGCATGGGCCTAGTGTTTCTGAGGGGTGTCTTCTTGAATTTAAACACCATTGAGGCCATGGATGGGCTGGGATTGTGCTGATTTTATTGTTTTTGTCGTTTTTTTGGGCCTGCTGGTGGGGCCCTTTGCCCAGGGGTGGTGAGTGTTGCATGGGCCTAGTCTTTCTGTGGGGTGTCTTCTTGAATTTAAACATAATAGAGGCCATGGATGGGCTGGGATTGTGCTTATTTTATTGTTTTTTGTCGTTTTTGGGGGGCTGCTGGTGTGGCCTTTTGCCCAGGGGTGGTGGGTGGTGCATGGACTGAGTGTGCCTGTGGTGTGGTCTCACTCTCTTTAATGTAAACATCATGGATGGCATTGGATTGTGGTGATTTCTGGCTGTTTTTCTGTTTTTTGGGGGTGTACTGTTGATGTGGACTGGTCATGTGGGTGGTGGTGGTGGCCATCTTGAGTGCTGGCTGCTACAGGCAACATGTGCTTGGGGTGTAAGGGGCCATTTTGAGGAGAGGCAGTGTCTGAGGCCTGCACTTATTTTGCCTACTTTTCATCCATTATGCCCAGGGGTAGTGAGTGTTGCATGGGCCTAGTGTTTCTGAGGGGTGTCTTCTTGAATTTAAACACCATTGAGGCCATGGATGGGCTGGGATTGTGCTGATTTTATTGTTTTTGTCGTTTTTTTGGGCCTGCTGGTGGGGCCCTTTGCCCAGGGGTGGTGAGTGTTGCATGGGCCTAGTCTTTCTGTGGGGTGTCTTCTTGAATTTAAACATAATAGAGGCCATGGATGGGCTGGGATTGTGCTTATTTTATTGTTTTTTGTCGTTTTTGGGGGGCTGCTGGTGTGGCCTTTTGCCCAGGGGTGGTGGGTGGTGCATGGACTGAGTGTGCCTGTGGTGTGGTCTCACTCTCTTTAATGTAAACATCATGGATGGCATTGGATTGTGGTGATTTCTGGCTGTTTTTCTGTTTTTTGGGGGTGTACTGTTGATGTGGACTGGTCATGTGGGTGGTGGTGGTGGCCATCTTGAGTGCTGGCTGCTACAGGCAACATGTGCTTGGGGTGTAAGGGGCCATTTTGAGGAGAGGCAGTGTCTGAGGCCTGCACTTATTTTGCCTACTTTTCATCCATTATGCCCAGGGGTAGTGAGTGTTGCATGGGCCTAGTGTGTTTCTGAGGGGTGTCTTCTTGAATTTAAACACCATTGAGGCCATGGATGGGCTGGGATTGTGCTGATTTTATTGTTTTTTGTCGTTTTTTTGGGCCTGCTGGTGGGGCCCTTTGCCCAGGGGTGGTGAGTGTTGCATGGGCCTAGTCTTTCTGTGGGGTGTCTTCTTGAATTTAAACATAATAGAGGCCATGGATGGGCTGGGATTGTGCTTATTTTATTGTTTTTTGTCGTTTTTGGGGGGCTGCTGGTGTGGCCTTTTGCCCAGGGGTGGTGGTGCATGGACTGAGTGTGCCTGTGGTGTGGTCTCACTCTCTTTAATGTAAACATCATGGATGGCATTGGATTGTGGTGATTTCTGGCTGTTTTTCTGTTTTTTGGGGGTGTACTGTTGATGTGGACTGGTCATGTGGGTGGTGGTGGTGGCCATCTTGAGTGCTGGCTGCTACAGGCAACATGTGCTTGGGGTGTAAGAAGGGGCCATTTTGAGGAGAGGCAGTGTCTGAGGCCTGCACTTATTTTGCCTACTTTTCATCCATTATGCCCAGGGGTAGTGAGTGTTGCATGGGCCTAGTGTTTCTGAGGGGTGTCTTCTTGAATTTAAACACCATTGAGGCCATGGATGGGCTGGGATTGTGCTGATTTTATTGTTTTTTGTCGTTTTTTTGGGTCTGCTGGTGGGGCCCTTTGCCCAGGGGTGGTGAGTGTTGCATGGGCCTAGTCTTTCTGTGGGGTGTCTTCTTGAATTTAAACATAATTGAGGCCATGGATGGGCTGGGATTGGGCTTATTTTATTGTTTTTTGTCGTTTTTGGGGGGCTGTTGGTGTGGCCTTTTGCCCAGGGGTGGTGGGTGGTGCATGGACTGAGTGTGCCTGTGGGGTGGTCTCACTCTCTTTAATGTAAACATCATGGATGGCGTTGGATTGTGGTGATTTCTGGCTGTTTTTCTGTTTTTTGGGGGTGTACTGTTGATGTGGACTGGCCATGTGGGTGGTGGTGGTGGCCATCTTGAGTGCTGGCTGGTACAGGCAACATGTGCCTGGGGTGTAAGGGGCCATTTTGAGGAGAGGCAGTGTCTGAGGCCTGCACTTATTTTGCCTACTTTTCATCCATTATGCCCAGGGGTAGTGAGTGTTGCATACTTGCATGTCCGTAGTCTTTCTGTGGGGTGTCTTCAATGTAAACATCAAGGATGGCATGGGATTGTGCTCATTTTTCTGTGTTTTGTCGAATTTTTGGGGTGTATAACTGAACTGATGTTCCTCTGTCTTCCATTGCTTTTAGGTGCACAAGAAGACTCAAGAGAACCACCAGTGCCAGGAAGAAGTCCTGCAGCGGTGTGTGCAGCATAACGTCACGCGACGTCACGTCTGGACACAGAACCCTCTGCAACTCGTGCAACTGCTGCCTGCTGACCTGCTCTGAAGAGGATGGCCCCAAAAAAAGTAACCCGTAGCTTCTCTAGCAAGAAAGGTGCCAGTAAGGAGCAGAAGAAGCAAGTTACCAAGGAGACTGGTGTGCCGCCCGCCCCTTTTTTTGGGAGTAAAAAAAAAAGTATGCCTGCAGCAGCAGCAGCGGGATCTGCTGGGGACCAAGCTGGCAGCACCCCCCCCGCTCCATTGGGCTCAGTGCCACCACCACCACCACGCCAACTTAAGTCCAAGCCCTTGAGTGCTGCAGAGGCAGCCAGTATAGTTCTTCAATCACCATCGACCAGTGATGTTGGCTCATCGCAAGAAAGCAGCAGCAATGTCCCTCAATCAACACAGGTTGTTGTAGCTCATCTGACGAGTGTTGAACAACCACAGCCGCAACAACAATCACATGTGCAAGTACAAGCCCAAGTACATGTGGAAGGAGAGGCAGCGCAAGGAGATGCACAAGCAGAGGTGCATGGAGGGTCACAAGTGCCCACAATAGTTGTTCCTCCCGAAGTAGGGGCACATCAGGAAATCGACAATCAAGGCGAGGTATCATTTGAGGAAGCCACTCCTCCTGATGATCCTTCATTGTCTTCCACAACCCTAGCAAGGAAGAGATCAAGGGTGGTGTCTACATCCTCTTCAAGCACACCTCCTTCTGATGATACGGATCAAACTTGGGAACCAGCACCACAGCCGTCTGAGAGTGAGGCACACCATGATCCAACAAAGGTACTTAAGCGTAAAAGGAAGCTCGTCCAAAGTCTCAGAGTTATGGAGTGTGATGAGGCTCAACAAGGAGTGGCGGATACTGCTGCTGATGAAGACTCTGCCAACGACGACCCAGTCATCATAAAGGTCACTGCAGCCCCAGCGGGCATGCAGCAAACAGACATTTTGACCCTAGCCCGAAGAGCTGCTGCGCGTGATGATGATGATGATGTTGTCGATGAGGAGGCAGTGGAAACACCACAATCATTGGAGTTAAGTAGTACACCAACTCGTCCCGCTTCCATATTTCTTTCTGGCAAGAAGAGACCTCCGTCAACCTCGACCTTAATTAGTGGCGGTGAAAGTGGAAAACGTACAAAAGTTGGGCAATCCAGATCCTCCACTTCATCTGGCATTAGCTTCATGACCACCACCACCAGTATCGCCGCCTCCTCCAGGTCCCACAGACACTTCAAGTCCCCAGTTTGGGACTTCTTTACTGTTTGTCCCAAAAATCCAAAGTTTGCCATTTGTACCCTTTGTAAGCTTGCAGTTAGTCGTGGTAAGTCAGGTACCAACTATGGTACCGGCGGCCAGAGTGGTCATCTTGAGAGAAAGCACGCTGTCAAATGGTTTGCGCACCTAGCTGCGATCAAGAAAGGCCAAAATCAAGGAAACGTTGATGTTTCATCTGATGATGACGAGCAGGAAGAAGACGTGTCAAACACTTCCCTTACACCCAGTACCCCTGTCAGCAGCACACCCAATGTGAGGCACACTAAGAGTGTTGGAGCGAGTGAGACACCAACGCACAAAAGTTCACCAGCGAGCAAAATTGGGTCAACTAAGTCATTATCAGCCCGTAAATGCTTGGTCCAGGGCAACATTAGAACAATGCTTACTTCAGACGTGCCATATGAACGCAACCACCCACTGACGCGTCTGTATAACACTAAGCTGGCTAAAATGCTAGCTGTGGACCTTCTACCTTTTTCTTTTGTAGAAGCTGTAGGTTTTCTTGAATTAGTTGCAACGCTCTGCCCTAAATGGAAGGTTCCGAGCCGGTTCTATTTTGCCAGAGTTGCGGTTCCAGCACTACATGAAGATGTGCTGCAGGCGATTGGGGCAGCTTTGCAGAAGAGTGCTGTTCACACAATACATCTGACAACAGACATGTGGACCAGTGGCCCAGGCGATGATTACATGTGCATCACTGCACACTGGATCTCTTTTTCAGGTGTTAAAGCAAAGCTAAACGCAGGTGTTGACCCGGACCAAGTTTTCAAAGCTGCTCGGAAACATGCAACACTAGCCATGTTTGGCTTGGAGAAAAGTCACACAGCAGAAAACCTTTTGGAAGAGTTTGACAAAAAGGTCTTGACAATGCTATCCCCCCTAAAACGCAAGATTGGTTATGTTTCCACGGATAATGGCGCCAATGTAGTTAAGGCCATGTTCATTGGTGACCATGTTAGAGTGCCGTGTTTGGCGCACTGTATCAACCTGGTAGTTCAAAAATTCTTGAGTGATAAAGAGAGTTCAGCGTTCGAGGTAATGGCCACCTGCCGCAAAATGTGCAACCATTTCAGCCATTCTTTTAAGGCCCGGAAGCATCTGCGGAGACTGCTACTTCAACGTGGAATGCCAGTGAAAGCACTCATCCAGGAGGTGGCAACACGTTGGAACTCAACCTTCTACATGCTTGAGCGTCTGTATGAGCAGTATACGGTACTCGATCACTATTTCTTGACAGAGGCTACATCTCAGAAGGAGGACCTGCGGATGAGTAAGGCGCAATGGGACATAGTTAAAAGCCTGACAGACATGCTTCGTCCTTTTGAGTTCTTCACGCGTGCAGTCAGCCAGGAGGACTGTAATTTGGGAAAAGCTATCCCATTGTTGTGCATACTGGAGCACCAACTGATGGCGGTTTCTTCTGAGTTTGAAAAAGATGAAAAAAAAAAAAAACATTTCATTTTGTCTGAGAAATTATTACATCGCCTACGTGGTGATGAACGTCTTCAAAACATCAACTCAGATCAGCATTACATTTGTGCTACTATTCTGGATCCACGCTACAAAAAGGCGCTGGCAGAAAACGCATTCTTTCCTTTCGCTGATGCAGATGTTCAAAAGTACAAACATTGGTTAGCCTGGTCAGCCAAGAGGTTTGAAAAAGAACGGCAGGTTATTGAAGGAGAAGCCAGTACATCAGCATCAGCATCAGCAGGCCATCCGCAGTCACAAGAATCCACTTCTGCACCTGTGGCTGGGGCACAAGTGACCTCTCAGCCGTTAAAGACACCGGCAACTGGATCATCTGCACCACACACAATGACAACACTAACAGTGGCTGGGGAGGAGGATTGGCTAAGTTTGATGGGGTATGGTTCTCGAAAAAATGTCACAGGCACAGCAAAAAGTAAGCAAAGTGGAGGAACAGTTGATGACCTTGAGTCGATGGTGCAGGACTATCTGAATGACTCAACAGAGGTCTTCCTTAATGATGAGCCATTGCAGTATTGGCATGGCAAAAAACAATTGTGGCCACAGCTCTTCAACCTGGCTATAAACTATTTGTCTTGCCCACTCGCAAGTGTGTCTTCTGAACGTGTTTTCAGTGCTGCTGGTGGCATTGTAACTCCCAAACGGAGCCGCCTCTCGCCCAAAAATGTGGAGCGGCTGACAATGATCAAGATGAATCAGCACCTCATACCACCAGATTACAAAGTACGAGAAAGCACGCCGCATGAAGACGAGGAGGACAGCAACGTAGATGAGGGGATTTTTTCTCTGTTCGGTGCCACTGACCTCATCCAGCCTGAATTCGCAGAGTATGATGACGAAATCTTGTTCTTATTCCCTGACACCGAGCCCTGAAAATGAGACAATCAATCAAGAACTTTCTTTTTCGTCCTTATTCACTTTTATTCCTGTGTGCTTTGTGTCTCTCTTTCTTTGTTTTGCACAGTTAATTTAATTCAAACTTTAATCACCTAATCCCAAAAACAAGACCATCATCAGAACTGTCTTCACTTGTTTGCTTATTGATTTGAAGGTGCCGCAGTCTACATTCCTCAGGTTCACAAGTTCTGAAGAACATGCTCCTCTATCCTCCTCCTCCAGACTGCGATTTCCCTCCAAGCAGAGTGCTGGATTACGCACAATGAAGAAAGACTCAGCACTTGTGGGGGTGTTGTACTTCTTTGCGGGTGAGTTGACGGATTTGGGCCCATTGCTGTGAAGCTCTAATAATGGACAAAAGTGTTTTGGACCAAATATGAGGTGGAAATTTCTTGCCGTTTTTGCTGACTTGCTTGCCTTTGAGGTGCTCTTTGGCGGGGTTCCGGGGGTTTGTGTGTAATTTTTGGTGTCTGTCGAAGCACTGCTGCGACAGTCTAATCTTGATTGCATTTGCTTTTCAGGAAATCCGTGGTGGAAAACAGGAGTTATGATGATTGATGATGATGACCTAGCTGAACAGCGCCACATTTGGAACGAAGGCCGAGAGATATTGTAAGTATGAGATTTAGCTTTTTCGCTGTTTGGGGGTGTTGTCGGGTGGTTTTTTGCGGGTGGGTTGGCGGGTCTTGCCTGGGGCATTCCTGGGAAGGTCTAATACCGGATAGAAGTGTTTTGGACAAAATCCATAAGGAACAGCCTTTTTTTTGCCATTTCTTCAGACATCTTGCTCAATGTAGCGTTTTGGGGGGCTTCCTGCTGTTCGTGGGTGGGTTGCGGCCGGGGTCTCTGTCGAAGCACTGCTGCGACAGTCTAATCTTGATTGCATTTGCTTTTCAGGAAATCCGTGGTGGAAAACAGGAGTTATGATGATTGATGATGATGACGACCTAGCTGCACAGCGCCGCGTTTGGACCGAAGGCCGAGAGACATTGTAAGTATGAGATTTAGCTTTTTCGCTGTTTGGGGGTGTTGTGTCGGGTGTTTTTTTGCGGGTGGGTTGGCGGGTCTTGCCTGGGGCATTCCTGGGAAGGTCTAATACCGGATACAAGTGTTTTGGACAAAATCCATAAGGAACAGCCTTTTTTTTGCCATTTCTTCAGACATCTTGCTCAATGTAGCGTTTTGGGGGGCTTCCTGCTGTTCGTGGGTGGGTTGCGGCCGGGGTCTCTGTCGAAGCACTGCTGCGACAGTCTAATCTTGATTGCATTTGCTTTTCAGGAAATCCGTGGTGGAAAACAGGAGTTATGATGATTGATGATGATGACGACCTAGCTGCACAGCGCCGCGTTTGGACCGAAGGCCGAGAGACATTGTAAGTATGAGATTTAGCTTTTTCGCTGTTTGGGGGTGTTGTGTCGGGTGTTTTTTTGCGGGTGGGTTGGCGGGTCTTGCCTGGGGCATTCCTGGGAAGGTCTAATACCGGCTAGAAGTTTGTTGGACAAAATCCATAAGGAAACACCAGTTTTGGCACTTTTTGTAAGTTAGGGTTCGTTAGGGTTAGCCCTAGCAGCAGGATTGCATGTGTTTAGGGGGGTTCTATTGCAACGCGGTTCTGTTGTTGTAGAGCACTGTTGGAGCGATGCTGGCTATGGATACTTTGCTTGCTTGCAAGTGGTTTGAATACAATCCACGGTCTGTATTTGGGCCTACTGTTACTTTCAAAGTACGTTTTGTAACCATTTTTCTGCTAGGCATCGTTTTTGGAGATATGATTGGGGTTCTTCTACATTTTTGCGACTGGCTTTAGTAAGGGTCTTGGTGGGAGCATTGCTGGGAAGGTCAAATTTTGTTCTAAAACACAGTAGTACACCCACCTTGAGGGGAAAGATCCGCTATAATATTTTGGCCATACTTATTGATCCTTAAAAAGGTGACTCAGACAGAGCACGCAATTTCAAAAATATTGTACTGTCTATTAGGGAAATCAAAGTGTCACTTTTTGAACCACACAGCGTACATACCTTTTATTTATTTATCAGTGGTATTGTGATAGCACTTCCTGTTTTCCGTTCAATAATTACAGGCTGGGTTTCAGTCAACATCCGCCAGGCAGGCAGTGGACAGGGTGTCTCTTCTGTCAGTGGTCACCACATTGATGGACGAAGCGTCAGCTGGAATGGAGGAGTGCCGCCAATAAGAGGAATTGTTTGCTGCATGCAACTTACTTACCAATTTCAACAGGACAACTCCAACAACATACGCAATACAGATACAGTATCCATTGTTGTCTTTTATTCTATGAGTGTGACTGCATGTGCTTACCTTTAGTTTGTAACCAAAGATTGTCTGTAAACTCTGTATCTTCAATTATTGTTTGTCCATGCTCTGCTTTTTTTTTCTTCTCTCAACAAAACCTACCCAAAAAGAAACCCCCATTCCCATCCATTTTACAAACCCTAACCCTCTTCCCCCGGGCTGTGTTGTTTTGCTTGATGTCTGACTAAAATGACATCAATAATTCCACACACTTGCTGGGGAGGATAAGGTCATAGCAGCAACAGGCTGGTGAAGGAATACGAGGATATCTTCTAGACTTACTCAGCTTCAGTAGTATATCTTCTAGTAGTAGTAGCCAATGTCAAATAAATTCAACGCAAGAACTAGTTATACTTGCAAGCAAATACTTTACCATTGGTTAGGCTACATTATGGCACTGTTCTAGTGTACTGTCACCTGCTATTTTCTCGATCGTACCGTAACCGTTGTAATGCTACAGTAAGGAGGACAAACAAGGTTTCGTTTTCTTTTTTTCCATAGGCATGCAACTGCCACTGTGTCACACCACTAGTACCACCGCAATGAGGAAATGTCACCCGCCCAGGATTGACAACGTTAATCCCCATTTCACCTGGAGCCAGCCCTGGGCCTAGCCCTAATTTCTAACACAAATTACAGGTAAGATAAGCGTTTGGTGGGAGGTAGTATAATGGAGTATTATTTCGGAGTAGACAAGAGATTGACGGTTGTACTACTAAAGTCCTACGACTGTTCAGGAAAACAAAGTTACTGTTACACCCCCGCCCCCCACCCACCAGACTGAAAAGCAGTAAAAAACAGGTATGGTCAGATAAAGTTGAAAAATATATTTATTTAGCCCTAACAAAATAATCTCCCTCACCCACCCTAACCCCAACGATTGTCTCTGAAACGTCCCAAAACGATCCCAACTCCCAAATCCCACCCCCCAAAAGTCTATAAAAAAAGGGCAAGGGACACTCCACTACTGGAGGGTGCTGGTGCTGGTGCATGATGCGGCATGGGCATCATACTCCTTGCGGAGGGTGGCAAGCTCGGAGCGGAGGCCCTTAACCAAGTTCTTATACCTCAGGACCTCCTGCTCCAGGTTGGACATGCGGACTCGTAGGCGGCGTTGGCGTTCCTTGCAGCTCCTGTGGGGGGCAGCTGGTATTTCGGTTGCTTGGCGGTGGCGGTCGTCTTTCTTAGCCCGGCTCGGTCCCGCTGGCTTAGTCACGGAGGAGGATGCAGTGGTCACAGTCGAGGATGTTGCCCCGCTCGACTGCGTGTCCTCCTCCTCCTCCAGGGCCACCAGCCGCCGATACTCGGCGACTGTGGCCTCCAGCCTCCGTTGCCGGGCCAATCTAGCCTGCTCCCTCCTTGTTGTTGATTTGGAAGGAGCAACTATATGAAGAAAGAAAGACATAGTCTGTAACCAATGCTCCTTATTAATAACACAAAGTGATTGAGCCGAAAGTTGGGTCACAGAGTACAAGTAGCAAATTGAAAGCACAGTACATAACTATTGAGGACAGTATCTATGTAACCTCCCACTTCTGCATCCTTGCTCTAACAGTAGTGGTAGTTTAATGAACTAAGTCTACGACCACTATGGACTTCCATTACAGTCGACTATGACAGTACACCAGTCTTATTCTTCTTCTTCTCTCTTGTTTAGGGAAATGGGTACGTTATCTTATGCAAGCCGGCAGAATGACATGGACACAGCACAGTGAAGTTGCACCCGAGAAAAAAAGTTGCACACCATGATGAGTGAGACAGACTTGCGTTACTGTACCGGTCCAGTACATGCAGGTGGTGAAGCTATTACTTTTCTATTACGGGTGGCACTGAGAATACTCTGTTACAAGGGCTACTGCTTAATTAATTTACCTTTCACCCTACAGTGCAAATGAGTACTAGAAAAGGAAACTGAAGAAGCTAACTAATTTGATTATCTATCACTTCACATGGGACGTATTTAATGACAGATGAGATGACTTTAGGTGCTTTGCTTAATATTGAGTGAACAGTGATACACCCACACATGAATGACGTACTACAAGTAAACTAAAGTTATTAAGAGAGGTACGGAGTGTCCACCGTAATAACCAGATATATGCTGTGAATGCAAACGCAATACAAAGTACTGCTACTATTCATGGTAGTATTGGACACATTTACAATTTCTTTTCCTTGCCTTCCCTGCACTGGGACGGACGTGCGGGTGCGGTGGTACATGCTCTTCAAGGTAACACTTACTTCACCTGGCGACCATCTACTCTCTCTAGATACACATGTGCTATCTAAGAGTCAGAGAATACCATGCTCCAGGCATCCATTCAGTCAAAGTATACGCACACATACAGTTTCTGTTTCACCCACCCAGGCTGCTGTCCTTCCACCCATCCTTGCTTCATCATTGACCCAGCCATGCACCATACCATATTCTTTCCTTCCCAGCCACCTCTGGGTCCAAGCAAACACATATCGTTCTTCTTTGCCAGCCATCATACAAGTTCGCGTCCCACTTACTTACACCCTTCTTTCGCTTTTCGTTCATCCCATCCATCACGTTCGTCTAAGAACTTATTGGGATTCTTCTCACCAAAAACTTCACAGCTAAGTCGAAGTACATTTCGAGGAGGCTACTACCTGGTTGATTTGTAATTGTAATACACCCGTGCAGAAAGCACACTATGCAGTCTTCAATCTCAATAAGTAAGGAATATATAGCTTACCTGTTTCCGCCACCACCGTTTGATCCCCCACAGGAACGGCCGCCAGCTCTTCTACCGCCGCCTCCTCCCCAGAGGCCTCCGAGTCCTGGTCCAACACAGCCACCTCCGCGCTGGCCCCATCACCAGATGTTACACCTACAAAGTACATTTAAGAATGTTAGAATACACCACTCACTACTATATAATATTTGGTCTAGGAGAAATGTTAAAAAAACAGAATACAATGTAATAATTTGTGACTGTCTACTCCATAGTAAAAATGTCCCATTTTCCAGGGAAGGCTGTTGTCTTGCTGCACTTTTATGCACAACTGATGAATGCTTGCTTTTGATTTTTAACACGCACCACTTTTTCTCCTAACAGACAGAAGCTTGACTCCTGAGTCCTAAGAACACGACCAGGATCAAGTTCAAACTAGGTGAGAGTTCGGCTCGACCACAAGAAATGTGTCCAATTAATCGTCAGCACTAACCACTTTTCCGTTTACAGTTAAATAGTTTTATGACAAAGTAGATTTTAATAAATGTGTTTACTTTTAATAAAGCTTTTAAACTTAAATAGACTCTGTGGTTTTTGTTCCTCTAGACTAGAGTGGATGAGCTAAAGGTTTTGGAATTTTTGCAAGCATGAGTGCCTCTGACACTTCTTGACTGTGCTGTGACTCCGTACTACTCTCTTGTCCTGCGTACGATAATCTAGAGATCATTGGGGATCTATAATCGGTGACTTCGGGAGCTGAATGACTCTGCCACACTATCTAGTCAGTAAGGAGACAGTGCATAGAGGTATTGCTGAATATAATGGGAGTCCAATGGAATTGCCAAATGTCCAATCTTAGTTAGCTACACAGACAGACTAATAAGAATAGTCTAGTAATACCACAGGGAGTCATATTCGAGGCAGGATAAGAATTTATATCCAGTCTACAAGAAGATCAAAGACGATTTAGAAAAAATCGAATGAGGAACGCTAGGAAAAATAGGTACTGTTTATTAAAATGTAAACTTACTGGGGCCAGCAAAGGAGCCCTCGCCTGCCCGATCCTGGCCTGCATCCTCAGCACCCTCCTCCTGTGTCCTCTTGCCCTTGGGGGGAGCTGATGTACAACATGAAAGAAAGAAAAACCAGAAAACATGGATGAGATTTTTCAACCAAATCAAACATTTCAAAAGAACAATAACAACATATTTTGGAAAAATAGCAAATAGATAGACAACTATTCCACGGGATCTATCTCATGTGGTATACTACGTTATTCGTATTGCCTGATTTGCGGAACGTTGACTTAGAAAGTTCCTATGTAACTCAATAAACAGACTACTAAAGAGGTTTGCCTAGGCCTGGCACTGCAGGCAGCAGTGCGCAACACGTGACAGACAAAGTCCATCCTGCTTGCAGATCAGTGAATACTCAAACTATCAATCCACCCGCCACCACCGCCACTATTTCTTCTTATAGCCATGTGACTGTCTAAAGGAAGGACTGGACTTCAGTCTGTTGGGGCTGATTTATAAGTCCCTTGCGGAAGTTGCGGCTGATTTTCCTCCATTGTTGCGTGCCTTTTCTGACGCAGCGGCAGAACAAAAGACTCGCCATGGTGTTGGTGCGGCGTATATATTAAAAAAAACAACACATATGGGCATATGGGCGATGCATCACGTTGTAAAGCCCTGCGCCATCAGGGGGCGTTCCGGCGCAAGGGAGGGCGTACCTGCACAGGAACGAATCCTAAAAGTGGCTGAGGGAAATCTACAAGATGTCAATCAGTCACTTTTAGGACAATGATGCATGACTCAAACCCTGCGCGCTTGAAGCCGACGTACGGCTTGATGCAGCATTGGGGAGATAGGGTACCCCAGAGCATTGCTGGAGCTGCGCCATCGTTGGCACGCAACTCCAGCAATGCGCTGCCTTTACGGCACAGATGCGTAAGGCTTCTGTGACGTTTTGGGCCAATGGGTGGTGGTGGCATGGCACACAATTACTGCCGCATCCCTGCTACTTTGCAGGGATGCGCCGGTAATTGAAAATATGACCCTTACTGTCTAGCATTACGCAGTTCTTTTCTTTACAGTACACTCATACATAATTTCTCAGGCCAATGAAATGCTTCTGAACACAACATACAAAACAAAGAAGCATAGTAGCAAGCAAGGCTACTGAGAAGGAGAGCAGTGCACCTGAAATGCATAGAAGATTTTGAAATATAATTTACCTCAATGTAATCGGCAGCATTATTGCTCTTGGTAAAGAACAAAGATTTGCAAATAACAGAGCAGGATAAAACAGAGTAGTAAATGTACTACTACTACTACTCACCAAGCCCGGGGACCTCTACGCCGAGCGCGTCCAGCAAGTCCCGCTCCCGGTCCATGACATCGGTCCAGCGGTGGGTGGCCTGGTTATATGTGCGCCGGACCCCAGAGATCTTGTACATGGCCCGGCACACCTTCTCCCACCGCTTGCGACGCTCCCGGATGCCATAGCCGGTCGCGATCTTGCCGCCTCCCAGGATCGTCTTGGGGAGGCGGCGCTGGACGTGGAAGATCAGTGCCGCCACTTCCTCCGCGCTGAAGATCTCCCTCGGGACCACTTGCTCCCCCCTTAAACGCCCGCACGGGAGCCGGGCACGGGGTGCGGGACCCTTCCCCTTCTCAGGGTGCTTCCCGGCTCCCTTTACCATGGTCTGGGCAGAAATAAACTTAAATGATAAAGAAGAAATAGAATAGTGAAGAAGAAAAGAAAAGAGTTTAAAAAAGTAGTTTAAAAGTAACTAAAAGCTGCAGAAAACACAAAAATATAGAGCTAGAAAAATAGAGGGTTAGATAATAAGTAAAATTAGATCAAAAAAACTTCAAACAAGCAAAGGATGGCAGAGATTGAGAGAGGATAGAGAAAGCATGCCCAGAACCATAGCAATGAATGAGAAACAAGTTGGCCGCGCCCGTTCACGACCGCGTGGGTAAGTTCGCGTGAGATTTTCCTTGCGAGTACGCGCGAAATTGTACTAGCGAGCAGCACACTTTGCGAGATTACACATAGCGGGCGGAAACGGAATTACGTCACGCCAACAAGATGGCCGCGCCCGTGTACGACCGATAGGGTAACTTGGCAAACGTATAGCTAGAAGCGCCTCGCGAAAACGCGCAAGATCACGCGAACATACACGTCGCAACAAAAACAATTTTGTATTCGCACGTATTCGCGGCTTCCGAAATCGATCTCGCACGGGTTCGCGCCCCAAAAAACGCGCGAAATTGCAGAAAAAAAGATTTTAGCTAAACTGAAAGCAATGAGCAGGTGCAAAAGTTCAAACTTAACATTAGTAACATTCAAGGTAGTGCTTCCTGATGGGCCCCTCCAGAGTTTGCAACTATTCTATGACCCTGCTATGACCCAAACAGCAGGCTCATAGAATAGCACCATAAAGGTCCTGTGAAAAAAAAATTTCACTGCAACAAAAAGCAAATTACAGATAAGGAAGGAAGCAGGTGCCAGCCAGACTGGAACTTTCAAAATTACTGACACATTAATGAAACACAAATTAATTGATGACAGTTGAAGAAGGGCAGGTGTGCTTGCTTTTTTCAACCACCATAATCTACAGTGATAAATAAACCTAATAGGTGCCAGTGAGGATGTACTAGAGGGTGGCATGGGTGTCCCAGAGGGTGGCAGTGGTGAAACAGAGGGTGCTGTGAACCTGTGATGATAAACCAGACGTAGAAACAACATAGTCGCGGCCGTTGCAAGCCGAAAAGTAAGTTCGCAATTGCGAACTTGTCCCAAAATCGGCGCGAACACGCGCCAACACAAAAAACGGAAAAATCCGCAAATCCGCTAGAGTTCGCGGATCTTCGCGGATTGCGAATCTGTAAATACGCAAGTTCGCGGATTGCCAATCCGCAAAATCCGCCCATGCTTAATTTCTACTAAATCGCTAATTTTTAGTGATTTTTTTAAAAGCATTGCGTTTTGTAACTCGCAAATTGCGGTTCGGTAAAAATTGCAAATTGTGAGTCGCAAATGTGTAGTTTGATGCATATGCCCCTAAAATTCATTCTGATACATTCGCAAATTGACTTCCGAATTCCCAGGTGAAAAAATGTGCCTTTTTTAAAACACAAGCTATCGAGAGATATTGTGATTCGTGACATGGGAAGTCTCTTGACTTATGCAAGTAAACTTTGAAGGGACTTATACACGCTGCCACAACTACTGGTATCTCTTCGTTCTTGTAACCAGACGATTTGTGCCCTCGCCATCTCTTCGATCAGTGATGGACTTGTTCAACTGTGATGCCACCGCACTAATCCTTTGCATTGTCTCAGATGTATTATTACTCGAGCACAGTCCAAAAGAGAGCAGGCACTTGTAGAAAGTCTTCCTCATGAATATTCATTGGTAGTTTGCTTTCCAATAAAGCATGAGGATGACAGAGCTCTGCAAGTGATAGCGGATGTATGATGTTACAACGCAGACTATTACAACGCCTGCCTTTACAACGCGGTTTTTACATCGCAATCCATTACAGCGCATAGCGCTTTGGGGTGCTGGATAGTGAAAAGTTTAATTTACTATTCCAACACCAGTCCCCATGGACACTAGGGAAGGTGTTGGATAGTAAATTAAACTTATTCCCTATCCTATAGTGCCCCCCAGCGCAATGCGTTGTAATGGTTTGCGTTGTAATGACAGCGTTTTAATGGTAGTGCGTTGTAAAAGTTTTGTTGTAAAGGTTGTTCACCGTGATAGCAGACCATCTCTGCATTAACTGAGTGCTCGTATTGCCACACTACCACTTACCTTCTTAAAGTATTAGAGTTTGCAAGGTAAAGGTAACTCTGTTGGTAAGGTGGACTACTTTACTCTTGCCATACCGAGAGTCCTTCACCCACCAACGTTGTCTACCAGACCCTGGGTCACAGCAGTTCCTGTCAATGTATTAAAAGTTTAATAGACGGTAATGCTGAAATGATAGTACCTTCTGTCCAAGATTTAACATGTTTGTGTGTTTTCAAAAACAAAACACCAAAGCGAGATTTGTTTGTGGAAAAAATAAAACATAATGATTTGCACACCATTGGAGTTTCCTCCCATGTTGTGGGGGTTACTTAAGTGTTTTACTGACACGTTTTCCAAGATTGTAAGGGACAGCAAAAACTGTCCATTTGACTGCCTCAGCCCATCCTATGGGCAGAGGGGCCATGCCGCCCACCTCGTTCCCAACAAGAAGAATGTCTGCCATGCTGAAAAAAGTCCGCCTGACAGACCCACGAGCTGTACGTACACTAAATGCGCAGGCGCCTGGCTGCCTAAGCTGAACTTTGTCTGGTTGAGGATTTCACAGCCCTGTGGGCATGACCTTCTCAGTCTGGAAAAAGTGCCTTGAGGCCCTCCCCCTTCCAATGAGGGGGAACGTCAATGAGTGGCCCCTCTCCCTGCTAACATTACCAGCCGCCACTGGACGGCCCAATTTAACTGCATCGATGCTGGTGACGGAACCACTCCGTCACCAGCCACAGACGCGCTGTGCTGGTGACGGAGTGGTTCCGTCACGGCCCGGCCACGGCACCTGCGCGGTGCTGATTTCGCGCCTGCGCGGCGAGTTCTATTGAGCGGGCGGGGCTGTGACGGAACCACTCTGTCACAAGCATGGCGGCACCACGCGATCCCCCCTCCCCCTAGCGCTGCGGCGGAATTACCACCGCAGCCAAGGGGTTAAATCAGGTGTGCAGTTGAATGGCCAAAATCTCCAATGACTCGTACTCTGTCAGGCTATCAGAGTAGTGTTTCAGATTAAGTAGTCTATTTGGCGAATATACTCAAGCCCACCAATCTCTAATCAGGCGGGTGACACTTTATCTCAGCGGACAGTATACTCAGTCACTGTTGCAAAGGTTTACCCTCTCTGCCAAACTCTCCATCATCCCAGAAGTCTTTTCTTCCCAATCCTAATGTGTTTTAGGTTTGGCTAGGCAGCACAACTGCCTGTTTAATGTACTTACAAATTCTCTATAAGATACATCAAGTAGGGTTTGGCTACAACCTGAGAAGTATTACTCTCACCTCACGCTATTGGCTACTTGGTGTATTATTCTGCTGGCCAGGAAGTACTTCCATTGTAATGCCATCAGGACTAGTTTGCACCTAAAAAGTACACTCAATCATCATATTGTTTGTCACATCAATTCTTTACCTCCTATATGCTTTCTACATAGATAACAATCCTGTTTTTAGTCTTTGGATTGGAAAAGCCAACAAGACGTGCTATGAACAGCATATGTGCATGCAATGCGAGTAAACTATGTCAATCAATTAATCAGGATTTATAAAGATGCATCCAAAAACTTAATACTTTAAATAGAGCGTGGCGAGTGTCTTCTTTTAAGGTTATGTTCCATATGAATAGGGGTGTTGCTGCAAACTCTTGTAGCCTTTAGCACTGGTTCACAAATGTGTGATGCCCCCATGAAAAGGGGTGAGTGGAAAGCCAGGGCAGTGGCTGTCAGAGTGGTTGGACACCACAGTGGCATGGTGAATGGCATGTCGAAATAG
This sequence comes from Lissotriton helveticus, assembly GCF_964261635.1. NCBI lineage: Eukaryota > Metazoa > Chordata > Amphibia > Caudata > Salamandridae > Lissotriton > Lissotriton helveticus. The sequence goes on along the minus strand of NC_136072.1, from coordinate 1,177,207,398 downwards.
TACAGTCATTAGAATACATTGGAAGTCACTTTAAAGCATTCCAGAGTTCTCTCATCTTCCCAAAACATTAATCGCAGAGAGACTCTGTGCACTGCAGTCAGGCAGTCATACTGGTACGGGTGCGTTATGACCAAATAAGGTGCTTTCTGGTTCATGTTCCACCTGACCACGAGCCGTGGACCCTCGCAATGACCTCCCCGCCCCATAGATAGATTCACTACTTGGACTGCTTCCACCAATGAGGCATACCATGAGATATCACAAGCTAGACAGAGGAGACCCCTTATCAGACAATGGACATGGGGCAAAAGAGAGTGTGTCCCAGTCTTCCCTATGGATGTATACCCCCCCCTTATGTCCCATTCCTCTGAATATTCAAAGGGTCACTTAGAGGCTCTCTTGTGACCCGCAGGTAAGGAATGGTCATGGCCTCTGCCTTCCTGCTCTCCATATTTGAGATTACTTCCTGCCTGGTGGGGCTCTCACTGCCTTTCCAGTAACCTGAAACACGTGTGCGCCCGCCATTTTGGGACCGTCTCCTGTTGTCGCTCTTGTCCTTGGTCCACCATCTTGCGAAACAGCAGATATTCTACTGCCCTCCCTTGGTGCTGTGACTGCGTCCCCCCTCCGACCCCACTTAATGGAACTCAGCTCTCCTGGTTTTTTGGGTCTTGACCTGAGAAAATCTACTATTTGTATGTATATGTATATAGAGATAACTCTAACCACTAGTATTTGTAGTAGACCTTTAGACTCTCTACCATTCCTATGTGACTCTTAGAGTTTATCCATTTGTATCTCTTCCTTGAGTGACTTTACAACTTGTACATTTGCACATTTTTCTCTGTTTGTATCTCTTCCTTGTGTGACTCTACAACTTGTACATTTGCATTTTTTTGTTTCTATCTCTTTCTTGTGTGACTTTACAACTTGTACATTTGCAATTTTTTTTCTGATTGTATCTCTTCCTTGTGTGACTCTACAACTTGTACATTTGCAATTTTTTTCTGTTTCTATCTCTTCCTTGTGTGACTTTACAACTTGTACATTTGCAATTTTTTTCTGTTTCTATCTCTTCCTTGTGTGACTTTACAACTTGTACATTTGCAATTTTTTTCTGTTTCTATCTCTTCCTTGTGTGACTTTACAACTTGTACATTTGCAAATTTTTTTCTGTTTGTATCTTTTATGTAACTCATGTACTCCTGAGTCCTTATGTATCGCAACTGGTTCTTATGTAAAGCGCTCTGACACCTTCAGGTAATGTTCATGCTATAAAAAATCACATTAAATAAATAAATAAAAACCACCGGGCAGGAGTTGCTGTTAAAGCAGACAACCTTGCTGTGATACTTCAGCCCCTTCTGCAAACTTTTGTGCATTCCAAAAACAAACATCCAAAGTGCAGGTTTTTTTTTGTGGAGCTGACTTGATACCATTAAAATGATGCTAACTCCTCTTATATTGTACACTGTTTCTAATATTCCACTGCCCTTACCCCTTAAATCTTTCCAAAAGTTGAACTCCATACTTACCTCATTCTTATGGAATAACAAGAAACCTTGTATGTCATTGCTCAAACTAGCACGTCCAAAATCGGAAGTTAGGGGTAAACATTCCAGGCTCTTCTAAATATCACAAGGCATTCTTATTCATAAACATGGCTTTCAAACGTTCTAACAGGTTGTCCTCCATGGTTTGCACTGGAAAAGTCTTTACTTTCACCTTTTTTTGTTTCAAGAATATTTATCTTTTTCTCTCAAACGACAATCTCTCTCTACTCCTGTTCTTAAATGCTCATGAAAGTTATTAAAGTCTGTACTTCCATCGGTGCCCACAGACCTTGACACTTTTCTTAATTCTACTATTTGGCATAATAAGTATATATTACTTAACAGCGAACCTATTTGTTGAAAATCTTGGAGGATTATAGGCCTAATTTGTGTATATCAACTTTTTGATCAGGATACATTCATATCATTTTCACAAGCTCGTCGCCACTTTAACTTTCCTCCTTCTTTTTATGCTAAATTTTGCATTTCACATAGCGCACTTTGCACTGCATATGCTTATTTTCAAGCTTCTCTTCTTTCGGTTTCTCCCTCCACTAGTCGATGGCATAACCTTTTGCAAACATGTCCCAAAGCGACGACTATTTATTCCTATTTACTTTCTTCTTCCATTGACAAGGAGAAAACAAATGTAGAATTGTCTTGGGAGCATGATTTGGGAACAGAATGGAAATTCCCCATTGGAATCAAATGTGGTTCAAACTTTGGAAATCCTCTAAAGTGGCCAACACCACACAGACTCTTTTCTTTCTATATCATAGGCTCTTTCTAACCCCAGTGAACTTACACAGGATGCATTCTGATACTCTTGCTGTATGCTGGACATGCGCAGTAGCACAAGATGATTTAATGCACATACTTTTCACCTGTTCCTCTCTACATAACTTTTGGAAACAAATTTGGACTCAGATGAACTTAATTATCTATACTGCAGTTCCTTTTTTATTTGTTTACATCTTTTTGGGGAGTTTGTCTTGTGATTGGAATGTACACTTAATATACGAATTCTAGACTTACTGTTACCAGTTGCATTTCAGAAGAACACCAAAAATTGGAAGGACCTCTCTATGTTGTATTTCCACACTTGGTGGTATACAGTATGTCATAATTACAGATTAGATATCAAATATGTATATCCCCTATCTCTTGCTGTGAATTGTTGAACTTTGTAGTCTCCTGTTACAATGATTATAGATAACAGTGCAAAATGTTCCTTTGCACGATTCACCAAGAAGTTCTTCAACCTCTTTGACTTTCCTTTTGTTGCTGATAGGAATACCATAACATGTTTATTATTGTTATTAATATGCTTTCTATTTATGTTGTGTCATATATAAGCCAGATTTTTCTCATTACAGAGCATATATGATTCTTTATTTTCCCGGTAAAAATATCTAGGCACTCAGGCCCCCATTAGGATGGCGGACGGACTTTGCCCGCCCACCATCCTTGCTGAAAAAGGGACCGCCCACGAGCTGAGCGGGGGTCCCGCCATGCCCATTATGATGTGCCCGCCACACTGGCGGGTGCATCATGGATTCATAATATTGCGGCGGGTGGTGTTCACACCAGCACCCGCCGCAATGTTATGAATGCATTGAATGCATTTGCATACACAAAGCAGAAGGCACCGCGCAGTGCCTGCCGCATTGTATATGCAAATGCAGGGGAGTGCCACAGGTACCCCCCATGTGCACCACCCACCTCGCCTTCACCATAGGGGTCCGCAGGGGGCCCCCAAAGTAAAGATCGCATGCCTTTCCGTGGCAGAATTGCCACCATGGAAAGGCATCTGATTTAGCCCATCATAATATGGCTGGCGGTGTCTGATAGACACCGCCACCATATGAACCCTTTTCCGCCCCGGTCGCAAAGCGACCGGGGCGGAAAAGCGGCGGACGGTGTTTGGCGGGCAGGAAATGGGTGGCGGGCGGACAAGGATGTGGGGCGGATCACCACCGCCCGCATGGAGGTGGCGATCCGCCCGACATCCTAATGGGCCCCTTAATTTCCATTGTATTATTATTTCCTATTGTAGAGTATTTTATACTTGTGTCTTAATATATTTTCAATAAACATATTCTTTAAACAAAGGGAAGTTTGTTTTAAAAAAAATAAAAAAAACGCAATAGCTCTGACCTGCAGAGATTTTTGTTCCCTCCACGTTAGGGACCTCGCTTGATTTACTTCCCAGGACTACTATATTTCACATGCGGAGGCTGAATAGGGAAAACTAGTAATATTTGCCCCCGCTAAAAGGAGAAGTGTGGCTGTCACTTTGCCTCGTCAGCCCAGTGGTGGAAAGGCCACTAACGTCTAGAGACTCAACTAACAAAGCCAGCTGAGGCTCGACTGGTGGAAACCCTGCACTTTTCCCATCTACAAACAAAGTGAGCAACCCACAGGTTTGGTGAAGCAAAAATTCCTCCATTTTACAACCTGGTTCCTGCTTTGCCAGACTTTAAAGGGTCACACAATCCCATGAGTTCAGTCTTATTCTGAGCACTCTCAGTACTCCTTCTCTCCAACTACACTTACAATGTGGAAAACCAGTATTAACCTTAGGTTCAAAAACCAAACGAGGAAGTGCAGAGGCAGTGGTGATAGAATCACCCTCCTAGACGCTGTACATAACCAATGAGATTCTATCAATGTGGGGAGTGGATATTTTTTAGTTTTTGTTGGCTATAAAGACCTGTGGCCAGATGTAGGTAAATATATTTTGCCGACTCATAAATACCGAATTTTACCGATTCGGTATTTATGAATCGGTAAAATATAAGGAAGGAGATGTAGGTAAATCCAGATGTGGATTTACAGAATCTGTAAAAGTCGGTATTTACCGATTCGGTAAATACCGACCGGTAATGCCCATTCATTCCTATGGGCTTTGAAGCCCATAGGAATGAATGGGCATTACCGATTTGGTATTTACCGAATCGGTAAATACCGAATTTCACACGGGTGCAGGGGGTGTCACTTTGACACCCTCTAGCACCCCCAAAACAGGTTCGGGTGCCATGTGGCAGGCATACCTGCCCTAAGGGCAGGTCTGCCTGTCATATGGCACAGGTGTGCATGCACACATGTGCATGCACACCGGAATCGGTATTTTACCATCAAATTGAATTTGATGGTAAAATACCGATTTGGTAAGGCTTGTGGGACTCAGAAGAGTCCCACCTACATATCAAATTTACCGAATCGGTAAAAATACCGATTCGGTATTTTACAGAATTGGTAAATTTACCGATCGGTAAATTTACAGATTCTGTAAAAATATGCCCCCTACATCTCAAATTCCATTTACCGGTCGGTAACGGCCGAAAGACCGGTAAATGCCTACCTACATCTGGCCCCTGGTGTCTAGAAACAGTGAGGAAAGCTCTCTTTGCGGGTGGCAAAAGAAGAGCACTATGTGCTTTTAAAATACCCCTCACACACTATGAATCCCATAGTGTCATGCTTCATCATAGGGGTCTTCCCGTCCCTCTACAGGGCGGGGCGTGCTGCGACCTACGAACTACGCGGGAGCACTTAGTATAATGACGATAGGCTATGTGTGATGTGAGGATAGTGGTAGGTGATAGGGGGTAGGGACCTATTTAAGTGTAGCGGTGATAAAAAAGAAAAATTCCCTGGCTAGTAGAAAAAATAATTTATTAACTTCTCTGGCTGGGAACAGTAAAAAGGGGTAATGAAGTAGAACGGAATGCGTTATCTACTTGGTCGACATGACATGTTTAGTAAGCAGACCCCTCCTGCTTACTCCTCAGGACCTCTAATGGTCCCTACTGACAATACTCAATTATAAATAAATGTAGTATGCCTAAAGTCCTAAACTTGGTAGCAAAAATAAGCTACTAAGTTCTGCTTCTGGGCTTGAGTGGGCCCTCAGTGAAGCGTAAAAAAGGTTGACCTATTATGGTCCCTGTAAAGACAAAAAGGGGGGAAAAAATACACATTTTTGTAAAAAACACATAAAGAGAGATTGTTCACATATTGATCAAGAGGGGTCTGCTTACAAAACATGTCATGTCGACCAAGTAGATAACGCATTCCTTTCTACTTCATTACCCCTTTTTACTGTTCCCAGCCAGAGAAGTTAATACATTATTTTTTCTACTAGCCAGGGAATTTTTAATTTTTCTTTTTTATCACCACTACACTTAAATAGGTCCCTACCCCCCTATCACTTACCACTATCCTCACATCACACATAGCCTATTGTCATTATACTGGTAAACAACCTTTACAACTCAACTTTTACATCGCAGAGCCTTTACAACGCAACCATTACAACGCAAACTATTACAACGCATTGCTCTGGGGGGCGCTATAGGATAGGGAATAGGTTAATTTACTATCCAATAACCTTCCCTAGTGTCCACGGAGACTGGAGTTGGAATAGTAAATTAAACTATTCACTATCCAGCACCCCAAAGCACTATGTGTTGTAATGGACTGCGTTGTAATAATTGCGTTGTAAAGGCATGCGATGTAAAAGCATGCGTTGTAATGTCATACATCCCATTATACTAAGTGCTCCCGCGTAGTTCGTAGGTCGCAGCACGCCCGCCCCGTAGAGGGACGGGAAGACCCCTATGATGAAGCATGACACTATGGGATTCATAGTGTGTGAGGGGTATTTTAAAAGCACATAGTGCTCTTCTTTTGCCACCCGCAAAGAGAGCTTTCCTCACTGTTTCTAGAGACCAGGTCTTTATAGCCAACAAAAACTAAAAAATATCCACTCCCCACATTGATAGAATCTCATTGGTTATGTTAACCTTAAGTTCACCAAAGAAATATTTTGACCCATTGAATCTCCTCTTGCTGGACAGTTCAGGGATCTACAATGTCCTTCCTCCTCCGTCTTCCTCGTTACAGGGCTGACACATGGAGAGATGTCTCCTGAATTGACAGCATTCACCCAGCTAAAAAAACAAAACTCTCTTGGCCAGAGCCCCTCCCACATGACCTCTGAGGAAGCATGCTGTCCAAGGTTCCTATTGAAGAGTCCTGGCCAGCAACTTCCTATTTTGTTCTTCTGTAGCACAACAGGGATTCACCCAGCAGAAGCCAGACAAGTCTTGTTTTTTCCTTTTAAATATTATTTAGCTGTATTCCTATTTGTTGTGCAACCTGATGTAGCACTAGCACGTTTAATGCTATAGGACATCCGGATCCTGTGGAAAGTATGCTACCTCCTCTGTGGGGAACTTAGCAGTCGCAGTTGCCCTCCTACCCCTGTTGCAAGCCCCCCTCACACATTGCTGTTTATTAAAAGCAACATAGATTTACTGCAGTGTTGTGTTTTTCTTGTATCCGGGCAGGGCTGGGCATGGGAAATCCCGCTGATTGGCAGTCAGCAGCTATTAAGCCACATGCACATTTCGGATTGGACCGGTCGCTTACTGTGGCTAACCTGACATGCGCACCGTAGGCTTCTTGAACCCGTGCTGCTAAGGAGCCAGGGAGAGCACAGCACAGGTCCCCCAATCTCCTTTGGGCACTGTTACCATGTTTGCCCTGATCACATCAATCCTTGTGTAGCTCTCATTCTGTTTACTACTAAAAACAGCATGAAAGCAAAGCACAGCGTGGCTGTGTTCCCTGCAGCTCAGGCTGGTCTGTCTCCACTGAGGCACCGCGGGGTGGGAGTAGATACTTAAGTCCCCTCTTGGGATCTGTCTCTGGTCCTTACCATACTGCAGGACGCCCCTTTTGAAAGTCTTCTTTCTATTTTTGAAGCTTCTAACTCTTAGGGTTTTCTTCTTGGTTGCAATGACCTCAGGGAGGAGGCTAGTTGTGACTGATTTCTTCCTTTGTCATTACCTCTTTACTGGCTTCTTTCCAAACAAAGTGGTGCTACATCCAGATCCCTCCTACATTCCCAAAGGGGGATATTCACAAGGACTTATCTCCGATTTATCTCCACCTTAATACATCAAAAGTGGAGATAGACTTAGCACCCCGTTCACAAGCTGGTGCAAACTGCAGACATCGCCAGTATTCCCGCGAAAACTGCCACCAAATTTATCTCCATGGTGGACACCACCAACTAACTAATCCAAATGAGATGCAGAGTAGGCGTTCCGTGCAAAAAGACAGGAAAAAAACACTTTCACAACGAACTGCCAGATCTGTGAAGCAAACCAAAAACAGGTGATAAGCCATGGTAGCAGCAGGGAATTAACACCTGCCTTTCGCTGGTGTTAAGCAGGACGACTACCTGCAGCACAAAAGGGAGGCCTCGGGTGCCACTAACCCTGTGCAACGCCAGTCAGTGCCACTTGGTGGTAGGCCTGTGTCGGCCGCAAGGCCTCGGGTGCCACCAACCCTGTGCGCAGCAAATCATGGGCCCTTTATGATTGAGTGCCGTGGAGCGTCCGTCATCCTGTCACCACTGGCAGAGGGGAGTGTAACATTGTCGGCCCCTTATACTTGTGGGGTCACTTGGCCTGTGACGCCTGGGTCCCGGATGGGCTTGGTGTGTTTGCAGACCTGCCCTCAGGGAGTGGCCGTGACATGCTGACAACTAGACGAGTGACCTGCACACCACCAGCAAGTACGCCTGCGACAGGTAGCTATGTGGACCCCCCTCGGAGCATCAGCGGAGTGGTCTGGCCTGGTGTACGTGAGACCAGCGCAGGGATTTCAACAATGACTCGGGGGGCTCTGGGTGTGGTTCAGTCCATGTCTGGACAAGGAAGTGACTAATGCATGTGTCCCTGTTGTAGTGTCCATGGCACCCGGGACACAATAGGCAATGTAGCACATGGTGACTGGCATCCCACTAGATGAGCATCATTGACGTAAGGGAAAATACTGTCCCTACTTCCATCCACACATTCATGCAGGACTGATGAAAGATAGGACACAGCAGTGCGTTACTGGATGTTTATTGCACATCCAGTGGAGTTTTGCAGCTGGAGTGGTACAGGGCCATGCCAAGCACACCACACAATTTTGGCCCGTGGAGGGCCAGCCAGTGTCTATCCGGGGATGACAGGTACTGCGGAAGAGGAAGGGTACAGTCCGCAGTCTGGTCGCCATGTCATTGGTCATCAGACAGGATATGGCAGTCCATGTCGCGGTCCAAGGTGAGCGCAGCGGAGTGTATTAGAGTCAGTGGGAGGTCATGAGGTGGGAAACATTGTTTACAATGCGGGGATTACATCGCCATATTATTACATCACGGTTTTCACAACACAAGTTGTTACAACGACTTGCGCTGGATGGCGCTCTAGGACAAGGAATAGTATAATTTACTATCCAACACCTTCCCTACTGTATGTAGACTGGAGTTGGAATAGTAAATTATACTACTCCTAAGTCCAGCACCCTTCAACGCAAGTCATTGTAACGACTTGCGTTGTAAAAACCGCAAGGTAATGTACCGCGATGTAAATATATGCGTTGTAACATCATACATCCCATGAGTTCATGTGCGTCATCAAGCAGAAACAGGACATGTGGCGGAAATGAATGCTACTGCCTCCTTCGGACAACAATCCCATCCACGTCCTCGTCCTCATATGTGTGCTCTGCCCCACCTGTGGGTGTTGCACTACCGGCTGCGGCACTGTGTGTCTCTGACACATCAGAGGCCAGAGGAGGATTGTCGGCTGCACAGTGTGGCAGTGGCACATCAAGTGGAGGAGTGGATACGCCTGCTGAACTGTGAGGTACTGACACACCAGGGGGCGGAGATGTGGACGATGTAGAGGCAGCAGCATTCATCAGCACCACGCCTTGTGGCAGAAATGCATGATTAGGATCTGCAGGGCATGGTAGATCCCAGCTACATTTTTCTGATATGCAGCATGGCTGCCATCCTTTCCACCTCCATCCGCACCATGTCCTCCATGAGCCTCCGCATGTGTGCTAGCTCACGGCTGGAATTGCTGGAGCCAGTCTGAGCAGACAGGGGTGCCGCTCGTGACTGGTGGCTGAGAGGGTGCTTTCTGGCCGTATCCCCTACCTGACCAGCGGAATCTTTGGTGAACGGCTGAACTTCTTTGTACGTCCCGCCGATCTTTGGGCTGAACTCTGTGGTGTTACCTGCAACGGGACTGCGAGGACCAGACTGCCGTGCGGCCCGTGATCCGCTGCAGCTGGCCCTCTTCCCGCCTCCATCCACTGCTTGTCAAAACCTCTCGCGGCCCCCGCTCTACGGGAGCCACTCGTGACTGGTGGCTGAGAGGGTGCTTTCTGGCCGTATCCCCTACCTGACCAGCGGAATCTTTGGTGAACAGCTGAACTTCTTTGTACGTCCCGCCGATCTTGGGGCTGGACTCTGTGGTGTTACCTGCAACGGGACTGCGAGGACCAGACTGCCGTGGGGCCCGTGATCCGCTGCAGCTGGCCCTCTACCCGTCTCCATCTATTCTACTCCTACATAAGCACGCCCATTGTCACGCACGCGGGACGTGTGCACGGGCGCGTGCCGAGCGAAGCCCGGGCCAAGGGCGGGCAGGTTATAGCCCATTCAAGGCCGGGTGAGACTGGACTGGGCCCCCCCTCTAACCTGTGGTTTCTAATTGGACTTTTGCTTGGGGAGTAAGTGCCTTTGCTCGGTCTTTTGGTTTCATAAAGGTTACAGAAATGTCCACACGAGAGAGAAAGAACAAGGAGGCAGAGGGTTCATGGCTATTGGGCACTTTAGACAACTTTATCATTAGAACAAACTCTGGTATAGATCAGGGAATTATATTGATGGAAAGGAGAGTGTTGCAGGACCTGGCTCGGGCCAAAAGGTCCTCTATGGGTCACATAGCTAACGCTAGAACACCAGAACCCCTCAATAGAACTAACAACACCAATATTGAGGTGTTATTGCATAGTCCCCCCAGCTCGCAGCGTTCTTTTTGCTCCCTGCCAGCCCTAAACCCCCAACTGTCGGCTGACATAAACATAGACAATGAAGCAGTAAAGGAGGTCATTGAGATAGTAGGGGACAGCCCCTCAAAGGCAGGAAACACCAGACAGCTCCGGGGAAGAAAGGATGGGGCGATCCCGAAAAAGAAACAGCCAGCGCCCGTTGTGGTAGGTGGTAAAAAATCTAAATCAAAACCCTCTAAGGGCCCGGAAAATAATTTTGAAATGACTGCCGTTTCCTTAAAGACTGAACCTAACACGCAATACCCCCTAGCTGAAGGTGCTCACCCTGCACAGAGACAGGTAGAAACTCCAGGGATTAGCGCAAAAATTAATACAGCCAACGCCCGGGGCACTTTAGGATCAGTAGGATTCGATGAGGACTCCTTTCTAAATATCTTAGGGTCCGTGCTTAAATCTCTATTGGCACCTCTGCAGACAAGACTTTTGGGGGTTGAAAAACAGCTTGTTCAGCTAAAGTCAGAGGTAAAGGGCATCAAGGCATGCGGGAAATCCAAAAATAACATAACAAGTACATACAAAGTTGCAGATTCTTCAGATGTACAATCCACTCAATCACAAACCCAAAGGATGGTGCAAGTCACTCTTAGTCTTGTGAACTCCCGTGTTACGAGTGGTCCACCTGTGTCACAACCCACACCTAATCCGATGGGTAAAGATCCAATGCCATCTGTGATACCAGTGAAAGATGCCGAAGGGGAATACACTGCTGTAAAGACTAGGCGGGCTCGCCCTGTAAATCTTCCCCCTCAATCGAGCCCGTACGTGGTAGTCTTATCGGGTGTACCAGAACTAAAAAATTCAAGCCTTGAGTCCTTTGCGTGTTTAAAAAATAAAGTTGCGCATTGGCTTAATTTAAACAGACCTTTACCCCCCCCCCACATGACATGCGAGATTATGATGGTGTGCAGGCTACCCTGGGTGGGATATACTTCTAAAACGGCAACAGGGGACTGCATTTTGGTCAATTTTAGAGACCCCCGTACGGTGGAGTACATCTGTTCCTGGAATCAGCATCACTACAACCTGAACCAAGGACAGATGATAGAAGCTAGACCCTTATCCTTCTTTTTTCCACCCCCCATTTATCCGGATGCCCCAGCAGTATGGTCATCCATGGGACAGAGTAGTGGAAGGGTGGGAGGCTATAGTCGGGGCTATCAAACTTCTGAGAACTTTCTACCCTTACATAATAGGTTTACCCCGCTAGATATGGTTGATTGACTGAATGAATCTCCAACCATAACCCAGCGTGTAGAGGGGGCGAGGGATATGGAGAAAAACCCTCCTCCCCAGAAGCAAAATAATTACAACAACTTTGATGACCACCTGGCTAGATTAAATTCAAAACTTATTAGCATAGAGGTCATACCGGACGTATTCCTACCTAAACCCCAAATACCTCAACCTACATTTCTCTTAGAGAAAGAAGGGGATTACAAGGTACCTTTGTGTCCCCCGGCCCCAGAGGCTGATGAGAGGGGGCAGCTCTTAACATTTCTCTCATGGAATATTGTGGGACTTTCAAACAAGTTAAATGACCCCACATTTATGAGTTTTGTTACAGATTTTTCTGTAATTTGTCTTCAGGAGACTTGGGAGAAGGAGGCTGTGCATATAAACGGATATTGCTCTTTTCATATCCCTGCCGAGCCATCAAGTAAGGGGGAGAAACAAGGGGGGCTTATGTTGTTATATTTCTAACACATCTAAAGTTAGGGTTAAAATTATTGCTGTGGACTCAAAGTTTTTTCAGATGTTGGAGCTTAATTTGGATGGGTTTGAGACTTTTAATGTTATACATTTTTATAATAATATACCTAAGTGCGAAATGTCCAGTGTCTTTGAGGGCCTCCTACAAGCTATGTTGAATTCAAACAGGGGTTGTCCAACTGGTAATCGTATATTATGGCTGGGGGACCTCAATTGTTTGTTGTGCCCAAATATAAATACCGACATATGTGGTTTGGTGAATGTTAAAGGTGAACCTTGTACCCATTTTATTCACACATCTTTAGGGAACTTTGTAAATAGCTTGATGTCTGAATTGGATCTAGGATATGGGAATGAATTGTGTGTACCTCAGGTCAGTTTTAAACACACATATAATGGTAGGGGATGCAATTCCCTAATCGATTATGTCCTGGCTTCGAATAGCTTTGCATACAACTTGATTGATTTTAAAACGGGTGTAATAGCAATCAGTGACCATTACCCAATTAGTTTTTCCCTTCTGCCTATGAAATTTACAAATAATCGCCATGGAGTGGTAAATAAATTGTATGCCCACAAGGTAAATTTAGCAAAAAGAAACGGCTATACAATTAAATAGAACAAAACTAAATCTGCCCACTTCCTCCAAAAACTAATAGAAAGTAGACAGGAAGATTTCACGACCTGTCTCACCGAATCCAGTGAGCCGGATTCCATTATATTGGCTTTTACAAAAATCTGTGAGGAGATTATTAACTCTCTGGTAGGGCAAAAATGGAAAAGACAAAAAGATAAAACTGAGGGATGGTTTGATTCAAAATGCAGTAAAGCCCACTCCGCCCTAAAAAAGCCCTTAATAGAGTACCTAAATGTACTATAGAAATCAGAAATGCCAGAAGTACATATTATGCGCGGTAAAAAAAAGAAAAAAGGACATAAAGCAGGAGGCCTGGGAAACCTTACAAGAAGCCTTCCAGAAAAAAGATAATATAATTTTCTGGAAGGCGGTTAATACCCCTTATTTCACCGTTGGCAAAACCGACTGTATTGAAATAGCAATAGACGAAGCCACCCGGGTCAAACATTTCACTGTTCTTTATGAGAAGGATCCCCTGTCGGAGGGCGCGGATGTCGCTATAGTTCGCGACATAACAAATAACTCATCAAGAACATTTCCTCTGAACATTAACTTTGAACTATCGGAGATAGAGTGGGCAATAGCAGCGAGCTCAGGGGGTAAAGCCCCTGGACCTGATGGTGTCCCAGTGGACATTTATAAATCAGAAGCCAGATTTTGGGCCCCTCTCCTGACTCAGGTACTAAACAGCTCTAATAAGATAGGTTTTATAACAACCTGGCAGGAAGCGATAGTGATCCCCATTTTTAAAAAAGGGGATCGCCAGGACCCCAAATGTTACAGGCTGATTTCTTTATTGGACTCTTTGATGAAAGTGGCCGGGAGGGTCATCTTAAACAGGCTTCAGCAGTGGGCAGCAGATTCGGGGGTGCTCTCTAAATACCAATATGGGTTTAAAGAAGGTCTGGGTACAGTAGAGCAAGGTTTAAACCTAGCTATCATAATTGGTAAACATATGATCGCAAAAGAGGACAAGTTATTCATGACTTTCGTGGACCTAAGCTCCGCCTTCAACTGCGTTAGTCATGAAATGTTGTGGGGTACTTTACTTGATCTAGGAATCGATCCGTGCCTTATAAATTTTATCAAGGAATTGTACCAGGGGGCAGGCGCTAAGGTCCGCTTTGGTATTAAAGGAGAGTGTACAGCCAATTTTCCAATTAAAAAAGGAGTTCGACATGGATGCATACTAGCACCGTTTTTATTTAACTTATACATTAATAGTGTTGCATCCCACTTGATTGATAACCGGCAGGATTATCCCTAAATCCAAGGTAGTTCAGCGCCAATCCTGCTGTATGCGGATGGCGCGGTCATCATGGCGCGCACGCAACTGGGTCTCCAAAGATCACTCAACTCCTTTGCTGAATATATGAGTACTCGGGGCTTAAAAATTAACACTACCAAGACCTTTAGTATGACTTGCTCCAAAAAAAGTAAGACACATTGTAATATCTATTTGGCCGATGCTAAGATAGAAGAAACTAAAACTTTCACTTACCTGGGCATTAACTTTGCAAATAATGGGTCCTGGGTTGCAGCAGCAAATGCTAGGACATTGGCTTTCTTGCGTGCAACAGGCGCTATACGCAATTTCTCTATTAAGCTAGGGGGAAGACCAGTAAAAATCCTGATTGAAATTTATAAGGCAAAGTGTGTGTCCACTGTAATTTATGGAGCAGGCTTATGGGGCATTACTGACACCGCAAAGATTCAGGCATGTGAAAATGCCTTTCTTCGTTATCTCCTGGCTGTTCCTAAATCAACCTCCACATATGTTTCACACAGAGAGTTGGGCCTAGTCTACGTGTCAGACCTCATTAAGACGAGCCCAATCCTGCTGTGGCATAGGGTGTGGGTTTCCCAAGAGACAGGGTTAAATAGGGACATCATTCAGGATTGCATGAACCTTCAGGGGAGTATGAAAATAGAGTGGTTCAGGTATGTGAGACATTTCCTAATAGGCATTGGCCATCAGGAATATTTTGATAATCCGTCTAGTATGATAGACATTTCTAGGAAGAAACTGAAGGAAATCTGTCTTACCTACCTGGAAGAGTCTAGGTGGCAGCTGGAAAGTAAGAAAGTGTCTGTCATGCAAAATCATCTGATGATAGATGGCCAAGGGCTTCAGAGATACTTAATAATTACCCAGAGTAGTTATTCCCGTATGCTGCTAACCCGCTTTAGGGGGGCACCTTTTTTAGATTAACCACTTTTCCCGAGGTTAACTCCTGGCCAAGATCCTTGACCCCCTGTCCCTGCGACGATGTATCTCAACAATCCATGTTACACTGCATCCTATTCTGTAGATTTTATACCACAATCAGGCGAAGGTATATACTCAGTTTATTTAAAAAATGGGGATTAAGACAAGGTAGACCTGCCCTACTCAGACTACAAATGTCGGAGGACGATTTTACTCTGTATAGTGTGACAACTTTCTTAAAGAGTCTACTGCGTTTTAGATTGTCAATGAATTGATTTTCTTTTACATTGGTTTTTAGTGGCAATTCGGTATGTTTCTCTCTGTATTTATGATATGGGGTTTATTTAATGTAATAATGAAAGCTATGTAATGTCTGCTCTATATTTTTATGCGCTTTTATGGATTCTCGAAATTGAAACCGAATAAATCTTCTTTTTGATTTGATTTGAAAGGTGTTCTTCTCTCTGCGTCATGACTCCAGTGATGTCAGTCAGGGCTTGTTGGAGACCATGGAGCAGGCCGTGAGTGTTTGTTAGGGACTGGAGCTGGTCCCTGATGGCACCTAGACACCCATGGATGGCGTCCAGTTTGGTAGCCATGAGGCCAAACCCCACCCACACCTGCTCAGCAGTCTCCCTCTGGCCCCCCAGCATACTGCTTTGGAAGGCCATGGTTTGTTCCTGGGGGTCTTGGGAGAGTGCCGGGGATGTGGGTTCCTTTTGCTGGGTGCTTTGGGTAGTGGCTGGGGGTCTCCTTGATGCAGCTGGGCTGCCCTGATCCTGGAGGTGAATTGTGGATGATGTCCATGATGTGTTGGAGGGCTTGGGTGTCTATGCTGGTGTTGTCCCCCTCGTCATCAGTTAAGAGTGGCTGGGACTGCTCTGCTGGGGATGTTGACGGTGCCCCTGCAATGTGAAGGGGAGATGGTGTATTATAATGTGTCCACATGTATGTAGCCGCATGGTACATGTTGACATTCAGACAGCTTGGCATTGTACATTGTGACACTGTGTAGATCAGGGGCATGACCCAGAGTCATTGTAGGTGTGCATGGCCTGATTTTGCATGTGTGCCATTGTGGCCCTCTCCACCCGTCCCCCCAGTACCTGGTGGTCACTCACCCTGTTGCAGTTGTGATGTGTCCTGTCGAGCAGTGTCTGGTCCCCCGACTCCGACCACAGTCTCCACACTGATGACTGTCAACACCAGCTCCTCCATGTCATCCAACATGAGCTGTGGTGCTGGGCTCCTACCTCCAGTCTGCATTGCTGCCTTCTGGTTGGCTGCAAGTTTCTCCTTGGTATTTCGCTTGATGTCAATCCATCGCCTTTGGCCTCGTCTATTGACCTCCTGTGCTCTCCAACGGCATTCACCTTGTCCACGATGTTCCGCCACATCCCATTTTTGGTTCCCAAACATACATTGGAGGTGACAAACAGTTGTTGATGGTGTTCCATCACCTCCGTAATCAGGAGCCTGTTTTCCTGCAGACTGAACTTGGTCTTAGAATCTTGTCCTTGCCCTTTCCTGTCCCTGAGGTCCCAGGTTGGTCGTCCAGGGTACTTGTGGGGTTGCGCTCGTCCTCTGTGCCTGCTCTGTCTGCCTCCATGGTGCTTGGATGTTGGTCAGTTTGTGTTTGGGTGTTTTGTCTACTTTTATTGTGATTTTTCCCGCCTTCCATGTGTATGTTGCAGGCCTGGCGCTGCTTATTGCTGATTTCCTCATCGTGCTTTGGCCCATCGCATGTTTTTTCACGTTGAGTTTCTGTTTTTATCGCCATCGAGGTGGTTGTATCGCGGACATTGGCCACGGTTTCAGCAGACTATCGCATGCTACCGCCTGGTTGTGAATTCCATGTTAACACAGGGTTATTTTCCCGCGATCGGCTGTGATGTGTAAAGGTGCGTTACCATTTCTTGGTAATGTTTAGCACACGTTCTTGTGAATATACCCCAAAGTCTTTTCATTTATCTCAGGACATTGTTATTCCTACACTTATCTCCTCTCTTACATCTACTGATGAAGCCCTTTGTCGCACTTTGGATCTTCTGTGGGCTATTTGTGTTCAGCAGCAGTTGCTAGAAAGGTTGTCTTCCTCTTTGCAACCTTTGGCTGAGCAGACAAGGCCCACAGACCTGCAACATCCACCCTAAGTGGTTTAGTTAGGACCCTCATTTCTTTGGCTTACCACACAGCTGTTGTGTCCCTTATTCAAGGAACTCAGGGTCGCTCCACAAGAGGATTAGCTTCTTCCTGGTCAGCATTCAGTGGTCCTGCCCTGAGGAACATTTGTGCAGCTGCCACTTGTGCTACTCACAGTACTTTCTTTCATAATATTTGTTCATATTTTTGCTCATATTATGTAATAAAGATCAATGGGTGCTTCATACCACTTCCTATGTGTTGTGTCGATTTAAAGTAAAAAAATGTTTTGTTTGACTTTGGCATATGCTCCATGTGTCCGGACTGGAACAAGAAAATGGTGGAGAAGGCAATGACTAGGCTGCTTACCGGTAATTTCCGTTACTCGGAGTCAGTGTCATCCACGCCCCAGTCATCGGTCCCTCCCTCCCTACCTGGGTTGCGTTAGGAGGTAACACATTTTATTGCTATATTGGATTATTTTGTTTTCTCATTTCTTGATATTATTATGACGTTCATGGCCAGGCCACTCCTATATGAACAATGGGAAGTGTTACCCTTCAGAGGTTGTGCCGGAGGGACTCTGGCCAGGACAGTTTTTTTTTAGCTGGGTGAATTCTGTCAATTGAGGAGATGTCGCTCCATGCGTCAGGACTGGGACGAGGAAGACTATGACCCGGAGTAATGAAAGATTACCAATAAGTAACCAAGTCAGAACTTCTGATGAAAATTCCATTTGCCCAGTTATAAATAGTTTCCACCAGATCCAGTGGTGGTGTGTACTTTTTAAGACCCATGACTATATGTGTCTGTGAAATAGTCTTACTGATTGAGTAAAGGTTTCGCGGAATCAGCAGTAGATTTAAAAAATCCAGCTTTAAAATTCACGATAATGGAGTTTCCTGTGCCCCTTTGCATGCTTCCCTGGTCAGGGGTGGCGATGAAACACACAGCTGATCCTACCCCTGATCTCCCCACTGATCAGAGACACCAGCTCTGCATAAACACCACTGATTCACTCTGGGTCAATCTCCCTGGTAAGAGAGGTGGAGGGACACAGGCAAACCGTTACTCCTCGACACATCCTTTTTACCACCCCTGCAATGACCTTCACATCTGTCCCCTCTCCAGATGGCCCCAACTACCTGGAGGCTGACAAGGATTAATGACACCAGATATGCTGGATTCAATCATGCATCAGCTCAAGCTGGGCATTTATATTTCTTATTTTTCTGTAAAAATTATTATTCTTAGCCTTTTATTTGCTGGTCTTGTGCACACTCTGTAAGGCGCCCTCTCCCCCCCCCCTCCCAGCGGCTCTGAGTTCAATCCCATTTTCCCTTGATAGGGTCTACTAGTTTCTGACATGGCTTTGTCTAAGCCTTCCTTACTCTGTTATTGATGTGACACGCCTGAGAGGGTTGAAAAGCGCTCAATGCGAAGAACCTTCTAGTATCAGAGACCAGTGGGCAGAGATGGGGTCAGTGGCGGCTGGTGACATTTGAAATTGATGAGGCATGGATGAGTGCTACGTCGCAATGATTTTTGAAAACAAGAATGGCAAATGGAGCATTTTTAAATCGAAATTGAGAGAGCAAGAAGGTTTATAAAGCAATTGTGAATGTGTAGACTTGAAATAGTTAAACACATAACAAAAGACCCCATATCCTACTGCATTAAATACGTTCAACAGTTACTGTGATGTGCAAATCCACGTTTTTTAGCTGTGGCTAACAGAATGAACATTGATGTCCACGCCATGCCTTCACTAACCGTGCATTGACTCAGGTGGCTTTTAAGTACTACAGTAATGCTCCAGTCCAGTGGCAGGGTTCTGATACACTGCTCTAGACTAGAATTTAATATCATCGAAATAGTTGCATGTGTTTTTTTTAGTTCAAATCTATTTTATTTTTAACACAGCGGTAAGCCTACAACCTCATGTCGAGGCCGGCCGCGTATGATATAGTTCTTTGAATGCGGTGCCAGAGCGGCCGGGGAAAAAGCTTTAACATAGCGCCTTGCCTACAACCCTCTCAGGAGGGCCGGCCGCATGGCTTACAGATGCAATGTCGAAATGTTTGCCGCAGGCAGGAGGTTATCCGCTTTAGCAAGTAGGATATGTGAAGGGCGGATAGCCCACCTGTCTCTAACTGCCCAACGGGGCACAACCGTCTCAGAGAGAGACAAGTGCCAGAGTGGCAAGTAGGAAGAAGGAGAGTGGGAAAGACAGAGAATCCTAAGTGTGGACAGAGAGGGGGGGGGATAGAATGCCGGGTACAGGCGGTATGGCGGAGGACAGCCGGTAAGGGGGCATGTGTGTTTGGAGCTGCAGCTGTGTTGCGCATGGTGGTCAAGGATGCAGTCTGGCCGGATCTCTAGGGACAAGCGCGTCCTCGAAGAGGTGCAGAGTGCGGAGTCTAGTGGGCATGTGTCGCGCATATTCTACAGAGCAAAGGTGTCGCACCAAAGGCTCCCAGACCGCCTTGAAACGCGTAGCCTGCGCCTGCAGACGCGCCGTAAGGAGCTCCATCGCAAGGACCTGCCATAGGCGCACAAACCAGGAAGCTATGGGTGGTGCCTCCACTCGCTTCCAGTACAATGCAATGAGTTGTTTAGCGGCACCTAGCATTTGAAGCGTGAGGATCCAGTCGCCGCGAGTAAGTGCCTTGAGCGCAGCAGGGCGTATGCCAAGTAGGATCGTGCTCACTTCTTCGGGCAGAGGGAACCCCAGTACCCCCTTGATATGGCTAAGCACCTCCTTCCAGAAAACAGTAAGGGTCGGACACGTCCACCATATATGCACAAAGTCACCAGTCGCAGATTTACACCTCCAGCACATCGGGGAAGCATTGGGGAACATCTGGCTAAGGCGAAGAGGAGTGTAGTACCATTGTTTAAGTAGCTTGTAAGCGTTTTCCCTCTGTGGGATGCTGCGATACACCTTGGGTATATCCCGCCACTATCTGCTCCATTGGGAGGGGTCAATGTCTGTGCCCGATGTTAATTGCCATTTCCTCTGATAGGGATGTGCAGGCGCCAATGTAGGGTGCTGCAGTATGCTATATATTTGGGAGATCAGCCTCTTCAGTCCCCCGAGGGAGCGCGCCAGCTTCTCAAAGGGCGTGTATGCTCGGGTAGCTGCTTGGTACATTTCGTCGCTGGTAGTCCAGTGGCGTAGCTGAGTATGTTGAAGGCTAGCCTGTGGTGGCACCCGAAATTCCTCCCTGCAGTCTTTCCAAGTTTTGGGCATGCCCTCAAGGAAGAGGTCTCCAGCTACTCTACAGTCCCCTTGAGTCCATTTATCAAACGCCCGAGTCCGGTGGGCCGGGGAGAACTGCGGATTCCCTGCTATCGGGGTGTGTGGGGACGGAAACGAGGTCAGACCTCTTGTCACGGCTATGCTATCCCAGATATCCAGCACCGTTTTTGTGGGGATTGCAAGGTAAGCGCTTCTGGAGCGCGCCGCCCGCGGAAGCCAGGGTAGGTCCCATATGGTACGTCCCGTGACCGCCCAGTCCATATGGAACCAGTGTTTATCACTTTCACGTGCGCCCCATTCCACCACAAAGCGGAGGTGCGCCGCCCAGTAATAATGCACCAAGTTAGGGCATGCCAGGCCTCCCCTGTCTCTTGGCTCCATGAGGACCTTTTGCGAGAACCGGGGGCGTTTCCCACCCCAGATGAAGGATGTGATCTCGCGCTGGAGGCTCCGAATACAGTGCAGTGGAATAGGGGTGGGCAGGCATTGGAATACGTAGAGGATGCGAGGGAGGATCGACATCTTGACTGCGTTGAGGCGCCCCAGCCAGGATATCATCAGAGGTTTCCATTTCCTAAGGTCCTCCAGCACTGCTTTGCGGCATTCCGCCCAGTTCATCGAGGACCAGGAGTCTAAATGAGGGGTAAGGGCGAGGCCCAAGTATCTAATATGGCTCTCCGCCCATTGATAGGGCACAGCCTCCTTTAGGGAGAGGACTTCCTCGGTAGACACAGTGAGGTTGAGCGCCCGAGACTTAGTATGGTTTATTTTGAGGCCCGACGCCCGTTCATATAGGCAGAGGACGTCGTGGACCGCTGGTAGAGATGCCCGAGGGTGTGTGAGAGTGAGGATCAGGTCATCCGCGAAGAGCGCCACCTTATTGACCCTCCCCCCATGGGCTATTCCATGTATTCTGGGATCACGTCTGATCAGCGCCGCTAGGGGCTCCACTGCCAAGGCAAACAGGAGTGGCGAGAGTGGACATCCCTGCCTCCTGCCCCGGTGAATCGCCAGTGGTGATGTTAACTGGTCATTTACCCTGATCCTGGCCTGCGGTCCCAGGTATGGGGCCATGATGCTCGCTATCATTTTGGGGCCAAGGCCCAGCTTCCGGAGAACCTCCTTCAAGAAGGTCCAGTCCACCCGGTCAAAGGCCTTCTCTGCGTCGAGCGAGAGAAGGCATGCGGGGATATCCCAATGTCGCACCTTGCCCACCAGGTGGGCCAGTCTGCGCACGTTGTCGGCCCCCTGCCGGTCTCGGATGAACCCCACTTGATCCGGATTCACCAACCCCGGCATGTATGGGTCTAGTCGCTTAGCCAAGATCTTGGTATAGACCTTCAGGTCGGTGTTTAAGAGGGCAATAGGCCGATAGGAGGCACATAGCGCAGGGTCTTTCCCTGGCTTCGGTATTAGCATGATCTCCGCCATTCCCATGTCGGGGTACGGACCCACCACGTCCGAGAAGGAGTTGTACAATCTCAGCAGCTGAGGGCGAAGCTGGGTTTGGAAGTCTCGGTAGAAGGATAGCGGCAAGCAATCAGGTCCCGGGGTTTTCCCCGTGGGGAGATCTTTGAGAGCCGAAGAAATCTCCTCTTCTAGAATGGGCTCTTCCAACTCCGCTGTTTGGGTTGGTGATAGGGGGGTCCCCTCAAAGTCAGCGAGGACGGACGCCCGCGCCTCCGCCGATGTAGGTTCCTCCACGTATAGGGAAGTATAGTAGGCCACAAAGGCGTCCTGCTTGGCTCGCTCAATGACAGCACACGTGCCATCTTGATGCCGTAGAGTAGCGATATGAGCTCTGGCTGCCCGTGCCCTCAGTCGTCCCGCCAGCTGTCTTCCCACTTTATCCCCCCCTTCATAGTATTTTTGTTTCAACGCAAGAAGGGAGTGTTCTGCCTTATTGGTGCGTATGAGGCGAAGTTGTCCCCTGAGATTCGCCAGCCTCCTTCTGGAAGCCAGCGAGGGCCGCTCTCTGTCTTGTGCCTCCGCCTGTTTAATCTCGCTTGCCAAATCAGCCTCCAGCTTATATGCCGCCCTTCTTCTCGCAATCGCCAGGGAAGTGATGTGCCCCCGTATGGTGGCCTTAAAGGCATCTCACACCACCTGAAATGGCGTCTCCGGAATATCATTGAGGGCGAAGTACGAGTCTATGGCTTCCGGAATGTTGTCAACGTCTTCCGGGTCTCGAAGGACGCTCGGTGGAAGAGTCCAACGTCGCTCCCGGGGAGCGCACGCCATTGGGTCCTGCAACAGCAGTTCCACATGCGCATGATCCGATATCGAGATATCGGAGATGGTAACCTTCAGCGTGTCCCGCGCCAAGTCGAGAGATGTGAAGAGGTAGTCAATGCGCGAGTACGTTCGGAGGGAGTGCGAGTAGAAGGTATAGTCACGGACTCCTGGGTTGTGGTATCTCCACGCATCTACTAGCCCTAATAGTTCGACCTCCTGTGTTTGCCCCTTGCATGCCTGGTTGACATGTGGTGCACAATTGCATTGGAATTTGTGTCAGAGCGATTGCAATGGAAAGAAGAGTCCAAAGGCTGCTATGATAGGATCTATTCTACAGAAGCACCAATTCCGAAATGCAGACAGTGATTGTGAGGAAAACACAATGCCAACCTCTCACAACTATGACATCTCTCAGGGGCAGGTTTACAACCCCCCTTCTCCACAGTACGTCACTTTTTGTGACGTACTGGAGGCGCATTTCATTACTCCATATTTACAAGGGGAGGAAAAGCCACTCTGCGTGACTTTTCCTGTCCTTGTAAATATGGCCCCTTCACACGCAGCACTTTGAGTGGAAGGGGCATTCCATGGGTGTTGATGTGGGCATCATTCATGGAAAGAGACACATCTCTAGGTTCACGAGGAATCGTAATTCTGGAAATGCGTGTCAATGCTAAGCTTTTTAAACAGTAATTAGGCATGAGGTCACTGCCAAAGGCTTTTTCTCCACATTATGTAGGCGCCCCTGCCAACAGCACTACCTACTTTTGAATGTGGGGAACCAAGTTCAAATCGTGGCCTTGGCTCATAATCCTGTGATTTTGGGCAAATCCTTTTCCCTCTGTGCTTGAAAAGTAAAAAATGCAATGCAGCCTTCTTTGTGCTGTGATTAAGCAGTGGAGGGTTTCAGGAGCCAAATTTCTACTTTGATACACGGCTGACAACCGGTACCGTAGTCTACAATGCACACCATTCATCCAGAGTCTTGCAAAGCACCTCGGGGCTCACAAGCAGGGCTCTCCTGATTTCTTCATAGTACCTGTCGGTTGCCACACCCCCCACACAAATTAAACACAATATAAGCACTGGGACTGGTGGCAAAATGAATGAAGGTGGGACAATGAACCTCTAGTTTTAATTAAGGACTCCCACTTGAACAACATGAGTGATCTTGTGCACCCCACTTCTCACTGCGCCTCAATTCACAAAGCTGTCAAAATTGATGACGTTTAAACTAATTTAACAAGTTTCAATGTGTTAGGATCTAAAAAGACGAAGGGGCATATTATCAAGACCGGCGATAAAATTATTGCCGCTTTATTGGCAGGAAACTGCAGCTAAAGCCCCGAGTGGGCTGGGTATGCTCAGACATGAGTCCCAGGCTCTCCACACCACTGGAGTCAAGCTATCCAGGCTGATGAAGGCTGATAGCCAGAAACCGGTCCTTCGATGCTTGATTCCGGTCTGGGAAAGACATGGCTTGGTAGTTCGTACTGGACTGTTCCCATGAGGCACAGGGTCAGAGCTGATTTGCATATAGCCAGTGTCTAACCCAGGGTGGTGTGGAGTGCAAAAAAACGATGGATTTAGGCCCAGATCCTTGTACTGGGATGAATGTATGACATTGTTCTACATTCTGTCCATCAACTGTGTTTTTTGCAATTTTCACCCCGAGTGGGCTGGGTATGCTCAGACGTGAGTCCCAGGCTCTCCACACCACTGGAGTCAAGCTATCCAGGCTGATGAAGGCTGATAGCCAGAAACCGGTCCTTGGATGCTTGATTCCGGTCTGGGAAAGACATGGCTTGGTAGTTCAGACTGGACTGTTCCTATGAGGCACAGGATCAGAGCTGATTTGCATATAGCCAGAGTCTAACCCAGGGTGGTGTGGAGTGCAAAAAAACGATGGATTTAGGCCCAGATCCTTGTACTGGGATGAATGTATGACATTGTTCTACATTCTGTCCATCAACTGTGTTTTTTGCAATTTTCACCCCGAGTGGGCTGGGTATGCTCAGACGTGAGTCCCAGGCTCTCCACATCACTGGAGTCAAGCTATCCAGGCTGATGAAGGCTGATAGCCAGAAACCGGTCCTTGGATGCTTGAGTCCGGTCTGGGAAAGACATGGCTTGGTAGTTCGGACTGGACTGTTCCCATGAGGCACAGGGTGAGAGCTGATTTGCATATAGCCAGTGTCTAACCCAGGGTGGTATGGAGTGCCAAAAAACGATAGATTTAGGCCCAGATCCTTGTACTGGGATGAATGTATGACATTGTTCTACATTCTGTCCATCAACTGTGTTTTTTGCAATTTTCACCCCGAGTGGACTGGGTATGCTCAGACGTGAGTCCCAGGCTCTCCACACCACTGGAGTCAAGCTATCCAGGCTGATGAAGGCTGATAGCCAGAAACCCGTCCTTGGATGCTTGATTCCGGTCTGGGAAAGACATGGCTTGGTAGTTCGGACTGGACTGTTCCCATGAGGCACAGGGTCAGAGCTGATTTGCATATAGCCAGTGTCTAACCCAGGGTGGTGTGGAGTACAAAAAAAGATGGCTTTAGGCCCAGATCCTTGTACTGAGATGAATGTATGACATTGTTCTACATTCTGTCCATCAACTGTGTTTTTTGCAATTTTTACCCCGAGTGGGCTAGGCTGATAGCCAGAAACCGGTCCTTGGATGCTTGATTCCGGTCTGGGAAAGACATGGCTTGGTAGTTCGGACTGGACTGTTCCCATGAAGCACAGGGTCAGAGCTGATTTGCATATAGCCAGTGTCTAACCCAGGGTGGTGTGGAGTGCAAAAAACAATGGATTTAGGCCCAGATCCTTGTACTGGGGTGAATGTATGACATTGTTCTACATTCTGTCCATCAACTGTGTTTTTTGTAATTTTCACCCCGAGTGGGCTGGGTATGCTCAGACGTGAGTCCCAGGCTCTCCACACCACTGGAGTCAAGCTATCCAGGCTGATGAAGGCTGATAGCCAGAAACAGGTCCTTGGATGCTTGATTCCGGTCAGGGACGATGGTGGTGGCCAGCACCAACACCCACCAAACACGCACGCAACTTGGGGTTCATCCTCGACTCCACTGTCTCCATGGCAAAGCAGGTCTACACCATCTCATCCTCCTGCTTCAACACCTCTGCATGCTTCGCAAGATCTACAGGTGGATACCCACCGAAACAAGAAGACCGGTCACCCAGGCCCTCATCAGCAACAGTTTGGACTACGGAAACGCGCTCTATGCAGGAACCTCAGCTAAACTCCTGAAATGATTACAGTGCATTCAGAATACCTCCGCACGCAGGATCCTCGACATCCCTCACCGCAACCACAATACAGCCCACCTGAGAGACCTGCACTGGCTTCCCGTCAACAAGAGGATCACCTTCAAGCTCCTCGCCCACGCACACAAAGCACTCCACAACACCGGACCAGCAAACCTCAACAGTCGACTCACCTTCTACACCCCAACCACCAGCTCAGCTCCGCCGACCTTGCCCTGCCACTGTCCCCCGCATCAGAAGAGCGACCTCCGGCGGCAGATCGTTTTCCCACCTAGCCGCCAAGACCTGGAACACCCTACCCATCCTCCTACATCAGACACAGGACCTGCTAACCTTCAGAGGACTACTCAAGACCTGGCTGTTCAAACAGTAGCAGCGCCCCCCCCCCCCATCACCTTGAGACCCTCGCGGGTGAGTGGTGCGCTTTACAAATGTCCTGATTGATTGATGAGGCGTTGCAACACATTTCATTCGAAGGTTACTATCCATTTGTATTGGCTCCCTTGACAGCGCCCCTAAGCATGACCTGGAAGTGCAAGTCGCCATCTTGGAATGGGTCTCTATGATATGCATCCTCTGATGGTTTGGGACAGGAACTTATACAGGCGGACCACCACAAGAGCTCACTGTTGTGAAACTATAGAAACAAGCATTGCATAGCCAATAGCTCTCGCCTTTGGGATCTTATAAGTGTTTAGCCATGCAACAGTTGATGTTGTTGCACGAAGGATATTGTGACAAAGCCAATAGCGCTGCCTTGTTGTATTATATATCTGGATGCAATGACAGAAGCAGACACACACTGCTAAGTACAGATGTTTAGCGTAGGCGTTTTAAGCCATGCCCTTAACTGCATCAGCCACGGCCCTTTATGAGACCCCCCTAGATTTTTAATCCCACTTAAAGCCCTGGGTTCAACCTTTAGACAAGCTTACCAAATGCGTCACATCCTGCATTGGGTGAGCAGACGACGGCAGCGTGTATCATTGGCCTTTCTATGTGCATCTTGTACGTTGCCTGCATGCTTGCTTCGGTTTGAGAAAGAGAGGATTGAGGCCTTCTTTAATCGCACTCACTGAAGCAACCCCACTATTAGCCCTAATGGGAAATGACAGTCCATCTTAAGATATTATGTGATATCGGGGTCGGCTTTAAAGCCAAATAGGGTTGATATATCGCTGGATGTTAGCGACCTCTAACCCTGCTCGCAGGCAGGTCGCTCCTCACGCCACCGCACAGCTGCCAGCTGCTCCATTGCCTGATTCTGCTGCCTGCCTTCTCTCGCCGTTTTCCCTGATTCTGCTGCCCTCTCTCGATGTTTTCCCGCCGTTCCCATTCCTCCCACCACTGCATCCCTGCGGCCCGTCCCCCTGCCTCCCCATTGGCCACTCCGCTCCCGCCTCCCAGCTTCTCCTCCCTCCCTCTCCCCCTCTTATGGAGGCTGCGCGCAATGGGCGTGCCACTGGCGCGCCAAAGGCAAGCCCGTCTGCGCCCGTCTGTGCCTGGACCACGCCCAGTGCCAGAACCCCTGGACCCCGCGAATGCCACAACACCAGACTCCGCTACGACGCCAGCACCCTTCTTGCACTCAATGCTGGCCGAAACCACACCTGCTTCCAGGCCGCCCCGAAACGGACTCACGGACGTTTCTCCTGCCACACCTGCAGCATTATCTGCGACAGAGCCACCAAACCTCCAAGGACTGGACCCAACCACCTCTGCTGCATACTCCTCAACACCCACTCCGAACGCAAACACGCCGCCGAACTCTGGGATCTGCTCGACACCTACGCCCCAGACGTGGCCTTCCTGACCGAGACCTGGTGGAATAACTCCTCAGCGCCCGACATCCCCATAGCCATCCCGGACGGCTACAAGATCACCTGCAGGGATTGCGCCAATGGAATCGGAGGAGGAATTGCCATCATCTACAAGTCCACCCTCAAGGTTGCAACCCACGCAGACGACACCCTCAACACCGCTGAACACCTACACTTCCGGATCCACACCGTCCCCAACACCACCCTCAGAGGAACACTCATCTACAGACCCCCCAGACCACGCGCTCAGTTCAGCGACTCCATCGCTGACCTCGCCAGCACCCGCGCACTTGCCTCCACGGACTACATCCTCCTCGGGGACCTGAACTTCCACCTCAAGAACATCAACGATGCCAACTCCGCCACCCTGATTGACAACCTCACCAACCTCGGCCTCAGACAATTTGTCACCACACCCACCCACGCCGCTGGCCACACACTGGACCCCGTCTTCTCCACAGGCACCCATGTCACCTTCAACCACACCACCGAACTCCACTGGACCGACCACCGCTGCATCCATTTCTTCTTCAAGAAACCAACCACGCACCACCGCACCCAACAACTACCTCGCCGCTGCTGGAGCAAAGTCACCGAAGACCAGCTGATCATCACCCTCGCCCAGAACCCACCCACCGACCCCATCAACCCAGAAACCGCAGCCTGCAACCTCAGACAGTGGATTGTCGACTGCGCCAACACCCTCGCCCGGCTGAAGAAACCCTCCAACAACCGCACCAGCAAGAGAGCCACCTGGTTCACCAATGAGCTCCAGACCTCCAAACGCTCATGCCGGAAACTGGAGAAGATATGGCTCCAGGAACGCACACTGGACAACCACGCAGCCCACAAGGATGCCACCCACAGACATCACCACCTCATCAGACTAGCCAAGAGATCCTCCTTCTAAGACCGCCTGGATAACAACGCACACGACAGCAAAGAGCTCTTCAGCATCGTAAAGGAACTCTCCAATCCCAGCACCAACGCCAACGACATACCGCCCTCACAAGAACTGTGCGACTCACTAGCTATCTTCTTCCAAGATCGCTGACATCCATGACAGCTTTAACACAACGACCGCCCCGACTACTCCAAGCCCCACCTCCCTGGTGAACACCACCTGCACCAACCGCCTGACCTCCTGGTCCAACGTCAACGACAACGAGACACGCAAGGTCATGAACTCCATTCACTCAGGATGTCCATCAGAACCGTGGCCACGCCACGTATTCAACAAAGCAAACACTGCCATCGCACCCCAACTACGGAAGGTCATCAACATCTCCTTTGAAACAGCGACATTCCCGGAAAGCTGGAAGCACGCTGAAGTCAACGCCCTCCTCAAGAAGCCCAAGGCGGACCCCAAGGACCTCAAGAACTTCCAGCCGATCTCCCTGCTTCCGTTCCCGGCGAAGGTCATCGAGAAAATCGTCAACATGCAATTGGCCCGCAACCTGGAAGACAACAACATCTTGGACCCATCCCAGTCCGGGTTCAGACGAAAACACAGCACCGAGACAGCCCTCATCGCCGCCACTGACGACATTAGGCGCCAACTCGACAACGGCAAAACAACAGCCCTCATCCTCCTGGACCTGTCAGCCGCCTTCGATGCGGTCTGCCATCGCACTCTAAAGACACGCCTCCTAGAAGCTGGAATCCAAGAGAAGGCCCTTGACTGGACCACGTCCTTCCTCTCCGGCAGAACCCAGAGCGTCTGCCTCCCGCCCTTCCGATCTGAAGCCACTGATATCATCTGCAGCGTCCTCCAGGGCTCATCCCTCAGCCCGACGCTGTTCAACGTCTACATGGCCCCCCTCGCACAAGTGGCCCGCCAACACAACCTCAACATCATCTCATACGTCGACGACACCCAGCTCATCCTCTCCCTCACCAAGGACCCGTACACTGCCAAAACCAACCTCCACGAGGGAATGAAGGCCGTCGCCGACTGCATGAGGAACAGTCATCTGAAGCTAAACTCGGACAAGATGGAGGTACTCATACTCGGACCCACCCCCTCAGCCTGTGATGACTCCTGGTGGCCGACCACACTGGGGACAGCACCAACACCCACCGACCATGCACGCAACCTAGGATTCATCCTCGACTCCTCCCTCTCCAAGTCTAAACAGGTCAACACCGTCTCCTCCTCCTGCTACAACACCCTCCACATGTTCCGCAGGATCTACAAGTGGATCCCGACCGAAACAAGAAGAACGGTGACACAGACCCTCGTCAGCAGCAGACTGGACTACGGCAACGCACTATATGCAGGAATCCCAGCCAAACACCTACGACGACTACAACGCATCCAAAACGCCTCGGCACGACTGATCGTCAACGATCCCCGCCACAGCACATCACCCCCCACCTGATAGCCCTACACTGGTTCCCCGTTGGCAAGAGGATTACATTCAAGCTCCTCACCCACGCACACAAAGCACTCCACAACGCCGGACCAGCCTACCTGAACAACAGACTCAGCTTCCACATCCCCACCCGCCAGCTCTGCTCCACCAACCTCGCCCTCACCGCTGTCCCCCGCATCCAATGTACGACCTCCGGCAGCAGATCCTTCTCCTACCTCGCCGTCAAGACTGGGAACACCCTCCCTACCAACATACAGCAGACCCAAGACCTACTCTCTTCGAGCAGTAGCGGCACCCCCTTCCCCTAGCGCCTTGAGACCCTCACGGATAAGTAGCGGGCTTTACAAGTATTCTGATTGATTAATTGATTGATTGAAGTTACGGACATTCAGGATGAACTACAAAATTGAGTGAAATCAGCAACTACAACTTTGCTGCTCTCCCCCTCGCCACCCGCTTGATCTTCCTTCTGTCTGTCACTATTTCCCCCCTCTCCTCTGGCTGTCTTACTCCACGCCCCCTTTCTCTCTTACTCTCACCTACTCTTTCTTTCGATACTCTCAGCTCTCTCTCTCTCCTCTCTCTTTCCCTTCCCTACATGTCGATCTTGCACCGTTCTTCTGTTTCTTTCGCCCGGCCCTCTCCTCCTCTGGCTCTCTCCCTCTTTCTGTCTACCTCACTCGGTCTGCCTTCTTTTACTAGCTTCATCATTCCTTGACCTCTAGTCACGCCTTCCCCTTTCCCATCTTTCATCTTTCACCCCTCCATTCCATCTCCTTCTCACTTGAAGGTTCTCTCACACCAGCGCGCAGACATTCATTTTACTGATTGACATATGGGGCCGTTTCTGAGCTTTCCTGAGCTACGAGCCTGTACACCAGAAGAAATATTTCAAATTTCTGCGTGAAATATAAATATGATGCATTCTATGTAAACAATTCCTTTTTTCCATATTGTTACCGGAAAAGTGTCTAAAACCTCGACGCTTCCTCCTGTCGCTGTTCAAGACTGTACATCCAGTTCACAAATAATGAAATAAAATGTGTCGGATTAAAGGGGGCTAAATTTCCCTTTGTTTCTACAAGGACGTCTTTGTTCACTAAAGCCATTTGTGAAACCTGCTGTTGCACATTGGCGACCTATATAAATAGGGGCAGATTTCAAAGCCCCTTGCGCCTCTTTTACGCCGCCGTTGCATCACTTTTGTGACGCAGCGGCGGTGCAAATCCAGTGCCATGGTGCGGGGTACTTACAACGTGACGCATCTTGGAGATGCGTCTCGTTGTAAAGCCCTGCGCCACATGTAGGCGTTTTGGCATGGGGGGGCGTTCAAGTGCAGGAACGCCTGCTAAAAGTGGCTGATTGAATTCTACAAGATTTCACTTAGTCAGTTTTAGGGCCATGCTGCGTGAAAACCCTGCGCCTGCTTGAAGCAGGTGTAGATAGGGCACCCCCGAGCCTTGCGGGAGCTGCGTCACGCTCGTGACGCAACTCCAGCAATGGGCCGAATTTCTGCCGGGGATGCATCACGCATCTGCCCATCCGAGCACCATTGTTCGCCGCATTGTAAATACGGCACATCAGTAGTGGCGCACGGGTGGGCAGATGCATTGCAACTCTTCTGGCGAATCTCTGCTGATTAGCAGAGATGCGCCAGAAGACATAAATCTGTTCCATAGTTTAAATGTAAGACTGCAAAGACCCTACTTGGGTGTGCCTTTGGTGCAGGCAGCAACATTGTACATCATGAAAGCATGTGGGAATATGAGGATACGGTATTAGGCGGTGTTCTAAATATTCCTTCCACTTACACATACAACAAAGGGGTTCCGGGCTATAGTGGTTGGTGTGAAAGTGGGAATTTGAAAGCATGCATAGCGGCTTCAAGAACAAAACAAAACTAGTGTACACAAACACACTGCCTCCTGTGAGCGTTTGCAGCTGTGGAATAGAATACAAAAAGTGGTTACCCACTAATCAGAAGACAGTGTCTACTGTCGCCAGTAAAACATCCAATTCCGGTGTGCGGGCCCAAAAGAGGACAGGGTGGCAACCAGGAGGGAATTAAAATGCCTCCAGTGCAATCATTACACTATATTTAGCATATCTGTGACGACAAATGACGCGCACGGATGAAAATTGGGGGCAAAGCTGAGACACGACTTCTTGAACCGTATTGATTCCAAGAAGCTTTTGCATGGCGTTAGCAGCACATGCGCGCTGCTAACGCCAGGCGAGACCTAAAAAGGACTTTGTCTTTGAGCTGTATCGAGATCCCTTTATAAGACAATGTCTGACCCTGCATGTTACCAAAGATGCCAGAGCTTGAGAGCTCGTCTCCAGTTTCCTTGGTACCCAGAACTGCCAGAAAAGGAAAGAATTCCCAGATACAGGAATAAGTTTGCTCCTTCAATGGACATTCATTTGAATAAATTTAATTTTTATTGATCATGATATAGTTAATTAAAACCTTAAAAAAAAGAAAATGTACATTAGTTAATAGAAATGGGGATAGAAATTGCAGCTCGTTACGTGCACTCCTCGACTACCTGTGTTTAGCTGAAAACATCCCCGATCGGGCCTTACTGACAGCACTTCGCCTTCCTGTTCTGCCTCCAGGTCCTGCCTGCGCCTGCCGCTCCCTACTGGCTGTGCACAGGGCCGTAGGTGACAAGTAATGTTAGGCCCAACATTGGGCATTCATCCTTGCTGCATGAAAGGCCATCTCCCAGTCGGAAAAAAGGAGAAGTTCACTTTCAGGAAAAGATCTTACGTTAATAAAAAGAACCAAAAAACACAGAGTTAAACAAATGAATTTATAGATGCAATGGAAAATATAAAAAACATCATTAAAGACTTTGGGGCAGATTCATGACGACTGGCGCATCCCTGCAAATCAGAAGAGATGCGCCAGATAAGATGCGTCATGAAAGTTTACCCTTGTGCCACCACAGATGCGCCGCATTTACAATGCAGCGCATCATGGTGCAAGGATAAACAAATGCGTGACGCATCTCCCGTCAGAAGGGTAGCGCATTGCTGGAGTCGTGTCGCAAGCGCGACGCAACTCCAGCAATGCTCGTGGCCTGCCAATACACAACGTGGTGCGTCAAGCTTTACGCCTGCTGCAAGCAGGCGCAAGGTTTTGGCGCAGCGGCGTCGGAAAAATTACTGATTGAAATCTTGTGGATTTCATTCAGGCACTTTTTCGAGGCGTTCCTGCGCCGAAATGCCCACCCTTCGCAGAAAGCCCACATGAAACCTGACGCAGGTTTCATATGGGGCAGGGCTTTACAACGTGACGCATCTCCCTAGATGCGTCATGTTGTAAATCCGTTGCAGCATGGCGCTAGCTTTACGCCGCCGCTGTGTCACAGAAGTGACACAACGGCAGCACAAAAGTGGCACACAGGGCATGTACATCTGCCCCCTAGTGTCCAATTCAGAATCACGGACTGTTTGAGGCCAGCAAAGTTAGGTGCACGTTAGCCACACTTAACATGTGACTGACTCTGCCCCTGCCCTTCGGTCTTAGGTAACCTGATGAGAAATTGTCTGCTTCCACCATTATTCGGGCTCCATTAGAAACTTACCAGGTCCCGCCCTCCTCTGTAAGTCAGAGTCCACTCTACCCTCCCTCCTTTAGCTTCAGCTGCTGCGGCACCCAGCAGGCTCTAACATATATCGATATTGAGGTCTGCCAGGAAATGTCAGCTCGTGGGCAGAGCGCGCGTGGGAATGTTCTGTAAGGCTCTATAATCGGCGGCGGTCTGACGTGCCGGACATCTAAGAGTTCAGAGCCCGGACATGATGCTGTGACATAGGGCATGTGTGCACAGAATGACTCAGCGTCCGCCCCCTCTTCTTTACATCTCTACCGACCCCCTGAGAGCGTCATCCCTGCAGAGACGAGCCCAGGGTGAGACCTGCAGCCTGGCCATCTCTATGCAAATGAGCCGTCAGATTCTTTCCGGCTCCGCGGAAGAGTCGCGGATCTATCACTACTGATTTTAAACTGCTTTAAAGGTACAGAAGCAGCACAATGTTTGCCATGATGACCTATTCCAGCGCAGGACTCTGGGGCAGATTTACAAGCCCCATGTGCCGCAGGTGCATCACGTTGCGCGACGCACCGGTGGCGCAGCCTGCTAAAGGATATTTACAAGCACAGGTAAAGTCACCCTGCGTGACTTAACCTGTGCTTGTAAATATCGCCCCTGTTCACGCAGCACTTTGCGTGTTAGGGGCGGGACATGGGTGTTATTGTGGGTGTTCCCACGCAACACCCATGGAACCAGATACCTTTCCAGATTTCCGAGAAATCATAAACCTGGAAATGCGTCAGTTTGCTCCGCCACCATAGGGGTGGCGGAGCCGAGCGAAACGAGGAGGAATGTATTCATTTCTCCTTGTTT
Source organism: Lissotriton helveticus (assembly GCF_964261635.1). Taxonomy (NCBI): domain Eukaryota; kingdom Metazoa; phylum Chordata; class Amphibia; order Caudata; family Salamandridae; genus Lissotriton; species Lissotriton helveticus. Next base: position 1,177,172,821 of record NC_136072.1, on the reverse strand, counting down.
TTTCCTCTTTTAATGCGTGCTGCATTTTACAGCATGCATTGAAAGAGGAAAATGCCTGCAGTGATTGCTTTTGTGCAGGAAGGGGCCCCCTCCTTCACAAAAGCAATCGCCCCATGGCGCAGGCATCCTTGCACCATGGTGCAAGGGTGCCTACGCCAGCGCATGGCTGCTGTTTGTGCGCCTGCGCAGGGGAGAGCACAGGAATGTGACATATCATTGTAGATATGTCGCATTCCTGTGCTCTGAAAGTGCCGCAGGGCTTGCGGTGCCACGTTGTGGCACTTTCTTGTAGATCTGCCCCAAAGTGTCTCATTGTCACCATCACATCAATTCCCGAGGTCGCGGATACTGCGGAAATAGACAATGATTTGCTCCCAACTGGTAGGCAGAGGCAAAGGCAGGGGGCAGAAAAAGTCACAGTCCTGCTGTGAGCTCTGATTAAACTCTTAAATTGCATGAAAAGAAGGACTCACTAATTTAATCAGGTTTCCCTAAGCTACTCTAGGTTCACCTTTGATAGACTAGTCTGAGCTGCATGACAGCTCCAAGAAGAATAGCAAACACAGCAAGATGGTGGATGGAGCACTGAAACGTTCCAGCCACTCACCCCCAGTCAAGTGATCTGGGTTGAATGCATCATTCTTTTGCTCACTATGCCACCCAAGTTTGGACCCAGCTACATGCAAATCAGTCTTGACCCTGCTCCTCATAGGAACAGTCCAGCCCGAACTGCCAGGACCAGAACATGCATCCCGGGACCGGTTTTGGAGTATTACCCTTTATCAGCAAGCTTAGCTTAAATACAGTGGCACAGTGAGCAAGGGACCCACATCTGGGTATACCCATGGCCTTAGGGAGAACACAGCAAACACAGGATGATGGATAGAGTGCTGAAGCTTTTCAACCACTCAACGCCGGTAAAGAGGTCTGGGTTGAATCAATAATTTTTTTGTTCACAATTCCACACCAGTTTGGACCCAGCCATATGCAAATCAGTCTTGACCCTGCTCCTCATGGGAACAGTCCAGCCCGAACTGCCAGGCCAGGTCCTCCCTGGACTGGAAACAAGCATCCTGGGACTGGTATCGTGGTATCATCCCTCATCAGTCAGGCTAGATTGCATCCAGTGGGACAGCGAACAAGGGAGGGACCCATGTCTGGGCATACCCTTGGCGGCTTAGGGAGATTCATTTCATCATTTTATTTTGTGATGCTGATTGTCCCAAGAGGCACAGTTGAAGAGATGAATAACTTCAAGGTCAAACATAAGACCTTATAAAAAGACAAAGACAAAAAAATATGTCAAATTGAGGAGCAGCAAATTAAGACAATCAATAGAAAATAAACCATAACCTACTTTAGAAGCAAAGAGGAAAGGTTTTTAGCAAAAGTGTCACCTGAAGCAGAAGTGGAGACAAGACAATGCTCAGGGAGACTGAGCCCAGGTGGGACAGTGTGGTGGTCAGTTACAGAAGTGTTGCAGCCTATGCATCCTTTTGGCTGTGCAGGCTAACTCTATGTGAGTGTAGCTTCCACACCTTAAGGACTGGTGTTAGACCTGGCAACCTTGGCCCAAGGTTAGGTGCCTAGAGTAGGCCCTGGACAACCCAGAGGGCAGAATGCAGTGCATTTAAAAATAGGAGATGTACTTTTAAGTTGTACCTGTCCTGCTATTGAAACACTCTTAAATTTGCATTTCACTACTGTAAGACCTATTCCATTGAATAATATTGAAGTTAGCTTATAACATTTCATAAGTGGCCATTTCCTAATGGAAGCAAATAACCAGTTCTTGATTTGTGTCTTTGGAATTGTAATGAAAAATCCTCTCTCTTGGTGAAGTCAGATTTTAAATTACAAGTTTGAAAAGTCCACTTTTATTAAGTTGGCATTCTCTTGCCTTGGGCATTAAGGGGCAGATGTACCAAAGCAATTTTTAGTCGCAAACGCTACGATTCGCAAAAAAGCAGCTTTTGCGACAACATTTTTGGGCATTTGTGAAGGTGCCATATGGTGCACATACATGCCCTTAGGGCATGTATGTGCGCCATATGCGCACACATGTAAATTTCAGGGGTGCATCAGGGTGTCCTTATGACACCCTTGCACCCTTGAAATTATTCTTAATTTGCGATTCTGAAATTGCGAATCGCAAATTGAGAATAACTTCCATTCATTCCCATGGGCCTCCTGGCCCATAGGAATTAATGGGAAAATATTCCTTAATTGCGAATTCGCAATTTTCTATTCGCAAATAAGGAATATTAAGAAATCGCTAAAAAAGGCGATTTTTTAGATACATACCATTTTGCAATTCTCAAATAACGATTCTCAAAAAATCACTATTTGAGAATCGCAAATAGGTATTTTGATACATCTGCCCTTAGTGTTTGCAGCCTCTCTCTGGGTCACATGACTTGATGTAGCTGACAGATGGACTTTGTGTACTCATCCTAGACAGCCACACACAATAAAGAGCTTAGGTGTACCTGAATGGGTCATCACTAGCGGGATGGATGGGGGAGCTGGACACATCCCTACTTACACTTGAATGGAATGTGTCCTGCCTCAACACAAAGGGCTGCATACTCCCATGTAGTTCGACTGCAGCCAGGGCAGAGAAGGCACAAAGCAGGTGTACTTCAATTGGAAACCTCTAGGAGGTTCTCTCACTTCAAAGGAAGGTCCAGGGATAAATATTGGACTTCAGACACCAACTCTTCAGCACACTTCTGGACCTGTGGATAGTCTGCCAAGAAGAATGATTGCTGTGCTGCTGAAAGAACTGCCCCTCTGCCGAACTGCTGCCCTTAAGGACTGCTGCCTTGCTTTCCTCTTGCTGACCTGCTGTCCTCTTGCCTGGGTGAGAAGGAATAGACCTACATCCATTGAACCCAGAATCCCAGAGTGACTCCAAGGGCTAGTCACTAGGGGCCAGATGTAGGTAAATAGTTTTTACCGATTCGAAAATACCGAATTTTACGGATTTGGCATTTTCAAATCAGTAAATGCTATGTAGCAAATTATTCGGTAAAAATTACCGAATCGTTAAGATTCGGTATTTACCGAATCGATATTTACCAATTCGGTAATTGCCATTCATTCCTATGGGCCTGAAGGCACATAGGAATGAATGTCAATTACCGAATCGATAAATACCGATTCGGTAAAAGGGGGAAAACATTGAAGGGTGGCAGGATGTCACTTTGACACCCTGTTGCACCCCTCAATTGTGTATAGGTGCACATGTGGCACACATACATGCCCTAAGGGCATATATGCCTGCAACATGGCACTGAAGTAATTTGCATGAAAATGCTTTTTTGGGGGGTTTTCGTTATTTACCAACAACTTGTAGTTGGTGGTAAATAACGAATCCTAACATGGGATAAGCACTCATTTAAGTGTTCCCTACATTAGGAATTCGGTAATTTACCGAATCGGTTTTTAAGAATTCGGTAATTTACCGATTCCTTAAATTACCGATTCGATAAATTACCGAATCCTTAATTTGGGCCCCTACATTAGAAAAGCCTATTACCGTTCGATATCAGCCGAAATTCGTTAATTTTGGCCATTACCGACCGGTAATAGGCTTCCTACAGCTGGCCCTAGATCTTTGGTACAGAAGACTCCAACACCCTTAAGCCCAGCACCTGAACTCTGCCATCTATGAGTCCTACCCTGTCAAGTGGTGCCACTCCAGTCCTGGACCCTTGGATGTGGGCCTGAAAGTGCTCTGTCAACCCATCTATGGATCCAGCAGAATTGATGCATCTCCTCTACTGCACAGGACAACCCTGAGCAGGACCAACACGTTGCCTCTGTTGCAAAGTTTTTCTCAACACAAGTACACTTCATCGACCTTGCAGGCTGCATCGGAACCACCATTAAAAATCCCAGATAAATAACCTTGGACTAATTTGAGTTTTAAATTCTCCTCGATTGGCCTTTTTGTTTCTTTACAAATTCACCATTACTTTACCCGACTGTTTGTGCCTGTAGCTTCACTTGCAAAAATTGTATTTGAGCTCCTTAGTCTGGAGAGCCACACATTGGCAGAGTTAAAGAAAACTTGTAAGGAGAGGGAGCTGCATACCAAAGGGAGGACCAAGAAGGCTGATCTCCAAAAGGCTTTGAGGGGATGGGCGGAGGCCTGCCAATCACAACAGAGGACCAGGATGGAGAGGATGAAGTGCAGCAGCCAAAGCAGGGCCTGGATACCAGTCCTAAGGAGCAACAGTCACCTGATGGGATGACTTGATCCCAGAGTTGGACCTCTCTGCCGGAGTAGAAAGCAGTGTGTCTTTTTGAGGTCTGTCCCCAGAGAAGCTCCCTCCTTCTCTGTATCATCTCCTTCCCTCCCTCCCACACCAAACACCCCCCCTACAGATCTGTGAAGGGTCAGGGTTCACCCATCCGCACCAGGAGGCTTCTAAAACCAACCTTCACCCATGCCTGTTTATCACAGTCCAAGAGGGGGATGATTCGCTGTGCCCTACAAATGACTAAATAAATAAATAAATAAATAAAAGATAGCCTGAAAGGACGCCTCACTTTTGTTCTGCCAGAGAGTTAGCATTCTAATTTTTTGATTCAGTGCCATGAATACCCACACTCAACCTGGCACCTGCTCGATCTGCAGCTGTGAGCATGCGCACTCAAGTACTTTCTGACATGTTAAAATGATGCACTAAAGGATTACTTTAAATCAAACGCTGTCCATCTCATTCCATGGAAGGGGGTGCAAATCAGGAAAGCTCTGTGCGAGAGCTGGAGTTGAAGAAGGGCTCAGTGCCACGCCTGGGGCAAAGCAGATTAGTTGATGTGGGCTCTGTGGTGTGGGATGCAGTGCTTGTTCTAGGCAAGTTCTTGCAGCCTGAGGAGTACTACGAGCCTTGCTCCTGGCATGTACCCCGTTGCTGCTCGGTGCTGGAGCTGGGGACAGGCACTGGCGCATTGGGCTTGTGTAGACCCAGTGCTCTCATAGCTAAATAAGAGGGTCTGGATCAACCTGTAGCCTTCATAAGTAGGAGTTTACTTCCCAGGAAACCGTGGTGGAATGTAATACAAAGGAGCGCCTTTGCAGTGGTCTGAGTGCTGACCATACTCTGGGGTAAATACACAGGACTTTACTGTCCACCTCTGAAGTTCTGCTTTATACCGAGTTTCTGTAACCGAATTACTGACCTAGAAAGGATGGATGACTGTGCTTGCTGTGCCAGAATTTGAACTTGTTGGGACCTGTAGATTACTTGCAAAGTAAGTGCAGAGTGTTCAGCAAAGCATGAAGCTTCATTAAAAGAAGGGCAACTCTTATGGCTGTGCCGGTTGTCGGTACTGAACCGCTTCGGAGTCCATGGGGACTTTAAACTTCTGTCGATGAAGAGCACAGTGGCTCGGTAACAATGCTTGGTGAAGCCTTGGTATTCATGCAAATGTGTGAACTTCTAGACTCATTATTCCTGTTTTTATGTAGAATTGTCGGTCCTAAATGTATTTGGAGTTATTATGTACTAGATATTTCTTTATTTAAAGGGCTATTACCCCAAGCGTTTACTGCGTTAACAAGCACACGGCTGAGACTGCTGCGGTGGCTTTGTGCCTATTGTTTAGTGATGTTATTTGTGGACAGCTGAGGTCTCAGTGGGAGGGGTAGGAGTCAGTAAACTCTCCCATGCTGTGGTTGGCAGACTTTTTCTGCACTCTGCTCTCCAAGTGGAGCGCAGAGTGGAAAAAACCTCTGAACTTCACAGGCAGAGCAGAGTTCACCACCCACAGTTTATTTATTTAATGCGATTTTATATCGCGCAAACAGTACCCAAAGGTGTCAGAGAGCCTTACATATGAACCAGTTGCACTACATAAGGATTTAGGATTACATGAGTTACATAAAAGATACAAGCTGAAAAAATTGCAAGCTAGTCTGGCTGATGTAGGGTTATACCCAGAAACCGGTCCCAGGGTGCTTGTTTCCGGTTCAGGGAAGACCTGGCTTGGCAGTTCGGGCTGGACTGTTCCCATGAGGCACAGGTTCAAGACTGATTTGCATATAGCTGGGTCTGAACTGAGGTGGTGAAGTGAGCTAAAGAACGATGATGGATTCAACCCAGATCTGTGACTGGCGGTGAGTGTCTGAAAAGTTTCTGCGCTCCGTCCATCATCTCCTCGTGTTTCTTCCAGGTACCACCCCAGAACTTAGATTCTGTGTGGATTACTAGGGGCTCAATGCCATCAGCAAGACTGCACACTCCATCCTACTAGCTGACGAGCACATAGATCGGTTGGGAGCTGCCAAGTTCCTCAGCATGTTTTATTAAATGTCTGGATACTGGCAGACTGCCTTGGCTGAAGGGGCCAAAGAGAGGTCTGCATTCTTTACCCCAAAAACACTTCCTATTCTGAGTAATGCCCTTTAGGTTGAAGAATACTCTTGCCACTTTCAAGGGGTTGGAGAACTGCAGTGCCACCTACCTAGACTACATTGCAGGTTTGAGTTCTAGCTGGGAGAATTGCTGTGCTACCTCAGGGAAGCACTTCAAGCTCTGCCGAGGGAAGGCCCTGACTATCAAGGTCAGTAAGTCCCAGATAGGGCAGGGTTTCATGGTCTACTTAGGACACCAATTGGGAGGAGGCAAGGTGCACCCTCTTCCTAAAGTATTCTGGCGTGGGAACCCCGTAAGACCCAGACAGGTGTGAGTCTTCCTAGGCCTCACTGGATACTGGAGGAGAGTCTTTAAAGGGTATGGCACTATTGTTGTTGCCTTGACAGAACTAACTTCTAAGAAGCAACTTAGACAGATGATCTGGATGGAGGCATGCCAGAATGCTTTTGACACTCTGAAGGAGGGCATGTGCAAAGCACCCACGCCTAAGGCCCATGAATTCTCCAGAGAATTAATTGTACAGACAGACGTCTCAGAGCATGGCATAGGGACCCAGTGCTCTTACAGCTAAATAAAAGTGTCTGGATCAACCTGTAGCTTTCATCAGTAGGAGTTTACTTCCCAGGAAACAGTGGTGGGATGTAATAGAAAGGAACGCCTTTGCAGTGGTCTGAGTGCTGACCATACCGTACCTAGTTGGTTCTCACTTCAAAGTTCAAACAGACCACAGAGCCCTCAGATGGTTAATTCACATGAAAGATGCCCTGATGGGGTCTCAATAGACTTTTTCAAAGAATGAAGATCTGTTGGTTCCCTTATTGACTAATGCATTTAACAAGTTAGCCACAGTAGCCCCCCCATCTCCTAGAAAATTAGTATAATAGTCCAGATTCACAAAAAGGGTGATACGGGTATCCCCAAGAACTACAGGCAAATTTTGCTCATAGATACCACAGCTAAACTTATGAGCCTCCACCTTTTATCTAGGTTAGAGATCTGAGCGGAGGATAGAAATATCCTAATGCAGTCACAGTACGGTTTTCAGTGGGGAAAGGGCACAGTAGACCGGTGCCTGCATTTTCAGTTAACTATGGACAAATACACTAGAGCTAAGGGTGGGAAAATGTATCTCGCATTCATGGATCTATCTGCAGCATTCGACTGCGTGTCCCACCCTAAGCTTTGGTCCATTATGGAAGAGATGAGGGTCGAACAGTTTATAATTGACGTCATTCGCCAATTGTATTCTGATGTTTGTTCACATGTCTGTTACTGGAAGAATGGGGAATGCACCCGCCCTCTTAGAATCTTAAGGGGGGTGAGGCGAATGTGCATTCTCGCACTGTTCCTCTTCTCCATTTACACAAATGCCGTTGAAAAAGTGCTTGCAGGCGCAACCCTGAGTTCCTATGTCTAACTCCCACCGGCTACCAATTCTGGCCTACGCCGATGATGCCATACTGATGGCCAGAACGAGGTTTGGCCTCCAACGTCTCATTTCAGCCTATGATGTTTTTTTGTATTAGTTGGACTTAAAAGTGAACCAATGAAAATCTTTTTTAATTATTGCAGGTGCAGGAAAGCCAGACAAAACACTGTATTTCCATATGGACTTGGGGAAAATTGAGGTGGTTGAGTCCTTCCCTTACCTATGGGTACTTTTTGACAAAAAACAAATGTGGTCACAGTTGAAAGAAGGGCCATGGGTATGGAGAGGAGTCTAACGTCAATAACATTCTTCGCTATTAGGCTGGGCACAAAACCATTAGTCCCCATTAAAAAGATTGTCCACCCAAAGTCTAAATCAGTGGCACTCTACTGGGTGGGTGTATGGGGTATGGCACCAATTGACCCTCTTCAAACCATTGAGAACACATTTTTTAAATCATGAACTTCTCCCCGACAATTCTACTCTAATGATGTCTTTCATACAGAACTGGGTCTACCATATATTACTGATTCCATTAGATTAGCCTCGCTCCTAATGTGGCTCTCCCTATGGCGTAGGGACACAGTGCCCCTCACACAAAATATTATTAGAGACACCTTAAAATCGGAGAACTACACTAGGATCAGATGGCTGAACTATGTTGAATTAGAATTGAACGCTATATGGTTGAAAGACCTTTTTAAGGACCCAACTTCCTGTAGAAAGACTTCTAGGCAGAAGTTGGTGGATACATTTATGCTGTGGGCCCGATATATGCGCAGGGAGAGGACCTATTGCAAGCAGTTGGTCCTCATGTATCAAGCAACCCCACTTTTGTCAGAGGGAGGATACTTTTACCTAGCAGATATCCCCACATCGCACCATAAATTCATCCTGTTAAGATTTCGCTTGAATTTGATACTACTGATGCTAGGGTACCCGGGGAGAAGATTCAAACCCTCTGCGCCCTTGCGATACCCAATCTCCCCAACATGACCTCCATTTATTATTTTTCTGTGGTTTATATCAGCAGGAAAGAAAGAAATTCATCATCCTGATTTTAAAGCCTCATCATTTTAAACTATGTCGGGTTGCATTATACTTTTTAAAATCCATGTCCAACCCTTTTGTCTGCTTTTCAGTAGCGTCTTTTTTATGGGCATGTATGAACAAAAGGAAACAAGTGGGCCCATAACCAGGATTTGGACATTTTATCTTCTACTTTGACATACTCTGACATTTAATAACTGATATTTTAACATGTATTTAAATGATCATAAGTGTATAGGCATGGAATGCTTAATTAATTTGACTGCCCACTCTTTTACCAACAGGAACTGGGATTCTATGTCAACTGTTACTGTTTATGTATTCTTGTTCATGTACTTTTATGATCTTAATTGGAAAAAGATTGAATAAAGTTTCTAAAGTAAAGACTGGGTGTAGCTGACATTTGGGCTTTGTGTATTCCCCCTAGACGGCCACATACAATAGAGGGCTAAGGTGTGCCGGGATGGGCCATGACTGGCAGGATGGGAGGGTGAAGCTAGGCACAGCCATATTTACACTTGAATAGGCTGTTACCTGCTTGCATGCAAAGGGCTTCATACTCCCTGTAGTTCATCTTGAGCCAGGGCAGGGGAAGATGGAAACATGTGAACTTCAAACGGAAACCTCTAGAAGCTTTTCCCACTCCAAAGGAGGCACTGAGTATGAATATTGGACCTCACACACCAACTCTTCAGTACACCGCAGGACCTGTGAACTCTGGACATTGGACTGCTGTGCTGCTGAAAGGAATAACGCTCTGATGGACTGCTGCTCTGAAGGTCAGCTGCCCTGCTGTGCTGACCTGCTACTTTTTGCCCTCTTGTCTGGGTGAGAAGGACTGGACCTGCATCTGTTTAACCCAGGATCCCAAGTGACTCCATGGGCTGGTGGGCTGATCTCCTGACTGGAACCCCAGGGACAGAAGTCTCCAACAACCTTTAAACCAGCACCTGGACTCTGCCATCTGTGAGTCCACCCCTGCCAAGTGGTGTCACCCCAGTCCTGGACCCTTAGAAGTAGGCTTGAAGTGCACTGCCAGCCTATCTGTGTATCCCACTGCGTGCCACAATCCCAAGCAGATATGACGCCTCGCTTCTGATGTGGGGATTCTCTCATCGCAAGGACTCTGCATTGACTTTGCAACCCGCATCGGAACTGCTGCTGTGCAACACATCCTTAACGCAAGCCCTCACATTGCAAATCTCTCATCAATGGCAGTCTTGACGACGATGCAGGTTCTCATATTCAAGTCTCACACCTCTTTGGAACTGATGAATTGCCTCAGCTGCATGACGCACCCGTGACACCAGATTTTGCATCGCGAGCCCTCATTGACGGGATCCTTAAAGATGATGCATACTTTCGATCGTGGCTTCGCAGCTCCTCGGAACCAACGTATTACTTTAGCTGCGTGATGCATCCTCATAGTGGGAACTCACAAAACTCTACAGCCAGATTTAAGGTACTCTTGTTCAGCAGGCCTAACGGTGTCATTTTAGCCAGCCTGCACCCTCCATAGCTGTTGGCCTGAACTTGTGACTTTGTCCCAGTCTAGCACAACCATATATCCACAGTTGACACTTTATGCATTACTCTATTTTTCTAAATTGGTGTGCAATTTTACCTGTGTTGTATTTTCAATTTATTACAATTTGAAGTGTTGCATAAATACTTTACCCATTGCCTCTAAGATAGACTGCTCTGTGCCAAGGTTCCCAAGGGTTGAGGACAGGTAAACATTTGCAAGTAGGCTGATTGTGAGAAGTGGCCCTGGCATAGGCTGTCCACAAGTTATAGTGGGCACCTTGCACCAGTCCAAACAACCCTTATTGATGATAGGTTTAAGACAACCTTGATTGAAAGCTATCCTAGTGGTAGTTATGGAGAGCAGCATTCAGGCTAAGTCTTTAAGGAGTGTAAAGCAGCTTGGTTTACCAGATTATAACCTCTTGAATGACCAACTGAAAGGGGAATCACACAAGGTATATATAAAATATATGTATTTATTACTAAACACTCTCTACTAACCTCTTGATGAGATTAGAGAACAAGATACACAATATCAACACATTAGAACGTGAGTAAATAGCACAATATACAAAGAGCCCCAGGGGGAGATCAAACCATTTATTATGAAAGTGGTATAAGAAGCACAACTTGATTAGACACAGTGTCTAGAGCATGTAAAATTGCTGGGAACCACCCAAGGTAGTGACACAGGGGACCCACGGGGGACGCGTGCAGTGTGAGAACACAGCCGCATGCTCCGTACAATCTTATGGGAAAGTCGTGGTTAGTATTTTAAAGATTAAGGACACTGTAGCGAGGACTTGGAGCAAACCCTATTAGACTTAGGGTCTAAGACCAGCAGCCATGTGAGCATCAGAGTACTCGCGTTACCTCACGAAGCCGGGTGCATAGATGCCAAATGGTGTCGGGAATCGTCGCTGTTTTCAATGGCGAGCTGCTGCAGAGTACTGCTGCCATGGAAAGGAAAAGTGTCCGCCCTATCCAAGCCTGGATCGGGGATGTGAAGAACCTGAAAGCAGAAGGGACAGAGTCTGGGTCACTTCAGAGTGACCAAGGGCACTGTAGACCAATGCCCACCAATGTCGGGTGTTTCATTTGCAATGAGGTGAAGCTTGACTCCACTGCCACAGGGACCAGGAGATGTCGATGATGACCAGAGTCCACAGTCGAGCTGTCCCATGAAGGATGTTGAGTGCTGGGGGGTCGGTGTCCGGATCGGAGACAAAACAATCCTGGGAAACAGCAACCCACTAGGTGGGAGTAAAAAGGCCTCGGGATAGACCAGCAAGGTCCAGGTGACTCCCCAAGCAATGGAGAGACAGGGCACATCTGGAGCAACCAGGTAAGCCCATTCACAGTTACAGTACCCTTTTCATGGACCCACACGTTGACCGACAAGGGATTGTGAAGGGACCTCAAGAGGAATCACTAAATAGCAGCCCATGGGTCACTCGTGGAGTGTAGGCCTTTAATCTTCAGTGGAATAACTGCTCGGGTCTGAACTATAAGTAGCCCAAAGCACAGCCTCAGGGATTGCCAAGAAACATATGCAGCTGCAAATGGTTACGGTGTTCGGGTTGCACGGTCCCAACGAGGGCTTTGGATCTCAGGTTTGCTAAGAGCACGGATCGGCCTCAGGTAAGCTTGGAAACCCACCTCCTGTATTGCAAATTCTTTGGAGTGCTTCAGGAGCTACACAGTTGCAAACCAGACAGATGCATCTTTGGTGCCTGCCTTGCAGGGGAGTAACTCCTTTACTCCAAGGGAGATTCTTCGGTCATCCAATGAAGTGTAGATTGTTGAAGTTCTATGATTCTGTAGCAGAGTTTCATCCAGGTAAATCTAAAGTCCTGTAGTCAGGGGTTCCTACTTTATACCCAAGGAAGGCGTGGGACAAAGTCTGGGGACCCACCTATTGGAGGGTCAGGATAGAGGGGTGGCTCCCATATCCTTTGTCCAGTTCCATGCCAGAGCAGGGGCTGGTAGCCTCTGCAACCGGTTTGAGCTGGACTATGGACAGGGACACCAAATGTGCCCCCAGTGCAGACATCAATTCACTCTTGGAGTGCACCCACACAGCCCCAATACACTAAAGCCGGTCTGAGAGTTGGTTACACCTCCCTGTGACAGGAAACCTATTGTCCAGCCTCCCCTGCCGGAGTTTCATCCAGCAGCAGGAGGGCAGATGCGTGTCTGTGGCTGGCAGCATCCATCTTGTGATGCCAGGGTTCTGTTGAGCTGGTACCGGGTGAACCAGTGTAGTCATATTTCTCCCTCTAGGAGTGTGGATTCATACCTCCCCCGCCAGGACTGGCACGGGAGGTATGATTCTAAGGTGTTTGACACCAAACACAACATGTTTCCTTGCAGCCATTTCAAAGTTAGTATTAACCACAAGGTTATAATGCACTTAAGAGTATATGGTATGGATGCATCACAGAACAACCCCAGGGGACAGATTCCGAAGGCTGCAGAGGGGCTCTGCTCATGCATGGGCAACCTCTCACACAAAACCCAGCACCCTGCCTTCAGGATTGATAAGGCCTGCCATAGGGGTTGCTGATAGGTGTTTATGTGCAGTGAGATAAGGTAGATATAGGGAACCTATATCTAAGTAAGGGGTGCATACACCACCTTACACAGGCTGCTGTAGCAGACCTGTTGTGTCATTTTTAATGGTCTCTCAGGGGTGGCATAATACATGCTGCAGCACCTGAGAGGCCTCTGGGGTACCTATGCCCTGGGTATATAGAATTCCGTATACTAGGGACTTTTAAGGGTACACCAGAATCCAATGTGTAATGTACCCAAAGTACATGCAATCATTTTAGAGAGGAAGCAGCTAGGCTGGGTCCTGAATAGCAGGGCCCCAGCCAGACTAAAGACGAAAAACCGTGAAACATCTGCACACAGTGGAGGTAACTATAAGAAATAGATCCTACTCTCCTACACCGATGTCCTGTTCATGGTGGACGTGAGCCTGCTGGTAATGGGAGAGTAAAGTACAACTACAACTCAGATGAAGTCTGGGATCTTTGAACCATTTTGTGAAGTTCCTCTACTTCACGGAGATGGAGTTTATCTTCACCTAACCCAGGCTTGAAAGAGGTGAAGTTTCTGACAACCTTAATATTTGCTTAATGACTATACAAATATCACCACACATCTTAATTTCGTGAATGCCTGAGATAGGCCTTTGTACTTTAATATATAATACCTTTGTTGCTGTGACTAACAACACTTTTTATTTAATGTAATAAGATTCAGCCTGGAAGGAAGGCTATGTACTATAATAAACTATTATCCTGCTGCCATGACCAATGATGAAATATATTAGATTAATGAATGTTCGATTTCCAGGACATGCACAGCACTGTTTTGATTGGCAGACATAAGTGCATGCCTTTTATCATATAATGAGCTTGTTGCTGTGACTAAATGATGAATGTTTCCTTCGGTAATGATGGCCAGCATGGAGCAAGCACATACATTTTAATACATTATTTATAATGAATTTATTTTCTGTAACTACTGTGAGCGTGGGGCCATTTCTTTTAATCTTAGCTCATTTTAAGTCATTTAGGGACAGATGTGATACACATTTTGTCAGTCACAAATGCACCAGCTTTTGCAACTGTTAAAATGTTTTATCTTATTTACTAATTTTAGGATTCAGAACACTTTTCTTACTCCTAAAATGGAATTCTGATTGCATAGCAATTTAGGGGCATATTACCAAGGGTGGCGATAATTCTATCGCTCTATTAGCAAGCTGTCGCTAACTGATATTAGCGACAGCTTTTAGGCGATAGCGAGCGGTTTGGGGCCCGCCTTGCATGTCAGCGATATTTATCGCTAATGACATGCAAAGTGGGCATACCCAACCTGTTAGCGACTGAAAGCAGTTGCTAAGGTCGCTATCGCCTATTAGCAAGGCAGGCGTAGTGATGGAAATATTCCCGCTATTGCCAAAAAACAACACCTGCTCAGACCAGTTCGCAGCCATGTTATCCAACGGGAGGTGGATAACATTGCTAAGAGCATTTTGTCGCTAATGCGTGAATATCGCTGTATTCTCAGCGATATTCGCGCATTTCGCCGCTATCGCCGGAAAATGTATCGCTTTGGAGATAAACGTTGCTAATAGCAAGTTTTCTCAGCGATAAATTCCGGCGATGCTCAGCGCTAAAAAAATAGTTGCTAAGCCTATTTAGCGATAAATATCGCTACTTGTTGGTAATATGCCCCTTAGTGTCTGGAAGGGGGGTTTCGTGGACATATCTTTGAAATACCAAGTCAGTATTTAATGTATTAATGTTTTCCAAATGAATCCGCTTGCGAAACATTCATTGTATACTGACACTTCAATGGAAGTGGTAGCGCATTCGCAAAAAGGAAGGGCTCCTCTTGTCACCCCTTCCCTTTTGTGAGTGTAAACATAAAGTTTCTTTAAAAGGAGACAGTGGTCTTCTTTTTAAACACAGGCCTGTTTCTTTTAAGGAAAAGGGCTGCATTTTAAAACAAGCACTGGCAAAGTCAATAGTTTTCGCCTATGTGAGATATTTTGGCTTTGTCAATGTTTTTTAGACATGTTGCACAGTAGCGTGAGATACTGTTCAATATGACTTAAAGTTATGAAGGAAGTGAAGTGTTGTGACCAGCATTGACCGCTTCTCAGCAATTTTGTTTTTCCTTTATGCCATGTTGCACAACACCACCTGTACCCCAGTTATAGCCAGAGTGCTCACGTTTGCCATGAGAGTAGCAGGATGTGGTGCTGTCATCATCCATGCACCCAATGGCCAATAGTGTAGCAGTCACACGATGAAACATTAACAGTGTCACTACTGACCTTGCCCTGGGCGGCATGCTAGGCACAGTTTCCAGTTTTGCCTTAGCACATTTGAACCCCATAACTGGTATCTATCAAATATTATCAATGCCGTGTGAATGGTGCGAAGCAGTGAGTTGGGGCTCACTCATCCACTGATATGTCGCTTATCTGAAATGTAATTCTGTTCCTTATATTTACATTTATATGGTCTCAAATTACCTTCAAATTGGACAGCCCTCGATAAGACATCTGGCGTATCAAGCTCACTGCAGGCAAGATGCCTGCTTGCCCCAGCTGAACTCCTTGGAAAAGTGGACATGTCACACAAGCGAGGAGCAACTAAAGGAGAAGACATTTGATTCTTGAGAAAATAAGACGGTGTTGTGACCAGAACTTCCTTGAAGAACTCAGCAACCTGTCCTGTTGAAGGGAGGTTTTCTACTTTTGTATGATACCGAAACGTGTTGTTTCGTATACCATTCGAAGACTTGAAGTGATGTTTAAATTATGCATAACGGAAAAGGGAGCATCTGGGTATGCTAACACTTCAGGTAGAACCATTCCAAGACAAAGGCATTTTTCTATTTTGCCTGCTCAAAGGTCTGTTTTCTAGCACAGTCTTTAAGCATTGAATTACTGAAATATCATTAAAGCACAGATAGACAATGGCTAAAGCATATACCTTTGGAAGCCACGTTAATACAGCTTTTAGATCAGTGCACCACCATCCGTGCACTTGGAACAAAATAAAAGCAACTTCTGACAAGCAGCTCACAGTCAATCTCATCAGAGGGGCACAGTTTAGGCCAAACATGTGCAAGGCACCCAGTGCAAGAGACAGATACAGGAAACAAAACATTAACTAGAGCCCATACAGAAGACATTTCAAGTGATACCTATCAATAACCACGGATTTAGGCTCTAGATTAGCAAAAGGTCAAAAAGACAACTTTTCACCATTTCAGTGAAAATATTACTGATGATTGATTAGTAAAATCCCACCCAAGCCCCTTGTCATGGAGTACACACAACTCCCAGCATGCTTCGCTCTCTGTAGACCTCATCGGAGGCAGAGAGTGAATTCAGAGGTGCATAAAGCACCCCGTAGAAGTGAAACAAACACGCTCAGAAGCTTGGGGTGAGCCACAGATTATACAAAAACTAAAGAGGAACTTTGGGTAATGTCCCATTGTGTTGACCCCAAACAGCAGTAATCTACTGATTTTTATTTTTGCATTCTGTTGTTTTAGTCATATTAATGCCCTCATAATCTGAGCCGCACTGTTCATGTGTTTTCTCTGTTCTGGGGGTTTAATACTGCTAAAGGTGGTTGCTGGTGTGTGTGGGTGGAGGTGATCTCCAGGTAAATCCTCACACAGAGTATGGCGAACAATCCAATAAAGAAGCAGCACCAGCACAGAAGACAACATTACACCGTGCACTTTCTTCAACCTTTAGGATGTTAGAGGTGTTTAAAAACTTCTTAAGATCAGACTCTCTGAGTCACTCAAATGCAAGTTTCAAATGACATCTTAATTAAATTAGGATGCAGTATGAATAAAATAAGAAAAGAAGCTCAATCCTTGACTAACTGGATAGGGTGAAAGTCAAATTATTTAAAAAATGAAATAACTTTAATAAGTAATGAATGCACTTAAAAAGATTATGTTGCCATTCTTTCAGTCTCTCCATAGCCTACATGGACCCTGGTTTCAATCAACAAATTCAGCTCCCTCCCAACCTTGTCACTGGGGGAGTAGCATGCAAAATTACTTCCTGTTTTCATCAAAAACGCTGTCTATATAATATTCCAACAAAAAGAGAAATTTCTTTTTCTTCTGTTAAGCTGGTACCGGGTGTACCAGTGTAGTTATATTTCTCCCTCAAGGAGGGTGCAATCATAACTCCCCTGCCAGGACTGGCGGGGAGCTATGATTCCAAGGTGTTTGACACCAAGCACAACATGTTTCCTTGCTGCCTTTTCAAAGTTAGCATTTACCGCGAGGTTATAATGCACTTAAGAGTATATGGTATGGATGCATCACAGAACAACCCCAGAGGATAGATTCCGAAGGCTGCAGAGGGGCCCTGCTCATGCATGGGCACCCTCTCACATAAAAACCCATCACCCAGTCATAGGGGTGACTGATAGGTTTTTATGTGCAGTGATATAAGGTACATATAGGGAACCTATATCTAAGTAAGGGGTGCATACACCACCTTACACAGGCTGCTGTAGCAGACCTGTTGTGTCATTTTGAATGGCCCCTCAGGGGTGGCATAATACATGTTGCAGCCCCTGAGAGGCCTCTGGGGTACCTATGCCCTGGATATATAGGATTCTATATACTAGGGACTTATAAGGGTACCCCAGAATCCAATCTGTGATGTACCTAAAGTACATGCAATCATTTTAGAGAGGAAGCAGCTAGGCTGGGGTCCTGGATAGCAGGGCCCCAGCCAGACTAAAGGCGAAAACTGCAAAAAGTGGAGGTGACTATAAGAAACAGATCCTACTCTCCTACACAGATGTCCTATTCATGTTGGACGTGAGGCTGCTGGTAATGGGAGAGTAAAGTACAACTACAACTTTGGATACTGACTTTGGTCACTATGTCCCTATTCAGGTATTCAAGTAGTCAACTAAGGGATCTGAATAACATACATCTCAAACCTACTGATACCCTATTAGCCAAACTAGCTAGATGTCCACAAATTGGCGGGGGCAGATATTTCATAGACCAGACAGAGACTCCTTCCTTTTCCGATTCTTGTCTTCACGGCACAGATAAATCTGCTAATATACTTAAGGCCATATATTTCAACGCCCGTTCAATCCCTAAACATGGCGTAGAAATTTGGGCCTTACTGGACTCAGAAGGCCCTGATATATGTTTTATTACTAAGACCTGGCTACACGAGCATACTACCCCCGACCTACATATCGCCTTTCCTCGGAATGTAAATTAATTCACCTTGATAGGAAAGAAACGAAAGGAGGGGGATTATTGATTGCCGCTAAAAATAACCTGAACATGCTCTATTTGGAAGGCTTTATAACTAGCCATTTAGAAATCATTATATTCTAGATCGAAGACAAATTAAACAATATCTGGAAAGGAGCTTTAATATATCGCCCTCCTGGCACGAAAGGAGATTTTTCAAATATTTTGCTTGAAACTATTGCGCCTCACGTCCTTGCATCGGACACATTTTTTGTAGTAGGGGACTTCAATCACCATGCTGATATACTAACTGACTTGGACACAGAAAAACTGATGTCTAGCATGAGCACTATAGGACTCGATCAGAAAATTATTGGCCCTACACACCAACCTGGCCACAAACTTGATCTTCTTTTCACCAACTCTTCTGATCTGGAAGTAGCCCCTCCTATTCCATTGCTCTGGACCGACCATTATCTGGTGCATTTTTCCTTTCCAATGGGTAAAACAAAAACAGCACCAGTAGATGGTTTAAGGCTGCAGAGATCAATGAAAAAGATCACTCTACCCCTTTTTCATAAAAATGTTCAGTTCCCGCCACATACTCCTTCCTCAAGTGCTAGTACTATGGCAATGCAATTTGATCTAGCACTAGAAACAGCACTGAATAAAATCGCTCCTATGAGCAGAATTAAACATAAAATCAGAACGGCGTCTTGGTTCACAGTGGAACTAAGAACTGCAAAATCAGAATGTAGAACCGCAGAAAAGAAATGGCGGAGGAGTAAAAATCAGAAAGATAGGAAAACATTTAAACTTCTGCACTCTAGCTACATGCTGAAAATAAAACTGAGGAAAAGAGCGTTCCTCATGGAGCGAATAGATAGAGCCCAAAACTCCGCCAAGGAACTCTTCCAAATAGTGAAGGAATTTACCGCCTCCAGTGCTGCGTTAGAAATCCCTAATACTCTGGAATGGACAAATGCAGTGTCCCAGTTCTTTGAAGATAAAATTACCACCATTCTTCTCTCCTTTCCCGATCATCACGACCAATTGCAGCTGATTGCTCCGGTCACACCTTATCTAGATTCCACCCACATCTTGGAGGCGTTCACTAAATGTGACCATGATATGGTGATGTCAGCCGGTCAAAAAATTAAGTCAGGGACCCCTACAGATCCCATCGCCCCTAAACTTTTCTCTACACTTGCACCGGTGCTGGTTGGACATCTTACTGACCTTTTTAATAAGTCTTTTACAGACGCTGATTTTCCGACAATATGGAAAGCCGCTAAAGTCAGGCCCATTTTGATGAAACCCACGGCTGACCCTAACATCCTGACAAATTATAGGCCTATATCCCTACTCCCATACTTTGGAAAAATGCTCGAATCACTCTTGAACAAGCAGCTTGTGAACCACCTCGAAAGCCATGGACCTCTGGATCCTTCACAATCCGGTTTTAGGGCTCAGCATAGTACTGAAACCGCATTGGTTGAAGTGGTTGATAACATCAGACTGGCGCTAGATAAGCGCCGATCAGCCATCCTCGTGCTGCTGGATTTATCGGCAGCATTTGACACCATCTCCCACCGTATTCTAATTCATCGGCTGTGGGAGATTGGTGTCAGAGGAAATGTCCTGAACTGGTTTGTTAGTTATCTGTCCAACCGCACTACGATGGTACAAATTGGAGAACATAGTGCACATGAAAGACCTGTCAAAAGGGGCGTTCCTCAGGGCCCTATATTGAGCCCAACACTCTTTAATATCTATATGACCCCTTTGGCTAATATTATCAGAGACCATGGTTTTGATGTTCTGTCGTATGCCGATGATACGCAGATTCTTGTCACGCTAGATTCTGACTATAATGAAACCAAACAACGTTTCAAAAACTGCCTGGTACAAGTTGAAGAGTGGATGACCATCAATCACCTTCAACTAAATGGCAGTAAGTCAGAGATTATGCTCTTCGGCAAAGCGGCGGAACATTGGACAGATGATTGGTGGCCAACTAAGTTGGGCATATGCCCAGTGCCAAAGGATCACACCCGCAATCTGGGCTTCTGGTTAGATAAGACACTGTCCATGAAAAGCCAAATAAACAGCATAGTTGGCACCTGTTTTGGACTAATGCGGAGCCTGAGAAAAATCTTTAAGTGGATCCCCATTCAGGTCCGCAAACCCTTGGTCCAAGGCCTTAAAATAAGCAGAATGGATTACGGGAATGCTCTTTTGCTCTCTATAAATGAACACCATCTGAAGAGGCTCCAGGTTCTCCAGAACACAGCAGCCCGGCTAGTTCTTAACCTCCCGAGAAAAACATCCTCCACTGCTTGTTTAAAGAGCCTACATTGGTTGCCAGTAAAAAAGCGTATCCTTTTCAAAACACTATGTCTGGTGCATAGGCAATTGTATGGAAGAGGTCCTAAATACTGGTCCAAAAAACTCAGATGGTATCAGCCATCAAGAAATCTCAGGTCCAAGAATGAACTCCTACTAATACCTCTGAGAGTACTTACCTCCAGAAATGGTGGCCGAGCGTTCTCGTGTTTGGCCCCTGCCGCATGGAACAAAATCCCGCTCCTTCCCTGTAACTCCCCTGACCATGGCCGTTTTCGCAAAGGACTAAAGACCTGGTTATTTGCAAATTAATACCGTTTTCTGATGTCAGAGTCCGCTGTAGGCGCCATGAGACTTCCTGGAAGCAAGATGGCGGACGCAGAGTCCGAGTGAGAAGCGCTGACCTGGAGCTCCCGTCTGGTTCTGCTTCATAAACGCTTATGATACCTGCTGATATGATTTGAACCACAATCCCTTTTTGCATTAGGAGCTTACCTTTTGGAGACGGATAGAGTATAAGAACTTCCAAAAGCGCAAGTTCTTTCAAGTCTCTCAGAGTCAGAGGTTGTTATGCGGCTAGATCTCTGGAAGAGTTACTCCCGTTCGCTTCGCTCAGCGTGGCTACGCCCAACCCCTCCTTCCTCTCTCAGGGTCACATCTGATCCGACTGCCCCAGCCCTGCAGCGGAGTCGACACTGGAATACACGCTTGGAGCTGGAGCCGACTGTACGAGGTGATCAGCGCTGTTTGCGTGTTCAAAAGGAGAAGCAGAATCGTTTCACAGCGTAGCCGGTTACACTCATTGTATCACCAGCAATAATGGCACCGAAAAACCCGACAGGAGTGCAAAAGCAGCAAAAGCCAAAAACGAGAGCGGTCACCGCGGCTGCACAGGAGATGACTCAGCCGGTGGGGGTAACAGCAGTTTCCTCTGCAAATACTGTGAGTACAACTAATCCAGTAACCTGTTCGTCAAATATGGATGTTTCACATCCTACTGATACTGACACTATGAATGTGACTGAAAATATCTCTTCTACTACTTTGCTGCCTGCACCGCTTGCACTGCCTATAACAGCTTCTGTCACATCCAATATAGAAGAGCCGAATTTGGTGAATTCTGGGGGATGTAGGCTGGGTGCCATACCAAAAATACCAGTTATGTTCATGAAAAAAACGGTTATTCCATCTAATCTTTCTGACCCTAATACCAATCCTAAAATCTCAGACAACCAAAATATAATTCATGAAAAACAGTTAAATGTGACTGCTCGCTCTGCTCGTTTGGCTAAGGATATAACCACTATGGATGAACAAAACCTTGGATCAATGGAACAATCAACACCAGCACCAGCATCTGTGATTCAAGGCGACGATACGGAATCTATAGATTCAGCTGGCAACTTCTATTCCATGACTGATCTTACTCAAGCGCTAGATTCAGATAGCACGGAAGACCTGGAGCGAGGTGGGGTTATTTACTCTCTGCAAGACCGTGAAAAATCGTTCTCTGATCCTGGGCAAGATGATCTTAGCAATATGGAAGACTCGGATCCTGAAGAATCATCTAATAGACCTGAATGGGGGGAAGAAGAAAATACCACCATGCAGAAGCATAATGGACTAATCTCTCCTTCTGCGCCTACTATTTCGGAAGCGACTAAACTAACTTCTGAAACACCAGAGATAACATTGGAGGTTCTCTATCAAGTTATGCTGCACCATAGGGAGGAGACAAAAGCTGAGAACCTACGCACTCAGAGCGCAGTAAAGAAACTTCAAAATAACTTAAGGAAGGTGATGAAAGTATCTAATGATACAGTTGTGAGAGTAACAGAGGCAGAAAATAGGATCTCACAAATAGAAGACTCAATGGTTCAGCAGAACTCACAACTAAAATCAATGGAGGGCTTGAAGGAAGAAATCAACTGGAAACTTGTTGATTTAGAAAATAGATCACGCCGGAATAATCTTCGAATCTTAGGCGTGCCGGAGGGGAAAGAGGATTCAAATCCACGACAATATGTGATAGAACTATTTTCAGAGGCCTTCCCGGAGCTAAAGCATTGGAGATGGGAGACTGAAGTACAGAGGGCTCATAGATTCCCGTTTCAAAGAAATCGACAAGACACTGTCCTTAAACCACGAGCTATCCTGATCTCCTTAAACAACTTCTTGGCTAGAGAAGCCCTCTATGATTTGGCCAGACCTAATAGAAAACGCAAAGGCAAGGGCATGGAATTCTTTGTGCGCCCTGACTATTGTCATGTTACAGTCCAACTACGTTGGCAGCTTTGTCAACTTATCCCCCTATTTCAGGCTAAGGGAGCGCAGGCATTTCTTTTAAACCCAGCCAAACTCAAAATAATTAATAAAGAACGCTCTTACTTTCTAACCTCAGAGGGAGCGGCTAAAGAGCTACTAGCCTCATTTTGAAAGGTACTGTTTCTCCTAAAAAAAAAAATCGACTAAGTATGGACTACAGCGGTTCTCTAGCTTAACGTTCCAATGTTATTTCTTTTTTTTTCAATGAGAGTGCAATATAGTGCAAGTACTTCTCTGTGTTACAGGGGTTGTAGAAAATATAAACCATTCTGTTTGTACTTGCGCTTATTGCTTTAACCAGGATCGGTAACTGACTGATCTGGCCGGTTGGCCGTTTATTTATTTATTTATTTATTTATTTTTCTCTGATTAGTATTAGGATATTGGATACTGGATCTGGACTGATTATGTTTTTGGGATGGAACAATAATTATGAAGTAGGGCCGTATGACGGGAACCATTTAGCGCCTATCACATCATCAATGCGAGGGACTAATGAGTCCCTCTGCCCCGTTCGTTTGGGGGGGTTGGAGGGGGTGGGAGGGCTCGGGTTGAGCTCGGGGAGGCTAGGGGAAAAAAAAACGGGGTTGCAAACAAAAGCAGAAAAATTCCTGATTTGACCTTTAAGAAGTTTCCTCTTGTTCCTATTTGTTCTCTTAACATGTATGATATGCTGAGGTACAAGATTTATTGTGGGCCTGTATCGATTTACTTGTTATTCATTTGTGTCAATTTAGGTTTTGTTTCAGGGGGGAAAAAATAACCTTAATTAAATGGCGAAATTATGAATCTGTTCATGGAACATCTGTGGGCTGAATAATAAAAAAAAGGGGGATTGCTGCACAAAGTATACAGTCTATGAAACTTGATATTCTCTGTATTCAAGAATCGCATATCACGTGGAATGATAGACATTTATATAAAGAACTGGGTATGAACTTAGTGGTGTGTACATCTCAAGGGACAACGACAAAAGGAGTGGCAATTTTATCTAGAAGTGGCTTGGGAGCTCCGATTCGGAGTAAAGCAGATCAATATGGTAGATGGGCAATTATAGAATTTAGAGTTAGTAACAAAGTTTGGACTGTATGTGCCGTATATGCTCCAAATTCAGATGATCCATCCATATTGAACTTTTTAAATTTAGAGTTAGCCAACTGGGCTCCGTCGTTAATATTATGTGGAGATTTAAATTAAGCATGGGCGTAAAATCCGTTACGCTCGCGGATTTTTCGTATTTTCGGAGAATCCGCAATCCGCGAACTCTCGCGGATGTGGCGAGAATACGCAAATCCGCGCGAAGCGGATTTTTTGTTTGTGTTCGCACTGCTCGCGGTCAATCTCGCAACAATCTCGCACTCGCGAAAGTACAAAAATTACAAGGGGAGGGGTAAAGGAAGTGGCCCAGTCTCCAACTTCCTGTTCCTGTCCAGCAAGCTCCTCCCATAGGGGTGGGGTGAAGGAAGTGCCCCAGTCTCCAACTTCCTGTTCCTGTCCAGCAAGCTCCTCCATTTCCTGGCCACTTTGATTTCGATCTTGACTGGGAAGGATTACTTTTTGTGGTTGCTGCTGGATATTTGCATTTGAGGCCTTTTGGATTACTTTTGGATTCGAAATTTGATTTCACAAATAAGTAAGTTGATGTTGTTTGTTTGTGGTGATTTTTGTGTGTGTTGCTTTTTTTTCGACTTTTTGGGGGGGAAAATCTGCAAGTTCGCGAGCTGAGGATGTTTTTGCTTGTGTTCGCACTGCTCGTGTCCCGCGCAGCAGCAATCTCGCACTCGCGAAATTGTAAAAATTACAATTCTGCACATGAATTGAAAACCACCAGGCTTAGTAGTTATGGGTGCATGCATGATACAACTGTTTTCTTGAATTTTGTTTTTAACATGATTCTGGCCAGGGCATGGATGGCATTGGATTGTGGTGATCTTTGTGTGTTTTACGACTTTTTGGGGTGGTGTTGGGGGCTTGCTATGTGGGTGGGGGCCATTTTATTGCCTGGTCCCGTGTGGGTGGGGGTCTAGGGGCCATTTTTAAGCCAGTTTGTGTGCTTTGTGCCATAGGCCTGCACCCAGTGTGCTCTGATGTCATCCATTATGCCCAGGGGGCCCAGAATCGGTCTGTTCGCGGATTTTGCTGGTTTTTCGCCACGTTCGCGCCGTGAGGCAACAATCTCGCACTCGCGAAATTGTAAAAATTGCAATTTTGCACCGGAAAACCACCAGCAGGCAGCATAAGCCTTCTGAAACTTGATGGATGGCATTGGATTGTGGTGATTTGATTAGTGTTGTGTTTTTTCACTTTTTGGAGTAGGGGTTGGGGGCTGGCTATGTTGGTGGTGGCCATTTTGAGGCATGGTCCTGGCCATGTGGATGGGGCGGTCAAGCGGCCATTTTGAAGGCAGGCAGTGAGCTTTGAGACATAGGCCTGCACCCATTGTGCCTTGCTTTCACCCATTGTGCCCAGGCGGAGTCAGGGGTACATGAAAGTACAACCCTCTCTGTGTGTGCTCTCTTGGATCAATGTTAAATTCCTGTTTCCCAAAAATTTAGCAAATCCTAATTTTGAAATTTCCATATTGTGTGGTGTGCACTGTGCACGTGTGTATTCATAAATGCCTACTTGCTAACTGTTTATTGAAGCGCTACATAAGCAACATATATTTACTGATGTTCCTCTGTCTTCGTTTGCTTTTAGGTGCACAAAACTCCGCATCATCGTTGAGCATTCAGTGCCAGGAAGAAGTCCTGCTGCGGCCTGTTGTTCCGACATCTGAAGAAGATGGCTCCAAAAAGAGGTGCCCGTAGGTCCTCTTGCAAGAAAGATGTCTCTACTAAGGAGAAGAAGCAAGTGGCACCACTTACCAAGGAGACTGGTGGCTCAACCAATACATTTTTTGGGGAAAAACAACAAAAAAAACAAAGGCCCACCATGAGTGCTGCACAGGTAGCCTGTTTAGTTGTTGAATCACCAACGACCAGTGATGTTGCTTCATCGCAAGAAAGTAGCAGCACACCATCAACACAGGTTGTAACTCATCTCACAAGTACTATTCAACAACCAAAGCCGCAACAACAACTGCATGGGCTACTAGTACAAGCAGAAGTACATGCGCAAGGAGCTGTCCGAGAAGGAGCTGTCCGAGAAGGAGCTGTCCGAGAAGGAGCTGTCCGAGAAGGAGCTGTCCGAGAAGGAGCTGGCTGTGAAGGAGCTGGCCGAGAAGGAGCTGGCCGAGAAGGAGCTGGCCGAGAAGGAGCTGGCCGAGAAGGAGAAGGCCGAGAAGGAGAAGGCCGAGAAGGAGAAGGCCGAGAAGGAGAAGGCCGAGAAGGAGAAGGCCGAGAAGGAGAAGGCCGAGAAGGAGAAGACCGAGAAGGAGAGGTCCATGGAGACTTGCAAGTAGAGGTCAGTGAAGATGCCCATGTAGCGGCGCATGGAGCGGTGCAAGTGCCCGCAATGGTTGTTCTTCCAGAAGTAGGGGCACAGGAGGAAATTGACTTTGGAGCCGGGGTATCATGTCAGGAAGACGAAGCCACTCCTCCTGATGATTCATTTTCTCCCAGCTCCCCAGCAAGGAAAAGATCAAGGAGGGTGTGTAGAAGTTCCTCTTCAAGCCTCGCTCCATCAGATGATGATCTGGATCTAGATTGGCAACCATCTCCGACATCTGAGAGGGAGGCACACCATGAGCTGCGAAAGGTATCAAATGTTAAAAGGAAGGGCCCCGGAAAGCTCATACTTATGGATCCGAACTTCGGACTTGATGAAGTGGTTCATTCTGATGTTGATGAACAGGATGACAGCAATGACCTAGTCATCACACACGTCATTCCAGCCACACCGGCCATGCAGCAGACAGACATTTATACCCTATCCCGACATCATGCTGAGCGTGACCCTGGCGACGTGGCACTGGTAGCACCACCAACGCAGTCAAGTAGTACAACAAGTTCAACAAAACCTACAGCTCCCATATTTTCTCCCCAGAGGGGGACTCCATCCAGCTCGACTCCCTCAAGTAAGGTTGCTGCAATAATTGCACAACCCAGTAGATGTCTGCAAGGCTCATCCACCACTGCTTCATCTGGCATTGGCAGCAGGATCACCTCGTGCGGCAAAACCAGAAGTTTCCAGTCCCCAGTTTGGAACTTTTTTAGTGTCTATGAAAAGTATGATAACATAGCCGTTTGTTGCATTTGTAAGACTAGCGTTAGCCGTGGTAAGACTGGTACCAACTATGGAACCGGAGGCCAGATAGGTCATCTTGAAAGAAAGCACGCTGTCGAATGGTTTCCGCACCTAGCAAACGTCAAGGGAAAGCGATCCCAAAGGGCAAGTGGCCAAAATATACCCATACTAGGTGTTTCATCTGAAGATGACGGGGAGGTAGAAGAAGCGTCAGACATGTGTCCGGTTGCACCCAGTACCCCTGGCAGCACCACACCCTCCGGAACACATAGGAGGCACACTGAGAGTCTGGGAGACACACCAATGCGGAAAATGTCAACACTGATCAGAAGTGGGTCGAAGAAGGCATCAGCATCATCCCGTAAATTTGTCCAGCGCACCATTTCAGCCATGTTCTCCTCAGATGTGCAATTTCAACGCAACCACCCAACTGTACGCCTGTATAACACTAAGCTGGCTAAAATGCTAGCGGTGGACCTTCTCCCTTTTTCGTTTGTCGAAGGTGTGGGTTTCCTTGAACTCGTGGCAACACTGGCCCCTAAATGGAAGGTTCCTAGCCGGTTCTATTTTGCCAGGGTTGCTGTTCCAGCACTACATAAAGAGGTGCTTGAGTTGGTGGGGGCAGCTTTGCAGAAGAGTGCTGTTCACACTATACACCTGACAACAGACATGTGGACCAGTTGCCAAGCCCTTGATTACATGTGCATCACTGCACACTGGGTCTCTTTTTCAGGAGTCATAAAACAGATAAATGCAGGTGGTGACTTGGTCGAGATTTTTAAGGGTGCTCGTAAACATGCAACATTAGCCATGTTTGGCATGGAGAAAAGTCATACTGCAGTCAACATTTTGGCTGACTTTAACAAAAAGGTCTCGCAATGGCTGCCCCCAAGAAAATGCAAGGTTGGTTATGTTTGTACAGATAATGGCAGCAATGTAGTTAAGGCCATGGAGGACGGTTTCTATTTCAGAGTGCCGTGTTTGGCGCACTGTATCAACCTTGTTGTGCAAAATTTTTTGAAAAAAGAACTTGCAGTCGACAAAACACTGACCATCTGCAGAAGAATAGGCACACATTTCAACCATTCTTTTAAGGCCCGGAAGGAGCTGAGGCGCAAGCAAAATGAACGTAGAATGCCAGTGAAAGCACTTATCCAGGAGGTGGCAACACGTTGGAACTCAACCTTCTACATGCTTGAGCGTCTGCATGAGCTGTTTCCAGTAGTCAATGAGTATTTCTACAACCTGGGTGGTGATACAACAGAAATGATGCTAGCGGTGGAGCAATGGCAGCTAGTTAAAAGCCTGACAGACATGCTTCGTCCTTTTGAGGTCTTCACGTGTGACGTCAGCAGGGAGGACTGTTCTTTGAGCAAAGCTATCCCATTGTTGCTGAAGCTCGAGCACCAAGTCAAGGTGATGTCTTCACAATTAAAGGACGTTGGAAAGAACGAAGCACATGAGTTGGCGCAGAGATTATTACAACGCCTAGTTAGCAATGAACGGCTTGTAAAAATCAAGAAACAACAGCACTACATTTGTGCTACTATTCTGGATCCACGTTACAAAAAGCCATTGTTTGGCAAAGTAATAATTCCTTTTGAAACATCGGATGTTACAGAGTACAAAGGTTGGCTAGCTCAGTCAGCCATTCGTTTTGAAAGAGAGCGGAAGGAAACTGTAGGAGAAGACAGTACTACTAGTGAATCAGCAGGCCATCAGGCGTCCCAAAAAAGCACTTCTGCATCTGTGCCTGTGGCAGAAGTGAGTGTCTTTTCCTCTGAGCCGTTAACCACACCAGCAACCGTATCATCTGAACCAGGCCCAGGCGATATGTCTGAAGCGGGTTGGCTAACTCAGCTAGGGTTTCCTTGTCCTAGAAAGGACACAGAAGTGCAAAATACAGGAATCCGGGAGGACATTCTTTCAATGGTGCAGGCCTATCTGGATGACTCAACAGAGGTCAATATTACTGAGGACCCATTGGCGTATTGGCATGGGAAAAGAAAAATATGGCGAGAGCTCACCAACCTGGCTATCAATTACTTGTCTTGCCCACTCGCAAGCGTGTCTTCAGAACGTGTTTTTAGTTCTGCTGGTGGCATTGTGACTTCCAAAAGGTCCCGCCTCTTGCCCGCAAATGTGGAGCGGCTCACCTTGATAAAGATGAACCAGCACTTCATACCACCAGATTACAGAGTACGAGAATCCACGCAGGAAGAAGAGGACACCGACCTACCTGAGGAAAGTTCTCCTCAGTTACTAGAAGTAACCCCGACTGATGATTTAGCAGAGTATGAGGACGAGTTCTGCTTCCCTGACAGCGAGTTCTGAAAATTAGTCAATCATTCATTAATTGTAAATTTAGTCCTCCTTATTCACTTTTATTCCTGTGTGTCTGTCTTTCTTTAGCAAGTGCTTCATCACATTCCCAACAAAACTGTAATCAACCAATAAAACAACAAGCCCATCAACAGAACTGTCTTGATTTTGATGCCGCAGCATTCCTCAGGTTCACAACAGTTAGTTGACAAGAACTCAGTCCTGGTCGTCTATCCTGAGTCCTCCTCCTCCAGACTCACCCTATCCATTACCCATAATGCTGATGCCTGGATTCTGCACAATGAAGAAACTTACGTTGATGAGTCCCCTAACGCCTTAGGACACTGTGAATTCCATGTGGAGCCAGCCCTCAAACACAAATTACAGGTAAGATAAGCGTTTGGATGGGAGGTAGTATAATGGAGTGTTCGGAGAGGCGAGAGAGTGACAGTGGTACTGGTAGTAAAGTCCTAGGGCTCTTGAATTAACAAACTCTGTGACAGGCATTTACTTTGGAAAACATTTGGCCTATTGCACGTGAACGTTTAGGCGTTATTATTGCTCGCTTGCCTGTCTTAGGGGTGCTGTCTGTGGGGCTTCTAGGTTTTTGTGGTGTGTGAGCACCGCTACCACATTTCTAATGTTGATTGGTTTTGTTTTGCAGAAAATCCACGCCGGGAAACTCCAGTTGTGGCCCTGCTGCAGAACGCTTTAGGACTCTGTGAATTCCAGGTGGAGCCAGCCCTCAAACACAAATTACAGGTAAGATAAGCGTTTGGATGGGAGGTAGTATAATGGAGTGTTCGGAGAGGCGAGAGAGTGACAGTGGTACTGGTAGTAAAGTCCTAGGGCTCTTGAATTAACAAACTCTGTGACAGGCATTTACTTTGGAAAACATTTGGCCTATTGCACGTGAACCAACACGATGACAGTGTTCAGTTAAATGAACTTACTGCAAAACCACCACCCACCAAGCTCAAAAGTAGTAAAAAAACAGGTATGCTCAGATAAAGTTTGAAAAAGTATATTTATATCCCTAACAAAATAATCTCCCGCAAGACCCTCCCTAACCCCAAAAAATAAATAGTCCTTCAAAAGTCCCCAAAAAACCCAACTCCCAATTCCCACCCCCCAAAAGTCTCTAAAAAAGGGGCAAGGGACACTCTAGGGATGCAAGCTGTTAAGTTTGGCCTCCAGGGCATCATGCCTTAGGGCCAGGGCATCATACTTCTCCTGGAGGGTGGCGTGATCTAGGCGGAGGCCCTCCACCACATTCTGATATTCGTTCCATTTCTGGACCTCCGCCTCTAGGTCGGACACTCTGCGGAGTGCACGGCGCAAGCGAGCCTTAACAGTACTGCGAGGTGCAGCTTTTGCTGCTCGGCGGTGGCGTCTTCCAGCACGGCTCCGGTTCGCTGGAGCACTGCGCTTACCGGCAGAACGTGGGGTCACGGAGGAGGATGCAGATGTGGATGCACTGGACTGTGTGTCGTCCCCCTCCAATTCCACCAGCCGCCGATATTGGGCAACAGTTGCTTCCAGCCTCCGTTGCCGGGCCAGTACAGCCAGCATACTCCTCGTCGGTTTTGAGGTTTTAGTATTGCCAACTATATGAAGAAAGAAAGACATAATATGTAACCAATGCTCTTTAAGAATATGATTAACAAAAAATAATTCAGCAGGAAGTTGTGTCACAGTACAACTAGCAACTAGCCAGCGCAGTACAAAACTATTCAGGCCAGTATCATGGGCGTCCGCAGGGAGGGGCAAGGGGGGCGCTTGAATCACCATTTCCCTTCCCACAACTCACTTGTATCCTTGGTTTGATGCTCTTTCATATGAAAGAGATCTGGCAGAAGCCCAGGCGATATGTCTGTTTTCCTCTCTCTCTCTCTCTCTGTCTCCCTCTTTATGTCTCCCAGTGTCTCCCTCTACCTCGCTGTCTCTCTCTCTCTGTCTCCCTCCCTCACCCTCCCTCTGGCTCCCTCCCTCTCTCTCTCTCCTTCTGTCTTCCTCTCTCTCTGTCTCTGCCTCTATCTGTCTGTCGGTCCCAGCCTGCTGTAATTACCATATTGTAATTTGTCACTGGGCCACCACTGGATACACATCATATCCTATCTAAGAGTCAGATAGTACCATGATCCAGCTTACCTGTACTCGCCACCGCCACTGTCTCCTTCCTCACAGTCTGTACTTCTTGGTCCGACTCCTCTAGCGCCGCCTCCTCCCCATATTGATCCTCGGACTCCGAGTCAAGGATCACCACCACATCCGAGCTGGCCCCGCCACCAGATGTTCCACCTACAAAGTTGATTTAAGAATGTTAGATTACACCACTCCACTAGTATTTGGTCTATGAATGAAAAAATGTGAAAACAACAGAAAAATTAATTGACTGTCTACTCTAGTCTAAAGTAAAAATGTCCCTCCTTCCAGGGAAAGCTGTTGTCTTGCTTCATTTTTTTGTCACAATTGTTGAATGCTTGCTTAATTTTAACACACTCCATTTTTCTCTGAACAGACAGAAACTGGACTTCTAAGGACAAGAGCAACATCAACTTCAAACCAGGTGAAAGCTCGGCTCGACCACAAGAAATGTTTTCCATTACTCATCAACTCAGCACCAAGCACTTTTCCATTTCCAACCAACTTTATTTTAATATATGTGTTTACTTAAACTTTTAATAAAGCTTTTAAACTTGAATAGACTATGTGGTTTTTAGTCCTCCAGACTAGAGTGACTGAGCGAAAAGTTTTGCAATTTTTGCAAGGAGGAGTCCGTGCCGCTGACACTACCAGGTTTATTTATACAGTGTGCCAAACACGCCACTCTGAAATATTATTACTCTGGTCTTTGGTGTCCATAGTTCGGTTTGTGGAGAATTGTCCCTGCAACAGTAGGATTATTGATTTTGCTCCTATCTAAACACTATTTTGAAACAATTAAATTAGGAACGCTTGGACAACAATAGGTCCTCTATATTTAAATGAAAACTTACTGGGGCCAGCAAAGGAGCAGTCGCCGCCCTGGCCTGCATCCTCCTCCTTTGGAGCCACTGCATCCGATTTTTCGGTCTGCTTGCCCCTGGGCGGACCTGACGTACAACATGAAAGAAAGAACAGAAAACATTGATGATTGCTGCTTGTCGATGTCCTTGTCAACCAAATCAAACATTTAGAAAGAACAAGAACCAACTATTTCAGTCAAAAAGAGGGCTACAAAGGAAGGACTGCACCTGAGCCTCTACTCTAGGGGCAGATTTACAAGCCCCTTGCAGCTCTTTTGCTCCGTTCTTGCGTCACTTTTGTGACGCAGCGCCACAACAAGAGAGGCGCCATGGTGTGGCGTATATTAACAACGTGACGCATATGGGAGATGCATCCCATTCTAAAGCCCTGCGCCATTAGGGAGCGTTCCAGCGCAAGGGAGGGCGTTCCTGCGCAGGAACGCATGCTAAAAGTGGCTATGGGGAATAGATAAAATTTTAATCAGTCATTTAGGACAATGATGCGTCACTGAAACCCTGCGCCTGCATGAAGCAGACTTACGGCTTGACGCAGCATTGCTGGAGCTGCGCCATCGTTGCAACGCAACTCCATCAATGAGCCGCCTTTACGGCACCGATGCGTAACGCTTCGGTGACGTTTTGGGACCATGGTGTGCAGCATTGTAAATACGGCGCACCATGGGTGGTGCTGGCGTGCCGCACACTTTGCAGGGATGCGCAGGTAATTGCTAATCTGACACTTAGGGGCATACTTACGAGTTCTGAGCTGGACACCTCCAGATGTGCACCAGAACAAATGCGTAACGCAAAACTAACCTTGCGTCACGGCAGATGCGCCGCTATTACAATGCGGCAAACCCTGGCGCAAGGGTAGGCAGATGCGTGACGCATCTCGTGACGAAAGAGGGGCGCATCTCTAGAGTCGCGTCGCGGGCGCGATGCAACTATAGCAATGCTCAGGGCTGCCCAATACTCAACATACCTCATCAGTCCTTACGCCTGCTTCAAGCAAGCAGGCATAAAGAATTGACATAGCAGCGACGCGGAAGTGCCTGCGTTAAATCTTGTAGATTTCACGCAGGCACTTTTGCGAGGCGCACAGCTGCCTGACCGCCACCCCCCCCCCCCCTTGCGTGGGAACGCACCCATTGTGGCGCAGGCCCAGGCCTTCAAGTGGCGCATCTCCTTGGATGGATCACGTTGTACATGACTCGCAGGGATGCGCCACGTTTACGTCGCTGTGCGTCAGGTAAGGCAGCGTAAACGTGGAACAAGGGGCTTGTAAATCTGCCCCTTTGTGTCTAGCATTACGCAGTTCTGTAAAATACACTCATACATTACTCAGCCCAATTAAATGAACACAAAATAGAAAACAAATAAGCAGTGGCACCGCCACAGAGAAGGAGAACAGTGCACCTGAAATGCACAGAAGATTTTGAAATATTAATTTACCTCTCTTATCAATGTAATCAGCAGCATTATTGCTCTTTGTAAAAAAACTTAAAGCAAACATTTGCAATATAACACAGTCACACAGAGCAGGAGAAAAAACAGAGTAGTGAGTGATGAAAAAATTGCTACTACTACTCACCAAGCCCGGGGACATCCACTCCCAGCACGTCTAGCAGGTCACGCTCTCGGTCCAGGATATCGGTCCAGCGGTGGGTGACTTGATTGTAGGTGCGCTGGACCCCCGTGATCTTAAAAAGGGCCCGGCACACCTGCCCCTACCGCTTCCGTCGCTCCTGGCTGTTGGTGTAACCAGCAGCGATCCTGCCGCCTGCCGCGATGGTCCTGGGGAGACGGCGCTGCACATAAAAAACAAGTGCGCCCACCTCCTCAGGGCTGAAGATCTCCCGGGGCACCACCATTTCCGCCCTCAAGCGGCCACACGGGAGCCGGGCACGGGCTGCGGCGGCCGTCTTGGGCAGCTTGACTGCTGTCTTCACCATGTTCTGGGCAGGTAAGGAGATAAAATGAAAAAGAATAAGAGTAGAAAAGAAGGAAATAAAAGTTTAAAAAAGTAGTTGAAAAGTAAACAAAAGTAGACTAAAACACAAAAATATAGACCTAGAAAACAAGAGGGATATAAAAAAAGTTTAATAGATCAAAAAAAAAATAAAACAAGCAAAGGATGGCAGAGATATACAGAGGATAGAAATACCATGCCCAGACACATAGGAATGAATGAAAAACAAGATGGCCGCCCGAACACGTGCGTGTAAGTAAGTTCGCACGCGATTTCTCTCGCGAACTCGTGCGAACTTGTATTCGCAAGGCGCTCATCGCGCGAGATTACACATAGCGGGCGGAAACGGAAATACGTCACGCAAACAAAATGGCGGCGCCCATACTCAGCCTTGGGGTAACTCGCACGAGTTCGCGGCTTCCACGGTCGATTTCGCACGACGCCGAGCCTCGCGAATAGGGCGAAATTACCGAAAAACGAGTTTTGCAAAAGCAAAACCAACGAGCAGGTGCAAAAGTTCGAGCTCATCATTTATAACCATTTCCCTGTAGTGCTTCCTGAAGGGGCCCTCCAGAATCCGGTTGCCTACTTGCAACTATTGTGTGACCCTGCTCTGACAGTAACAGAATAGTTACAAGTATGCCATTGCATCCTGTTAAAAAAAATTTACATTGCAACAAAAAGGAAAGGGAGCAGACAAGCAGGTGCCAGCCTTCATTAATGTCAGTTGGGGCAGGGCAGGGGTTGTTGTTTGCAAAACTTAAAGCACTTAGCAGGTGTGCTTTGCTTTGCCTCAATAATGTACACTCACTGGTCAATCAGAGGGTGCTGTGATGACACCGAGGGTGGCATGGGTGTGCCAGCCAGAGGGTGACATGGGTGAACCAGAGTGCCAGTGTTGACAGGATGGCAGTGCTTTGCTTTGCCCCAATAATGTACACTGGTGAACCAGAGGGTGCTGTGATGACACAGAGGGTAACATGGGTGAGCCAGAGGGTGACATGGGTGACCAAAGAGAGTGCCAGTGGTAACAGAGGGTGGCAGTGATGAAGAAAGCCTTGCAAACAGGCTGGGCACGTAGAAACAACAAGTTCGCAAAACTGGCGACCCGACAAGTAAGTTCGCAATTTGCGAAATTGTACAAAACCCTCGCGAACTTGCAGAAACCCGTGCGAACCCCCCCCCCCAAAAATACGCAAATCTGCGAGAATTCGCGGAATTTGCGGATTTTCGCAATCCGCAAATACGCAAATCCGCAAATTCGCGGATTGCGAATCCGCAAAATACGCCCATGCTTAATTTAAATCTTCATTTAGATTCTGATTTGAATGTACGAGACACTCTATGTTATCAAGGATCCAAAAAGAAATCATTCAAGGCCTTACGCTCTTTGATATTGGACCATGGTATATCTGATGTAGCTTATGAAAAATTATCACTACCCGGGTTCACATTTTTTTCCTTTCCCCATAAAAAGTTTGTGCGTTTGGACTATTTCTTTATTAAGAAAACATTACTTAGTGACACTAAATTCGATCTATATCCTCGCATAATCTCGGATCATAATCC
The DNA here is from genome assembly GCF_964261635.1 of Lissotriton helveticus. Classification (NCBI taxonomy): domain Eukaryota; kingdom Metazoa; phylum Chordata; class Amphibia; order Caudata; family Salamandridae; genus Lissotriton; species Lissotriton helveticus. The sequence goes on along the minus strand of NC_136072.1, from coordinate 1,177,136,920 downwards.
AATAGTGATTGAAATTAAAACTAATATATTAATATCTCAAGTAAGGGCCTGGACTTTTGACCGTAAAATATTAGCCGATTCTGTATACGTAGATATGATGGCAAAATGGATAAAAGAATTCTTTGATATTATTAGAGGAACGGCCTCTGTCCAGAATGTCTGGGATGCCTTTAAAGCGGGGATTAGAGGAGAGTCACTCTCGTACGTTATTAAGAAACAAAAGATTATTCGTGAAAAAGTGGAACAAGGGTACAAAAATGTATTATTTTGGAAATAGAAATTATTAATAGCAATTGTCCAAAAGAAACCAATATCAGATATTGAAACAAATTTAGCGATTCATAAAGCATGTTGCTACAAATCTTTTGCAGCTAAATCAGCAGAACAGATGGCAACTTTTAGATCTCAATTATATGAGATGGGTGAAAATGCAGGGAAAATCCTTGCAAAGAGAATTAGACAAAAGGAAGTATTCAATACTATAAACTCAATACAGGACGAAACAGGACAGATACAAGATAAGCCCGATTCAATTTTGGAAGTCTTTCGCCAATTCTATCTTAAGCTATATCAACATGATAACGACTCTTATTCGATAGAATTGTGTACGAATTTTGCTAGGGCAAATATCTTACCATCTCTGTCTGAAGATCAAAAAGTTTTTTTAGAATCAGAAATCACTTGGGAAGAAATCGAAAATGCATTAATCTCGTTGGCAATAGGCAAAGCAACAGGACCTGACAGTATTCCATTGGAATTTTACAAGATCTTTAGGAACATTATAAGACAAGATATGCTTAATACCTTTCTTGAGGCACAGAGAGGCTTACCACCGGAGTCTTGGGCCCAATCAGTAATTATGACATTTTTAAAAAAGGATAAGAATCCAGTTAGCCCTGCGTCTTATAGACCAATATCATTAATAAATGCCGATAGTAAGGTATATTCTAAAATCTTAGCCACACGATTGTCAAAAATATTTCTTTAATTGTGTCCCGATGGCAACATGGTTTTATTCCAAAGAGGGGTACAGCAGACCACGTACGGAGAATTGTTGCCATAATGGACTGGGCAGAGGCCTCTGGGACAGCAATTGGGATCACCCTATTGGATGCCGAAAAAGCATTCGATAGGGTGGCATGGCCCTACCTCTGGGATCTGCTGTCCATGAAGGGTTTTGGTCCAGGTATAATAACTGCAATTAAAGCTCTATATAAAAACCCGATGTCAGCTGTAAAAATTGGAACTACTAAGTCTGCTTTATTTCCTATTCAACGAGGAACACGTCAGGGATGTCCATCTTCCCCTCTCCTTTTTGCCATCTATATTGACACCTTTCTCAATCAACTAAATCAGGATGAGAATATACTTCCGGTTGAGTTAGGCGGAATCACTTATAGAGCTCTTGCTTATGCGGATGATCTACTAGTAGTAACTAAGGATATTGAAAGGGCTTTCTCTAGGATTGAAGAATTAGCAACAATCTTTGGATCCTTTTCAGGATATAAACTAAACTTATCCAAAACACAAATTCTCTTTGTAGGTCAAAATCCTCCGCCTCTTAACAATGTAGTTTCCGAAGCAATCTATTTGGGGATCAAACTAACTACACCAATTTCGAAGATTCCAAGTTTAAACTACGTTCCGATCTTGAGGAAGGCTAATTCAACCTTGGAAAGAATAGATTATTTACACTTATCGATCCATGGCAGGAACAATGTGTTAAAGATGTTGGGGTTGATTCACAGAACTAACTTAAGACAAAATCCTAAACTTACTACTTTTGGTATTCACAGAAGTTAGGATTTTGTCTTAAAACAGACTTAAGTCAGACTTAAGACAGAATCCAAACTTAAGTCTGTCTTAAGTCTGTCCTAAGTCTGTCTTAAGACAACATCCTAACTTCTGTGAATACCAAAAGTAGTAAGTTTAGGATTTTGTCTTAAGTTAGTTCTGTGAATCGGGCCCGTTGATCCTCCCAAAATTTATTTACCTATTTAGAACAATCCCATTGGAATTTCCTTTAGTTTTTTTTAAAGAACTTGAAAAAATGTCAGGAAGATTCCTATGGGGATATAAAGGTATTCGAAGAGCTTATAAAAAGATGATTATACCAAGAGATAGAGGAGGTTGGTCCGTTCCACACTTTTTATTCTATTATCTGGCAGCTGTACTACAATATATATCCCCTCTGATCGTTGGCAAAAAAAAATCCTATATCACTAGCTCATTCTCCATCGATATACGAATTAGTATTAGGTTGTGAAGCTAATAATCATCTTTTAAGAATAATTGAACCAAGTTATTATAAAAAAACAAAATTTAAGATTATACTGTCTGCATATAAAGCATGGAGAATTATAAAAAAATTGGTTGGGATTACAAAGATTGTAAGATATACTCCACTAAACTCACCACACTGTTTTCCCCCTATATTTAGAGATTCGGTGATGAAAAACTGGAATCTTAAGGGTATTTGTTATCTTTCTGATTTATATTCATTTAACTCTATTTCTCTATCTACCTTCTCTGAACTTCAACATCAATTTAAACTCTCCCCTCATGACTATTTCAAATATTTACAGATATACAACTTTTTAAACTCACTCTCTATTAATGATCAACAGGGCTTAAAAACGATTTTGCTAATAGACAGTCCTATATATTAAAAGAAAAATAGGGTATTTTTATAGTATATTCATGACCCATCTTACGGATGACCTTTCTATGATCTATCATAAATGGGAGGAGAAATTAGGAATAAACGATTTGTTGATAAAAGAATCAATCAAGACAGCTAATTCTATATTGTTCTCGGGGCGTGCACGAACTCAACAATATATGGCTATGGGTGATCTTTATTATACACCAGCTAAAGTCATGAAATGGGGGTCATGGTTGGTATATGTTGCAATCGTTGTACTCTGAGGGGAGCAGATGCAATACATATGTTCTTTTCTTGTACTAAATTAGCTGATATAATTTTAGAAATCCAAAAATTTATTGAAAAAATTACAGGAAAAATAATGATCCTCTCTCCTGATCTGATATTATTCAGACTTTCTATGGACTCTATAGAATTAGAACAACAAGATTTGATATTTATTATGATGTCTGAATTTCGTGCATGTATCACTCAGGAGTGGATAAACCCGGAACCACCATCGTTTTGTATGTGGAGGGCTCGCTTATTAGCCAGATATAAATTTGAAATTGCTATATATGCAACAAAAGGAAGAAAAAAGAAGCAATTAGGCATGAAAATCTGGACTCCTATACAACAATGGATTGATAGAGAAATGATTTAAATTTATATGTGATACAAGTTAAGTTAAATATTCATTGCTTCCCCTCAGAATTTTTTTTATGTTTTTATGTTGTTTATTTCTCTCTATCTATTGGAGAACGTGTATTGCTTATTTTGGAATATGTGATATGTGATGAAATAATCTGCTTTGCTTGCAACAAAAAATCAATTAAAAAAAAGGAAGTGATTTGTGCGCCATATAAATATCCATGACTTGACTTGACAACTCGGATGAAGTCTGAGATCTTTGAACCATTTTGTGAAGTTCCTCTACTTCACGGAGATGGAGTTTATCTTCACTTAACCCAGGCTTGAAAGAGGCGAAGGTTCTGACAGCCTTAATAATTGCTTAATGAATATACAAATATCAACACATATCTTAATTTCGTGAATGACTGAGATAGGCCTATGTACTTTAATATATAATACCTTTGTTGCTGTGACTAACAACACTTTTTATTTAATGTAATAGGACTCAGCCTGGAAGGAAGCCTGTGTACTATAATACACTATTATCCTGCTGCCATGACCAATGATGAAATATATTAGATTAATGAATGTTCGATTTCCAGGACATGCCCAGCACTGTTTTGATTGGCAGACATAAGTACATGCCCTTTATCATGTAATGAGCTTGTTGCTGTGACTAAATGATGAATGTTTCCTTCGGTAATGATGGCCAGCAGGGAGCAAGCACATACATTTTAATACATTATTTATAATGAATTTATTTTCTGTAACTACTGTGAGCGTGGGGCCATTTCTTTTAATCTTAAATCATTTTAAGTCATTTAGGGACAGGTGTGATACACATTTTGCCAGTCACAAATGCACCAGCTTTTGCAACTGTTAAAATGTTTTATCTTATTTACTAATTTTAGGATTCAGAACACTTTTCTTACTCCTAAAATGGAATTCTGATTGCATAGCAATTTGGTGTCTAGAAGGGGCGTTTCGTAGACATATCTTCAAAATACCAAGTCAGTATTCAATCAATCAATCAGTCAATTTGTAAAGCGCGCTACTCACCCGTTAGGGTCTCAAGGCGCTGGGGAGGGGGGGGGGAGCTACAGCTAGTGGTCGAAGAGCCAGGTCTTGAGTAGTCTCCTGAAGGCCGGGAGGTCTGTGGTCTGTCGTAGGTGTAGGGGGAGAGCGTTCCAGGTCACAGCGGCGCGGTAGGAGAAGGATCTGCCCCCGGAGGTGGCTCTGTGAATGCGCGGGACGGCGGCCTGGGATAGGTCGGCGGAGCGGAGCCTCCTGTTGGGTAGGTATAGGGAGAGTCTGCTGTTGAGGTAGGCTGGGCCGGTCTTGTGGAGTGCTTTGTGTGCATGGATCATGAGTTTGAAAGTGATTCTTTCATCGACGGGGAGCCAGTGGAGGTCTCTCAGGTGCAGGGTGATGTGGTCTCTGCATGGGACGTCTAGGACCAGGCGTGCGGAGGCGTTCTGGATTCTTTGGAGTCTGCTGATGAGTTTGGACTGGGCTCTGGCGTAGAGGGCGTTTCCGTAGTCGAGTCGATTCGAGTCATGTATTAATGTTTTCCAAATGAATCCGCTTCTGAAACATTCATTTTATACTGACACTTCAATGGAAGTGGTAGCGCATTCGCACAAAGGAAGGGCTCCTCTTGTCACCCCTTCCCTTTTGTAAGTGTAAACATAAAGTGTCTTTAAAAGGAGACAGTGGTCTTCTTTTAAAACACAGGCCTGTTTCTTTTAAGGAAAAGGGCTGCATTTTAAAACAAGCACTGGCAAAGTCAATAGTTTTTGCCTATGTGAGATATATTGGCTTTGTCAATGTTTTTTACACATTTTGCAGAGTAGCGTGGGATACTGTTCAATATGGATTAAAGTAAAGAAGGAAGTGAAGTGTTGTGACCAGCATTGACCGCTTCTTAGCAATTTTGTTTTTCCTTTATGCTATGTTGCACAACACCACCTGTACCCCAGTTATAGCCAGAGTGCTCACGTTTGCCATGAGAGTAGCAGGATGTGGTGCTGTCATCATCCATGCACCCAATGGCCAATAGTGTAGCAGTCACACAATGAAACATTAACAGTGTCACTACTGGCCTTGCCCTGGGCGGCATGCTAGGCACAGTTTCCAGTTTGGCCTTAGCACCTTTGAACCCCATAACTGGTATCTATCAAATATTATCAATGCCGTGTGAATGGTGCGAAGCAGTGAGATGGGGCTCACTCATCCACTGATATGTCGCTTATCTGAAATGTAATTCTGTTCCTTATATTCACATTTATATGGTCTCAAATTACCTTCAAATCGGACAGCCCTCGATAAGACATCTGGCATATCAAGCTCACTGCAGGCAGGATGCCTGCTTGCCCCAGCTGAACTCCTTTGAAAAGTGAACATGTCACACCAACGAGGAGCAACTAAAGGAGAAGACATTTGATTCTTGAGAAAATAAGACGGTGTTGTGACCAGAACTTCCTTGAAGAACTCAGTAACCTGTCCTGTTGAAGGGAGGCTTTCTACTTTTGTATGATACCGAAACGTGTTGTTTCGTATACCATTCGAAGACTTGAAGTGATGTTTAAATTATGCATAACAGAAAAGGGAGCATCTGGGTATGCTAACACTTCAGGTAGAACCATTCCAAGAGAAAGGCATTTTTCTGTTTTACCTGCCCAAGGGTCTGTTTTCTGGCACAGTCTCTAAGCGTTATATTACTGAAATATCCTCAAAGCACAGATAGACAATGGCTGAAGCATATACCTTTGGAAGCCACATTAATACAGCTTTTAGATCAGTGCATCACCATCCGTGCACTTGGAACTGAATAAAAGAAACTTCTGACAAGCAGCTCACAGTCAATCTCATCAGAGGGGCACAGCTTAGTCCAAACATGTGCAAGGCACCCAGTGCAAGTGACAGATACAGGAAACAAAACATTAATTAGAGCCCATAGGGAAGACATTTCAAGTGATACCTATCAATCTGTGAGCGCCACAGCAGATTTATGGCAGTCTTTAGGCTCTAGATTAGCAAAAGGCCAAAAAGACAACTTTTCACCATTCCAGTCAAAATATTACTGATTGATTAGTAAAATCCCACCCAAGCCCCTTGTCATGGAGTACACACAACTCCCAGCATGCTCCGCTCTCTGTAGACCTCATCGGAGGCAGAGAGTGAATCCAGAGGTGCGTAAGCACCCCGAAGAAGTGAAACAAACACGCTCAGAAGCTTGGGGTGAGCCACAAAATATGCAAAAACTAAAGAGGAATTTTGGGTAATGTCCCATTGTGTTTACAGCAGTAATTTACTGATTTTTATTTTTGCATTCTGTTGTTTTAGTCATATTAATGCCCTCAGAATCTGAGCCGCACTGTTCCTGGGTTTTATCTATGCTGGGGATTTAATACTGCTAAAGGTGGTTGCTGGTGTGTGCGGGTGGAGGTGATCTCCAGGTAAAACCTCACACAGAGTATGGCAAACAGCCCAGTGAAGAAACAGCACCAGCACAGAAGACAACAGTACACCGTGCACTTTCTTCAACCTTTAGGATGTTAGAGGTGTTTAGAAACTTCTGAAGATCAGACTCTCTGGGTCACTCAAATGCAAGTTCCAAATGTCATTTTAATTAAATTAGGATGCAGTATAAATAAAATAAGAAAAGAAGCTCAATCCTTTACTAACTGGATAGGGTGAAAGTCAAATTATTTAAAAAATGAAATAACTTTAATAAGTTATGAATGCACTTAAAAAGATTACGTTGCCTTTCTTTCAGTCTCTCCATAACCTACATGGACCGTGGTTTCAATCGACAAATTCAGCTCCCTCCCAATGCAAAATTACTTCCTGTTTTCATCAGAAACGCTGTTTATATAATATTCCAACAAAAAGAGAGAATATGAACCGCGGGGTCTTTTTCAGGCACGGCAAATATGGGTCAGTGCGTGATTCTTAAGAAACGTAGGGACATAGTCACAAGGATTTATCTCCACCTTAACACAGCAAAAGTGGTGCAAACTTTAGACAACACTAGTATTCCCACGATAACTGCCCTCAAATTTATCTCCACAGTGGACACCACCAACTAACACTAATGAGATGCAGAGTAGGCGTTCCTGTGCGAAAACACACTAGAAACCACAACACCACATTCACAATGAACTGCCAGATCTGCGAAGTGAAGCAAAAACAGGGGATAAACCGTGGTAGCACCAGGGATTTTACACCTGCCTTTTGCTGGTGCTAAGCAGGACGACTTTCCACAGGATAAAAGGGAGCCCAGCCAAGAGCCACACTTAAAGACCCACAGATGCCATGGAGGCAATGATCATGCAGCTCCGATAACCATGAGGGTCACGGCACCCACCGTCACCACCCCTGGCCCCGCCATATTCTTTTTAATATCCTGCCAAACCCTTAGCATTCACCTGTGAATGCATTTCCATCTATCACTTGTAGGTGCAGGCTGGCGGGGTCTTTCAATAGAGTGGGGCTACAGAGGTCGGGGAAAGAGCCTCATGCTGGGATTTGTCTCTGATTCGCAGGTTGTACAAAGTTGCTGCCGCGGGTACAACAGCTACAATAAATCTCACAGAGATTGCATTATTAGCTTTACAGAGAAATGTCTGCAACAGAACATCAACCTTCTGAGGTGTACTAATTGCATTTTCACTAATATCTGTCTCGAAAGGGATGGATGTACAAAGATAATTTGATGACACTGCTTGGCCAAGAAGCAAAGATGCAGTAAGAAACCAGTTTGTGGGTGCCCAAGATTGGCAGCATCCCTGGCTACAGTCCCTCACCTACTATGTGTTCTGTTGTGCAGAGCGTGCGTGCGCACATACACACACATGCAGAGAAAGCACACACATATACACACACATGCAGTGCACGCACACACACACACACACACACGAGTCAGCATAACCATACAATTTGCACCATGTAAAAGAAATAGTCTCCCTTGTGTCCATGTGGAGGTGCCGATTTGATACCTTTAAACTGATGATGCTACCACTTATAAATTTCAATTTATCAATGCTTCCTACGAAACTCCTTCAGACATGTTTTTTAAACTCTCTACTCTTAATGTATTTGGGAGTTCCTATGGGATATAAGGAAAGCTCATATTTACTTACAAGAATCTCTTAAACCTAAGGACTTAGGAGGGGTACATTATCCAGACTTCCATCAATCAATCAATCAATCATGCATTTGTAAAGCGCACTACTCACCCGTAAGGGTCTCGCGGCGCTTGGGGGGGGAGCTGCTACCGCTCGAACAGCCAGGTCTTGAGGAGTCATCTGAAGGTCAGCAGGTCCTGGGTCTGCCGCAGGCGGATGGGGAGGGTGTTCCATGTCTTGGAGGCGAGGTGGAAGAATTACCTGCCACCGGCGATTGCTCTTCGGATGCGAGGGACGGTGGCAAGTGCGAGGTCAGCAGAGCAAAGCTGGTGGTTCAGGGTGTAGAAGGTGAGACGTTTGTTGAGGTATGCTGGTCTGGCATTATGGAGTGCCTTGTGTGCGTGGGTGAGGAGCTTGAAGGTGATCCTCTTGTTGATGGGGAGCCAGTGCAGGTCTCTCAGGTGGGTTATGATGCGGCTGTGGCAGGGGATGTCGAGGATGAGGCGTGCAGAGGCGTTCTGTATGCGTAGATAGATACCATTCTGCTTTTATTCTGAAACAGATTTGGCCTTCAGTCTCAGGTAATCATTTCCCATTGTCGTGTATGGCGTAAATTAGAAGACTCGCTCATTTCTCCCTTCACTTACAATAATTTGGTTCAGATTTCACAACCTCCATCAAAATTCTTATCTCCCGTTATTTGGAGTTCAATTCACTTGGCAAAAACAATTCTCCTCCGGTTGTTTGCACCTTTACAAGTATTTCTATATTCCCCCATATGGTTCATTAAACACATTAAAATATCCAAACGCACACTATTTTGGAAGGATTGAGTAGCAAAGTGTATCATTCAAGTCAAACAGATAATTTTGGATTCTGTGTTTGCAGTGGCGGCTGCTCCCGTGAATCGGTAGAGTGAGGGCAGAGGGCGGGGAGCAGGGATCAGGAAGAGGGGTGTAACTTACCTGCCGGCCGGTCGGCTTTCCCGCCGCTTCCATTCTCTCCGCCCTCTTTTCCTGGCTTCTCTGCTAACAGGAAGCAACAAGGCTCCCGAAACCAATCACAATACTGCACTGCAGCATTGCTATTGGTCTGAGCTCCATGGCTCATTGCTCAGACAGGTAATAGGAGCCTGGGTATGTTCTCCACCCAGGCTGTAATGCAGCCTGGCTGGAGAACATGCAAAGTGCCCATGAATGTTTGGCCACCCAAGATGGTCGGCCAAAACATTCATCCACACTTACAAAGTGTGCTCAGCACTTCCCCTGCTCCTGTAGTCAGAGAAGCCCTGCCCCACCCAAGAATTTAGAGTAACCTTGGGGCATATTACCAAGCAATAGCGATAATTATCGCTATTGCTTGGTTAGAGAAAAAAATTTACCGCTGAGCTGCGGCGATTTTTATCGCAGATAAACCTTGGTATTGCCAAGGTTTAGCGCAAATGCGATAAAAAACGGCCGCAATGCATGAATATCGCTGAAAAGTCCGCGATATTCATGCATTACCGAGCTAATGCTCTTAGCCATGTTATCCACCTCCCATTGGATAACATGGCTAAGAACTGCTCAGGGCAGGTGTTAGCTTTTGGAGATATTCGCGCTTAGCGCGAATATCTCCAAAAGTTAGTAATAGGAGATAGCGATGTTAGCGACTGTTTCCAGTCGCTAACATCTTGGCACGCCCACTTTGCATGTCATTAGTGATAAATATCACAGACATGCAAAGTGGGGCCCAAGATGGTCGCTATCTCCTACTAGCTGTCGCTAACTGGTGTTAGCGACAGCTAGGTAATAGGGAGATAATTTTATCTCCGCTTTCTTGGCTTTTAAAGCCAAAAAAGCGGAGATAAACCACTTGATAATATGCCCCCTTGTTTTATTATCATTTTATTTTTCCTTTTTTGAAGTGCTGAAAGGCAGTGGGGCGACACTCCCCCACCTTAATGGAGGAGTCACCCCTGTGTGATTCTCTCCCCCATTGAACTTCAGCATAGATATGGTTTTGCCTCCTTACCTATGCTCAAATATGAATTGGTAAAATCGACTATTTCACAGCACTTCACTCTTTCATTCTACTATTCCACCCAATCACAACACGTCTCATGTTATTTTTAGCTTCTTCTTGGCTGTTAAAGCTTCTTATATTTACTATCATCTTAATTGTGTCAGTAATGAACTCCGCTCGCGGAGATTTGTTACTTACGCATTACATTGAAAACAATGAATTCATGCCAAAATCCCAATCGTTACCTACGCATTACTTTGAAAGCACTGAACAAATTCAAAAACTCCCACTCCATTCTCACTCCGCCACGTAGTGGAGTTAGCTACTGCACTCACAACCCTTTGATAAAACAACTTCCCCTTTACATGATAAAAAAGCATATAACCAATACACAAAAGTTTACTTTGGAAAATATCAGGCAATGAGAGAGGTGATGATTTTGGGGTCACCCCTAACCTAGGGGAGGACCAAGCAGATGCCTTGCACACAAAGAGCTCATTATGCTGAACGATTGGTGGTGGTCCCATCCTCCTAGGACCACCCCAAGCACAGTTATGGGCAAAAATACAATCCCAACTAAAGGCCCAGCAAAGCATTATGGGGCGAGATTCTAGAGTGCAGTGAATTTTATAGTATTAGCTCTCAGTTGAGCGGGGTGACCCTGCCCCTTGAGGAACGTTTTGATATTGGATACTTTAATATTCACTGCACTCTAGAATATCGTCCCATAATGCTTTGCAGGACCTTTGGTTGGGATTAGATTTTTGCCCATAAATGTGCTTGGGGTGGCCATAGGAAGATGGTACCACCACCAAATAATTCAGCATGATGAGCTCTTAGTTTTCAAGGCATCTGCTTGGTTCTCTTCCTAGGTTAGTGAGGACCATAAAACACCACCTCTCTCACTGCTTGCTATATTTTAATTTTCACTTTTGTGAAATAACAATATCCATTTTAGGATGTAAAGAGAGAGTTATTTGTTGTATAACTAAGAGTTACTGCTTGCTATATTTTCACTTTTATGGGATCATTGTATGCATTTTAGCAGATGTTTTTCTACAGAAATGTGAGATTTCTGTTTTATTAAATGAAATGATTGGAGTTTAATGTATGTATCACATTGAAAACACCATGCAAAAACTCATGGGTAAACTACTGCACCCACAACCCTTTGGTAAAACAACTTTACCTTTACATGCTATAAAGCATATAACCAATACACAAAAGTGAGCTTTGAAAAATATCAGGCTATGAGAGAGGTGAAGATTTTGGTGGCACCCTAACCTAGGGGGAGGACCAAGCAGATGCTTTGAACACAAAGAGCATATCATGCAGACCAATTCGGTGGTGGTGGTGGTATCCACCTAGGACCACCCCAAGCAAAGTTATGGGCAAAAATACAATGCCAACCAAAGGCCCAGCAAAGCATTATGGGGCGAGATTCTAGAGTGCAGTGAATATTATAGTATTAGCTTTCAGCTGAGCTAGAGAGCCTGCCCCTTGAGGAGTGTTTTGATATTGGATACCATAATATTCAATACACTCAAGAATATCGTCCCATAATGCTTTTCAGGGCCTTAGGTTGGGATTAGATTTTTGGCCATACCTGTGCTTGGGGTGGTCCTAGAAGGATGGGACCACCACCGAATCGTTTAGCATGATGTGCTCTTAGTGCTCAAGGCATCTGTTTGGTTCTCTCCCTAGGTTAGGGAGGATCCGAAAATCATCACCTCTCCACTGCTTGCTATATTATAATTTTAACTTTCGTGAGATAACTATATGCATTTTAGAATGTAAAGATAGAGTTATTTGTTGTTTATCTAAAGGAACTGTTTGCTGTATTTTAATTTTCACTTTTGTGAGATGAATATATGCCTTTTAGCAGGTAAAGATAGATATTTGTTGTTTTACTAAAAAGGATGTGAGTGTTTTGTTTTATTAATTGGGATGAGATGAGTTTCACATTTGCATTACATTATAAATACCATGCAAAAACTTTGGAGTAAGCTTTTGCACCCACAACCCTTTGATAAAACAACTTTATCTTTACATACTATATAGCATATATCCAAATCACAAAAGTGAACTTTGAAAAATATAAGGCGGCAATAAGAGAGGTGATGATGTTGGGGTCCCCCCTAACCCAGGGGGAGGACTAAGCAGACGCCTTGAACACAAAGAGCATGTCATTCTCAATGATTGTGGTGGTCCCATACTCCTAGGACCACCCCAAGCAAAGTTATGGGCAAAAATACAATGTCAACCAAAAGCCCAGCAAAGCATTATGGGCGAGATTCTAGAGTTCAGTGAATATTATAGTATTAGCTCTCAGCTGAGCGGGGAGAGCCTGCCCCTTGAGGAATGTTTTGATATTGGATACTATAATATTTTCTGCACTCTAGAATGTTGTCCCATAATGCTTTGCATGGTCTTTGGTTGCGATTGTATTTTTGCCCATAACTGTGCTTGGGGTGGTCCTAGGAGGATGGGACCACCACCGAATCATTCAGCATGATGGGCTTGTTGTGAGCAAGACATCTGCTTGGTTCTCTCCCTAGGTTAGGGAGGACCTCAAACTCATCACCTCTCTCACTGCTGGCTGTATTTTTTTTGTTTTTTGTGGGATGACTATATATCATTTTTGCATGTAAATATAGAGTTACTTGTTTTATCAAAGGTTTGTGAGGTTTATGTTTTATTAATTGGATAAGACAGAATGGATTTGCAGAGCACTACGCCCACCCTTAACAAAGGGTTGTTTCAAACCCCTGTTTCTCTTCTTACATACAAACTCATCACAGACAATAGATGCTGCATGTGTAGCTCTGTGAATGGAAACGTTATGCACATCTTTTTTCATTGTGAATCTCTGTTAATGGTTTTTGGTTGCAAGTTTGGGCTAAAATCTCACAAAGTTGTTCTATCACTCCCCCTTTTGATGTAATGCATGTTTTTTCTTATTTCTTGGTGGTTCTGCACAGATGAGGTCAGGAAACCATAAAGTTGGAAAATTAGTTGATTCACTAATTGAAATTGCTCTACAACTCATCACATCCAGTTGGAGAGATGCCGCAATGTTTACTTTTTCTAGATGATGGAACCTTTTATGTCATCATCACAGACTTGATAGAGCAAGCACAACTTCTACTTCGCAACTCATTAACAAAGATTTGCTGGGGTTCATACTCTCTTCCTATTTATCTTGACCACCTATTCAAATCTTAGATTCAATCTTTGAATTCCAGCCTCCATGAGTTTTATGTCTCAGATGTGTGTTTTTCCATTTATTTCTGTATTCTTTTTTGTGTTCTTCACGCAAGGTCCTTCGGGATTCTCTCCTTCCACTTTCTTTTGCCTTTTCCTTCTTTCTCTTTTTCCTCTCCCACTTTACGGACAGATTGGGTAAAAGTGATCAGCCTGAGATCACATGGAGTGTCAGCTCTTCTATTTTTAACGCAGGTCTACACATAACAGAATACTAAGGGGACTGTCTCTCATGAGACAACGCTAACTCGGTAGAGACAACTAGTAATCTGCCAAGGATTGCACATAGTGCCATCTCTGATTATAAATTCAGGACTACACGTATCTGAGTGCAGAGAAACTGAGGGGCATATTATCAAGGGGGTTTATCTCTGCTTTTTTGGCTTTAAAAGCCAAGAAAGTGGAGATAAAATGATCTCCCTATTACCTAGCTGTCGCTAACACCAGTTAGCGACAGCTAGTAGGAGATAGCGACCATCTTGGGCCCCACTTTGCATGTCAGTGATATTTATCACTAATGACATGCAAAGTGGGCGTGCCAAGATGTTAGCGACTGGAAACAGTTGCTAACATCGCTATCTCCTATTACCAACTTTTGGAGATATTCGCGCTAAGCGCGAATATCTCCAAAAGCTAACACCTGCCCTGAGCAGTTCTTAGCCATCTTATCCAATGGGAGGTGGATAACATGGCTAAGAGCATTAGCTCGGTAATGCATGAATATCGCGGACTTTTTAGCGATATTCATGCATTGCGGACGTTTTTTATCGCATTTGCGATAAACCTTGGTAATACCAAGGTTTATCTGCGATAAAAATTGCCGCAGCTCAGCGGTAAATTTTTGTCTCTAACCAAGCAATAGCGATAATTATCGCTATTGCTTGGTAATATGCCCCTGAGTACCTGCTCATGCCAAGTACAAAACAGATGCTTTAGGGTAGCTCGGAGGTTTGTGTACTCATTCTATAAACATATATGTAAACTGCACGGTTAAAGACCAACTTGCAGAGCAATCTGTGGGTATAACCTGCAGATGAATCTCCCAGTGCCGGAAGCGAGGTAAGCAGGTTAATGTGCTCTTTGCTAAGAATAGTCAGTGGCACACACATTAACCGAGAGCAATACCTTAAGTGGCTTAATGTCTCCATTTCACATATCCGTTCTTTGCCTGCAGGACAGAGGATACGATCGTAATATAACAGCTGGCAAACCCAAAAGGTTACAAGGGGAAAGAGAGTGCCACTGACAGCCATGCACACTTTAGGCAAAACTTAAAATAACAGCTTACTTTCTTAAAAAAATAATCACAGGTATAGTGGTGTTGAAAACTGGATTATTAGTAATGATAACTAGGGACTTACCATTAGTAATAAGGCCACAAACACCATAAAAGGGTCAGTCAAGGTCTCAATAAATTATTCCATTGTCCAACCTTTGTTATCTGGCACTGAGCAGGCAGGGGTAACTTAGGAGACAGGTGTGTAAAGCATTTAAAAACACCAATACAATGAATAAGTAAGACAACAACACCCAATAAAGATCCAGCTCCAATATATACAAATAGAATAAAATGATATGAAGAAATAACCAACAAAATGACATAAATCCAATGTAGGGACACTGAGTTATGAATTTTTAAAGAATAAACACTTTTATGCTTAAAAACATATAGCGTCACTTTGTGACATCTGGTCACACTTGACTGAGACAAAGTCAAAGTTTGAGGCTGACGGTAATAGACCCCTGGCTGGATACACTAAGATGGAGACCTCTGTTAAAATGTTGCCTTTGGAAATTTTCTCTCGACGTCGAGCGCTCCCCTCCAGCAGGTCTATTTTAAAGCAACGTTGTTAGATTGCTTATCCGCGAGGCCCGGTCAAATACTAGAAGTATGGAGCTCCGGAGCTTTCAGTGAGATTAACCTGAAATCGAGGCTAGGTCATGGTTGAAGGTAGCCGGCTTGACTCTCAATGTCAGTCAACTTATGGAGTTTTTGCCAAAAGATCTTCTAAACTTCAGGAACTTCTTTCTGAAGTTCCTCGTGTAGGGTCAAATTGTCCGAAACACAAATCTAAGGGTCTGGAATCTCCAAGATAGTCCTTGGGGTGACTGGACTACAATTCCCATAATGCACCTGCTCAAATCCTTAATGGTCCACTGGACGGCCTCCAGAATGAGGACTCTTCGTGGAGATGATGCAGGTAGTCTCTGTTAACCTGTAGCTTGCAGAGAGTCCATTCCTTAATCCTTCTTGCAGCATGGCAAAGTCCTAAGGCCTGTAGTATCAGATTGTGCCACAGGTGCAGTACTTTGGGTGAAGATCCCGATTCCAGCAGGGCAGTCCTTCTTCTCCTTGTAGTTCCGGGCAGCAGATCTGAAGCACTATGCAGCTCTTCCATATTTATCCAGTGTTCCTGGGGGTCAAGCAGAGGGGCACCCCTGACCAATGGGATGCAGGCTGCCACTTGGGGGGTATAACCACTTCCTCTAAAGTGCGGCATATTCTTGTCCACAAAGCACTATTCTCTCAAAATCCAAAAGGGAGAAACTCTCTCCAGAGGAGCTGGATCAGGCTAACCCAACCTACTGTTGGGCTAATTTTCCTAAACAATCCCCTTCATACCCTCTCTCTAAACTAATTACAGGGGCTCCTGTGTGGCTGGGGTAGCAGGATGTGGGGGTCAGCCTGTGCTGTCCAAAGTGTCATTCTCCCTTTTAAGACCAGTTTGTTACCCCACACCCAATCCTGCTATTTGCTCTGCAGCTTGTATTTCTAAGCCTACAGTCACAGGAAAACTAGTGTCTCTCTAGCAGGGCTTTTCACACCTTAATAGAGCAGCCTGGCCAGCCTCAGCAGAGCCTGGACAATCATGAGAGAGCAGCTGAAAGGCTGGGTTTTGGCTCACAGGAAAGAACGTTTAATAACTTCTCTCCTGTCATAGTTAATATAAATCTAACAGTGACAAGTTGTTGGGTTTATCTTAACTCTTAAGTTGATACCTTGAAGTATATTTTCACATGGCTCCTATCAATATTTATTCTTAAATACAATATCTCAATGTTAGCCAATGGAACCATTCACTACAATGGGGAAAAGAGAGTTGGCAATTTGTCCCTCACCAGGGTTATAAAACATATTTTATAATGTCCCTGCTTATAGTGACAAGGCATCCTACCCTTGGGGAACCTAGGGGAGACCTTTGGAGTGACATATGTAATAATAAGGTATCTTGAACTTTGGAAGTGCCTTTAAATCCAAAGTCGGATTTGCATATACATTTAATGTAAAGGCATCCAGAGAGGAAGTTATGTTATGCTATTAGAACTTCTATAGTGCAACGAGTACCCGGAGGTGTCCTGGCGCTGGGGTATCTTGGCATCAGCGCTGCCTTTAAAATGCCAGCAGGCAACATAGCAGTGCACAAGTCAAGTCAAGTCGGGGACATTTGTATAGCGCACATATCACTCATAAAGTCTCATGGCGCTTGCAGATGGCTTTTAAGTGCATTAAGAGTCCTGGGCCTCTAAACCAACATACCCTACCATATACTAGGGACTTACAGCTAAGTTGTCAGTACCTATTATAATTACATCTAATTTGCATATCCTTAATCAGAGCACTGGCTCTGGGCTTGTTAAGCAGAGCCCAAGTCATAGTCAGTTATCACCTTAAGCATGAAACAAATGGTGCTGATCAGGGCAAAAAAGAAGATGAAGATAATTGGAGGCCATCTCTAAGATGGCCTCCTATCATAGTGAGTTTGAATTGGTGACCTACCTCATTAATATTCATGAGGTAGACCAGATTCGGACACACTACCATTCAGAATTTTAAGTAACGACCTAGGTGCTAATAAGGCCCAGACTGGCCATAGCCGGCACCGGGAAATCCCCCGGTGCTCCACACGGGTGGGGGCCGGTTTTGGGCCCCTGGCGGCCGTTTTTGTTACAAGGCCGTTTTTGCAGCATAGCTGCAAAATCGTCCCTGTACCAAAATCGGCTGGAAACCGGCCCTGGCAAAGAGCTCAGCGGCACCCACAACCCCCCCCTACCCTCCCCCGAGTGGGGAGGGGGGGGCCGGCCGAGCACTTTGCCAGGGCTGGTTGTGGTTCCCAGTCCGGACCTGGTGCTAATGCATTTTTTACTGGTTACAAAAATACTGATTACAAATTGCAACCAGTATTTTGTGACCAATCAATATTTCAAATGGCTCCACTTTTTTAAATGCCTTAGGCTTCAAGTGCAGGACTTGTATTGATGGTGACATCTGTGTGAAGTTCCATGTTTGTTGGATCCTGGGTGTGGTGGTTCATTGGACTTATACTGAAGTGTCCATAAACAAGTGAGCCTACTACCAGCAGACAAGATCCTATCAGACACAATGAGCAGGACCATGTGAAGAGAATAGATTGTTGAAGGTATGGCGAGAAGGCTTTATGGTGCCTGAAATTATGAAAATTCAGTTACATTATGTACAACATGTCAGGATTTAAAAAAATCAAACATAAAGAGAGTTGGCCTTGAAGCAAATTTCTTACTTATGTATAAAGTAATCAGCAAAGCAAAGCCAAGCTCTCTTGTAAACGTGTTGCAAGGCGTGCTTATGGAGCCACAGGGGATCCAGGCAAACCATGCATCAGTACTGAGTACTGGAGCACTTGTTGACCCTTCCTGGGTTTCTACGTCTAATTTCTGTGATTCATAACATCATTTTCACAGTATGGAGACACGCCCAGTACATCACAAAAGGAGACATTTCTCCAGAGCTTTGTAAAGATAAATCCTTTTTATGTCTGGCTGCGGATAGCTTTAACTAGCTAAAGAGACTACACGTCTCCACTACAAACAACACAACACACACTGTACATCATAGAGAAGTGTACAGAAAGGGGCTTAAGATGAGCACGCTTCAGCCAATGGCTTGTTAGTAGGGTTCGCTGTTAGGCATTGGCGTACTTGGTTGTCTGTCCTCTTTAGGTATCAATTCATACAGACACACAGACACATGCGGTGGTATGTGGTGCGCATCATGCCAACCACAACTGGCATGTGCTTTATTGTGCGCGTTACACTGCTCTGCTGAAACGTAAAAAAGTTTCTTTGGCAGCACAAAGGAGGGACATGGTAGTACAGGGGGTAGGAACTTCCTCCCTTGAGTCACAGCTGTCAGGTGATGCAAGGCAAGGCCAAGATTAAAATGAATCCTCACAAATAATTTTGGTCACAGTCACTCCAACTCACCACTTCTGCAATCTCTTTCCCTATTCTTTCACAAATGAAACATAGTCCCTCTCTATTTGCCACAGCCAAGTTTTACCTCGGAGGAATGTTTGTTCTTTCAGTCTTTTCTTTCCTCTGACTTGACGTACCCTTCATTCTTCCGCCTGGACATTTCTCTCCTTCCTTAACCTTTCGTCAGTCAGTCAAA
Organism: Lissotriton helveticus; assembly: GCF_964261635.1. Lineage (NCBI taxonomy): Eukaryota > Metazoa > Chordata > Amphibia > Caudata > Salamandridae > Lissotriton > Lissotriton helveticus. The sequence goes on along the minus strand of NC_136072.1, from coordinate 1,177,117,818 downwards.
TCAAACTTTATTCGATTGATTAAAACCATCAAAGTGGATCACTGACATAATATCGACGGACTTAATATCGACTACCAAAAATATTGGCGACAAAATATCGACAGACAAAATATCGAGTTTCTATCTACAAACAGGTAAGTACTAAAATATCGAGGCAAAAATATAGTTTAAAAAAATATAGTTTGTAAAAATATCGAATTTCTTAAAAACAATGTTAAATTAAAATAATATTAAAAATTAATAACTACAATACACTTAAAAATACTTAAATTACATTAAACTTATTAAATAATTAATTAAAATATATATATATCGAAACATAATATAAATAAAAAAATATGCAATATTATTACCGTAGGATAGCGGAAGTGTACAGTAGGGAAAGCGTTGGATAGCATAGGGGTAAAAATTACTATTCCCACTCCAGAGACTGCAACAGTAGGGAAAGCGTTGGATAGCGTAGGGGTAAAAATTACTATTCCCACTCCAGAGAGTGCAACAGTAGGGAAAGCATTGGATAGCGTAGGGGTAAAGATTACTATTCCCACTCCAGAGAGTGCAACAGTAGGGAAAGCGTTGGATAGCGTAGGGGTAAAAATTACTATTCCCACTCCAGAGAGTGCAACAGTAGGGAAAGCATTGGATAGCGTGGGGGTAAAGATTACAATTCCCACTCCACAGAGTGCAACAGTAGGGAAAGCGTTGGATAGGGTAGGGGTAAAAATTATTATTCCCACTCCAGAGAGTGCAACAGTAGGGAAAGCGTTGGATAGCGTAGGAGTAAAAATTACTATTCCCACTCCAGAGAGTGCAACAGTAGGGAAAGCGTTGGATAGCGTAGGGGTAAAAATTACTATTCCCACTCCAGAGAGTGCAACAGTAGGGAAAGCGTTGGATAGCATAGGGGTAAAAATTACTATTCCCACTCCAAAGACTGCAACAGTAGGGAAAGCGTTGGATAGCGTAGAGGTAAAAATTACTATTCACACTCCAATGAGTGCAACAGTAGGGAAAGTGTTGGATAGCGAAGGGGTAAAAATTACTATTCCCACTCCAGAGAGTGCAACAGTAGGGAAAGCGTTGGATAGCATAGGGGTAAAAATGACTATTCCCACTCCAGAGAGTGCAGCAGTAGGGAAAGCATTGGATAGCGTAGGGGTAAACATTACTATTCCCACTCCAGAGAGTGCAGCAGTAGGGAAAACGTTGGATAGCGTAGGGGTAAAAATTACTAATCCCACTCCAAAGAGTGCAACAGTAGGGAAAGCGTTGGATAGCGTAGTGGTAAAAATTACTATTCCCACTCCAAAGACTGCAACAGTAGGGAAAGCGTTGGATAGCGTAGAGGTAAAAATTACTATTCCCACTCCAATGAGTGCAACAGTAGGGAAAGTGTTGGATAGCGTAGGGGTGAAAATCACTATTCCCACTCCAGAGAGTGCAACAGTAGGGAAAGAGATGGATAGCGTAGGGGTAAAAATTACTATTCCCACTCCAATGAGTGCAACAGTAGGGAAAGTGTTGGATAGCGTAGGGGTAAAAATTACTATTCCCACTCCAGAGAGTGCAACAGTAGGGAAAGCGTTGGATAGCATAGGGGTAAAAATTACTATTCCCACTCCAGAGAGTGCAACAGTAGGGAAAGCATTGGATAGCGTAGGGGTAAAAATTACTATTCCCACTCCAGAGAGTGCAGCAGTAGGGAAAATGTTGGATAGAGTAGGGGCAAAAATTACTATTCCCACTCCAGTGAGTGCAACAGTAGGGAAAGCATTGGATATATTACTATCTATAAAAAATTAATTAAAAGTAATTACCAATTTTCTATAATATAATAATTAATCAATTAAAAATACAAATTAAAATAAATTATTACAATTAGTTACCTATTAATACAAATTAATTACAAATTAACAATTAATTAATTAGCAATTAAAAATTTATTAACAATTAATTTAAAATAAATACCAATGAATACATTTACATATTTAATTATTTATAATTAAATTACTTCCCACCCTATTTGCCGATAAACCCACAACCCACTACAGAAAATAAATTAGTAAAATTAACATAATTATCAATTAATCAATTAAATAAAATTAATTGGCAATTACAATTTAATTAATTACCAAATAAAAATTAATTAACAATGAATTCAAAATAAATACCAATAAATAAATTTACATATTTAATTCATTATAATTAAATTACTTCCCACCCTATACCCCTATAAACCCACAACCCGCTACAGAACTAAATTAGGCAAAAATTAAATAACATAAAATTCATTAATTAAAATAAATTATAACATACATACACACTTTCACACATATAATAACATAAAAAACCCTATAAAAATTCGATAATATTAAAAATTAGATAATTTTAATAACCTATATTATATACTTCGATATTTTGACTTTCTATATTTTTAAAATTCGCTTTTACATTACTTACCTTAAGAACGATATTTTTGATGACTATATTCTGTCCATTCGATATTTTGTCCATTCTATATTTTGAAGTCGATATTTTGTCCATTCAATATTTTGAAATCGATATTTTGTCTGTTTACCGTCCCTCCTTATAATTGCAATAAGGCATCATATAAAAGAGTCGAGCCCCAGATAGTCCCTAATAGGAGAAACCAGAATTAAGTACTCCAACCAAATGTAATCAGTCCTGGGATTTAAATTAAATATCTAAGATAAAAGTTGGCCCGATCAAAACTTAACCATTATCAAACGAGGTTAAAATAAAATAATAAATGAGTGACATAATTAAGAAACAGAGTCCCCACTATGGTTCAGTGATAGGTTGTCCCAACGCCTGATTGCGCCTACTATATAACTTGCAACCTCAAAACAGACTACTGGTCTCGCCAGCATTTGCAAGTATGCCAGGGCTGGCCTTACTTGTTCAAAGTTGTGACCTTTTAGGAGCGGGATAATATGTTTTCTACGTAGTGAGTCGTAATAGGCACAGAAAAATATCAGATGGAGAGTATTCTGTTCAGAGAAGGTGTCACATGAACAGGGACTTAATGACCCTTCTTTTAAAAACCCTTTCAGAAATGCTAGGAGCCAGGGAACCATGTTATGCTTAAATCTTATTAATGCAAATAGGTGGTAAGGTTTGTTTATGTAAGATAAATATGGTTGGAACTGTCTACCTAGAGTCAGCATGACAAAACTTCCCACAGTTGGTTTTACCAATTCCCTTTCCTCCATTATCAGACTGGATCTATCCAAGAACTGTTGCTTAAAACCTCTAATGGCTGACTTGCCCAGAGCTCTGGGTCTTAGGAATAAGTCAGGACATCCATGCATTTCCATCTGGGTCTTAATATAACGGACCCATGGTATGTCTAGCCCCTTATCTAAGGAGATACAGTCTTGAATGATCAGTTGATTAAGATTAGGCGCAGGTTGAGCCCATATTCTTAACCAACACAATAGGGCGGCGACCGCGATCCGATCAGAAATAAAAACCAGCTCCTAGGTCCTCGTGTATATTAAAAACTGGGGTAGAGGCCGGGACAGACAGCAATCTAACGAAGAAAGTATTTTCAACCGCTTGAATTTCTCTAGTGTCTGTGTACCCCTAAATGTCGTTCCCATAGGTCACCATTGGGAGACACTTAGCATTGTAAATCTTCATGAGGGCCAGGAGAGGTTTAGACCCAATTCTTTTTGCAAAGCTTAAAATAGCCCCCGATGCTCTAGCTAATGTGTTCTTTTTGTGCAAGCACTGCGTGAACCACGTATGCCGATCATCAAAAAGAACCCCCAAATATGGGAAAGAAGGGACTTTTATTAATTCCATATCCTTGCAATAGAATTTGGCCTTTCTTTTCTTTCCTGAACCAATGGACATAGACTGTGATTTTTTACAATTAGTAATCAAGTCCAGGGACTCCATATATGTATGTATGTATGTAATTGGTTTTGTATAGCGCATAAATCACCAAAGGTCTCATAGCGCTGCAGAACAATCAGATAAAGAGGAAGAAGGAAGGTATGGAACATCTTGGTCAGAATAGCCAGGTTTTCAGATTTTTTCTAAATGATTTATGATTAGGATCACATCTGATGAATAAAGTAAGTGCGTTCCATGTGGCGGGGCCAATTTTAGAGAAACTTCTGTCTCCATTTCTGACTGTCCGGAATTTGGGGACTTAGAAGATGTTTATTAGATGATTTAAGAGTTCTTCCCGGACAGTAACCTCGAAGCTTTTGCATCAGGTACTGTGGACCCTGTCCATACAGAGATTTATGGACCAGGCAGCACACTTTAAATTTAATAAGTTTTCTGATTGGCAGCCAATGTAGTTTTTTCAGGCATGGGGCTGAAGGGGTGCGGTGTGGAAGATCAAGGGTCAGTCTGGCTGCCGCATTCTGAAGAGTCTGAAGCTTGGTTAAGAAACTTTCATTAACGTCCACCAGCAGTGAATTGCCATAGTCCAGACGACTGATTATAAGCCCCTGGACAAGGGGTTTACGTGATGCCAGCGGTATCCATTTAAATACCTTTCTGAGGTTACGCATCAGTCCAATGCTTGTATGCACGTTTTATTTATGGTCAGTTTATGGTCAATAGTTATACCTATTTATTTATTTATTTATTTTGCGGGTTTGTAGAGCGCTAGAATAAACTCCCAAGGGAGTATCTCCGCGCTATCTGACTGCTGAACCTGCAGGAGATCGAATTCCCTGGCTCCAAACTAGTTCTTAGACTGTGTGGTTAGACCTGAAACAAGAACGTCTTCAGCTTTTTCCTGAAGGCCAGATGGTTTTCAAGCTGCCTAAGCTGGAGAGGAAGACCATTCCATATCCTCGGTCCCCTCACAGACAGAGCCTTACCCACTTGCCTTGCCCGCTTGATCCTAGGAATCGTGAGAAGCATTTGGTCACTGGACCGTAGAGCACGAGAAGGAACATACGGCACAAACTTGTCTGCCAGATAGGAGGGACCCAAACCATGAAGTCCTTTGTGGACCGTACAACAGATCTTAAAAACAACTCTCTGACGGATGGAAAGCCAATGAAGCCTGGCAAGTAGAGGTTTTGAAGGTGTTCTCGGAGGGGCATTTAGAACCAACCTGGCTGCGGTGTTCTGCACAACCTGTAACCTATCCAGGTCCTCCTCATTAGCTGACAGCAAGAGACCATTACAATAGGCAAGACGGCTGATAACCAAGGCCTGGACCAGGGTCTTTCTGATGGTGTCTGGAAGCAATGGAAAAACTCTGCGCAGCAATCCAATGGTCCGAAAGCAAGATCCAACAATGTTGGTAACATGCTGCTTCAAGCTGAGTTCTTGTTCCAGACGTACCCCTAGGTTCTTGACTATTTGCTTAGGCTCGGGGACTGGGCCTAGATCTAAGGGCCACCAGTCAGGAGCCCAGCTGATCTTAGCCTCACCGAAAAGCATAAGCTCTGTCTTTGAAACATTGCACTGCAACATATTCAAAGACATCCACTGGGAAACTGCTCTCATCCCCTCAGAGAAAGAATGTAATACCTCTAGAGTAAGATGGTCAAAGGGAAAGAGCAGCTGGGTATCGTCAGCATATGACACTGGGCAAAAACCAAAGGCTCTCAGGATATTAGCCAGGGGGGCCACATAGATGTTGAATAATGTAGGGCTCAAACAGGAGCCCTGTGGCACCCCCTTAGTAATCCTGGTCTCCTCGGATCGGAAATCGCCCATGGTGACACATTGGGTCCGATCCGAAAGAAAGCTCTTTAGCCAAGCCAATGCCATGCCCCCTAGTCCACTCCCAGTCAGACGCTCGACCAAAATCTCATGTGAGATGGTATCAAAAGCTACCGATAGATCTAGCAGCAGCACCAGGACAGCTGATGTTCCTTTGTCCTGGAGCATGCGTAGATCATCGGTAATCGACAGCAACGCTGTTTCCGTGCTGTATTTTGGTCTAAAGCCCGACTGAGATGGATCTAGGGCACCAGTATGTTCCAGGTGATTGGACAAGTGCTTATTGACGTGCTTTTCTATGAGTTTTCCCATGAATGGTAAAAGGGAAATGGGTCTCAGATTGGTCATGTCAGCCCATGCAGTGGCGGTGTTCTTGCGAATGGGTCGCACTTGGGCTTTCTTCCACTCCAGTGGGACACAGCCTGTGTCCAAGGAGAGGTTGACCAAACTTTGTATTTCTGGTGCTAATATGCTCCTCACTGAAACCATCACTCTCGGTGGAAGCTGGTCCATAGGACTCCCACTCTTTATAGTTGTAATAAGTCCCTCCACTTCAGCCAAGGTGATGTTAGAAAAGTTCGACAGAGTGGAAGCGATGGTCTTTTTACTCGCTGGGACGACAGTGGGAAGAGTAACATGTCCAATGGAAGCAATGGAGGCATGAATCTTCTCATAGATGGTTTCAATCTTGTTCGTAAAGAAACAAGAAATATCATTGCAAAGTTGTTGAGATGAAGTGTCAACACTCTCACACGCTGCCGGCTTCAAGAAGGAGTTCAGTATTTGGTAAAGCATCCTCGGCGCATTTCTTACCGCCTCTAACTGTGAGGTAATATGCTGTTTACGAGCTGTTCGAATAGCTTTGTGATATGATTTTAATGCCCTCTGATACTCCAATTTATCTGACTCCAAATGAGATCTACGCCAGGTTTTCTCTAATTTTCTTGTTCTACGCTTCATAGATCTCAGGTCCTCTGAAAACCACACCTCCTGATTTTTCGTCGGGCGGGTCTTAAAGGTTTTCATAGGAACTATGTGCTCAATGGCAATGGTTACTGCCTTTTCATATCTCTCTAGCGCCACATCAATGTTATTGGTTGTGGCATAATCTTGGATAGAGAAGGCATCCCTAAAAGGCTCATTGGTTATCTTGTGCCATTGTCTCCGTTTCATGGGGATCTGAATAGATCTCTTGGGAGTTGGTCCTATCTCAGGGATATAAAATTCTATAGTAAAATGGTCCGTCCATAGATTTGCAATAGGGGCAGAACACTCAACTCCAAGGAGCCTGGACAAGATGAGGTCCAGAGTATGTCCTAGGTTTCTGATGGTGTTTTTTGGCGCCGGACACAAACCCAGGGGTGTGGGCCACCATTCTTCTGACCAGATTTTGTTTGCCCTACCAAATAAAATGATTTCGGTTTTTCCGGCATTCAGCATGAGGTAGTTATTCGTCATCCATTCTTTATTTGACACCATACACTGTTTGAATCTGTGTTTAGTGTCTATGATATTAGGGCTCAGGGTGATAAGGATTTGGGTATCGTCGGCATATGAAACCGATTCGAACCCATAATCCTTAATTATCTTGGCTAATGGAGATAAGTAGATATTGAACAGCGTTGGGCTCAATATAGAGCCCTGCGGAACGCCTTTGTCATTTTCCACATAGTCAGATGAACAAAAGGGCCAATTTTGACTCTAGATTTTCTGCCTGAGAGGTAGCTCTGGATCCACCTGTGGGCTAAACCCTCGACACCAAATTCACACAGCCTTTCCAAAAGGATGCTGTGTGAGATGGTGTTGAAGGCCGCCGACAGGTCCAGCAAGATCAAAATGGCTGATTGTTTCGCATCCAGAGCCGTGCGGATGTTATCAACTACCTCCAGAACGACAGTCTCCGTACTGTGGGCAGCTCTAAAGCCTGATTGTGACGGATCTAATAATTTATTATCTTCCAGATGTTTAGTTAATTGTTTATTGATAAGTGACTACATCATCTTACCAAAAAAAGGCAGGAGAGAGATGGGACGATAGCTAACAGGTTGTTTGGGATCAGCGTTGTTTTTTTTAAAAATAGGTCTTACTGAGGCTTCTTTCCAGATTGCTGGAAAAGTGGGTTGTGCTAGTGATAAGTTAAAAATTGAACTTAATTCAGTGATTAAGGCTGGAGCAATTTTAGCCAAAATTTGTGCTGATGCTGGATCACTAGGAGAGCCAGATTTAGTTTTCCTCATTATGTCTCCAATCTCTTCCTCAGATATAGTGTTAAATTCTTTTAAAGTCTTGTGTGAGGGTATAAGTTCAGTGTGTTCAGAATTATCAGTGGTTGGGGCCCTGGTAGAAATGTTTGTGGCAGGAAAAGAGTTATGTATATCATTGATTTTGTCTCTGAAGTAAAAGGAAAGTGTGTCAGCCCATTCTTGGGATTCTATGATAGGGGGTTGACAGGCTGGAGGGTTCGTAAATTCCCTTACTATTGAATAGAGTTCTTTGTGCGAATTTCCAGCTAGGGTGATTTTCGTTCCCAGATAGATTTTCTTTGCTAGTGCAATCTGGGCCATATACTCTTTATGTAGAGACTTAAAATATAGTTTATCTACTTCTTCTTTTGTTTTGCGCCATTTGCGCTCAGCGGTCCTAGCAGCTAATTTAAATGGTTTAAGTTCGGGAGTAAACCAGCGTGATCGTTTGTTTGGGCACTTGATTCTCTGTTTTGGAGCTATATGGTCTAGTGTCGCAGTAATTGCTATCTCGAGATCCGATGCCGCTTTATTTAAATCTGAGCTTTCATTCACAAGAGGGGGGCGCAAAGGAGCATAAAAAGGAGTCTATGTTTATTTTATTCCAAGCGCGGCTCATTTTTATCTCCTTTTGATGAGCAGATGTGGTTGACTTAATATTAATGGTAAATTCGATAATTGAATGGTCAAACCATAGGACTGGATGTAGTTCAGAGATATGGACTTCATGAGAATTGGTGCATAACAGATCTAAAGTGTGACCAGCATTGTGGGTGGCCTCTGTGTCTAATAACATCAGGTCTAATGCATGAATACTATTGATTCATTCAATAGTGTTGGCATCATTACGTAATTCCATATGGAAATTAAAATCTCCTATTTATAAAAAGTTTTTACAGGCCAATATATGTTGGGCCAAAGCATCCAAAAGCTGCGATGCAAAGTTAGTTTTGCTTTCTGGAGGTCTGTAAACCAGCGTTCCTTTCCAGGATTCCTTGTTGTTAAGGTCAAGAGAAAAAGTTAATAGTTCTCCCCAGTTGGCAATCTGCGAGTCCACTATACAGATTTTTATGTGGGATTTATAAACTATAGCCGTGCCCCCACCTCTCTTTGCAGTCCTGTCTAGCCTTAAGATGTTATAGCCGATTGGTAGGGCTAAGGCTATGTCGGGGGAAGATGATTCTTGGAGCCAGGTCTCCATAATGAAAAAGAGATCTGGCGAGTTTTGATCTAGTAAGTCCCATATTTCAAGGGAGTGCTTCGGTAAAGAGCGGACATTGCCGTACATGCACGTGAGATGGGAGGGGTGTGATACCACTGACTGATGAGACGGTTTCAGACCATGTTTGAGAGGAAGTGTGTTAAGCGCTAAAAGTTCTCGCCTTGAATATCTAACAATGGCCATAATACGGAGCAAAACAAAGTAAGAACAAACAAGGGAGGCACTAACTTGGCGCGGACGGGCGCAGACGGGCAGGGCTTAACTCTGGCGCAACTCCGGCGCGTCGCCCGCGTGACGCTGCACGTGTCCGCTCGGCGCACTCACTTTTAAGGCTTGAGTGGGCGGGACACCTGGCAGCAGTAAGAGTAGAGCGCTGACCGGTATAGAAACCCGGAAATGCGACTGGTTGGTGATAGTACCCCTCCGTTCAATCGGCACACGCCGTGACGGAACAGGGGAAGCACCAAAGGACAGGTAGGCAAAAGCTCACTTCAAACCAATCTGATTGCAATTCACAAGGAGTACAATACAATTAAAACGGCGATTTAAAAATGAGATTGCAATGCGGTTTTTCGCTACAAATTCAGCATAGCATAGTATTGGAAATTGGCTATTCAGCAGAGTGTTCCGAGAAGTCCCTTCTATAACACACTCTGTACAAAGCTGAAATACTAATCTGTCTCCATGAAATTAATAAAACAATTTAAGAGCATTTGCAGTCCCCGCGCAGCCCTTGACACCAAGACCGCATCATCAGTGTACAGCAGTGCCGGGATCATTTTTGTTCGAGCTCTTGGGATGTCTTTACAGCATGAAGTCAGGGATTCCCCTAGTTTGTTGATATAGAGTGTAAACAACAGGGGGGCTAAAATGCACCCTTGCCAGACCCCTCTTTTGACATCCCAAGAGTTGGTTAGGCTACCATCTTCGTTATAGCGTACAACCGCTGTAGTATTTTCATGGATGGTGGCCAGAAAGGAAATCAGGTCAAAATCTAAACCTATTAGAAACCACCGCAATGGAGCGCACACCGCTAGCCCCTCCTCCGGATCGCCCCTCGGGATTCTGGTACTTGTAGTTCAATAGTGGATCACCCAGGTGGGTGCAAGTCGGTACTTGTTGGACTGATGAATCTCTAGACCCGATACATGTCCCGGGTTTTTGGGTATCGCCCGAGACATGGCTCGGGTTTCGGGATAACTTCCCTCATCAGTAGAGAAATGGTTAGGGGTGGAGGAGAAGGCCGCCAAACAACCGTCAATGGCCTCGATGCCCGAACCGGCACGCAGGGCAGCATCCAGGAGCCCGTCGGCTCAAAGCTCAAGGGAGCCAATTAGTAGAAACCACCGCAATGGAGCGCACACCGCTAGCCCCTCCTCCGGATCGCGCCTCGGGATTCTGGTACTTGTAGGTGAATAGTGGATCACCCAGGTGGGTGCAAGTCGGTACTTGTTGGACTGATGAATCTCTAGACCCGATACATGTCCCGGGTTTTTGGGTATCGCCCGAGACATGGCTCGGGTTTCAGAATAACTTCCCTCATCAGTAGAGAAATGGATAGGGGTGTACGAGAAGGCCGCCAAACAACCGTCAATGGCCTCGATGCCCGAACCGGCACGCAGGGCAGCATCCAGGAGCCCGTCGGCTCAAAGCTCAAGGGAGCCAATTATTAGAAACCACCGCAATGGAGCGCACACCGCTAGCCCCTCCTCCGGATCGCCCCTCGGGATTCTGGTACTTGTAGTTCAATAGTGGATCACCCAGGTGGGTGCAAGTTGGTACTTGTTGGACTGATGAATCTCTAGACCCGATACATGTCCCGGGTTTTTGGGTATCGCCCGAGACATGGCTCGGGTTTCGGGATAACTTCCCTCATCAGTAGAGAAATGGTTAGGGGTGGAGGAGAAGGCCGCCAAACAACCGTCAATGGCCTCGATGCCCGAACCGGCACGCAGGGCAGCATCCAGGAGCCCGTCGGCTCAAAGCTCAAGGGAGCCAATTAGTAGAATCCACCGCAATGGAGCGCACACCGCTAGCCCCTCCTCCGGATCGCCCCTCGGGATTCTGGTACTTGTAGTTCAATAGTGGATCACCCAGGTGGGTGCAAGTCGGTACTTGTTGGACTGATGAATCTCTAGACCCGATACATGTCCCGGGTTTTTGGGTATCGCCCGAGACATGGCTCGGGTTTCGGGATAACTTCCCTCATCAGTAGAGAAATGGTTAGGGGTGGAGGAGAAGGCCGCCAAACAACCGTCAATGGCCTCAATGCCCGAACCGGCACGCAGGGAAGCATCCAGGAGCCCGTCGGCTCAAAGCTAAAGGGAGCCAATTAGTAGAAACCACCGCAATGGAGCGCACACCGCTAGCCCCTCCTCCGGATTGCCCCTCGGGATTCTGGTACTTGTAGTTCAATAGTGGATCACCCAGGTGGGTGCAAGTCGGTACTCGTTGGACTGATGAATCTCTAGACCCGATACATGTCCCGGGTTTTTGGGTATCGCCCAAGACATGGCTCGGGTTTCGGGATAACTTCCCTCATCAGTAGAGAAATGGTTAGGGGTGGAGGAGAAGGCCGCCAAACAACCGTCAATGGCCTCGATGCCCGAACCGGCACGCAGGGCAGCATCCAGGAGCCCGTCGGCTCAAAGCTCAAGGGAGCCAATTAGTAGAAACCACCGCAATGGAGCGCACACCGCTAGCCCCTCCTCCGGATCGCCCCTCGGGATTCTGGTACTTGTAGTTCAATAGTGGATCACCCAGGTGGGTGCAAGTCGGTACTTGTTGGACTGATGAATCTCTAGACCCGATACATGTCCCGGGTTTTTGGGTATCGCCCGAGACATGGCCGTTTCGGGCATCGAGGCCATTGACGGTTGTTTGGCGGCCTTCTCCTCCACCCCTAACCATTTCTCTACTGATGAGGGAAGTTATCCCGAAACCCAAGCCATGTCTCGGGCGATACCCAAAAACCCGGGACATGTATCGGGTCTAGAGATTCATCAGTCCAACAAGTACCGACTTGCACCCACCTGGGTGATCCACTATTGAACTACAAGTACCAGAATCCTGAGGGGCGATCCGGAGGAGGGGCTAGCGGTGTGCGCTCCATTGTGGTGGTTTCTACTAATTGGCTCCCTTGAGCTTTGAGCCGACGGGCTCCTGGATGCTGCCCTGCGTGCCGGTTCGGTCATCGAGGCCATTGACGGTTGTTTGGCGGCCTTCTCCTCCACCCCTAACCATTTCTCTACTGATGAGGGAAGTTATCCCGAAACCCGAGCCATGTCTCGGGCGATACCCAAAAACCCGGGACCTGTATCGGGTCTAGAGATTCATCAGTCCAACAAGTACCAACTTGCACCCTCCTGGGTGATCCACTATTGAACTACAAGTACCAGAATCCCGAGGGGCGATCCGGAGGAGGGGCTAGCGGTGTGCGCTCCATTGCGGTGGTTTCTACTAATTGGCTCCCTTGAGCTTTGAGCCGACGGGCTCCTGGATGCTGCCCTGCGTGCCGGTTCGGGCATCGAGGCCAATGACGGTTGTTTAGCGGCCTTCTCCTCCACCCCTAACCATTTCTCTACTGATGAGGGAAGTTATCCCGAAATCCGAGCCATGTCTCGGGCGATACCCAAAAACCCGGGACATGTATCGGGTCTAGAGATTCATCAGTCCAACGAATACCGACTTGCACCCACCTGGGTGATCCACTATTGAACTACAAGTACCAGAATCCCGAGGGGCGATCCGGAGGAGGGGCTAGCGGTGTGCGCTCCATTGCGGTGGTTTCTACTAATTTGCTCCCTTGAGCTTTGAGCCGACGGGCTCCTGGATGCTGCCCTGCGTGCCGTTTCGGGCATCGAGGCCATTGACGGTTGTTTGGCGGCCTTCTCCTCCACCCCTAACCATTTCTCTACTGATGAGGGAAGTTATACCGAAACCCGAGCCATGTCTCGGGCGATACCCAAAAACCCGGGACATGTATCGGGTCTAGAGATTCATCAGTCCAACAAGTACCGACTTGCACCCACCTGGGTGATCCACTATTGAACTACAAGTACCAGAATCCCGAGGGGCGATCCGGAGGAGGGGATAGCGGTGTGCGCTCCATTGCGGTGGTTTCTACTAATTGGCTCCCTTGAGCTTTGAGCCGACGGGCTCCTGGATGCTGCCCAGCGTGCCGGTTCGGGCATCGAGGCCATTGACGGTTGTTTGGCGGCCTTCTCCTCCACCCCTAACCATTTCTCTACTGATGAGGGAAGTTATCCCGAAACCCGAGCCATGTCTCGGGCGATACCCAAAAACCCGGGACATGTATCGGGTCTAGAGATTCATCAGTCCAACAAGTACCGACTTGCACCCACCTGGGTGATCCACTATTGAACTACAAGTACCAGAATCCCGAGGGGCGATCCGGAGGAGGGGCTAGCGGTGTGCGCTCCATTGCAGTGGTTTCTACTAATTGGCTCCCTTGAGCTTTGAGCCGACGGGCTCCTGGATGCTGCCCTGCGTGCCAGTTCGGGCATCGAGGCCATTGACGGTTGTTTGGCAGCCTTCTCCTCCACCCCTAACCATTTCTCTACTGATGAGGGAAGTTATCCCGAAACCCGAGCCATGTCTCGGGCGATACCCAAAAACCCGGGACATGTATCGGGTCTAGAGATTCATCAGTCCAACAAGTACCGACTTGCACCCACCTGGGTGATCCACTATTGAACTACAAGTACCAGAATCCCGAGGGGCGATCCGGAGGAGGGGCTCGCGGTGTGCGCTCCATTGCGGTGGTTTCTACAAAATCTAAACCTATGTTTTGAAGGGTTGCCGAGAGCTTTGATCTATTAACAAGGTGGAAAGCCGGGGTTAAGTCCATAAAGGCCAGATGGAGGTCCCCGTGCTTTGCGACCGTGTACTTCCCTATTACCAGGTGAAGATTAAGACATTGGCCCAATGTTCCTTTTCCTTACCTGAAGCCGTATTGAAGATCAGACACGATACTGTTTTGTTTAAGCCACTCTGTGAGGCGAACAAGGACAACTTTCCAGAAGCAAAATGGACCTGTAAAAGGCCGGATCAGTTCTGTCTCCCTTCTTAAAAATCGGAATAATAACAGCTTTGGCCCAAGACAAGGGGAATCCAATCTGGGTGGCTGCATTAAAAATATGAGTTAAAATTTTAGCCTATAACTTGGGATCTGCTCTATAGAGGTCGGCCGGTACTCCTTCAGGGCCCGGGGCTTTCCCCCTAGATGTTGACATAATCGCCTTAGTAACTTCATCCAATGTGAATACTAGGGGGTGCAAAGCACGTCCACTGCCACCAAATCTGGCAGGTGGCCCATTACTCACTTCACTATAGACTCCCTCGAAGTGTTGGACCCACCTCTCGGCCGGAATGAGGCAGTCTACAACGCTGTTGGGCGACTCATCAAATATGGGACTATTCACAACTCTCCAAAACCTGCTATTTGCCAAAACACTTGCTTGGCTGAGCTCTTCCCATGCCACCTCTCTAAGCTGCTTTTTTCGCCTTTCAACTGCGGCTTTATATTCCCTCCTAGCATACTTGACTCTATCTGCTACCCTAGAATTTTCTTTAAGCTCCTGCATAAGAACTTTATGGGCACTTGCACAGGTTTCGTCAAACCATTTTTTATGCTTTTGGGGCCTTCGTCTGAGGGATACAGTCAAATTTGGGCAGTTGGCTGACGAGCCTGGGACCCCGCACCTGCGCGCCTGAGTGGTACTAAACCTGGCAATATTTGGCAGCCACCGGCAACCCCAGAACACTGCCTAATCCCTGCTGATGAGGGGTAAATACCCCGAAACACGTGTCCAGGGATGGCGAAGATATCAGAGAATCGAAAGGAGATGCATCGCGGAACACAAACTACACTTACCACAGTCCTTAGGGGCGATCCTGCTGGTGTGTGAGTAGTGTGCGACCCCACCCCCAATTGTAATGTTAAAGCTCCCTCGAGCAGTTGGCTGACGAGCCTGGGACCCCGCACCTGCGCGCCTGAGTGGCACTAAACCTGGCAATATTTGGCAGCCACCGGCAACCCAAGAACACGGCCTAATCCCTGCTGATGAGGGGTAAATACCCCTAAACACGTGTCCAGGGATGGCGAAGATAGCGAAGATAGCAGAGAATCGAAAGAAGATGCATCGCGGAACACAAACTACACTTACCACAGTCCTTAGGGGCGATCCCGCTGGTGTGTGAGTAGTGTGCGACCCCACCCCCAGTTGTAATGTTAAAGTTCCCTCGAGCAGTTGGCTGACGAACCTGGGACCCCGCACCTGCGCGCCTGAGTAGTACTAACCCTGGCAATATTTGGCAGCCACCGGCAACCCCAGAACACGGCCTAATCCCTGCTGATGAGGGGTAAATACCCCGAAACACGTGTCTAGGGATGGCGAAGATAGCGAAGATAGCGGAGAATCGAAAGAAGATGCATCGCGGAACACGAACTACACTTACCACAGTCCTTAGGGGCGATCCCGCTGGTGTGTGAAAGCTTCCTCGAGCAGTGTGCTGGCGAGCCTGGGACCCCGCACCTGTGCGCCTGAGTGGTACTAAACCGGGCAATATTTGGCAGCCACCGGCAACCCCAGAACACGGCCTAATCCCTGCTGATGAGGGGTAAATACCCCAAAACACGTGTCCAGGGATGGCGAAGATAGCGAAGATAGCAGAGAATCGAAAGAAGATGCATCGCGGAACACGAACTACACTTACCACAGTCCTTAGGGGTGATCCCGCTGGTGTGTGAGTAGTGTGCGACCCCACCCCCAATTGTAAGGTTTTTACCTGCCCCATGGGCCACATCGCCCATGCAATTCCCAGCAAGGCCACTGCACCTTGGCAATGAGGGTCCCGCGGGTGCCATACCTCCCCCCCAATAATGCAATGGGACCCAATTACTTCCGGGTTATCTGGGACTTGAGAACGTTTTAGGAGGAGGGACAATTTTTCTTCAATCTCCCCTAGTTTGTTCCAAAATGGTGTAGAAGAACAGCGATTAAAGTCTCCATGCGTTTCCAGTGATCAGGGTCACTTCCATAATCCACCAGAATGGGGGAGTTAGAGTTTGAAATAAGAGGTGAACCGTTACAGGATTTAGGGGAAAGATTCTCATGTGGCCCCGGGATTTGATGTTTGAGTTTGGCTTTCACCTTACCCCTTTGTGCCACACCGCCCCTTGTACACTTTGTGGGTGGTTCCCTGTTCCCTCCCTCATTGTTAATTCCCCGCCCAGAATTCGATGTACATGCCACATTATCCCTGTCTTTAGTGGTTCTTTTAGATCTAGTGGCTCGATCACCCTGTGCTACTCACGGCGTCATTGAGGTGTGGACTTGGGATAAGGCAGGGGAAACAGGGAGATCTGGGTCTGCACAGGGGCCGATCCAACCAAAACACCGGGAGCACTCGACCTTGGGTCTTGGTTGGACTCCTCAGTGCTTAAGGCATCCACCTCTAGTACCCCTAAGTTAGCAGTGAAACCTTTATCCAGAATGCCAGCTATAGCGGCTTCTAAAGACTCCATACTTGGGCGTGTCATATCTTGCCGGCCTCCCATGGGAGATTTAGCCAAAGTTATTGCACCCAGGGATGGTCTTTTTTGTTCCACAAATGACCCCTATGAGAGTCTTTTCTCCGTAAGCTGGATTTCGTGCTGTAGGACAGATTCTGCCCTTGATAGAAACCAGGGCCGGACTGGGAACATAAATCGGCCCTGGCAAATTGCTCAGCTGACCCCCTCCCCCCCCGTGAGGGGGAGTGCAGTCGAGCAGTTTGCGAGTGCCGGTTTCGGCCGATTTTGTTACCGGGGCCCGATATTGCCGACCCCCGGTACCAAAAACAGCCCCCAGGGGCCCAAAACCGGCCCCCACCCTAGCGGCCTACCGGGGAAATGCCCGGTGCCCGCTATAGCCAGTCCGGCCCTGATAGAAACGCATCCAGCGTGCCCACCACGCCCCCCCCTCTGTCCAGTAATTTTGCGTTTAGAGGCCATTAACAAGGCCAATAGATAGCCTCCCAGACAAGGAGTGTCAAGATCGAGAGCAGTTTAATAGGAAGATCACTCCAAGATGGCCTCAAGCTAACGGCAAAGTCGAGAGACTAATGAGGACTCTAAATAAAACCATCCAGATTGCGATAGCGGACGGCCAGAACATAGAGCTAGCCCTCTTCCAGTTCTTGCGAGAGTATAGACTAACGCCCCACTGCACCACGGGGATCCCTCCAAGCCGCCTCTGTTTCAACAGAGCAGTTATGGACACTCTCCCACATCACCCCCTGTGGGCATCAGCTCCGATTCCCTGTAACCGTTCCCAGGAACAACGCACCAAGTCCAACAAGGAAGCATCCCGGAGAAGGAGAGCAGCAGACAGCCCCATCCAAGTGGGCGACTATGTGCTGGTAAAAGACCGCCATCCCGGGGGGAAGTTCCGCCTCCCTTTCGAGTTGGACCCATGGACTGTCACCAACGTCAATGGCACCATGATCACAGCGGTTAAAGGAAGAGAAAAAGTCACCAGAAACGTGTCGTTCTTCAAAAGGATCAGGAGCGAAGAAGAGGATGGTTTCCCGGACCCGGCAGAACTCTACACGAGACCGACGCAAGGCCCAAGAGGAGCAGAAGGAGAAGACGCCCCCAGCGATGAAGATGCCCCGGACACAGACTCTGTCGAACCAACCCTGAACAGACATGAGCTGCCAGTGACCCAGAGTCACCCAGAAACTGCTGAGATCAATGATTCAGGAGTACCAGCCCAAGCCCTGTCGGGCGAGCGCAGCCAAAGCCAATACAACCTGCGCCCCTGCCCGAAGCCATCCCAAAGGTACCGAGACTTCGTGGCCCGCTGTAGACCGTGAAGAGGTCGTGCTCTGCAACTTCCTGCATAAAAGTAAGACTGTTCCTTTCTTACTTCTCGGCTAGCTTCAGAGACAATGGTTAAAAGTTGTAACAATTTATGTTATGTTCATATTTGTGTTATGTTGGGGTAAAGGAGGAATGTAATGTCGACGGAGGTGGGCGCAACCACGGTGACAAAAGAACTGGAGTGCCTTACTGCTCCGCCCCCCCCCTCAAGCGTGCATCGAGTGGTCTCGCCCTACGTGAGACGGAGGGCACGCTAGGTTAGCAATAAATAGCCCAGGGCTCTGGGCGTGGCAGGCTTCATACTGACCACCAACCGAGACAACGTGTGGCCTCCAGTTATTAATGTATAGGCCCAGTCAGTACATTACAACGGCCTCAGACGGGCCCGCCCTTGCTCCGGGATTGGGCCGGGCACCGTCCGGCACGCGTCGCGGGTTGAGAGGCAGCTCTTTAAGCGCGATAGAACACGCCTCCCCCCTCACTCGCGGCAGCTGTTTGCACTCCGGTGCACCCTGGGGACTAGAGTCCTCGCCCAGTGTGCAACGCTGGGCTGTGAGCAAAAGACAGGGCAAGCGTCCCTGAAGGTTTGCTGGCGCAGGGCGTCCTCAAGTCCAGATTTTGGCCCCTCAGCAAAACACCAAACAGCAGGTATATACTTTCATTACGCTCGTATATAAACATCGTTTCAGAATGGTTCATTTTACGTTACAGCTCACATGCACTTGTGTTAGTAGAATTTTGGTTAACAGAGGGATGGAAATACCTCACCATACATTCCCTTTGACTCACCCTACTCTATGCTTTTGATAATCGAGAGATGGGTTTGTCATCCAGATATGCAGGTTTGATGGAATATATGATTATACAACCCTTACCTGTAACACGCATGGCTTTACCACGCGAATTTTACTACGCATGTGTCTTTACCACGCAGCATTTGAGCACGCACGACTATACACCGCCATATTTATGTTACAATACTTCTATCGTAACCAGCGTCAAAACACGTCTTTCAAAATAGAGATAGGACTTCTATGTTGACGTACACGCCACGTCGTTGTTGAGGCTCTTTCCTTTCTCTCCTTTAGCACTGAATAGCGTTTTATTTTCTAAAGTTTTCTTTTTTTTAAATTCTGCTTGTTTTTTAGGGGGGAGACCCCCCCAACTCTCCCAACCCCCCTTTTTATTGTCCCTTTCTCCTAATGATATACACGCGGGACGAAGGAACGAAGACTGGAAGGAATGAAGCTTGCGTTGCGTGGTAAAAAAGGTAGTGGAATGCACCCGCGGTGAAAAGACGTTTGCGTGGTAAGTGACCCGTTGTAAACGTAACGCATGGTAATGCATTTGTGGTAAATGATGTTTCCCGGTTTGTTGAATTTGTGAGAGATACTTTCGACCTCATTTTGTGATAGGCACTCTCTATATCATTTTCACAGAATGGTACAACTTCATAAAATTATATATTCATAATCAGAATACAACAGGTTAATAAAGCCCTGATTATAAACCATATTCATAAACAGACTGCAGAATGCATAAGAGAATGGAAGGTGAACGTAGACCCCCTCAGCTGCAGGAGGGGGTGAATAAGAGCAAACAAAGACATTTTCTACATTCATTAGCCCTATGTATTCAGCTCACATGTGATGATAAACATTGTTTCTAAAAATACTTTCATGCTGAGCCTTATGTATAATTCTCCTTTCTAACTCTTCTTTATTATTTATTTGTGTCTGATCTACTGTAACATTAGGTGAGGTACATCTTTCTTAAAGGTAGAACCGTAGCAACAAGAATTACTAAGGCAATCACCAAGACAACACGGACACATTTACAGAGCACTTCTGACTTAAACTCCATGTGAATCTCCTTATAGCTCTACTCAGGAAAAAAAACTGTAAACAGGAAAAAAGAAAATCTTTCACTACAGTCTTCTTAATGTTCAGTATAAGTGCATGTCTTTGTGTGTCAGTTCAGTCTATAATCTACACTAAAGTTTCTACTTTAAAGTGACTATTGTCTTCTTGTGCTGGATACTTAGGGGCTTTAGAATTCTCGAATCATTGGCTTACGTGTAAGAGTAAAAACCTGTCTCTCCCTTCAGTGAGGTTTTGCACTTTCAAAAAGTCATTTGACAACATTCTTTCTCCTCTTCTACACTCTCGGCATTTCATTGGATGTTAATCAGCATCACTCTGATAGTCATCTAAGTCAGAGACATCTCTGACATGACAAGACCCTTCAAGGCCTAAGTATTTCTTATTCTGTTTTCTGACTTGTTTTGGTCTCTTGGCTCCACCTGTTCAGCATCTTCAAATTCTTCTAGCTCTCTTTCCCCCTCTAGTAGTCCCTGGCCTTCTTGATCTTGACAGTACTCTCCTTTTTGCACTTCCAATCTTTGGCCAGGTATCTTCGTGATGCACTCTTTTGTCGCAGGGTTTCTGTTCTCACACAGAACTGTGCACAGAGGATTGGAACCTCGGCGAATTAGGGTGACCCAAAACTCACCTTAGTACCCAACTTACCCCTTACCGAGCTAGCTACAGTGTCTCATTGGTCTTATCAAACTCCCAATGTTTAGACAAACCAGAACATGAACTTACAGTACCTCAGGATACTTGGAACTCATGAACACTCTTTCGTTATACTGTCATTACAAACCAGAACATGGAGTAAAGAAGAACACATAAGCATTTGAAATGTTTATTTACTAATGCCGTCTTCTCAGGCGCAGTATCTTAGATAATACAAGTAAACATATTATCAGTAGCAAAATTACCAGCATAGTTACTAATCCATAAAAAGCGAATGGTGACAGCATGTTAACATGCTGTAAATGAATAAGAGTTAACAACACTTATATCTCACCCTCCCTAACACACATATTATATTATTTGCTAAGAAGGTCTCTTTGGGTTGTATTAGGGCGGCCCATACCTTAGTTTCCTACCATGAAGGAATCACATCAGCATACACCAGCTCTCTCTTCATGTGAACCACATCAAGTGTGTTCTATGTGCGTTGAGCAAAGCAATATCAAACCCGCCTGAAGCCAGAGTTGGCAGAGGCTGCACTTTTGTTATGTCTATGAAGTCGTGAAGATCAGACCTCATAACAATTCTGTATCGTGTTGTTCTTAAAACATCAGCACTCTCTGTGCAGACATAGTTTATTAAGCAAAGCAGATAGCAGAGTAATAACATATTATTCTCATGTAAATCACGACAGACTACTAGGTTGAAAGCTAAATCAACAACTAAGTGTCGTGTGCAAAGCTGCAAAAAGGAAAAATGGCGTTTAAACCCTTAATGGGCCCATGCTAACTTAACACGATATAAAGATATCCACGAGCTACATAACACCCCCCCATGATCCGAGAACGGACTGAATAAGATAACATAAGTGCCAAATCATGAGAGCAGACTGCAACATTATATGAGCACGGCCCTAAAACCAGTACCTTAAACAATTGCAAAAATTGAGAACAAAAATTAATGCTTAAAAATAGCCAAAAACTATATAGAGGCTCAAGCCAATAGGCAAACGAAGAAATAAAAAAACTGGACAGATAAGTCAATAAATGTCTATGATATGCTAGCACTCAGCATGTCAAATATACAAAAAATGTCTAGGACATAACTGTGTATGCAAAATAAGCAGCAACAGCCTCCAACAGGAAATCACCGTCTTCATCCGAAAACAGTTCAGCCATCCAATTTAAAAGTGGAAAAGAACATACGTGTTCTCCCAGCACCGGATCCTCTATAACCATCAGAGGACAGCTCGGTGGGTTTTCAAGAAAGCTCAGTTCCAAGAAATTTTGTGCTGCCGACAATATATCCCAGGGACCAATTAGTCCATGCGCCACTGCTAAGGCCATAATCCTCTCGCCAGAACCAACCAACTCGTGAGCAATGATAGGACTCATCAGCTGATTAAAATCGACGTCAGGAGAAACCGGTCCGCAGAGACACAAATCAATGGCCCAATGGAAATCACAGGTCAGGCAGTGAAATACAGGCTGGACACAGGTGAAGTAGGAGAATCGAAAAGATAAACCATATGCCGTGCTCAATATCGCCAACGGCATTGTGCCATAATATTCAAGCATGCGATTGCGGAACAGCGTCAGCAGCTGCGGGGCGGGACCTTGCACAGGAATGACATCCATATTTAAAAATGCAAAAAACCACTAGAGCGCCCGCTGCTAATGCAAGTAAAAATGGGAATCCACCAAACAAAGTGGAAAAAATAGAATGAAAGAAAGCAGGGATGACTCCAAAAATCTTCTCAAATGAAGTCACGAGACCACTGCTAACAATTTTTAAAAAATGCGCCAGGCCCTTTGTGGAGGACGCGTTAAAGATAGTCCGAACCATCTCGCTGAAATGCAAAGGCAAATCAGTATTTAAAAGGGCCTGAACCTCTGTACGGGTGTTCGCTATGTGAAGCACGAAAGTTTCACGAGTCGAACTCAAGGCCACCTCTTTCTGGGACAAAAGAGCCCTTATTCTTGCCATGCCGTTTAAGTCTGCCCCCAAGGTTGGTATTTGTGGCCAGATGGAATACTCCCTATTGTCATGTGTGGGAGGATAGAAAACATTTCTGCAGCAAATAACCCGTTCACTTACTCTTACGATAAAAGCTATACCTTTAATTAGCCCGCAACAGTCTTCATTATTTAGCATTAAATAACTACCATTTTGTAATAATTTAAATGTGGGGATGATAGCAGGAACCGGAGTGCCTTGCAAAACGCAAGCCATATTCGGTCGGTCTTTGTTGCATGAACCGTGTAACTGTATGTGTCTACACATTAATGAATGATCTGGCGTCTCAGTACACTCCTCCCCATTCAGATAAACTTCTTGGTCATCCTTGAAACATCTGTATGTGTATGGAAGCGACCAGACTTCATGAAGGAAACCGCTACCTAAAGGTTCATAACGACCAATGGGTACATATTTCATACAATTTGAAAACTTATATAAAGCAAATGGCAGCGTTATTAAACCGTGGATAAGCCACGTTGCAGCAGTGGCCTCTGCCACGGAAAAAGGTAAAGATTCTAACCTTTCAATATGTAACATAGAAAAGGAAGCATCACGCATTGAAAGCAAGCGTTGTTTGTCAGTCAAATTAAACGGTGCAAATAAAGAACTAACGTTCATGTACCCCCAGGGAACTTTACAATTTTTCAGAGTCTGAAGGGTCCATGCAAATTGCATGATTGATCGTAATTGATTCTGACCATGGTATAATACTGACACTTCATCATGCACAATATCGACAACTGACGACACAATATTATCCAATGTGTAAATTCTAGAGGAAGGCACGTTAATACTATTGTCAACAACTGCAAGCACTTTCTCAAGATTTGCCTGATCAATAGCCCTAAGGCGTGTAGCAGCCTCAATCTGTGATAGTTTCCAAATTTCATTGTAAACTGCATATATCCACCTTTTCGACCTGCCACTAGCCGGGCCTTTAATGAAATCATTCAAATCCACGTCTGCATTCAGTTTAGAAAGGTGACTTTTAACTGCCTGTAAAGTTGAATGTTTCAGCCAATTTTGACACAATTTGCCTACAGAATAAGTTGTGACTGTGTGGACCAAGTCAAACCGGGGATCAGATCTAACAGTTTTAAAACCGTCAGTTAAACCCAAAAATCTATTTTGGCAAGAATCAGCACTACGGGGCCAAAGCAGCCAACCCTTTGGATTCATACTGGAAATGTTAAAGGAGGAATTAAGGAGTAGAGCCTGCAATTCTCTAATGGACAACTGAGTAAAATTACTCCAACCATCATATTCCTCCAACTCCGGGAAAGTAGGGGCGTTTAACTTTTTAGAAGTAGCCAATCCAAAGCATGTGGTCTGGGAAATTGTTTCATTTAAAAACAACATATGATTCGGGATGAGACATGCACGGTGCAAAGCCTCAGTGCCTTGTACCTGCCAGGCTCGTGAACCCCAAACTGATTTAAGGTCTATTGTTTCTTTCCATAACTCGTAGCCCCCAGTAACTAATTGATCAAGGAAGGCCTTCGAAAACAATAACTTAGTATCGGTAAGTTTAACCTTGGACATAGGCTTTTTTTGAAATTTAAAGTAAAAGGACTCGGGATTGGACTGGTTAAAGTCAGTGAAATGAGTATACTTTTTCAGAAATGTTTCTGAACTGCCTAGTGTAGGCGCTGGGCAATGTTCCCACTGTGTAAAATTAACAGTATCTCTTCGGGATGATGTTTTGTGTAAGAAGTGATTGCCATAATGTTGGTAGCAGAATAAATCACCATAATTAGCAGAATCTAAATATAAATCCTCAGCATCAAAGGCAGCATAGTATTGCAAATCAGAAAATAAACTTTCTACTGCATTAACATCCCAGTCATCAGAACGAATGTTTTGTTTTACCACATCCCCCATATTCGCTCTAAGTACATTCGGAACATTAACGACTTCCGTTGGGCCATGAATTTGAAACCTAACAGTATCCCACACAATTCCATCAAGGACAGGCCATGCTGTGATGTTAACCAAAGTCAAGTCTCTTTTTAATCTGTGTGTAGAATGGGACGAGGAAAGTGGGGCCAAAGTTCCATTGAGATGTGTAATGCATGTTCTTTCCTCGACATAGTGTCCATTGATGATTCGAAAAAAATAAAACACAAAACCAATTGACATAAAAAGGTAAACAGAAAAAAGGACCAGCCAAATGTATGTCCAAGGGGGAATCAAAAAATGTTTTTTAAACAGCCTGGCATAAACTGCAATACGAGAGGGTTTCTTCGAGGCAAGGGAAGCAGAGTCAAATGAAAATCTGGATTCCGTGGCTAAACGTGCTTGCAGGTCAGGCATGGACAAATCAGTGGGGTAGGCATAGTCTATCTCATCAATGTTAGTTCCGGGTAAATTATTTAACAAAGGACTGGAAACAGCAGGTAATTTGATGGCCACTTCAGGTTCAATATTAGAAGCAGTGGGCATAACTGAATTTCTCACAATGGAAGGACAGGAAACAGCCGGTGTCATGCTAAGAAGAATCGGCCACTCTGTGTATCTTGACATTGTCAATTGAAATAAACCTGTTTTCCTTACGACCAGGTAGTGGTGGTAAAATGACTGTTCTTGTGCCCTTCACTCCAAGGACTGGAACCGGAGCTCGATAGGAAGGACCAAATTCTTTTTTGTTATCGATCTTCTCTCGAACCAGTTCTCCAACTTGGGGTAGCCAGCCAACTACCGGGATCTGCAACGCATCATCCGACGTGGAGGGCAAATGTTCCTTTGCAAGACTGTCTCTGGTCTTTTGTAGATTCTGTAAAACATTGCAATGTTCATCTGCGTCAAAGGAAGTGGCGCGAACCACACAGTCTAGACCGTCAAGGTCAGGGACGTACATCTTGATGCCAAAGAGCATTTCGTATGGGGTCCGCCCACCCAGAGACCTTCTAGGGAGATTATTAAGAGCACGCTGCACGCCATTGAGGGGTATACAACCTTTACCACGCAACTTTTACCACGACCTACCTTTACCACGCAACTTTTACAACGCAGGACCCTTTACCACGCATACCATTACAACGCTGGTATTTACAATGCAGGTACCTTTACAATGCATACCATTACAACGTAAGTATTGGTAAGTATATCATTTTATTTAAAATATTTTAGGTTTGGGTTTTGGGTAAATGGGTATTTTTAGGGTTCAGGGTCAGTTTTCAGTTTTTGGGTAAATGGGTATTTTTAGGGTTTAGGGTCAGTTTTCAGTTTTTGGGTAAAGGGGTATTTTTAAGGTTCAGGGTCAGTTTTCAGTTTTTGGGTGCAGGGGTATTTTTAGGGTTCAGGGTCAGTTTTCAGTTTTTGGGGTACAGGGGTATTTTTAGGGTTCAGGGTCAGTTTTCAGTTTTTGGGGTGCAGGGGTATTTTTAGGGTTCAGGGTCAGTTTTCAGTTTTTGGGGTACAGGGGTATTTTTAGGGTTCAGGGTCAGTTTTCAGTTTTTGGGGTACAGGGGTATTTTTAGGGTTCAGGGTCAGTTTTCAGTTTTTGGGGTGCAGGGTATTTTTAGGGTTCAGGGTCAGTTTTCAGTTTTTGGGGTACAGGGGTATTTTTAGGGTTCAGGGCTGGGTTTGGGTTTTGGGGTTCAGGGGTATTTTTAGGTTTTAGGGCTGGGTTTGGGTTTTGGGGTACAGGGGTATTTTTAACATATATATTTAAAAATTAA
Source organism: Lissotriton helveticus (assembly GCF_964261635.1). Lineage (NCBI taxonomy): Eukaryota > Metazoa > Chordata > Amphibia > Caudata > Salamandridae > Lissotriton > Lissotriton helveticus. Next base: position 1,177,091,509 of record NC_136072.1, on the reverse strand, counting down.
TAAATAAATATTAATATAAATAATAAAAATTTTAAATATTAAAATAATAATTTATTAATTTAAAAAAATATTATTAATAATTAAATTATTTTACCATATTATTTACTTACCTATAATTACATTGTAATGGTATGCGTTGTAATAGTACCTGCGTTGTAAATACCAGCGTTGTAATGGTCTGCGTGGTAAAGGATCCTGCGTTGTAAAAAATGCGTGGTAATGGTCTGCGTGGTAAAAGACCTCGTGGTAACGTCATATATCCCATTGAGGTGGGCCAGCCAGTTTCTGCCAGTGCCTATAACTCGGGCTGTCAAAGATTGCTTTAAATCACGGTTCATTCGCTCAACTACACTGTTACCCTCAGGTCTGTAGGGAGACGAAAACTTGACTTGGACCCCCAAAGAAGTCATGGCCTCCTTATACGCCTTAGAGGCGAAAGCCGGACCCTGATCCGAATGGAAGGTACCACAGGCAAAAATCCCTATAAAGACACGCAAATCTCTAATGACAGTCCGTGAATCAGCGCTGCGATGGGGCCATACCCACACAAAGCGTGTGCATGAGTCAACCGCTACTAAGATGTACTTATATGCAGTATCAGATGAAAAAGGACCGCAGTGATCTAAATAAACACATCCAAGTGGTTTATTAGAAATGTACAACTGTGTCTGTGGCGGACGCGTAGCAGTTGAAGGTTTAATCTGCTGGCAAATGTCACAAAGAAGAACATAATCTCGCGTCTGTTTGTACAGTCCCCGCCACCAGAAACGTTGTTGTAATTGAGATACAGTGGCCGAGACGCCCGCATGCGCAGACGCCACACCTTCATGTGCCGCTGTAATCAAGTCTGCCCTGCGATCCGAGTTGGGAATCAGCCGTTCCCCAACTTCAGGAATTGTCACAAAAGGAACCTTTTCGGGACTTAAGTGGTATTTGTACTTCGAAGGGAACCCCGAAGGATGTTTACCTCCCTTCTCAGAGGCAGCAACTGCCGCCAAGATGTCACTATCAATCTTGGTTTTGGATCTAGTAACTGCAGCAACCAAGTATGTAGATACTGCTGATTTCACCGCTTCATCTGCAAGCGAATTACCGACAGCGTGAACTCCCACGCGCTGATGGCCAAGAGTATGAATCACATAAACGAGTGGTAACTTATCCTTAAGTTCCGCCACTCGAACCCAGATCATCTTGTGTTTTATTGTGCTACCCTTGGAATCACGAAAATCATTCTGAATCCAAAAGAACAAGTTTTCATTGTAAGACTGGACACAGTAGTAAGAATCACTTACAATTAGAGTAGTAACACTTGGATCAGCGTACTCCAATGCTAGTAAAAGAGCACGAAGCTCCGCCAATTGTGCGGTGCAATCGCCCAGGGGCAGCGTGTGCACATCACTGGAAATGAACTCATCGTTCAACATAGCACCGACCACAATAGCGCATGCGAAAACATAGGCATGTTTAGAGCCATGCGCAACCTGCGCCGACCCATCAGTGTAAATGATGCAATGGAAGTCCTCCAAAGGGCGCATAGCTAGAGGAGCAGGATGAACGAACTCATACTGCAAGTACTCCTGCGACCGCAATGAGGCGTCAAAAATAAACGTGACATCCGTGGATGCCAAGGACGCAGCCCATTGATTCCACCGAGGGTGCAAAGCTTTTGAATTCGGTACACTTGCTTTCGCGACTGCCTCCAAATGAGGACAGGGTGTTACCACTAGCATGCGTTTCCCCTGGGACAGAGCTCGTTCCTTAAGAATCGCCATCTGTACAGCCGTTAAAACCTTTTCCACAGTAGGAAACCGCAATTCAGCCGAAGTGTACAAGTGTGACTTGTAAGCAATAGGTACTGTGTCTCCTTCATTAAAAGTGAGGTACGTGAAACCCACCGTCCCAGGAATTATTCTTATCACCAGGTTGGTGTGGTTATCACGAGTCAGTAAAAATTTAGAAGCGAGCAGATCAGCCTGCAAGGACTGCAAGATGGCTGAGTGCTCAGGCAGCCAGCATGATTTTGAAAAGGTTGGTTGTATTAATGCATACAACGGCTTGATACGCTGGGCATATTCCGGAATGTATGTCCTTCCGAAATTCAAAAAGCCCAGTAAAGACTGTAATTTTTTCAGTGTTGTAGGAGCGCGCAATTGAGCGCATTTCTCCAAGAAGTGAGGAGCCAAACCTCTACCTTCATTGTTCAGCTCATAGCCGAGGAACAACACTGTGTGTTCTGCAATGTGCGATTTTGCAAAATTAAACTTGTAACCCATATCAGCAAAGTTACAAATAATCGAATTCACTCGACACAGATGCATCCAAATTTTGTCGTCAGTGAGATAAATGTCATCCACATACGAATAAGCATCCGGGTCTATCCTCTCTAACAGAGAGACTATGTGTGCGGTAAAAATACCAGGACTATTCTTGTAGCCCATTGGAAGACGCCGGAATTGTTTTTGCACTCCAGCGCTTGTAAAACTTGTCCATTGGTAGCTAAGGCTATCCAATCTATGGGCATAGAAACCGTTGGATATGTCAAGCGTTGTTATGAAACGCTTACGCACTAGACTATCCACTAGGGCAGAGCCGTGAGTATTCTGTACTGCACAGTTACGGCAATGCGAGTTTAAATGCCGATAATCCAATACCAAACGATATGATCCGTCAGGCTTGTTCACAGTAAAAAGGGGATTATTCATCGGTGACACACACGTTTCAATAACTCCCTGATATTCCAATTGTACAAGGATTTCAGCGACGGAAGCTTTTGCTTCACGCCGTATGGGATATTGAGGTTGAGGCTGCGGCTCAGACCGCAACGGAATTTCGTGGCAAGGAGACAATTTATCCCAACCACATTGGTTGCGGTACAGAGCCGGCGCAAGAGCCCGAGCCCACTCTTCTGCAAAATGCTGCGCATGCTCTGTCGAGACAGTTTCCGCGAAACTGGGGAGGATTACCTCCTCCCCTCGCGGCGCCGCGAGCACAAAAGGTGGGGGCCAGTCAGCCTCCGAAAGCAAAATGTCATATGTAGAAGAAAGATTCTCCCAAAATACCCCTCTGACGGTACGCTGTATGTCACCTTCAATTAACAGGACAATTTCATAAAGTCTTTCAGGGGGAGCAAGTCTAGTATCGGCTGTTTCTATCACAACGTAGACATCAGTCGCTGTCACCCTCAGTAGTGGACGCAGCGCCTCTCTCACTATGGTAATCTCCGCCGCGCTGTCCAGCAAGGTCAGAGCCCACGTCAGATTCCGAAGCCGCGTTCTCACTATCTGTGGCATATCTATGCGCGTTAAGGCTGCGACCTTCTTGTTCGCAAACTGTGGTCGCTTTTGCGCAGAATCCTCCTGCTTCGCTGCGCCGTCCGTCTGGCGGGGCTGGCCACGTCCTTGTTGGCCACCACGTCCCCGTCTGCCTCCTCCTCCACCGGTCTTCGGGGCCGATGAGTCCTGAAAGGAACGAGGAGAGCGTTGATCAGAACCCTGAAATCGATCAGGTGATTTAATCATCGCGCGGTCGCGCAAATCATAAACTTTCTCAGCCGGCGCAGGAACTAGTGGTGCAGGATAAGAATCCTGTGGCTGCTGTTTTTGCTTCCCCTGTTTCTGTTTCTGAGGCCAATTTTGTTTCTTGGAATTGGGTTGTCCGTCTGCCGCAGCAGACTGCACTTGCGATTGTTTCTTCTCCTTGACCGCGAAATACTTCAAACCTTTACTTGTGCGACCGATTGTTTTATAAGCGGCCACTACAATTTTCGCCAACTGGCGGGGTTTCTCGTCATCGGGTATAAGTGCCAAAGCATTAGACACCTGAAAGTTCACTGCGACTCCTTTAACATTGGAGAGGATGAGATCGCTAACGATCTCAAACGAACCACACAGGCGCATACCCAATTCAACAGCTGCCTCCGGTCCGTGATCATCCTGAACACGTTTGACGATCTCGGGCAGCTGCGTCATCGACGGGGTGCCGAAGCACCTCGTAAAAACTGCCACAAAAGTTTTTCCCCAGCTCTCACAGTCGACTAGTTCGGGAGCTAAATCCTTAGGTAAAGTAATCGTTAACATCCTATGTTTATCAGCAGGAGTAGAAATTGGGAACACAGCTTCCAGTTGGTCAAATTTCTCGGCAAGCCAAAAGGGAAAGTCATCCTTATCATCAGGACGCTTACCAAAAACCGAATTGCCATAACTGGATTCAATTTTAAACCGCCACGTTCCATCTGAACGGCCGCACCCCCGGGTGGACCTCCCGGGAGATGACGACCTATGTATTGTACTAACGCTCGAATCACAGCAATCGCGACCACATGTAGTCTACGAACATCCGCTAGAGGACAAGCGCCGTGATTCGGGTGCGGGGTAAAGCCCCCCAAAGCAGGCCAATCAGTACCTGGAATGGAGAGTGGGCCTAACCGCGCAGCTGACAAAGAGTGGGGGAGGGTGCCATCAAACCAAACGCGATGCTGCCAATGATTAATAGGTATTTCCAGTGCCCTGTACGGAGTATATTCAGCCGGTACAGCGGAGGGTGTGTACTGGAGGAACACTTGCGAATTCGCATCCACCGCCGGAAACGTAACCCAAGAGTAAAACAGTTCAAATGGGTACGCAGGGTCTGCACACACCACAAAAACCACAGCCATGCCCTCTAATGGGACAAGATAAGTCTGCAAGTGGTTGCGCACCGCAATTCGACTATGTTGCGCAATGGCCACTGCCGCCATGATATCACCGGAAATACTGAAAAACAAAGAATACTTTGTAGCACAACTGGGTAGTAATTCAAAGAAACCGTTTTAGTAAGAATCAAGCTTGAAAAAGACCTATTTCCATAAAATAGGTAGGTTTCACCGACACCCCGTTTTCCGGAAACGGAAGTGAAGGGGTTAAGGTTTGAACGATATACTACTCGAATGTCATGATATAAGACCACCGAAACCGTTGGGCGCCATGGTGGAGAAGTGTGGCTCAGGGGTTAGAGGCTTCAGACCCGGAAGCTGAGATCGGTCCTGGACCAGGGTTCAATTCCCCGCCTCGGCGGGTCTTGGGCTAAAAATTCCACGGACTCGATAATTCTCGCCCCGGTGCCTCCTTGACTCACGGGTTCACACTCTGTGACTCTGGGCAATAGCTTGCTTAATCTCCACAACGGCCCCTCGCGGCGGGATGCCTGACTTTCACCTTGTGGACACCCTGCCGGGGTTTCTCACAGGGGAATACCAGGACGGGTTCCCTAAGCAAGCGCCAGGATGCCCTTTGGGTGACAGGTTTGCGCTATATAAGTACACCTACATTTACATTTACATTGGTCTTATCAAACTCCCAATGTTTAGACAAACCAGAACATGAACTTACAGTACCTCAGGATACGTGGAACTCATGAACACTCTTTCGTTATACTGTCATTACAAACCAGAACATGGAGTAAAGAAGAACACATAAGCATTTGAAATGTTTATTTACTAATGCCGTCTTCTCAGGCGCAGTATCTTAGATAATACAAGTAAACATATTATCAGTAGCAAAATTACCAGCATAGTTACTAATCCATAAAAAGCGAATGGTGACAGCATGTTAACATGCTGTAAATGAATAAGAGTTAACAACACTTATATCTCATCCTCCCTAACACACATATTATATTATTTGCTAAGAAGGTCTCTTTGGGTTGTATTAGGGCGGGCCCATACCTTAGTTTCCTAGCATGAAGGAATCACATCAGCATACACCAGCTCTCTCTTCATGTGAACCGCATCAAGTGTGTTCTATGTGCGTTGAGCAAAGCAATATCAAACCCGCCTGAAGCCAGAGTTGGCAGAGGCTGCACTTTTGTTATGTCTATGAAGTTGTGAAGATCAGACCTCATAACAATTCTGTATCGTGTTGTTCTTAAAACATCAGCACTCTCTGTGTAGACATAGTTTATTAAGCAAAGCAGATAGCAGAGTAATAACATATTATTCTCATGTAAATCACGACGGACTACTAGGTTGAAAGCTAAATCAACAACTAAGTGTTGTGTGCAAAGCTACAAAAAGGAAAAATGGCGTTTAAACCCTTAATGGGCCCATGCTAACTTAACACGATATAAAGATATCCACGAGCTACATGACACTTTGGAGTTGGAGGTCCTTGCCTCTTCTGATTCATGGGGCGTAGTTTCACTTTCTGAGTCTGTACTTGCTTCTTCTGCCCCTCCTGCATCAATTTGTACCTGCCTGTACACAGGTTCCTGCTTGCTCATTCCCTGTTCTCCAGAGTTCATCACGGATGTGGAGTTTCAGTCCTGGTCTCTGTGCTCCTCTTTGAGTTGGAGTCCTTGGTATTTCTCCTGGATTGTTCTCTGGTTGCCATTCAGACAGGTGATGGTGTGGACTCTCAGGTGGGCGCTCTTCTCCTCCCTCCTCTGATGCCTCAGAAGCTTCGACTCGAGCTGGACTAGGAGAGTCAGTGGGTGTTGTCTCCACCTCTTCTGCTCGTCTCCTCCTCTTTGTGTGCAAGGCATGGATTCATTTCAGCATTCCTGCACATTTCACAGCAGTGTTGGTCGTTCGGATTAGTTGATGAGGTCCTCTCCAGCAGCCTCCAGGCAAGACTTGAGCACATGCTTCTTTGCAAGAACCCAATCACCCGGGTTCAAATCATGGCGAGGTTTGGTTCTCACGGCTGGAGTTGCCATGTCGATCTGATGAGAGATCGAATTGCAACACATCATCCAGTCCTTTGCAGTAGTCGAGAACTATGTCATCTGTAATATTTACAAGCACAGCTGCAGGAACAGCAGGAATTATCATAGCCAACCCCATCAGAATTTCTTGGCGAGAGAGTCTTGTCCTTTTCCAGGTCATGCTCCAGATGCTCATGGGTACCAGAAGGAGTGCATCTGGCCACCTGAGGGATGCAGAAGTGCATGCTTGTGCCTTAATTGTCCTGTTGACCCTCTCTACCTCTCTTGATGCTTCTGGCCTATAGCTGCAGGGGACGTCTGGTCAATCTCCAAGCCTGTTGTGCACCACAGCTGTATCAACTCTTCTTTAAATGGACAGCCTTCATCTGATTCAAGATCAAGAGGCATGTCAAACCTTAGGATCAACTCCCTCAAATGTAGTTTGGCCACGGTCGGACTATCCCATCTCCTGATGGTATATATGATGGTCATATTACCTTCATTGCATATGATGGTCATATTAGATTATTCTCTTCTTTAGAGATGCATGTGTTAGACTGTTTATGCTCTGTTGTTGAAGTGTTGTATGAAGCAAACATTTCTTTGGGTTCAAATAATATAAGGAGGGAGATGCGTAAAGAAATTGAGGTCAACAAAAGATTGACCTTCATGCTCCTCAATCACGCCTATAAAGCCCTCGACGACGCTGGGCCAGCATATCTGAATGACCACCTCACATTTCACATTTCCTCCAGACGCCACTTTTCTGCCCAGATGGCCCTGGCCTCCGTCCCTTGGATACACAAGACAAGAACCGGGGGAAGATCCTTCTCCTACCTCGCCACCAAGACCTGGAACACCCTCCCCCTCCACCACAAGCTATCCCGTCACTGACCAAATTCAGGAAGGATCTCTAGACCTGGCCCTTCGACTGAACCCAGACTGATCAGCAGCCCCCTCTCTCTTCCACTAAGTGCCTTAAGACCCACATGGATGAGTACCTGCGCTATACAAACCCCTGATAGATTGATTGATTATTGCATGGTTCCTCTAAATGAAATGTGCTGGACTCAATAGCAAAATACCTGGCAAACTTCTCTGCATACCTAGTGGGGACATAGTCATCGCCATTCTTGTGGGTTTCACATTTCACAACTACTAGCTCCCTGGGAAACTGGAGTACATATTACAGGTATATGACATCAATGCTCTTTTGCATGGGGGAACCAGAGGAGGTTAAATAATCTCTCTGTGACCACAGCTGCCCAAAGTCATGCAGCGCACCAAATCCATACTGGTTGTCAATTTAAATGTTAATCCAGAGTCATTCAGATGTGTAGCATGCCCATGATAATGCTATCAGCTCAGCTGATTGTGCCGAAGTTATATTAGTACAAGTAAGATGCTTCCACCATACCATTTGTGGCGCAAACATCACACACAGGTGATAAAGATACTTTATTTGATTTGTAAAAATCATAAAAGGGTGGATATTACCACCATGTGATAAACATCAACATCTTTGAATCAGCGTAAAAACAGCATAAAATGACATAATAAAACGAATGATAAAATGACACAAGTCGTTAGCGACTTTACACAAATATACAAACAAAGATAAATAAAAAAAAAACAAAAAAAAACAGGTGTGACACTTTGTAAGGGGATAACTATCTCATTAAGACATGGGGACCTTCAAATGAGTGTTGTGACAGGGGATACGATATACTTAGGGGTTTATACTTAATTGGATGTAACTGTCACCTATTGTCTCAGATAAAGTGCATTTGCAGAGGGAATGGGGAAGAGGGTATATATAGAAAAAATGAGGGAGAGTCCAGGGCCAGCCGCGGATGGACGATGTGACTCAGTTAGTCTTTTATTGCTTCCTTTTTTTCAAGCTCTTAGACAGCAAAAGCCAGGAATTTTATAGTTTTGCAGGAAAGTTGTATCGAAGACCCGCTGAGGCATTTTATCACTGCCGCCCTGCAGGTCCTGACTTGTGCTTCTCTTAGGAGTGGTTTCAAGAGGATCTTCCTTTGATTTTGTAATGCCGGGCAAATACATAATAAATGCAGTAACGACTCTTCACCCTTGTCACAGAGGCGACAATCTGAAGTTGACCAGGTCCGTAACCATTTCGGGGTGAGGTCTTTGCTCGAGAAACAACCCAACCACAGAAGACTTAGTTTCCTCTTTTAATGATCCCTGAAACATTCTTGCAAATAAGGTTGTTGTTTCAGTTGGTTGTATGTTGGCATCACGATCCAGGCGTGGCTTTTACCAGCCACTGAACCTTTGTCCATTTGCAACGATGCTTGTTTGATAGCTTTGTTGGTAATTTAATTAAAAGCATTGTAAGACATGGGTGAAAGTCAAGCTTCTTCCTGATTTAGCGATAGAAGTGCTTGCCTAAGAGTCTTACATGTGCAGTTGGGGTGCCTGGCCTGTTTTTCGACCTCTTCCCAGCAGAGGTGGGCAAGTTTATTATGTTCGGCATCCCTCATACGCCAATAATATTTGGCCAGGGCCCCTTGTCTTGCCGGAATCTGATTTGTTAACCCGTATTCCAGACGTATTTGTGCATGGGAAATATGTTGTGGAATTGAGAAGAGGTTTTTAAACAGTCTTGATTGGGCACGGTTAAGCGCTGTAGAGTCCCTGGTAGCCATAATTTCCGAGCCGTATGTGAGCGATGGCAGAAATTTTGCTGCTACAGTCTTTAGCACGTGACCGGTTGAACTTCCACTTAGGTGTTTTTGTATAGTTTTAAAAGCAAATTGGAGTTGTTTTGATTTTGAATTCCCAAGGTCTAAATGATATTTATACTTTAGTTTATGGTCTAGTAAGATGCCCAAGTATTTGTATTTATCTACCTGGGTTAAAGTACAGGAATTTATCCTCCAAACAAATTTTGGTTGTTTTTTTCGAGAGCTAGAGAAGCACAGAATGTTTGATTTTTTGAGGTTTATTGTTAGTTGTGCATTGGAAATGTACAGCACAAGTTTAGAAATCAGCCGTTGTAAGCCAAGTGGAGTTTGTGAGAGGAGCACAATGTCATCTGCATATTGCAGACTTACTATCGGTGTTTGTCCCAGTTTCGATGGATCTCCCTGGGTTGTGCGAAGGTTACGCGCTAGGTCAGCGGTGTAGATGTTAAATAGGCTAGGGGCCAGCACGCATCCTTGCTTTAGCCCGTTGAGTGTAGGAAATTTCTTTGTTAGGCATCGACCATCCCCTTTTTTTATTTGGACCCAGGTATGCGAGTATAAATTGATAATTGCTCCCAATAAGTTAGGAGGGGCACGCCAAGCTTTCATTTCGGTCCAAAGTTTAGATCTTGCCACTTTATTAAAAGCCCCTTTCAGGTCTAAAAAACATGTATATAGAATGGTAGAGTTGTCAATTGCCTTTTTAGCGAGGTGAGTTAGCGCTGATAGATTTGTTAAGGTGCCCATACCAGCCCGGAAACCTGTTTGTGTCAGTGGGATCAAACCTTTGCTGCTGACCCAAGTCTCCAGGTTTGCCAATAGATTGGATGCATAAATCTTAGCCTCAACATCTATGAGGGGCATTAACCTATATTTGTTAGGGTCTGAACGAGTCGGGAATGTTCCCGGTCCTTAGGCTGTTACAGAACAAGGGGGATAAGTAACTAGACCAAAACGTGGGATCTTGCCTAAATAGAGCGTTGGGTAGGCCATTTGGTCCGGGCACCCCGTCTGCTCTCAGGTGGTTTATAGTCCTCAAAACCTGCTTTGGTGTAATCTGGTCTATTTCTCCTGTATGCTCCAGAACTGGTGACTTGCTGGTTACTTTGGTTTGAGGAGACTTTACTGGGTTTGAGGCTAAAGTTACCACCGATATCCGACTGTGTGTGTGGGGTGAGACTTTTTGCATGCTGTGTTTCCTCGCTTCTGCCATTATTCTCGAACTTGCAGTTGAAATAAACTCTGTTGAGGTCGCCGGTGTGTTATCTTTGGATTTATCCTGTGTAAAGTTGTAAGTTAGATCAATGTGTGCGCCCCAAATCTGGTCTGTCATATCCGAATTGAACTGTCGATGTTTGCCATTAAGCATGACATTTATTTTTGCCCAGAAATCTTTAGAGTTCCGCAGCTTACTAGCATGAAGTATAGTGCACTTTAGTTTTTCCTTGTACTTTTGCTTGGCCGCTTTGATCTTGCGTTTTAACTCCTTTTTTAAATTTTCTATTGTTTTGAGAGTTTGTTGTGATAATTGGGGATCCTTTTTTCGTAAAGACCTAAGATATGAGTTGAGTTGCTTTTTTAATAAATGCATTTTTGGCGTGTACCATTTCCCTCCTCCATTTCTTGTTATTTTGTGTCCTCTATGCTTGATTTGGTGTTTTTTGTTGATGTTAACTACAAACGACTCCCAGGTCTTTACTATATATTTTGATTCTTCTGATGGTGAAAGCAGTAAGCGACATGTCTCCATTAAATTAGAAACGTTATCTTCATTCCAATTTAATCTTTGTAAGTTGAAAAGTTGAGTGTTCAATGTTAGGGCATACGCTTGCTCTGACTCTTTTGGTTTGATTTATAAAGTAAATATCTGAGGGTAGTGATCGCTTTCACCCCGTTCCAGAATATGGAAGTCTTTGATATAAGGAAATAAATCGGGATCTGCCAAAGTGTAATCTATTGTTGAACCTGTATTCCTAGTGACCCTCGTTAGGGCTGCTGGTCTATCCAAGGGACCCCTTCCGTTGAGTGTGTGCAGGAAGAGGGCTTCCAATTCTGCTGCACATTTCCTCCCCATTGCATCTTGTCTACTTTGGTTGCCATGTCGTGGCTCAATAAAGTTCGGTAGGGTTCCCTCCTGTCCTTGGATTAGGTTCATGTTGAAGTCACCAGTATTTAGCATGTTGTCGCTTGGGTAAGTGGATTTCAGTGTGGTAATTGCAGCTATAAGTTGCTTACTCCTTTTCCCTTTATGTTTTCCACCTGGGTGCATGTATAAGTTTAGGATCAATAGACCCATGAAAGGTGAAATTTCAATTTTGATGCATTGCATCCATGTAGAATCTAATTCGATACTAATGTCTCTCCAAAGAAAATCGGTGGATATAAAGATAGATAGGCCTCCCTTTGCCCTACTGGGCCGTGCCTCCTTATGTGCTGGTATAAAATATTCTTTATATCCCACAAGTGGCGAGTTTTTTGTCTGCCATGTTTCCTGAAACAAAAGTATATTATATTGAGTGATGAACTCTATGAAGTCATCTTCCTCCAGCTTTGTTTTTAATCCATTAACATTCCACAAACAAATCTTGCAGCCCTGCTTTTTTCCTGCTGTTGGTTTTCCGTTGATTCATTCTACACTCCTCTGGGATGATACCAGGGGAGCTTGTTGGTGCCTCTCGAATGTGGCTGCTTCCTGGTGGGCAAAAGTGATTGTAATTTGCCTAGATGGATGGCCTTCTTCTGCGACGTTCCTTCTTTGGTCTGGGCCTTTCGCGCCTTTTAAAAGGCTCTGTTTAGGACTTTGTTTCTGCAGCGGACTGGGGTATCGTGCAGGCTCCACCTTTTTTAACTCTATGCCCCATAACGCGAATTCCTCCCTATGCAACAGGATTAGTTCTGTAAAGTTGTATTCGGTCCATGTTATAATCGTGGAGTCGGGGCCTGGTTGGTGAGGGTTTGATTTGAATTCAATTGACTCCATATCGCCAGTTTTTAGATGGCGCAAGCCTGGTAATTCTTCTAAGAGTTTTAAAATGCAACCTCTGTCCAAGATGTCATGTGGACCCCTCGAGCTGTATTCTGGAATTAGTTCAACTTTTTTGCTTGGGATGTATCGTATGTGCTCTTTTTGTCTTTTGCTCTCTCCGGCACTTGAAATGGCTGTTCCTACTCGGTCAGCCTCTGAATCAAGTGTGGCCGTGTTAAATAGACATTGGGAGCCATTGATCTCAGGACCATTGGAGTTAGTGACTGATGGTGCTTGTATTTCTCCACTCAGCGTAGCCCATTTCTTTCTTCCGTTAGGCTTCGCAAATTTGTCTAAACCGACTTGTCTATTGTTAGTGGTTGCTTGCAGGATAGAAATGCTAATGTTAGCTTTATTACCGTGCTCAGTATCTATGGTTTTTGGTGACTCTAAGCTTGATGATTTGAGTTCTGCTTTCCCTCCTGGAAAATTAAATATGCTGAACACTTTCCTTGCTTGCTGAGTTGGACTAGTACGTTCAATTGGGCCATCTGAGGTAGTAGATTCCTTTATTGGCGAGTTGCCAGTTGGAGTTGGCCCGGGCACTAGCTTTATTTTGTTTTGAGAGGGGTCACCCTCAATCCATGCTTCATTTTTGATATCGTTGGAGTCAGAGTTTATTTTTTGAGGGTGATTTACTGACGTCCCTCGGATGTTTGATTTGGTTTTTCTTGCTTTTCGCAAACGCTTCATTTCTCTCTTTGTGAGAGAGGTTGCCAATTTAGTATGTTTGGGGCTTATTTGGCCATTTGTTGGAGAGTCCTGGTTTTGTGGGGCTTCCTCTCGCGTGTCAGACTGAGCTTGTTCGTCTAGGATTGCTGACGTCATGATGTCATCTGAAGTGGGAGAGTACGATTTATCTAGTATTTCTGGGCTCGCTTCACTGCTCCTGGCATCGATTGTCCTGCCAGATCCCTCCTGGCCATCTTGTTGAACTTTTTCTAGGCTGGTGGTTATCTTGGTCTCATTTTGTGGTTCCTTGACAATCCCCAGTATCTGTGTCATCAACATGGGTACTGTTGCCAGTTTGTCAATTATTTGGGAACAATGACAAGTATGAAAGGTGGTGTCCTTGTTGAGTTGCACCTTCATTATCATGCTGTGGAGGTCCTGTAAGTTTAATTCTATCCCCTGGACGTGGGTGGCCAAGGTGTTAAGCAGTTCGAGTTGCGTATCTAGTTTGTCTGCATGATAGGACATTGCTCTGCCTATGGTATCCATGGTGCTTAGTAATTGCGGCCATATGGTGGCCGTTTGAGTACTTTCCGGTGTTTCCCCCTGTGTTTGGATTAGTAGGGGTGAATGTTCAAGATGCTCAAGATGATCTATATGGGTGTAGTGCTCCTGCAGTTGATCACTCCTCTGGGGTGTCCTTTTTTGAATGCACTCTTGCTTTCCTGAGCTTGACTCGTTTGTTGCTGGAGGCTGCCACATGATTTGTTTGAAATCTACCATTTCAGTTGCTTCGTGTGGCTTCGGAATTTTAATTTCTTCGGTTTCCAGACCCACAAAGAGAAGACTATGGTTTCCAGCCATGTTGTCTTGTTCCGATGGAAATTGGCCTCTTATTAAACTGGGAAAGTACACCATTGAAAGTGGGCTCGGTTCTTGGATGCGATTTTGGTTATCCAAGGAGCCTCCTTCTGTTGCTTTAAGTGTCATTTTCTGGGCTGACCAAGGGCTTTGCTGCAAAAAGACCGGATCATTACTTATATCAGGATCCCGGTGGACAAGGGCACAAACCATTTGAGGATGAGTTGCTTGTTGAGCCTTAGGAAATGGTTGTACCGAGGGTAAGTCCATTTGAGGATGAGTTGCTTGTTGAGCCTTAGGAAATGGTTGTACTGAGGGTAAGTCCGATCCTTTGACTAGTTGGGAGCTGCTCGAGTCATCTAGCCCTGGAGGACCGGAGCCCGCGCCCCCTGAGTTCCCTCTTGTTTTGATTTTGAGGGCATTGCAGGGCTCTCTTTGGCTCCTTAATTTGAACAGTGAAGATGATAATTTGTCACAGTTGTTCGTGACCTCCATGGGGACATTTTGTTTGTTAGTGTTGGAGTTAGAGATGACATTATTTTCAGAGTATTCCTTACTACTCCCTGTGGAGAGTTTATGGCATACTTTGAGAAAATTGGTAATTAGTGCCTGTTTGCTAGCTTTGAGGTCTGGGCCTTGTGCGTTGTGGGCCTGGGAGGCCAATGCATCATTATCTGTTTCACCCTTATTATTTTTTGCGGGTCTGCATTCTGTGATGTTCCTGTGAGAGTCCTTTGCAACAGGGACTGGGCTCTGTGACCCTTGTTTTGTGTAGTCTGGGGAGACTGGAAGATCTATATGTGTAACAAGGCTGTTGTCTGGCTCTTTCGGAGATATTGACTTTTGGAAGTTCATACCCCTGCCCGAAGATGTTCCTGCGTCTGCCTCTTTATTTGTGCTCAGTGGGTCCCCTTTTTCCTTTTTTGTCTTCCCCTGTGGTTTTTTTTTGCCACCTCGAGGCTTCCCTGATCTCATAATCAATTTACTTTCAGATTGATTCTTGTCAGATGCGGAAGTTTTTGCTGGAGGGTTCCCAGTTGTCTCTTAATTCTACGAAATTCCGTTGATCCCTTTAAGACGGGTGTTTCTTGGTGTAAAACTGTGGATCTTTATAGCACCCTGTTGTTTTCCTCTTTGTTTGTTTTATTCAAATAATAATAATAATAAAGGAGGACGTGGGCCCTGAGCCTCCGCACGATGCTCCTGGGGCTCCCCCTCCGCTAGTTCGCAGTTTTTCGTGATTTGAATACTCTCTTGTTTGCACCCTGTTAGGCTGTTCCCTCTCCACAGTTTCACCCTCTGAGCTGCAAAACAAACCCCCCCCTGCCAAAACTCTCACCTCCTCACTCGGTGGGCAGGGGTCGAGATTGATGTCCTTTTCCAAGCTCTTGGGTGGTCTTGAATTCTAAGATGCGGGAAAGGCAGGCTTCTTTAAGTTTCTTTAAGCTTGGGGAGCTTTGGGAAGTCGGCAAACCCTGGGTGCTTGTTGCTGCCCCCCTTGGCCCCCCTTGCCTGGTCCCTTACTGACAGCAAGCTGAGCAATTGCAGAATAGGCGCAAGGGGGGGCAGGGGAGCGAGGAGCAGGAGCAGCAAGACTGTGGAAATACCGGCTGCCGGTGAGTTGTGCTGAGCTGCTGGGCTGCTCCAAACCCCTCCGCTATGGACTCCGAGCTTAATCAGCTGATGCTGCTTTTCCAAGAGAGCACCTGGTAAGCGCCCCGTTCAACTAAGTCTGTGTGGGGTTCCTACCGCGTTTGGCACCTCTAGGCGTGCAGTCCCCAGAAACGCCGCTGCTCCGGAGCCGCTAATGAGCCGCTGATGAAGGGGGGCTTCAGACCCTGTCAGCATCGATCGCCCGCCCGCCCGCCAGCCCGCCTCCTGTCTTGGCAATTATGGCGGTCACAGGTTGGAGCCGCGGGTGCAGGTTGTGGCTTGAGGCCGTATCGGCGTATCGACAGCTGCGGATGCTGGTGGTGTCCCGAGATAGTAGCCCGAGGCCATCGGCGTATCGGCGGCTCAGTTGCTCAAGGTAGGTTTCCCCAGCGTGCCTGCCCGCCCGCCCGCCCGGTCTCGGCTGCACTCGGCTCGGTGCTCAGCACTCTGTGCTCTGGTCTGCGCTCTGTCCGCTCTGAGCTCTGCTAGGCACAATGGGCGAGTAAAAACATCACACACAGCTCTCAAGATGCTGCATCTGTCTCTCAGACAAGAGCCATCAACAAATAGAGTGTGATAAGAACCTTCAAAGGGGACATGCAGAATGTCTTGTCTTGGCATAGTGCATGACTCCATCACAAGTTTTATCTTGGAATGCGAATGCAAAATGGCATTGACTGTCTTCACATAGAGGTATGGAAAAGAATGCCTGGCACAAATCCATGACGTGAAACAGTCACCCTCTGGAAGAATGTGGATAAGGATTACCGCAAGGTTCGGTACCACTGAACAGCATTGATAAGCTATTTGATTATTCTTTATTAGGTTGCGCACTCTATTTAATATTTTGGAGAACCATTTGTCGGGGAGTTAGACGGTGGGGTACATACGGGCTTGCCTTTCACATGTCTTCGATGCACCAGTGGCTCATCCTCAACATGGGTCTCTTTCAGTATACCTTGAAGTGAGCAGGGAAGAACAACTAGATCATGCACTAACCAAAATGGTGCCTCTAGATGTCCCGCTCAGCCTAGAACAACACTCTTCTCCCTCTGCAGAAATGAGTAGTGGACTAGGGTTAAGAGAAACAGAGTAATAATAGCCTCAAATGACCTGCCCTTCAATTAATATGTCTATAAAGTATCCCCGTAGTGCCTCAAATCATTAATTCCCTGCCTCTATTTGATAACATCATTAACAACAACAGAGGCTGTCCAATACCCCTGAACCAGGGACAATTAATAATAACACCTAACAAAAGGTTCAGGTACACAGATTCACTAGCAAGCTACAATTTCTACTGGAAAATTCATTCACATAGTGAAAGGGGAAAGAAAGAAAGAACGAAAGAAGCCTATATTTCAAAAATAATTACAAAAAATACTCATAATTTATTAGACATATAATTTCAGAAAACACATTCCAAGTAAAATAAACGCTCATAAAAAGGTATTGGCAAGACTAAGACAACCGATTCATTTAACCAAACACGTGGCTAACATACAAACATTACATATACAGAAAGAACAACAAAAACAAACATAATGTGTCTTTCACAGTTTGTGGCCACAGAATGCGTCGACGGCGTTTCGACCACTGGTTGACTATGCGGTCATCCTCAGGACAGACAGTAGTTAGAGCGTTTTCAATAAATATACAAAAGAAAATTACAATCACTATTTACATTCAAAGGGGTAGGCTTCTTTAGAGGAAACAGAATTGAAAGTAAAAACAGGAGAACACCGTTAGTGAAAAGGAAAAGAAATAAGCAGAAAGCTAAAAGCTAGCACCACACCAAAAGTGATACTGTTTCCCCAAGAATAATAAATGAATATTCACCAATATTAAAAGCAGACGATTCAGTTGATGAACAGCAGATATAATACGTTAAAATTTGCAATTTGCAAAGAAATAGGTTGATACAAGTGGTCCAAAAATACAATTATCTGGCCAAGAAAAAGGGAAATTACCAAGCACATAAGTCAAACACATACTCACTTATGAAGCAAATCACAAGTCCTCATAACATCATTCGAGGGCTGATAAGGAAGCTTATATATAAGAGTGTCTTCAGCACGACAAAAAGTCCGTAAGGACCAATTAGTTATGGCCCAACATATGCCCAGTCAATCGGCACTAAAATTAGAAAAGAAAATTGAACAAAGAGTGACAACCTGTACTACTCGTGTGCCAAGGCTCATCATATAAAGTGGCCACAAAATTTCTAACTTAATCCATGGCTACCTGGGGATCTAATAGAAAGGCTACCTAGGGTTCTAGTCATATTAATAGTGCATTCTATAGATTATGTTGAAAAGAAAACAACCGTCTATATTAATCGTCCAATACAAATCGACACGAATAATAGCCCAATAATTTACTACCAGCAGGCTTTCCTAGTTAATTAATCCCTCCAAGGCTTTCTCAGCTTATCACCCCTTGAATCTGTCCCTGCGCCACAATTACAGCAGCGTGCCATTAAGCATAATCCTGCTATGTAGGCACACAAAGTCACATGTGGTAAAACTCGGTTTAATTAGATCAAAGAACGTCGGCCGGGAGAAATACCCTAGGTTTAGATAGTATAAACCTTGCGGAATCATATTAAGCAGTACTCACGTCAGGGGATATAATTATGTGGTGATACGTATCACTTGGTAGCAAATATACATTAAAAATGGCACTACGCAAAAAAAAAATTGTTATAACTACCGAATATCATTTATAGGTAGTGTCCGTCCCGCTACATGACAGCATCTCATAAGGGTACTTACTACGTCCGCGGGTCCAACCGGATAAATTACGGCACTGGCACTCACAGCAAACTTTGCTCGCGCCGGAGCGGACACGAGTATATAGAAATAGAGAGAGGCAAAGGAAAACCCTCTCAAAGTTGGCGGCCATCTTGGAACGGTGTGAAAATTAAAGAAGGGGCACCATCAATCGACAAACGAATAGTAATGTGCATAATCTGAAGGGCACAAGTTGCGATGGTTTAATACCTATTTCTTTGTAAATTGCAGATTTTAACGTATTATATCTGCTGTTCATCAACCGAATCGTCTGCTTTTAATATTGGTGAATATTCATTTATTATTCTTAGGGAAACAGTATCACTTTTGGTGTGGTGCTAGCTTTTAGCTTTCTGCTTATTTCTTTTTCTTTTCACCAACGGTGTTCTCCTGTTTTTACTTTCCATTCTTTTTCCTCTAAAGAAGCCTACCCCTTTGAATGTAAATAGTGATTGTAATTTTCTTTTGTATAGTTATTGAAAACGCTCTAACTACTGTCTGTCCTGAGGATGACCGCATTGTCAACCAGCGGTCGAAACGCCGTCGACGCATTCTGTTGCCACAAACTGTGAAAGACACATTATGTTTGTTTTTTTGTTCTTTCTCTATATGTAATGTTTGTATGTTAGCCACATGTTTGGTTAAATGAATCGGTTGTCTTAGTCTTGCCAACGCCTTTTTATGAGCGTTTATTTTACTTGGAATGTGTTTTCTGAAATTATATGTCTAATAAATTATGAGTATTTTTTGTAAATATTTTTGAAATATAGGCTTCTTTCGTTCTTTCTCTCTTTCCCCTTTCACTATGTGAATGAATTTTCCAGTAGAAATTGTAGCTTGCTAGTGAATTAGTGTACCTGAACCTTTTGTTAGGTGTTATTATTAATTGTCCCTGGTTCAGGGGTATTGGACAGCCTCTGTTGTTGTTAATGATTTAAGTACAACCGGTTGGTTGTGAGGGCTTTGTGCCTCGGTGTGTGTCTAAGATATGATGACTAACACTGTAACTCCTACTTACTCAGAGGAGTATATTTCACGCATCAAAAATGGGCCTTGCCTACTTGGTGCGACAGCAGCAATGCCTGCATTGGATGCTGGACATGCATTGTTAGATGAATTGGAACAATGTCGTAAAAAACATGTAAGAACCACACTGCATGCCCTAATGATGACTGAATATCTTAAGAAGGATGTCATCCCTATGGGCCTACAGGTTTGCAATGTTCCAGTAATCTTTAGTAATGACCCTAAGTTTCGAAAAGGCTTCAGTCATATTGGTGTGACTTGTTCCCGCCATTGGCTTGTGCATGGTATCGAAACAGCGTTGGAGCATAGTAAAAGAGAACTGGAAATCATAGCCGATTTGGAGAAACGACTCCTAGAGGGAAATATAGTGGCTGATGCAAAAGCAGCTTTAGATAAAGTGCTCAAAACCATTGCTGAGTTCGAACATATTGAACGTACCAAGAAAACTAACAAAATACAGAGGATATCGCAAATTCTGATCAACTGCGGTTCCATCCCTATATACAGGATGAATTTTTTACCCAACCTAGACAGCAACAGTCTGATAACTACCCCACCTGGGGGCGTTTTAAAAGGAATGTAGGGGTAACATTTTCTGAATCATCTGCAAGTTCAGGCGAGGAATCTGATCAGGACACTAACTACCGTCCCGGTCCCTCGAACTCAAGTTTCCCTCCACCACCTCCTTTTTTAGATCAGAGAGGGAGGGGGAGAGGCCGAGTGAAAACGCGCGAACCCTTTGCGAGCCCCCAGACACAACATTAGAACTTTCAATCAGGGGAGAGGCAAACGCGCAGGAAGTTCTACCAATTGGGCCCCCCGCAATAGATGAACGATTGCAGACTATTCCCACTATTCCTATTTTTAACGTTTCAGAGCATCAATTGTCTTCTGCTGAGATGTCACATTTATCTAGAGGTTTGAGTTTTGTTCCGACTGAGAAGTCCTGCCTGTTTGATATTCAAGTGGAACTCTTGCAATTTTTTAGGAAACTACGGATTAAGGCCTTTTTTCTAGGTAAAGAAAATCATATGGTTGATAGTTTTTCAGGATTAAGACCTCCTTCTACTTTCAATCCACCATCCAATCAAGTTCCGGTGGAACTATTGGCTTTTGAATCCATGGTATTGAAGGATGTGTTTTCTTTAACTAAGACCTTTGAATATATCCCTTATAACATCACTTTGAATGAGCGCCAGGCCTTGACAAAATTAAAATCTAATCTTGATGTCATAATAAAGCCGGCCGATAATGGAGGGGGGATAGTGATGCAGTCACAAGATGACTATAAAACTGAAATAAGACGCCAACTTTCTAATGCTAATCACTATCGTCCACTTAGAACCAGCCCTTTAGTGGAGATTCAAGACCTGATATTTGATAAAACATCTATTGCTAAAACTGATGGTTTCCTCACACAGAAAGAATTTTTGTTTCTTAATGCCAAGTCACCTCGCATCCCTGTATTGTATACCCTTCCCAAGGTGCATAAATGTGCTCTCCATCCTCCAGGCCGACCCATTGTCTCTGGCTATGGGTCGGTCCTGGAACCACTGTGTAAGTATATTGACAGATTCATAAAGGATTTCGCTTGCTCCACTCGCAGTTATGTGCGTGATAGTGGCGATATTATTTCCCAATTGGAATCAATGCAGTTCTGTCCTGAAACTGAATTGTTGGTGTGTATGGACTTAGAGTCCCTATACACCAACATCCCCCAACTGGAGGGTATCGAAGTGATCCGCAAAGATTTGGACACACGGGTTGCCCCGGTGCCAGTCCCGACACAATTTATTGTTGACCTTTTGACGATTTCCTTGACTAAGAATTTTTTTGAGTTTGATGGACAATATTATTTGCAGATTAAGGTTACATCTATGGGGGCTTCTTATGCCCCCAATTTTGCTATTTTGTTTATTGACGATTTTGAACAACGTTTCATTTATGACTGTAATGTTAATCCTTTTTTTGATAGCGTTCGCCATTGGCGACGCTATATTGATGACGTTTTCTTTATTTGGACTGGCACAAAGGACTCCCTGGGCACATTTTTGATCTGGCTCAATTCATGTTCCAATGATTTGAAATTTACATCTTGTTCAAGCAATAGCCAGGTTGACTTTTTGGACCTGTCTATCTTTCCTCATGATGGGAAGTTATGCACTAAACTGTTCACTAAACCAACGGCCCGGAACACTCTTTTAGAGTATTCCAGTAACCATCCTCGTGGACTGAAAGATGGGCTTCCATTTGGACAGTTCCTACGTATTCGTAGGAACTGCTTTTTTAAGGATGATTACTTTCGTGAGGCCGAAATTCTATCCAAGAAATTGCAACTACATGGGTATCCCCGCAAACTGGTCAAGCGCTCGATGAAACGAGCTTGGTACAATCATGGTGACCTTTTACTTACTCCCCAAGCCAGGAAACCTATGACTAGGATTCCTTGTGTTGATGACTTTTGGCACACGCAGTAACCAAATCACTAAAGTAATTAAAAAACACTGGCCTCTAGTTGCATCCACAGGCATCACTGAGGAATTACCGTTATTTTCATTTTAACGAGGAAAGAACCTTCCTGACCATTTGGTCCGAGCGGCATTACCTCGTCATGAGAGCCCTATGATAACATCTTTGTGGGGCTTAAACAAAACAATGGGACACCATAAATGTGGCGGCTGCCTCATGTGTGTGTCTTGTATAAATACCAAACAATTTGTACATGGCAACATTAAGTATGACTTACGCAGTTTCTCAAACTGCAACACGATGAACGTCATATATGCGATTTGGTGTCCGTGCGACCGGGTATACATCGGCCAAACAACGCAAAAAGTTAAACTACGTCTTGGTCAACACAAAAGTCGTATCCGCTGTAAAACAGAAAATGCTCCTTTAGTGGCCCATTATGTGCAGTTTAATCATGCACCTGGTGATATACATTGGCAGGTCATCGAAGTAATCAAAATTCCAGATCGAGGTGGAAGCATCTCAGCGATATTAAACCGAATGGAATGTCGTTGGATGCTGAGGTGTGACAGTATTAATTCAGGTTTGAATTCAAAGGAGGAGTGCCATTCTATCATTACCTGCTAAGTACTGTAGACTATGTCTGATCTGTTACCCTCTCCTGATCCGTTACTTGGAGATAATGGCCTATTTGATCTATGAACTATACTGTATTTTTGTGATGTCGTTGGGAACTGCACCATGGATTTTATCTGGATAGAAACATAACTGTTCTGATTAATTATTGCAATTTATCAAATTGTTTCTTCGGTTGAAACGTTAATTACTGTGATCCTTGTAACTAGACATTTTTAAAGGAAAAAGTAATCTTTTGACTTAATTTCCTTACATTTTTCCTACATAATTTTTCTCTCCCCCTTTTTCTATGTCTAATTTTTTCTATGTCTATTCTCTTAATACTAAGGTATTTCTTTATTGTTCGCTCCGTATAGCTATGACGACTGTCCTCTGTGAACGTACGGAGGGTGTGTGATCTAGCTATTCAACTATATTTTTTCCTTTGATACATTATGGGCACACTACTTCTCTTAAAATTGTGGGGTGATTTATCCCTTCGTTTTTGGTATAACTGAGAGCACTGCTGTTTTTGGTATGTACCTTATGTCCAAATATTTCGTGGTCACATGGTCCTAAACATATTAAACCATCGCAACTTGTGCCCTTCAGATTATGCACATTACTATTCGTTTGTCGATTGATGGTGCCCCTTCTTTGATTTTCACACCGTTCCAAGTTGGCCGCCGACTTTGAGAGGGTTTTCCTTTGCCTCTCTCTATTTCTATATACTCGTCTCCGCTCCGGCGCGAGCAAAGTTTGCTGTGAGTGCCAGTGCCGTAATTTATCCGGTTGGACCCGCGGACGTAGTAAGTACCCTTATGAGATGCTGTCATGTAGCGGGACGGACACTACCTATAATTGATATTCGGTAGTTATAACAAAATCTTTTTTGCGTAGTGCCGTTTTTAATGTATATTTGGTACCAAGTGATACGTATCACCACATAATTATATCCCCTGACGTGAGTACTGCTTAATATGATTCCGCAAGGTTTATACTATCTAAACCTGGGGTATTTCTCTCGGCCGACGTTCTTTGATCTAATTAAACCGAGTTTTACCACATGTGACTTTGTGTGCCTACAGAGCAGGATTATGCTTAATGGCACGCTGCTGTAATTGTGGCGCAGGGACAGATTCAAGGGGTTATAAGCTGAGAAAGCCTTGGAGGGATTAATTAACTAGGAAAGCCTGCTGGTTGTAAATTATTGGGCTATTATTCGTGTCGATTTGTATTGGACGATTAATATAGACGGTTGTTTTCTTTTCAACATAATCTATAGAATGCACTATTAATATGACTAGAACCCTAGGTAGCCTTTCTACTAGATCCCCAGGTAGCCATGGATTAAGTTAGAAATCTTGTGGCCACTTTATATGATGAGCCTTGGCACATGAGTAGTACAGGTTGTCACTCTTTGTTCAATTTTCTTTTCTAATTTTAGTGCCGATTGACTGGGCATATGTTGGGCCATAACTAATTGGTCCTTACTGACTTTTTGTCGTGCTGAAGACACTCTTATATATAAGCTTCCTTATCAGCCCTCGAATGATGTTATGAGGACTTGTGATTTGCTTCATAAGTGAGTATGTGTTTGACTTATGTGCTTGGTAATTTCCCTTTTTCTTGGCCAGATAATCGTATTTTTGGACAACTTGTATCAACCTATTTCTTTGCAAATTGCAGATTTTAACGTATTATATCTGCTGTTCATCAACTGAATCGTCTGCTTTTAATATTGGTGAATATTCATTTATTATTCTTGGGGAAACAGTATCGCTTTTGGTGTGGTGCTAGCTTTTAGCTTTCTGCTTCTTTCTTTTCCTTTTCACCAATGGTGTTCTCCTGTTTTTACTTTCAATTCTTTTTCCTCTAAAGAAGCCTACCCCTTTGTATGTAAATAGTGATTGTAATTTTCTTTTGTATAGTTATTGAAAACGCTCTAACTACTGTCTGTCCTGAGGATGACCGCATAGTCAACCAGCGGTCGAAACGCCGTCGACGCATTCTGTGGCCACAAACTGTGAAAGACACATTATGTTTGTTTTTGTTGTTGTTTCTGTATATGTAATGTTTGTATGTTAGCCACGTGTTTGGTTAAATGAATCGGTTGTCTTAGTCTTGCCAACACCTTTTTATGAGCGTTTATTTTACTTGGAATGTGTTTTCTGAAATTATATGTCTAATAAATTATGAGTATTTTTTGTAATTATTTTTGAAATATAGGCTTCTTTCGTTCTTTCTTTCTTTCCCCTTTCACTATGTGAATGAATTTTCCAGTAGAAATTGTAGCTTGCTAGTGAATCTGTGTACCTGAACCTTTTGTTAGGTGTTATTATTTCTATTTTATAACAGTCACATCCCCACATAAACCCCAGAATAAAACTCAGCCACTAAAACAAAGAAATAGGCACATAAAACAAATGAAAGCAGATAAAAAGAGGAGTTCCCACACACACTGTCAGCCAGATTGACCTTACACAGACCTGCACATCCATGCTACAGCTCTCCTTAAGTACACCTTGAAGTAACCAGAGAAGAACAACTGAAGCACACACTAACCAAAATAGGGCCTCTAGATGTCTTGCTCAGCCTAGAAGGAACATTCAGATTTTTAGGTTGGATGTAGAGAATAAGGTGTCTCACTAGAACTTTGACTTTTGCAGTGACAAAGTGTCTGATTTGATGGCAAGAAGTTGTCTTCAATTGAACTCTGATAGGAAAGAGGTATTGGTGGTGGATAGCTCATCCTCTGTCTGGACTTCTGGGTGATGGCCCAAGTGTAGCGGGAGATACCTTTGTCCAGAAAGACGGGGGTTCTATTTGCAAGGGTGGGCGGAACTCACAAAGTTTCACTCTGTGGAATTCCGCAAAGTTAAATAAAAACTCCAAGAGATTCCATAGAGTTCCACCAATGGGCACAAAAATATGCCAGTTGGGCTGTTCCTGCTGCTCATTATGCAATTTAGTGCCAGTGGTTTGAGAGGTGCAGAAAAATCAGTGCGAACAGCATCATGCGATGTGCAAGAGCGTGTAGCCATTCGAGTTGATTCTGCTGCTGCTCGAGTAGACAATCTATTTGAGAGGCGGCAAATCTACTCGAGGAGCAGCCCTCTAACAGCAACCACCCGCATTAGAAACTGGCACTAGGGGACGCCAAATCTCATGCACATTTCTGGAGCCTCATGGCAAACAAGTCCGCCTCTTGATGATGGCGGAATTCTGCTGGAACTCGGTGTTACACAAGTAACACAGAGACGCCAAATTCCACCAGTTCCGCAGGTGGAATGAAACATTCTGCCCACCCCTGCTCATTTGGTGATGAGGTCTCAATGAGAGCACAAGTATCAAGGGTCTCAACAGCATGTTCTTCCTACATAAAGTATTAAAGAGCATCTTATTCTTTGTGCTGAGCACCTTTCACTGAAATATTGTGCAGGCAGTTGTGGTATCCTGGCTGAGATATGTCAATGGCTTCTATGTGGACTTCCAGCCTAGACAGCCTACTAACTACAGTTTGTACAAAATATGGTAGTACAGTTGCTACATAGGCTTCCTTGTTCGTCCCCGATTTCAAAATATATTCATTTTTACACTGGTTACTACTGAGGAGCAGGGTATATTTTAAAATCATTTGTATATCTGTTAAGGCCTTGCAGGGGAAAGGTGTTGACTTCATTAGTCAAGTGTTCTTGTGGTGCCTCTTTATGCTCAATGTAAGTCAACTCCATGCCTCTATTCGCAGACCCCAAAATAAAGAGCACAAGACTCGAATACAGGGCATTCTCATACCAAGGAGCTGTGGCATGGTCTTTAGAAAGAGAGTAAAGACTTGGCTATTGAGGGTGGAGGTGGTGCTGGTATATCAGAGATTTGTTTTTGTATATCAGGACTTCCTTGTGGTGCCAGGACGGCTTGTCTAATTGCTTATACAAATGCACTAAATAAATAAATAATCTGCAGAGAAATGTAGCCAAATTTGAAAATAACCTTTCTTTTTCTGACACTGCCAAACTTTATATCTAGGCTATTACCTTTACTGGAAAGGCAAGGGAGGGGTCCAAATAAACAGAATAGCACAGGAGTTGTCACTTGTGCCTAAACTGCACAGAAGACCCCACACTTGATTTTCTTTGGTGTCCAGCTTCTGCTGGTTTCTGAGGCACAAAGGTAAACCTGCACATTAGTGGCAGGAGAGCAACTTAGCAGAAGAAGATGACAAAATACTTGAATTATATGTGAGCTTGCATTAAGGTAAGGAATGTAGTCATTAATTTGTGCCAGAGTGGCCGACCTGCACTGGTTAACAAGAAAGGAATATGGAGTTGCAACAATATTGTGACTAAAATATCAAAAAACTAATATCGAGGACGTGAGTGCATAGAGCGAATTATAGATTTACAAAATCTTGACTCCACATCTAGGCACCTTGAAATATTTAGGGCCTGAGTTAGATCTCGGCGGACAGGTTACTCCGTCACAATGGTAATGGACGGAGTGCCGAAATATAAATCACATTTTACCATATGGCGTTTATATTTCGGCAGGCAGGTTATCTGTTACCATTGTGACAGAGTAACCCGGCTTCCAAGCTCTAAATCAGGCCCATAGTTGTTGAGTACGCTGAGTACGCTACAGAAAATCTATGCGTTCTTACCTGTCAGTATTTTGGTCCTCAGTACTCTGGTTATGATATTGTGAGGGTTAGACCTGGCAGCCTTTGCTGTGATCTTCCCCCAACATATTATGCCTTCTCCCCTCCTGTTTGCTGAAATTTGCTTTTGTTGGCTTTTGGACTCTATTCACTTTACCACTGCTAGCACATGACACAGTGCTTGTGCACATTCATTTAAACATGGTGAGATTGGCTTATACTCAATTAGCACATTTAATTTACTTTTAAGTCTCTAGTAAAGTGGTATTACATGTCTGCTACTAGTTGGGGAGCAGAATTTATTATTCAGCGCACATAAGTTGCCCTTCAAAGCATGTTCCAGGTCTACCATTGCAGCCTGTGTGCAGTTTTAAACTGCTATTTCTACCTGGCAAAATAAAGATTTTGTCAAGCCTAAAACCCAATTTTTAATACTTATTTGTCACCGCTATTGTAGGCCAAAAATGGCCCATAGGGCTTGGTGAAGTGCATTTAAAAAGTTGAACATGTACTTTTAACTTTTACATGTTCTGGTAGTGAAAAACTCTTGAATTAATTTTTCACCACTGTGAGGCCTAACTCTCCCATTGGATAATTTTGGGTTACCTTATCACATTTATTAAGTGGTAACTTTCGATTTTTGATTAGGAACATGTAGAAATGTCATGTTTAGCCTCTGAAGAATTGCAATTTAAAATCCTCTTTAATGGTAGAGTCGGATTTCAAGACAGAATTCTGAAAATGCCACTTTTAGAAAGCTAACACAAGGAGATCAAAGCAAACACTTTGCCACCCCAGTTCAGACCCAGCCATATGCAAATCAGTCTTCACCCTGTCACTCATGGGAGCAGTCCAGCCCAAACTGCCAAGCCAGGTCTTCACTGGACCAGAAACAAGCATCATGGGACAGGTTTCTGGGTAACACCCTTCATCAGCCAGGCTAGCTTGAATCCAGTGGCAAAGTGAGCAAGGGACCCATGGCTGGGCATACCCTGACAACTTCAGGCAGGCAAAGCAAACACAAGGAGATAATGGACAGAGTGCTAAAATGTTTTCCTGATGGGCTGGCAGGAAGGGCAGGGTGGAGATGTTCCCTGTCCCAATTACATTTTCCAGCACACTCACAAAGAACTTGACACCAGCCCTTTGTCACCTCAGAACTCTTGGAGCCTGGACAGGGAAAGGAAGGCACATTTTGTGAACCAGATGTGGGGAAAGGGTAGAGGTTTCTTCCACTTCTTGGACTGGTCCAGGTATATATATTGAACCTCAGACCAACTCCTCTGTTCACCCCTGGACCAGCGGAGGACCCCAGAAGGACTGCCTTACACTGCTGAGGAATGCTCTGCTTCTTGAGGCCTATTTTGTACTACAGGGGACTGCCCTGCTGCTACCAGAGGACTGCCTTGATGCTTGAAGCCTGAGTTGTAACGTCAGAGGACTATCCTGCTTCTTGAGGCCTGCCTTGTTGCTGGATCCCAAGACTACCACATGGACTACAAGGGCTAGCTGGCTGACCTCCTGTTCTAAATTACATGGACACAAAAAGCACTAAAAAACCTTGAACACACACCTGGACCCTGCCTGAAGAGACTCTAGCCCTGCAAATGGTGCCCCATCAGCCCTGGACCCTTGGAAGTGGTGTGAAAGGAGCCCAAAGAGACAAAAACAGAATCTTGGGACTCTGTTGGTTCCCAAGACCTACCTGCTTACTGATCGACCCATGGTACATCGTCAACTTTCACTACGTTCTTCACAAAGAAGCAAATCCTGTTAAGCAGCACTTCTCAGCAAAAATAAAATTCTCATGCAGCCCTCATCGGCTACAGCCTGCAGCTTCTTCCTGGTTGTGATTTTCAATTTCCAAAAAAGCAACAAATTCTGAAAGTAGAAATCTATCCAGCAAATTTATCCAGTGGCTCCCCGACAATGCTTCCTTCTTCTTGGACACCGCCTGCTTTCTTGACCGGCTAAACTTCTTCTAAATATGAAGGCAAGCCAAGACAGATCCCGTTGATCTTTCTGGTGTGGAGGGTGAAACTCTTCTCGAGCAGCAACCACAATTCTTCTTCTGGTGAATTCAAAAGCCAACCCCCAATTAATCTGTGCTCAACTTGCAGGTAGCTTGGCACAGATCAGTCAGCTTAACTCAGAGGCAATGTTAAATATTTGTGCAACACTCCAAACACTAACCCAGTGACAACACACTATAAAAGGAGCCCACAAAGGAGTTAGACAAATAAAGTAATTTTTATTAAATAAAACAAGACCAAATTGACAAACACCCAAATAGCAGAACCGGAGATATTCATTTTAAAGATTTTAGTGAAAATAGCACGAAGGCATGAATTGGCAACTGTGGATATCTGGTTGTTCCGGACTGGGATAAAGTCATTAGTTCAGGCCGACCTCGAGCCCCTGCCCTGTCTTCATACTGGCTGCGGTGACAATATGGAGTCATTAGGCCCTTTGTATGAAGGCAGAGCACAGGCAATTTAGTTGCAAGTGGGGGTGGACTTAGCTCCACCCCTCATGCTGCCAACAGATGGCCTATTCAGGCACACCTAATCCCTCTATTGTGTGACTGTATGGGAGAAATTCACAAAATATAACTGCCAGTTACACCCAGTCATGTGACCCAATTTAGGCTACAGGAACAAAAGGGCTAATGGCAGGAAATGTCAACTTTCTAACACAGGTTCAAGACTGATTTGCATATGGCTGGGTTCAAACTGGAATGGCATGATGAGCAAAAAAACGATGGATTTAGGCCCAGCTATCTGTACTGAGGTGAATGTATGACATTGTTCTGCATTCTGTCCATCAATTGTTTTTGCATTTGTCACCCCGAATGGGACAGGTATGCCCAGATGTGGGTCCCGTGCTCTCCATGCCACTGGAGTCAAGCATTCCTGGCTGAAAAAGGGTGAAACCACAAAACCGGTCCTAGGATGCTTGTTTCCAGCCCAGGGAGGTCCTGGCTTAGCAGTTCGGGTTGGGCTGTTCACATTGGGCACAGGGTCAAGACTGATTTGCATATGTCTGGGTTCAAACTTGAATGGCATGGTGAGCAAAAAAGCGATGGATTTAGGCCCTGATCTTTGTACTGGGGAGAATGTATGACATTGTTCTGCATTCTGTCCATCAATTTTTGTTTTTGCAACTTTCTAAGAGTGGCAATTTCAAAATGTTAATGACTTTAAGGAGAGTTTATCATTACAATGTAATAGATGCCAAACATGACACAGCTACCTGCTCCCAATTGGAATGTACACCTTATTGATTGTAATAAGGTAACTTCAATGTTATCCTATGGAAGGGGTAGGCCTCACAGTTGAGAAAAACTAATTTGGAACTTTTTCACTTCCAGGACATGCAAAACATAACGTTCATGCCTAACCTTTTAACTACACAACACCCTGCCCAATGAGCTACCTAGGGTCTACCTTAGGGCGTACTTATATGAAATAAAAGGGGAATTTATGGCTTGGCTTGGCAAAGGGTTTTAATTGTCAAGTGAACATGGAAGTTTAATACTGCATTCAGGCGGCAATGGCAAGTCTGGGACAGGTGTTAAGGTGCTACTTAGGTGGATGACACAATAAGCGCTGCAGGCCCACTGGTAGATTTTCGTGTACAGGCCCTTGGTATAGGTATAACACTCTGCAGGGGACTTCTAAGTAGATTAATTATTCAAATTGGTTATAAGCCAATCAAGCCATGTTAGCAGTGGTAAAGTGCACAGAGTCCTGTGGCGAGCAAAACATATTTCAGCAAACAAATAGAAGGAGGAAGGCAAAAGGTTTGGGGATGACCCTGCACAGAGGGCAAGGTCCAACAGAGCCCAATCTACCTTGTGTATCCAAACCACGTTTCATCATGGTCAGCCATAACTTTGAGGTTTGCCCCAGTCTCGCATGTCTAGATGCCCATGTTTGACGCTTTGAGCTTTTAGGTGCTATTTTTCACTGAAAAACAATTCTACTGATTGGATTTTTGTCATTCTAGTGTAAAGTAATTTATTTAAATTGTCTCTAGTTTTCGAAATTGTTGTGGGACTTTTCTTTTGTTGTGTTTTCACTTTAATACTGTTTGTGTATTGCATAAATACTTAACACATAGCTTCTAAGTTAAGCCTGACTGCTTTTGTGCCAGCCTACCAGAGGGTCAAACCCAGGCTAATTTAGTGACTTTTTGTTGTTCACCCAGACAGGGATTGTGGTTGTTGCTTGAAAAAGGGCCTTCAGTCCCACAACTGAAAACCCAATTTTCTACAGTAACCAAACGATATTCCATATGCAATATTCCAGACCCACACCTTGGTACATATTTAAGAGAACAGGATCCCTTGAGTCCATTTCTTAGGGAATGAATGTTTAAAAAACATTCTTGGCAGGCAGAGTTCAGGCTACCTGCCCTTCCAAAGCCCAGGTCAGGCCTTCATGACAACATGCTCTTTGCGTTGTGCCGGTTCCATACATCAGATCACAGTAGGAGAAGAGAGACTTCTGGGTAAAGCCCCCAGTGCCCTGCATGTGCTACTGTGGATATGGGCAGTGCTGTGTCAAGCCACAACAAAAGAGGAACTCCACTCTGCCCTTGGCTGATAAGCCTTAGGGGCATATTATCAAGGGCCATATCGCCGCTTGTGTGGCACTTTTTTCCCAAAAATGGTTGATATTTTTATTGCCCTATTATCAAGCCTGCGCTAACATGTATTAGTGCAAACTTTCATGCGTTAGCTGTCACTTTTTCTATCGCCTTGCATGTCAGCGATATTTATCGCTATTGATATGCAAGGTAGGTGTTCCTAACCAAAATAATACGTAAAAAGACGCTAACAGCACTTCGCTGTATTACCAATGTTGTCCCGCAATAACAAAATTCACGCTAAACCACGATGAACGCTAGTTTTTAACCCCTGATTAAAACCTGATTTAGCCATCTTGTCAATGGGAGGTGGATTGTCAGGATAAGTCCACCATGGCTTATTAGCAACGATTTCCCTGTCACTACTTTTTTGTCGCTGGATTTCCAGCAACATTCAGGCATTTCGCCACCATCGCTGGATTTTTTTATTGCTTTGGAGTTAAGTGTTGATGATAACGCGCTAACTCGGTGATGTAGTCCAGCGCTAGCCAGCGATATTTAAAATCATGCTAAGCGCGCTTAGCGATAATTATCGCTACCTGTTGATAATATGCCCTTAGTATTTAATTTCACTGTGTCACCAGGCTATGCTGATGCGATTTGTGTAGCTGCGCCGGGGTGCAGTTGGATCACTGTGCCCCACAACTCCTCCTCGTATGCCCTGCTGCCACTCCCCCTGCAGGAGGTGTCCCACTTGCCTCGATTCACTGATGCCATGCTTGCTCTGCTCTCTATGCACCAGGTTCTTTCAAGCTGATTGTTGGTATTGTCCCCGAAGATTCAACCTCATGTAATATTACGTGCTGCCCCATGGTAGCATGGCCTGCGGGCACAGTGGTTGCATATCTCTGGAAATATCTTTTTGCCACCATACTGTTACTGGAAATTACCTCTGACCACCCACCTCCTCTCCAGAAAGGCCTGTGAGCTCTGTTCTCAACCACCCTTTGCCATCTCTTTCCCTGAACTTGAATTGTAGAGGGGTGAGAGGAGGGCTGCGATTAGTAGAAGGGAGAGAAGTAGAGCTGAGACAAGCTGGCTGTGGATGGGAGAGCTGCTGTGAGATGAAAATATTAGGCAATGTGAAACTACATTGCATGAACTGCCATTGTCACCTGAGGCCCAGATTTACATGGTTTTGCATTACATTTTTTATGCAACCTGAAACAAAGGGGCATTTCTACAAGGACATAACGTCACCAGAACGTCACTTTTTGAGACATTATGGTGGCGTTCACCTTATTTACACGGCGGCATTAAGCCACTTGACGCGGCTTAACACTGCCTTGTAAATATGCCTCTATTCATGCAGCATGAAAGGGGTGGGCAATGGGTGTTGTGGTGGCGTTCTGCTGCAACATCCTGCTTTTTTACGACGCCCCCTATTTACAAGGGTGGCATAAATTTGGGTCAGCGCCAAAAATAAGAGCAGGGAAAACCTAGTCTTTACCTGGTGCAACAAGGAGAAATTATTAATTTCTTCTTGTTTTTCCGGCACACACAGAAACAGCAAGTCACCAGTAGTGATTGTTCTTGTCCAGGATGGTGCTCCTTCCTGCACATGAACAATCATTCCCTGCACCGTAGGCACCCTTGCACTATGGTCGGCAGCTAAATTTAGTGCCAGAGCTAATGGAAATGCAGGGGTGTGCCATATTGAAGTAAATACGGTGCATCCTTGCCTTTTCAGAATGTCGTAGCACTGCAGTAGCAATTATGCTGTAACACAGCGCTTCGTCATTCTGTTGTACATATGCCCCAAAGTCTTCTGCTAGGATTTACGAACCAAAGCAAATCATGGTTTGCATCGGTTTAGAACCTAAAGAAGTGGAAAGCAGTGCAATTTGCTGCCTTGCATTATGTTGCTTCAAGGGGGCGTTCAGTGGGTGGTGCATGGGCATTCCTATGCAACCACCCATGGGTTTTGACACAAATCCTTAATTACAAAGAATTGCAGACAGGGATTTGTGTCAACATCGTATGCCTGCCTGCGGCTGCATAAAAAGAAGACATGTCCTTTCCTCCTTGTTTTTTCCTCTGTACATGGGAGCTGCATTCAGAGAAATGCCTTAAAGCATAGTTTTTGTGCAGAAAATTCCTCCATCCTGCACATAAATGATGCTGAGTACAGTGCAGGCACCCTTGCACTATGGCACAAGTGTGTCTGCATTGGTGCATGGCGGCCAAAAGTGGGCAGTGCAGGAAGAGAGCAGAACTCTGCCTCAATCACGGCCAATGCAAAAATGCGCAGTGATGTGGTCAGGGTGGGGGTTGGAAGTGACAAATGACGGAATAGAGAAAATAAAATATATAAATACGTTGAACCACTTACGTTGCGCTTGTGGCATCGCCGACTCAGCAATGCGGCGGCGAGCGCAAGGTAAGTGGTTTTATTTATTTATTTATTTTCTCTGTTACATCATTTGTCACTTCCACCCGCCCCACCCAACCACGCTGGGCCGCCACTGCTTCTAAGTACATATGGGGCAGTTCTGCTCTCTCCTGCTCATCCAATGCTGTGTAGCAAGTTTACTTGCTGCACTGTATTGCATGAACTATTTGTAAATATGGCCCTTTGTTCTTTAGAATACTTTAAATACATTGTGCTGAAAAAGCATCACTTTCTCATAATGACCTTAGTGTGCGCAGGCTTGCAATACTGCTGAATGGGAACAGACTTACTTGTCACACCATGAACGTTCTGGAAGAGTTGACAAGTTCCCCTTCAGAGCCCTGGAGTTTTTGATCACATTTAAGTGAAAATGGGCTTGTAAAATGTACAATTTTACCCATTTTATTTTAAATTATTCTCTTGGTGAATGTGGGCTCTCTCAGTTTGATGGATGCGACCCACAGAGCCAGAGAAGGAGGGGTGTGGGGACATCCTAAGGGAAGGTTTTCTGCACCAGAACTTATGCTTTACAAATTTAAGATTCTCCATGACCATATAAAGGCCCGAGGCTTCATGAAGACTTCTTCTATGAAGATATGGAACTCCAAGGTGAGCTGCAATCCCCTTGTAATATACGGGGCGTCGGTTTATTATTCTGTGTAATAAGTGAGTGTTTGTGCCTACTGCACTCTCAAGTTTCCAACTCACAGGATAAGTAGCTCATTGAAAGTTGGATTTTCCTTCCTTGGAGACTTTAGATTTGCTGTTCAGATGCAGAAGATCTGGTCCCACAATCCATATCCATACTAATATAATAAAGAGAGAGCCCAAACCTTTGAGGCGGGTAATCTCAGTAACCACTGCACCAATCACAACACCCAATACAGCGTTGGAAAGGGCAGTTGCAGCAGAAGGACATAGGCTCTACGCCCATCATATACATTTAGAAGGTAAAAGAACTGTGCCAGCAAAGTAGTCCCTTGTGGGCGTGTCTGCGTTGTGCTGTGGGTGTGTGCTGGGGGCGTAACAAACGCTGGGGGCGTGTGGCACGTTACGCCCTTCATGCCATGTCTCATATCGTGTGCTGTGGGCGTGTGCTGGGGGCGCGGCATTACAAAAACGTGTGGTACGTTCCGCCCTTCATGTCATGTCTCATATCCTGTGCTGGAGGTGTGGGCGTGTGCGGGGCGCGGCATTACGAGAAAAAAAAAGTGAGCATACATCCCAGCTCTGGGTGTGCTTGCCCCGCGCTCCGAGTGCCGTGCACCTGCTTTACTGTATGTAGGTCAGGCATGGCGCTATTCCCAAGGGCTGGAAGGAGCGCAAACAGGGGCCATTGTGCAGGAAATCTAATCTCGCGCACACTGGAGATTTACCACTTCGGTTGCGCACAGGCCTAGCACAACGCACATCCGGAAACAAGGCCCGTCTTCACGGAAATAGCAAGAAAATGCCTATCCCTCCCCCGGTAAGTACATTGCTGGCACGGCGGGCCACATCTCCAGCACCATACTCATATTGTTTCACCACCCATTTGAAAAATGCACAGGTCTCTCTCATTGATGGCCAGCACCGAGATACACTTTTAAACACACCTTCCGCCGGAAGTTCTATGGAGGAGGCTCACATATTAGGATTTAGGCATTTGTTATGGTCATTTTTATTGGGCAATATTTCGTGTTCTGGGGGCGTGGCCAATGGGCGCGACAATCGGCCGGCAGCAATTCATACCCAGACAACGTCGGGACAGGCTGCTAGTGCAAGAACACAATTTCAAAAAGGGGGTGGTGATGGACAGAGTATCTGAGTTAATCAGAACACTCCTACCCAGTCAACAGATCAGGGCTTGATCCATCACAGTTTTTTAGCTCACTGCACCATCCCAGTTCAGAACCTAGCTATATGCAAATTAGTCTGTCCCTGGCCCAGTGCATCATGGGAACAGGGCAGACCAAACTACCAAGCCAATTCTTCACTGGAAAGGAAACAAGCTTCCGGGGACCGGTTTCTGGCATTACAGCCGTCTTCGGCCCGCTTGCTTGAATCCTGATGGTGCAGTGAGCAAGGGACTCATGTCTGAGCATACCCTTCCACACTTATGGTGGCCAAAATAATTTCAAAAAGGGGGTGGTGATGGACAGAGTATCTGAGTTAATCAGAACACTCCTACCCAGTCAACAGATCAGGGCTTGATCCATCACCGTTTTTTAGCTCACTGCACCATCCCAGTTCAGAACCTGGCTATAGTGCAAGAACACAGGCAGAAGAGGATTCACACATCATACCTTAACCTTGATAACAACAAAAGCCTAAAACATGATCTCTGAATAGACAGTGCCGCTGTGAGCGAGAGATGAGGGACCTCGCCCCAGCCTCCGCTCTGCTGGGAGAAGGGACCGATGAGTGAAGCATTTCGTAGCAGAGGAAGGCTCAGCATGTGCCTAGAAAGGGGTCCTGGTGAGAGTGTGCGCTACCCCAGCCCCGCCGGCCTGCACATGACCGCCTCTCTCCGGATGAAAGGCAGGACAGGCCGGTCCATGAGGCAGCGGGGGGGGGGGGGCAGATGCTCAGTCAGAGGCCTCGTGCGAGGAAGCAGTGGGGGGGACTGGAGCCTTAAAACCCATCCGCAGTGTAAGGCTGAAGGGACAGTGTGACGTCACTGCTATATTGTAATAATAATCATTACAAGAGTGTAATGACACGAATTTCTCATTCAAGATGTGTGTTCATCGGAACATAAACGACAGGCGTTAATAGGGATTTATATTAAGATTGTTTTAGTTTCTACATAATTGATGTGATTGTGACTTTGTGTAAACCAATAAAAAAGACTTGTATTTTTGGAATAATTATACTTGGCTTATTACAGAAAATGTATCTATCACTATTCCATATCACGGTGTAAATAGGGAAAAAGGATATAGCTATCAATGTAGTCATGCTGTTGTGAAAGTAAGGTGTCTACAGGTCAAGAAGCTGGTGCAGATTTTCTGAGGGTTTCTTACTTTCTTTATCAATTGTATGTTTGTTTATGAAAATCTTCACACACAAGTATAATGCATGACTAGAAACTCACTTGTTCACCAAAAGTGTTATTAGCATGAGTATCTGTAGTTTTATGTTTAGAAATAAGGGAAATTGTTTATTTTATTCTCTTTTACTGAGGTCAGTGCAGGTATCATGACTTGCCCAAAAACAACAGTTGATGGACAGAATGCAGAACAATGTCATACATTCACCCCAGTACAGAAATCTGAGCCTAAATCCATTGTTGTTTTGCTCACCATGCCATTCCAGTTTGGAACCAGCCATATGCAAATCAGTCTTCACCCTGTGCCCAATGGGAACAGTCCAGCCCGAACTGCCAAGCCAGGTCCTCCCTGGACTGGAAACAAGCATCCTAGGACCTGTTTCGGGCTTTCAGCCCTCATCAGCCAGGAAAGCTTGATTCCAGTGGTGTGGAGAGCCCGGGACTCACGTCTGAGCATAACCGTCCCACTCGGGTGACAAATGCAAAAACAACAGTTGATGGACAGAATGCAGAACAATGTCATGCATTCACCCCAGTACAAGGATCTCTTTTTTTAAACAAAATGTAAGGAGCTGCCACGGAGGCACGACAGGTCTGTGCACCTAAATCCTCCCTCTCCGTCTATCCAAGCATCCCGTGCATTCAAAAGTCAACATTCTCCACTTCAATGTCATAACAATGTTAAAATGAATGAATACGATGTCAATGATTACCTTAATGTGCGCAGGCCCGACAACGGTAGTACCAGTAAATGCAAAATAAATGTATGCGATAACCTGTGCCTGCACGACCATGCCAGTACCCGTCAATGCAATGTTAACGTATGTCATAACCTGCACCCGGACAATGGCACCAGCACCGGCAATAACAAGACCAATGTATGGGGGCGAGCTCGCAACTGAGATGGCTGCTTGAGCCGAGTGCTCCCTCGCTTCCGACACTATCCTGCCCATTATCCTGCATGTCGCGGTGATCTGGGCGACCCTGCTTGAAGAATTTGTGCCCCGGAATACCTGCGGCTGGCAATTGGCGGGTGTCCGGCCTCTGAATCCTACTGGACGAGCTGTGGTGAGCTGCGGGCCTAGGCGTGCTAAGGGCCGCTGCGAGGCGGAGCCTACTGCGGGCTGAGGAGAGATCTGCGCCCCCCTGGACGGCGCCCGGTGGGAGCTTGCTGCTGCTAATCTTGTCCTGGTTGCTCCCGATCGGCTGCGGCAGAGGGCGAGCAGACGGCGGGGGCGGAGCCCGCTGGAACGCGATCCTGCCCGGCGGCTGAGGCACATCACGCGAGCGCCCGGCTTCTAGCGGGCCTATGGGACTCTGGTGACAGGTTGGGAAGCGCCGTCGGACGGGCCCTGTGAGTCGAGCAGTGTGCTGGGGAGTTCCCCGTGTGCATCGTGGACTGTGGTGGGCTCTGGCTGCTCTGCTGGCAGTGGCCTGGCTACGATCGGCCTGTCGCTTGAAGACACTTGCGGGGAGCGGAGGCTCGCCTGATGCTTGCCGCTGCCCCCTGCCCCTCCGGGTGGCCTTGTGGTGTGTCGCCTGGCTCTGGATGGCTATTGCGGATACGACGCCAGGCGAGCACCTCGTTGCCGCCACGAGAGAACTGCAAAGACACAGAGGGCCTGGCTGTGCCTCGGAAGAGATCTGTGGGTGCTGCGACTCGCTGGCGCAGTGCCGAGAGGTGAGGCTGAGACATCTGGGGATTGCCCTGCCTCTGCTTTACATCGTGAGTTCCCCTTAGGTGACTAGATGGTGAGGTGCGGCCCTCCTGGCGGTAAGGCTGCGAGGCAAGGGAGGTGAGCCGGGAGTTTCTCAACTTGGTGCAAGCGCCGGACTCTGGGAAGGGGGGCGTCCCCCGTGGACATATTCTCTATGCCATAACAGCACTGGGCACTGCTCAACGGACTTTACGACGCATGGACTGCCTCCTGAGACCTGGGTCCTGTGAGTAGTGTGAGGGGCTACCCTCCCCCTCGTGGCGCCTCTGTGGTGTCTTCGGGGCCTAGCGCTGTGGACTTCCCTGTGGCGGTTCCGCGACTGAGCTGGAGATCCGAGTGGGACTGCTATTGAGCACGGTGCATGGTTCCCCTTTTCCCTGCATTGGGTATCTGCCGAATTATAGCATCAGGCATGTGCCTTGCCTCCTCTGCTCTGTGCGTTGCGGCCCCCACGCTGGTCGCGCTCCTGGCTGGCGGGAAGAGAGCTGCGCACCCCGCTGCTGGTGACCCCTGAGGTCTACGTGCTTACTTTTCACCTGGCGGTGAGCCTGATAGTACGGCAATGGGGCGCACAGACAGGAGCCGACCCAAACTGTCTTTTGACAATAAAAGATCTAAATCTAGCGTTCCTCCGCCGGACAAAAACTGCACTGAGACAGCCGCTGTGGGTGACCCGTCGGAGCAAGATATCCGCGGCATACTCTTTACCATGGAAAAGATCCTGCAGGGCGGGATTACCTTACTGGGATCAAAGCTGGACGCTCTCACATACCGCATGGATCGGATGACGGAAAGGCTGGATAAGCATGCTGAACGAATCAACATGTCTGAGCACCGCATTGTCGAGGTGGAGGAGAAGCAGACCTCTTTGGACTTGGAACACAAGCAACTAGGCAGGGTGATCCAACTCCTGCAGGACAAAACTGAGGACCTAGAGGCACGGTCTCGAAGATGTAATATACGCATCACAGGTTTGACGGAAACCACGCAGACTGGGAATATGGAACAGTTTGTGGAAAATCTCCTAAAAACGCTATTGGGAGATTCGGCCTTCTCTGGGATGTTTGTCATCGAGAGAACACACCGGTCCCTAGGCCCGAGACCAAAACCGGGGGCACTCCCCTCCCAATAATAGCTAAACTGCTTAAGTATAGGGACCGAGACACGGCATTGAGGCTCGCCAGAGAGAAGCAACCATTGACCTATGAGGGCTCTGCAATTTTGCTTTTTCCGGATTTTACTTCGAAGGTACAGGAGGCGCGGCAACAGTTTGTGCCAATGAAACGCCAGCTTCATGAAATGGGCACGGACTATGCAATGTTTAAGCATGGGCGGATTGCCAATCCGCAAACTTGCGTATTTACGGATTCGCAATCCGCGAAGATCCGCGAACTCTAGCGGATTTGCGGATTTTTCCGGTTTTTGTGTTGGCGCGTGTTCGCGCCGATTTTGGGACAAGTTCGCAATTGCGAACTTACTTTTCGGCTTGCAACGGCCGCGACTATGTTGTTTCTACGTCTGGTTTATCATCACAGGTTCACAGCACCCTCTGTTTCACCACTGCCACCCTCTGGGACACCCATGCCACCCTCTAGTACATCCTCACTGGCACCTATTAGGTTTATTTATCACTGTAGATTATGGTGGTTGAAAAAAGCAAGCACACCTGCCCTTCTTCAACTGCCATCAATTAATTTGTGTTTCATTAATGTGTCAGTAATTTTGAAAGTTCCAGTCTGGCTGGCACCTGCTTCCTTCCTTATCTGTAATTTGCTTTTTGTTGCAGTGAAATTTTTTTTTCACAGGACCTTTATGGTGCTATTCTATGAGCCTGCTGTTTGGGTCATAGCAGGGTCATAGAATAGTTGCAAACTCTGGAGGGGCCCATCAGGAAGCACTACCTTGAATGTTACTAATGTTAAGTTTGAACTTTTGCACCTGCTCATTGCTTTCAGTTTAGCTAAAATCGTTTTTTCTGCAATTTCGCGCGTTTTTTGGGGCGCGAATCCGTGCGAGATCGATTTCGGAAGCCGCGAATACGTGCGAATACAAAATTGTTTTTGTTGCGACGTGTATGTTCGCGTGATCTTGCGCGTGTTCGCGAGGCGCTTCTAGCTATACGTTTGCCAAGTTACCCTATCGGTCGTACACGGGCGCGGCCATCTTGTTGGCGTGACGTAATTCCGTTTCCGCCCGCTATGTGTAATCTCGCAAAGTGTGCTGCTCGCTAGTACAATTTCGCGCGTACTCGCAAGGAAAATCTCGCGCGAACTTACCCACGCGGTCGTGAACGGGCGCGGCCATCTTGTTTCTCATTCATTGCTATGGTTCTGGGCATGCTTTCTCTATCCTCTCTCAATCTCTGCCATCCTTTGCTTGTTTGAAGTTTTTTTGATCTAATTTTACTTATTATCTAACCCTCTATTTTTCTAGCTCTATATTTTTGTGTTTTCTGCAGCTTTTAGTTACTTTTAAACTACTTTTTTAAACTCTTTTCTTTTCTTCTTCACTATTCTATTTCTTCTTTATCATTTAAGTTTATTTCTGCCCAGACCATGGTAAAGGGAGCCGGGAAGCACCCTGAGAAGGGGAAGGGTCCCGCACCCCGTGCCCGGCTCTCGTGCGGGCGTTTAAGGGGGGAGCAAGTGGTCCCGAGGGAGATCTTCAGCGCGGAGGAAGTGGCGGCACTGATCTTCCACGTCCAGCGCCGCCTCCCCAAGACGATCCTGGGAGGCGGCAAGATCGCGACCGGCTATGGCATCCGGGAGCGCCGCCAGCGGTGGGAGAAGGTGTGCCGGGCCATGTACAAGATCTCTGGGGTCCGGCGCACATATAACCAGGCCACCCACCGCTGGACCGATGTCATGGACCGGGAGCGGGACTTGCTGGACTCGCTCGGCGTAGAGGTCCCCGGGCTTGGTGAGTAGTAGTAGTAGTACATTTACTACTCTGTTTTATCCTGCTCTGTTATTTGCAAATCTTTGTTCTTTACCAAGAGCAATAATGCTGCCGATTACATTGAGGTAAATTATATTTCAAAATCTTCTATGCATTTCATTTTCAGGTGCACTGCTCTCCTTCTCAGTAGCCTTGCTTGCTACTATGCTTCTTTGTTTTGTATGTTGTGTTCAGAAGCATTTCATTGGCCTGAGAAATTATGTATGAGTGTACTGTAAAGAAAAGAACTGCGTAATGCTAGACAGTAAGGGTCATATTTTCAATTACCGGCGCATCCCTGCAAAGTAGCAGGGATGCGGCAGTAATTGTGTGCCATGCCACCACCACCCATTGGCCCAAAACGTCACAGAAGCCTTACGCATCTGTGCCGTAAAGGCAGCGCATTGCTGGAGTTGCGTGCCAACGATGGCGCAGCTCCAGCAATGCTCTGTGGTACCCTATCTCCCCAATGCTGCATCAAGCCGTACGTCGGCTTCAAGCGCGCAGGGTTTGAGTCATGCATCATTGTCCTAAAAGTGACTGATTGACATCTTGTAGATTTCCCTCAGCCATTTTTAGGATTCGTTCCTGCGCAGGTACGCCCTCCCTTGCGCCGGAACGCCCCCTGATGGCGCAGGGCTTTACAACGTGATGCATCGCCCATATGCCCATATGTGTTTTTTTTTTTTTATATATACGCCGCACCAACACCATGGCGAGTCTTTTGTTCTGCCGCTGCGTCAGAAAAGGCACGCAACAATGGAGGAAAATCAGCCGCAACTTCCGCAAGGGACTTATAAATCAGCCCCAACAGACTGAAGTCCAGTCCTTCCTTTAGACAGTCACATGGCTATCAGAAGAAATAGTGGCGGTGGTGGCGGGTGGATTGATAGTTTGAGTATTCACTGATCTGCAAGCAGGATGGACTTTGTCTGTCACGTGTTGCGCACTGCTGCCTGCAGTGCCAGGCCTAGGCAAACCTCTTTAGTAGTCTGTTTTTTGAGTTACATAGGAACTTTCTAAGTCAACGTTCCGCAAATCAGGCAATACGAATAACGTAGTATACCACATGAGATAGATCCCGTGGAATAGTTGTCTATCTATTTGCTATTTTTCCAAAATATGTTGTTATTGTTCTTTTCAAATGTTTGATTTGGTTGAAAAATCTCATCCATGTTTTCTGGTTTTTCTTTCTTTCATGTTGTACATCAGCTCCCCCCAAGGGCAAGAGGACACAGGAGGAGGGTGCTGAGGATGCAGGCCAGGATCGGGCAGGCGAGGGCTCCTTTGCTGGCCCCAGTAAGTTTACATTTTAATAAACAGTACCTATTTTTTCCTAGCGTTCCTCATTCGATTTTTTCTAAATCGTCTTTGATCTTCTTGTAGACTGGATATAAATTCTTATCCTGCCTCGAATATGACTCCCTGTGGTATTACTAGACTATTCTTATTAGTCTGTCTGTGTAGCTAACTAAGATTGGACATTTGGCAATTCCATTGGACTCCCATTATATTCAGCAATACCTCTATGCACTGTCTCCTTACTGACTAGATAGTGTGGCAGAGTCATTCAGCTCCCGAAGTCACCGATTATAGATCCCCAATGATCTCTAGATTATCGTACGCAGGACAAGAGAGTAGTACGGAGTCACAGCACAGTCAAGAAGTGTCAGAGGCACTCATGCTTGCAAAAATTCCAAAACCTTTAGCTCATCCACTCTAGTCTAGAGGAACAAAAACCACGGAGTCTATTTAAGTGTAAAAGCTTTATTAAAAGTAAACACATTTATTAAAATCTACTTTGTCATAAAACTATTTAACTGTAAACGGAAAAGTGGTTAGTGCTGACGATTAATTGGACACATTTCTTGTGGTCGAGCCGAACTCTCACCTAGTTTGAACTTGATCCTGGTCGTGTTCTTAGGACTCAGGAGTCAAGCTTCTGTCTGTTAGGAGAAAAAGTGGTGCGTGTTAAAAATCAAAAGCAAGCATTCATCAGTTGTGCATAAAAGTGCAGCAAGACAACAGCCTTCCCTGGAAAATAGGACATTTTTACTATGGAGTAGACAGTCACAAATTATTACATTGTATTCTGTTTTTTTAACATTTCTCCTAGACCAAATATTATATAGTAGTGAGTGGTGTATTCTAACATTCTTAAATGTACTTTGTAGGTGTAACATCTGGTGACGGGGCCAGCGCGGAGGTGGCTGTGTTGGACTTGGACTCGGAGGCCTCTGGGGAGGAGGCGGCGTTAGAAGAGCTGGTGGCCGTTCCTGTGGGGGATCAAACGGTGGTGGCGGAAACAGGTAAGCTATATATTCCTTACTTATTGAGATTGAAGACTGCATAGTGTGCTTTCTGCACGGGTGTATTACAATTACAAATCAACCAGGTAGTAGCCTCCTCGAAATGTACTTCGACTTAGCTGTGAAGTTTTTGGTGAGAAGAATCCCAATAAGTTCTTAGACGAACGTGATGGATGGGATGAACGAAAAGCGAAAGAAGGGTGTAAGTAAGTGGGACGCGAACTTGTATGATGGCTGGCAAAGAAGAACGATATGTGTTTGCTTGGACCCAGAGGTGGCTGGGAAGGAAAGAATATGGTATGGTGCATGGCTGGGTCAATGATGAAGCAAGGATGGGTGGAAGGACAGCAGCCTGGGTGGGTGAAACAGAAACTGTATGTGTGCGTATACTTTGACTGAATGGATGCCTGGAGCATGGTATTCTCTGACTCTTACATAGCACATGTGTATCTAGAGAGAGTAGATGGTCGCCAGGTGAAGTAAGTGTTACCTTGAAGAGCATGTACCACCGCACCCGCACGTCCGTCCCAGTGCAGGGAAGGCAAGGAAAAGAAATTGTAAATGTGTCCAATACTACCATGAATAGTAGCAGTACTTTGTATTGCGTTTGCATTCACAGCATATATCTGGTTATTACGGTGGACACTCCGTACCTCTCTTAATAACTTTAGTTTACTTGTAGTACGTCATTCATGTGTGGGTGTATCACTGTTCACTCAATATTAAGCAAAGCACCTAA
Organism: Lissotriton helveticus; assembly: GCF_964261635.1. Taxonomy (NCBI): domain Eukaryota; kingdom Metazoa; phylum Chordata; class Amphibia; order Caudata; family Salamandridae; genus Lissotriton; species Lissotriton helveticus. The sequence continues at coordinate 1,177,046,574 of NC_136072.1, read as the reverse complement.
AGTCATCTCATCTGTCATTAAATACGTCCCATGTGAAGTGATAGATAATCAAATTAGTTAGCTTCTTCAGTTTCCTTTTCTAGTACTCATTTGCACTGTAGGCTGAAAGGTAAATTAATTAAGCAGTAGCCCTTGTAACAGAGTATTCTCAGTGCCACCCGTAATAGAAAAGTAAAAGCTTCACCACCTACATGTACTGGACCGGTACAGTAACGCAAGTCTGTCTCCATCATCATGGTGTGCAACTTTTTTTCTCGGGTGCAACTTCACTGTGCTGTGTCCATGTCATTCTGCCGGCTTCCATAAGATAACGTACCCATTTCCCTAAACAAGAGAGAAGAAGAAGAATAAGACTGGTGTACTGTCATAGTCGACTGTAATGGAAGTCCATAGTGGTCGTAGAATTAGTTCATTAAACTACCACTACTGTTAGAGCAAGGATGCAGAAGTGGGAGGTTACATAGATACTGTCCTCAATAGTTATGTACTGTGCTTTCAATTTGCTACTTGTACTCTGTGACCCAACTTTCGGCTCAATCACTTTGTGTTATTAATAAGGAGCATTGGTTACAGACTATGTATTTCTTTCTTCATATAGTTGCTCCTTCCAAATCAACAACAAGGAGGGAGCAGGCTAGATTGGCCCGGCAACGGAGGCTGGAGGCCACAGTCGCCGAGTATCGGCGGCTGGTGGCCCTGGAGGAGGAGGAGGACACGCAGTCGAGCGGGGCAACATCTTCGACTGTGACCACTGCATCCTCCTCCGTGACTAAGCCAGCGGGACCGAGCCGGGCTAAGAAAGCCGACCGCCACCGCCAAGCAACCGAAATACCAGCTGCCCCCCACAGGAGCTGCAAGGAACGCCAACGCCGCCTACGAGTCCGCATGTCCAACCTGGAGCAGGAGGTCCTGAGGTATAAGAACTTGGTTAAGGGCCTCCGCTCCGAGCTTGCCACCCTCCGCAAGGAGTATGATGCCCATGCCGCATCATGCACCAGCACCAGCACCAGCACCCTCCAGTAGTGGAGTGTCCCTTGCCCTTTTTTTATAGACTTTTGGGGGGTGGGATTTGGGAGTTGGGATCGTTTTGGGACGTTTCAGAGACAATCGTTGGGGTTAGGGTGGGTGAGGGAGATTATTTTGTTAGGGCTAAATAAATATATTTTTCAACTTTATCTGACCATACCTGTTTTTTACTGCTTTTCAGCCTGTTGGTTGGGGGGCGGGGGTGTAACAGTAACTTTGTTTTCCTGAACAGTCGTAGGACTTTAGTAGTACAACCGTCAATCTCTTGTCTACTCCGAAATAATACTCCATTATACTACCTCCCACCAAACGCTTATCTTACCTGTAATTTGTGTTAGAAATTAGGGCTAGGCCCAGGGCTGGCTCCAGGTGAAATGGGGATTAACGTTGTCAATCCTGGGCGGGTGACATTTCCTCATTGCGGTGGTACTAGTGGTGTGACACAGTGGCAGTTGCATGCCTATGGAAAAAAAGAAAACGAAACCTTGTTTGTCCTCCTTACTGTAGCATTACAACGGTTACGGTACGATCGAGAAAATAGCAGGTGACAGTACACTAGAACAGTGCCATAATGTAGCCTAACAAATGGTAAAGTATTTGCTTGCAAGTATAACTAGTACTTGCGTTGAATTTATTTGACATTGGCTACTACTACTAGAAGATATAGTACTGAAGCTGAGTAAGTCTAGAAGATATCCTCGTATTCCTTCACCAGCCTGTTGCTGCTATCACCTTATCCTCCCCAGCAAGTGTGTGGAATTATTGATGTCATTTTAGTCAGACATCAAGCAAAACAACACAGCCCGGGGGAAGAGGGTTAGGGTTTGTAAAATGGATGGGAATGGGGGTTTCTTTTTGGGTAGGTTTTGTTGAGAGAAGAAAAAAAAAGCAGAGCATGGACAAACAATAATTGAAGATACAGAGTTTACAGACAATCTTTGGTTACAAACTAAAGGTAAGCACATGCAGTCACACTCATAGAATAAAAGACAACAATGGATACTGTATCTGTATTGCGTATGTTGTTGGAGTTGTCCTGTTGAAATTGGTAAGTAAGTTGCATGCAGCAAACAATTCCTCTTATTGGCGGCACTCCTCCATTCCAGCTGACGCTTCGTCCATCAATGTGGTGGTGACCACTGACAGAAGAGACACCCTGTCCACTGCCTGCCTGGCGGATGTTGACTGAAACCCGGCCTGTAATTATTGAACGGAAAACAGGAAGTGCTATTACAATACCACTGATAAATAAATAAAAGGTATGTACGCTGTGTGGTTCAAAAAGTGACACTTTGATTTCCCTAATAGACAGTACAATATTTTTGAAATTGCGTGCTCTGTCTGAGTCACCTTTTTAAGGATCAATAAGTATGGCCAAAATATTATAGCGGATCTTTCCCCTCAAGGTGGGTGTACTACTGTGTTTTAGAACAAAATTTGACCTTCCCAGCAATGCTCCCACCAAGACCCTTACTAAAGCCAGTCGCAAAAATGTAGAAGAACCCAATCATATCTCCAAAAACGATGCCTAGCAGAAAAATGGTTACAAAACGTACTTTGAAAGTAACAGTAGGCCCAAATACAGACCGTGGATTGTATTCAAACCACTTGCCTGCAAGCAAAAGTATCCATAGCCAGCATCGCTCCAACAGTGCTCTACAACAACAGAACCGCGTTGCAATAGAACCCCCCTAAACACATGCAATCCTGTTGCTAGGGCTAACCCTAACGAACCCTAACTTACAAAAAGTGCCAAAACTGGTGTTTCCTTATGGATTTTGTCCAACAAACTTCTAGCCGGTATTAGACCTTCCCAGGAATGCCCCAGGCAAGACCCGCCAACCCACCCGCAAAAAAACACCCGACACAACACCACCAAACAGCGAAAAAGCTAAATCTCATACTTACAATGTCTCTCGGCCTTCGGTCCAAACGCGGCGCTGTGCAGCTAGGTCGTCATCATCATCAATCATCATAACTCCTGTTTTCCACCACGGATTTCCTGAAAAGCAAATGCAATCAAGATTAGACTGTCGCAGCAGTGCTTCGACAGAGACCCCGGCCGCAACCCACCCACGAACAGCAGGAAGCCCCCCAAAACGCTACATTGAGCAAGATGTCTGAAGAAATGGCAAAAAAAAGGCTTTTCCTTAAGGATTTTGTCCAAAACACTTCTATCCGGCATTAGACCTTCCCAGGAATGCCCCAGCCAAGACCCGCCAACCCACCCGCAAAAAAACACGCGACAACACCCCCAAACAGCGAAAAAGCTAAATCTCATACTTACAATATCTCTCGGCCTTCGGTCCAAAGTAACGCGCTGTGCAGCTAGGTCATCATCAATCATCATAACTCCTGTTTTCCACCACGGATTTCCTGAAAAGCAAATGCAATCAAGATTAGACTGTCGCAGCAGTGCTTCGACAGAGACCCCGGCCGCAACCCACCCACGAACAGCAGGAAGCCCCCCAAAACGCTACATTGAGCAAGATGTCTGAAGAAATGGCAAAAAAAAGGCTGTTCCTTATGGATTTTGTCCAAAACACTTCTATCCGGTATTAGACCTTCCCAGGAATGCCCCAGGCAAGACCCGCCGGCGCCAACCCACCCGCAAAAAAACACCCGACAACACCCCCAAACAGCGAAAAAGCTAAATCTCATACTTACAATATCTCTCGGCCTTCGTTCCAAATGCGGCGCTGTTCAGCTAGGTCATCATCATCAATCATCATAACTCCTGTTTTCCACCACGGATTTCCTGAAAAGCAAATGCAATCAAGATTAGACTGTCACAGCAGTGCTTCGACAGACACCAAAAATTACACACAAACCCCCGGAACCCCGCCAAAGAGCACCTGAAAGGCAAGCAAGTCAGCAAAAACGGCAAGAAATTTCCACCTCATATTTGGTCCAAAACACTTTTGTCCATTATTAGAGCTTCACAGCAATGGGCCCAAAACCGTCAACTCACCCGCAAAGAAGTACAACACCCCCACAAGTGCTGAGTCTTTCTTCATTGTGCGTAATCCAGCACTCTGCTTGGAGGGAAATCGCAGTCTGGAGGAGGAGGATAGAGGAGCATGTTCTTCAGAACTTGTGAACCTGAGGAATGTAGACTGCGGCACCTTCAAATCAATAAGCAAACAAGTGAAGACAGTTCTGATGATGGTCTTGTTTTTGGGATTAGGTGATTAAAGTTTGAATTAAATTAACTGTGCAAAACAAAGAAAGAGAGACACAAAGCACACAGGAATAAAAGTGAATAAGGACGAAAAAGAAAGTTCTTGATTGATTGTCTCATTTTCAGGGCTCGGTGTCAGGGAATAAGAACAAGATTTCGTCATCATACTCTGCGAATTCAGGCTGGATGAGGTCAGTGGCACCGAACAGAGAAAAAATCCCCTCATCTACGTTGCTGTCCTCCTCGTCTTCATGCGGCGTGCTTTCTCGTACTTTGTAATCTGGTGGTATGAGGTGCTGATTCATCTTGATCATTGTCAGCCGCTCCACATTTTTGGGCGAGAGGCGGCTCCGTTTGGGAGTTACAATGCCACCAGCAGCACTGAAAACACGTTCAGAAGACACACTTGCGAGTGGGCAAGACAAATAGTTTATAGCCAGGTTGAAGAGCTGTGGCCACAATTGTTTTTTGCCATGCCAATACTGCAATGGCTCATCATTAAGGAAGACCTCTGTTGAGTCATTCAGATAGTCCTGCACCATCGACTCAAGGTCATCAACTGTTCCTCCACTTTGCTTACTTTTTGCTGTGCCTGTGACATTTTTTCGAGAACCATACCCCATCAAACTTAGCCAATCCTCCTCCCCAGCCACTGTTAGTGTTGTCATTGTGTGTGGTGCAGATGATCCAGTTGCCGGTGTCTTTAACGGCTGAGAGGTCACTTGTACCCCAGCCACAGGTGCAGAAGTGGATTCTTGTGACTGCGGATGGCCTGCTGATGCTGATGCTGATGTACTGGCTTCTCCTTCAATAACCTGCCGTTCTTTTTCAAACCTCTTGGCTGACCAGGCTAACCAATGTTTGTACTTTTGAACATCTGCATCAGCGAAAGGAAAGAATGCGTTGTCTGCCAGCGCCTTTTTGTAGCGTGGATCCAGAATAGTAGCACAAATGTAATGCTGATCTGAGTTGATGTTTTGAAGACGTTCATCACCACGTAGGCGATGTAATAATTTCTCAGACAAAATGAAATGGTTTTTTTTTTTTCATCTTTTGCAAACTCAGAAGAAACCGCCATCAGTTGGTGCTCCAGTATGCACAACAATGGGATAGCTTTTCCCAAATTACAGTCCTCCTGGCTGACTGCACGCGTGAAGAACTCAAAAGGACGAAGCATGTCTGTCAGGCTTTTAACTATGTCCCATTGCGCCTTACTCATCCGCAGGTCCTCCTTCTGAGATGTAGCCTCTGTCAAGAAATAGTGATCGAGTACCGTATACTGCTCATGCAGACGCTCAAGCATGTAGAAGGTTGAGTTCCAACGTGTTGCCACCTCCTGGATGAGTGCTTTCACTGGCATTCCACGTTGAAGTAGCAGTCTCCGCAGATGCTTCCGGGCCTTAAAAGAATGGCTGAAATGGTTGCACATTTTGCGGCAGGTGGCCATTACCTCGAACGCTGGACTCTCTTTATCACTCAAGAATTTTTGAACTACCAGGTTGATACAGTGCGCCAAACACGGCACTCTAACATGGTCACCAAGGAACATGGACTTAACTACATTGGCGCCATTATCCGTGGAAACATAACCAATCTTGCGTTTTAGGGGGGATAGCATTGTCAAGACCTTTTTGTCAAACTCTTCCAAAAGGTTTTCTGCTGTGTGACTTTTCTCCAAGCCAAACATGGCTAGTGTTGCATGTTTCCGAGCAGCTTTGAAAACTTGGTCCGGGTCAACACCTGCGTTTAGCTTTGCTATAACACCTGAAAAAGAGACCCAGTGTGCAGTGATGCACATGTAATCATCGCCTGGGCCACTGGTCCACATGTCTGTTGTCAGATGTATTGTGTGAACAGCACTCTTCTGCAAAGCTGCCCCAATCGCCTGCAGCACATCTTCATGTAGTGCTGGAACCGCAACTCTGGCAAAATAGAACCGGCTCGGAACCTTCCATTTAGGGCAGAGCGTTGCAACTAATTCAAGAAAACCTACCGCTTCTACAAAAGAAAAAGGTAGAAGGTCCACAGCTAGCATTTTAGCCAGCTTAGTGTTATACAGACGCGTCAGTGGGTGGTTGCATTCATATGGCACGTCTGAAGTAAGCATTGTTCTAATGTTGGCCTGGACCAAGCATTTACGGGCTGATAATGACTTCGTTGACCCAATTTTGCTCGCTGGTGAACTTTTGTGCGTTGGTGTCTCACTCGCTCCAACACTCTTAGTGTGCCTCACATTGGGTGTGCTGCTGACAGGGGTACTGGGTGTAAGGGAAGTGTTTGACACGTCTTCTTCCTGCTCGTCAACATCAGATGAAACATCAACGTTTCCTTGATTTTGGCCTTTCTTGATCGCAGCTAGGTGCGCAAACCATTTGACAGCGTGCTTTCTCTCAAGATGACCACTCTGGCCGCCGGTACCATAGTTGGTACCTGACTTACCACGACTAACTGCAAGCTTACAAAGGGTACAAATGGCAAACTTTGGATTTTTGGGACAAACAGTAAAGAAGTCCCAAACTGGGGACTTGAAGTGTCTGTGGGACATGGAGGAGGCGGCGATACTGGTGGTGGTGGTCATGAAGCTAATGCCAGATGAAGTGGAGGATCTGGATTGCCCAACTTTTGTACGTTTTCCACTTTCACCGCCACTAATTAAGGTCGAGGTTGACGCAGGTCTCTTCTTGCCAGAAAGAAATATGGAAGCGGGACGAGTTGGTGTACTACTTAACTCCAATGATTGTGGTGTTTCCACTGCCTCCTCATCGACAACATCATCATCATCATCATCACGCGCAGCAGCTCTTCGGGCTAGGGTCAAAATGTCTGTTTGCTGCATGCCCGCTGGGGCTGCAGTGACCTTTATGATGACTGGGTCGTCGTTGGCAGAGTCTTCATCAGCAGCAGTATCCGCCACTTCTTGTTGAGCCTCATCACACTCCATAAGTCTGAGACTTTGGACGAGCTTCCTTTTACGCTTAAGTACCTTTGTTGGATCATGGTGTGCCTCACTCTCAGACGGCTGTGGTGCTGGTTCCCAAGTTTGATCCGTATCATCAGAAGGAGGTGTGCTTGAAGAGGATGTAGACACCACCCTTGATCTCTTCCTTGCTAGGGTTGTGGAAGACAATGAAGGATCAGCAGGAGGAGTGGCTTCCTCAAATGATACCTCGCCTTGATTTTCGATTTCCTGATGTGCCCCTACTTCGGGAGGAACAACTATTGTGGGCACTTGTGACCCTCCATGCACCTCTGCTTGCGCATCTCCTTGCGCTGCCTCTCCTTCCACATGTACTTGGGCTTGTACTTGCACATGTGATTGTTGTTGCGGCTGTGGTTGTTCAACACTCGTCAGATGAGCTACAACAACCTGTGTTGATTGAGGGACATTGCTGCTGCTTTCTTGCGATGAGCCAACATCACTGGTCGATGGTGATTGAAGAACTATACTGGCTGCCTCTGCAGCACTCAAGGGCTTGGACTTAAGTTGGCGTGGTGGTGGTGGTGGCACTGAGCCCAATGGAGCGGGGGGGGTGCTGCCAGCTTGGTCCCCAGCAGATCCCGCTGCTGCTGCTGCAGGCATACTTTTTTTTTTACTCCCAAAAAAAGGGGCGGGCGGCACACCAGTCTCCTTGGTAACTTGCTTCTTCTGCTCCTTACTGGCACCTTTCTTGCTAGAGGAGCTACGGGTTACTTTTTTTGGGGCCATCCTCTTCAGAGCAGGTCAGCAGGCAGCAGTTGCACGAGTTGCAGAGGGTTCTGTGTCCAGACGTGACGTCGCGTGACGTTATGCTGCACACACCGCTGCAGGACTTCTTCCTGGCACTGGTGGTTCTCTTGAGTCTTCTTGTGCACCTAAAAGCAATGGAAGACAGAGGAACATCAGTTCAGTTATACACCCCAAAAATTCGACAAAACACAGAAAAATGAGCACAATCCCATGCCATCCTTGATGTTTACATTGAAGACATCCCACAGAAAGACTACGGACATGCAAGTATGCAACACTCACTACCCCTGGGCATAATGGATGAAAAGTAGGCAAAATAAGTGCAGGCCTCAGACATTGCCTCTCCTCAAAATGGCCCCTTACACCCCAGGCACATGTTGCCTGTACCAGCCAGCACTCAAGATGGCCATCACCACCACCCACATGGCCAGTCCACATCAACAGTACACCCCCAAAAAACAGAAAAACAGCCAGAAATCACCACAATCCAACGCCATCCATGATGTTTACATTAAAGAGAGTGAGACCACACCACAGGCACACTCAGTCCATGCACCACCCACCACCCATGGGCAAAAGGCCACACCAGCAGCCCCCCAAAAACGACAAAAAACAATAAAATAAGCCCAATCCCAGCCCATCCATGGCCTCAATTATGTTTAAATTCAAGAAGACACCCCACAGAAAGACTAGGCCCATGCAACACTCACCACCCCTGGGCAAAGGGCCCCACCAGCAGGCCCAAAAAAACGACAAAAAACAATAAAATCAGCACAATCCCAGCCCATCCATGGCCTCAATGGTGTTTAAATTCAAGAAGACACCCCTCAGAAACACTAGGCCCATGCAACACTCACTACCCCTGGGCATAATGGATGAAAAGTAGGCAAAATAAGTGCAGGCCTCAGACACTGCCTCTCCTCAAAATGGCCCCTTACACCCCAGGCACATGTTGCCTGTACCAGCCAGCACTCAAGATGGCCACCACCACCACCCACATGGCCAGTCCACATCAACAGTACACCCCCAAAAAACAGAAAAACAGCCAGAAATCACCACAATCCAACGCCATCCATGATGTTTACATTAAAGAGAGTGAGACCACACCACAGGCACACTCAGTCCATGCACCACCCACCACCCCTGGGCAAAAGGCCACACCAGCAGCCCCCCAAAAACGACAAAAAACAATAAAATAAGCCCAATCCCAGCCCATCCATGGCCTCAATTATGTTTAAATTCAAGAAGACACCCCACAGAAAGACTAGGCCCATGCAACACTCACCACCCCTGGGCAAAAGGCCCCACCAGCAGGCCCAAAAAAACGACAAAAAACAATAAAATCAGCACAATCCCAGCCCATCCATGGCCTCAATGGTGTTTATATTCAAGAAGACACCCCTCAGAAACACTAGGCCCATGCAACACTCACTACCCCTGGGCATAATGGATGAAAAGTAGGCAAAATAAGTGCAGGCCTCAGACACTGCCTCTCCTCAAAATGGCCCCTTACACCCCAGGCACATGTTGCCTGTACCAGCCAGCACTCAAGATGGCCACCACCACCACCCACATGGCCAGTCCACATCAACAGTACACCCCCAAAAAACAGAAAAACAGCCAGAAATCACCACAATCCAACGCCATCCATGATGTTTACATTAAAGAGAGTGAGACCACACCACAGGCACACTCAGTCCATGCACCACCCACCACCCCTGGGCAAAAGGCCACACCAGCAGCCCCCCAAAAACGACAAAAAACAATAAAATAAGCCCAATCCCAGCCCATCCATGGCCTCAATTATGTTTAAATTCAAGAAGACACCCCACAGAAAGACTAGGCTCATGCAACACTCACCACCCCTGGGCAAAGGGCCCCACCAGCAGGCCCAAAAAAACGACAAAAAACAATAAAATCAGCACAATCCCAGCCCATCCATGGCCTCAATGGTGTTTAAATTCAAGAAGACACCCCTCAGAAACACTAGGCCCATGCAACACTCACTACCCCTGGGCATAATGGATGAAAAGTAGGCAAAATAAGTGCAGGCCTCAGACACTGCCTCTCCTCAAAATGGCCCCTTACACCCCAGGCACATGTTGCCTGTACCAGCCAGCACTCAAGATGGCCACCACCACCACCCACATGGCCAGTCCACATCAACAGTACACCCCCAAAAAACAGAAAAACAGCCAGAAATCACCACAATCCAACGCCATCCATGATGTTTACATTAAAGAGAGTGAGACCACACCACAGGCACACTCAGTCCATGCACCACCCACCACCCCTGGGCAAAAGGCCACACCAGCAGCCCCCCAAAAACGACAAAAAACAATAAAATAAGCCCAATCCCAGCCCATCCATGGCCTCAATTATGTTTAAATTCAAGAAGACACCCCACAGAAAGACTAGGCCCATGCAACACTCACCACCCCTGGGCAAAGGGCCCCACCAGCAGGCCCAAAAAAACGACAAAAAACAATAAAATCAGCACAATCCCAGCCCATCCATGGCCTCAATGGTGTTTAAATTCAAGAAGACACCCCTCAGAAACACTAGGCCCATGCAACACTCACTACCCCTGGGCATAATGGATGAAAAGTAGGCAAAATAAGTGCAGGCCTCAGACACTGCCTCTCCTCAAAATGGCCCCTTACACCCCAGGCACATGTTGCCTGTACCAGCCAGCACTCAAGATGGCCACCACCACCACCCACATGACCAGTCCACATCAACAGTACACCCCCAAAAAACAGAAAAACAGCCAGAAATCACCACAATCCAATGCCATCCATGATGTTTACATTAAAGAGAGTGAGACCACACCACAGGCACACTCAGTCCATGCACCACCACCCCTGGGCAAAAGGCCACACCAGCAGCCCCCCAAAAACGACAAAAAACAATAAAATAAGCACAATCCCAGCCCATCCATGGCCTCTATTATGTTTAAATTCAAGAAGACACCCCACAGAAAGACTAGGCCCATGCAACACTCACCACCCCTGGGCAAAGGGCCCCACCAGCAGGCCCAAAAAAACGACAAAAAACAATAAAATCAGCACAATCCCAGCCCATCCATGGCCTCAATGGTGTTTAAATTCAAGAAGACACCCCTCAAAAACACACTAGGCCCATGCAACACTCACTACCCCTGGGCATAATGGATGAAAAGTAGGCAAAATAAGTGCAGGCCTCAGACACTGCCTCTCCTCAAAATGGCCCCTTACACCCCAAGCACATGTTGCCTGTAGCAGCCAGCACTCAAGATGGCCACCACCACCACCCACCTGGCCAGTCCACATCAACAGTACACCCCCAAAAAACAGAAAAATAGCCAGAAATCACCACAATCCAATGCCATCCATGATGTTTACATTAAAGAGAGTGAGACCACACCACAGGCACACTCAGTCCATGCACCACCCACCACCCCTGGGCAAAAGGCCACACCAGCAGCCCCCCAAAAACGACAAAAAACAATAAAATAAGCACAATCCCAGCCCATCCATGGCCTCAATTATGTTTAAATTTAAGAAGACACCCCACAGAAAGACTAGGCCCATGCAACACTCACCACCCCTGGGCAAAGGGCCCCACCAGCAGTCCCAAAAAAAAGACAAAAATCAGCACAATCCCAGCCCATCCATGGCCTAAATGGTGTTTAAATTCAACAAAACAGTTGTATCATGCACCCCTAACCAACCCTGGTCCTACTGGATACTGTGGCTACCCACAATATAATTTATTTAATGTTCTGAAAAAGTTCCAAAATTTTACTTGCAGCAACTGTAATGCCCCAAACAAACTTACTTGTGAAAGTTGATTTCTAATCCAAAAGTGATCCAAAGACAGTCAAAAAGGCCTCAAATCCAAATATCCAGCAGCACCCACAAAAAGTAATCCTTCCAGCTCCAGATCCAAATGAAAGTGACCAGGAGATGGACAAAGCACTGGGAGGAGCCTGCTGGACAGGAACAGGAAGTTGGAGACTGTGGGGCACTTCCTTCTTCCCCCCCCCCAAAATGGACTCCTTGCAAAAAAAAAGGCCATGCAAATGTCAACCTGAGGAGTGATTCTGATAAAAATCATAATTTTCTGAAGGTTTATCCTGTTTGCTGGTGATTTTCTTGTGCGAAATTGCAAAATCTCTATTTCGCAAGTGCGAGATTGTTCCTTTCCGCCGCAACTACGTGTTCGCAATTGCGAACTCTCGCGAGGTGTGCTGTGCAAGGTGGCAAGCCGCGAGTACGTATTCGCGGGCGACAAACTCCCGCGGGAACAAGCAGCAAGATCTAAAATGGCGCGTCACTCGCAAAGAAAAACAACTCGGCAAACGCTAAAATGACGGAAAGTGAACGCCGTGCACCACGCCGCGCGCCGCAACCAAGCAAAAAATCCGCCGCGAGCGGATTCACGGATTTTCGACAAATTCGCGAGCGTTCGCGGATTGCGGATTTGCCGAAAATCCGAAAAATCCGCGAGCGGAGCGGATTTTACGCCCATGCTTAGCAATGTTATACCCAGCAAAACTGAGAGTCAACAGATAGGGGAAGTCCATGATTTTCACCGACCCTAGGGCTCTCCAGAAGGCTCTTAAGGAATGGCGCAGAGAAATGAGACATACCCCAGAGAGCGGACTACATGTGGAATTTATGGAAGGCTCTCTGGATGATCAGGAATGAGCAGGGAAACCGCAGTTCCTGTGCGAGATACAATGGTCCTGTTTCTGTGTGCTAGAGAGGACTAGATCTGAGAATTCACTGTTGGTACAAGTTCTCTGGGGGACTGCCTCTGCACATTCATTGCCCTCAGTGCTCCACTCACTATTTATTTTTCCTGTTGGTTAGAATGAGCGGGGGAGGGAGGGGGGGTTGTTGTTGAGTTTGGCACCTGTACTGCATTATCTGCTGATGTCCGCCAAGGTGCGCTAGTAGCGCTGTGGTTTTTGTCACCAGAGGATTCTGTTGCGTAGCGTTCTCTCTAGACATAATGACGAGCGCTTGGATCCTTCCACGTGCTCTATAGAGCGGAGCTTTGATCGTTGCCGGTGATGATGGGCTGGGGGGCTGCTTAGAAGGATTTGGGACACTGTTGTCCTCTCCTTTTGAGGGACTCTGGTAAGATAACTATGATCACACGCTCTCTCAATTTTTCTTTTGACTCGGAGGCGGGGGGTATCACACGGCAGCGGGACATAATGTGACGAACAGTTTTTGTATTGTTGTTTGCAGACTACCTATGCCCCTATGTGTATCACACTTCCCTGAGTAGGGTTTCTATTTGTGGGTTTTTTATTTTGTTTAGGGAGGTGGGGGGACTTTGAGACATGAAGCGGTATGAGGAGGAGGTTTTGGTGGACTACCCTACACGGTGATTTCTGCACACTGTTGCCCCCGAGATGACTCAACAGAATTCCACTTCTGACATAATCACATTGCTGACGCAGAATGTTAGGGGTCTGAACGACCATCGCAAAGTCCGGCGAGTCCTTCAGTACCTCTCCAGACATGCGATAGATGTAGCGCTGCTGCAGGAGACCCACTTACGCTCGGACAGCCTGACACTACACTACAGAGATTTATCGAATAACATACACGCAGCGGGATTTACCTCACACGCTAGGGGAGTTTTAACTTGGGCAAACCCAAAGGCATCTCTGAAATTTACCCCGATAGCTACGGACAGGGAGGGGCGATACACCATCATTAAATGCGTTGGGAAAGGTATGGATTTCTACATAGTTTATACTTACGGACCTAACTACGACTACCCTGCCTTCTACTTGGATTTAGCTGCTAGAGTTCGTGAACTCTGTAGAGGACATGTCCTATGGGGGGTGACTTTAATATGACAAGGCAGCCCTCACTGGATAGGTCAGATGGACCTGATCGTCACCCCTCGGCCTCCGTCAGGGTGTTGGATGCTGAGATGACGCGTCTGGGACTGCAGGACGTTTGGAGGACTAGGCACCCGGCCCGAGGGGATACACGCACTACTCAGCTCCGCATGATATTCATACTCGTATTGACTATTGGTTGTCCACTTCCCACCTTCTCTCTCTGGTTCGGGCGTGTTCGATTCTTCCGCGCACCTTCTCTGATCACTACTCTGTCTTTATTACACTTACTGCGCCGGCGAAACGCCTCCCACCATTTGGCTGGCGCTTTCCCCTTTAGTCCTTGCTGGATGGTGTCTTCAGGGAGGAGCTGGCCGTTGCCATTGAGGAATTCTTTGATAAAACCTTGGCTCTGTCGACTCGTTTTTGACAGTCTGGGAGGCCTTTAAGGCATTTATACAGGGAGTCGCCATATCAAAACACGCGGGGTCCTTAAATCTATTAGGGGTCGCCTGTCTCTGCTGGAGAATAGGCTTAAGGACATTGAGGCACGACGCCTGTGGGATCCTAGCGAAGACCTCACCCGGGAACTAGCTCAAATGCTTCGCGAGTACCATGAGGAGGCTGATTCCGAGGTTAAGCATCTGGGCAAATACGCTACTGCGCGAGGGAGAGCGTCCTGGGGCGGTATTGGCGCAACTGACAAAACAGGATAGGCCTGGTACGACGGCACCTGACATGAGATCCCTCCAGACTGAGGAGCCTCTAACTGGTGAGCAGGTCGCGGACCGTTTCCGGTACTTTTATGCATCACTGTACGCCTTCAGAGGCCCTGCTCTGGAGGAACGTATTTTGGACTATCTGACTCATATTAAGCTGCCCGGGCTGACCAACATGCTTTGTGAATTCTTGGTGCGGCCGTTTGAGCGGGAGGAAATTGTTTGGGCCCTATCGTCAATGAGGACAGGGAGCGCGCCGGGTAGTGATGGCCTAACTGTGTCACTTTACAAAACGCACTCTGACCTGTTGATTCCACGACTCTTGACTCTCGTTGAGCATATGGCAGAGGTGGGTGAGATGCCCCCCCACGATGCGAGAAGCGATAATTGTCGCAATTCTTAAGCCTGGGAAACCCCCGGAGGATTGCTCTTCGTACCGTCCGCTATCGCTGCTAAATGTTGACGCGAAGATTTTCACGAAGATTGTAGCTAATTGTCTCGGTCCATTGGTAACCACACTAGTTGCCCCTGAGCAGGCGGGCTTTGTCACCACTCAAAACCTCACTTACAACTTGCGGACTGTGTTCGCGGCATTCTAGCACACACGCCCAGACGTCTCTGCTGTCGCGGTTTTCCTGGACATGGAAAAGGCCTTCGACTCTGTCGAATGGCCTTTCCTTAGACAGGTTCTGAGCTGCATGGGGGTGGGGGACCTCTTCATCCTTTTACTGAACACGCTCTACGCTTCTCCTATGGCCCGGGTTCGCATAGGGTCGCTTACTACAGACCCCTTTAACATCGGCCGCGGCACTAGGCAGGGATGTCCCCTTTCTCCTATACTCTATGCCTTGGTGGCTGAGCCTCTTGCGTGCGCTCTGCGCGAATATCATGGGCATCGAGGTCTACGATTCCCTACATACAATCTGATAGTGTCCACATATGCGGACGACACACATCTGTATGTGCGAAACCCGGAGGCTAACCTGTTGACGGTGCTGCGTGAAGTTGTTTTATTTAGCTCTCTATCGGTATACACTTGAATTGGGCCAAGACACTCATGTTCCCGCTCACGCCTGCCACCAAGAGATTTGAACCGGAATATCCCATTCAGTGGACCACAGACTCGGTACGCTATTTGGGGATCCGGCTGCACACAGATTCGGAGATGGTTCTCAGGGAGAACTATGGGGTGGCCGTTTCTAAATTAGAAGACGATGTGGCTAAATGGATAGGTCTTCCTTTGTCCTTGATGGGTCGCATTTTCTTAATGAAAATTATTGTTCATTTTCTGTTTCTGTTCAGTAACATACCTATGGTGCTGTCTGGGGCGTTTTTCCAGCAGCTTCACTCACTCATTCTACGTCTGGCATGGGCTGGGAAGCAGCCTAGAGTCGCGTGGGAAATTCTCACCCGTCCTTATGAGGTGGGAGGTCTGAATGCCTCGGAGCTCTATTATCGAGCTGCGCAGAGCGCACATGCGTATTGCTGGATACCCGGCCCTGCGGATATCCCACACATACGTATAGAATCGATTGTTGCGGCCCCGGCCCCTATTCCTGCATTGATATCTCACCCCAGGGATAACCGTACGGGTATACTTGATTCCTTGATTGTTGTAACTCATGCCTGGCACCACATAATGGACGCGCAGGCCTGTTCGCGAAGGCATAACTCGCCTGGTGTTCGTGGCTTGCCCCTTGCAGGGATAGCGGAGTTCTGTCAGCGCTAGCTGCTCTAGATATTACGCACATGGGTGATTTATTCTTGGATGGTAGGGCTCGAACCTGGGAGGAGGTGGAATCGGAGTACACTACCAGCTCCCTCCTTCCCCGCTTTCAATTCTACAGAGTTCCGCATGCCCTGAAGGAACTGTTGGGGGAGGACATGTCGGAACCTCCGGTGATTACAGCATACGATTTTATAATTACGACGGCCCCTGACATGAAATCCCCCCAGACTGACGAGCCTCTAACTGGTGAGCAGGTCGCGGACCGTTTCCAGTACTTTTATGCATCACTGTACGCCTTCAGAGGCCCTGCTCCGGAGGAACGTATTTTGGACTATCTGACTCATATTAAGCTGCCCGGGCTGACCAACATGCTTTGTGAATTCTTGGTGCGGCCGTTTGAGCGGGAGGAAATTGTTTGGGCCCTATCGTCAATGAGGACAGGGAGCGCGCCGGGTAGTGATGGCCTAACTGTGTCACTTGCCTGGCACCACATAATGGACGCGCAGGCCTGTTCGTGAAGCCTGGTGTTCGTGGCTTGCCCCTTGCAGGGATAGCGGAGTTCTGTCAGCGCTAGCTGCTCTAGATATTACGCACATGGGCGATTTATTCTTGGATGGTAGGGCTCGAACCTGGGAGGAGGTGGAATCGGAGTACACTACCAGCTCCCTCCTTCCCCGCTTTCAATTCTACAGAGTTCCGCATGCCCTGAAGGAACTGTTGGGGGAGGACATGTCGGAACCTCCGGTGATTACAGCATACGAGTTTATCATTAATGCCAAGACGCCGACCAAATTAATAACAATTCTGTATCGAATCACGCTCTCTGAAAGAACAACGGATTATACTAAGCCCCGCCTGGCGTGGCAGACTGATTTGGCTGTAATCTTACCTGAGGAAACGTGGCGAAACTGCTGCGCCAATATCAAAAGGATATCGCTCAACGGACGCCACTGACTGCTGCATTTTAAATTTCTGAACAGGGTTTATTACACCCCCGAGCGGCTTTTCCGATACGGTCTGCGGGAGAGCCCCAGTTGTGAGAGGTGTAGAGTACAGGTAGCTGATATTCTCCACTTGTCCTGGTCCTGCCAGAGAATTTCTGCCTTTTGGTGCGCTGTCTATGAGAAAGTAAATAGCGTTGCGGAACTCTCACTTGTCCCTGCTCCTCTGCTAGATATTCTGCGGTACTCTAAGGACATTGCGACTGAACTTAGAAGTGGGTAGACAAGTCCTAGGACCCACAACAACGTCTGTCTAATACCAGGTCACAGGAGGGGTCTCTCTTATTCTAAAGACAAATGCGTGCCCAGGGAAAAGACTGATCGTTCCTACAGATAGTTGCACCACCAAAAAACTGAGAAGCTTTTTGGAATATAGAAAAAGATTTTATTGTACCTCATGAACTGTAGAGAAAATGTCTTCCCTTGGTAAACCGTTTACAAAGAGGATACCCCAGATTAGGTACCTGAGCCTACCCAATCATGGATTCACTGCGTTGATTCACTAACTAATACACTTAAGCAGCTGTAGTATAGTTCATTATTTATTATATAAAAAAATATATTTGTACAAATACAATCACTTAAAAACAATTTATACCGAGTCAAATTTCTTTAAAATCTCACAAAATGAGACATACACTCTGTGATACACATCAATTCAAAAACACAATATAATCAATTAGCATTTAACATTTATAAAACTGAGAGATAGGAGAAAGGGGAAAGAGAGACATACAAAAGACATGAAAGTTTTTCAATAGATCTTGCACGTTTCTGGAGTTTCAAATGTACACAATCCTGAGAAACTGTGATTGTTTTTCTACAGGCTAGGTCTTCACTCCCTTATTCGTGCAGTAGCGCGTCGACGCGTTTCGATGGTTTTATTATTCTATTACCATCTTTATCAAGACTATAATGATATGTCTCTCCTATTTGTTTGGCACTGGTTGGTTGCCCGTAGTCTATGTTTTCCTTTTACATATTACAGGGTCTCGTAGATTTTCGGGGGGGATGGTCGATTTTTCTTCCTGATCATCGAATCTTCTTTCTTTTTCTTTTTTGGGTGATGTTTGGAAATTATACCTCTCACGCTCTATCTAAAAACGAACCTGTGATTTCTTCAATTTTGGGATGGGCAGTATTCTGTTCACTTATTCGGTTTTCTATTTAAAATCAGTCAGGATATTCTCACTTTGCTGTCAATATCCCTATTTGTGGCAGTGTTAAGACTTCCGTTTTCCTCAGGGGCGGGTACCGTTTGTGTTCCCTCTGCACGTGTCAGTGCAGAGCCGGACCCTCGTCTCCCACGCCCCTCGTATTCCTCAGCTTAACGGCGAGTCTGGAAATGGACGTCTTTCACCAAAAACATGAACTGTATACACAATGGCCAAAACTTTGTACACAGAGAGACTTTGACCAGATGCACTTTGAGGCTCTCCCGGCTGCAGTGTAAAATTAAACCAACTGGTTCCTGTTTTGCGTCTCTTTGTTTTTTCACTTATATATATTTATATATATATTTATATATTATATATATATATATATATATATATATATATATATATATATATATATATATATATATATATATATATATATATATATATATATATATATATATATTTCACATATAAACTCCATTCCGACCAACAACATTCCAGGTGAAGGATGTTGGCACACATTATAGATCCCTTCATTCTTGCCTTTGCTAGAGCTATTGGCTTAGTCAGTGTGTTTTAGCCATGTTGTACAGCAGTGTGGCTGCTCTGTAGCATGACTGTAAGTTGGGATCTTAAATTTCAGGAAGCATTAGCTTATCCCTAATAAATAGAAGAAGATGTTACTTGTAAGACGACCTTATGAATTACCTTAGTTGAGTTAAATGAAAGAACGTAAAGGGGTAGATTTACTAAAGTGTCACCTAATGCAGTGCAGCAGCCAAAAATGCTGCACTGCATTGCATGACAGGGTGGGAGCAGGAGAGCACCATATCTACAGAGATACAGCTCTCTCCTCACCTCTCTCTAGCGCCGGCACTGAATTTTGTTGCCATGCGCCATGCACGCACCTTTACACTATAGTGCAAGTGTATGTGCGAGAGTCGATCATAGGTGTGGTACTGCAAGGATTCCATTCCAGTGCACAATACTATGTCTAGACACATTTTAAAACGTTTCCCACTTTGTATGTGTGCTGTACCGTGTACGTGTGCTGTACCGTGCAGCACACAGCAATGTTGTGAAAGAAAGGAGAAATGAAAAAATGTCTCCTGTTAACATATGGTTTCAAAAGATGTTATTTTGTATGCAAAATCCTGTCACATTTTTTGTTGATTGGGTCTTGCGTCATAAGGGGTGGGGGTTGCATGGGAACGCCCATGTAACGCCACCTTGACGCTAAGTATCTAAAAGCAGCGCTTTGCACTACTTTGCATTACTTTTAGTCAATTTCCAGTGCAAAACAAGTTTTCCAATGGAAAGTAAATAATACAATTAAAACAATTGTGCTGCTTGGCACTTTTTATGATGCAAACCCAGCGCAAAATGTTAGTGAATCTCCCCCAAAGTCTGTAGTGACTTTTTCTTCTAGAAGTAGGAAATATAGAACAGTTTGTATAACCAGCTGGTCACATAATTATCTCATACATCTCAAATCCAACAATCACTTTCATTTGGTGCATACAAGTCAGTAATAAACTAGACTGTTTTTGATGTGATCACCACAGATATTCTCTAACTCAGTTTGTAATTTGCACTTTGAAGACATTCCAGGAGTATCGTTGAGTTGGGTACCAATAAACATCTTTTGTTACAGTACTAAGAAACCCAAAGGTGAATATCTGCTTAGCAACTTAGTAATTCATGTTATGTTGTGTTGTGTTTTGTTGTGTTGTGTTGTATTATGTTGTGGCTACGTTATGGTACGAAACTTAGTGACATTTCAAGAAACTGCGCAATATCAGATGCTCCTTTGTTCCTCACTTGCCATGAACTACTGGACCAGTTATCCTCTGCCGGATGGCCTTGAATATCTCTTCTGGTTGTCGTTTGAGCCTTCAATAAGCTGGTGTTAGATCTGTCGGCCTTAGGGGGGTATTCCCCAAAATTTTTTGCATTACTCCTTCATTTTTGCTGATCTCATTTTTATTAGCCTTAGCACTCTGCGCATTTACCACTACAAACTTGTTAAAGTGTGGGCTCATTCCCTAAAACATGGTAAAATTGGTTTACACCTAATTAGCACATTTAATTTACTTGTAAGTCACTATTAAAGTGGTATTAATTACATGTACTCAGGGCTGTAACTTAAATGCTAATAGTAGTCCACCAGCACTCATTGTCCCACCCACTTACATAGTCCTTTAAACATGTCTTAAGCCTTCCATTGCAGCAGGTGGGTGCAGTTTTAAACTGCCATTGTGACCTGGCAAAATAAACCTTTTGCCAGATTTAAACCTTCTTGTTAAATACATATAAGTCACCCCTATGGTAGGCCCTACACAACCCACATGACAGGGTCCAGTGTATTTAAAAAGTTGGGCATTTATTTTTAACCTTTGCATAGTGAAAACTCAAATTAATTTTTCAGCACTGCAAGGCCTGCCTCTCCCATAGGACAACATTAGGTTACCGTGTAATATTTATTAAGTGATACCATTCAATTGGGAGCAGGTAGGAATGTCGTATGTGCTGTCTAATGAATTGTATTTTAAAGTACTTTTAAAGGTAACGTTGGTTTTTAAGTCACAGTTTATTAAATGCCACTTTTTAGAAAGTGGACAGTTTCTTGTCCCACCCATTTAGTGCCTGTAGCCTGTATACTGGGTCACATGAAATGGTGTAGCTGACAGTTGGTCTTTTTTTTAATTTCTTTCAGACAGTGAGACCTAGAGGGACTGGGTCATAGGGGTTGGAGCTGTCACCTACCACGGTTGCACATCACAAAAACTCCACCTCTGCACTCTCACAATCAGTTTCTCACTAGTCTTTTGTGCTCCGAGACAAGCTGGGGCCAGGGAAGAGTGTCTGGAAAGTCCAAGCACCTTTGAGGGTGGAAACCTCCTGAACTTTCTCCTATTTCAAAGTGGGGATCAGGTATACATTGTGCCCCTCGTACCTAAACCTTCAGCACCCCCTGGACCTGTGAAAGATGCATAAGGACTGGTGTGAAACTCTGTAGAAGGACTGGTACTCTGCTGTCCTGCTGCCTCAGTGAAAACAACTGGACCTGCATCCTAAACCCAGGACCACCAGAGTGACGTCAAGGGATAGTTGACTGGCCTCCTGATCAGAGCCTCAGGGACAGAAAAGCCTCCAGCCACACTTGTACGAAAACACCTGGACTCTGCTGTGAGTCCTACCCCCCAAGTGGTGCCACCCCTAGTCCTGAACCCTTGAAGTGGGCATGAAGCAACACAGCGCAACACATCTTCGCGCAGCTCCGCTTCAGAACCACTGCAGGGCAACATATCCCTTCTCTGCGTGCAACATTTTGTCGTTTCTGAGACTGTATTTGCTAAAGCAATAGCCTCTGGGTATTTATGTGACAATTTACATATCTGTCCTTATAATTTCAAAATTAGTGGAGGTGGACAGAACTCATGGAGTTTCACTTTGCAAAATTCTGCGGAATTACATACAAACTTTGAGATTCTGCAGTGTTTTGCGAGTAGGCAGAATTCAGTACGCCTAGCTGCTCATGCTGATGTTTAACAGCAAGGGGCCATATTACACAAAATGCCCCTTTGGCACAACGGCGTTTGAGCCACTTTGCACGCCCCTGGGGCACTTTGGTATTAGAGAAGGGGCTGCAGCTGCTTGTGCGACCCTTTATGTAAAACTGAAAGAACTGGCACACATACTGCTCCACCACTTTCTCAAGAAGGCATTCCCTAATTTGCTTGGTGGCTGTTATCAGGGGGCACTGTTACTGTGCCCCCTGATAACAGCCCTCTGAAGGGGGACAAAGGGGCCCTATGGACCTCCCAGACATCCCCTTCCAGGTGTTTGCAGTCACTCACTGCACCCGCCTGCGAGGGGATCTCTATTCCCCTTTAAAAGTGCAGGTGGGGTGCCATCTGCACAGTGAAACACAGAGCGGCTGCTTCAAAGCTGCTTTGTTTTTCACCTGAATGCGGTGCCACAAGGGCAGTGCGTGTTTGCGGCTGCCCTGGGGGAAGCGCATTCTATGTAATAGGGCGCACTTTCCCTGTTTGTGCCCGGCACACCTGTTTTAAGGTGCGCCGAGTGCATGCAGGGAAAGTGCGCCCTGTACATAATAGGGCCCCAGAAGCTTGCTCCATGCTGTAAAATCAATGTGAATGGCACCACATGGCGCGCAAAGTGCACTGCTCCTTTCTACCGCTTGAGCAGATTTACTATCAAGCGGTAACTTCCTCAACTCAAACAGTCGTGACATGCAGTGACCGGCCGCTTTGAGAAAATCTCCCCAGGTGGTGTTCTAGTACCCAAAAATCGCACTAGGGGATGCAACTTCTCGCTCACCAACTTAACGATGATGAGCTGTGAGTGAGGAAAAACTCTGCCGCACCGCAGTTGGCAGAGTTTTGCCGGAACTCCACATTACAAGTGTAATGCGGAGTGGGAAAAATTCCGCCAGCGGACCGGAATTTATCACCCACCCCAAAAAATGAGCATTTTTAATGTTTACTTGTACATTTATGGGAGTATTGTCTAATTGTATGTTCAATGCATCTTTCTCCCTCCATCTTTTCTTCTGCTCCGGTATTGGTCTCCATCTTCTCTTCTGCTCCGGGATTGGGCTCCATCTTCTCTTCTGCTCCGGGATTGGGCTCCATCTTCTCCTCTGCTCCGGTATTGGGCTCCATCTTCAGATCTGCTCTGGGATTGATCTCCATCTTCTCTTCTGCTCCAGGATTGGGCTCCATCTTCTCCTCTGCTCCGGGATTGGGCCCATATTCTCTTCTGCTCTGGGATTGGGCTCCATCTTCTCTTCTGCTCTGGGATTGGTCTCCATCTTCTCCTCTGCTCCGGGATTGGGCTCCATCTTCTCTTCTGCTCCGGGATTGGGCTCCATCTTCTCTTCTGCTCTGGGATTGGGCCCATATTTTCTTCTGCTCTTGGATTTGGCTCCATCTTCTCTTCTGCTCCGGGATTGGGCTCCATCTTCTCTTCTGCTCCGGGATTGTTCTCCATCTTCTCTTCTGCTCCGGGATTGGGCTCCATCTTCTCCTCTGCTCCAGGATTGGGCCCATATTCTCTTCTGCTCTGGGATTGGGCTCCATCTTCTCTTCTGCTCCGGGATTGGGCCCATATTTTCTTCTGCTCTTGGATTTGGCTCCATCTTCTCTTCTGCTCCGGGATTGGGCTCCATCTTCTCTTCTGCTCCGGGATTGTTTTCCATCTTCTCTTCTGCTCTGGGATTTGTCTCCATCTTCTCTTCTGCTCCGGGATTGGGCTCCATCTTCTCCTCCGACCAGGATTGGGCTCCATCTTCACATCTGCTCTGGGATTGGGCTCCCCATCCTGACCCGCCTTCTACCAGATGCCCACCTCTGACCAGTTGCAGGGCTTCCAGTGCCAAAGGTGACGAGTCAGAGCAGTGGTCATAGAGAGGGGTAAGGTGAGTGGGACTCCTGGAGCTCAGACACACTCGCCTCCAATCCAATTTAGCTTTCTGGACACACTTTTAGAGTTCGGCAGCAATCTCCTAGCACTGCAGCAACACTGGTTGTTGTGTTTCACAAAAATAAATCCCCACAATGGGTAAATGTCTTTGTAGAAAAAATAAAAAAATAATTGACTGACCCACCCTGGCCTGGCGGCACTGTGCGATGCTATGTTATGTTATGCAGATTTGTAGAGCATCACCCGGGAGAGTGTCCTGGCGCTGAGCGAAGGTGATGTGTTTTTAAAGAGCTCTTGCCCACCTTGGCAGAAGCAGCTCTGGCACAGGAGGGTCCTACAGACCACTTGAAAAACACAGAAAAGTTTCATTGTACAAATTCACTATTGGCTTTGTCAAGGCTTGTTTCCTTTGTCAAGGCAACCGAGACAGGTGGTATGAAGACCCACCTACTTATTTCTGCAGATTAAAAGCGGTGTTGTAAAGTTGGAGATATTAGAGATGGAACAACCCATAGACATTCATCCTCTAGAGTCGATAACTTCCTTCTCTGAGATGCTCCTGACTCAGGCTCCGCGTGCATTCATTTAAGGACGCCAGGCGGGGCTGTTCCCTCTTTACACACCTCATGAATTGTTTGCAGTCGTCTGTTCAATGGAGATGCAGCATCTAGCGAAGGAATACGATGAATTATTTAATTTGTGGGAGCGCTTTATTTCCCGGCGCCGCTGTCCCCACGTGTTATCTGCGTTATGGATGTGTCGGTTTCATTAAACGGCCGCTCTGGGGGCTGACGGCGGATTCTTAATGATGCTGCGGGTGATAATGAAGGCGGCTGCTGGGAGCAGACAGAGCCTTTGTTGGCCCATCAGGCGAGCGTTCCGGCTCCGAGCGGCGCCTCCACCTCCCGGCTGTCATTGAGCGGAGGCGCCTAAATAAACCCAGGACGGCTTCGAGCGGCAGAACAGATGCTTTTGTTTTTTGTTTCATTTCAGAAGCGAGGCAATGGGAGGTGTGAGATTGGAAGCTCATTTGTAAGGGAAGGCAAATGAGGCTGGAAGCAATAAGCATTGGAAAGCAGTCTGTAGCACCCGGGGAGGGACAGGTAGTAGTTGTAAGAGGGAAAGGGGGGTGGGGAGGGGTGGTTATGAGATACAAAACAGGGAGAGGTGAGGAGAGAGAATGGAGGGAGAGAGAGAAAGAGAAAAGAGAAAAAGGAAGAGGGGTGAGATAAAGAGTGGTGTGGAGAGAGGGGGAGAGGAGGAAGTGAGGAGAAAGAGAGAGAGGGTAGGAGATACAAAACGGGGAGGGAGAAGAGAGGGGGAAAAGAGTGGAGGGAGAGAGAGAGGAAAGAGAAACAGGGGGTGAGAATGAGAGAAGGGAGGGAGAGGATGGGTGAGGCGAAGAAGGGGAATTGAGGAGAAAGAGAGAGAGAGGGTAAGAGATACAGAGCTAGGGGGAAGTGAGGGGAAGAGAGAAGGGGGAGAGAAAGAGGAAAGAGAATCAGGAAGAGGGAGAGAGAAAATAGAAACAGAGGGAGATGGGGTGCGACATATGGAGGGCGGGTGCGGAGAAAGAAGGGAAGAGAGAGGAAAAAGAATCAAAGAGCAAGAGAGTGATGTGAGAAAGAGAGGGAGTGATAGAGGTGAATGAGGGAGAGAGCCAGAAGAGAGAGAGAGAGAAAGGGCAGTGAGAAAGAGAGCGGTGAGAGTGAGAAGGAGAGAGGTCAGTGAGGGACAGAGTAAGGAGAGAGAGTAAAGAGAAAAAAGGAGTGGGAGAGAAAGAGAGAGAGAATTGGGAAAGAGAGGGAGAGAGGTGGGAGAGCAGCGAGAGAGAGAAGCACTACCGAGGTGGAGGGAAGGCAGGGGAAGGAAAGAGGCTACTGAGGAGAGAGGAGATGGAAAAGCGGGAGAGAGAAGAAGCAAAGAGAAGGTTTGGGTGATAGAGAGGGGACATGAACGAAAGAGAGGTGGGCGAGAGAGGGGGAGAGTGTGGAGAGAGATGAGAAAGGGGGTGATAAGAAAGAGATAGAGGAAAGCGAAAGAGGGAGACAGAGAGAGGTGTGGGAGAGAGAAAGGGGAGAGAGGAAAGGGAGGAATGGAGGAAGAGAGCGATCAGAGATGAGGGAGTGAGGAAACAGAAGGGGGAGAGAAAAGAGGGCACGAGAGAGGGTAGAAAGGAGAGAGATGGCAGAAGATGTGTGTGCGTGTGTGTGTGTGTGTGTGTGCGTGTGTGGGGGTGTGTGTGTGTGGGTGTGTGGGTGTGTGGGTGTGTGTGTGTGTGTGTGTGTGTGTGTGTGTGTGTGTAGGTGTGTGTGTGTGTGTGTGTGTGTGTGTGTGTAGGTGTGTGTGTGTGTGTGTGTGTGTGTGTGTGTGTGTGTGTGGGTGTGTGTGTGGGTGTGTGTGTGTGTGTGTGTGTAGGTGTGTGTGTGTGGGTGTGTGTGTGTGTGTGTGTGTGTGTGTGTGTGTAGGTGTGTGTGTGTGGGTGGTGCAACAGGAAATTCTATGGATAAGTCATACGCTCTGACAATTACTCTGAGCTTATTGTGATCCTTCTCTTTTTGCTTTTTATTTATTTACATGTTTCTCTTCATGCCATTAAGATGCTAGAATGATTTTTTTGTGTATTGTATTTATATAGTGCTTACTCCCCCTGATGAGACATTAAAGTGCTTTACGGTGTGTAGCACACTCCTCCAGAACCCGAGGTGAGTGGTTAATCCAGTGGTTATTGTTGGTTATTGGGACTCGTAATGCACTTTAGAGACAACAGCCCTTCTGTGCATTTACTACAGTTTCTTTGTGGTAGATTAACATGAATACACGTCTGGCGTGATCGTTAGCGGGGCTAGGTGGGTTCACGCACATGCTGGGGGAGATAAATAGGCTGGTGGGATTACCTATTGTTAGGTGGTGAGAATAGGGGTTTAAAGGTGAAGCTGTGATGCATGAAGCGAGCTGGGAGCCATTCACAGGATTACAAAGGAGAGGTGAAGGGAGACAGGCGTGTGACTGAGATAAGTCAATAGTACCAAACTGAAGCAATGCAGAGGACGGGAGGTAAGCAGCAGGTCACTCAGATGATTGAAGAGAGAGAATCAGGCAGAAGTCAGTCAAGTGCAGTCTTTCATGAAGGCTTTTAGGAGTACAGTGGAAGAGGCTTTCAGAGATAGCAAGCAATCTGAGGATGTAAGGTTTTCAAAGAAGCAACATTATCTACAGGCTCCATTCCTGGAGAACAGGCAGCTTAAACAGGCAAGTCACAGGGTACCGTTCACTTAACACCTTCCATGCAAGCACGGTGCTCCGGTGCTTATGACTAGCTCAGCTCGTCATGAGCCGTGGAACGCTCACACGCGGGGATAATTCCCCTGCTGTCCTGAGCGTTCCATGGGAACGGGAGCAGCTGTGACGAGCTCAGCTCGTCATGAGCCGTGAAACGCTCACACGCGGGGATAATTCCCCTGCTGTCCTGAGCGTTCCATGGGAACGGGAGCAGCTGTGACGAGCTCAGCTCGTCATGAGCCGTGGAACGCTCACACGCGGGGATAATTCCCCTGCTGTCCTGAGCGTTCCATGGGAACGGGAGCAGCTGTGACGAGCTCAGCTCGTCATGAGCCGTGGAACGCTCACACGCGGGGATAATTCCCCTGTTGTGCTGAGCGTTCCATGGGAACGGGAGCAGCTGTGACGAGCTCAGCTCATCATGAGCACCGGAGCGCCGTGCCTCATGACGAGCTGAGCTCGTCATGAGCATGGGGGCGCTGTGCGTGCCCCCCGCACCCCAGCACAGCGGGGGAATTACCCCCACAGCTAAGGGGTTAAACATCAGAATCCCGAGCCTGCTGTGTGCCCAGCTTAGGGCGGCCCTTTTCAACATAGTCCAGAGCATCACAAGCCTGGTAGGGGGTCCGCACAGTGCAGGAGGAGAGGTAACAGAGACGCCTTCTTCAGGAAACGTCACATTTAACGATCTTCCCTCACTATTCTGCATTAAAGGTTGTTTCACTCACTCAGTAAAAACAACGCCATTACGCCTTGACTTTATAATGTGAGTGTCGAGCCATTGGATTTGTTAATGGTTGTCTGTAAAGCTTTGTTTAAAGAAAGCAAAGAAAGAAAACATTTCAAAATACTGGAGAAAAAACGAACACATATATTATGGTATCACAACTTTGGAAATAAAATTCGTTGTTTTACAGTTTTATGAATGGCATGGTTTAGTCTTAGAATATGTTTCACCCAGGAAATTCAGGATCTAATGTGTAAACAATAAGGAAGTGTCACAATTTTAAGGGAAAGGCTGCCCAAAAGCCTAATTTCCATTCCAAGGGATTCAGCCATTTGCTCCTCTGCACTAGACCAGGGAACAGATGTATGGGCCCCATGGAGAAGAGTCATGGTAAGTACACATTCTTTCTCAGATGCAAGCTGAGTGCAAAAAGAACAATTGATGGACAGGATGCTGAAACAGTGTCGAATATTCACCCCTAGTACAGAGATCTGGGCCTAAAGCCATCATTTGTGTGGACATCGTGCCATTCCAGGTTAGACCCAGCCATATTCAAATCAGTTTGACCCTGCGCCCCATGGGAAAAGTCTAGCCTGAGCTACCAGGCCAGGTTCTCCCTGGACTGGAAACAAGCATCCTGGGACCAGTTTCAGGGTATTACCCCTCATCAGTCAGGCTAGATTAACTCCAGAGGCGCGGTGAGCACAGGACCCACATCTGGCCATATCCTTCCCACTTAGGGCACAATTACAAAAAGAACAGTTGATGGACGGAATGCTGAACCAATGTTGAACATTCACCCCCAGTACAAAGATCTGGGCCTAAATCCATCATCCACGTCAAAGGTTCAGCAGTCCATCTAGTATCTTCATGTGTTTGCTTTGTTCGCCCCAAGTGGCCAAGGGTATGCCCAGACCTGGGTCCTTTGCTTGCTGTGACGTTGGATTCAAGCAAGCCTGGCTGATATGGGGTGATGCCCCGAAACCAGTCACAGGATGATTGTTTCTGATTCAGGGGGACCTGGCCGGGCCATTCGGGCTAGACTGTTCCCATGGGGAGCAAGAACAAGACTGATTTGCATATGGCTGGATCCAAACTGGGTTGGCGAAGTGAGCTAAACAACAATGATGGATTCAACCCAGATCTGTGACTGTGGGTGAGTGGTTGAAATGTTTCAGCAACCCGTCCATCATCTTGCTGAGTTAGCCGAGTGAGTGAAGCAGATGGCCCTTACCCCAGCGCCATGTAAGTCTTTTTGAGCTGAAGTTTGTGTTTTTATTAAAACACATGAAAAGCAGGAGATAAAATGAAAACAAACCTTAAAGTCTGCTTCTCAGCCATACCCTAGTAAGAATATCCCTGTAGCTTTGTTTTTCAGTCAAGCTGGGAGAAGGGTGGGGATGAACTCAGTTTGGGGGGGGCTGGTATTTGAGGGGTAAAGCAGCACAAGCGGGAGAGAGCTAGCAAACACGTACTCTCATGGAGCGCTGAATTAAAAATAAATGAAGCAGTTCTCAAATATGAACAGTGGAAAGATTCATCCCAGCCAATCAAAGGTATTGTAATGAGGCTTTGATTCAGAGGAGGGATAACACAAGAGGTAGACAGGCCTTTCTATTCGAAAGAAGCACATAAAAGTGACAATCAAACTTATTAGGGGCCGATTCTGATCTTGCTCGGAAGGTCCCTGAATGCGATCCGGCCATGAAAAGTATGAGCTGTACGCGCGTTCTCCGCCCGACTCGTACAGCTGTATGAGCGAGCAAGTATGATGAGAGGAACGCAAAATTGCCGACCAAATTGTTTCTGGGTTTGAACTGCTCCGTACGCCTCTTCCGTAAGCAAACTGTGCTGTGCAATGGAGGCAAATTACGACCGAGCCAGTATGATGCACGCTTCGGACAGTCGGATCGCAAAATGTCTGAGAAGCTGCCTCTGGGGTTCGCATCGGGCCCCCGTCACCCGCAGCCTTATGACTCGGTCTCCCCAAGACAGGCATGTATGGTGCGGATAGCACCAATGCGTACCCACTGTAGGGGTGCCCTCGTGCGAGACATACCCATTCAGTCAATGGAAGCCTCTGTACGCATCGTATGACTGGCTCCAATTGACTTCTATGGGAGTCCGACCGTACTGAGTCCGGCAGCATGCGGCCACATCGTACTCGCTCGGTCGGACTGCAGGAGTCTGGCTCGGTCAGAAAACACGCCGGATCCGGCTCGGTCGGAGAGCTTTCCAATCCAGATCGGAATCTGCCCCTTAGTAGTAAGCAACGGGCGGGCTGCAAGCAGACTGTAAGCAAATAATAGATCTTTCACAAACAGACAGTTTGTGCGATCTTTTACCCTAGACCTAATGAGTTATTTGGAATTAGCTGAGAACTTCTCAACAATGCACAGTCAGGTTTATACTTTCTTTTACTACTTAATCTCATTCTATGGTGTTTCCATAGCAGAGTAGCCCTAGATTTGAAAGGCGTATAGCACTAACATCCCAATTATATGGTGTATGGGCTTGTGCATGTGGTCACTGTCGTACATGCATTGTATGCATAAGTGAAGCAGAGGTTTAGAGGCCTGTGGGTTCTTTTTTGAAAGACCACCCTTGTTCCTGTTCACAAGAAGGAAATGTTTTGCTAACATTTCTGAAGATGGAGAGAGGACACCTCCACACTGAGGTGTGAGAGAGCAGCTCCTTTAGTAATCCAATTAGGTCCTTTAAGTGAGAATGGCTTCTGTTAAGTCTTCCTGCAACACTCCTACCTACTTGGCAGATGGTGAGGATGGAGAGTGGGACCGCAGTATCCATTTTTCAGAGTGAGAGGTCCTTTAGGTGAGGCCAGTCTTTTGTCTCTTTTCATGATCAGTGGTTGTGTGCTTGTTGACAGCCTTGTGCAGAGAGTTCACACCTCTTTGCCCCTCTGTGTAAGTACTACAGCCTTGACCCTAACCAGCTGTGAGCAGCATCATTCTGCACAGAGGCCTGGGGAGGCACTTGAGAAAGGAAACCACTCCAAACCGGTTCTCTATATCTAACATATAATAATGTTTATCTCTCCACACTCTTTTTGAAATACTAGTACACATTTCTGAAATATAAATTAATGTTTGAAAGCACGTGCTACCTAAAGTATGCATTCATGTTTATATGTGCATGCATTGCTATAAATGTGAAGTAACATTTATAGCTGCACTATCGGAAGTTTCCTAAACGCCAGTGCCACTTGTTAACCATGTGTAGCATATAGTAAAACTACACAATAACTTTGTAACACTACATCTCGTGAGCTGACAGTACAGGGTTTTAACAACTATAGAAATTGTAAATATGATCATAACTGTATCTATAAGTGCTTCACTTTTGAAATATTGAGCGAAATACAACATAAAAATAAACAAATATAAATAAAAAGAAGTTAGTAAAATTTCAAAAAAGGAGAAACAATTAATACAAATGCACCAGAACATTAGCTTTATGTATATCAGCACTTGAAAGTTTGAGTTTCTAACTATGGGCACCATTAGGATGGTGGGCAGATTGACCCCATCGGGCCGGCGGTAGTCCCTGCCTTACATGCAGCAAAGACCCCCTGCCATATTACAATGGCTGGGGGGTCCGCGGTGGACAGAAAGACCGTCCGCCGCTTTTCTGCCCGGTTTTCAAGTCGACCAGACGGAGAAGGGTTCAATATGGTGGCGGTCATATTACAATGTTGGCGGGAACATGCCTTTCTGTGACGGCAGTGCCGCCACGGAAAAGCATGGGGGGTCTGCTTGCGGGGGCCCCCAGTGACTCTAGGAGGTGGGGGGGCACATGGGGGTACCTGTGGTAACCCCCCAGCATTTCAATAAACAACGTGGCAGGCACCACGCGATGCCTGTCATGTTGTGCATTGAAAGGCACAACCTGCCTTTGTGGCATTGCAGCGGGTGGTGCTTTAAGCACCGCCTACCGCAATGTTGCAAATGCGCCATGCACCTGCCAGTGTGGCAGGCGCATCCTAATTGGGAGTGCGGAACCACTGCACCCTCAGCGGGCGGTCCCGTTTCCTTGTCCGCCCACCATACTAATGACCCCCTATGTCTCCATACATATATCACTTCATCATTTTCCATATATATGTATACCTTTCTATGTGGGTATTTATTAGTATATTTATTACATAACTCCTACTGTAAAAAAAAGGAAATAAATAGAAAGCCCTTCAACTCTCTCCAGGGCACTGCTCTGTCTCATCCTATACATCCCTCAATATATTCTCTTCCTACATCTTCTATACATCCTCTTTTGTATCGCTTTGTTCGCCCTAAGTGTTACAGGGTATGCTCAGACGTGAGTCCCTTGCTCACTTGGCCACTGGATTCAAGATAGCCTGGCTGATGAGGATTATGAATCCGAAACCGGTCCCAGGATGCTTGTTTCCGGTCCAGGGAAGACATGGCTTGGCAGTTCGGGCTGGACTGTTCCCATGAGGCACAGGGTCAGACTGATTTTCATATAGCCATGTCTGAACTGGGGTGGCCGAGTGAGCTAAAGAATGGTGATGGATTAAACCCAGATCAGTTGACTGGGGGTGAGTGTTTGATTTGCTCAAACGCTCCGTCCATCATCCTCTTTTGTATCGCTTTGTTCGCCCTAAATGTGGCAGGGTATGCTCAGACGTGAGTCCCTTGCTTACTTGGCCACTGGATTCAAGATAGCCTGGCTGATGAGGATTATGAATCCGAAACCGGTCCCAGGATGCTTGTTTCCGGTCCAGGGAGAACATGGCTTGGCAGTTCGGGCTGGACTGTTCCCATGAGGCACAGGGTCAGACTGATTTGCATATTGCCTTGTCTGAACTGGGGTGGCCGAGTGAGCTAAAGAATGGTGATGGATTAAACCCAGATCAGTTGACTGGGGGTGAGTGTGTGATTTGCTCAAATGCTCCGTCCATCATCCTCTTTTGTATCGCTTTGTTCGCCCTAAGTGTGGCAGGGTGTGCTCAGACGTGAGTCCCTTGCTCACTTGGCCACTGGATTCAAGATAGCCTGGCTGATGAGGATTATGAATCCGAAACCGGTCCCAGGATGCTTGTTTCCGGTCCAGGGAAGACATGGCTTAGCAGTTCGGGCTGGACTGTTCCCATGAGGCACAGGGTCAGACTGATTTGCATATAGCCATGTCTGAACTGGGGTGGCCGAGTGAGCTAAAGAATGGTGATGGATTAAACCCAGATCAGTTAACTGGGGGTGAGTGTTTGATTTGCTCAAATGCTCCGTCCATCATCCCCTTTTGTATCGCTTTGTTCGCCCTAAGTGTGGCAGGGTATGCTCAGACGTGAGTCTCTTGCTCACTTAGCCACTGGATTCAAGATAGCCTGGCTGATGAGGATTATGAATCCGAAACCGGTCCCAGGATGCTTGTTTCCGGTCCAGGGAAGACATGGCTTGGCAGTTCGGGCTGGACTGTTCCCATGAGGCACAGGGTCAGACTGATTTGCATATATCCATGTCTGAACTGGGGTGGCCGAGTGAGCTAAAGAATGGTGATGGATTAAACCCAGATCAGTTAACTGGGGGTGAGTGTTTGATTTGCTCAAATGCTCCGTCCATCATCCCCTTTTCTATCGCTTTGTTCCCCCTAAGTGTGGCAGGGTATGCTCAGACGTGAGTCCCTTGCTCACTTGGCCACTGGATTCAAGATAGCCTGGCTGATGAGGATTATGAATCCAAAACCGGTCCCAGGATGCTTGTTTCCGGTCCAGGGAAGACATGGCTTAGCAGTTCGGGCTGGACTGTTCCCATGATGCACAGGGTCAGACTGATTTGCATATAGCCATGTCTGAACTGGGGTGGCCGAGTGAGCTAAAGAATGGTGATGGATTAAACCCAGATCAGTTGACTGGGGGTGAGTGTTTGATTTGCTCAAACGCTCCGTCCATCATCCTCTTTTGTATCGCTTTGTTCGCCCCAAGGGTGTGGCAGGGTATGCTCAGACGTGAGTCCCTTGCTCACTTGGCCACTGGATTCAAGATTGCCTGGCTGATGAGGATTATGAATCCGAAACCGGTCCCAGGATGCTTGTTTCCGGTCCAGGGAAGACATGGCTTGGCAGTTCGGTCGGGACTGTTCCCATGAGGCACAGGGTCAGACTGATTTGCATATAGCCATGTCTGAACTGGGGTGGCCGAGTGAGCTAAAGAATGGTGATGGATTAAACCCAGATCAGTTGACTGGGGGTGAGTGTTTGATTTGCTCAAATGCTCCGTCCATCATCCCCTTTTGTATCGCTTTGTTCGCCCTAAGTGTGGCAGGGTATGCTCAGACGTGAGTCTCTTGCTCACTTGGCCACTGGATTCAAGATAGCCTGGCTGATGAGGATTATGAATCCAAAACCGGTCCCAGGATGCTTGTTTCCGGTCCAGGGAAGACATGGCTTGGCAGTTCGGGCTGGACTGTTCCCATGAGGCACAGGGTCAGACTGATTTGAATATAGCCATGTCTGAACTGGGGTGACTGAGTGAGCTAAAGAATGGTGATGGATTAAACCCAGATCAGTTGACTGGGGGTGAGTGTTTGATTTGCTCAAATGCTCCGTCCATCATCCCCTTTTCTATCGCTTTGTTCCCCCTAAGTGTGGCATGAGCCCCCTCGCGGCCATCGCACGCCAACACAACCTCAACATTATCTCCTACGCCGACGACACCCAGCTGATCCTCTCCCTGACCAACGACCCCTGCGCCGCCAGAGCCAACCTGCACGAAGGGATGAAAGAGGTAGCCGAGTGGATGACGACCAGCCGCCTGAAACTGAACTCAGACAAGACGGAGGTCCTCATCCTGGGCCCCTCGCCCTCCGCCTGGGACGACTCCTGGTGGCCCCCCGCCCTGGGCACCGCACCCAAACCGACGGACCGCGCACGCAACCTGGGCTTCATCGTGGACTCCTCCCTCTCCATGACCAGTCAAGTCAACGCCGTCTCCTCGTCATGCTTCAACATCCTGCGCATGCTACGGAAGATCTTCTGGTGGATCCCCACCGAGACCAGGAAGACTGTCACCCAGGCCCTCGTCACCAGCCGACTGGACTACGGCAACGCCCTCTACGCCGGAACCACCGCCAAGCTCCAGAAGAGACTCCAGCGGAACCAGAACGCCTCAGCCAGACTCATCCTCGACATCCCACGAAACAGCCACATCTCCGGACATCTGAGAGACCTGCACTGGCTCCCCGTCAACAAAAGAATCACCTTCCGTCTCCTCACCCACGCACACAAAGCCCTACACGATCAAGGCCCGAGCTACCTCAACAACTGAATCAACTTCTACGCTCCCAAACGCCACCTCAGATCGACCAGCCACGCCCTCGACCTCGTCCCCCGCATCCGAAGAGCGACAACAGGAGGAAGGTCCTTCTCCTACCTGGCCGCCAAGACCTGGAACTCCCTCCCGACCGACCTGCGCCAGACCCAAGACCACCTCTCCTTCAGGAAGAAGCTCAAGACCTGGCTGTTCGAGCAGTAACGGCACCCCCCCCCGTAGCGCCTTGAGACCCTACGGGTGAGTAGTGCGCTCTATAAATGTCTTGATTGATTGATTGATTGATTGAGGGTATGCTCAGACGTGAGTCCCTTGCTCACTTGGCCACTGGATTCAAGATAGCCTGGCTGATGAGGATTATGAATCAAAAACCGGTCCCAGGATGCTTGTTTCCGGTCCAGGGAAGACATGGCTTGGCAGTTCGGGCTGGACTGTTCCCATGATGCACAGGGTCAGACTGATTTGCATATAGCCATGTCTGAACTGGGGTGGCCGAGTGAGCTAAAGAATGGTGATCGATTAAACCCAGATCAGTTGACTGGGGGTGAGTGTTTGATTTGCTCAAACGCTCCGTCCATCATCCTCTTTTGTATCGCTTTGTTCGCCCCAAGGGTGTGGCAGGGTATGCTCAGACGTGAGTCCCTTGCTCACTTGGCCACTGGATTCAAGATAGCCTGGCTGATGAGGATTATGAATCCGAAACCGGTCCCAGGATGCTTGTTTCCGGTCCAGGGAAGACATGGCTTAGCAGTTCGGGCTGGACTGTTCCCATGAGGCACAGGGTCAGACTGATTTGCATATAGCCATGTCTGAACTGGGGTGGCCGAGTGAGCTAAAGAATGGTGATGGATTAAACCCAGATCAGTTAACTGGGGGTGAGTGTTTGATTTGCTCAAATGCTCCGTCCATCATCCCCTTTTGTATCGCTTTGTTCGCCCTAAGTGTGGCAGGGTATGCTCAGACGTGAGTCTCTTGCTCACTTGGCCACTGGATTCAAGATAGCCTGGCTGATGAGGATTATGAATCCGAAACCGGTCCCAGGATGCTTGTTTCCGGTCCAGGGAAGACATGGCTTGGCAGTTCGGGCTGGACTGTTCCCATGAGGCACAGGGTCAGACTGATTTGCATATTGCCATGTCTGAACTGGGGTGACTGAGTGAGCTAAAGAATGGTGATGGATTAAACCCAGATCAGTTGACTGGGGGTGAGTGTTTGATTTGCTCAAATGCTCCGTCCATCATCCCCTTTTCTATCGCTTTGTTCCCCCTAAGTGTGGCAGGGTATGCTCAGACGTGAGTCCCTTGCTCACTTGGCCACTGGATTCAAGATAGCCTGGCTGATGAGGATTATGAATCCAAAACCGGTCCCAGGATGCTTGTTTCCGGTCCAGGGAAGACATGGCTTGGCAGTTCGGGCTGGACTGTTCCCATGATGCACAGGGTCAGACTGATTTGCATATAGCCATGTCTGAACTGGGGTGGCAGAGTGAGCTAAAGAATGGTGATGGATTAAACCCAGATCAGTTGACTGGGGGTGAGTGTTTGATTTGCTCAAACGCTCCGTCCATCATCCTCTTTTGTATCGCTTTGTTCGCCCCAAGGGTGTGGCAGGGTATGCTCAGACGTGAGTCCCTTGCTCACTTGGCCACTGGATTCAAGATTGCCTGGCTGATGAGGATTATGAATCCGAAACCGGTCCCAGGATGCTTGTTTCCGGTCCAGGGAAGACATGGCTTGGCAGTTCGGTCGGGACTGTTCCCATGAGGCACAGGGTCAGACTGATTTGCATATAGCCATGTCTGAACTGGGGTGGCCGAGTGAGCTAAAGAATGGTGATGGATTAAACCCAGATCAGTTGACTGGGGGTGAGTGTTTGATTTGCTCAAATGCTCCGTCCATCATCCCCTTTTGTATCGCTTTGTTCGCCCTAAGTGTGGCAGGGTATGCTCAGACGTGAGTCTCTTGCTCACTTGGCCACTGGATTCAAGATAGCCTGGCTGATGAGGATTATGAATCCGAAACCGGTCCCAGGATGCTTGTTTCCGGTCCAGGGAAGACATGGCTTGGCAGTTCGGGCTGGACTGTTCCCATGAGGCACAGGGTCAGACTGATTTGAATATAGCCATGTCTGAACTGGGGTGACTGAGTGAGCTAAAGAATGGTGATGGATTAAACCCAGATCAGTTGACTGGGGGTGAGTGTTTGATTTGCTCAAATGCTCCGTCCATCATCCCCTTTTCTATCGCTTTGTTCCCCCTAAGTGTGGCATGAGCCCCCTCGCGGCCATCGCACGCCAACACAACCTCAACATTATCTCCTACGCCGACGACACCCAGCTGATCCTCTCCCTGACCAACGACCCCTGCGCCGCCAGAGCCAACCTGCACGAAGGGATGAAAGAGGTAGCAGAGTGGATGACGACCAGCCGCCTGAAACTGAACTCAGACAAGACGGAGGTCCTCATCCTGGGCCCCTCGCCCTCCGCCTGGGACGACTCCTGGTGGCCCCCCGCCCTGGGCACCGCACCCAAACCGACGGACCACGCACGCAACCTGGGCTTCATCCTGGACTCCTCCCTCTCCATGACCAGACAAGTCAACGCCGTCTCCTCGTCATGCTTCAACATCCTGCGCATGCTACGGAAGATCTTCTGGTGGATCCCCACCGAGACCAGGAAGACTGTAACCCAGGCCCTCGTCACCAGCCGACTGGACTACGGCAACGCCCTCTACGCCGGAACCACCGCCAAGCTCCAGAAGAGACTCCAGCGGATCCAGAACGCCTCAGCCAGACTCATCCTCGACATCCCACGAAACAGCCACATCTCCGGACATCTGAGAGACCTGCACTGGCTCCCCGTCAACAAAAGAATCACCTTCCGTCTCTTCACCCACGCACACAAAGCCCTACACGATCAAGGCCCGAGCTACCTCAACAACCAAATCAACTTCTACGCTCCCAAACGCCACCTCAGATCGACCAGCCACGCCCTCGCCGCCGTCCCCCGCATCCGAAGAGCGACAACAGGAGGAAGGTCCTTCTCCTACCTGGCCGCCAAGACCTGGAACTCCCTCCCGACCGACCTGCGCCAGACCCAAGACCACCTCTCCTTCAGGAAGAAGCTCAAGACCTGGCTGTTCGAGCAGTAACGGCACCCCCCCCTAGCGCCTTGAGACCCTACGGGTGAGTAGTGCGCTCTATAAATGTCTTGATTGATTGATTGATTGATTGAGGGTATGCTCAGACGTGAGTCCCTTGCTCACTTGGCCACTGGATTCAAGATAGCCTGGCTGATGAGGATTATGAATCCAAAACCGGTCCCAGGATGCTTGTTTCCGGTCCAGGGAAGACATGGCTTGGCAGTTCGGGCTGGACTGTTCCCATGATGCACAGGGTCAGACTGATTTGCATATAGCCATGTCTGAACTGGGGTGGCCGAGTGAGCTAAAGAATGGTGATGGATTAAACCCAGATCAGTTGACTGGGGGTGAGTGCTTGATTTGCTCAAACGCTCCGTCCATCATCCTCTTTTGTATCGCTTTGTTCGCCCCAAGGGTGTGGCAGGGTATGCTCAGACGTGAGTCCCTTGCTCACTTGGCCACTGGATTCAAGATAGCCTGGCTGATGAGGATTATGAATCCGAAACCGGTCCCAGGATGCTTGTTTCCGGTCCAGGGAAGACATGGCTTGGCAGTTTGGGCTGGACTGTTCCATGAGGCACAGGGTCAGACTGATTTGCATATTGCCATGTCTGAACTGGGGTGGCCGAGTGAGCTAAAGAATGGTGATGGATTAAACCCAGATCAGTTGATTGGGGGTGAGTGTTTGATTTGCTCAAACGCTCCGTCCATCATCCTCTTTTGTATCGCTTTGTTCGCCCTAAGTGTGGCAGGGTATGCTCAGACGTGAGTCCCTTGCTCACTTGGCCACTGGATTCAAGATAGTCTGGCTGATGAGGATTATGAATCCGAAACCGGTCCCAGGATGCTTGTTTCCGGTCCAGGGAAGACATGGCTTGGCAGTTCGGTCTGGACTGTTCCCATGAGGCACAGGGTCAGACTGATTTGCATATTACCATGTCTGAACTGGGGTGGCCGAGTGAGCTAAAGAATGGTGATGGATTAAACCCAGATCAGTTGACTGGGGGTGAGTGTTTGATTTGCTCAAACGCTCTGTCCATCATCCTCTTTTGTATCGCTTTGTTCGCCCTAAATGTGGCAGGGTATGCTCAGACGAGAGTCCCTTGCTCACTTGGCCACTGGATTCAAGATTGCCTGGCTGATGAGGATTATGAATCCGAAACCGGTCCCAGGATGCTTGTTTCCGGTCCAGGGAAGACATGGCTTGGCAGTTCGGTCTGGACTGTTCCCATGAGGCACAGGGTCAGACTGATTTGCATATTACCATGTCTGAACTGGGGTGGCCGAGTGAGCTAAAGAATGGTGATGGATTAAACCCAGATCAGTTGACTGGGGGTGAGTGTTTGATTTGCTCAAACGCTCCGTCCATCATCCTCTTTTGTATCGCTTTGTTCGCCCCAAGGGTGTGGCAGGGTATGCTCAGACGTGAGTCCCTTGCTCACTTGGCCACTGGATTCAAGATTGCCTGGCTGATGAGGATTATGAATCCGAAACCGGTCCCAGGATGCTTGTTTCCGGTCCAGGGAAGACATGGCTTGGCAGTTCGGTCGGGACTGTTCCCATGAGGCACAGGGTCAGACTGATTTGCATATAGCCATGTCTGAACTGGGGTGGCCGAGTGAGCTAAAGAATGGTGATGGATTAAACCCAGATCAGTTGACTGGGGGTGAGTGTTTGATTTGCTCAAATGCTCCGTCCATCATCCCCTTTTGTATCGCTTTGTTCGCCCTAAGTGTGGCAGGGTATGCTCAGACGTGAGTCTCTTGCTCACTTGGCCACTGGATTCAAGATAGCCTGGCTGATGAGGATTATGAATCCGAAACCGGTCCCAGGATGCTTGTTTCCGGTCCAGGGAAGACATGGCTTGGCAGTTCGGGCTGGACTGTTCCCATGAGGCACAGGGTCAGACTGATTTGAATATAGCCATGTCTGAACTGGGGTGACTGAGTGAGCTAAAGAATGGTGATGGATTAAACCCAGATCAGTTGACTGGGGGTGAGTGTTTGATTTGCTCAAATGCTCCGTCCATCATCCCCTTTTCTATCGCTTTGTTCCCCCTAAGTGTGGCATGAGCCCCCTCGCGGCCATCGCACGCCAACACAACCTCAACATTATCTCCTACGCCGACGACACCCAGCTGATCCTCTCCCTGACCAACGACCCCTGCGCCGCCAGAGCCAACCTGCACGAAGGGATGAAAGAGGTAGCAGAGTGGATGACGACCAGCCGCCTGAAACTGAACTCAGACAAGACGGAGGTCCTCATCCTGGGCCCCTCGCCCTCCGCCTGGGACGACTCCTGGTGGCCCCCCGCCCTGGGCACCGCACCCAAACCGACGGACCACGCACGCAACCTGGGCTTCATCCTGGACTCCTCCCTCTCCATGACCAGACAAGTCAACGCCGTCTCCTCGTCATGCTTCAACATCCTGCGCATGCTACGGAAGATCTTCTGGTGGATCCCCACCGAGACCAGGAAGACTGTAACCCAGGCCCTCGTCACCAGCCGACTGGACTACGGCAACGCCCTCTACGCCGGAACCACCGCCAAGCTCCAGAAGAGACTCCAGCGGATCCAGAACGCCTCAGCCAGACTCATCCTCGACATCCCACGAAACAGCCACATCTCCGGACATCTGAGAGACCTGCACTGGCTCCCCGTCAACAAAAGAATCACCTTCCGTCTCTTCACCCACGCACACAAAGCCCTACACGATCAAGGCCCGAGCTACCTCAACAACCAAATCAACTTCTACGCTCCCAAACGCCACCTCAGATCGACCAGCCACGCCCTCGCCGCCGTCCCCCGCATCCGAAGAGCGACAACAGGAGGAAGGTCCTTCTCCTACCTGGCCGCCAAGACCTGGAACTCCCTCCCGACCGACCTGCGCCAGACCCA
The DNA here is from genome assembly GCF_964261635.1 of Lissotriton helveticus. Classification (NCBI taxonomy): domain Eukaryota; kingdom Metazoa; phylum Chordata; class Amphibia; order Caudata; family Salamandridae; genus Lissotriton; species Lissotriton helveticus. Next base: position 1,177,005,392 of record NC_136072.1, on the reverse strand, counting down.
AGACCACCTCTCCTTCAGGAAGAAGCTCAAGACCTGGCTGTTCGAGCAGTAACGGCACCCCCCCCTAGCGCCTTGAGACCCTACGGGTGAGTAGTGCGCTCTATAAATGTCTTGATTGATTGATTGATTGATTGAGGGTATGCTCAGACGTGAGTCCCTTGCTCACTTGGCCACTGGATTCAAGATAGCCTGGCTGATGAGGATTATGAATCCAAAACCGGTCCCAGGATGCTTGTTTCCGGTCCAGGGAAGACATGGCTTGGCAGTTCGGGCTGGACTGTTCCCATGATGCACAGGGTCAGACTGATTTGCATATAGCCATGTCTGAACTGGGGTGGCCGAGTGAGCTAAAGAATGGTGATGGATTAAACCCAGATCAGTTGACTGGGGGTGAGTGCTTGATTTGCTCAAACGCTCCGTCCATCATCCTCTTTTGTATCGCTTTGTTCGCCCCAAGGGTGTGGCAGGGTATGCTCAGACGTGAGTCCCTTGCTCACTTGGCCACTGGATTCAAGATAGCCTGGCTGATGAGGATTATGAATCCGAAACCGGTCCCAGGATGCTTGTTTCCGGTCCAGGGAAGACATGGCTTGGCAGTTTGGGCTGGACTGTTCCATGAGGCACAGGGTCAGACTGATTTGCATATTGCCATGTCTGAACTGGGGTGGCCGAGTGAGCTAAAGAATGGTGATGGATTAAACCCAGATCAGTTGATTGGGGGTGAGTGTTTGATTTGCTCAAACGCTCTGTCCATCATCCTCTTTTGTATCGCTTTGTTCGCCCTAAGTGTGGCAGGGTATGCTCAGACGTGAGTCCCTTGCTCACTTGGCCACTGGATTCAAGATAGTCTGGCTGATGAGGATTATGAATCCGAAACCGGTCCCAGGATGCTTGTTTCCGGTCCAGGGAAGACATGGCTTGGCAGTTCGGTCTGGACTGTTCCCATGAGGCACAGGGTCAGACTGATTTGCATATTACCATGTCTGAACTGGGGTGGCCGAGTGAGCTAAAGAATGGTGATGGATTAAACCCAGATCAGTTGACTGGGGGTGAGTGTTTGATTTGCTCAAACGCTCTGTCCATCATCCTCTTTTGTATCGCTTTGTTCGCCCTAAATGTGGCAGGGTATGCTCAGACGAGAGTCCCTTGCTCACTTGGCCACTGGATTCAAGATAGCCTGGCTGATGAGGATTATGAATCCGAAACCGGTCCCAGGATGCTTGTTTCCGGTCCAGGGAAGACATGGCTTGGCAGTTCGGGCTGGACTGTTCCCATGAGGCACAGGGTCAGACTGATTTGCATATTGCCATGTCTGAACTGGGGTGACTGAGTGAGCTAAAGAATGGTGATGGATTAAACCCAGATCAGTTGACTGGGGGTGAGTGTTTGATTTGCTCAAATGCTCCGTCCATCATCCCCTTTTCTATCGCTTTGTTCCCCCTAAGTGTGGCAGGGTATGCTCAGACGTGAGTCCCTTGCTCACTTGGCCACTGGATTCAAGATAGCCTGGCTGATGAGGATTATGAATCCAAAACCGGTCCTAGGATGCTTGTTTCCGGTCCAGGGAAGACATGGCTTGGCAGTTCGGGCTGGACTGTTCCCATGATGCACAGGGTCAGACTGATTTGCATATAGCCATGTCTGAACTGGGGTGGCCGAGTGAGCTAAAGAATGGTGATGGATTAAACCCAGATCAGTTGACTGGGGGTGAGTGTTTGATTTGCTCAAACGCTCCGTCCATCATCCTCTTTTGTATCGCTTTGTTCGCCCCAAGGGTGTGGCAGGGTATGCTCAGACGTGAGTCCCTTGCTCACTTGGCCACTGGATTCAAGATTGCCTGGCTGATGAGGATTATGAATCCGAAACCGGTCCCAGGATGCTTGTTTCCGGTCCAGGGAAGACATGGCTTGGCAGTTCGGTCGGGACTGTTCTCATGAGGCACAGGGTCAGACTGATTTGCATATAGCCATGTCTGAACTGGGGTGGCCGAGTGAGCTAAAGAATGGTGATGGATTAAACCCAGATCAGTTGACTGGGGGTGAGTGTTTGATTTGCTCAAATGCTCCGTCCATCATCCCCTTTTGTATCGCTTTGTTCGCCCTAAGTGTGGCAGGGTATGCTCAGACGTGAGTCTCTTGCTCACTTGGCCACTGGATTCAAGATAGCCTGGCTGATGAGGATTATGAATCCAAAACCGGTCCCAGGATGCTTGTTTCCGGTCCAGGGAAGACATGGCTTGGCAGTTCGGGCTGGACTGTTCCCATGAGGCACAGGGTCAGACTGATTTGAATATAGCCATGTCTGAACTGGGGTGACTGAGTGAGCTAAAGAATGGTGATGGATTAAACCCAGATCAGTTGACTGGGGGTGAGTGTTTGATTTGCTCAAATGCTCCGTCCATCATCCCCTTTTCTATCGCTTTGTTCCCCCTAAGTGTGGCATGAGCCCCCTCGCGGCCATCGCACGCCAACACAACCTCAACATTATCTCCTACGCCGACGACACCCAGCTGATCCTCTCCCTGACCAACGACCCCTGCGCCGCCAGAGCCAACCTGCACGAAGGGATGAAAGAGGTAGCCGAGTGGATGACGACCAGCCGCCTGAAACTGAACTCAGACAAGACGGAGGTCCTCATCCTGGGCCCCTCGCCCTCCGCCTGGGACGACTCCTGGTGGCCCCCCGCCCTGGGCACCGCACCCAAACCGACGGACCACGCACGCAACCTGGGCTTCATCGTGGACTCCTCCCTCTCCATGACCAGACAAGTCAACGCCGTCTCCTCGTCATGCTTCAACATCCTGCGCATGCTACGGAAGATCTTCTGGTGGATCCCCACCGAGACCAGGAAGACTGTCACCCAGGCCCTCGTCACCAGCCGACTGGACTACGGCAACGCCCTCTACGCCGGAACCACCGCCAAGCTCCAGAAGAGACTCCAGCGGATCCAGAACGCCTCAGCCAGACTCATCCTCGACATCCCACGAAACAGCCACATCTCCGGACATCTGAGAGACCTGCACTGGCTCCCCGTCAACAAAAGAATCACCTTCCGTCTCCTCACCCACGCACACAAAGCCCTACACGATCAAGGCCCGAGCTACCTCAACAACCGAATCAACTTCTACGCTCCCAAACGCCACCTCAGATCGACCAGCCACGCCCTCGCCGCCGTCCCCCGCATCCGAAGAGCGACAACAGGAGGAAGGTCCTTCTCCTACCTGGCCGCCAAGACCTGGAACTCCCTCCCGACCGACCTGCGCCAGACCCAAGACCACCTCTCCTTCAGGAAGAAGCTCAAGACCTGGCTGTTCGAGCAGTAACGGCACCCCCCCCGTAGCGCCTTGAGACCCTACGGGTGAGTAGTGCGCTCTATAAATGTCTTGTTTGATTGATTGATTGATTGAGGGTATGCTCAGACGTGAGTCCCTTGCTCACTTGGCCACTGGATTCAAGATAGCCTGGCTGATGAGGATTATGAATCAAAAACCGGTCCCAGGATGCTTGTTTCCGGTCCAGGGAAGACATGGCTTGGCAGTTCGGGCTGGACTGTTCCCATGATGCACAGGGTCAGACTGATTTGCATATAGCCATGTCTGAACTGGGGTGGCCGAGTGAGCTAAAGAATGGTGATCGATTAAACCCAGATCAGTTGACTGGGGGTGAGTGTTTGATTTGCTCAAACGCTCCGTCCATCATCCTCTTTTGTATCGCTTTGTTCGCCCCAAGGGTGTGGCAGGGTATGCTCAGACGTGAGTCCCTTGCTCACTTGGCCACTGGATTCAAGATAGCCTGGCTGATGAGGATTATGAATCCGAAACCGGTCCCAGGATGCTTGTTTCCGGTCCAGGGAAGACATGGCTTAGCAGTTCGGGCTGGACTGTTCCCATGAGGCACAGGGTCAGACTGATTTGCATATAGCCATGTCTGAACTGGGGTGGCCGAGTGAGCTAAAGAATGGTGATGGATTAAACCCAGATCAGTTAACTGGGGGTGAGTGTTTGATTTGCTCAAATGCTCCGTCCATCATCCCCTTTTGTATCGCTTTGTTCGCCCTAAGTGTGGCAGGGTATGCTCAGACGTGAGTCTCTTGCTCACTTGGCCACTGGATTCAAGATAGCCTGGCTGATGAGGATTATGAATCCGAAACCGGTCCCAGGATGCTTGTTTCCGGTCCAGGGAAGACATGGCTTGGCAGTTCGGGCTGGACTGTTCCCATGAGGCACAGGGTCAGACTGATTTGCATATTGCCATGTCTGAACTGGGGTGACTGAGTGAGCTAAAGAATGGTGATGGATTAAACCCAGATCAGTTGACTGGGGGTGAGTGTTTGATTTGCTCAAATGCTCCGTCCATCATCCCCTTTTCTATCGCTTTGTTCCCCCTAAGTGTGGCAGGGTATGCTCAGACGTGAGTCCCTTGCTCACTTGGCCACTGGATTCAAGATAGCCTGGCTGATGAGGATTATGAATCCAAAACCGGTCCCAGGATGCTTGTTTCCGGTCCAGGGAAGACATGGCTTGGCAGTTCGGGCTGGACTGTTCCCATGATGCACAGGGTCAGACTGATTTGCATATAGGCATGTCTGAACTGGGGTGGCCGAGTGAGCTAAAGAATGGTGATGGATTAAACCCAGATCAGTTGACTGGGGGTGAGTGTTTGATTTGCTCAAACGCTCCGTCCATCATCCTCTTTTGTATCGCTTTGTTCGCCCCAAGGGTGTGGCAGGGTATGCTCAGACGTGAGTCCCTTGCTCACTTGGCCACTGGATTCAAGATTGCCTGGCTGATGAGGATTATGAATCCGAAACCGGTCCCAGGATGCTTGTTTCCGGTCCAGGGAAGACATGGCTTGGCAGTTCGGTCGGGACTGTTCCCATGAGGCACAGGGTCAGACTGATTTGCATATAGCCATGTCTGAACTGGGGTGGCCGAGTGAGCTAAAGAATGGTGATGGATTAAACCCAGATCAGTTGACTGGGGGTGAGTGTTTGATTTGCTCAAATGCTCCGTCCATCATCCCCTTTTGTATCGCTTTGTTCGCCCTAAGTGTGGCAGGGTATGCTCAGACGTGAGTCTCTTGCTCACTTGGCCACTGGATTCAAGATAGCCTGGCTGATGAGGATTATGAATCCGAAACCGGTCCCAGGATGCTTGTTTCCGGTCCAGGGAAGACATGGCTTGGCAGTTCGGGCTGGACTGTTCCCATGAGGCACAGGGTCAGACTGATTTGAATATAGCCATGTCTGAACTGGGGTGACTGAGTGAGCTAAAGAATGGTGATGGATTAAACCCAGATCAGTTGACTGGGGGTGAGTGTTTGATTTGCTCAAATGCTCCGTCCATCATCCCCTTTTCTATCGCTTTGTTCCCCCTAAGTGTGGCATGAGCCCCCTCGCGGCCATCGCACGCCAACACAACCTCAACATTATCTCCTACGCCAACGACACCCAGCTGATCCTCTCCCTGACCAACGACCCCTGCGCCGCCAGAGCCAACCTGCACGAAGGGATGAAAGAGGTAGCCGAGTGGATGACGACCAGCCGCCTGAAACTGAACTCAGACAAGACGGAGGTCCTCATCCTGGGCCCCTCACCCTCCGCCTGGGACGACTCCTGGTGGCCCCCCGCCCTGGGCACCGCACCCAAACCGACGGACCACGCACGCAACCTGGGCTTCATCCTGGACTCCTCCCTCTCCATGACCAGACAAGTCAACGCCGTCTCCTCGTCATGCTTCAACATCCTGCGCATGCTACGGAAGATCTTCTGGTGGATCCCCACCGAGACCAGGAAGACTGTCACCCAGGCCCTCGTCACCAGCCGACTGGACTACGGCAACGCCCTCTACGCCGGAACCACCGCCAAGCTCCAGAAGAGACTCCAGCGGATCCAGAACGCCTCAGCCAGACTCATCCTCGACATCCCACTAAACAGCCACATCTCCGGACATCTGAGAGACCTGCACTGGCTCCCCGTCAACAAAAGAATCACCTTCCGTCTCCTCACCCACGCACACAAAGCCCTACACGATCAAGGCCCGAGCTACCTCAACAACCAAATCAACTTCTACGCTCCCAAACGCCACCTCAGATCGACCAGCCACGCCCTCGCCGCCGTCCCCCGCATCCGAAGAGCGACAACAGGAGGAAGGTCCTTCTCCTACCTGGCCGCCAAGACCTGGAACTCCCTCCCGACCGACCTGCGCCAGACCCAAGACCACCTCTCCTTCAGGAAGAAGCTCAAGACCTGGCTGTTCGAGCAGTAACGGCACCCCCCCCCCCTAGCGCCTTGAGACCCTACGGGTGAGTAGTGCGCTCTATAAATGTCTTGATTGATTGATTGATTGATTGAGGGTATGCTCAGACGTGAGTCCCTTGCTCACTTGGCCACTGGATTCAAGATAGCCTGGCTGATGAGGATTATGAATCCGAAACCGGTCCCAGGATGCTTGTTTCCGGTCCAGGGAAGACATGGCTTGGCAGTTCGGGCTGGACTGTTCCCATGATGCACAGGGTCAGACTGATTTGCATATAGCCATGTCTGAACTGGGGTGGCCGAGTGAGCTAAAGAATGGTGATGGATTAAACCCAGATCAGTTGACTGGGGGTGAGTGTTTGATTTGCTCAAACGCTCCGTCCATCATCCTCTTTTGTATCGCTTTGTTCGCCCCAAGGGTGTGGCAGGGTATGCTCAGACGTGAGTCCCTTGCTCACTTGGCCACTGGATTCAAGATAGCCTGGCTGATGAGGATTATGAATCCGAAACCGGTCCCAGGATGCTTGTTTCCGGTCCAGGGAAGACATGGCTTGGCAGTTTGGGCTGGACTGTTCCATGAGGCACAGGGTCAGACTGATTTGCATATTGCCATGTCTGAACTGGGGTGGCCGAGTGAGCTAAAGAATGGTGATGGATTAAACCCAGATCAGTTGATTGGGGGTGAGTGTTTGATTTGCTCAAACGCTCCGTCCATCATCCTCTTTTGTATCGCTTTGTTCGCCCTAAGTGTGGCAGGGTATGCTCAGACGTGAGTCCCTTGCTCACTTGGCCACTGGATTCAAGATAGTCTGGCTGATGAGGATTATGAATCCGAAACCGGTCCCAGGATGCTTGTTTCCGGTCCAGGGAAGACATGGCTTGGCAGTTCGGTCTGGACTGTTCCCATGAGGCACAGGGTCAGACTGATTTGCATATTACCATGTCTGAACTGGGGTGGCCGAGTGAGCTAAAGAATGGTGATGGATTAAACCCAGATCAGTTGACTGGGGGTGAGTGTTTGATTTGCTCAAACGCTCTGTCCATCATCCTCTTTTGTATCGCTTTGTTCGCCCTAAATGTGGCAGGGTATGCTCAGATGTGAGTCCCTTGCTCACTTGGCCACTGGATTCAAGATAGCCTGGCTGATGAGGATTATGAATCCGAAACCGGTCCCAGGATGCTTGTTTCTGGTCCAGGGAAGACATGGCTTGGCAGTTCGGGCTGGACTGTTCCCATGAGGCACAGGGTCAGACTGATTTGCATATTGCCATGTCTGAACTGGGGTGGCCGAGTGAGCTAAAGAATGGTGATGGATTAAACCCAGATCAGTTGACTGGGGGTGAGTGTGTGATTTGCTCAAACGCTCCGTCCATCATCCTCTTTTGTATCGCTTTGTTTGCCCTAAGTGTGGCAGGGTATGCTCAGACGTGAGTCCCTTGCTCACTTGGACACTGGATTCAAGATAGCCTGGCTGATGAGGATTATGAATCCGAAACCGGTCCCAGGATGCTTGTTTCCGGTCCAGGGAAGACATGGCTTGGCAGTTCGGGCTGGACTGTTCCCATGAGGCACAGGGTCAGACTGATTTGCATATTGCCATGTCTGAACTGGGGTGGCCGAGTGAGCTAAAGAATGGTGATGGATTAAACCCAGATCAGTTGACTGGGGGTGAGTGTTTGATTTGCTCAAACGCTCCGTCCATCATCCTCTTTTGTATCGCTTTGTTCGCCCTAAGTGTGGCAGGGTATGCTCAGACGTGAGTCCCTTGCTCACTTGGCCACTGGATTCAAGATAGCCTGGCTGATGAGGATTATGAATCCGAAACCGGTCCCAGGATGCTTGTTTCCGGTCCAGGGAAGACATGGCTTGGCAGATCGGGCTGGACTGTTCCCATGAGGCACAGGGTCAGACTGATTTGCATATTGCCATGTCTGAACTGGGGTGGCCGAGTGAGCTAAAGAATGGTAATGGATTAAACCCAGATCAGTTGACTGGGGGTGAGTGTTTGATTTGCTCAAACGCTCCATCCATCATCCTCTTTTGTATCGCTTTGTTCGCCCTAAGTGTGGCAGGGTATGCTCAGACGTGAGTCCCTTGCTCACTTGGCCATTGGATTCAAGATAGCCTGGCTGATGAGGATTATGAATCCGAACCCGGTCCCAGGATGCTTGTTTCCGGTCTAGGGAAGACATGGCTTGGCAGTTCGGGCTGGACTGTTCCCATGAGGCACAGGGTCAGACTGATTTGCATATTGCCATGTCTGAACTGGGGTGGCCGAGTGAGCTAAAGAATGGTGATGGATTAAACCCAGATCAGTTGACTGGGGGTGAGTGTTTGATTTGCTCAAACGCTCTGTCCATCATCCTCTTTTGTATCGCTTTGTTCGCCCTAAATGTGGCAGGGTATGCTCAGACGTGAGTCCCTTGCTCACTTGGCCACTGGATTCAAGAGAGCCTGGCTGATGACGATTATGAATCCGAAACCGGTCCCAGGATGCTTGTTTCCGGTCCAGGGAAGACATGGCTTGGCAGTTCGGGCTGGACTGTTCCCATGAGGCACAGGGTCAGACTGATTTGCATATTGCCATGTCTGAACTGGGGTGGCCGAGTGAGCTAAAGAATGGTGATGGATTAAACCCAGATCAGTTGACTGGGGGTGAGTGTTTGATTTGCTCAAACGCTCCGTCCATCAACCTCTTTTGTATCGCTTTGTTCGCCCTAAGTGTGGCAGGGTATGCTCAGACGTGAGTCCCTTGCTCACTTGGCCACTGGATTCAAGAGAGCCTGGCTGATGACGATTATGAATCCGAAACCGGTCCCAGGATGCTTGTTTCCGGTACAGGGAAGACATGGCTTGGCAGTTCGGGCTGGACTGTTCCCATGAGGCACAGGGTCAGACTGATTTGCATATTGCCATGTCTGAACTGGGGTGGCCGAGTGAGCTAAAGAATGGTGATGGATTAAACCCAGATCAGTTGACTGGGGGTGAGTGTTTCATTTGCTCAAACGCTCTGTCCATCATCCTCTTTTGTATCGCTTTGTTCGCCCTAAATGTGGCAGGGTATGCTCAGACGTGAGTCCCTTGCTCACTTGGCCACTGGATTCAAGATAGCCTGGCTGATGAGGATTATGAATCCGAAACCGGTCCCAGGATGCTTGTTTCTGGTCCAGGTAAGACATGGCTTGGCAGTTCGGGCTGGACTGTTCCCATGAGGCACAGGGTCAGACTGATTTGCATATTGCCATGTCTGAACTGGGGTGGCCGAGTGAGCTAAAGAATGGTGATGGATTAAACCCAGATCAGTTGACTGGGGGTGAGTGTGTGATTTGCTCAAACGCTCCGTCCATCATCCTCTATTGTATCGCTTTGTTCGCCCTAAGAGTGGCAGGGTATGCTCAGACGTGAGTCCCTTGCTCACTTGGCCACTGGATTCAAGATAGCCTGGCTGATGAGGATTATGAATCCGAAACCGGTCCCAGGATGCTTGTTTCCGGTCCAGGGAAGACATGGCTTGGCAGTTCGGGCTGGACTGTTCCCATGAGGCACAGGGTCAGACTGATTTGCCTATTGCCATGTCTGAACTGGGGTGGCCGAGTGAGCTAAAGAATGGTGATGGATTAAACCCAGATCAGTTGACTGGGGGTGAGAGTTTGATTTGCTCAAACGCTCCGTCCATCATCCTCTTTTGTATCGCTTTGTTCGCCCTAAGTGTGGCAGGGTATGCTCAGACGTGAGTCCCTTGCTCACTTGGCCACTGGATTCAAGATAGCCTGGCTGATGAGGATTATGAATCCGAAACCGGTCCCAGGATGCTTGTTTCCGGTCCAGGGAAGACATGGCTTGGCAGATCGGGCTGGACTGTTCCCATGAGGCACAGGGTCAGACTGATTTGCATATTGCCATGTCTGAACTGGGGTGGCCGAGTGAGCTAAAGAATGGTAATGGATTAAACCCAGATCAGTTGACTGGGGGTGAGTGTTTGATTTGCTCAAACGCTCCATCCATCATCCTCTTTTGTATCGCTTTGTTCACCCTAAGTGTGGCAGGGTATGCTCAGACGTGAGTCCCTTGCTCACTTGGCCATTGGATTCAAGATAGCCTGGCTGATGAGGATTATGAATCCGAACCCGGTCCCAGGATGCTTGTTTCCGGTCCAGGGAAGACATGGCTTGGCAGTTCGGGCTGGACTGTTCCCATGAGGCACAGGGTCAGACTGATTTGCATATTGCCATGTCTGAACTGGGGTGGCCGAGTGAGCTAAAGAATGGTGATGGATTAAACCCAGATCAGTTGACTGGGGGGGAGTGTTTGATTTGCTCAAACGCTCCGTCCATCAACCTCTTTTGTATTGCTTTGTTCGCCCTAAGTGTGGCAGGGTATGCTCAGACGTGAGTCCCTTGCTCACTTGGCCACTGGATTCAAGATAGCCTGGCTGATGACGATTATGAATCCGAAACCTGTCCCAGGATGCTTGTTTCCGGTCCAGGGAAGACATGGCTTGGCAGTTCGGGCTGGACTGTTCCCATGAGGCACAGGGTCAGACTGATTTGCATATTGCCATGTCTGAACTGGGGTGGCCGAGTGAGCTAAAGAATGGTGATGGATTAAACCCAGATCAGTTGACTAGGGGTGAGTGTTTGATTTGCTCAAACGCTCCGTCCATCATCCTCTTTTGTATCGCTTTGTTCGCCCTAAGTGTGGCAGGGTATGCTCAGACGTGAGTCCCTTGCTCACTTGGCCACTGGATTCAAGATAGCCTGGCTGATGAGGATTATGAATCCGAAACCGGTCCCAGGATGCTTGTTTCCGGTCCAGGGAAGACATGGCTTGGCAGTTCGGGCTGGACTGTTCCCATGAGGCACAGGGTCAGACTGATTTGCATATTGCCATGTCTGAACTGGGGTGGCCGAGTGAGCTAAAGAATGGTGATGGATTAAACCCAGATCAGTTGACTGGGGGTGAGTGTTTGATTTGCTCAAACGCTCCGTCCATCATCCTCTTTTGTATCGCTTTGTTCGCCCTAAGTGTGGCAGGGTATGCTCAGACGTGAGTCCCTTGCTCACTTGGCCACTGGATTCAAGATAGCCTTGCTGATGAGGATTATGAATCCGATACCAGGTCGAAGGGTGCTTGTTTCCGGTCCAAAGAAGACATGGCTTGGCAGTTCGGGCTGGACTGTTCCCATGAGGCACAGGGTCAGACTGATTTGCATATTGCCATGTCTGAACTGGGGTGGCCGAGTGAGCTAAAGAATGGTGATGGATTAAACCCAGATCAGTTGACTGGGGGTGAGTGTTTGATTTGCTCAAACGCTCCGTCCATCAACCTCTTTTGTATCGCTTTGTTCGCCCTAAGTGTGGCAGGGTATGCTCAGATGTGAGTCCCTTGCTCACTTGGCCACTGGATTCAAGAGAGCCTGGCTGATGACGATTATGAATCCGAAACCGGTCCCAGGATGCTTGTTTCCGGTCCAGGGAAGACATGGCTTGGCAGTTCGGGCTGGACTGTTCCCATGAGGCACAGGGTCAGACTGATTTGCATATTGCCATGTCTGAACTGGGGTGGCCGAGTGAGCTAAAGAATGGTGATGGATTAAACCCAGATCAGTTGACTGGGGGTGAGTGTTTGATTTGCTCAAACGCTCTGTCCATCATCCTCTTTTGTATCGCTTTGTTCACCCTAAATGTGGCAGGGTATGCTCAGACGTGAGTCACTTGCTCACTTGGCCACTGGATTCAAGATAGCCTGGCTGATGAGGATTATGAATCCGAAACCGGTCCCAGGATGCTTGTTTCTGGTCCAGGGAAGACATGGCTTGGCAGTTCGGGCTGGACTGTTCCCATGAGGCACAGGGTCAGACTGATTTGCATATTGCCATGTCTGAACTGGGGTGGCCGAGTGAGCTAAAGAATGGTGATGGATTAAACCCAGATCAGTTGACTGGGGGTGAGTGTGTGATTTGCTCAAACGCTCCGTCCATCATCCTCTTTTGTATCGCTTTGTTCGCCCTAAGTGTGGCAGGGTATGCTCAGACGTGAGTCCCTTGCTCACTTGGCCACTGGATTCAAGATAGCCTGGCTGATGAGGATTATGAATCCGAAACCGGTCCCAGGATGCTTGTTTCCGGTCCAGGGAAGACATGGCTTGGCAGTTCGGGCTGGACTGATCCAATGAGGCACAGGGTCAGACTGATTTGCATATTGCCATGTCTGAACTGGGGTGGCCGAGTGAGCTAAAGAATGGTGATGGATTAAACCCAGATCAGTTGACTGGGGGTGAGTGTTTGATTTGCTCAAACGCTCCGTCCATCATCCTCTTTTGTATCGCTTTGTTCGCCCTAAGTGTGGCAGGGTATGCTCAGACGTGAGTCCCTTGCTCACTTGGCCACTGGATTCAAGATAGCCTGGCTGATGAGGATTATGAATCTGAAACCGGTCCCAGGATGCATGTTTCCGGTCCAGGGAAGACATGGCTTGGCAGATCCGGCTGGACTGTTCCCATGAGGCACAGGGTCAGACTGATTTGCATATTGCCATGTCTGAACTGGGGTGGCCGAGTGAGCTAAAGAATGGTGATGGATTAAACCCAGATCAGTTGACTGGGGGTGAGTGTTTGATTTGCTCAAACGCTCCGTCCATCAACCTCTTTTGTATCGCTTTGTTCGCCCTAAGTGTGGCAGGGTATGCTCAGACGTGAGTCCCTTGCTCACTTGGCCACTGGATTCAAGATAGCCTGGCTGATGAGGATTATGAATCCGATACCAGGTCGAAGGGTGCTTGTTTCCGGTCCAGGGAAGACATGGCTTGGCAGTTCGGGCTGGACTGTTCCCATGAGGCACAGGGTCAGACTGATTTGCATATTGCCATGTCTGAACTGGGGTGGCCGAGTGAGCTAAAGAATGGTGATGGATTAAACCCAGATCAGTTGACTGGGGGTGAGTGTTTGATTTGCTCAAACGCTCCGTCCATCAACCTCTTTTGTATCGCTTTGTTCGCCCTAAGTGTGGCAGGGTATGCTCAGACGTGAGTCCCTTGCTCACTTGGCCACTGGATTCAAGAGAGCCTGGCTGATGACGATTATGAATCCGAAACCGGTCCCAGGATGCTTGTTTCCGGTCCAGGGAAGACATGGCTTGGCAGTTCGGGCTGGACTGTTCCCATGAGGCACAGGGTCAGACTGATTTGAATATTGCCATGTCTGAACTGGGGTGGCCGAGTGAGCTAAAGAATGGTGATGGATTAAACCCAGATCAGTTGACTGGGGGTGAGTGTTTGATTTGCTCAAACGCTCTGTCCATCATCCTCTTTTGTATCGCTTTGTTCGCCCTAAATGTGGCAGGGTATGCTCAGACGTGAGTCCCTTGCTCACTTGGCCACTGGATTCAAGATAGCCTGGCTGATGAGGATTATGAATCCGAAACCGGTCCCAGGATGCTTTTTTCCGGTCCAGGGAAGACATGGCTTGGCAGTTCGGGCTGGACTGTTCCCATGAGGCACAGGGTCAGACTGATTTGCATATTGCCATGTCTGAACTGGGGTGGCCGAGTGAGCTAAAGAATGGTGATGGATTAAACCCAGATCAGTTGACTGGGGGTGAGTGTTTGATTTGCTCAAACGCTCCGTCCATCATCCTCTTTTGTATCGCTTTGTTCGCCCTAAGTGTGGCAGGGTATGCTCAGACGTGAGTCCCTTGCTCACTTGGCCACTGGATTCAAGATAGCCTGGCTGATGAGGATTATGAATCCGAAACCGGTCCCAGGATGCTTGTTTCCGGTCCAGGGAAGACATGGCTTGGCAGATCGGGCTGGACTGTTCCCATGAGGCACAGGGTCAGACTGATTTGCATATTGCCATGTCTGAACTGGGGTGGCCGAGTGAGCTAAAGAATGGTAATGGATTAAACCCAGATCAGTTGACTGGGGGTGAGTGTTTGATTTGCTCAAACACTCCGTCCATCATCCTCTTTTGTATCGCTTTGTTCGCCCTAAGTGTGGCAGGGTATGCTCAGACGTGAGTCCCTTGCTCACTTGGCCACTGGATTCAAGATAGCCTGGCTGATGAGGATTATGAATCCGAAACCGGTCCCAGGATGCTTGTTTCCGGTCCAGGGAAGACATGGCTTGGCAGTTCGGGCTTGACTGTTCCCATGAGGCACAGGGTCAGACTGATTTGCATATTGCCATGTCTGAACTGGGGTGGCCGAGTGAGCTAAAGAATGGTGATGGATTAAACCCAGATCAGTTGACTGGGGGTGAGTGTTTGATTTGCTCAAACGCTCCGTCCATCATCCTCTTTTGTATCGCTTTGTTCGCCCTAAGTGTGGCAGGGTATGCTCAGACGTGAGTCCCTTGCTCACTTGGCCACTGGATTCAAGATAGCCTGGCTGATGAGGATTATGAATCCGAAACCAGTCCCAGGATGCTTGTTTCCGGTCCAGGGAAGACATGGCTTGGCAGTTCGGGCTGGACTGTTCCCATGAGGCACAGGGTCAGACTGATTTGCATATTGCCATCTCTGAACTGGGGTGGCCGAGTGAGCTAAAGAATGGTGATGGATTAAACCCAGATCAGTTGACTGGGGGTGAGTGTTTGATTTGCTCAAACGCTCCGTCCATCATCCTCTTTTGTATCGGTATGCCACATACAGCCTTCATCAAATTCTAGGCCTAAATACTGGAAGGAACTGACCCTTTCCAGCTTTTTACCCTCTATATTCAGAATGCAGGACTTAGGGTCATATTATCAAGTACGGCGATAAAATTATCGCCGCTTTAGCGGCAGGAAACTGCTGCTAAAGAGGAGATAATGGGCTTGATAATATGCCGTTGAGAATTCCCGTAGAAGCCCAGGTTAACACCAGAACCTGAGCTGCTATGGGAATTCACAAGGGCATATTTTCAAGTCCATTATCGCCGCTTTAGCGACAATTTCCTGCCGCTAAAGCGGTGATAATTTTATCGCCGTTCTTTATAATATGCCCCTTAGTGTTTTTGGGGCCACAAATCATAACAAAAGTCTTCTTATAATTTGGCTCCAGACCCAAGTCCTTCATAAAGTTGACATAGCTGGGAATGAGTTTTTTAGGCCAATCGCAGTCCTTGCCAAAAGGACTGTGTCGTCTGCATGAAGGAGCGCTGGTATAGCCTTTTTCTCAACTTGTGGATCATCAGCCCCAACTGTAACTAAAGTATTCTCCAAATCGTTAGTATAAAGGAGAAATAGGATTGGGGCATGAACGCAACCTTGGCGCACCCCACGCTTAATGCTAAACTGCTCTGAGCATTCACAAGCATTACCATACCTCACTGAGGCAGAAAGATCGCGATGGAAGAGCCTCAGAAAAGACACAAGACCCGCGTCGACTCCCATATTTATTAAAATGTCCCAAAGGTTGGAGCGTGACACATAGTCAAGCGCGCTGGTGAAATCCATAAATGCTAAATGAGTAGAAGTGCCCTTCGCGTATTTATTTTTAGTCAAGATGAGATGATTTCACTCATTTCCTGACGATCAGGACTGTGTATGCAGAGATTTGGCTCCGGTTTGCAACCGGGGTCGCCAAGCGCAATATAGTAAGAGCATGGGGTGCGGGGGCTACCCCGGAGATAGCTGCATGGGAAACGGACTTGGATTGGTGCCAGAGGGTGAGCAGGTAATCCATAAAGCTAGAGGCTGCCCCAGGAGATGGGAGAAAGTATGGGGGCTTGGGAGGCATATAGGGGTTAGGGTAATGCAGTAGACTAGTAGAGTTCAGCCTGATGGACATGGTGGACTTGTTGAAGATGACAATGGTTAGTTGGCTGTAAGAGATTGGGCAGTAAAAGCACCACCTTTAATCAGCTATGAAACTCTCTCTCAGCTGTAGTATGACTCAGGAATTTATATAAGATGTATAACTGTTAACTTCCTCTCCATCAAATGGTGAGTGTTGTTTGAATCTCAATAAAAAGAACTTTAAAAAAGAAAATAATAGAAGATCAGGACTTTGAGCACTGTTCAAATATCAAGTGGAAGTAAGATGAAGTCGAACCAAACAAACATTGGTTCTAAAACTAGGGAGCACCGTTGTTCCGCACCGCAAACCTTTTCGTCATCCAGAGGTTATGAAAATATCAAGGCAAGATATGGTGAGTTGTTCCAATGGATGACTTTATATTCAGGCATTTCATTTTTTTATTTCGAAAGGCGAAAATGAGGTCCCAGAGATTGGGCATTTTTTGTATTTCTTTTTATATAACTCACCCATATTTCTTTTTTGCACATCGTACCCAAGAAAGTTTTAGTTTTTGTCTGTGCTTTTGAGGGAATGTTTGGAATGGCACTATTGAAGGGGATGATAGGTTGATGACTTTCAATTTATGTATTTTTGTCTATAGGGCTGCTGTAACAAAGGAGTCCCTTATAACTACCCTTGAAGTACAATCTAAAGACAACAAAGTAACATGCATGAGAGAGGGGGACCAAGGTTTGGAAGTGACTCTAGTGGAGAGAAGGTGAATCCAAATTCAGTGAAATAAGGAGCAGTAGATTCAGAGTTAGAGAAACTCAGTATCACAGAGTTGGCTGAGGCAGTGCACTTCTACAGTGGAAAATAAATTGCGTGGAATTCAGTGGCCACCAAATGCTTCTGTCTTTAGTCGCAGGGACCGTCATCGAAAGTACCACCTACACAGGCGGGTCTTGAGTCCTTTTCAGAAGCTATGACCTGAGGTGATGTTGTTAGCTGTACTGTTGGTGGTTCTAATGTTTGCAGAGGCCCCAATACAGAGGAGCCTCAGTGCTTGTGTCGGCATTGTAGTGTTTCTAAGAGCAGCCGGTCCTTTTTCATTGATGACCCTTCATGCTCTCTGGACCATTATTAGGTAGCTCAGTCTTCCTGGGTGACACTAATAATGCTTTTGTCGTTGTACTTTTCTAAGGATTTCTTGATTTATTCTATAATTTTTTTATGCAGCTATTCCAACTATTCCAACACCTTCCTTACTATACGTAGACTGGTGTTGAAATAGTAAATCATACTATTCCTAAGTCCAGCGCCCTCCAGCGCAAGTCCTTCTAATGACTTGCGTTGTAAAAACTGCGATGTAACGTACCACATTCATTTTGATCGTTTGTGATGTCACATATTCATTTCCCTGGTATGCTTTGGGTAAGCCAGTTCCAGGGTGCATTATTGTATTTGTTTTTTTCTATGCCTGTTGTCATTTTCTGGATTTGGGTCGCTATGTACCTTCTAGTAGGTTAAAACTAGTTACCCACCTCATGAGATGATGGTGAAATGAGCCTGGTGGTAATTTGTGTCTTTTCATATCTGTTTTGTAAAGCAATTCGGGGGCATATTTACAAGAGTTTATCGCTACATGGAAGTCACTTTTTATGATGTTCCTGTGGCAATTAACCCTTAGCCTTATTTACAAGGTGGCGCTAAGCCACCTAACTTTGTGAAGAAGGCCCCCTTTCACATAGTACCTAGTGTGAAAGGCGTGGGCAATTGGTGTTGGGGTGGGCCTTCTTGCTGCATTACTCATTGCTTTTGACACTGCCACCTATTTACAAGATGTTGTAAATAGGAGGTAGCACCAAAATTAATACCAGGGAAAACCTGGTCTTGACATGGCAAAACGAGGAGAAATTATTAACTCTCCTTGTTGTTGCTGTTTCCATGTGTGCTGCATTGTGCGGAACACACAGAAACAGAAAATCTTCATGAATGATTGTTTATGTACGGGAAGGTATCCCTTCCTGCACATAAACAATCTTAAAAAAAAATACGATTTGTAACTTCAATGTGTGCTGCACAATGTAGCACACATGGGAGTTAAGTCACCATTAGTGATTGTTCATGTTCAGGAAGAGACAACTTCCTGCACATAAACAATCATTCCCTCAACGCAGGAAGCCTTGTAAGGTGGTGGTGGCTGGTGACATTTGAAAGGGGTTGGCGTAAACATTGGGCGTGATTTTTATACAGCGAGTGACTTGAACAAGTGTAATGGACCAACCTGGGGTTCATTGTGGGTCCCTCTCCCGAGAAAGAAATGAAAAAAGATTGGCAAATGGTACATTTTAAAGCAAATGAATGTAGCAATAAAGCAAGGCTTATAAAGCAGTGCAAAAGGATAGTCTTGAAATATTAAACACATTAAAAACTGCCCTATATCTTACTGCATTAATATGTTCAGCAGTTAATGGAATGTGTAAATTGTACAGCGTGAAAACCTTTGGCCTTTTAAAATGTATGCTTTCCCACTGTCTTGCACTGCATGCAGCATTAACTTTGATAAAATAATGCTCTAACCAGGCTTCAGAAAGCACCCACTGCTGCTGGCTGCAACCAGTCATATAGAAATATGTGCAGACAGGTCTTTAAGTGGGATGAGAAAAAAGTGGGTGCTCTCTAAAGAGGAACATGTCAAATACATTTGTGTGATTCCTATAGTGTGCAACCCGACTGGTATTTTGGTTTCTCTCTGAGATGTAAATGCATCCAGATAAATGACACAACAGCTGATATTGACATACACCTAAAATCTGTCAGTACGATTAGCTTTGTCAATGGGTGTTAGCTGTTTAAGATAAATGATTAACAATAATGATTTGCTATAAATAATTAGCTTTGGAAATGTTTCAATTCTGAAATAGTGAGTCTATGAATTAAATAGCATTGAGGCCTGTGGAAGGAGATTTGGCCTTCAGTTATGTGTGCTTTATGTATCCTCTTTTTCTCTGTGTATCTTGTCCATCTGCACATCTTCAACCATCTCTCTTTCCTCTACAGCATGATCTTTTTCACATTTAGTTGAGTGCACTTCCCCGCATCTCAATCACTTCACTACCCTCAAGAATACACTACACACACTCACATTTAAGTACTTTAATTTCTCTTACTTTTGCCTTGCATATATTTTTACATCTCTGTACCCCCTTCACAAACATGTCCACAGAATTTCAGTTGCAAATGAAATACATAAACATTGTTCTGTGTGCTCTGTGGAGAGGCCGACCCACTGACAAGCACTTTGTTTGCTTCAGCCTTAGCGGTAGCACACTCCATGGAAGCCCCTCATAAACACCTGGCAAGGCTCAAAGTAAAAAGAAAGGATATTCTGCAAGGAAATATCCTGGTCCCCTTAAATGATATCGCCAAACAGTAGGAGGAGTACACCCTGGAGGCACCTCAATGCCTCCGTGGTATAGAAAGAGGTGCACAAAAAGGACCAGTTTTGAAACCACTTCTTTTTCATTCACTTTCACCCAAAAAAAGAAAAAACCCGCTCCACTGTGATCAGGTGTTGCAGCACACCCGGATGGCATTAGGCTATCTGGGTGGGGCCCGATGATGAAGCATGTCACCAACAAGGTTGGTGAGTGGGGGGGTCTTCTAACAAAGGATGAATCTGTCCTTTTTGTGCACCTCTTTCTATACCACGGATGCATTGAGGTGCCTCCAGGGTGTACTCCTTCTACTGTTTAGGGATGGCTCAAAGTATGTACAGAAAAAACACATACAAACAACAACATCATAAAAAAGCGAACTCTTGGGGAATGCAACATTATGTAAAGCATGTGCAATAAGAGAGGAACTAAATTGCTGAAATGCATTGCCATGTTTTTTACCATTCGTTGTTTTCCAAATCAACTTTTTGGTATCAATGTTAACTTAAGGCATGAAGACATGGCCAGTTTTAATGTCATACATCAGAGAGCAGTCCACTGTAAGCACATATTTCTCACTTTGCGCTTGACTTGGATATTTGGATCAACTTTGCAAGGGAACAAGAACCCTGCTCGTTTTTTAGATCCATTTTGCAGGGGAACAAATACAGCAGCTCCACTTCTAACGGGGCCAACTACATGTTGTCAGGGCCTGGGGTGTCAAAGTGGGGGAGGGTAGCATCATTAGGGGTCTAAGCACAATATACATAACAAAGCATTAGCATGCAAACACTTACCATTAGCGAGAACAAGGCACCAAACACATGCTTGCAACCACTCTTACATATGACGAAAGGGTGGATATATGCCTTTGAATGATGGACAGCTGAAATAACGCAGGGATGAAGCCTCTGACGTCTAAAACTGTGACGCTGAGTGCATACCACCGTAGACCACAATGACAATGAATGGCTTTAAAACAGAAAGCCCTGCATCCTAAGTCATGTTCAGAAAGTTGTTTTACTACCTGGCTTCCGTCTCCTGCTTTCGAGGGAGGCAGGGTATGCTCAGACATGAGTCCCTTGCTCACTTTGCCACTGGATTCAAGCAAGCCGGGCTGAAGATGGCTGAAATGCCAGAAACCGGTCCTCGGAAGCTTGTTTCCGGTCCAGGGAAGGCATGGCTTGGCAGTTCGGGCAGGACTGTTCCCATGAGGCACAGGGTCAGACTGATTTGCATATGGCCATGTCTGAACTGGGGTGGCAGAGTGGGCTAAAGAACTGTGATGGATTAAACCCAGATCTGTTGACTGGGTGTGAGTGTTTGATTGGTTCAGATGCTCCGTCCATCACCACCCCCTTTTGTACCGCTTTCGCCGCCATAAGTGTGGCAGGGTATGCTCAGAAGTGAGTCCCTTGCTCACTTTGCCACTGGATTCAAGCAAGCTGGGCTGAAGACGGCTGAAATGCCAGAAACCAGTCCTTGGAAGCTTGTTTCCGGTCCAGGGAAGGCATGGCTTGGCAGTTCGGGCTGGACTGTTCCCATGATGCACAGGGTCAGACTGATTTGCATATGGCCATGTCTGAACTGGGGTGGCAGAGTGGGCTAAAGAACGGTGATGGATTAAACCCAGATCTGTTGACTGGGTGTGAGTGTTTGATTGGTTCAAATGCTCCGTCCATCGCCACCCCCTTTTGTACCACTTCGAGCGAGGCAGAGCAGGCCGCCTGAAACAGACATTTCAGACTTAAATGCATTGACTTATTTAGAGATACGATTGTATCTCTAAATAGATCGATCTTGTAAATGTCAAGGAATTTCAAAGGGGTGCAGCCCCTGAGCCCTAATGGAGAAACCACCCCTGGTGCAAGGGTGCCTACGTTGGCACTGGGCAGCTGAGTTTAGCACTAGGGAAAACACAGAAGTGCACCATATCATTGTAAATACGGTGCATCCTTGCAACTTCAGATTGGCGGAGCGCAGCCTTAGCAAATGTGGCTTTACGCCACGCTTTGCCATTCTCTTGTAGATATGTCTCTCGGTTTCTTACACTAGTCAAATAATTGTTGTGCGCTACATAATCTTATTATTCTAGCACAGGCATTCATTTAATACAATGTTTAGAGTACAACGAGTCTTGTCTACAGTTTGAAAAGATATCAGTATGAACCTTTTAAAACATATGATAATGTTTTCCAGTGCCCTTAGCTTTTCCTGAGTGATTGCCAGGACCCCACAAAAGAGATCTGCACCTTCACCGGACCTTAGCTAATGCTGTCCAGTAGATTTCAGACTGGGGTGGACACTGACCCCGTTTCTCAAATCAACACCCACTCACTTTATCAATGTCCGATCAATGAAGGGTTCACTTGTCCCTGTTGAGATTCAAACGTGTCCTCCAGGTGTCCGGAAACATACACACCCGCATCAACTTGCACATCATGTGCATCGAATAGAATGACTGACAGAAAATACTTTATTTAAGAAAATGCCAGAATGAATTGTTTTTTTGGTACTGTAGGCCTTTTAGTTGATTTTCAGGTAGCACTGCCTCTTAGGAAATACCTCGCAGTACAAAGTAAAAAAAAAACGTTTTTTAGACTTTTTTTAATTGACCTGTTCTTGAAAGGCACCGTACATCTCAGAGTCTGTCGTTAACTGCCTGGGTCTCTACACATTGTGCCAGTACATTGCTTGCTCTGGCCTTATTCTGAGTGCCCGGGCGACATTCATGGCGCTTGAGTTTGATATTTATCAAGAGCAAAAAAGAATGCATATAAATGCACAGTTGCAGAATTTGGGGCCAGATATATCAAGCGTTTTACTGTTCGCAGAATTGGCCCGTTTGCAAATGGTAAAAAACCTTTTGGGATGTATCATCTCAAAAGGCATTCGCAAATTAGGGAATAGCAATTTTTGTGATTACCTATTTTGCGAATGCATTTAAAGAATTTGGGATTCCTTAAATGCAATGCAGAAAGCAAAAAATGTACAACGTAGCTTTAAAGAATCACAAATTACCACCAACTTCAAGTTGGTGGTAATTTACAAATTCCAAGAACAATTCACATATTTTGTATTTTTCTAGGTGCCATGTGGCATACATATGTGCCCTTATGGCATGTATGTGCGCCACATGTGCATACATGCATATTTCAGGGGTGCAACAGGGTGTCCATTTGGTGTCCTTAAAATTGAATGCACAATTTGCGAGTACCTATTGTGTGCTCGCAAATTGCACATGCAATTCCCATTCATACCTATGGGTCTCTAGGTCCTTAGGAATTAATGGGAAGTCATTCCTTATTTGCGAGTCTCAATTTGAGACTTGCAAATAAGGAATGCGTAGAAATCACAATTTTATTTGCAAAACCTACATACACTGCATTTTGCGAGTCCATAATAGCGACCGGTAAAATTTGCTATTAAGAACTCGCAAAATCCAATGTTGATACACCTGGCCTTTGGTGCTTTCCTAACACAGTACTTTGAGATCATCTCCCCCCCGGCATGTCGCAGCACACTTAACCTGCTGATATGCACCTGTGAAAACTTGTTGGTGTGACTTTATTGCAGACGACAAGCATTAGCGCGGTGGTGCGCGCAGCCCAGCTGCAATCAGGGCCTCTGTCTTTTGTTATAATCTGATTTTTTTAAGGATATCGCTGCTAGTTTTTGTGGGTGCCGGAGGGATGTTTCTGCCCTAGCCTCAGGCACTTGAAGAGAGCCGGACATTGATGGCTAGCAGGGAGACATTAATGGCAACCATGCAGAGTGGGTGCATTGAAAGAAAGCTGGGTGATTTTCCGTGGCCTACCTGTTCGAACTGCTCCTGGGTACCAACGTGGAAGATAATGACAAACATGTGATTGCACAGATTAAGAAGTCCAACGTTCCGCTACAGCTGAGGAAGCAGTGATACACAACACCTTGGCCACCTTGGCCACTGACTGCAACACCTTGGTCAATGTCCCCCGACTGCCCAGTGCTGCCTTTCTTCGATCCCCCCTCTCACCGAAGAAGTGTTCTTGGCAATACTCCCTAAAGTAAAGTCAGGCTCCCCGGCGGATATCTGCCCGGCCCGTATTCTTCAACAGATTTACTCTGTCTGCACTAAGCCCCCGATTACTTTTCTCAACAGTTTCCTTGCCCAGGGGGTTGTGATCCCAGCACTTAAATCTGCCACAATAGTGCCTATCCTGAAGAAGCCTGGTGCGGATCCTTCCGCCCCAGTTAATTATCGCCCTATTTCACTGTTACCCTATTTGGGCAAGGTCCTTGAGCGCCACGTAACATCGGTACTCAGCGCTCATGTAGAAGTGAATGGGGGCCTAGCGTCTCGCCAGGCAGGCTTCCGGTCTAGGCACTCCACCGAGTCCGTTGTGGTGTGGGTCCTGGACAACCTCAGGGAGGGCATGGACCAAAACAAACACCAGGCCCTGGTGCTCCTCGATCTCTCCGCCGCTTTTGACACGGTGGACCATTCCATCTTGCTTTCACGTGTCAGAGCCTTTTGAATCGTTTTGGCCACCACAAGTGTGGAAGGGTATGCTCAGATGTGAGTCCCTTGCTCACTGCACCATCAGGATTCAAGCAAGCCGGGCCGAAGACGGCTGTAATGCCAGAAACCGGTCCCCGGAAGCTTGTTTCCTTTCCAGTAAAGAATTGGCTTGGTAGTTTGGTCTGCCCTGTTCCCATGATGCACTGGGCCAGGGTCAGACTAATTTGCATGTAGCCAGGTTCTGAACTGGGATGGTGCAGTGAGCTAAAAAACGGTGATGGATCAAGCCCTGATCTTTTGACTGGGTAGGAGTGTTCTGCTTAATTCAGATACTCTGTCCATCACCACCCCCTTTTGAATCGTTCACGTGTCAGAGCGGCGGGAATCGGGGGCTCGGCCTTGGTCTGGCTATCGTCCTTCCTGAGGGACCGCACCCAGGCGGTCCGGTTGGGGGATTTCTCGGCCACCCCACTTAAGGTCACATGTGGTGTTCCCCAGGGTTCTTCTCTCTCTCCTCTTTTGTTTAATCTTTATATCTATCCTTTAATCTTCGCGCTCCAGCAGCTGGAGGTCACCGTTTATAATTATGCGGATGACCTCCAGCTCATCTTTAACCTATCTTCTTCTTCCCATTCTATTTCCAACTTTCAGACTACTAGGATTTTTATTAGGGACTGGATGAACCACAACCATCTGAAGTTGAACCCGGATAAAACTGAGTTGGTTCTCACGGGGGGTTCTTCCAGTCCCTGGAACTCTTTATTTTGGCCTTCTTCCTTCGGTCCCCCTCCCACTCCCTCTCCCTCTCCCTCAGTCAAGACTTTAGGCATCCAAATTAACAATCATCTTACCCTCCACTCACAAATTAGCTCTGTTGTTTCTTCCTGTTTTCTTACCCTTCGCACTATTCGTGCTGTTTCTCGTTTTTTCTCTCCCCTGGCACTTAAACTGATCATGTCCGCCTTGGTGATCTCCCGGCTGGATTACGCTAACGCCCTGTACAACGGCATTCCGGCATACAGCCTACGGAAACTCCAACTGGTCCAAAACCAGGCGGCCCGATTAGTGTACGGCCTTCCCCGCTCTCACCACTCAACCCCTTTATTGAAGGCGCTCCACTGGCTGCCTGTCAGGGAGCGATCCCTTTTCAAAACAGGTTGTATGGTCTTCCAGGTGCGCCAGGGCTCAGGCTTCCGGTCTAGGCACTCCACCGAGTCCGTTGTGGTGTCGGTCCTGGACAACCTCAGGGAGGGCATGGACCAAAACAAACACCAGGCCCTGGTGCTCCTCGATCTCTCCGCCGCTTTTGACACGGTGGACCATTCCATCTTGCTTTCACGTGTCAGAGCCTTTTGAATCGTTTTGGCCACCACAAGTGTGGAAGGGTATGCTCAGATGTGAGTCCCTTGCTCACTGCACCATCAGGATTCAAGCAAGCCGGGCCGAAGACGGCTGTAATGCCAGAAACCGGTCCCCGGAAGCTTGTTTCCTTTCCAATAAAGAATTGGCTTGGTAGTTTGGTCTGCCCTGTTCCCATGATGCACTGGGCCAGGGTCAGACTAATTTGCATGTAGCCAGGTTCTGAACTGGGATGGTGCAGTGAGCTAAAAAACGGTGATGGATCAAGCCCTGATCTTTTGACTGGGTAGGAGTGTTCTGCTTAATTCAGATACTCTGTCCATCACCACCCCCTTTTGAATCGTTCACGTGTCAGAGCGGCGGGAATCGGGGGCTCGGCCTTGGTCTGGCTATCGTCCTTCCTGAGGGACCGCACCCAGGCGGTCCGGTTGGGGGATTTCTCGGCCACCCCACTTAAGGTCACATGTGGTGTTCCCCAGGGTTCTTCTCTCTCTCCTCTTTTGTTTAATCTTTATATCTATCCTTTAATCTTCGCGCTCCAGCAGCTGGAGGTCACCGTTTATAATTATGCGGATGACCTCCAGCTCATCTTTAACCTATCTTCTTCTTCCCATTCTATTTCCAACTTTCAGACTACTATGATTTTTATTAGGGACTGGATGAACCACAACCATCTGAAGTTGAACCCGGATAAAACTGAGTTGGTTCTCACGGGGGGTTCTTCCAGTCCCTGGAACTCTTTATTTTGGCCTTCTTCCTTCGGTCCCCCTCCCACTCCCTCTCCCTCTCCCTCAGTCAAGACTTTAGGCATCCAAATTAACAATCATCTTACCCTCCACTCACAAATTAGCTCTGTTGTTTCTTCCTGTTTTCTTACCCTTCGCACTATTCGTGCTGTTTCTCGTTTTTTCTCTCCCCTGGCACTTAAACTGATCATGTCCGCCTTGGTGATCTCCCGGTTGGATTACGCTAACGCCCTGTACAACGGCATTATGGCATACTGCCTACGGAAACTCCAACTGGTCCAAAACCAGGCGGCCCGATTAGTGTTTGGCCTTTTCCGCTCTCACCACTCAACCCCTTTATTGAAGGCGCTCCACTGGCTGCCTGTCAGGGAGCGATCCCTTTTCAAAACAGGTTGTATGTTCTTCCAGGTGCGTCAGGGCTCAGCTCCCGCCTTTATTGCCTCTTTGATAAGGGAGTATATCCCCGCTAGAGAGCTTCGCTCATCATCTCAATCACTTCTGCAGGTACCTCGCTACAAGCGCAAAAAGTTGGGAGGAGCCAACTTCTCATTTTTGGCACCCTCTTTTTGGAACTCCCTTCCCGACCACCTACGGTTGGCCAAGCACTATCCTATTTTCCGAAAAAACCTCAAAACTTTCCTATTCAATCAGGCTTTTCCTCTGTAAACTGTCCTCATATTTTTCCTTCTTTGTACCAGCTCCTACTGCCTCTCCTCTGCTATTTTAGCCTCCATAGCGCCAAGAAACCGCATGGTGAATGTAGCGCTTTATAAGTATTTTAAATTCAAATTCAATTCAACACTTGGTCAATGGCACACAACACTTGGTCCCTGTTGCACAACACCTTGACCAAAGACACACAATACGTGGTTACTGACGTGCAACACCTTGACCACTGACATACAACACCTTGGCCACTGACACACAACACCCTGGTCATTGACATTCAACACGTGGTCACTGATGCACAACAACTTGACTACTGCTCCATTATCGCACCCCAACTTTGTAAGATCTTCAACAGCTCATTCAAAACCGCCACCTTCCCGGAAAGCTGGAAAAACGCAAAGATCAACACCCTACTCAAGAAACCCAAGGCAGACCCAAAGGACCTCAAGTACTTCCAGCCCATCTCCCTTCTCCCGTTCCTGGCAAAATTTATCAAGAAGATCGTCAACAGACAACTGACCCGATTCCTCGAAGAGAACAACACCCTGGACTCGTCTCAATCCAGATTCCGCAGCAACGACTGCCCCAAAACTGCCCTTATCGCCGCCACCGACGGCATCAGGGCCCTGCTGGACAACGGCAAAACCGAGGCCCTCATCCTCCTGGACCTCTCGGTCTTCTTCAACACTATCAGCCACCACACCCTGCGCACACGACTCTACAACGCAGGGATCCGCAGCAAAGCCCTGGACTGAATCACCTCCTTCCTCACCGACAGAACCCAGAGAGTCCGCCTTCTCCCATTCCAATCCGAAGCCACCAAGATCACCTGCGGCGTACCCCAAGGATCATCCCTCAGCCTGACCCTCTTCAACGTCTACATGACACCACTCGCCAATATCGTCCGATCACACGACCTCAACATAATCTCATACGCCGATGACATCCAGCTGAACCTCCACGCAGGGATGGAGGCCGTCACCAATTGCATGAAGAGCAGTCGCCTGAAACTGAACTCGGACAAGACCGATGTCCTCATCCTCAGCTCCACCCCTTCAGCCTCGGACAACTCCTGGTGGCCAACCTCACTGGGAACTGCACCGACACCCACCGACCACGGACGCAACCTGGGGTTCATCCTGGACTCAATGCTCTCAATGACCCAACAAGTCAACCCCATCTCCTCCTCCTGCTTCAACACCCTCCATATGCTTTGCAAGATCTACAGATGGATCCCCACTGAAACCAGAAGGACGGTCACCCAGGCCCTCATCACTAGCAGGCTGGACTACAGCAACGCCCTCTAGGCGGGAACCATGGCCAAACTCCAGAAAAGACTCCAACGCATCCAGAACGCCTCCCCACACCTCATTCTCCACATCCACCGCCACAGCCACATCATGTCCACCTGAAGGACCTTCACTGGCTCCCTGTCAACAAGAGGATCACCTTCAAGCTCCTCACCCATGCTCACAAAGCACTCCACGACACAGGACCAGCATACCTCAACAAGTGACTCACCTTCTACACCCCCAACCGCCAGCACCGCTCCTCTGACCTCGCTCGCGCCACCGTTCCACGCATCCACCGGACAACCACCGGCAGCAGATTCTTCTCACACCTTGCCGCCAAGACATGGAACACCCTCCCCATCCACCTACGGCAGACCCAGGCCCTGCTGACCTACAGGAGACTCCTCAAGACCTGGCTGTTTGACCAGTAGCTGCTCCCCTCCCCCCCAGCGCCTTGAGACCTCACGGGTGAGTTACAGATGTCTGATTGATTGATTGATAACACCTTGGTCACTGATGCACAACACCTGGTTACTGACGCACAATACCTTGGTCACTGATTCACAACAACTTGGTCACTGATGCACAGCAACTTGGTCACTGACACACAACATTTTGGTCACTGACAGACAACACCCTGGTTATTGACATATAACACGCGGTCACTGACATACACACCTTGATAACTGACTAATAGCACCTTGTTCACTGATGTATAACTCCTGCTGGTCACTGACGTACAACAACTTGGGGGCCGATTCCGATCGGAAGGGCTCCGAACCATGTTCGGAGCCCTTCCGACCGAATCGGTCAGTGCTGGCCATATTCCATTCCAACCGAGCCATTCCGATGGGCTCGGTCAGAATGGAATCCGACTCGGATTTCCGGGTTGGCCTACGACTGGCTCAGAGAGCCCTTCTGCAATCCGGAAATCCTTCAGTACTCCCCCGGTTGCCTCTTTACTTCCGAGGGAGTCCGATGGCAGTTTTTCACTGTCTTTTCGTGCCGGTCTGTCCGGCACGAAAAGGCAGTCGGAAACTGTCTTTGGGGACCCCAGCAGGGCCCCCGTGGGTGCAAGGCTGCCAAATGGCAGCCTGGGGGCACCTATGGTGCCCCTCTGTGGATCCCTGCACCCGGTGGCAGGCACCTTGGGGTGCCGGCCACAGGGTGCATTAATGAACTGCACCCTTGCTTTTCTCAATGCAGGTATGCATTCCACTTGGAATGCATGCCTGCATTGTGAAGTATATGAGTGCGACTGAACCCTGTTCGGTCGCATCGTATTAGCAAGGCCATAACCCACGACAGTAGGTCGGTGAGTTACTGCTCCTGACCGATGTAGGACGGACCTGAGTCCGTCTGACAAGGGAATCGGCCCTTTGGTCACTGACACACAACACTTTAGTCACGGACGCAAAACACCATGGTCATTGACATACAACAAGCAGTCACTGGCGCGCAACAACTTGGTCATTGACACACAACACCAGTCACTGAGGCACAGCCCCTCGGTCGCTGACTCAAAACACTTTGGTGACTGACATACAATCCCTTGGCCAATGATACGGCTAAAAGCTTTGTATCGACTATGCTTAAGGCAAGACCACAGCGCTGCCCTTTCATCAGAAAATTGCAATTAAAATGTGAATTTCAAATGCTTCCCTTCAGCCCCAAACCCTAGTAATACATTTTTTAATTGTGATAACACCGTTGCCATAGCGAAAGGTTTAAATTGCACTCGCTTTTCTAATGAATAAGAGATTTATACAAACACGTAACTATCCACAGACGTGAAAGATACAGACACTTCAGAGCATTACTGACAAAAATTATTCCAGTCTCGGGGCTGTGAAATGGGCAGACTACTGTGCAGAATGAGGCTGTATGGAATTCAGAAGTAAATTGTTAATTCTGCCCACAAGCAGCCGGTGCAGACCTGTTAATTCGTCGCATATTAAAAAGCTGAATTTCAGAAATGCACTTACCCATTGCATTCACACACCGGAGTCTAATTTCAGAAATTAATTTTAGTGCGCCGTTCTTTTTACTTTGAAATTCAACAGTGGTTTAAACATCTGGTAATATTCGGTACTGTCAACTTCAACTCTGAAAAGGACACTATATAAGAAGTGATTTTTAATAAGGCTGTGTCTGCACGGAAATCCAGGAGCTCAGAGAAAAGCTGGACATCGGGGGTGCGGATCCGAACCTCTCTGAGCAGCAGAAAAGTAAATTTTTCCCATCTCTGCTCATCTCGAAAAAGAATTCGCACATGCGCAGTGTGTGTGTGTGTCTTTGTACTCGAGGGTGTACCGGTGGGTTGATGGACGCAGATTGAAGGGAAGCCCTTGTTTACAGTCTAACTGAACAGGTGCAGTGCAAGGGTTAATGTTATTTAATGCTAACAAAAGTCCTGTAGAACCTGTTATCCATTGTTGTCAAAAATCTATATCAGTTTAGTGAATCTCTCACGAAGACTTGTTATTGTTGAGAAAAAGAAACGGTCCAAAAGGAATTATGAAATATTCCATGAACAAGATTGTATTTCAACTTTGATTTGAGGCACTAATGGAGAAATTGGAAGAGTATACTAACATGAAAATCTTTTTTAATTACATGTGATGTAAAATGGTTTTATAGTAATATTCAAGTTTATTTAGGATTACTCGGTTAATTAAAACTATTGCAAAAGATTAAAACATTCAATGACATAAACAAAAAAATGCAATATTACTAAGACCATGCCCCAATTTGCAGAATCATCTGTAAGAGAACCATTGTTATTACATTCCGGTTGGTGCTCTGAAAGCGGAAGTGACTCAAATTCTGAACAATAACAAGAAACACACACTGCAAGGCTGGATTCCTAGCATGGGCTATTGGCCTCGATTTATGTTCTGTTAAGTTAGTGTTTCTTCTATCTGTTGAGATGTTTCTGAAAGTGCCAGCATGTGCAATAACGCTGAAGAGACCCAAAAAGGGAAAGTGTGAGGGCTCACAAGACGATGTAGCTTCCGCACAAGTAGGTAAGATACTAATAAACAAAATCAAGTGCATGCTATGGATTTGTGGCAAAAATAGCAAAAACTGTTGGGAAGAGGGGATATAGCGATCAAATATTTATACAATTCCAAGAAGTCCATACTAAAACAAGACGTCAGCAGTGGCGGCCCTCCGCTATGGCAGAGGAGAGTCAACCCCCCACCAGCTGCCTCAAAACGTCAGGAAAGGAAAAATAAAATGATAAAAACATGTTTTATTATCATTTTATATTTCCTTTCCAGGCCAAGTCTTTTGAGGCGGAGCCAGGGGGATGCCAGTCACTTGAGGGGGAGTAGTATGCACTGGTTTCAATGCGCATTTGGGTTTGGCCGGCCATCTCAGGATGGCCAAACCGACATGCGTACTGAAGCTGTGTTCAGTGCGCGTGCTTTGGAGTAAATCCGTTCAGTAGTTTTTGAGATATCCATTTTTAAAAAATATAGATCTCTGAAGTCGTGAGCCCTAGCAGTGAACTCGCGAATCCTAATAAAATTTGATTGGCTGTCAGCACTTCGTGGACCCCGATGATGAAGCATGTCACCAACCAGGTTGGTGAGTGAAGGGTTTTTAAACAAAAGAAGAACTCTCTTCCTTTTGTAGTCATCCCACTCAGATTATTTTTTCCAAGCAGTCTCTGATGGTACTCCTCTTTTTGTTTTTGAAATATTTGGATCTAGGGGACCAGGAGTACACTCCGTTTGCCTTTGTGAATTGATCCCTTACTCTCTCTTTGTTAAACTATATCTAGGCAGCGCACAGCTGCGAGAGTTATCCTTCTTTATCCACTTTTTTCACCTGGCTTACACCACCCACACACTAGTCACACCATGGGGGAAAATAAAGGCCTCTCGTACTCTACTGAGGAAATCGATGCCATCCTGGAAGATATCTCCGGGCTCGCCGACGCAAGTATCTCACAAACCATTTCCCAGACAGGGGATTGGGAAAAACTTTCTGAAATGAAAAGAAATAGAATTAGAACTATACTACACGGGACGATTCTTAAGGAATATGTGACTAATAACATGGCTCCCAAGGGTCTCCTGGTAACTAACGCCCCTCGGATTTTTCTTGAAGACCCAGCTTTCAGGAAAGACTGGGCCCTAATAGCGTGGCATTGCACGCACGATTAGATTATGCTGATTCTCAAAACAGCCTTACGACTTTCAGAAACCATTCTAATTGAGATTCAAAAAACGGAAACTCATATAAAGACCAGCATCTCTGGATATAAAAAAAGATTGGATGAAATAAACAAAGAGGTAAATGAATATAAGGAAAACCTTACGCAACAAAAAGTGACCAAATTCCAAAAAGATTTGAAAAGGTTTTCTTTTGTAAAGACCTACCCATACTCTGACCCCGACTTCGTGCCAGCAGCAAAACCTGCATCAGATTCTGATGCTTCTAGTATCTCATCTAATAGTAGCAATTTTTCAACTACAAGTACGACCAAACAAAGAACAAGAGGAGACTTTAGAGGCCAAAACCAATGGCCTGCTTTCAATCCATCAATGTTCCCAGACCCCTACAGTCAACCGCAGCCATTCCCGATGTACGGTTGGCAACCGCCCTTCCAACCTCACTTTCAACCCCCACCCTTCCAACAAAACCAATACCGTCCTCCTTTTTTAGGCAGAGGCAGGCGGGGAAAAGGGAGGAGAAGACAATTGAATCAAGTACACTGGGAAGAGGACGAGTCAGTGAGCGGCCAGACCAGGAGCAAGGCAGGAACAAGCAATGCGAGGACCTAGTTACCAACTTATCCTCTAGGGTACTATCAGAAACAGAAATGAATGTGCTAAATAAAGGCCTGGGTTTTGTCCCAACAGCGCGTCTCGACAAATTCCAACTGCACTGCGAACTGGCAAACTTTTTTAGAAAGCTAAGACTTAAGGCTTTCTTCGAGAAGCAAGGAACCAACACAAACGCTGAGAATCCCAATGAGAGTGGACTAAAGAAGAAATCGCCCTTCATGCCACCCACGCATGCAGTCCCGGTTGAAGTGATCGCCTTTGAACAGGCTGTCTACAATGATGTAGAAGGAATGAGTAATGCTTCACTATTCCAGAATTTGAGCCGAGCTGAGTGCAATGCATTAAATGACCTCCGCACCTGCGACAACATCATAATTAAACCCGCCGACAAGGGGGGCGGGCTGGTAGTCATGGACACAAGTGCATACCGTGAAGAATGCCAACGCCTGTTGAGTGACACAAAAAACTATCAGATCCTGGAATCGGATCCCACTCGGGACCTTCAATCAGAAATCAAGGAACTGGTTGAAACTGCAGAGATGATGGGAAAGATTTCTAAACAAGAGGCAGATTACCTATGTGGCACTGAATGCAAGATACCATATTTTTACACCTTGCCCAAAATGCATAAGGGGAGACTACCACCACCGGGACGCCCCATTGTTTCAGGCATCGGTTCTTTACTGGGACCGCTATCCAGGTTCTGTGATTTCTTTCTTAAAACCATTGTGCAATCCTCATCGACCTACCTACAGGACACAAAAAGTCTATTGAGTCGCCTACAGGAAATCAACGTAGATGAAAATACGATCTTGTTGAGCTTCGACATAGAGAGTCTCTACACGAGCATACCTCAAGATGACACACTATCAGTTCTGGAGAAAACCTTAGGAGACATGGACTGGACATTCAACACACCGAGAGCTTTCATCATCGAATGTGCTAGATTAGCACTAAAACGTAACTATTTCGAATTTGAAGGGTCTCTTTACCTCCAGACGGGGGGCACGTCTATGGGGAGTGTCTTTGCTCCTAGTGTAGCAGGACTCTATGTCCACAATTTTGAACTAAAGTTAATTCTAAACAATCACAACCCCTTCAGGAATAATTTGAAATCTTGGAAACGCTATATTGACGATGTCCTTGCCATTTGGCAGGGACCAGTTGACCAGCTGATTGAGTTCACTAACTGGATCAATACGTGTGATCAGAATCTGAGATTCACCCACTGCTTCAATGAAAAAGAAATAGTGTTCCTCGATGTAGTCATCACGAAGGATAATGAACAACTAGAAACCAGAACGCACTATAAGCCCACCGCCAAGAATAACCTGCTCAAGTTTGAGAGCTTTCATCAGCGTCCACTGAGGGAAAATCTCCCTTACGGACAATTTCTGAGGCTGAGACGTAATTGCAGCAAACCTACGGAATATAAAAAACAAGCATCTGACCTGACGGAAAAACTACGGGTCCGTGGATACCCAACAAGGATCATAAACAAATGTCAAAAACGTGCAAGGAACCAGCCAAGAGAAGCCCTCCTTGAGAACAAACCCCCAAAAGGAAAGGCAATACCACTCACCTGTGTTACTAAATTTAATGCCATCTCCAACCAAGTGTTTAAGAGCATTAATAGACATTGGTCTATTCTCCTAACTGGCAATCTCCGCTGGGAAAAGCCTTTGTTCTCCTATAAAAAATCACCCAGCCTAAAAGACAGCTTAGTAAACACAAGACCGAAAACAAAAAAACAAACTGACAGCAACTCCCTAACAAAGATTTGGGGCCTACCCGATGTCACAGGACATTTCCACTGTGGTAACTGCAGTGTGTGCCACCTCACGAATGACACCAAAACTTTGAATATTGAGACTGGCAAAGTGTGGAGACAACAATCCCACACTAACTGTAACAGCTGTAACGTTGTGTATCTGATAGAATGCACATGCAACAAACGTTACGTAGGAATGACAACAAGAAAGGTCAAACAGAGAATCTGTGAGCATCGCAGCACCATCCGTTGCAAGAAAAACGCAACAAGACTGACAGACCATTTTCTTGAAAACAACCACACGCCCAATGACATGAAATGGACAGTAATTGAGCAAATCACCCCCGGTCCGAACTTGCAGAAACGCTTGTCTGAGAAAGAACAGAGATGGATATATAGACTATCCACCCATGTCACAGGACTGAATGATAACATCCCGTGGGCCAGTGTCATGTAACCTGCTGCGCAAGAACCATGTGCACAATATGAGCTTGTAACAACATTCCGCTCTTTACCCTTGCATTACCAGGGCACCCCATGTCCCAATTACCTTTGTGCCCCAAGTATTACAATTAGAGCTTGTATTAACATTCTGCTCTTTACCCATAAGTTACCAGGGCACCCCATGTCCAATTTATCTTAGTGCCCCTAGTAATTTTCAGATCGCCCTGTAACTGTAAATCTAATGCCTAGTAAGGAAACTAACTCTATTAGTCTTCTGCTTTTTTCAAGTACATTTAATCACCCTGCACTTGGAGCAGAATCACTTTTCCTTTTTTTCCTGCTGCTAATACCTTTAATACAACCCTCCGTTATTCCCGTACTTACAAATTACCTTGTTGCCTAGCAACGCCATGCCTCAATGTATTGCTTGGTCCTATCACTATTTTCATGCACGTAGCAATGCGTCATCACGCTCGCGTGCTCCCCCGCCCAACCCGGAAACCGGCTCTACTCTATTAATCCCTGCCGGGTGTATCACAGCTTTAGCGGGGAGACACGGAGAGGCGAGTAGGTACTTGGCCATTGAACCACGCAGTAACTGTAAGTTATTTTATACTCTGATGGCCCTAACATCGATCGACCACCGGTCGACAACATGTGGCCCTTTTTGTGAGACGATTGTTTTTCTTCCCCTTCCTCGACAGAATACGTTACTTTGCGAGGTTTTTTCCTTTCCTCTACCCCGTGAAGCCCAAAAGACTCAAAGCAGCAGTAAGCCTTGATTGCCCTTTGGTCTTTAATTGTGTGGTGTGTGTTTGTTTGTCTAGTGTGAATGTATGCATAAGTGGTTACCGATCACATGTCGTTATTTGTTCACGCTAATTTTGTATTGAGAAGTCGAGCCACGCACAACGAAACGCTGAGTGCTGTCGACTGATGAAATAATGACTTATCAATCACTGAGCACGCCGATATTGATACAGTATGCGTGTTCCAGCCTCAGGCAGGCTCAGTCTTAGTTTCACAAAAATTGTGGGCACCATCATTAGATATACAATGATGAGTAGTCTTACATAACACAACCAATAATAATGAGTTCTGAATGGGATGCACAGTAAGTAAGCAGACACGTGAGAGTCAGAACGGCACGACGTTACAGGCTTGTAACATGTATATTCGTGACCTTTTTTCTTTTCCTCCACAGGTCTTTTTTTTACTTTTCTCCCGCCCATTTGGGTGTGAGTATTTGACTATGACAGATTTTTGTCTGTAGTCATAAGGAATTTAGGACTGGCAGGACGTTAGTGTGTCCTGACCACCCACCTTCCTTTTGGTCCTGATGAAAACCCGGTACTTCCACCTAACGGGTTGAAACATGTAGACCCTACACATAGTGATACACATGGTCATAATATACCTTTCTGTATCCACACACTTGATTTTAATATTGTCTAGTAGCTTGCAAATAAAATTATTTTTCACACAAGTATACCAGGACAATTTTTAACATTTTTTTGTTCACCTCACAAACACAAATACCAGCTCCACTGTAATTCAGGTGTCGCAGCACACCCTGATGGCACTCGGCTATCAGGGTGGACCCCGATGATGAAGCATGTCACCAACCAGGTTGGTGAGTGAAGGGTTTTTAAACAAAAGAAGAACTCTCTTCCTTTTGTAGTCATCCCACTCAGATTGTTTTTTCCAAGCAGTCTCTGATGGTATTCCTCTTTTGTTTTTTAAATGTCAGCACTTCAACCCGTTGGGTTGCCGGGTTGGAGACAGCAGGCACAGTATCCCAGTCTCACTGGAAGTGCAAATTCACGGCACTCAGGCCAATCCTGGCACGGCATCAGAGCAGCTTCAGGATTGACCACAGAAGAGTCTGGTGTCCTGTGCCTGCAGTGGACTGGAGCAAAAGAGTGTGATGCGGCTGGCTGCAGGTAAGCTATTTTAAAATTTAATTTTTGTATTTTATTTGTTGTCCATCGTTCCCCCGAACCTTTTCCCTGCCCCACTACTCTGAAATGACACCAGTGCTACTGGATTTCAGTGGATAACCGCCCTCTGTGCTGGTTGATTCGCTAACCAAAATGTGCAAGGTCGCAAGAGTGATCGGCAAAGGGGACGTGGTGTGTCTCAATATAGAATACCGCTTCCGAAACAAGACAATAGTGTGCCTACAACACACAACCCTCAACCCTTGTGGATACTGTTGAATAGACTGATGCCTCCCTCCCTCCCTCCCTTTAAATCTTAAAGATCCTATTTAGAGCAGCAGCCAAGGGAATAATTTATATTCAAACAAAAAGGAGCACATAATAAGTATATAAGAGCAACCAGGAGGGTGGGCAACTCATGTGAGCAAGCTTAAGTTGGGTCTCAGCACCAAAAAACATATCAAGGAAATTGGTTGATGTTTCAGTTATTCTCTTTCAAATCTTAACGTAGATTCAGCAAAGTTTATAACATAATAGGAAGTTATACGATTGCAGCCAACACGTGATTCGTCATATGGTAATAGTATATCCGCGACTTCATCAGGGCTACAAAATAACAATAATCATTCCCAAGTCAGATATTACAACTGAATAAGGTTCATACTCCACCACCGAAGTCAGTGTTAGTGTCTATGGGATGGCGCAATCTAACAGCCAGTTTCAAAACCAGATACTAAGAACAAATGTTCAGTAAGGTTCCGGTAGAGTAGCAATGGTATATGGCAATCCATAAGTGTATAAAGTCAAAATTATGCTAGGCTAAAAAGTAAAATTATAAGCATTAAATAAAATAAATTAAAAAGAGATCCACAGTGGAAGATCATCATGAAGCCAAAAGGAGATATATTAGCCATCACGAGTTCAAAAAGTGTACTCAGGCCATTGTGGTAAATAGGTAAAGTAGGCACCCAGTAAAAAGGGGCTACGTCAGATAACAACTCACCCTAACAATAGTTCTTCAAAAGTCAAATCCAGTATCTGAAGTTGTACCTTCTATCCCTAGAAGTACATATGTTATTAAGTATGTGTCCTAACACATCCGTATCTCAAATCATTCTCCCGATTCTCAAGCTAAATATAGCACACGTATCTTACCCAATACATTCAATAATATCTTTGTAGCGTATGTTCGTTTTCTGCGAAATCATGTAGTTGATGTCCCATATATTGGTTCTATCTGCCAGTGTTAAGATAGGTAAATAAGTCCTAATAGTATCTCGGTCAGATGGTTACATAATGTGCCATTCCAACCTTTAAATCATTGAATTGTATGTTAAAACTAGTCCATAATGTTATCACTATCTGAACTGGAACATCGTAATAATTTACACTCTTTTCCACGATGTTTACATAGCAATGTGCGTCAAAATTATTACCATCTTTACATAATATACATTCACAAATGAGGTAGAATCATTATCAGCCCCATATGATTAAATGCACGTAGACTACAATAGTAATTATATTATCTCATTTTACCTTCATAGTTATTTGTAGTGTGACGGAGAGAATTCTAACTGCTATGTCTCGGCGTGCAGCATACGCACCATCTTGGAGTGGCTATTTTTTCTTATGCCACAGCTATTGAGATAGAAAAAGGATTAATCCTTGATCATGTTGGCCTAGCCGCCATCTTGACATTGCTAGTGCTCATCTAAATGTTATTGTCACATAACAATACTCCATGGAGGCAAAGTTAAATTGGGAAAACCTGCAATCCATCATTTGATTAAAGGAATAATATATCATATCATACCAATTATTAGTATACTCATATTTGTCTAAACTAAATATGAGTATGTACAACAAAATCAGTCATAATTATGTGTTGTCTCAGAAGAACCACAAATCCTGCATTGTTGATCATGCAATAGTGTAAACAACCTCATAATGTCATGTGAGCATGGTAAATTAAATTTTATGCCAAAGCGATGGTGTAAGCCATATATCGCTAAACTACTTCATCATTATCGCATAATCTCAGTGCCCAACTCAGCTAGGAGTAATCAGAAAAGGATATGCTGCAGAAAAGAAATGTATATATATCTCTGCGTGACCATGTTCCTAGAAAATATCGGCGCTCATGATCATAATTCAAACCTGATTCCACCGCCTGCAGTTTCATGATCCACTGTGCTTCACATTGGCACAACCTCAATTATTGTTTCCCCCTCACATTTCTACACACTGCTTCAATCCCATGGAACCTACAGCAAAGACTTCATCTTGAGCCTCACATTCTTGTACATAAACCGCCATGGGATAGCTTTCATCACATTGTTTTAACGCTATGAAATGTTCAAAAATGCGCTCCCTGAGTGACCTGATCGTGCTCCAAACATAAATCTTATCACATTTACAGATGAGGATATATACAACATATTTAGTGGTGCAATCAATGTGCACATTTATCTTATATTCTCTCATGTCATTATAAGAACATTTCTTGCTACCATTCACCTCCATTCTACAAATGTTACAGTGTCCACACTTATATGAACCTATAGTTTTCTTGTGTAACCACCTCTCAGGGAGTCTCAAGCTTAGGATAAATAGGACTAATGATATCGCGTATCGTGTTTCCCCTTCTATATGTAATCCCAGGGGAATTGATAAGAAATGGTCGTAAAGTTTGATCCGTTGTAAGTAGGGACCAGTATTTTCTAAGTATATTGTACAGTTTTTGTGAATAAGGATGATAGTTTGTAATTAACCATATAGGTACCTTATTCCCACTGTTAGGTTCTGTACATCCCTTAAAGTATTCATACATCCGAGAGCCGTGGTCTTGTTGCTTGCTTTAAAAATAATGTTCTCTTCATTACCACGCACCCAGAGTCTGGCTCCTATATCATTCATGTTCTCTAGGAAATCATTGTCATTGCTACAATTACGCCTAGCCCTGAGCATCTCTTCATATGGTATTGAGTTAACTTGGCATTTGGGATGTGAGCTACTAGCACGAAGTAGCGCATTACAGGCTGAGGCTTTTCTGCACATCCTGCTCTTAATCCTGTCTCCATTTATATATCATTCCAGATCAAGAAATACAATCTTCTCTGGGCTATATTCCATCGTAAAGGAAATATTGTTAGGGTTGTCAGTCATAAATGTAAAAATAATCCATTGGTTCTATTTGACCACCAGTCCATATAATTAAGCAGTCATCAATGTAGTGGCCCCAATAGTGTATGTGTTCTTTCCACTTGGCCCTGAGTGGTGGGCCCCAGACATGCACCACCTCAAGCCATCCCATGAAAAGGTTGGCAAAAAACGATGCAAACCTGGAGCCCATCGCAGTCCCACATTTCTGTTTGAACCACATGTCTTTGAACAGAAACACATTATTCTCAAGTATAATTTTGGACATCTATATCATCATTTCAGAGTGATCCAGAAGTTCTAGTGGTCTCATATAGAAAACACTTCAAAGCAATTAGGCCATGTTGGTGAAGTATAGTTCTATAGAGTGAAACCATATCCATGGTCACTATGGTCATAGTATCTTTCCATGTCACGTTGTTGAGTACATTCAATAGGTGTTTTGTGAACCTGATATGTGACAGGAGGTTGGATATATATGGTTGTAAAAAATTAGATACTCTGGCAGTCTGTCCGTCGGCTCCCATTGCCCGATATAATACCCAGGTGGGGAAAGCATGTTTATGTGTATTTTAGGTAATGTATTGATGCTGGGAAATCTGGGGTGTTCCACCATTAGATAGACATATTCATCCTCGTCAAGTAATCCCAATCCATGCCACCATTTAAGGTTAGTAATAATTGTATTAGAGACTTCTGGAATCGGATTATAGTCTTGTTTCAAATAACAGGTAACATCAGCCAGTTGTCTAAAAATATCTTCTTCTTCTTTTCCTCTGTCCATTACCACTATGTTACCCCCTTGTCCGCATCCCTGATTATTAGACTACTGCCCATTCTCAAATCCTGTAGGGTAGGTATTCCTGTGTGGTGATGTCACTCTGCTGTAGACTCAACCTTTTGCGAGATATCTTGGTGTTCCAATCATCAATTTCTTTTATAACTATTCTGTGAAATAAGTCAATATTAATACAACTCGACAACTGTGGGGTCCACTTAGATTTCCTCTTTAGTCCGCTGCTCTCGCTCAAGTCAGTACATATTTCCAAGTCTTGTTATACATTATGAATTGTAACTGGGTTGTCCTCACATTCAGTAATCAACAAGTCATATTATGCACATCTTGTATCGACATACTACCCACCACATAACTTTCTTTATGCATTTTATTCCCTTCAATTTGGTTTGCAAAAAAATTTCTTTATCTTAATTTGTCTAGCAAATTAATAAACATCAATTTATATATCAACAGCATCATAATTAGTCGTACGACAAAAGATCATACCTCTTTTAAGTACAGAGATCATATCACCTGTAAGGGCCTAACTAGACAGAGCTAACAATGAGAGCTAGCAATGGTGGTTGAGAGAATAACCAGGTCTGTTACCGCTTTTTAGTCCTCAGGACTTGCAGGTCCAATTGAAAATCAAAAGTACTGAATCTGTGCATTCTGTGACTTCACCTGCTGTGCTTCCTGTTCACTTTTGTAGACTCTTTGCCCTGCGAGGACCGAGACAACCTGGGTCACTGCCCACCCGCCTCCCGCCGCCCGACCTCTTTTCCAGCTTGGGGTCTGACCGCCGAGTGGAGCGTGGTGTGAGGCCTGAAAGACCACAAGACCCAGCATCCTCAGCGGCATACTCCGCGACATTTGCGCGCCAGGAGGCGCTCAAATACAGCGTCACCCTGGTCGAGGGGGGGAATCTGTGCATTCTGTGACTTCACCTGCTGTGCTTCCTGTTCACTTTTGTAGACTCTTTGCCCTGCGAGGACCGAGACAACCTGGGTCACTGCCCACCCGCCTCCCGCCGCCCGACCTCTTTTCCAGCTTGGGGTCTGACCGCCGAGTGGAGCGTGGTGTGAGGCCTGAAAGACCACAAGCCCCAGCATCCTCAGCGGCATACTCCGCGACATTTGCGCGCCAGGAGGCGCTCAAATACAGCGTCACCCCGGTCGAGGGGGGGAATCTGTGCATTCTGTGACTTCACCTGCTGTGCTTCCTGTTCACTTTTGTAGACTCTTTGCCCTGCGAGGACCGAGACAACCTGGGTCACTGCCCACCCGCCTCCCGCCGCCCGACCTCTTTTCCAGCTTGGGGTCTGACCGCCGAGTGGAGCGTGGTGTGAGGCCTGAAAGACCACAAGACCCAGCATCCTCAGCGGCATACTCCGCGACATTTGCGCGCCAGGAGGCGCTCAAATACAGCGTCACCCCCGTCTCGCGGGACGCCGGGCAAAGCCCGGGCCAAGGGCGGGCCCTCTGTGGCCCTCAGAGGCCAGAGGAGGCTAGGCTAGGCCACCCCTATAACATCTATAAAGGAGTACTAAGTAAATATCACCTGCGTCACATGATAGCATGTGCTGTTGACCTCTAGACCTGGTTCTCAGACTGGGGTCGGCAACCAGCTACCTAGAGCTGCCACCGACCCGCTTAGGAAGCCTGGAAAGAGGAGGGGATCTGCCTGGAGAAGTCTTAACAGCCCTAATACTACCTCTAAACAGGAAGAGGAAAAACACAACTACATCTGGTATTGAAGTAAGATCTTCTTGTATTCACTTTTCTCTTCCTTCTATTTCCTTGTGGGCACAAGATAAACTCTAACTGCAACACAAACATGTCTAAAAGAAATATTCCTGTGGCACCTGATACACCAAAGAACACTATGGATAGTTATCT
Source organism: Lissotriton helveticus (assembly GCF_964261635.1). Classification (NCBI taxonomy): domain Eukaryota; kingdom Metazoa; phylum Chordata; class Amphibia; order Caudata; family Salamandridae; genus Lissotriton; species Lissotriton helveticus. The sequence goes on along the minus strand of NC_136072.1, from coordinate 1,176,962,625 downwards.
TGTTCAGGTGGTCAATAAGATAAACAGTGAACGAAGACAATGGCTGGGTCTGTATCAGTCACTCATCCTCCCCTCTATGAGTCCCACTCCAAACCCACAAATAACCGATGCTACACAACAAGACCCTAGCAGCGTTGCCCCTGAAACCGACTCCATAGGCAATGCCAGTATGGATATAAGTGGACCTAATGGGGCTGACATGGAGATACATACGGATACTGACCCGGACACACATATTGACATTGTGATGGAAGAAGCACCGTCTGTAAAGCGGGCGACTAGGGCAGTTAGAGCGTGTCGTAAAACGCAAAAAAATCGTGGGGGGGGAAGGTCAGGGAAGAATAAAGCTACTCCATCACCAAAAACCAAAGGCAAATGTCGGGAGTATGAGGAGGAAAACACTAGGGAGTTACTGGATGAAGCTTTATTGTCTAAAATCTCAGAGCTGTTAGAGTTAAAAATTCAGACATTTATTAAGCCACTGATTAGTAAAATTGACAAACTCTCTGCGGTAATAAAAAAATTGGGAGGTACTCAAGACACATTAGTTGATGCGATAGGCATTGTTTCAATGAGTGTTACAAAGCAGCATGAACGTCAAGAGACACATAGTATGGGTGGGATAGTATCAGATGCACTTCCACTAGAGGCTATCCCCCGGAGAACCCACAATTTAGTCCTATCATTCATGAACCAGTGAAAGAGGTCTCAATAGACCCACCGCCTGTACCAGCTCCCTATAGCCTTGAGAAAGACTCGTCACAATTTGTACTAGAAGCTGCACCTTTGATATTAGTACTAGCAAATGTACCTACCCTATCACCTGACCAAACAGAATCAACATCATCACTAACAAGTAAGGCATTACATTGGCTGTCAAATAATATGAGGATGGCGCAGTGGGGAGAACAGCAGTTAGCTGATGAAGTTAAAATGGCAAGGAGGGTTACATGGATTGGGAATAATCTTAAAAAATGGAAGGGCGATTGTGTCGAGTTAAATTTCCATAACTCAGCAACACTTCCGAATATTCTGCCCAATATTCTTCCCCCACAACGAAGAAGTGGCACCATAATCCCCCTTACATTGGAATTTTTCTATAATGAGTTGAAAAAAGAACCCAAACAAAATGCCCTGAAGTCAGTTTGGATGGCAAGAAATAACAGATGGGGTGGGGGACCTATGGTAACTGATTCTAATATTGTCCTAGGCAATAGGGTTGGTGCATGGCTAGGTGACCACCAAAAAACGCCCTGTTTGACTACCCCAGGGCCAAATTGGAACTTAGTGAGTAGACGGGGCCCGTATAATCATGTCAATGTGTATGGGGCGACACGTAATGGAAATTACGTTGGAGGATGGTTAGGTGACCAGCAGAACTTGCCATACCCTAATACCCCAGTGCCTAGATGGAATACAGTTATAAATGGATGGGGTTTTGGGGCTCCGTCCTACAATTGTGGAATTAGCACCTCCAACAGGTTTGGGGCTTTGGCTGGTCTCAACGACTGTGATTGACTCAAGGGGGGGGGGGTTTCCATCGAAGTAAGGGATGCCATTCCCAGGTATAACCCCGAAGCTGAGCCCAACCAAAATGCATTGGATTGTATGGCAGAATTGCCGCTCTACCATCCCACTAGACAAAATGCAGTGGCGCAATCATTGAATACTGATGTCCTCGAGAATACTAGACAACCCCAGGCACAGGCAAACCAAGAAATGCTAGAAATAGATAAAATATTTTGCTGGAACATTGCAGGGTTGAGAAAAAATCTATCGGATCCAGCTTGGCATCAATATCTTGCCAGCGGGGACCTTATCCTGTTCCAAGAAACTTGGGGGTTAGAGAACTACTTTAAGGTTGATTATAGATCTTTTTTTATTCCTGCAATAAACACAAATGGGGGCAGACCTTCTGGCGGGTTGACAATATGGGTCAAAATTACAGGGGGGATAAGCCTTAAGCAAATAGACACAAACAATTCCGACCTTCTGATGATTGAACTAAAAAAAACCCAAGGGCCAGACTATTTATGTGATTAATGTCTATAATAGACCACATCAAGCATGCAAAGAATCGCCAGTCATAACCCACTTAGGTAACATCATGGCAGGGTTAGATCAGAATGCAACGGTAATTGTAGGTGGCGACTTTAATAGAAGTTTCGAGCCCATATTGGGTCTTGAAGACATCTATAAAGACGAGGATAGTGTCAACAATATACCCCTGGTTGACACGACTTACAAAGTAGCCTGCACTGTGAGTGTCCTACAATTACTGAGCTTAACGTTTGAGCGTGGGCTGCGTGCATGTAATGGGCGTTTGCCTTCAGATTGTCCCAGTAAGCCAACATTCATTAGAGGTGTTTGTTCTAGTCACCTAGATTATTTTATAGTTTCCTTACACTTATGGCCTATGGTAGTGGATTTAAAAGTGGATGACCGCATGGAGAGTGATCATTATCCTCTGATTTTATCTATTCAAAATTTGATTTCTAATCCTACCAATAAGAGAGCGAGACAAAATTACCAATCACAAGACCCCCTAGAAGCAAACAATCGTAGGTCCCTAAAGTGGCCAGCAGTCTTAGGAAATACAAATACTATTAGCCAGATCTACCACGTCTTCGTTAGACACATGTCCCCCTTGGTGGAGAATAGTACTGCAAACTATAGCTCTTGTCTGACAGAATCCCATGACCATTTAATTGGCCAGCTCAGTGAGATCCTGACTAGAGTGGTAAAAAGACCAAATGCCGCTCACAAATGTAAAAAAATGGGTAATTCTTGGTATAACCAGGAATGCCGGAGAGCCAAATCAGATTTAATTACTGCAGTTAGGGAAAATTCATCAGACAATGTTAAAATTAAAAGAGCTCAGTATAAAAGAATTTTACTTTTGGCCAAAAAAGAATGGGACGAGAGGGTATGGTCTGACCTGCTAGATGCTTGCAAGCGCAAAGACCAGACCTTCTTCTGGAGCCTTATTGCTAGTGGCACCAAAGGGGCCACAGAAACCAAAGACAGATTTCTTGAGGAAAGGACTTGGGTTAGGCATTTCTCTTTACTATATGCTTGTGCCAACCCACATGATAATGAAGACCTGGCCAATATGTACCTAGAGATGGCATTGCATGAACCCCCTCTTGTATTTACCTTGAATGAAACACTTTTAGCAATCAAAGCAGTTAAGCCAGGAAAGGCCCCCGGCCCGGACCGAATACCATGGGACCTCTGGAAGCATGAGAATTACATTTGGGCTCCCTACATTAATTTATTATTTAACGAAATTGCTAGTGGAGCTTCTGTCCCCGAAACTTGGAAGGGGGCAGAGATTGTAACATTATTCAAAAAAGGTGATAGGTCGAATCCCTCGCATTATCGTCCTATCAGTTTGATTGACGTGTTGCAAAAAAATTTTGCCCGCCAACTTCTTAGTCGCCTTGCCTTATGGATCAATGACCATTCTATTTTTACGAAGTACCAGGCTGGTTTTAGATCAAAAATAAGCACAGTGGACCAGGTTTTTAGATTTTTATGTTTAGTCTGGAAATATACTATCATAAGGAGCTCCCACATATATGTGGCTTTCGTCGACTTGAAAGCAGCCTTCGATATGGTTCCCAGGGCAGACCTATGGAAGACACTAAATAATATGGGTGTGCCCGGAAACATTCTACAGTTACTAATTAGACTGCATGAGAATAATTATGCACGAGTCAGATGGGGACCAAATGGGGAGCTAAGAGAGAAAATAAATATATCCAAAGGGGTTAGGCAAGGGTGCGTAATGGCACCTACCCTATTCTCCCTTTATGTCAACGATATTCCCGACACCCTTTTGGGCTGCGAGCATGACTCTCCCAAATTGTGTGGTGCAGCCGTTCCGGCATTGTTATTTGCAGACGACACGATTTTAATCTCTCAGACACCTAGAGGACTTCAGAATCTTTTAAATAAATTTAGTTTGCACTGTCATGACAGGAAATTGGAAATTAATTCCTCAAAAACAAAGGTCATGACAATCAATCCTCATAAAGGTTTTAACAAAGTTTTTAAAATAAATGATGAAATCATTGAAGAAGTCCCTAATTTTAAATACCTTGGTATCATTTTAGATAGCAAAATATCATGGAAAACACAATTAGAAAATGCAAAACTGAGGTTGACTCAAAACCAGTTCCCAATTTAAAAAAAGCACAAGAACAGTCATTTTAAATCAGTTTCACCGGCCATTGAATTATTTAAATGTAAAGCACAATCATCTTCCCTCTATGGAGCGGACCTTTGGGGTTATGCATTGAAGGATACTTTTCTAGTACGCGAGAATTCCTTCATTAGACAGCTCCTAGGTGTACCTGGTTCCACACCATTGACCCCCGTATTGTGGGACCTTAATTTCCGACGCACAGATGATTATGCTTCTCTTCGCCCGTTGCTTTACTGGGTCCGCCTGTGGTCTACAGAGGAGCTGGTAGACTACAGAGAAGCACTGCGAGAGATAATGGCTATAAAAAATATCACCTATCTGCCATGGTTAGTGTATGTCGAAAAATGGTTTGGAAAATTGGGGCTGAGCAATTTTTGGTCAGACCCAGACTCGCTAACTAATAGCTCAAAAAAACTTCTGAAACAAAGGTATTGGGAGTTTATAAGTGATTCAGTGTTAGCCAACCCCAATATAGGAACTCTGACCTTAACATTTTTTGAAGTAAAAATGAATATGCAATTAGAGCCTCTTATGGATGAAATCTACCCCCCGTTCGCTAAAAGTCTATATTTAAAATTCCGGTATGGCATTTTGCAAACGAGGGACAGGACAACCAAATGGCACTGTAATAAGGGTGCAAATAGGAATACTGATTCAGTTGTATGTGAGGTTTGTGAAATGGGGTTGAAAGAGGATGAATCTCATGTATTATTTATATGTCCTGCATATCTTAACGCAAGGAAAAAATGGTTAAAGCCTATATGCAAAATGTTAGGCCTTCGCCATATTAGGGTTGGGCTCAGAATATTTAAGGGAGATACCTCTCAAACGATAGTGTTTAGTCTGAGCCGTTTCCTCTTATGTGTAGCCTTGATCAGAAAGAGAAAAGGTCTTAAAATCTAACTTTATCTACCTTTACACTGTATTACCGTTGGCTAGAACTGAATCTATAAGCTAAGTGCAGAGGTAAAATGAACTGGTCAGTTCAACATGATATTGTTTACTAAATGGTAAAGTGTTGCTTGTTTTTAGTGACCATGGTGCATCTTTTATATGGAAAATATTTTATTGTTTTTTATATTTATTAAGTGATCTCGTGAGATGAGGCAAGCCGACTGTGATGAATTGTCTTCCAATTTAAAAACCTTCTGGGATATGTAATTACATACCTCATATTATTGCTACAAGAAATTACGTGCTGCTAACTGTACCCTAATTTAACTGTGATTTTGTATCTGCTTGTATTTTTTTTTCTCTTTTTTTTAAACTATATGTACTGTATCTTATAAGGTTTTTAACCGAATAAAGATTGAATTGAATACAATACCACCTTGTTTGTTCCATCAGGTGCTTTTTGCTATATGTGAAATTAGTCCGACAGACATTGGAATGAACGCGGCTAGCAGATTTAAGGAACGAACTGAACAAGGTAGTCAATAAAATGAAAGATACATAAAAGAGTCAGGAACAGGTGCGGCTAGTTCAGGTAAGAGCGGTGGGCTGGGGCGGGGGAGTTGACAGACGATGAAATAGGTAAAACAAAATAAAAGTCGGTGATGCGGTGAGTGCAATGTAAGTGGTTTTATTTATAGAAAATTTTATTTGACCTATTCCGTCGTCTGTTGACTTTCCCCCGCCCCATCGCTCTTACCTGTACCGGCCAGTTCAGGAAACCCAGCCAGACCCCAACCATCTCTCTAAAATTGCCATTTTCCCTTCCATCTTTATAAGAAACCTCAATAAACTGCAATTCAGTTGCTAGTCTGTTGGGGCAAAGTTATAGTAACATGATTCACATAGAGAGCAATTAGTAATTGAAACAAAAGACTCCTCGAGCACTCACGTGTCTGTAGAAATTGGGTATTCGGTCTCTGTTTTTGGAAATATTTCACATTTCAAGAGCAATGCTATTAACAAACAATTTTTACAGTGTTGCAGAAGAAACTTGCACTGTCATTCTCAAAAATATGTATTCATTGTTTTCCCCAGAAATGGTACTAACGACTGCTAAGTGGGGCTCTCAAATTGGAAAATGGCGGGGTTTTTTTGAAAAGCGTTTGTGTATGTTAGAGACAATGAATGAATCAGCAGAATGCTTACAGTGTTCGCTACTTTACACAACTTATGTTATAGTATAGAACTCCTGCAAGTCAGTTTTAGAGACTACAGGCCTCGTTATGGGGAATTAGTGTAGGGCAGCGCTGCAAGTCTTCTTGCTGCACTGTGCTACCCTACGTCAATGTGAAAGGGCAGGAATACACCATATTTATGAACTACGGTGCATTTGTGTAGTTTCTGCCTGTGCTGGTGTACAATTTGTTGCCTAGTGCCTACTTCGGCATCCTTGCACCATGGTGCAAGGGTGCCTCTGCTACAGGCAGGATTGTTTTTGTGCATGAATGGCCCCTTCCTGCACAAAAACAATCCTCAGAGGCGTTTACCTCTTTCTATGTGTTTTGCATACTGCGTTGGCCTTTTATTTTACTTTCAGGTAGTGCTGCCTCTTACGAAAAACCTCGCAGTACAAAGAAAAGAAAACGGGGCATATTAACAAGGAACCTCGTTAAAATTATCGCCGTTTTAGAGGCAGGAAACGGACGCTAAAAGAGCGATAATGGGCTTGATAATATGCGTTATAGAATTCCAATAGAAGCCCAGGTTAGATGTGCAGGACATCTAACATGGGCTTCTATAGGAATTCAATAACGCATATTAGCAAGCCCATTATCGCCGTTTTAGTGGCAGTTTCCTGCCGCTAAAACGGCAATAATTTTAATGAGGTTTCTTGTTAATATGCCCCAACGTTTTTTTAGACTTTTTTAATCTACCTGTTCTTGAAAGGCAACGCACATCTCAGAGTCTGTCGTTAACTGCCTGGATCACTACGCATTATGCCAGTACTTTGCTTGCTCTGGCCTTATTCTAAGTGCCCGGGTGATATTTATGGCGCTCAAGTTCTATATTTATCAAGTTGAAAAAAGAAGGCATTTTACCTGCACAGTTGCAGAATTTGGGGCCAGATGTATCAATCATTTTACCGTTCGCAGAAGTGGCCCGTTTAAAAATGGTAAAAAACTTTTGGGATGTATCATCTCAAAAGACATTCGCAAATTAGGGAATTGCAATTTTTGCAATTACCTATTTTGCAAATGCATTTCAGGAATCGCAATTTGCAATTCCTTAAATGCAATGCAGAAAGCAAAAAAATGTGCGACCTGGCTTTAAAAAATCGCAAATTACCACCAACTTCAAGTTGATGGTAATTTGCAAATTCCAAGAACAATTCACTTTTTTGTATTTTTCTAGGTGCCATGTGGCGTACATACATTCCCTTATGGCATGTATGTGCGTCACATGTGCACACATCCTTATTTTAGGGGTGCAAGAGGGTGTCCAATTGGCACCCTTGAAATTGAATGAACAATTTGCGAGTACCTATAAGGTACTCGCAAATTGCACATGCAATTCCCATTCATACATATGGGCCTCTAGGCCCATAGGCATTAAAGGGAAGTCATTCCTTATTTGAGAGTCGCAATTTGCGAGTCACAATTAAGGAATGTGTAGGAATCGCAATTTTATTTGCGAAACCTACATACATTGCATTTTGCAAGTCCATAATAGCGAATTTGCTATTAAGGACTCGCAAAATCTAGTGTTGATACATCTGGCCCTTGGTGCTTTCCTAACACAGTACTTGGGGATCCTCTCCCCCCGGTATGTATCAGCACACTTAACCTGCTGATATGCACCTGTGAAAACTTGTGGGTGTGGCTTTATTGCACCCGACAAGCATTAGCACGGTGGTGCGCGCAGGCCAGCTGCAATCAGGGCCTCTGTCTTTTGTTATAGTAAGATTTTTTAAGGATATTGCTGCTAGTTTTTGTGGGTGGCGGAGGGATGTTTCAGTCCTAGCCTCAAGCACTTGAAGGGAGCCGGACATTGAGGGCTAGCATGGAGGCATTCATGACTCGCATGCAGACATTGATGGCTGACATGGAGACATTCATGGCTCGCATGCAGACATTGGTGGCTAGCATGGAGACATTGATGGATAGCATGCAGACATTAATGGCTAGCATGCAGACATTAATGGCTAGCATGCATACATGGATGGCTAGCAGACAGACATTAATGGCTAGCATGCAGACATTGATGGCTAGCACAGAGACATTGATGGCTAGCATGCAGACATCGATGGCTAGCATGCAGACATTGATGGCTAGCATGCAGACATTGATGGCTAGCACAGAGACATTGATGGCTAACATGCAGACATTGATGGCTAGCATGCAGACATTGATGGCTAGCATGCAGACAGGGATGGCTAGCATGCAGACATTGATGGCTAGCATGCAGACATCGTGGCTACATTGAAACAAAGCTGGGTGTTTTTCCATGGCCTAAATGTTCGAACTGCTCCTGGGTACCAACGTGGAATATAATGACAAACATGCGATTGCACAGATTAAGAAGTCCATCGTTCCGCTACAGGTGAGGAAGTAGTGACACACGACACCTTGGCCACTGATGCACGACATGTTGGCCAAAGACACACAACAAGTGGTAACTGACGTGCAACACCTTGGTCACTGACACACAACACCTGAACCACTGACGTATCAACATCTTGGGCACTAATGCACAACACCTGCTCCATGATGCACAACAGGTTGACCACTGACACACAACACCCTGGTCATTGACATTTAGTATCTCTTCGACGCTGATGACGGAACCGCTCCGTCATCAGCCACGGTGGCGCTGTGCTGATGAAGGAGCGGTTCCGTCATGGCCCGCTCGACGCTCCTGCGCGGCGCTGATTTCGCACATGCACGGCGCGTTCTATTGAGCGGGTGGGGCCATGACGGAACCGCTCCGTCATCAGCACAGCTCACCCGAGGCTGGTGACGGAGCGGTTCCGTCACCAGAGTGTGAGCACCGCGCGGCCCCTTCGCACTCTTAGCGCTGCGGCAGAATAGCCGCCGTAGCGAAGGTGTTAACATGCGGTCACTGATGCACAACACCTTGACTACTGACACATAACACCTTGCTCACTGATGCACAACAACGTGGTCACTGACACACAACATTTTTGTCACTGACGGACAATACCCTGGTTGTTGACATATAACACGCGGTCACTGACGTACGACACCTTGATAACTGACTAACAGCACCTTGTTCACTGATGCATAACTCCGGCTGGTCACTGACGTACAACAACTTGGTCACTGACGTGCAACACTTTAGTCACTGACACAAAACACCCTGGTCATTGGCATACAACAAGCGGTCACTGGCGCACCATAACTTGGTCGTTGACACACAACTCCCTGATCATTGACATGCAACACACAGTCACTGACGACACACAATGATTTTCGTCACTGAGGCACAATACTTTGGTCGCTGACTCAAAACACTTTGGTGACTGACACACAACAGCTTGGCCAATGATAGGCTGAAAGCTTTGTTACGACTCTGCTGAAGGCAAGACCACAGCGCTGCCCTTTCATCTGAAAATTGCAATTAAAATGTGAATTTCTAATCCTTCCCTTCAGCCCCAAACCCTAGTAATTCATTTTTTAATTGTGATAACACTGTTGCCATAGAGAAAGGTTTGAATTGCACTCGCTTTCTAATGAATAAGAGATTTATACAAATACGTAATTATCCATAGACGTGAAAGATACAGCCACTTCAGAGCATTACTGACAAAAATGATTCTAGTCTCGGGGCTGTGAAATGGGCAGACTACTGTGCAGAATTAGGCTGTATGGAATTCGTAAGTAAATTGTTAATTCTGTCCACAAGCAACCGGTTCAGACCTTTTAATTCGTCGCATATTAAAAAGCTGAATTTCAAAAATGCACAGGTCAAACATCGTACGACTCTTCGGCCACATTGACTCCCTGGCACACATCACCTCGGGGATGATCGATCGAATGGGTGATGTTCAAGAGCCTGGAGACCGACACCCATGGTGATTCCACCATAGTCGGACTAGCAAACCAGCAAGCCCAAAAAGCTGTCCTCCATGAAGCCTTGCAACTGGCAGAATGGGGTATAGAAGTCACCGCCCCCAGAGTTCCAAAATATCCGCATGTCCTCAGACCACGTTGTGGCCTACAACAATCCATCTCTGTTCTCAAAGGCACAAATTCCACAAGCTCTGATGGGGGAGTGAAACCTGGGAGGCCTAGATCCCCGCTAAAAATAAAAATCTTGTTAAAAGAAAAACAGCGCATCGTGCAGCGTCCTCAGCAAGGACTGGCCCCCCCAGAGGACACATGGAGACGGGGCTCCTAACCCCTCCCACTCACATGAAAACACCAGTCGCGCATGCCCATCAACAGGCCAGGATCGTAACCTTAGCATCATCTCATGGAACATTGCAGGGTTAAATAACATCCGCAGGGTTACCGCCACCCATGACTATCTCGCACAGGGGGACATATTATGTATCCAGGAGACCTGGGCGAGGTCCACCTCACCAATTGCTGGCTTCCACGAATACTTTAAATCAGCAACCAAAAGGACGATCTTTGGTCGCCCGTCAGGGGGTCTGTCAATCTTCGTAAGCCACGCCTGTAAATTTAACGTAAAAGAACTATCTCTGGAGCCACCTGACCTACAAGCTATCTCAATAGAAGGACTGAGAGTGGACCAAACAACCCGCCCGCTTTTATTAATCAACTGTTACCTCCACCCTGCAAAACTTCACTCTCCACACGGCTTGGAATCATTCACCACCGCCCTGGAAGATCTATTAATAAGCCGCTTGCACCACGATGTAATCATAGTCGGTGACTTTAACCTGAGAGGCCTGGACCTGATACCCATGACTACACCTAGCAGGAAGTCAGCTCAACTGATTGAACTTTTAGCAAATTACAACTTGCAATCCACCCATGGGATATAAAAAACGCGCAACTGCGCATGGTCCGCCCACCCGACCTTCAGGAATGTCTCCACTATAGACTATATCTTCATCAATGCAGGATTGGCCAACAAACTTCGCAATTTCACTGTGGACGACAGAGCCGAAAGCGACCATAGGCCCCTTCGTGTCACATTCAACCTGACACGAGAACAGGCAGACCCCTACGCCGCAATTGGTATGACCACAGGCGAAGAACACCATTTAGTCCTTAAACGAATAAAATGGTCGACCAATCTTAGCCACAGACTTAATGCATTTGTAGCCAATAGGGTGACAGTACCAAGTCCACAAGATAGTATAATACACCTATGGGAAACACTGACCAATGACTTATTGAAGTACCTGGGCAACACTCGCCAATCAAGAAGCGGTCAAAAAAATGTAATCCTAGGCCACCAAAAAATCCACAGTCTTAAGCTGCCTAAGCAGGCGCTTAACAAGGCAGTGAGAGCAAACAAGAAAGGTATCTACCTGCCAGGGGGGCCCCCCATTGCTGTTTTGCGAGCTAAGTACAAAAAGAACATTTGGGATTTGAAAAGAAAACGGACCGATCAGAACTGGTTGACTGTGTTTTCCATAATCAAAGGCAAAGATAATAGTAAGCTCTGGCGTTACATCAACAGCTTGTCATAAGGAGGCGTACAGAAGGTTAACAGTGTTGGAGGAAAAGTTTGGGAACAGTATGCAAAGGGGCTGTACACCTGTGAGCCAAATCGGATGTCTCACTGCATATCCGGCTGGTCAAAGGCGGCGGCAGCTACCATCAGCTCTGAAAGTGCCCCGAATGAAGAATTAAGTCCGACTCGATCTGGAAAATTCTCGGAGGCGGCGATTGTAAAGCACATCAAAGCCATCAGAACCGATGGTGCCCCTGGACCTAACGGGATCCCCGCACAGGTCTTTAGGAAAGATCCTGCATTTTTCGCTTCCAAACTTACTCCTCTATTTAACCACGCATTCGCAACCGCAACCCTGCCATTTTCCTGGAAAGGTTAAATCCTCTTTCCTATACATAAAAAAGGTGACCACTCTAACCCGGCTAATTACAGACTGATAGCCCTCCTTGACATTGAAGCCAAGGTCTATGCCCGCCTTCTACTTAAGGACCTGGAAACTTGGGTGGATAAGAACGGCATACTCCCGCCCTCACAGACTGGCTTCAGGGCTAACTGTTCTACGTTGGATAACATCATAGCGCTTTCGTACCTCGCTAAGAAGGCCAACATGCGGAATAAGCTGCCCCTGTTCTGTTGCTTTATCGATTATTCAACGGCCTTTGACCGCGTGAACAGAAGCCGGCTCTGGGCAAAACTAGAGTCCTGGGGGATCCCCAGAGATCTTCTAAAGGCCATAAAAGCACTTTATGAGGGGACCTGGGTTCAGGTGAAACTAAGCGCCACCTCAGCAACCACAAGAATTGCCACTAACTCGGGATTAAAGCAGGGGTGTGTCCTGGCCCCTTGCTTTTCAACTTGTATACTGCAGACATGGGGCAAGCCCTGAAAGATGCCAACCTAGCAACGCCCAGACTGGGGAAGCTGGTTTTGGGTACGCTCCAGTATGCAGATGACACAGTAATTATGGGTCACACCAGGGTAGGCCTCCAAAGAGCCTTAAACAGTCTCGCCACATACAACAAGGAGAACGAGTTACTCATTAATGTGAGCAAGACTAAGATAATAATCTTTGGCAAACATCCACACAAAACAAAAGCTTCATGGTCTATGGGGGAACACCGTATCACCACGGCCCCATCCTACAACTACCTGGGCACATGGGTATCAGAGAGGGCCACTGCACTCAAACATCTGAAGACGCTTAAACCAAAGATTGATAAAATAATTACATCTCTAAGACGTCTAAGCCACGGCCTGGCCAGTCCCTCTGCAGATCCGATGCTGACAGTACTTAGGGCTAAATTGATCCCTGCCATCACGTACGGCCATATAGCCTATCCAGGGGCTTTTGAAAAAGTGGTCCAAGCGGCTCAGGTGAAAGCTTATAAGATGGTGCTACGAGCCCCCAAACAGGCGCGGAATAACAGGGTGAGACTGGAAATAGGCCTGAAACGTCCTGAACTGGTACTACTGAAGGAACTGCTAAAATACTACATCAGAGTTCTGAAGTCGCCCAAAAACACCTTGAAGCACTCGCTAAAAACCATCTTTGGGGAGGAGGGCTCCCCATGGCAAGCCAAGGTGGAACTGGCCATTGACCTTCTGAAGATCGACGGGCGGAATCTGCACTTACACGAAATCCCATATTCCGCCTGGGCAAAAGCCATCAAGCGCCAAGTCCAGTCTATTTCCTTTGAGCTAGATCTTTCCTCGCTCCGGCCCAACCCACTAACGTTGGCCTTGGACAAGTCCTATATTCCTGGTAAACCTCAACCATACTTCCAAGACTCACTAACAATAGAAGCAAGACAAAAAACTCTGTTTATGCGCCTCTTGGCCCTCAGGATAATGGACTTTAACCCACGTTGGGCACGCTTGGACGGAGCCACTGCCTGCCGACTTTGCAATTATCGCAGAGAATCCTGGCTACACTTGCTAAGTTGCTGCCCTAAGCTGGCCAGTGACCGACAGCGATTGCTACGTCCAGCCCTACGTATCCTGGGTCTCAGAACTTGCAGAGAGGCCTCGGATTGGTGTTTCTCTGAAACCACAACATGTTTATTAGCCAGGATAGGCAAGTTCATCCATCAAGTTAAAATGGCACTCGAAAACCAACTAAAGGACACCATCCCGAAGAGCCCTGTGACCCGCCGCCCTAAAGTTGGTAATCCACAGATAACACAGGGAGTCGCCGAAAAGCTGGGGCCGACTCAGGGGCCGATAAAGCCCACAGTGCAACTGAGGATGTCGAACTTTTACACCCCTTCCAGACTCTAGTAGCAAGGTCTCATGATGACACTAAAAACTTTAATTCTTTTTAATATTAATAATGTATAATACCAGTGAACACAGTCAGTATCGAGACCACATAGCTGCACCAATGATCCCCGACCGGTGTAGGCCGAGCAGGGGGGCGGGGGGAGGGGGGGCGTATTTTACTGTATTTTATTGTATTTTATCTGAATCAAACTGCATATTTATACACTGTAATGATTTTAAATAATCGCACAGTTTATCAATAAACTTCAACTCTCCAAAAAAAAAAAAATGCACCTACCCATTGCATTCACACACAAAAGTCTAATTTCAGAAATTAATTTTGGCGCGCCGTTCTTTTTACTTTGAAATTCAACAGTGTTTTTTAAACATCTGATAATATTCGGTACTGTCAACTTCCACTCTGAATACTAGAACACTATATAAGAAGTGATTTTTAATACGGCCCTGTCGGCACGGAAATCCAGGAGCTCAGAGAAAAGGGGGTGGGGATCCGAACCTCGCTCGGCAGCAGAAAAGTCTATTTTTGCCCATCTGCTGGTCTCGCACATGCGCAGTGTGTGTGTGTCTTTGTACTCGAGGGTGTACCCGTGGGTTGATGGACGCAGATTGAAGGGAAGCGCCTAAGCCCTTGTGTACAGTCTAAAATACTGAAACCTTTCATTACTGAACAGGTGCAGTGTCATTTAATGCTAACAAAAGTCCTGTAGAACCTGTTATCCATTGTTGTCAAAAATCTATATCAGTTTAGTGAATCTCTCACGAAGACTTGTTATTGTTGAGAAAAAAAAACTGTCCAAAAGGAATTATGAAATATTCCATAAACAAGATTTTATTTCAACTTTGATTTGAGACACTAATGGAGAAATTGGAAGAGTATACTAACATGAAAATCTTTTTTAATTACATGTGATGTAAAATGGTTTTATAGTAATATTCAAGTTTATTTATTATTGCTCGGTTAATTAAAATTATTGCAAAAGATTAAAACATTCAATGACATAAACAAAAAAAATGCAATATTACTAACACCATGCCCCAATTTGCAGAATCATCTGTAAGAGAACCATTGTTATTACATTCCAGTTGGTGCTCTGAAAGAGAAAGTGACTCAAATTCTGAACAATAACAAGAAACACACACTGCAAGGCTGGATTCCTAGCATGGGCTATTGGCCTCGATTTATGTTCTGTTAAGTTAGTGTTTCTTCTATCTGTTGAGATGTTTCTGAAAGTGCCATCATGTGCAATAACGCAGAAGAGACCCGAAAAGGGAAAGTGCGAGGGCTCAAAATAAGTTGTAGCTTCCGCACAAGTAGGTAAGATATGAGAGAGCGCAAACTGACCTAAATGTATGAGTGCATCACACTTACCTGTAGTAAGCACAAATCATGAGGAGAAATGCCATGAGTGCTAATAGTATCTGCAATTATATTCTGAATGTATAGCTAATGTAGAGATTTAAGTAGAAGTGGAACTAATACAGAAATGTGTGACACTATATGATTTTATTAGATGTGATCATTCCTGAATCCATGTCGTGTAGCTGTTAAAATGTAAGATGGTATGTGGTTAAACGCAGAATGTGGTAGGCCTCAGGGCCAGAGCTAAAGGGAAGGTGTTTCTTTTCACGACATAGATTGTACTAATGTTTTGGTCATTGCATTAATGGGCCATGATTTATAAATGTGTTTACTGAATAATAGAATAAGAGTATTAACATGCTTTAATTAATGAAGGAGTTGAATGCTATAATCATTATGAGAAATGTTGTAGGCCTGAAATGTTTTAACGTTGGTTTACACGTACATGTCTGGGCTAAGAATTGTTGCGAACCTTTTTGAAAGTCTATGAGAGTTGGGATCTTGGCTGCAGATGGCTGTCTGCAAGAGAAAAGGGGGAATCCAATTATAAATAATATGAATAGAGGTCTGTTCAGTAGACGGCCCAGACATGGAGGAGGGTTCCGGAATGTTTAAGGGGTATCAGCGGGCCGGGGAAGAGTCTGAGAAGCAAGGTCAACTCCAACGTATGAGGCCCAATACAAAGCATCATGGAAAAAGCCAGAAGCTACACCACGTGAGGGGCGTCTCGTGAGGGGCGTCTCAAATGTTGTTGATTGTTTTGTATTAGGGACAGCACCCCTGGGTGGAGTTAGAGCAGATGCCTGAGGACCCTTTAGAGAGCTGATGGGTAGGCAGAGAGGGGTCATGACTGGAGAACTATAGGTTTTCACCAAGAGACTAAGAGTGGGTGACTTCCCTTGGGGGTCATTCACTGCTGACACCTTTGTTAGGTTGGGATTTGGTTAAGTAGGGATACCATCTAGAGCAGGGTAGGGACAGCCTAACCTGTGCGTTTTCCTCCAACTTAAATGAAGGAGAGATATGCGTCAATGCTGATAGCTTTATTATTCTTAGAACTTGTGTTAGTGATTTCCGTTGCTCGTCTGAGGGCTTTCAGAGAGCACATGTATGTAGTTGGACCTGTGTATCTCGTGAATCTCATTCTGAGATGCCTGTATTTGCAGCTTATCATATCCTTACAATAAACTTTTGAAAGCTAGAAGTTGTTTGTGATCTTTGGGAGCAGAGTCCTTTATTGGGTGAACTAACTTGGAAATGGATGTACTTTCTTCCTCAAAGACAGGCAACAAAGGTTCAGTCGACCAGATCGAGGTTTAGATCAATAGATATAAGGTATCGATCAAAATCTCGCCCTTCCAGTTGGTAGCTATAGAGGATGGTTGCCTTCTTGAGGACGGTAACCTAGGCCAGGTTAGCTTACCCCAAGGCCCCTAGAAATCGATGATCGGAAGAACCGCCCGCTGAAGAAGATCCGGATGACGTGAGACAGAAAAAGCAGCAGTATCGGTCGAGAGTGAGTATAAAGGGTTATGCGTGTTAGATTGCGGTGTTTTGTATTGTATCTATGTTGTAATGTCTGGCGGAGTTGAATGTCTGTAGAGTGACTGTGGAACAGGTTGTGAGCGCGCGCAACCGGTGGAAATCTTAAGTTCAAGGAGAGCTTAAGTGGTTCGGGTGTATCGGACACCCAGAGTAATTGTTAACTAGTGTGAAGGGGGTCATGAGGTACCATTGATCACCCGAAAGACCGAGATAGGGGGAACGTAAGAGTGAGTGCGTGAGTAACGGACGCTGGTCGGAAGTTACTGTGTGTGTAAGCAACCTATCAGAGAGACGATAGACATTTCGTCAGTTGTGTTGACAATTACATATAGACTGTGGACGTACAGTCGAGGGAAGTGACCGCTTGGTCGGAAGTAGTCATTTTTCGGTGTATGAATGGGACGCATGCATAACCGGGAGACGAGTTGAGAAAGGAGGGGTGCTGCTGCGAAGCGGAGAAAAGTGACGTCAGAAAGTGTCGCGACGTGATTGGCCGACCGGAGAAAGACCGCGCTGTGATAGGCCAGCTAGCAAAGACGTCAGACAGGGTCGCGACGTGATTGGCCGACCGGAGAAAGACCGCGCTGCGATAGGCCAAGTTAGCAAAGCCGCGACAGGATTGGTGGATTGTCATCAGGAAGTAAACAGAGTAGCGAGGCTGGATATTGTGCGCATAATTATGAAGTGTTTTAAATGGCTGAGAGCGGTGTTTAAAAAAGAGAAGCGGGGATCGTATGAAGGGGAAGAAGCCCCGCCGGAGGGTACGCCGGCTCGTTACATGGCAGTGAATGTTGGGTTGCATACGATCCTTTGGATATCAGAGTGGAGTAAGATTACGGAAGGAAATGAGGAACTGACGTTCCCGAAGTACGGGACGTTCAGATTAGAGGTGTTACATCGATTAAAATCAGTCATGACCTCAATGAGACCCTTGCCTAGACCGACCCAGTTTGAAGCCCTTGAAGCATGGATTAGGGCAGCGCATGAAAAGAATATGAACAGACGACAAGAAAGGGTGAAACGATCGGTAAGGGCAGTGCAGGATGCCAGGTGGGATGCGGATGCTAAAAGATGGAGAGTGCATAACATGGAAGTAAATAAACTGTACCCAGTGTTAGAGGTGCCCGAAAATAAAAGCCCCCTAGAAGAAGATGATGAGAGCGAAACAGAGGACAGCCTGATAAACAGATTATTGACAGACAGGCCACCCCCGTATAATAGAGCAGGGGGAGAGGTCGGGCATAGTGAAGGAGAAAAGGGGGGCAATGCAGGAGAGCATGGACCGCTTCCCAGTTCAGAGTGGGATCCTGAGGCAAAGAAAGAGCTGTCCCAGCCTAGTCAGGTGCAACAGGTGGTCGGTAGGTTTGTGGTACAAAGAGCGCCGGAAACGAAGTGCGCCACATCCTACACATTACCAGATGCACTACAGGTACCTGTTACCATAGGTCCTATAATATCGATATATGACCAAGAAAGAGCAAGAGGGGAAGAACGGGTACGGAAGGACAGAGAAAGAGCAGGGACGGCAAGGAGGAACGATACGATTAAGGCCCCAAGTCAGATGCCGATACCAAGAGAATGGAGCACTCCGGTGCACCCAGTAGGGGACCCAGGAGGGGATCCTGGGGGCCCTAGATGGCCAGTGGATCTGAGGGGATCTGGACGAAAATCCTTTCAAGAGCTAAATGAGTACATGAAGCAGTGGGATGAGGCAGTGGAGGCTCACAAGAGCATCATAGCTGCAGAAGCTGAAAGGGAAAGTCAGGACAGCAGAGCTCGGACTCACTGCGGGGCTGGGGAGAGCAGCCCGGAGTGGGACTGTAGAGAGAGAGATAGTAGGGGAGTCACCCATTGGGCCCGGAGTGGAGATAGAACAGACCTGGAAAACGGGGGCCCCGGGAGTGGAGGGGTGTCGCGCCCAATACTCAGTGAAGGGGAGAGGAGAGCGCAAGAGTACAGAAACAGCTTTAAGTGTCCACACTGTGTGCCCGGCACCAGAGAACTGAATGGGAGTTGTGAGAGGTCGCACCATAGTCCCTGTGATGACGGACACGAGCGCAGCCCAGGGAATATGGGGAACCAGGAAGGATCGTATCGGATACTGAGTGATACTAGGCAAAGGGAGAGTAGCGACCAGAGGGAAAATAACAGAGAGGTGTACGGTGAGAGGAGAGAAGAAGAAGAGAGTGGGCAGAGCAAGAGTAGGGGTAACAGGCCCGTGTTCCATCACCTTCCAAGATCGGATGGCCGAGCATGGGACCTGGAGAGATGGGAGCAAGGGAGAGCACCCATTAACTCTCCCGAGCCCAAACGTAGAGCTCGGAGTTGGGATGGTAGGGAGACCAGTGAGCCCCCTTCGAAAGACATATTGCGAGCTGAGATAAAAGCCAAGAGACTCGATGTCGCCAGCTTAAGGTCAGACCTGGATGACATGGTAGATGGTACCCTGCCTTTAGAAAGAATGGAAATGTATGAGCAGGATGAAATACTGTATATGGCAAAGGACATCACTCGAAAGGCGAGAGCAGTCCACGAGAAGTTAGTCGAACTAGCAGGCAAATATATGGTGGACCTGTCAAGAACCAAAGCACTACAGGGTAACCACAGGCTACATTACACAGATCGAGACCTAGATGAGAGGAGAACGATTGGGCTGAAAACACACATAAGGGAACTGATCGCTGGAATAAGGACATGGAGGGCTCTAGATAAGTGGGAAGAGAGGTGGTCCAAGAAAGGGACCGGCAGGAGAAGCACGCTTGGTATGATACCAGGAAGGCTGCAGGGAACAGAAGCATACCCTTTGCGTGAAGTCGCAAATGGGAACTATGTGCATGTCCCTTGGAGTAGGGGAGATTTAGCTGCTTTTACCACTTCCTTCCCCAAATTGCGGGAAAACCCAGTGGAGTGGTACAAGCAAGTCGAGAGGTTTGTAAAAATCTCAAAGGTCCTATGGATAGATCTGAACACGCTGTTTGACATTGTAGTACCAGGAGATCTGTGGACAGCATGCAAGGTTAGCGCTGAGTGGCCCACAACGGAGCCAGAGAGAGATGCTAAGACTAATGGGCCGTCCGAG
The DNA here is from genome assembly GCF_964261635.1 of Lissotriton helveticus. NCBI lineage: Eukaryota > Metazoa > Chordata > Amphibia > Caudata > Salamandridae > Lissotriton > Lissotriton helveticus. The sequence continues at coordinate 1,176,942,588 of NC_136072.1, read as the reverse complement.
ATTGTGATGGCAAAATTCGAGAGAGTGATGACTTGGCTGAAAGAGAAAGTGCCAATGCAAGACATAGATTGGGTCAGAATAGACCGAACCAGACAGGAACCCAAAGAGACAGTCCACGAATATTACGAGAGATTGCTGAAGGCGTTTAAACAGTATAGCGGCTTGGATGTAATGGATCCAAAAGACATAGGGCAATTTGTGTCCAAGTTCGTCCTGGGACTGAGACCGGATATTAGTTTAATGATTCAGCAACACTCGATTTGCTGGCAAAGTAAGCCCCTAGACGAAATACTGAGATATGCCAGGTACTGCTGTGATGAGATAGACTCCAAGGCTAAGAAACTAAAAGAAAAGTTGATGGTGGTACAGATGCAGTCAGCAGGAAAGGGGGGACCGCAGCAACAGCAGCAAGGAACAGGTACAGGAGGAAAGAAGCAGTACAGTCAGAACAAGGGCAATGAGGAGAGTTCTACCTTTAGACCCAGAATAGACATAGCTGCCTTGAAGAAAACGACTAGGTGCCACCAGTGTAACGAGGTGGGGCATTGGAAACGCGAGTGTCCCTACAATGTAGAGATAGGAGAACAAGAGATAGAGGAGGAAGAGGTCCAGAGCGCACCTACAAGAGGGGTGACGACATACCAGGGAAAGGTGCTCAAAGGGGGGGGGGGCTCCTCCCCGAGCCCAGTTCCCGCAACCTCCTCGAGTAGGGACTGTGGGTAAGACCTATAGACAAATGCCCCTGTTTGTAGAAGGTGAAGAGTGCTATTATGTGGACCCATTAACCGGACAGAGAGTGGAAAGAGAAGACTGCACCCTCGGGGCAGCCTTAGAGGTGGACCAGAGGGGACCCTATGTGGAAGCAGAAGTAGCAGGGTGCCCTACGACATTTCTGGTGGACACAGGAGCCACTAGGTCCACGATCAGATCAGCTGCAGTTCCAGACCTGCCCATGTCTGGAGAGACCATACAAGTGGTAGGGGTCGCAAACAGGAGAATAACCAGCCAATTGACAGAACCGGTACAGGTGAAAATAGGGAAGTACAGCGATGAGCACCAATTTGTGGTTTGCGATTCAAGCCCTGTGTGTCTGCTAGGGAGAGACCTGTTGTGTAAATTGAATTGTACAATATACTGTACACCACAGGGAGTGGAGGTATTGACCAATGATGATGACGCAGACTTCAAAGTTGCAAACTCAAGAATATGCGTGGAGCTGTACCCTACTTTGACAGTAGATGAGCTCCCCTGGGACTTGAGAGAGACAGTGGCACCAGAAGTATGGGATTTCACTGGGGAAGAGATAGGATTGGTCAAAGGGGTGGACCCAGTGAAAATTGTAGTGAAACCGCATGCTGAGTTCCCAAGAACACCCCAATATAAATTGACTCCAGAAACGATTGCAGGCATAAAACCCGTGATCGAGTCCATGATTAAACAGGGAATACTGAAAGAAATCGTGGGTAGTCCATGCAACTCCCCGATTATGGGTCTGCAGAAACCAAATGGGAAATTTCGGATAGTACAGGACCTTCGAAAGATTAATAACATAGTCGTTTCGTGTTGTCCAGTGGTACCGAATCCATCAGTGATACTGTTTCAGATTCCATTCCAAGCTGAGTGGTTCACTGTGATTGATCTTTGTCAGGCTTTCTTTTCGATCCCTCTGGACGAAGAAAGCCATTTTCTTTTCGCATTTAAGCTGGAAAATCGCGTCCTAACATGGTGTCGTATCCCTCAGGGGTATACAGAGAGCCCATCGATCTTTAACCAGCTTTTGAAGAAAAATCTTGAAAGTCTAGTGCTGCCCCAGAAGTCAGTTCTGGTCCAGTACATAGACGACCTCCTCGTGGCGTCAGAAACAGAAGAAGCTTGCAGGGAGGACTCCATTGCTTTGTTAAATCACCTAGCTGCCAATGGGCACAAGGTGTCCCCGGGAAAGTTGCAGTACTGCCTGACAGAAGTGCAGTACTTGGGACACAGAATAGAGAAAGGAAAACGAAAGGTGTCACCAGACAGGATAGAGGCGATCATGAAAATGAATGCGCCTAAAACACAGAGAGAGGTCAGGATGTTCCTAGGGATGGTGGGTTATTGCCGACAGTGGATCGCGAACTTTTCACTGAAAGCAAAGCCCTTGCAAAAACTGACGCACAAGGAGGTGAGCGATCCGGTACCATGGGACAAAGACTGTTTGATGGCATTCTTACAGCTGCGAGAGGACCTGTGTCGTGCTCCGGCATTGGGAATGCCTGATTACAATAAACCATTTTTTCTTTACTGTTGTGAGAGAGAAGGTTGCGCGTTGTCTGTGTTAGTCCAAATCCATGGGAATGCCCGTAGACCAGTTGCTTATTTCTCGGCTACTTTAGACCCAGTAGCCGCAGCGTTGCCCGGATGTCTCAAATCCGTTGCTGCAACGGGTGTCAGCATTGAAAGATGTGAAAATATCGTCATGGGGCACCCGTTAGAGGTGTGCGTGCCCCATTCTGTTGAACTGTTGATGACCAGGACCAAAACACAGCATCTGACCAACAGCAGGCTCACGCGCTATGAGCAAGTTATTCTTGCTGCAGAGAATGTGACCCTCAAGAGATGCTCTGTTTTGAACCCTGCCACCTTGATGCCACTCCCAAATGATATCGAGGATGATGATGAATGTACAGACCATGACTGCCTCGATGTGACTGAACTATGCACCAAACCCAGACCCGACATCGTAGATGAGCCACTGACCGACCCAGACGAAATTTTCTTTGTCGATGGCTCATGTGTAAGAGACGAAGTTGGGCAGTTGAGAGCAGCTTATGCTGTTTGTACAATTGCTGGAGTTGTGGAAGCTGGGTGCCTGGAAGGAGTACACTCCGCTCAGGTAGCCGAGATTATTGCCTTGACACGTGCTTGCTTGGCAAGCAATCAAATTCGAGTCACCATATACACCGACAGCCAATATGGTTATGGGGTGGTTCATGATTACGGGCAGTTATGGTCTCAAAGAGGGTTCATGACCTCTTCAGGCTCTCCCATTCGCAATGGAGAGTTTGTGCGCCTGTTGTTAGAGGCGTTGCAATGCCCAGCAGGTATTGCAGTTGTAAAGTGCACCGCACATACCAGAAATGAGGACTTCGTTTCGAAAGGCAATAGATATGCTGATGAAGTTGCGCGGTATTGCGCGGAGCAAGGGTACTCTTTCACAGAGGTGGAAGTGGGTGGAATAAATGTAAGGACTGAATTAGCCATGATATTGGAAACTGTTGATACTTGGGATGAACTGTCAAACATGCAAGAAAATGCTCCTGATTGTGAAAAAGAAACATGGGAAAAGGCAGGATGTGTAATGGGTGAGTCCCATTTTTGGGTCTCAGCAGACGGCAGAGCAGTGTTGCCCAATCAGATGGTGAGCCCAATGGCCAGACTCATACATGGTCCCGTACACTTAGGTAGAGATGCTATGCTGAGAGTGTTTAGACAGACCTGGTACAATCCTAAGTTTAGAATAGCAGCAGAAGCAGTGTGCCAGCGTTGTGTGACCTGTCAGCAGCTGAACGTAGGAAAAAGAACACCAGTTGCACTGAGCCACATAGGAAGGTCTGGAGGTCCATTCAATCGAATGCAGATAGATTTCATTGAAATGCCAAGGTGCAACCGCCTCCGCTATGTCCTGGTGGTTGTTTGTGTATTCTCCAGATGGGTTGAGGCATACCCTACACGTAGGTGCGACACCCTCACAGTGGCCAAGTTACTGCTTAGGGAACTCATTCCGCGCTTCGGGGTGCCGGCCTTTTTGGAATCAGATAGGGGAACGCATTTTAACAGCGAGCTTGTGAAGATGATTTGTGCAGCTCTAAATATCGATCAGAAGTTGCATTGCAGTTACCGACCAGAAGCCTCAGGAATTGTGGAGCAGATCAATGGCACGATCAAGGCCAGAATAGCAAAAGTTTGTGCCTCAACGACCCTGAGTTGGCCTGACGCCCTGCCATTGGTCCTCATGAGCCTTCGTAGTACCCCAGACAGAAGAACAGGGTTGTCACCACATGAGGTGTTAATGGGGAGAGCAATGAGGCTGCCATCTGTCCCAACTGCTGCACTGTTAAATATCACAGATGATATGATCCTGGACTATTGTAAGGGGCTGTCTGACGCCATTCGTTCTGTGTCCCTTCAGGTGCAGGCTGCCGAGGTTCCATCGTGCCAGGGCCCGTGCCATGACCTGTATCCTGGGGACTGGGTCCTGGTGAAAAAACATGTGAGAAGAAGCTGCCTGGATGTTCGTTGGCGTGGGCCCTTCCAGATCATCCTGATCACGAACACAGCTGTGAAGGTGGGAGGCCTGCCCAATTGGATCCACGCGTCACATACGCGAAGGGTTCCAGCACCTCTGGAAGAAACAGCTCCTCTCTCGGATAGACGTCCAACTGAGGACCGAGAAGCCACAGAGGGGGCTAGTCAAGCTGTAGAGGTGCCAGCGGAAGCAGGGAACGAGTCTGACCAAGCTGAGGACGGTCAGTACAACAGCGAAACAGACGACGCTACAGAAGGAGAAAGTAGCTGGGAGTACGAGTCAGACACTGACAGGTCTGACAGAGAGCGAGAACAGACAAGAAGGAGAAGGAGTAGAAGGGCACGTGGAGAAGCTAATTGGCCGCAAAGAAGGAGCTCTAGCCTGAGGTCAACTCCAGAGATAACCCTTCCTCCGATATCAGAAGACTCAGACCCGGAAGAAGGTGCTCAGGGCGCTGAAGCACCGGACCGAAGAAGGTCAAGAAGAGTGCGTGTGCCTAACAGAAGATACTCCACACCTGAGTGGACATATCTGGCGACAAATGTCTGTGAAACAGGAGACAGGGAGGATCCGAGCGGTGGTGGTGTCCAGTTCTGAGCCCATCGTCACCGTGGAAATACGACTGTTGGTACCCGGAGTCGAACAAGAAGGGTCACTAACATTCATGCTCCCCAGACCTCCCCGCCTCAGCAAGTTAAAACACATGTTTCTTTCAGAATTGCAATTCCCCGACTTTGGTACAACGATAACAGCACATGAAGAGCACAATCTTCGTTTGGAAATACTGAACTTTGCTATTGAAGCTGCAAGCACAAACCTGATAGTAGACTGTTAAGGACTTTGTAAATAAAGCGAGCAGAAAAAGAAGATTACCTAGCGCCCAGGAAGCAGAGAATATTAGGGAACTTCCCTTGAGTTGATGGAGAAGGGCTAGGGTTGTCTTTATTGAACTGTTAAAGGACTTTTGCGAAGAAGGTTGTCAGCTTCCAGTTGTGTGGATTCTAAAGACAAAAGGATTAAAAAGAGACTGTAAAGGAACGAGAAGAAAAGAACTTTTGCCAAGATAAGAGAGAGCCATATTGTCTGACGAAATGGAAGCCGGCACCCAGAACCGCAGAGCTAAATGTATAATAGGTACACTAATAGTAGGAGTGATAATATTAATAGCTTTAGTGGTAACAATTTCTTATGTAAAGGGACATGAGGAAGAGGCGAAGGTAACTGATGTGAAATCTGTAGAAACGCTTACACCTACTGTTGCTGGTGAGAAAAGGGAAAACACTCAAGAGAAAGCGTTATTAGCTGCAGAAGCCCGCAGGTTACACGTAGATGAGTCCCAAGGAGACTTTAGGTCAAATGCTTATGCTAAACTCTTATATGAATACGTGGATGCCATGGAGGTTAAGGATTGTTACGTCTGCATGCAGTTGCCGGCGTCTGTAGATGAAGGCATTCGATATCATCACCTCCCGCTGACATATGGCATTACATGTAGCTTATTGCTTAGTATATTTTATGAGAGAGATAGTTTTGAATACTATTTCTCCAATTATGATTCAGTGTTGCCAGAAGTCCCAAATTATAAGCAGATGAACAAATGGGACTACTGGAAGAGTGAAGACAGATTGGCCAAGTTCTTCATTCCTTGGATTACCTTAGATACTTCACATGCCCGTAGAAATAACCTGACATGCAAGGTGTCAGAAGTCGAGAAGAAGTTCATAGGGCAGGTAGATGATCGTTACAGGAGACAAAAGATTTTGAAAAAATCAGGACAATGGAAAACAGATTGGACCGAGGAAGAGAAGGCACACAAGAGAAAGGGTAGTAGTGGTCCAATAGCTTTAGATAAGACGCAGAGAGGAAAGCTATGTCTTCACCGAGCCAAAACGTATTATGAAAATGTATATGTGGGAGAAGTCGACTGTGAACATGCTTTCAATATAGAGTACTATACTAAAGATTTCCTGAAGGGAATGCAAGTGATTCCAAATGTGTATTTTGTATGTGGAAGAAATGCCTACGTGAGACTACCTGACAACTGGTATGGATCATGTTACCTAGCAATTGTCTTCCCCAAAATATATCATGCACAAGACTTAAGGATCATTGAGGGCAAGACATCATCGAGGGGAAGGAGAGATGTAGGAGATGCAGAAATGGTTGGAGATGTCTTTGGAGCTATGTTCCCTCTTTTGGGACTAATCCTTAATGACGTTAAAATTAGACGACTGGCAACAGTCGTCGACAGGTTGTCTGCCAGCACTGCTCAGTCCTTACTGCTGGTAGAAGGAGAGATGCAATCGATAAGGGCTATGGTTCTTCAGAACCGTCTTGCGTTAGATGTCCTACTAGCAAAAGAGGGCGGAGTCTGTAAGGCTTTGAAGGTCCAGGAATGTTGTACTTACATTCCAGACAATTCAAAGCCCCTTGAGAAAGTTATTAGGAACATAACTGATATTCACAAGGAGATCGAAGACTTGAGTAGAGAAAATGTCTGGGAAAAGGTGGGCCACGGAATGAGTGCAGTTGGAGGGTGGATCTCCACCCTAGGCAAAAGCTTTGTGTGGTATATACTAAAACCTATCATCATAATATTGATCTGTGGGATCATATTGTGGGGATTGGTGAGGGTATTCAAATGGTACAGAACAAGAAGGTCAGAAAGGGCCCAAAGAGAGCAGCTGCAGAGATTGGCTGCCATACAAGAAAATCAGTACAGGAGTCTGAGGGCTCTGGAAGCGCAGAGACAAGTTATGCTACCAATAACTGCAGTTTAAAGTTAGTGATGACCCCGAGAGGTCATCAAAGGGGGGAACTGAGAGAGCGCAAACTGACCTAAATGTATGAGTGCATCACACTTACCTGTAGTAAGCACAAATCATGAGGAGAAATGCCATGAGTGCTAATAGTATCTGCAATTATATTCTGAATGTATAGCTAATGTAGAGATTTAAGTAGAAGTGGAACTAATACAGAAATGTGTGACACTATATGATTTTATTAGATGTGATCATTCCTGAATCCATGTCGTGTAGCTGTTAAAATGTAAGATGGTATGTGGTTAAACGCAGAATGTGGTAGGCCTCAGGGCCAGAGCTAAAGGGAAGGTGTTTCTTTTCACGACATAGATTGTACTAATGTTTTGGTCATTGCATTAATGGGCCATGATTTATAAATGTGTTTACTGAATAATAGAATAAGAGTATTAACATGCTTTAATTAATGAAGGAGTTGAATGCTATAATCATTATGAGAAATGTTGTAGGCCTGAAATGTTTTAACGTTGGTTTACACGTACATGTCTGGGCTAAGAATTGTTGCGAACCTTTTTGAAAGTCTATGAGAGTTGGGATCTTGGCTGCAGATGGCTGTCTGCAAGAGAAAAGGGGGAATCCAATTATAAATAATATGAATAGAGGTCTGTTCAGTAGACGGCCCAGACATGGAGGAGGGTTCCGGAATGTTTAAGGGGTATCAGCGGGCCGGGGAAGAGTCTGAGAAGCAAGGTCAACTCCAACGTATGAGGCCCAATACAAAGCATCATGGAAAAAGCCAGAAGCTACACCACGTGAGGGGCGTCTCGTGAGGGGCGTCTCAAATGTTGTTGATTGTTTTGTATTAGGGACAGCACCCCTGGGTGGAGTTAGAGCAGATGCCTGAGGACCCTTTAGAGAGCTGATGGGTAGGCAGAGAGGGGTCATGACTGGAGAACTATAGGTTTTCACCAAGAGACTAAGAGTGGGTGACTTCCCTTGGGGGTCATTCACTGCTGACACCTTTGTTAGGTTGGGATTTGGTTAAGTAGGGATACCATCTAGAGCAGGGTAGGGACAGCCTAACCTGTGCGTTTTCCTCCAACTTAAATGAAGGAGAGATATGCGTCAATGCTGATAGCTTTATTATTCTTAGAACTTGTGTTAGTGATTTCCGTTGCTCGTCTGAGGGCTTTCAGAGAGCACATGTATGTAGTTGGACCTGTGTATCTCGTGAATCTCATTCTGAGATGCCTGTATTTGCAGCTTATCATATCCTTACAATAAACTTTTGAAAGCTAGAAGTTGTTTGTGATCTTTGGGAGCAGAGTCCTTTATTGGGTGAACTAACTTGGAAATGGATGTACTTTCTTCCTCAAAGACAGGCAACAAAGGTTCAGTCGACCAGATCGAGGTTTAGATCAATAGATATAAGGTATCGATCAAAATCTCGCCCTTCCAGATACTAATAAACAAAATCAAGAGCATGCTATGACAGGACTTCAACAAACGACCCCTCCCCCCTACAATATGGATTTGTTCACAAAATGTGCAAAATCGCAAAAACTGTTGAGAAGAGGGGATATAGAGATAAAATATTTATAAAATTCCAATAAGTCCATACTAAAACAAGACGTCAGCAGTGGCGGCCCTCCGCTATGGCAGAGGAGAGTCAACGCCTCACCAGCTGCCTCAAAACGTCAGGAACGGAAAAATAAAACGATAAAAACTTGTTTTATTATCATTTTATATTTCCTTTCCAGGCCAAGTCTTTTGAGGCGGAGCCAGGGGGATGCCAATCACTTGAGGGGGGAGTAGTATGCACTGGTTTCAATGCGCATTTGGGTTTGGCCGGCCATCTCAGGATGGCCAAACCGACATGCGTACTGAAGCTGTGTTCAGTGCGCGTGCTTGCAGTAAATCCGTTCAGTAGTTTTTGAGATATCCATCTTTAAAAAATATAGATCTCTAAGGTTGTGAACCCTTGCAGTGAACTTGCGAATCCTACTAAAATTTGACTGGCTGTCAGCACTTCAACTCGTTGTGTTGCCGGGTTGGAGACAGCAGGCATAGTCAACCAGTCTCACTGGAAGTGCAAATTCAGAGCACTCAGGCCATTCCTGATGCTGCATGAGAGCAGCATCAGGATTGGCCACAGAAAAGTCTGGTGTCATGTGCCTGCAGTGGACTGGAGCAGAAGAGTGTGATGCGGCTGGCTGCAGGTAAGCTATTTTTAAAATATATTTTTGTATTTTATTTGTTGTCCATCGTTCCCCCGAACCTTCCCCGCACCCGCTACTCTTCAATGGCACCAGCGCTACTGGATTTCAGTGGTTAACCCCCCTCTGTCAGGTTGGATTTATTAACCAAAATGTGCAAGGTCGCGAGGGCAATCTGCTAAAGGGATGTGGAGTGTCTCAATATAGAATACCGCTTTCTAAGCAAACCTATTACACACAACACTTAAGCCTGTTGAATAGACTGATGCCTCCCTCCCTTAAATCATAGTTATCTCAGAGCGCAAGCAAGTGAATAATTTATATTCAAACAAAAAGGAGCACAAAATAACAATATACGAGCAACTGGGAGTGTGGGCAAATCATGTCAGCTAACTTAAGTTGGTTCTCAGCACCAAAAAACATATCAAAGAAATTTAGTAGTCCAAATAGTGTTGTAATGGTTGATGTTTCATTTATTCTCTTTCAAATCTTCACGTAGATTCAGCAAAATTTATAATGCCATAGGAAGCCTTACGATTGCAGCCAACACGTAATTCGTCATATGGTAATAGTATACCAGCGACTTCATCAGGGCTACAAAATAAACAATAACCATCCCCAAGTCAGACATTATAACTGTATAAGGTTCATACTCCACCACCAGAGTCAGTGTTAGTGTCTATGAGATGGGGCAATCTAAAAGCCAGTTTCAAGACCAGATACAAAGAACAAATGTTCAGGAAGGTCTGGAACAGAAGTAATGTTATTTAGCAACCCAAATAGGGGTTCTTTATTAGTTATGCATAAAGTTGAAAAAGTGATCAAAATTATGTTAGGCAAAAAAATAAAATTAAGAGCATTAGATAAAGTAAATTAAAAAGAGATCCACAGGGTAAGATCATCGTGAAGCCAAAAGGAGAAATATTAGCCATCACCAGATGAAAAAGACTAATCCGTAAAGTAGGCACCCAGTAAAAAGGGGACAAGTCAGACAACAACTCAACCTAACAATTGTTCTTCAAAATTCAAATCCAGTATCTGAAGTTGTACCTTCTGTGCCCAGATGTAAATATGTTATTAAGTATGCGTCCTAACACATCCGTATCTCAAATTATTCAACTGTTTCTCAAGCTAAATATAGCACACGGATCTTACCCAATACATCCAATAGTATCTTTGCAGCGTATGCTCGTTTTCTGCAAAATCATGTAGTAGATGTCCCATATATTGGTTCTATCTGCCAGTGTTAAGATGGATAAATAAGTCCTAATCGTATCTCGGTAAGATGGTGATATAATGTGCCGTTTCAGCCTCATTGAATGGTATGTTAAAACTAGTCCATAATGTTATCTCTAGTTGAACAGGAACATCGTAATAATATACACTAGGGGGCATATTATCAACAGAAGGCGATACATTATCGCCGCGTTTATCGGTAGAAAATTGCCGATAAAACAGTGATAATGGGCTTGATAATATGCCCTTGAGAATTCCCATAGAAGCGCAGGTTCTGGTGTGAACATGGGCTTCTATGGGAATTCTCAAGGGCATATTATCAAGCCCATTACTGCCGTTTTATCTGCAGTGTTCTGCCGATAAAAGCGGCGATAATGTATCACCTTTTGTTGATAATATGCCCCTCTATTCCACGATGTTAGCATAGAATCTCCTGTATCTCACTCGAAAGTTATATCATGCTATTGTAATGCTAACTGACACTGGTTGCCGTATTACATATATTTAAAAAAAACTCAAATCCCTGAGTTTCAGTCCAAACTCAATTGGTGTGCATCAAAATTATAACCAATGTTACATAATATACCTTCACAATGAGGTAGAATCATAATCAGCCCAAAATGATTAAATGCATATAGATTAAGATAGTAATTGTATTATCTCATCTTACCTCCATAGCTGTTTGTAGTGCGACAGAGAGTATTCAGACCGCTATGTATCGGCGTGCGGCATACATGCCATCTTGGAGTGGCTATTTTTTATTATGCCACAGCTATTGAGATAGAAAACTGACTAATCCTTGATCATGTCGCTTTGCTGCCATCTTGACTTTGCTAGTGCCCATCTAAATTTTATTGTCACATAACAATACTACATGGTGACAAAGTTGAAATCGAAAACCCGCACTCCATCATTTAATTAAGGGAATATTATGTCATATTATAGCAACTATAGTCATCTGAATATTATCATTGTATTGTCCTGTCAGTATATTCATACGTGTCCAAACTAAATATTAGTATGTGCAACAAAATCAGTCATAATTATGTGTTGTCTCAGAAGAACCACAGATTCTGCATTGGTGTTCATGGAATGGTGTAAACAACCTCATAATGTCGATGGTGTAAGCCATATATTGCTAAACTACTTCATCATCATTGCAAAGTCTCAGTACCCAATTCCGCTAGGAGTAATCAGAAAAGGCTATGTTGTGGAAAATAAATGTATATAAATATCTGTGTGACCATATTGGAGCTTATGATCATAATTCAAACCTGATTCCACCGCCTGCAGTTTCATGATCCACCGTGCTTCACATTGGCACAACCTCAGTTCATGGTTGCCGCCCTCATATTTCTACGCACTGCTTCAATCCCATGGAACCTATAGCTAAGATGTTCATCTTGAGCCTCACATTCTTTTGCATAAACCACCACGGGATATCATTCATCACATTGATTTAATGTTCTGAAATGTTCAGAAATGCACTCCCTGAGTGACCTGATCGTGCTCCAAACATAAATCTTATCACTTTTGCAGATGAGGATACATACAATATATTTAGTGGTAGAATCAATGTGCACATTTATCTTATATTCTCTCATGTCATTATAAGAACATTACTTGATACCATTCACTGCTATTCTACACATGTTATAGTGTCCACACTTACATGAACCTATAGTTTTCTTGTGTAACCATCTCTCAGGAGTCTCAAGCTTAGGATAAATAGGACTAATGATATTACGTATCTTGTTTTTCCTTTTATATGTAATCCCAGGGAATTGATGGGAAATGTTCGTAATGTTTCAGGGACCAGTGTTTTCTAAGTATACTGTACAGTTTTTGTAAAAAAGGATGATAGTTTGTATTTAGCTGTATAGGTACCTTATTCCCACTATTGGGTCCTGTACATCCCTTAATGTATTCATAGGTCCCAGAGCCCTGGTCTTGTTGCTTGCTTTCAAAATAATATTCTCTTCGTAACGCACATCTGGAGTCTGGCTCCTATATCTTTCATATTCTCTAGGATATCATAGTCATTGCTACAATTACGTCTAGCTCTGAGTATCTCTCCATTTGGTATTGAGTTAACCTGGCATTTGGGATGTGAGCTACTAGCATGAAGTAGTGTGTTACAAGCTGTGGCTTTTCTGTACATCCTGCTCTCAATCCTGTCTCCATTTATATATAGTTCCAGATCAAGAAATGCAATCTTCTCTTGGCTATGTTCCATCGTAAAGGAAATATTGTTAGGATTGTCATTCATAAATGTTAAAAAAATCATTAGTTCTACTTGTCTACCAGTCCATATCATTAAGCAGTCAACAATGTAGTGGCCCCAATGGTGTATGTGTGCATTCCACTTGTCCCTTGTTGGGCCCCAGACATGCATAACCTCAAGCTATCCCATAAAAAGGTTGGCAAAAGACGGTGCAAAATTTGAGCCCATGGCAGTCCCACATTTCTGTTTGAACCACATGTCTTTGAACAGAAACACATTATTCTCAGGTATCATTTTATGGACATCTCTATCATTTCAGAGTGATCCAGAAGATCTAGTTGTCTCTTATATAGAAAATACATCAAAGCAGTGATGCCATGTTGGTGAAGTATATTTGTATAGAGTATAACCACATCCATGGTCACTAGGGTCATAGTATCTTCCCATGTCACGTCGTTGAGTACATTCAATAAGTGTTTTATGTCCCTGATATGCGACGGGGGTAGGATACATATGGTCGTAAAAAAATATCAGCATACTCTGGCAGTCTCTGAGTCGGGCTCCTATTGCCCGATATATTACCCAAGTGGGGAAAGCATGTTTTTGTGTATTTTAGGTAACGTATTGATGCTGGGAAATCTGGGGTGTTCCACCATTAGATAGACATATTCATCCTCATCAAGTAATCCCAATTCATGCTACAGTTTAAGGTTAGTATTAATTATATTAGAGACTTCTGGAATCGGATTATAGTCTAGTTTCATATAACAGGTAACATCATCCAGTTGTCTAAAAATGTATTCTTCATCTTTGTCTCTGTCCATTACCACTATGTTACCCTCCTTGTCTGCTTCCCTGATTATTAGACTACTGTCCGTTCTCAAATCCTGTAGTGCAAGGTATTCCTGTGTGGTGATGACACTGCTGTAGACCCAATCTTTTGTGAGATATACTGCTATTCAATCATCAATTCATTTTATAACTATTCTGTGAAATAAGTCACTAATATTACAACTCGACAGTTGTGGGGTCCACTTAGATTTCCTTTTTAGTCCGCTGCACTCGCTAAAGTCAGTACATAATTCTAAGTCTTGTAATACATTATGAATTTTAACTGGGTTGTCCTCACATTTAGTAATTGACAATAGCAAAGTCATACCCACCACATCACTTTGTTTATGCATTTTATTTCCTGCAATTTTGATTTGCAAAAAATATCTATTTCAAGTTGTCTTACAAATTTATAAACATTAATTTTGATATCAACAACATTATAAGTAGTTGTACGACAAAAGTTTATACCTCTTTTTAGTACACAGACCATATCACATTTAAGGGCCTTACTAACAATGAGAGGCAACAATGGTGGGTGAGAGAATAACCAGGTCTATTGCAGCTTTTCAGTCCTCAGTACTTGCAGGTCCAATAGAAAATCTAAGGTACCGATTACAATACCACTTTGTCTGTTCGATCAGGTGCTTTTTGCTATATGTAAAAAATAGTCCCACAGATTATGCAATGAAAGTGGATAGAGATTTAAGGAATGAACTGAACAAGGCAGTCAATACAAAAAAAATACATAAAAGAGTCAGGAACTGAAACAAAAGACACCTCGAGCACTCACATGTGTCTGTAGAAATTGGTATGCGGTCTCCTTTTTGGCAAATATTTCACATTACAAGAGCAATGCTATTAATAAACAATTTTTACAGTGAGGCAGAAGAAACTAGCATTGTTGTATACAAAAATATGTATTCATTGTTTTGAACAGAAATGGTACTAAGGACTGCTAAGTAGGGCTTGCAAATGGAAAACAGGTAGGGTTTTATTGAAAAGCTTTGGTGTATGTTAGAGACAATGGATGAATCAGCATAATGCTTACTGTGTTCGCTACTTTACACAACTTATGTTACAATATAAAACTCCGGCAAGTCAGTTTTAGACACTACAGCCCTCGTTTATGGGGAATTAGTGTAGGGAAGCGCTGCAAGCAGCCACGGGCCGTGGAGGGAGTTCTGTGGGGCAGAAAAGCGGGGCGGGGAGGGGCAGGGTGGGGGTTGTAAACACCGGAATATGGATGATTGGAGGTAAGTAAACAATTAAACAAATACATGAATTTTGTAGCACGCCCTGCATCGCATTTTGTGATGCTTGGCGCGCAAGCCTCTCATAAATAGGCTCATAAGTCTCTCTGAAGGAAGGTATTTCATTCATGGTTTGTGTGTGAAGCCAACAGACGGACATTTCTCATTTGTGATGTCATGGAAGCATCTTCGAAGGATAGTTCAATGCTCCCCTATAGTCAGTTATTAAGAGCAGACAGGTCGTTTCTGATCATTCTCAGTGTATGATAAGAACACATATTTGTTAGACAGGCAAGGGTATTTAGGAGTGACCTCAATTCAAGCCAAGGAAAAAATAAACTCAGGTGAGAACTAAGTAAATCCGTTGTTTAGATGAGCGTCAAAGGAGTCTGCGGTTGGATGACCCCATAGAGACGGGACTAAGGAGTTCTTGGAGAGTTTCCCACTCATACTTGGAGTGGTGAAGCCTGTCCAGGCTTTCTGTACTGATGTCGTTGATCTCTGCAATGCGAGGTTCTATGCTGGGGTTAAACAAGAACATGCGATGCTGTGATTCCATTCCCGCAGGTCTTCCACCAGCCAGTAGAGTTGCATAGAATGGATACTTCCTTACATCCATATATAGCAGAGGGCCAATCAGTCTATCAATCAATCAGTAGATTTGTAGAGCACTTCTTGTCATCCGTGAGGGTGTCCAGGCACTGGCCATGGCATTGCCCACATGAAACGTCACATCTCTTCATCTCTCCACTTTCAGATGGTCTCTCAATACTAGAAAGATCACATTTAGCAACAGAAAGTTTACGTGGAATGGCAAACCTGGCTCGTTCACAAGCCACTGAGAGCAGCCCCCCGTCACCCACACTCTGATGAATAGGTTGTTACTGTGAGCTGTGAAGAGGGCAGGCAGAATTGCCATCCTAACAGACCATCATGACTGGATGCTCGCCATCGGAAGATGGGCACCAAGAGAAGAAGGACATGGAAGACTTAGACTAGCAACAGTCCCCATATTTCTCTTGGTGGTCCCAGAAGATCCTGGAACTGTGGTCCACCATCTCACTAATTATTGTTACACCATCCAGAGGATTGAAAACCGTCTGCAGACTGCAGTCCAGAACTTCCCTGGATGGAATTTTTTGGAAAACACTACAGCGGGTCCTTGATATTTCACTGAGAGCCCAGGATAGTACATGGTCCTGAAGGTTAGGAACAGACAGGACTCTACTCCTCCTGTGATGTATCTCTCATTGTTCAGCCAGGGGCAGCAGAGGTAGCACTGAAGGCAGAAAAACCCAGCAATCAGGGCCAGGAGCTTTGTAAAGATGCAGTAGGCATCACCGAGACCTAGTGTCGCGATAAAGTACAGGTAGCGTTGGTTTTCCACCATCATTAAAAACACTTTATTTCGGTTAAAGACCATAAAAGCACAATGTAAACTATTGGCAAGTCTGAACAAGACATATACACATGTGATTTCAACCTGTACATAAACATGATATGCCAAGCGTCAGAAATTCATAGTCAATTTATACAGAAAAATGAATAAAATGTTCACACAGCCAATAAAAAATATGCAAATCCTACATAATATATGCTTTGGTATGAACAATCATTGTAACAGAGATAACATCATTAAACTAGGGTTGCCCTTAAATACAAATAATAATAAAGATTGAGGATCAGATCTTTCTTCCCCGTGAAATCATTGTACAATCTCAGAGCAGGAATGCTAATAGGAGGCGCTCTACGATGAGCAGGAAGACATTAGGATGACTGCTACGACAAACATTACATTGGTCTACTACTGTCCAAATTAATAGGTTTAGGAGCATCCGTCACAATTACTCTGAAGAGGGAGATGAGGATATGATCTTGGCTCGAATGGGCCAGATGCACTCTAAGTATTTAGCTATAGAAAATAAATTGTAGGGTATGGCGTCTGATCTGCGTATTCTTAATGGCATCTGGTGCTGGGGAGTGACCAGGGTACGGCTCAGAGGGACGACCCAGCGTTTACGCTGCCCAGAGTATCTCGCACAGAAGAATAGAAAATGCTCTATAGTTTCTTCTGCTTCATTACACACTGGGCATAACTTGCTCCCATACTATGGGCACTTCCTCTTGGTAGTAAAGGTAGCTAGTGGTAAGGTGCCAAGCTTGAATCTTATGTAGAGGGCTTTAACATAGCCTTATAGCCCGCCATAGAGGGCTATACTGGCTATTAAAGGCCCTCTCCAGCGTTAAAGGCCCGAGCCAAAGGCGAGGGCCTTTAACAAGGGCAAGGGACTTTAATAGCCGGTATAGCCCAGCTACGAAGGGCTATAAGGCTATTAGAACATTCTGCCACTAGCGGGCAGAATGTTCTACCAAAAAAGAACAAAGCCTTATGGGAGCGTGAGGGGATTGGAATCCCCTCAGGCTCCCTGAGGCCTTTGTTCACAGTCGGAGCTGTGAACTAAGAAACATTGGAATGTTGGAGCTCCAGGCTTATACCAGCCATAAGCCCGGAGCACTCCATTGTTTTCAATGAAGCTCCCAACATTCCAATGTTCTAATAAAAGGTGTATCAATATTGTCCATGTATTGCTCGAAAGGGGAAGAGGTTTAACTTCTATGAATCTATCTATTAGTGAGCCTGAATTTACTTTGTAGAGCAGTTTCCTCACCTAAAGATCCCAAAAAGGGTATTCACACTCTTGACAGAGAAACCAGTGATGGACCTGGATTAGTCCAGAACTCTGTCAAGCCCATGGAATTTAGCGTCTCCTTTATGAATTTTAGCCATACCAGCCTCTCGGCTCCTCCTCGGCTTGACAGGATATCACTAAGGCACACTCTAAAGGGTTCCAGCTTGATGGCAGACCTAGTGCTCAGCCAGTACTTGATTGGTTTGAGTTTTGCTTTTGGGGCAAGAGATTAGATTCCCAGGTCTAGCTTCAAGTCTAAAGGGGGTCTTTGGGGGATTGTTAGTACTGACCTCAAGAACATGTCTATGACACCTAATGCGTCAATACTAATGCGTCAATACTAATGCGTCAATACTTCTGTAGCCCCATAGCTCAGATCCATATATATTGCTGCTGCCAGAGCTTGGGCTCTTCATATTTTTAAAGGTGGAGAGACAGGGTAAAACATGGTATCCTTGGCAAATCCCATCATGGCGGCGGCCCTGTGTTTTAATACCGGCATGCTCCTGGAGATCTGGCTATCCCAGGAATTACTAATTGATAGGCAAGTCCTAAATAATCAAAATCTTGACCCTCTCCAGAACTTCACCGTCCAAATGTATTGACCCTTTAAAGAACCTACGTGGCTGGATGTCCATAAACTTGTTTTTGCTGGTATTAATTCGTAGGCCATGATTAGTGCGGAACAACTTAAACCTGGCTAGCAGAGTTTCTATTCCTCTTTTTGTTTTTGAAGCAAGGTGTTGTCTATAGGGCTGGTATTGTCATACCACACAACACTTGGGAATCATTTTTTAAATCCAAAAGAAAGTCTACACAACCATTTAAAAAGAGAAGGAAAAAAAGTGTTGGGGCCAGAAGGCACCTTTGGCGGACTCCCCTGGCGACCTTTATTCTGTCAGTTACTTCTCCTTTTCGACCCCATCTGATTTGGGAGTGATTGTGTGTGTGGAGACACATAATAATGTCCAGAAGGGGAGGTGGGAGCCCTAAATCACCTATGGTATGCCAGTTCTTTGCTTTGAGGACCATGTCGAAGGCTGCCCTTAGGTCAACCAATGCAACGTATATGCTACTCTTGTTAACATCTACCACCTTCCGTCTCATAAGTTGGAATCTAAAGACATGTTGCACGGTGTCCTGCTTGCAGATGATTTTTTTGACACCGTAAATTAGGCTTATTGGCCAATAATTGGTGGGGTTGGATTTTAGGTCCTTCTTGTATATAGGCACCACCTCTGCTCGTTTCCAACTGGCAGGAATTTAGGAACCCACCATAATGGCATTAGCTACGTGGGATGTATGATAGTACAACGCAATCATTTTGATCGCGGTACTTTACATCGCGGATTTTACAACGCAAGTCGT
Source organism: Lissotriton helveticus (assembly GCF_964261635.1). Classification (NCBI taxonomy): domain Eukaryota; kingdom Metazoa; phylum Chordata; class Amphibia; order Caudata; family Salamandridae; genus Lissotriton; species Lissotriton helveticus. The sequence continues at coordinate 1,176,923,726 of NC_136072.1, read as the reverse complement.
TACAACGACTTGCATTGGAGGGCGCGGATTGAGGATTATTATGATTTTCTATTCCAACTCTAGCCCACGTAACAGTAGGGAAGGTGTTGGAATAGAAAATCACAATATTCCTTTACCAAGAGCGCCATCCAGCGCAAGTCGTAGTAATGACTTGCGATGTAATGGCAGCGTGGTAAAGGTCGTGCGGTGTAAACACCGCATTGTAAACGACGTTTACAACGACCTACCTCGCTAACAAACTCACTAAAGCCGGTTGCTCCCGTTCCTTGAGAAGTACTAACACCCTACTTCTTATGCCCTCCCCTTCTAAAAAAGAAAACCACCCAGTCTCGATCCTTTTCCGGCAACGCTCCTTGCATTTGGAATGCCCTTCCAACTGACCTTCGCTGCAACCCTTCCTACACTATCTTCAAAAAAGAACTCAAACTACATCTCCTCAATAAATACTGGGGACCCTGATCCATATCTATTCTCTTCCACTGGCCACATCTGTCCGACCCTAGATGCATCCGCCCTCCCTTTTTTTCAGCCTTACTCGCCCTTCCTCCTCGTCACTTCCCCCTCCCTGTTTACCACCTTCACTCCTCCTTGTACCCCCCTTCCCTTATTCCACCTTCAGCCCTCATCCCCTCCAACCCCCCCTCACCGCTGCCCCTCCCGCTTTTTTTCAATTTGTTGCCTTTTGATATTTTTGATTATTCACATCTTCCATATTTTAATGTGCTTATTTCCCATATGTATAATTTTGAAATCTATCAGGCGGAGACTTATATGTTGTTTATATACATTGATGCTATGTATGTCCCCTGTCTTATTGACCTTCTTGTCTCTAAAATGTAAAGCGCTCTGATACCCCTGGGTTCACCTAGTGCTATATAAAACCTCTAAAATAAATAAATAAATAAATAATACACAAAGAGGGCTCCGATTTAAAGAAATCCGCAGGATTCTTGTCCAGTCCGGGCACCTTGCCCACTTTCTGTGAGTCGATAGCTCATTCAGTTTCCGCAATGGAGAAGAAGCAACAATCTAGGTCATTGCTCAGCTCAGGTTCAAATGGAGCAGGTGGTACCAGCGGATTAGGGTCAGTTTTCTCAGCGGGCAAAGCAGCTGGTTCAAAGGCTGGACTAGAGATTTCACTGCTGCATAAGGATCAGAAATGAGCAGTCCAGTCTTGAGAATGAATGTTGCTTTCCCATCTCATTTTGCATTCGTTTGCACTGTGAGCGATCATATGTCAGAAGGTTGTCTGAATTCCGGATATGGCGGCACTTAGAACATCCTCCCAGACAATGGTATCCCAGGTGGTTCTAGTCTTCCTTTGGACTTCCTTCTGGTTTATCCTAGCAGGCTGAATTTGGCCTAAAGATCCACATTTAACGGCTATAAAAAGGGAGGTCTTTGATTTCCTCTACGTCTTGCTCTACCATGTGGGATGTGCTGGTGCAACCTAGTTCTAGTGATGAATGTTTGGTGGTTTTCATGACTTCAAAGCACTTGAGAAGGAGATCCATAACAGTGTAGGGTGAGGAAGCAGGATCAGAGAAAGCACACACGTTGAATCCAAAAATGATACAATTGGGCAATGCTATCCTTGTCTTATGCAACGTGCTTCCATTTTAACCCCTTAAGTGCTGCCGTCGGCCGTTGGATGTCGCGAGTACTAACTTCGTAGTGCTGCTCGCATCCGACGGCCTACACGGCCCCGCCCATTTTGCGTAAGTGCCGCACTGCCGCGGCAAAGGGGTTCAGTTCCTTCTGGTAGTAGTAATAAATAGGCCCCCGCTGGGGAATTACAGGCACAAACTTGTGTGCACACGATTGCCTCGCAAGAACCCCCTTCCTCTTTGAAATGTGAAATACAGCAATAGTCAGGGTTCAGTGGGCCAGTGCGGCCTCTGGGCCTTGGTGTCACTGCACCTGCTGCACCAATGGACGCTACGCTCCTGTTTACAAGCTGAAAAGTGGGTTGGGGCAAACGTCATTTGTGGCTCTCCGCATACCTAGGTCCCTTGTAGGGCCTCATTTACGAGTTTTTGACACAGGGCAGTGCGGCAAGTCACTTTGGTGTGCTGCCCCGTGTCAAAGGGAATGGGCAGGAATGTACCATGTTTATGATATGCAAAACAATCTTGTCCTTTCCCACTGTGCAGGCATCGTTTTGTCCGCCTAGCCTCAATGCAGGCGTCCTTGCAGTATGGTGCAAGGCTGTCTAAGTTGCATGCAGGATTGTTTTGTGCAGGAAGGAACACATTCCTGTGTAAAAACAATCCCTGAGGCATTTTCCTTGTTCTATGTGTGGTGCAGAATGCAGCACACGTGCAAAAAGTTAAAGACGAGGAGAAATGCAAACATATCTCCTCACTATGCCTGCTCTGGGAGGCATACGGTTTTGGCGCTCCCCTTGTTTACATGATTTTGTAAATCTGGTGCAGTGTCAAATCCATGGGGGTTGCATGGAAGCACCCACAGCGATGCCCATGGAACGCCTCTTTGATGTAGAGTAAGGCAAGGCAGTGACTTGCGTTGCTTTGTCTTACTTCCTATCTATGAGGCCATGCAAAGCCACCGAGGGCAGTTTCGCTTATTAATTATAATTAAGAGGCCTGTGCCACCAGAGTGTCGCTCCGGTGGCACAGTCCTCTTGTAAATTAGCCCCATAATCTTTTACCTCATGCGGAGTGAAAGTAATGGTAATATATATTCTGTAATAATCTGGTAAGCCTCTTCACCTCACCACAGCTGGGCCTCCTCCTTCCATGAATGGCCTGAGGTTCTCTCTGTATTACAATTTGGACCAGTATCCTGAGACGGTAACAGCACAAAATGGGCCCACAATTTCCACCGGGATGAACGGTTGCAACTCTAGCTCGAGTGATTTCTCTCCTCCTTCTTGGACAGGCTCATGTGGGGTACCTGGTTTGGAATCGCCTCCCAGGTGGCTGTCCCTGATTTAGAGGACAGTTTTGCTTCCCTCCTGAAAGCTGGGCAGGCAGTTCCCTAGATGGCCCTGAGCACAGGGACTTTCAATCAGTCAATCAGGTTTTTAATAAATTGTGACTACTCACCCACTCTGTAAAGGCAGCTTTGGCCTGGAACCGCCTGCCTTTTTAAGCGCAGGAACATCCACGATCTTAGGGTGTTCAAAAAGCAGTTAAAAACATGGCTTTTTTAGCTCTTTTGTCGCATCTTCCATTTCTGATCTCCCCTGCCTAGGCTTTCGAGCCGGGACACTTCTGAGTAGCTGTGCTCGTTATAAATGCTGGTTAACATAACATAACATTAGGGTCTCAAGGCGCTGAGTGGGTGGCTCTGCAGTCCAGTCCAAGAACCAGGGTTTGAGGTCCTTCCTAAATAGCTGCAGCTACTTCAATAGCCTATAGAAGTGTATAGACTTGTGATTTTGGAGGATGTTGGTCCTGTGATGCTCTTAACAACATCCGCAGAACATATGTAGCCCTTTATTACCATGCAGCAGGTTTGTAGGACAGATTCCATCTGGGCCTCTGATCCCAGCTGTAGATGTGGTTCTCAGAGCTGATGCTGATCCTATCTTACATGTGCTGTTAATTCAAGGCACATAAGGTGCTACTATGAATTCCTGGTTAGCCTGAAGAGAATTATTGGCATATGTCAGGTGTTGCATGGACTGCAGTCTTAAAGAAGATGAAAAGGAGGTGGCATCTTAAAGCTCCCTTCATTAATTCAGACCTGTGAGGCCTTTGCCTTCAGTGGATCAATGTGTGCCCCGAGCTTCCTTGGGCCTTCTGGAATTGAAACCTCTGGAGTGTTCACATGTAACATTGTATGTCTGTTCATGTATCATTCTGAGGTTCACTGTGGAGAGCTATAGATTTATGTTGAGAGAGCCTGTGCAATGCCTGCTGGGCCCTGAACACTAAAGAGCTTTTGTAGATAGACTCTGGAGATGGTCTTGAGCAGGTATTTAAAATTGAAATAAGCCCAGGGTGCCATGTGCCTCCAGGTTACAGAACCTCAAACAGAAGAAACTGTGAAAAGCAGCCATTTGCAGCCCAGCAGGTTAGAACAAACTTCAAAGTGTGCAATATGTAAAGAACTCATCTTCCCTCATTATGAATAGCCCGCTAAAATCCCTGTTATGTCACCGATAATTACCATCACCAAGTTTCCTCATAAGTCCCACGGTGGGGAAATAACAAGGATGACAAGATTTGGGGTAATAACATGCAGAAATAAATGTATCAGTAATCAAAGAAGGGGGACGAGGAACAACATATTTAACCCCTTCTATGCTGGTGATGGAACCACTCCGTCACCAGCCACGGGTGGGCTGTGCTAATGACGGAGTGGGTCCGTTATGGCCCGGCCGCCGCGCTTGCACGGCGTTGATTTTGCGCCTACGCGGCGTGTTCTATTAGGTGGGCGGGGCCGTGACGGAACCACTCCGTCATTAGCACAGCCCACCCGTGGCTAGTGACGGAGTGGTTCCGTCACCAGCATGTCGGCGCCGCGCAGGCCCCCCTCCCCCCAAGCGCCGCGGCGGAATTACCGCCGCGGCCAAGGGGTTAACGAGGTCCTATACCACGTTCCTCAGAGGTGCAGGATTTAAAACACAAGAAGGGGTAGTACCTCTGCAGCACCGACTGGACCCTTATTTGTGGCAGAATCAGCCGATTCGACCTCGTCGATGCGGGGAATCCGAGTGGTGAGATCGTAATGCCCTCACACTCCTGGTATGGTGTCATGCTTCATCATAGGACACTCCTCGTCAGGCCAGCGCTGCAATGCTTGATGGGCCTCTGGGCTCTGTGTCAGAGATGTTTTGATCCGTTAATGTTGTGAGCTGAGTGCATGAGAGGGAATCAGAATAGGGAGATTATAGGGGAGACATAAAAAAGTCTAAGGAAGACCAGACACGTTGTAATCCTGTTGGGGTCCCTTGACAGAGTAAAAATCAACGGTACAATCTAGGGGTAAAAATGTACCCTAAAAGCTATCATGTAAAAGAGGTAAAACTAGTGAGGTCGACAAGTTTCATGCCTTCTTTACTAGGAGGGTCAATTGACATTTCTTCAGGACCAGGACATTACCTGCCCTATATAGTGAGCTATGAGGGCCAGTATTATGTATCCTGTACCCTCAGAGGGTGTTGAATACTACACCTCTTTTGATGCAGTTTGGGCAATTCCACCTATGAAATACAAAGAAGACAAATGGCCATAATGTGTATGTGTGGTAAATTGAAAGTCCTTGAGACAGGTATATAAAACAGGCTGGATTTATTGAAGCTTAGTGACAAGGTAAGTTCATCAGAAGAAGATAGGTAGATGGAAATGTAGCCCCACGGTAGGCAGCCTCCTGGCCGCTCAGCCTACATCCCCAACTGACACTCCACACACAAGCCAGCACTCAAGCATTCCAGGAGGTCATCAGGCATTCTAACACTCAGCCTGGCTGAGCAGCAGGGGAAGACACAGCTAGGGAACGGAATAGCACAGTCAATTATAACATATCCCCCTTCCTTAGGGAAACAGCAATGCAGAAGTGAAGAAAGAAAACAGAAACATCAATATATACAATGCATTCTCAAAACTAAACATTTACATTGCATTCTCAAATATAAACACATTGGGATTACCCCATCCCCCTCCCTTAGGCAAAATTAAAACAAGCATATCAGGCAAAAATTGAAAATCTTGTAAACATCCAGAAATGGGGCACTCACCTCCCACATCCTCCATGTAATATGGAACACATCTCCCTATGGTCGAGCACTGGGACACAAGGCTCCCACAAACTCAACTTAATAGGGAAACACACCTGCCTTTGATCCCAAACTGGGGCACTTAGCTCCCAAAACCTCTGAAAAACTAAACTGGGGCACACAGCCCCCACAACCTCCACATAACAGGGGATACAATCGCCCTATGATCCAGCACTGGGGCAATCAGCTCCCACAACCTCCACGTAATAGGGGAACACACCTACCAATGATCCTGAACTGGGACACTTAGCTCCCAAAACCTCTTTAAAATTGAACTGGGACACACAGCTCCCACAACTTCACACACCACCTCAAAAACTTAACTGGGATACTCACCACCCCACAACCTCGACGTACTAGGGTACTAACCTCCCTAGAAACCAGAACTGGGGCACTCACCACCCTACAACCTCAACACATACTTGTAATCACCACCCTTGAAAATAGAACAGCATTGCACCAGGAAAACAAATGCATGTCCACAAACACACACACCAATACATGACATGTAAAACATAACAAAAAATAGAGAAAGTCATTAAACACCGGTGAGCGATCTCTCACCCGAGGTCCTCATTCAAAACGCTTCATAAAGGGGGTGGTGATGGACAGAGTATCTGAATGAAGCAGAACACTCCTACCCAGTCAAAAGATCAGGGCTTGATCCATCACCGTTTTTTAGCTCACTGCACCATCCCAGCTCAGAACCTGGCTACATGCAAATTAGTCTGACCCTGGCCCAGTGCATCATGGGAACAGGGCAGACCAAACTACCAAGCCAATACTTTACTGGAAAGGAAACAAGCTTCCGGGGACCGGTTTCTGGCATTACAGCCGTCTTCGGCCCGGCTTGCTTGAATCCTGATGGTGCAGTGAGCAAGGGACTCATGTCTGAGCATACCCTTCCACTCCTATAGTGGCCAAAACGATTCATAAAGGGGGTGGTGATGGACAGAGGATCTGAATGAAGCAGAACACTCCTACCCAGTCAAAAGATCAGGGCTTGATACATCACCGTTTTTTAGCTCACTGCACCATCGCAGCTCAGAACCTGGCTACATGCAAATTAGTCTGACCCTGGCCCAGTGCATCATGGGAACAGGGAAGACCAAACTACCAAGCTAATTCTTTACTGGAAAGGAAACAAGCTTCCGGGGACCGGTTTCTGGCATTACAGCTGCCTTCGGCCCGGCTTGCTTGAATCCTGATGGTGCAGTGAGCAAGGGACTCATGTCTGAGCATACCCTTCCACTCCTATAGTGGCCAAAACGATTCATAAAGGGGGTGGTAATGGACAGAGTATCTGAATGAAGCAGAACACTCCTACCCAGTCAAAAGATCAGGGCTTGATCCATCACTGTTTTTTAGCTCACTGCACCATCCCAGCTCAGAACCTGGCTACATGCAAATTAGTCTAACCCTGGCCCAGTGCATCATGGGAACAGGGCAGACCAAACTACCAAGCCAATTCTTTACTGGAAAGGAAACAAGCTTCCGTGGACCGGTTTCTGGCATTGCAGCCGTCTTCGGCCCGGCTTGCTTGAATCCTGATGGTGCAGTGAGCAAGGGACTCATGTCTGAGCATACCCTTCCACTCCTATAGTGGCCAAAACGATTCATAAAGGGGGTGGTGATAGACAGAGTAACTGAATGAAGCAGAACACTCCTACCCAGTCAAAAGATCAGGGCTTGATCCATCACCGTTTTTTAGCTCACTGCACCATCCCAGCTCAGAACCTGGCTACATGCAAATTAGTCTGACCCTGGCCCAGTGCATCATGGGAACAGGGCAGACCAAACTACCAAGCCAATTCTTTACTGGAAAGGAAACAAGCTTCCAGGGACCGGTTTCTGGCATTACAGCCGTCTTCGGCCCTGCTTGCTTGAATCCTGATGGTGCAGTGAGCAAGGAAGCTTGTTTCCTTTCCAGTAAAGAATTGGCTTGGTAGTTTGGTCTGCCCTGTTCCCATGATGCACTGGGCCAGGGTTAGACTAATTTGCATGTAGTCAGGTTCTGAGCTGGGATGGTGCAGTGAGCTAAAAAACGGTGATGGATCAAGCCCTGATCTTTTGACATGGGTAGGAGTGTTCTGCTTAATTCAGATACTCTGTCCATCACCACCCCCTTTTATGAATCGTTTTGGCCACCATTAGTGTGGTAGGGTATACTCAGATGTGAGTCCCTTGCTCACTGCACCATCAGGATTCAAGCAAGCCGGGCTGAAGACGGCTGCAATGCCAGAAACCGGTCCCCGGAAGGTTGTTTCCTTTCCAGTAAAGAATTGGCTTGGTAGTTTGGTCTGCCCTGTTCCCATGATGCACTGGGCCAGGGTTAGACTAATTTGCATGTAGCCAGGTTCTGAGCTGGGATGGTGCAGTGAGCTAAAAAACGGCGATGGATCAAGCCCTGATCTTTTGACATGGGTAGGAGTGTTCTGCTTAATTCAGATACTCTGTCCATCACCACCCCCCTTTTATGAATCGTTTTGGCCACCATAAGTGTGGTAGGGTATACTCAGATGTGAGTCCCTTGCTCACTGCACCATTAGGATTCAAGCAAGCCGGGCCGAAGACGGCTGCAATGCCAGAAAGTGGTCCCCGGAAGCTTGTTTCCTTTCCAGTAAAGAATTGGCTTGGTAGTTTGGTCTGCCCTGTTCCCATGATGCACTGGGCCAGGGTTAGACTAATTTGCATGTAGCCAGGTTCTGAGCTGGGATGGTGCAGTGAGCTAAAAAACGGTGATGGATCAAGCCCTGATCTTTGACATGGGTAGGAGTGTTCTGCTTAATTCAGATACTCTGTCCATCACCACCTCCTTTTATGAATAGTTTTGGCCACCATAAGTGTGGTAGGGTATACTCAGATGTGAGTCCCTTGCTCACTGCACCATCAGGATTCAAGCAAGCCGGGCCGAAGACGGCTGCAATGCCAGAAACCGGTCCCCGGAAGCTTGTTTCCTTTCCAGTAAAGAATTGGCTTGGTAGGTTGGTCTGCCCTGTTCCCATGATGCAATGGGCCAGGGTTAGACTAATTTGCATGTAGCCAGGTTCTGAGCTGGGATGGTGCAGTGAGCTAAAAACGGTGATGGATCAAGCCCTGATCTTTTGACATGGGTAGGAGTGTTCTGCTTAATTCAGATACTCTGTCCATCACCACCCCCTTTTATGAATCGTTTTGGCCACCATAAGTGTGGTAGGGTATACTCAGATGTGAGTCCCTTGCTCACTGCACCATCAGGATTCAAGCAAGCCGGGCCGAAGACGGCTGCAATGCCAGAAACCGGTCCCCGGAAGCTTGTTTCCTTTCCAGTAAAGAATTGGCTTGGTAGTTTGGTCTGCCCTGTTCCCATGATGCACTGGGCCAGGGTTAGACTAATTTGCATGTAGCCATGTTCTGAGCTGGGATGGTGCAGTGAGCTAAAAACGGTGATGGATCAAGCCCTGATCTTTTGACATGGGTAGGAGTGTTCTGCTTAACTCAGATACTCTGTCCATCACCACCCCCTTTTATGAATCGTTTTGGCCACCATAAGTGTGGTAGGGTATACTCAGATGTGAGTCCCTTGCTCACTGCACCATCAGGATTCACGCAATCCGGGCCGAAGACGGCTGCAATGCCAGAAACCGGTCCCCGGAAGCTTGTTTCCTTTCCAGTAAAGAATTGGCTTGGTAGTTTGGTCTGCCCTGTTCCCATGATGCACTGGGCCAGGGTTAGACTAATTTGCCTGTAGCCAGGTTTTGAGCTGGGATGGTGCAGTGAGCTACAAAACGGTGCTGGATCAAGCCCTGATCTTTTGACATGGGTAGGAGTGCTCTGCTTAATTCAGATACTCTGTCCATCACCACCCCGTTTTATGAATCGTTTTTGCCACCATAAGTGTGGTAGGGTATACTCAGATGTGAGTCCCTTGCTCACTGCACCATCAGGATTCAAGCAAGCCGGGCCGAAGACGGCTGCAATGCCAGAAACCGGTCCCCAGAAGCTTGTTTCCTTTCCAGTAAAGAATTGGCTTGGTAGTTTGGTCTGCCCTGTTCCCATGATGCACTGGGCCAGGGTTAGACTAATTTGCATGTAGCCAGGTTCTGAACTGGGATGGTGCAGTGAGCTAAAAAACGGTGATGGATCAAGCCCTGATCTTTTGACATGGGTAGGAGTGTTCTGCTTAATTCAGATACTCTGTCCATCACCACCCCCTTTTATGAATCGTTTTAGCCACCATTAGTGTGGTAGGGTATACTCAGATGTGAGTCCCTTGCTCACTGCACCATCAGGATTCAAGCAAGCCGGGCTGAAGACGGCTGCAATGCCAGAAACCGGTCCCCGGAAGGTTGTTTCCTTTCCAGTAAAGAATTGGCTTGGTAGTTTGGTCTGCCCTGTTCCCATGATGCACTGGGCCAGGGTTAGACTAATTTGCATGTAGCCAGGTTCTGAGCTGGGATGGTGCAGTGAGCTAAAAAACGGCGATGGATCAAGCCCTGATCTTTTGACATGGGTAGGAGTGTTCTGCTTAATTCAGATACTCTGTCCATCACCACCCCCCTTTTATGAATCGTTTTGGCCACCATAAGTGTGGTAGGGTATACTCAGATGTGAGTCCCTTGCTCACTGCACCATTAGGATTCAAGCAAGCCGGGCCGAAGACGGCTGCAATGCCAGAAACCGGTCCCCGGAAGCTTGTTTCCTTTCCAGTAAAGAATTGGCTTGGTAGTTTGGTCTGCCCTGTTCCCATGATGCACTGGGCCAGGGTTAGACTAATTTGCATGTAGCCAGGTTCTGAGCTGGGATGGTGCAGTGAGCTAAAAAACGGTGATGGATCAAGCCCTGATCTTTGACATGGGTAGGAGTGTTCTGCTTAATTCATATACTCTGTCCATCACCACCCCCTTTTATGAATAGTTTTGGCCACCATAAGTGTGGTAGGGTATACTCAGTTGTGAGTCCCTTGCTCACTGCACCATCAGGATTCAAGCAAGCCGGGCCGAAGACGGCTGCAATGCCAGAAACCGGTCCCCGGAAGCTTGTTTCCTTTCCAGTAAAGAATTGGCTTGGTAGGTTGGTCTGCCCTGTTCCCATGATGCACTGGGCCAGGGTTAGACTAATTTGCATGTAGCCAGGTTCTGAGCTGGGATGGTGCAGTGAGCTAAAAACGGTGATGGATCAAGCCCTGATCTTTTGACATGGGTAGGAGTGTTCTGCTTAATTCAGATACTCTGTCCATCACCACCCCCTTTTATGAATCGTTTTGGCCACCATAAGTGTGGTAGGGTATACTCAGATGTGAGTCCCTTGCTCACTGCACCATCAGGATTCAAGCAAGCCGGGCCGAAGACGGCTGCAATGCCAGAAACCGGTCCCCGGAAGCTTGTTTCCTTTCCAGTAAAGAATTGGCTTGGTAGTTTGGTCTGCCCTGTTCCCATGATGCACTGGGCCAGGGTTAGACTAATTTGCATGTAGCCATGTTCTGAGCTGGGATGGTGCAGTGAGCTAAAAACGGTGATGGATCAAGCCCTGATCTTTTGACATGGGTAGGAGTGTTCTGCTTAATTCAGATACTCTGTCCATCACCACCCCCTTTTATGAATCGTTTTGGCCACGATAAGTGTGGTAGGGTATACTCAGATGTGAGTCCCTTGCTCACTGCACCATCAGGATTCAAGCAATCCGGGCCGAAGACGGCTGCAATGCCAGAAACCGGTCCCCGGAAGCTTGTTTCCTTTCCAGTAAAGAATTGGCTTGGTAGTTTGGTCTGTCCTGTTCCCATGATGCACTGGGCCAGGGTTAGACTAATTTGCCTGTAGCCAGGTTCTGAGCTGGGATGGTGCAGTGAGCTACAAAACGGTGCTGGATCAAGCCCTGATCTTTTGACATGGGTAGGAGTGCTCTGCTTAATTCAGATACTCTGTCCATCACCACCCCGTTTTATGAATCGTTTTGGCCACCATAAGTGTGGTAGGGTATACTCAGATGTGAGTCCCTTGCTCACTGCACCATCAGGATTCAAGCAAGCCGGGCCGAAGACGGCTGCAATGCCAGAAACCGGTCCCCAGAAGCTTGTTTCCTTTCCAGTAAAGAATTGGCTTGGTAGTTTGGTCTGCCCTGTTCCCATGATGCACTGGGCCAGGGTTAGACTAATTTGCATGTAGCCAGGTTCTGAGCTGGGATGGTGCAGTGAGCTAAAAAACGGTGATGGATCAAGCCCTGATCTTTTGACATGGGTAGGAGTGTTCTGCTTAATTCAGATACTCTGTCCATCACCACCCCCTTTTATGAATCGTTTTGGCCACCATAAGTGTGGTAGGGTATACTCAGATGTGAGTCCCTTGCTCACTGCACCATCAGGATTCAAGCAAGCCGGGCCAAAGACGGCTGCAATGCCAGAAACCGGTCCCCGGAAGCTTGTTTCCTTTCCAGTAAAGAATTGGCTTGGTAGTTTGGTCTGCCCTGTTCCCATGATGCACTGGGCCAGGGTTAGACTAATTTGCATGTAGCCAGGTTCTGAGCTGGGATGGTGCAGTGAGCTAAAAAACGGTGATGGATCAAGCCCTGATCTTTTGACATGGGTAGGAGTGTTCTGCTTAATTCAGATACTCTGTCCATCACCACCCCCCTTTTATGAATCGTTTTGGCCACCATAAGTGTGGTAGGGTATACTCAGATGTGAGTTCCTTGCTCACTGCACCATCAGGATTCAAGCAAGCCGGGCCGAAGACGGCTGCAATGCCAGAAACCAGTCCCCGGAAGCTTGTTTCCTTTCCAGTAAAGAATTGGCTTGGTAGTTTGGTCTGCCCTGTTCCCATGATGCACTGGGCCAGGGTTAGACTAATTTGCATGTAGCCAGGTTCTGAGCTGGGATGGTGCAGTGAGCTACAAAACGGTGCTGGATCAAGCCCTGATCTTTTGACATGGGTAGGAGTGCTCTGCTTAATTCAGATACTCTGTCCATCACCACCCCGTTTTATGAATCGTTTTTGCCACCATTAGTGTGGTAGGGTATACTCAGATGTGAGTCCCTTGCTCACTGCACCATCAGGATTCAAGCAAGCCGGGCCGAAGATGGCTGCAATGCCAGAAACCGGTCCCCAGAAGCTTGTTTCCTTTCCAGTAAAGAATTGGCTTGGTAGTTTGGTCTGCCCTGTTCCCATGATGCACTGGGCCAGGGTTAGACTAATTTGCATGTAGCCAGGTTCTGAACTGGGATGGTGCAGTGAGCTAAAAAACGGTGATGGATCAAGCCCTGATCTTTTGACATGGGTAGGAGTGTTCTGCTTAATTCAGATACTCTGTCCATCACCACCCCCTTTTATGAATCGTTTTAGCCACCATTAGTGTGGTAGGGTATACTCAGATGTGAGTCCCTTGCTCACTGCACCATCAGGATTCAAGCAAGCCGGGCTGAAGACGGCTGCAATGCCAGAAACCGGTCCCCGGAAGCTTGTTTCCTTTCCAGTAAAGAATTGGCTTGGTAGTTTGGTCTGCCCTGTTCCCATGATGCACTGGGCCAGGGTTAGACTAATTTGCATGTAGCCAGGTTCTGAGCTGGGATGGTGCAGTGAGCTAAAAAACGGCGATGGATCAAGCCCTGATCTTTTGACATGGGTAGGAGTGTTCTGCTTAATTCAGATACTCTGTCCATCACCACCCCCCTTTTATGAATCGTTTTGGCCACCATAAGTGTGGTAGGGTATACTCAGATGTGAGTCCCTTGCTCACTGCACCATTAGGATTCAAGCAAGCCGGGCCGAAGACGGCTGCAATGCCAGAAACCGGTCCCCGGAAGCTTGTTTCCTTTCCAGTAAAGAATTGGCTTGGTAGTTTGGTCTGCCCTGTTCCCATGATGCACTGGGCCAGGGTTAGACTAATTTGCATGTAGCCAGGTTCTGAGCTGGGATGGTGCAGTGAGCTAAAAAACGGTGATGGATCAAGCCCTGATCTTTGACATGGGTAGGAGTGTTCTGCTTAATTCAGATACTCTGTCCATCACCACCCCCTTTTATGAATAGTTTTGGCCACCATAAGTGTGGTAGGGTATACTCAGTTGTGAGTCCCTTGCTCACTGCACCATCAGGATTCAAGCAAGCCGGGCCGAAGACGGCTGCAATGCCAGAAACCGGTCCCCGGAAGCTTGTTTCCTTTCCAGTAAAGAATTGGCTTGGTAGGTTGGTCTGCCCTGTTCCCATGATGCACTGGGCCAGGGTTAGACTAATTTGCATGTAGCCAGGTTCTGAGCTGGGATGGTGCAGTGAGCTAAAAACGGTGATGGATCAAGCCCTGATCTTTTGACATGGGTAGGAGTGTTCTGCTTAATTCAGATACTCTGTCCATCACCACCCCCTTTTATGAATCGTTTTGGCCACCATAAGTGTGGTAGGGTATACTCAGATGTGAGTCCCTTGCTCACTGCACCATCAGGATTCAAGCAAGCCGGGCCGAAGACGGCTGCAATGCCAGAAACCGGTCCCCGGAAGCTTGTTTCCTTTCCAGTAAAGAATTGGCTTGGTAGTTTGGTCTGCCCTGTTCCCATGATGCACTGGGCCAGGGTTAGACTAATTTGCATGTAGCCATGTTCTGAGCTGGGATGGTGCAGTGAGCTAAAAACGGTGATGGATCAAGCCCTGATCTTTTGACATGGGTAGGAGTGTTCTGCTTAATTCAGATACTCTGTCCATCACCACCCCCTTTTATGAATCGTTTTGGCCACGATAAGTGTGGTAGGGTATACTCAGATGTGAGTCCCTTGCTCACTGCACCATCAGGATTCAAGCAATCCGGGCCGAAGACGGCTGCAATGCCAGAAACCGGTCCCCGGAAGCTTGCTTCCTTTCCAGTAAAGAATTGGCTTGGTAGTTTGGTCTGCCCTGTTCCCATGATGCACTGGGCCAGGGTTAGACTAATTTGCCTGTAGCCAGGTTCTGAGCTGGGATGGTGCAGTGAGCTACAAAACGGTGCTGGATCAAGCCCTGATCTTTTGACATGGGTAGGAGTGTTCTGCTTAATTCAGATACTCTGTCCATCACCACCCCGTTTTATGAATCGTTTTGGCCACCATAAGTGTGGTAGGGTATACTCAGATGTGAGTCCCTTGCTCACTGCACCATCAGGATTCAAGCAAGCCGGGCCGAAGACGGCTGCAATGCCGGAAACCGGTCCCCAGAAGCTTGTTTCCTTTCCAGTAAAGAATTGGCTTGGTAGTTTGGTCTGCCCTGTTCCCATGATGCACTGGGCCAGGGTTAGACTAATTTGCATGTAGCCAGGTTCTGAGCTGGGATGGTGCAGTGAGCTAAAAAACGGTGATGGATCAAGCCCTGATCTTTTGACATTGGTAGGAGTGTTCTGCTTAATTCAGATACTCTGTCCATCACCACCCCCTTTTATGAATCGTTTTGGCCACCATAAGTGTGGTAGGGTATACTCAGATGTGAGTCCCTTGCTCACTGCACCATCAGGATTCAAGCAAGCCGGGCCAAAGACGGCTGCAATGCCAGAAACCGGTCCCCGGAAGCTTGTTTCCTTTCCAGTAAAGAATTGGCTTGGTAGTTTGGTCTGCCCTGTTCCCATGATGCACTGGGCCAGGGTTAGACTAATTTGCATGTAGCCAGGTTCTGAGCTGGGATGGTGCAGTGAGCTAAAAAACGGTGATGGATCAAGCCCTGATCTTTTGACATGGGTAGGAGTGTTCTGCTTAATTCAGATACTCTGTCCATCACCACCCCCCTTTTATGAATCGTTTTGGCCACCATAAGTGTGGTAGGGTATACTCAGATGTGAGTACCTTGCTCACTGCACCATCAGGATTCAAGCAAGCCGGGCCGAAGACGGCTGCAATGCCAGAAAACAGTCCCCGGAAGCTTGTTTCCTTTCCAGTAAAGAATTGGCTTGGTAGTTTGGTCTGCCCTGTTCCCATGATGCACTGGGCCAGGGTTAGACTAATTTGCATGTAGCCAGGTTCTGAGCTGGGATGGTGCAGTGAGCTAAAAAACGGTGATGGATCAAGCCCTGATCTTTTGACATGGGTAGGAGTGTTCTGCTTAATTCAGATACTCTGTCCATCACCACCCCCCTTTTATGAATCGTTTTGGCCACCATAAGTGTGGTAGGGTATACTCAGATGTGAGTTCCTTGCTCACTGCACCATCAGGATTCAAGCAAGCCGGGCCGAAGACGGCTGCAATGCCAGAAACCAGTCCCCGGAAGCTTGTTTCCTTTCCAGTAAAGAATTGGCTTGGTAGTTTGGTCTGCCCTGTTCCCATGATGCACTGGGCCAGGGTTAGACTAATTTGCATGTAGCCAGGTTCTGAGCTGGGATGGTGCAGTGAGCTACAAAACGGTGCTGGATCAAGCCCTGATCTTTTGACATGGGTAGGAGTGCTCTGCTTAATTCAGATACTCTGTCCATCACCACCCCGTTTTATGAATCGTTTTTGCCACCATAAGTGTGGTAGGGTATACTCAGATGTGAGTCCCTTGCTCACTGCACCATCAGGATTCAAGCAAGCCGGGCCGAAGACGGCTGCAATGCCAGAAACCGGTCCCCAGAAGCTTGTTTCCTTTCCAGTAAAGAATTGGCTTGGTAGTTTGGTCTGCCCTGTTCCATGATGCACTGGGCCAGGGTTAGACTAATTTGCATGTAGCCAGGTTCTGAACTGGGATGGTGCAGTGAGCTAAAAAACGGTGATGGATCAAGCCCTGATCTTTTGACATGGGTAGGAGTGTTCTGCTTAATTCAGATACTCTGTCCATCACCACCCCCTTTTATTAATCGTTTTAGCCACCATTAGTGTGGTAGGGTATACTCAGATGTGAGTCCCTTGCTCACTGCACCATCAGGATTCAAGCAAGCCGGGCTGAAGACGGCTGCAATGCCAGAAACCGGTCCCCGGAAGCTTGTTTCCTTTCCAGTAAAGAATTGGCTTGGTAGTTTGGTCTGCCCTGTTCCCATGATGCACTGGGCCAGGGTTAGACTAATTTGCATGTAGCCATGTTCTGAGCTGGGATGGTGCAGTGAGCTAAAAACGGTGATGGATCAAGCCCTGATCTTTTGACATGGGTAGGAGTGTTCTGCTTAATTCAGATACTCTGTCCATCACCACCCCCTTTTATGAATCGTTTTGGCCACGATAAGTGTGGTAGGGTATACTCAGATGTGAGTCCCTTGCTCACTGCACCATCAGGATTCAAGCAATCCGGGCCGAAGACGGCTGCAATGCCAGAAACCGGTCCCCGGAAGCTTGTTTCCTTTCCAGTAAAGAATTGGCTTGGTAGTTTGGTCTGCCCTGTTCCCATGATGCACTGGGCCAGGGTTAGACTAATTTGCCTGTAGCCAGGTTCTGAGCTGGGATGGTGCAGTGAGCTACAAAACGGTGCTGGATCAAGCCCTGATCTTTTGACATGGGTAGGAGTGTTCTGCTTAATTCAGATACTCTGTCCATCACCACCCCCTTTTATGAATCGTTTTGGCCACCATAAGTGTGGTAGGGTATACTCAGATGTGAGTCCCTTGCTCACTGCACCATCAGGATTCAAGCAAGCCGGGCCGAAGACGGCTGCAATGCCAGAAACCGGTCCCCAGAAGCTTGTTTCCTTTCCAGTAAAGAATTGGCTTGGTAGTTTGGTCTGCCCTGTTCCCATGATGCACTGGGCCAGGGTTAGACTAATTTGCATGTAGCCAGGTTCTGAGCTGGGATGGTGCAGTGAGCTAAAAAACGGTGATGGATCAAGCCCTGATCTTTTGACATGGGTAGGAGTGTTCTGCTTAATTCAGATACTCTGTCCATCACCACCCCCTTTTATGAATCGTTTTGGCCACCATAAGTGTGGTAGGGTATACTCAGATGTGAGTCCCTTGCTCACTGCACCATCAGGATTCAAGCAAGCCGGGCCAAAGACGGCTGCAATGCCAGAAACCGGTCCCCGGAAGCTTGTTTCCTTTCCAGTAAAGAATTGGCTTGGTAGTTTGGTCTGCCCTGTTCCCATGATGCACTGGGCCAGGGTTAGACTAATTTGCATGTAGCCAGGTTCTGAGCTGGGATGGTGCAGTGAGCTAAAAAACGGTGATGGATCAAGCCCTGATCTTTTGACATGGGTAGGAGTGTTCTGCTTAATTCAGATACTCTGTCCATCACCACCCCCCTTTTATGAATCGTTTTGGCCACCATAAGTGTGGTAGGGTATACTCAGATGTGAGTACCTTGCTCACTGCACCATCAGGATTCAAGCAAGCCGGGCCGAAGACGGCTGCAATGCCAGAAAACAGTCCCCGGAAGCTTGTTTCCTTTCCAGTAAAGAATTGGCTTGGTAGTTTGGTCTGCCCTGTTCCCATGATGCACTGGGCCAGGGTTAGACTAATTTGCATGTAGCCAGGTTCTGAGCTGGGATGGTGCAGTGAGCTAAAAAACGGTGATGGATCAAGCCCTGATCTTTTGACATGGGTAGGAGTGTTCTGCTTAATTCAGATACTCTGTCCATCACCACCCCCCTTTTATGAATCGTTTTGGCCACCATAAGTGTGGTAGGGTATACTCAGATGTGAGTTCCTTGCTCACTGCACCATCAGGATTCAAGCAAGCCGGGCCGAAGACGGCTGCAATGCCAGAAACCAGTCCCCGGAAGCTTGTTTCCTTTCCAGTAAAGAATTGGCTTGGTAGTTTGGTCTGCCCTGTTCCCATGATGCACTGGGCCAGGGTTAGACTAATTTGCATGTAGCCAGGTTCTGAGCTGGGATGGTGCAGTGAGCTACAAAACGGTGCTGGATCAAGCCCTGATCTTTTGACATTGGTAGGAGTGCTCTGCTTAATTCAGATACTCTGTCCATCACCACCCCGTTTTATGAATCGTTTTTGCCACCATAAGTGTGGTAGGGTATACTCAGATGTGAGTCCCTTGCTCACTGCACCATCAGGATTCAAGCAAGCCGGGCCGAAGACGGCTGCAATGCCAGAAACCGGTCCCCAGAAGCTTGTTTCCTTTCCAGTAAAGAATTGGCTTGGTAGTTTGGTCTGCCCTGTTCCCATGATGCACTGGGCCAGGGTTAGACTAATTTGCATGTAGCCAGGTTCTGAACTGGGATGGTGCAGTGAGCTAAAAAACGGTGATGGATCAAGCCCTGATCTTTTGACATGGGTAGGAGTGTTCTGCTTAATTCAGATACTCTGTCCATCACCACCCCCTTTTATGAATCGTTTTAGCCACCATTAGTGTGGTAGGGTATACTCAGATGTGAGTCCCTTGCTCACTGCACCATCAGGATTCAAGCAAGCCGGGCTGAAGACGGCTGCAATGCCAGAAACCGGTCCCCGGAAGCTTGTTTCCTTTCCAGTAAAGAATTGGCTTGGTAGTTTGGTCTGCCCTGTTCCCATGATGCACTGGGCCAGGGTTAGACTAATTTGCATGTAGCCAGGTTCTGAGCTGGGATGGTGCAGTGAGCTAAAAAACGGCGATGGATCAAGCCCTGATCTTTTGACATGGGTAGGAGTGTTCTGCTTAATTCAGATACTCTGTCCATCACCACCCCCCTTTTATGAATCGTTTTGGCCACCATAAGTGTGGTAGGGTATACTCAGATGTGAGTCCCTTGCTCACTGCACCATTAGGATTCAAGCAAGCCGGGCCGAAGACGGCTGCAATGCCAGAAACCGGTCCCCGGAAGCTTGTTTCCTTTCCAGTAAAGAATTGGCTTGGTAGTTTGGTCTGCCCTGTTCCCATGATGCACTGGGCCAGGGTTAGACTAATTTGCATGTAGCCAGGTTCTGAGCTGGGATGGTGCAGTGAGCTAAAAAACGGTGATGGATCAAGCCCTGATCTTTGACATGGGTAGGAGTGTTCTGCTTAATTCAGATACTCTGTCCATCACCACCCCCTTTTATGAATAGTTTTGGCCACCATAAGTGTGGTAGGGTATACTCAGTTGTGAGTCCCTTGCTCACTGCACCATCAGGATTCAAGCAAGCCGGGCCGAAGACGGCTGCAATGCCAGAAACCGGTCCCCGGAAGCTTGTTTCCTTTCCAGTAAAGAATTGGCTTGGTAGGTTGGTCTGCCCTGTTCCCATGATGCACTGGGCCAGGGTTAGACTAATTTGCATGTAGCCAGGTTCTGAGCTGGGATGGTGCAGTGAGCTAAAAACGGTGATGGATCAAGCCCTGATCTTTTGACATGGGTAGGAGTGTTCTGCTTAATTCAGATACTCTGTCCATCACCACCCCCTTTTATGAATCGTTTTGGCCACCATAAGTGTGGTAGGGTATACTCAGATGTGAGTCCCTTGCTCACTGCACCATCAGGATTCAAGCAAGCCGGGCCGAAGACGGCTGCAATGCCAGAAACCGGTCCCCGGAAGCTTGTTTCCTTTCCAGTAAAGAATTGGCTTGGTAGTTTGGTCTGCCCTGTTCCCATGATGCACTGGGCCAGGGTTAGACTAATTTGCATGTAGCCATGTTCTGAGCTGGGATGGTGCAGTGAGCTAAAAACGGTGATGGATCAAGCCCTGATCTTTTGACATGGGTAGGAGTGTTCTGCTTAATTCAGATACTCTGTCCATCACCACCCCCTTTTATGAATCGTTTTGGCCACGATAAGTGTGGTAGGGTATACTCAGATGTGAGTCCCTTGCTCACTGCACCATCAGGATTCAAGCAATCCGGGCCGAAGACGGCTGCAATGCCAGAAACCGGTCCCCGGAAGCTTGTTTCCTTTCCAGTAAAGAATTGGCTTGGTAGTTTGGTCTGCCCTGTTCCCATGATGCACTGGGCCAGGGTTAGACTAATTTGCCTGTAGCCAGGTTCTGAGCTGGGATGGTGCAGTGAGCTACAAAACGGTGCTGGATCAAGCCCTGATCTTTTGACATGGGTAGGAGTGTTCTGCTTAATTCAGATACTCTGTCCATCACCACCCCGTTTTATGAATCGTTTTGGCCACCATAAGTGTGGTAGGGTATACTCAGATGTGAGTCCCTTGCTCACTGCACCATCAGGATTCAAGCAAGCCGGGCCGAAGACGGCTGCAATGCCAGAAACCGGTCCCCAGAAGCTTGTTTCCTTTCCAGTAAAGAATTGGCTTGGTAGTTTGGTCTGCCCTGTTCCCATGATGCACTGGGCCAGGGTTAGACTAATTTGCATGTAGCCAGGTTCTGAGCTGGGATGGTGCAGTGAGCTAAAAAACGGTGATGGATCAAGCCCTGATCTTTTGACATGGGTAGGAGTGTTCTGCTTAATTCAGATACTCTGTCCATCACCACCCCCTTTTATGAATCGTTTTGGCCACCATAAGTGTGGTAGGGTATACTCAGATGTGAGTCCCTTGCTCACTGCACCATCAGGATTCAAGCAAGCCGGGCCAAAGACGGCTGCAATGCCAGAAACCGGTCCCCGGAAGCTTGTTTCCTTTCCAGTAAAGAATTGGCTTGGTAGTTTGGTCTGCCCTGTTCCCATGATGCACTGGGCCAGGGTTAGACTAATTTGCATGTAGCCAGGTTCTGAGCTGGGATGGTGCAGTGAGCTAAAAAACGGTGATGGATCAAGCCCTGATCTTTTGACATGGGTAGGAGTGTTCTGCTTAATTCAGATACTCTGTCCATCACCACCCCCCTTTTATGAATCGTTTTGGCCACCATAAGTGTGGTAGGGTATACTCAGATGTGAGTACCTTGCTCACTGCACCATCAGGATTCAAGCAAGCCGGGCCGAAGACGGCTGCAATGCCAGAAAACAGTCCCCGGAAGCATGTTTCCTTTCCAGTAAAGAATTGGCTTGGTAGTTTGGTCTGCCCTGTTCCCATGATGCACTGGGCCAGGGTTAGACTAATTTGCATGTAGCCAGGTTCTGAGCTGGGATGGTGCAGTGAGCTAAAAAACGGTGATGGATCAAGCCCTGATCTTTTGACATGGGTAGGAGTGTTCTGCTTAATTCAGATACTCTGTCCATCACCACCCCCCTTTTATGAATCGTTTTGGCCACCATAAGTGTGGTAGGGTATACTCAGATGTGAGTACCTTGCTCACTGCACCATCAGGATTCAAGCAAGCCGGGCCGAAGACGGCTGCAATGCCAGAAAACAGTCCCCGGAAGCATGTTTCCTTTCCAGTAAAGAATTGGCTTGGTAGTTTGGTCTGCCCTGTTCCCATGATGCACTGGGCCAGGGTTAGACTAATTTGCATGTAGCCAGGTTCTGAGCTGGGATGGTGCAGTGAGCTAAAAAACGGTGATGGATCAAGCCCTGATCTTTTGACATGGGTAGGAGTGTTCTGCTTAATTCAGATACTCTGTCCATCACCACCCCCCTTTTATGAATCGTTTTGGCCACCATAAGTGTGGTAGGGTATACTCAGATGTGAGTTCCTTGCTCACTGCACCATCAGGATTCAAGCAAGCCGGGCCGAAGACGGCTGCAATGCCAGAAACCAGTCCCCGGAAGCTTGTTTCCTTTCCAGTAAAGAATTGGCTTGGTAGTTTGGTCTGCCCTGTTCCCATGATGCACTGGGCCAGGGTTAGACTAATTTGCATGTAGCCAGGTTCTGAGCTGGGATGGTGCAGTGAGCTAAAAAACGGTGATGGATCAAGCCCTGATCTTTTGACATGGGTAGGAGTATTCTGCTTAATTCAGATACTCTGTCCATCACCACCCCCTTTTATGAATCTCATTCAAAACGCATCACTCAGCCTAAAACATCCAGCTTTTACACAGAAGACATCAGGAATGCAGATATTAGACCTCTGCACGTGGAGACTAAATGTTCGCCAAAAACTCCCCCAAAAAACAGTACATACAGTTACGTAGGAAGAGAACAAAACACACAATGGCTCAAACGAAATATCCACACACCCAATACCGGGGCTCTTGGATGAAGGAGGATCCTACTTGTTGCTCCGTTAAGACAATGTTTCCAATAACGTTATTGAAAATGACAACCCAAAAAAAAAAGGCGGTTGGCAAAGCATGTAAGAATGTGGTTGGCAAAACATGCACACCACAAGGTAATCACGAAGATAATGAACGGCAGAGATTCTCCAATCCCAAGATGGCAACACGCTGCGTACGTTGCACTGGATGGTTCACAGCCCGTTTGTACACCAAAACATCTCACTGATGATCCATCGAACATCAGCAAGGATCCACGAAAGGAACATCACATGAGATCCACAACGACATCGTTGCACATTTGGAAACCAGGTAGGATTGCACGAGCTCACTGTGTGCCCGCTGCGCACAGCTCGTGCCATATTTTAATTGGGCTAAGGAGCGGTTGAACTGCCAAATTTCCAGGGGGCAGCCAAGGACCATAATAAAACCAAAGTAGACTTACCCACAAAAGTCTGCTCCTGTATAGGAAATGTAGCAGCCATTTAAAAGTTGCGCACTCCAGCGGTGAAAATCTCCTCAGGAATACATTTCAAAAGCAAACGATGTGCCCAATCTCAATTCTCCTCACTACGACGAGCTTGCTCCATCTCATTGCCCAAAGCCGTCAGTAGCACCAACTCCAGGGACTCCTCACCCATTTTGTACACCAGAAAGCCAAGTGCTGACACACCTCCCAAACATTTGATTATCGCTCTTCTTTATGTCAGACTGACCCACAGGAAAAGCGGACTTCTCTTTCACGACGGTCCTTAAGTAAAGAAGTACTTGCCAGTGGCACTTCAACTGGGAAATTTCTGGGCTGGTCACCGGTACTGGAGCCACTCTCTCAAGGCAACAGGACAGTGACTCCCCTTATCGAAGGCAGCAGAGTGACAGCAGACTACGTATTAACCTGTTAATAGACCAGTAGTAGAAAGTCAAATGCCCTGGGCTGCAGGCTGTCCAGGTGACGAGGGACACTGGTGGGACTGACCAGGGCGTTGCTTTTCCATCAAGTTTCAGTACCTTTAATTTCAATCTCTTAAGTAGGCTCCTTAGTTGCAGTATCCGTAATAGTGTGAAAGCAGTCTTCCTTCCTCAACATGTAGGTTCTTTAAAATCGTCCCCAAATGTGGTAAATTGAACTTCCTTGAGCCAGGTATATAAAACAGGCTGGATTTATTGAAGCTTAGTTACAAGGTAAGTTCATTAGAAGAAGATAGGTAGATGGAAATGTAGCCCCACCAGGAGCAACCTCCCTGCCGCTCAGCCTGCATCCCCCAACTGACACTCCACACACAAGCCAGCACTCAAGAATTCTGTGAGGTCAACAGGCATTCCAACACTCATCCTGGCTGAGCAGCAGGGGAAGACACAGCTAGAGAAAGGAATAGCACAAGTCAATTATAACAGTATGCCTACAGACCTAAGAACACACTCACACAACATAGAAGGCAGTTGTTCTGTTGTTCTCCCTTTGGCATCATTGTGCGAATGGGAGGTTGGCGTTTGTTAAAACAAGACATTAAAACACACTTATTTTAAATGGTCCTCTATCTGTGGGTAGTATAGTTGAAATTCACATCACAAAGATAAAAATTACAGATTAGAAAACTTCAAATGTATCTAATATATATCATGTTGCTTAGGTGTCATTAATAGCAGAACATTGCTTCTTTTAGTCTATTTACCCAGAGGTCTGTGAAGGAGTACCCCTTAGGTGAGGCATAGGGTTGTGGATCAGCTACGGATAGACTTGTGCACCCAAGGGGTGCCAAAAGGTAAAGTAAGGGTAAGAGAATTATAAAACCACCCTCAAAAATAGAGGCATTCTTCTGTAAAAAAAACCTCATGTGATCTTTGCTGGAGCACTGCCCTTGACCTACCCTCCTCTGCCAGCCTGTAGGCCTGTGGAGAGGTGTGGTGCAGCAGCCAGGGCAGCTGACTTCAGAGCACAGGGTTCATGGTTCAATGCCCGGCACTGGTGGCAGCTCAGCTCAGCACCTTGTGAGTCTGGGCAATAGCTCACTTAATTTCCACGTAGGCCCCCCGAGCCTTGAGCCCCGTAAGGGTGAGTAGTTCGCGATTTACGAATACAGATTTATCAAGTTGGGTTAGGGGGAATCCATATTTACACTCAGATCGTCTTCCAGTTTTTTGAAAGTACACGCAGCTGTGTATGGTCCTCGCTAGTGGGAGCACTGTTACAAAGGAAATAAGAAGTACCAGAATGGATTCAGGATGGGTGAACGTGTTGTGTTATCCGGCATGATGCAGCACGTATCTCACGTGCGTGTTGTGATGCCACTGAACAGGACATTCGTATCAAGGGGCGTGGTTCGATCTAAGGGTCATAGGTTGTAACAGTAGTAACGCCTGTACGTGACACTCTATGATGGTATGTGAGACGTGAGTGGCACACAAAAGCAGCAGTGTAATGATGAGCCTCTGCGCAGGGAGTAGTTAGAAAGAGTTTATTGGTAAACAGGAGAGAGCCAGGGAGCACAGCTTCAGTCTGCATAGCAAGACATCAACTGACTCCCAGCTGGAACAAGCAAGGAGAATGCAACAAGCATTGCAAGTCTCACTCTTAAGAACACAAAAGAATAACATATATTTAAAGGCACAAGGTAAGAAAACAACATAATACACCCCCCCCCTTTTTTCTTACCAAGGGAAAGCAAAAAAAACAATAACACAAATACCCCCAATAATCTACATTCTATAACCACATTACAAACTCTTTCAGCCATCCCGGAAGCACTCTTCTTCTAGTACCATCAACAGAAGAATCATGTGTAATTACAGTTGATTTGGCAGCATCTGTGGAGTCAAAAAGAGTGTAACTAGTTCCAGATGTCACACCTTCTACAGTAGAGTCACTCGTGTCAGACATTACCTCATCTACAACGTTTCTAGAACTGGAAGACTCTTGAACCATAGAACCGTTCTTCCCAGCACACTCCACATCCTCCCTTTCCAAATTTTCAACAGGAAGATCCGTAGAACGCATAACTTCTGGATCAATAAAGTCTTCCATCCATTCAGTATTCTCATTGTCATCAGAACATTTAAGACCTTCAAGTAAAACATTAGAACTTTTCTTTGAACACAAAGCAATGCTTTTTAAATTCCACACCCTTCCATCATCCAAACGGACAGCATTGCATACAAATACCACGACTACTTGTGGTGGCCCAAATTGATTCCCACCTTTAGCCACTTTGCCAGGTCTTTTCACACTAACATAATCTCCAACATTGATTCTAACTTCCTTCACATCATGGGTTTTATCATAATGCAATTTGCTCTTATCATAAACCTGAATCAATCTATCCCTAACTTCTGTAGCAGACCATTGTTGAATTGTGCCATCACAAAGCCAAGCTGGAAAAAATGTACATCTTGGTCTCCTACCCCTCATTATAACAAAAGGAGACAATCCTGTATAATTATGCATGGTGACCCTGTACACCCAAACCACCTTCTGCACCTCCAGTTTCCAGTCATGTCCTTTGTTCATAGCAGCTTGAATGACACCTTTGATTACACGATTAAATCGCTCAACAGTGCCATTTCCACTGGGATTATACAAGGTGGTAGTCTTGTGCTTAATCCCCACTCTGTCAAAATATTCTTTGGCGTTTTTGGATGTAATCTGCACACCATTGTCACTTAAAATGCTTGCTGGCAACCCTTCATAAACAAACATCTTGTCAAGAAATTTTAAAACTACGTCTGTATCCACATTTCCTCCAATTTTCACAGTTGGCCATTTAGAAAATAAATCAATAGCGACCAACCCATACTCTCTAAACTTACCAACTGGACCAAAAATATCCACTGCAATGGTTTCCCATGGCAATCTAGGTATGAAACCTTCACTCATTGGTGACTTTAAGGTTCCTAAAGATTTATCCGCAGATGAACAAAACCCACAATTTCTCACAAATCTCTCAAGGCGCCTTGATGCCTCCGGGCTTAGTAGCGCATTATAAGACTCATTTCACTTCATTTCAGCCTTGTCAATACACGGCCACCAAAATATACTCTTAACAATGACCTTGGTTCTCACAATGCCAAAATGGCCTTTATGGCACAAAAGTAAAATCTTATCCCTCAATTCCTGCTGAGGAATGACTCTGTCACCCCTCACGATCAAATCCTTAACAACAGATAATTCCATTCTTATTTCATAAAATGGTCTCAAACTGTCAATAACATTTTCCTTCTGAGGCCATCCTTTGGATAAGCACTCTAACACCTGTTGTAATACTGAATCCTTATTTTGCTCCATCATCCACTCATCCTTGCCAATAGCCGGGACACCAGCATCATGCACAAATGCAATGCTGAACTCACCCCACGGGTCCTCCAAGCACTCCTCCATAGGAACCGGCAACCTGGAAAGACAATCAGCGATAGCATTTTCCCTTCCTGGCACATACACCAAACTATAAACAAACTCCTTCATCCTCATTGAAATTCTTGCCAACCTTGCAGAAGTCATAACACAGCCCTCAGAGGTGAGGATTTTAACTAAAGGGCGATGATCTGTGCAAATCAAAACTGGCTTACCCCACACAAATACACGAAAATGTTCTAAAGCCCAAGCGCAGGCTAATGCCTCCCTCTCGATTAAAGGATATTTACTTTCTGCTGGAGACAAAGATCTGGAAGCAAACAAAATGATCCTTTCATGACCATCAGTACCTTTCTGCGATAATACAGCTCCCAATCCCTTGTCACATGCATCTGTAGTTACAATACATTCCAAATTAGGATCGAAGCTATGTAGGGCAATTACGTTTTGCAAATCCTTTTTAACACAGTTGAATTCAGCATCACACTCATCATTCCATTCAAATTTAGTATTCTTTTTTAATAAGGCACGAATTTTGAACACCTTACGCGCAATATTCGGCCATCCCTAAAAATGATTTCACCTCTTCTTTATTCGTAGGCACAGGTGAATCACCAAGAGTGTTTACTAAAGATGGTTTAGGTTTCACTCCATCCTGACCAATAACGTGTCCCAAATAAGACACACTTCTTTGAGCAAATTTGCATTTGCTGATCTCCACAGTTAATCCCACATTTTGTAAAACACTTAAAACTTCTTTAAGTTTACAGTCATGTTTCTCCTTACTGCTCGCAGCAATCAATATATCGTCCTGAAAACATTTAGTTTCACTCAATTTCCCTAGCAACTTGTACATCAGGTGCTGAAAAACAGCAGCCGCTGATGCGAGGCTGAAAGGCATGCGCTTAAATTGATAACAACAGTAAGGTGTTATAAAAGTAGTCAACTTCCTCGACTCTGGTGACAACATCACTTGATGGTAAGCCGCTGATAAATCGATGGTGGAAAACCAGCTGGCACTATCAAGCGACGATACCATCTCATTAATTTTGGGCAGCGGAAACCTATCTATGACGATGTTTTATTAAGGTGGCGCAAGTCAATGCATAAACGGATTTTACCGTTCCCCTTGCGTGCCACCACCACCGGAGAAATCGACTCCGAGCTTTCTATTTCTTCAATTATATCCTTTTCCAATAACCCTTCCAATTCCTTTGCTACCACATCTCTTATTAGAATGAGAATAGGCCTCACTTTGTGAACTTTAGGTACCGCATCTGTCTTAAGCACAATGGTGTGCTCAAAACTTTTGAGTGACCCCAAGTCCTTGCTAAACAGCTTAGGAAATAACTTGCTGACATCATCCTGCAGTCTTCTGGAGTCATCCACAACTAATACTTTTTCTTCACTGTTGGGATCCAAAATAATATTTAAACTCTTTTGGTCCATCCAACCTAAGACAGAAGGACCAAAATCAGAAACATACAGTTTTGCTCTTGCAGATCTCCTTTTAAATAAAAAAGTCAACCAACGGAACCCTAACATGTTGATCTTCTCGCCCGTGAAACTCACCGGACTAATATCAGTAGATATTAGTTGTTCTCCAACCTTCTTAACAAATTTCTCTCTCCATACTTCTTAATCAATTATAGTATAAGGTGATCCTGAATCTGCAAACACCTTGATTATTACACCCCCTATGGATATATCGCGAATAGGTTTATCTTTCACTGAAACATCAGTGATATTAATTACGAAATTCCCCTGGATACTCTTGACACACTCCCATTCATAACCTTCTTTTTTTGTGTCAAGATTATTTGAATCCTCATCATCACACACGTACTTAACATTACTCTTCCTTCTCCAGCACAATTTAACTAAAACGGCCAATCAAATCACAAATACTGCATTTCTTCTTTGCAGCAGGACAATTCCTGCTAAACGCTAAATGATCCTTGCTTCCACAGCGATAACATCATCTATCTTCTACTTCTCGATCTTTCCACCCTGTCTTTTGCATTTGGTAGGAGTTCTTGTTGAAACCATGTTGCTGTTGCACACGAATCTTACTCTGAACCTTAAGCACTGCTCCCGTATCCTTGTTAGAATCCTTAAGCTGTGTCGCACATCTTCCTGACATGTCTGCCTTCCTTACAATAGAGAGAATATCCTCCAAAGGCGAGTCACCATTTACCCGTAAGCGTTCTTGTATCACAGAATTGTTACCATGCATGACAACCTGGTCTCTTAGTAACTCATCATGCAAATCACCAAACTTGCAGTCATCCACAGGTTCATCTTTGTTTTGTTTCCTTTGAAAAAAATTGTAACGCACCACTCCCCTGCAGACCTTAAGCGCAAAATATTTATCGAAATCTTTTAATGCCGCATCAAAGTCATTTAATTCAGCAGTAACAGGTATCTTTGGCTTGCGATTATAAGTCTTTATTCCCATTGGGCCTAAAGAATGTAAAAGAATAATTTTCTTCTGATCAGGCTTCATCTTACCTGCCTCATCAATAGCACTGATGTAATTAATGAAATAATTTTTCCATTCCAACCATTCCATAGCTGGTCGCGAGCCTGAAGACCAAAAGGGGTGAGGGGAACTTAAGGTGAAATATTGTTGAGCCATTGTCTCTCTTTGTTGATTATTACTCCCTTCCATAGGATTATTGAGCATGCAAGGCTAACATGGTGAAATGGCCGAAAAGAACTCTTCGAAATATAAATGCCAATTCCTATAGGTATGATCCAAGTAATGACAGCAATAAGTAAACTTGACAGTCAAAGTCCAAAACACAAAAAAAATGAAATAATTCACAAAAATACCTGCCTCCCAGACCTCCTCTCCTGTTGAACAAACCGATAATTTTTCTGTTGCAGTAATAATAACAAGGAACACTTTTAATGCAAGCTGGACAACTGCTCCGAACAATAACACTTCTCTCGACTTGCGAGCAGTTCCGCAAAATACCCACGTATGGGTCGTGCAGCGTGGCCTAGCGCAACGACGTCACAGAGTGAGTCACAGCAGTGCGCGTCGGGATCCAGCGATGCGCGTCACAGTACAGTGCCTCAGAACGTTACCACCGCTTGAAAGATACAGCAGCAACGTAACGGTCGGCCAAATCCCACCCTCGTCGCCAATTGCAATGATGAGCCTCTGCGCGGGAAGTAGTTAGGAGTTTATTGGTAAACAGGAGAGAGCCAGGGAGCACAGCTTCAGTCTGCGGAGCAAGACATCAACTGACTCCCAGCTGGAAGTGGAATGAGCAAGGAGAATGCAACAAACATTCCAAGTCTCGCCCTTAAGAACACAAAAGAATAACATATTTAAAGGCACAAGGTAAGAAAACAACATAACAAGCAGCCATCTTAAAACGGGCAATAGTGTCTATGAGGACATAATAAACATTATTAATGTATCCCATATAATAGTAATCTTTGCAGAGAGTATTGGCTCATCTTTCTTGTTTTAAATTTAACTAGATGTCAATTCTACTGCTGTGATTTTGAGTAGAGTGGTCAATTGTAGTGGCAGGATACGGTAAGTGTATGTCGGGGACCTACGCCTCAGGCGGAAGTTGAGTCCTCCTTTTATCAGAGAAATATTATGGCCCGCTCCACCTTGTAGAGGGGTGGGGAGGTACATACAGGAATAATGGCCATCTTAGAATTGGCCTTTGAGGACCTTTTGACAATTATTAATGTGTTTCACATAATAGTTAATTTAACAGGGAATATTAGTACTGTCTGTCTAAATTAAATATCACAACAAATGTGTCCAATGTGAAACTTTAACAAAAAATGTGTGAATTCTACTATAGGGATGTGGAGTAGAATGGTCAAAGGTGGTGACTGGATATGGTTGCTGTATGTCGGGGAGTAACACTTCATGTGGAAGATGAGTCCGCCTTCTGTCAGAGGACTATCCAGTGCCTTTCTGCTTTGTAGAGTCAGATATACTTCCTTATTTAGAAGTTTAGAGTGGTTTCCATTATGTTGGTTTCAGACAGCTATGAGATTAGTCTGGGGAGTTAACTTGTTGTAATACAGGTCTGCATCTCCTTAAAGAAATAAATAAGATATGAGAAGTGACAATATCTCTGGTTATATTATAGGCAAGATCTGGGGGATGACAGAGTCTCTGTTGCTCAGTGAATACTTGTTAGACCTGGCACCATTGGTGTAGGTCTCCCTTCCATTTCTTGCTGTCTTGCTGTTGCCTCATGTGTTTTTGCTGGTTATAGATGCTTTGGGCACTGTGCCACTGCTATTTAGTGCTACAGTGCAAGTGTTCCCTATGGTAAATTGATGTATGGATTAGTGACTCCATGATTGGCTGGTTTGGTTCACTTGTCAGACCACAGTACAGTGCACTGCTTGTGCCCAGGACTTGTAAATCAAATGCTGCTGGTGGGCTTACAGCACTGGCTGTGCCACCCACAGAAGCAGCCTGTAAAGTGTGTCTCAGGCCTGCCATTGCAGAGCCTGTGTGCAGTCTGGTACTGCTCTATTGACTGGGCATGTGTAGCCACTTGCCAGTCCCTTAACCTTTTCTTTTCTGCATATTAGTCACCCCTATGGTACGTCCAAGGGTAGGGTGCATTGCAAGTAAAAGGTAGGACATACCCTGATGTGTGTGGCATGTCCCGATAGTAAATTACAGCCATTTTTGTTTTTCACTATTGCAAGGCTACCTGTTCCTCATAGGCCAGAATGGGCAGTTTGATTAAAACATCTTATAATCCTAACTGACTCAGGGAACTAGGTAGAAATTCGAGTTTAGAATGCCTGAACTTAGGATGATAACATACATCGTTTAGTAAAGTTAGTTTTAACATTCTGTGTTTGAAAATATCACTTTTAGAAAGTAGGTATTTTCTTGCCTAACTATCCAAGCCTGCCTGTGCTAGGTTGTGTATTCCTTGTCTGGAGTTGGAGTGACAGGGGCTGGGGGATTCCAGGAGACAGGGTGAGTCAGCACAGGGCTGAATAGAGCTATCTGCATGTAGGGTGGTGGGAGGAGTTGCACCTGGGACCTGAATAGGGCTGTACCTGCCTTCCACAATGCTGGCTCCACCTCCGGTGGTGCGTCTGATGTCCCTGGCCCACACTGTCAAAGGAAAGAAGGAGTCTTGTTAACAAAGTGCTCTAGAACTGACCAGAACTGGTTTGGGCTAGGCACAGACACTCTCTGCCTTCAGAGAACAAAGAGAATGGGTGTATATAAGGAGGAACCCAGACCCCAGAACTTTAGATCACTTTTGGGAAACAAGAAGAACCTTTGCTGTGGAGAGGAACCAGAGAGAAACTGAAGGAGGAGACTATCCCTAAGCTGGGTGCTGTTTGGGGGATTGGCCTGCAGTGGTTGCCTGTCTGCCAAAGCAAGGAGAAAGTAACTTTGTGCTACTTTCATCAACTTGTAAAGAATCTCCAAGGGCCTGAATATAGAGCATGCCTCCTGTTGAAGTCTCAGGGACAACAGACTTCACCAACCAACTCCCTTGCATTCCCTTGCTGGGAATTTGAAGT
Source organism: Lissotriton helveticus (assembly GCF_964261635.1). Taxonomy (NCBI): domain Eukaryota; kingdom Metazoa; phylum Chordata; class Amphibia; order Caudata; family Salamandridae; genus Lissotriton; species Lissotriton helveticus. The sequence goes on along the minus strand of NC_136072.1, from coordinate 1,176,891,248 downwards.
GCCTACTGTTGTGCTGGGCCTCCTGAGAGACTGTGTGTCGTGGGGAGTTGGAAGCGCACACATTGCCTTGTCGTTGTCGCATCAAGGAGAAGATGCCATTTTGTCGCATTACATTGGATCGTCATTGCATCGCGGTGCTGCTGGTAGCCTCGCCACGGAAGTGCAATAAGAAATCGACGCATCACCTCCCCACGCCGAGATGAACCAACGCATCATCGCCCCCAACGCAGCAGTAGGGAACCGACGCATCACCGTTCTTGCGTGTAAGGAACCGACGCATCACCTTCCCTGCAACACTTTGGTTGTATAGCGTTATGCATCCAAAGGTACATTGAGCATGAAGTGTCGCATTTACCATCTTAGGAGAAGTAAGCTATTACTACAATTTTTAAGTACAGTATTGTGGTTTTTTGTCGTTTATGGTCTTGTGTTAAGTCTATATAAAGATACTTATTTTTGATATACAACCTGTGTGGGGTCCATCTGTAGTGCTGTCACCGGATTACTGTATGTGTTCACAAATGCTTCACACACTGCCTCTAAAATAAGCCTGCCTGCTCGTGCAAAGCTACCAAGGGGTCGAGCAGGGGTTATTTTGGGAGTGTAGCCCCTTACCCTGACTAGACGCAAGGGTCCCTATTTGGTCAACTGCCAACTAGGGACCCCCAAATCTAACATTGGTGGTCAGTGGTAAGGATTCTGGACATGCATTTGAGTCTCTTATACAGTGATTGGTGAACACTACTAGTGAGTGCAGACCAAATGCAACCACATACATTTTGGTAGATTATTTTTCCTGGGAGTTTCTATTTTTGCCAAGAACTGCCAAGTTTAACCACCATGAGTAAAGCAGCATCCATCGCATCTATTGATAGGGAGTAGAAACTAGAAAGCTACAATGTGAGACAACTGAAGCACTTCTGCAGGAAATTTAAAGTTGCTATGACCGGTCTCACCAAGAAGGATGAGTTCCAAAAGATGCTGAGGGCCTGGGTGGAAGCAAGAAATACCCCTGAGCATGTGGAAGGGGCTGAAGAGGCACAAGGGTGGCTGGGTGGGGCATTGGGTCCAGGGGAGAGGAGAGTAACTTCCCCAGCAGGTAGAAGTTTTTCTGCCAAGGGCCTGTCCCCAGAAGAGCTGAAAGACAGGGAGAAAAATAGTATGCACGAAATAGAGCTGGCCAAGCTCAAGGTGGGTAGGCAGTTGGAGTTGGAGAATAGGATATTGGCCCTAGAGGAAAAGAGGATGCAGTTGGATCATGATAGGAATTTAATGGAGTTGGAGTTAAAAGCCAGGAGCTTAGAGATTACTCCCTCTGGTGGCAGCACACCTTCCATGCCTGTGGAAGCAAGAGTGTATATACCTATGGATGCGGTTAAAGAATTTTATTAAAATGATGATAATGGGCAGTGGTTCAAGGCCTATGAGGTAGCTATGTCCTCCCACCGGGTCCCTGAGAAGGATTGGGGAGCGGGGTTGTGGTGGTGGTTCCTTAGTGAGGGGTGGCATTCCTTTTAGACTTGCCTTCGGAAGTCCACAATACTTATAGCCACATGAAAGAAGCATTGATGTCCAGGTATGGGTTGACTCCTGAACTGTATAAGCAGAGATTTAGGAATTGCAAAAAGTTGGAGTAATGCACATGGGTAGAATGTTTAACTTTTTTTGCACAGCATTGGTTGGCTGGGTGAAGGGTAGCAAAGTGAATGATTTTGAGGTGCTCTTTGATTCAATTGGAAGGGAGCACTTCTCAAGTAATTGTCTTCCAGAGCTACGCCAGCACCTTATTGATAGCAGGCTGACTAACCCTAGGAAGCTTGCTGAGGAGGCAGACCACTGGGTGAGCACCTGGGTTCACAAGGATCACGTGGGAGACTCCACCAAGAGTGGGTTGGGTCCCCAGCAGTAGAGTGGGGGGACAAGGGTAAACAGAGGGCATTCTAGAAAGGGCCCCAAAGTAGGCCCCAAGGGAACCAAGGGAAAGGTTCCCGGCATCCCCCTGAGAAGAAGCCTGGGGCCCGACAGCTAGACCTGTTCCAAGGGGACCCCTGAGGTGCTTTAAGTGTGGTGAAGGGGGCCATAAGTCTATTGATCCCGGGTGCCCACAGTATGGAAAGACAGCACCCCCTGGTGCACCACCCCGGCAGATGGTGAGTATAGCCCTGGGGGAGGAGATGGGGGCCCAAGGTGGGTGGGGCCCCACAGAGTTGTCCCTTGTCTCTTTAGGAGGCTAGGAGATGGTCCCTAGGACCCAACTGCCAGTTAACACTAAAATGTACAGGCAGTGGGTGACCATCAATGGCCATAGAGTGGAGGCTCTTAGAGACACCATAGCAAGTGTGACAGCTGTCAAGTGTCACCTGGTGTCTGAAGAGCAGGTGGCCCCCAATGCATTTTACGCAGTTGCTGCCGCTGACAAAACAGAGAGACACTGTAAGGTGGCTCAGGTTCCCTTTGAGTGGGGGGTCTCTGGTACTCTTCAAGTAGCTGTGAGGCCAGCCATGCCTGTTGATTGTCTGTTGGGTAACGATTTGGAGAGCTCCCCTTGGGCTAAGGTGCAGCGAAGTGCTCATTTGGAGATGTTGGGTCTGCCTGACTGGGCGTGTGTAACCACACGGTCCTTGGCAGCCAGTAAGGGTGTTCAAGAGGACCTGGAGTCTGAGAGCTAGGACCAGGTGCCTGCCTTAAAGAGAATAGGCATGATGTGCCTTTAGCAGGACATTTGGGGCAAGACAAGACCTTTGAGTGGCTTGTCAACCACTTTTATTGACCCCGAATGTGCAAGAGTTCAGACACTCATTGCAGGACCTGTCAGACTTGCCAGGCAAGTGGAAAGAGTGGGAGGAAACAAAAGGCTCCTCTCCAAGCCATTCCTTGTGGTCAACACCCCCTTTGAACGGGTGGTTATTGACATTGTGGGGCCGCTAGACCCCAAATTAGTCATAGGCAACAGGTTCATCCTGGTCTTGGTGGACGTTGCCACCCGGAACCCAGAAGCCATCCCTCTCAGGACAGTGATGGCCCCCGTGGTGAGACGGGCACTGATGGGAATATTCTCTCCTGTGGGGTACCCTAGATAGGTGGTGTCTGACCAAGGTACAAACATCATTTCCAAGTATAGGAAGGCCCTGTGACAGCAGTGAGGTGTAACATAGAAGTTCACCACTCCTTCCAGCCCCCAAGGTAATGAGCTGGTTGAAAGGTTCAACCAGACCCTCAAGGGCATGATAATGGGTCTGGAAGAACCCATGAGGCGTAAGTGGGACATCCTCTTACCTTGCCTTCTCTTTGCATACCGTGAGGTGCCACAGAAGGCTTTAGGTTCCAGCCCCTTTGAGCTTCTCTATGGTCACCCAGTGAGAGGACCTTTGAGTTTGGTCAAGGAAGGCTGGGAGCAATCTCCTAGGAAACCTCACCAGGATGTATATAGCTACATGCTGGCCTTCAGGAACCAGACTAGGCGTTTCAGACAACTCGCTGAGGCGAATCTGGAAGCAAGCCAGGAGGAGATGAAGCAGTAGTACGACCAGAATGCCACTCTGGTTGAGCTTCAAGCTGGTCAGAAAGTGTGGGTTATGGACCCAGTGGAGCACTGTGTGCTCCAGGAAAAGTGGACCGGACCATTTGAGGTGGTGGAGCGCAAAAGTCCTGTTACCTACTTGGTGGACTTGTGGGCTCCCATGGAACCCCTTGCGAGTCCTGCATGTAAACCGCCTGAAGCCCCACTTAGAGAGGTCCAAAGTGGGCATGCTCTTAGCGACAGACGCTGGAATGGAGGAGGAGACTGAGCCTCTTCCTGACCTCCTGTCGGCGACAGAACAAGATGGGTCAGTGGATGGAGTGAACCTCTCTTCCAACCTGACCCGTGAGCAACAGAATGACTGTCACCAGTTTCTGGGACACTTTTCTTATCTGTTCTCCCTGATTCCCAGTTTCACTGATTGGTGGGTACATGATGTGGACACTGGAGACAGTCCTCCTGTTAAGCACAAAACTTACAGGGTAACTGACAGGGAGAGAGCTTGCATCGAGGAGGAGGTCTCCAAGATGCTTGCATTAGGGGTGATTGAGTCCTCTAACAGTCCTTGGGCCAGTCCAGTGGTCTTGGTCCCAAAGGCTGCTGCACCAGGTTCCATGCCAGAACTCCGGTTCTGTGTGGACTACCAAGGGCTCAATTCAGTCACGAGGACTGACGAGCACCCCATCCCCAGAGCTGATGAGCTAATTGATCGGTTAGGGCACAGCTTTTCAAACTTTTCATGTTGGTGACACTTTTTGGAGATGCATCATTTTGGACACAGTACGGCAGTGTAGCAAGCGAGCGAGCCTGAACCACCTAAGGGTAGTTTGGCGGCGGGGGTTCATCCCCCGGAAGAACATTTTGAAATACAAGTGGGCAAAAGGTCTCCATCTGTCTGTCTCCCTCCCTCTGTCGCCCTCCTCCCTCTACCTGTCTCCCTCGGTCTGTCTCCCTCCCTCTGTCTCCCTCCCTCTGTCTGTCAACCTCTGTCTGTCGCTCTCTGTCTGTCGCCCTCTGTCTCCGTCCCTCTGTCTCCGACCCTCTGTCTCCGTCCCTCTGTCTCCCTCCATCTGTCTCTCCCTCCATCTGTCTCTCCCTCCATTTGTCTCCCCCTCCCTCTGTCTCCCCCTCCCTCTGTCTCCTTCCCTCTGTCTCCCTCCCTCTGTCTCCCTCCCTCTGTCTCCCTCTCCTTCCCTCTGTCTCTCTGTGACTCACTCCCTCTGTCTCCCTCTGTCTCCCTCTCTCTCTCTCCCCCTGTCTCCCTCCCTCTGTCTCCCTCCCTCTCTGTCTCTGTCTGTCTCAGTCTCTGTCTCTACCTGTCTGTCCCTGTCTCTGCCTCTCTCTCTGCCTGTTTCAGTCTCTGCCTCTATCTGTCTGTCCCTGTCTCTGCCTCTCTCTCTGCCTGTTTCAGTCTCTGCCTCTATCTGTCTGTCCCTGTCTCTGCCTCTACCTGTCTGTCTGTCACTGTCTGTCCCCGTCTCCCTACCTCTGTCTCCCTCCCTCTCCCTCTCTGTCTCTCTGCCTCTCTCTCTCTGTCTGTCTCAGTCTCCGCCTCTACCTATCTGTCTGTCGCTGTCTGTCACTGTCTCCCTCCCTCTGTCTCCCTCTCTTTCGCTCTTTCTCTATCTCTACCTCTCTATCTCTCCCTCTCCCTCTCTGTCTCTCTGCCTCTCTGTCTGTCTCAGTCTCTGCCTCTATCCGTCTGTCCCTGTCTCTGCCTCTATCTGTCTGTCTGTCCCTGTCTCTGTCTGTCCCTGTCTCTCTCCCTCTGTCTCTCCGTCTCTCTGTCTCTGTCTGCCTCTGCCTCTATCTGTCTGCCCCGTCCCTGTCTCTGCCTCTATCTGTCTCTGTCTCGAACTCTCTCTGTCTCCTCCCGCTCCCTCCCTCTGTCTTCCTCGCTCTATCTGTCTCCCTCTAATTGTTTCCCTCTATCTGTCTCCCTCTGTCTGTCTCCCGCCCTCTATCTGTCTCCCGCCCTCTGTCTGTCTTCCGCCCTCTGTCTGTCTCCCGCCCTCTGTTTGTCTCCCGCCCTCTGTCTGTCTCCGTCCCTCTGTCTGTCCGCGTCCCTCTGTCTGTCTTCGTCCCTCTGTCTCCGTCCCTCTGTCTCCGTCCCTCTGTCTCCATCCCTCTGTCTCCGTCCCTCTGTCTGTCTCCCTCTGTCTCCCTTTTTCTCTGTCTTCCTTCCTCTGTCTTCCTCCCTCTGTCTCTCTCTGTTTCCCTCCCTCTGTCGCCCTCCTCCCTCTGTCACTCTCCTCCCTCTGTCTGTCTGTCTGTCTCCCTTCCTCTGTCTGTCTCCCTCTGTCTGACGCTCTCAGCCTCCCACCCTCTGTCTCCCTCCCTCTGTCTTCCTCCCTCATTTCCCTCTGTCTGACACCCTCTGTCACCTCACCCCAGCTTCCCGGGCACACACACAGCCGCACCCGAGCACTTCACAGGTCTTTAAAAGACCATAGAGAAGAGTGTCTAGGAATGCCTCTTAATTAGCAGCAGTTATGTTGCCAAGTGCCTGTGACACACCCACCATTGTAGGCGACACAGTACTGTGTCGCGACACACAGTTTGGAAAGCTCTGGGTTAGGGGCCGCCCTGTACCTCCGCAATTTTAATCTAACATCTGGGTACTGGCAGATCACCTTGACTGATGGGACAAGACAAAGGTCAGCATTCTCCACACCAGATGGGCACTACCAGTTCCGGGTTATGCCCTTTAGGATGAAGAATGCCCCTGCCACCTTTCAGAGGTTGGTCAACCAGGTGTTGGCTGGACTGGAAGAGTTCAGTGCCGCCTACCTGGATGACATTGCATTGTTCAGCACCAGTTGGGAAAAACATCTGCACCACCTCTGAGAAGTGTTGATGGCGCTGCGGAAAGTAAGCCTCATGATCAAGGCGAGTAAGTGCCAGATCAGGTAGGGTTCTGTGGTGTACTTGGGACACCAGGTTGGGAGCAGCCAGGTGGCGCCCCTGCAGCCCAAGATTGAGACCATCCTGGCTTGGGAACCCCCCAAGACCCATACCGAGGTGAGAGCCTTTTTAGGACCCACTGGGTATTACAGGAGGTTTGTCAAGGGGTATGGCAGCATTGTTGCCCCCTTCCAGGAAGAAGCTTAAGAGAGTGAATTGGACTGACACCTGTCAGAAAGCTTTTGATGCCCTGAAAACTGCCATGTGCACAGCACCCGTGCTCCTGGCGCCCAACTTCTTAAAAGAGTCCATCGTTCAAACAGACGCTTCAGAGCACGGTGTGGGAGCTGTTTTGTCACAGATAAATGAGGAGGGCCTACATCAACCCGTAGCCTTCATCAGTAGGAGGTTAATTCCGCAGGAACAGAGAGAGAGTGCAATTGAGCGTGAGGCATTTGCTGTGGTCTGGGCACTGAAGAAGCTGAGACCATAGTTGTTTGGGACTCACTTCCAGGTTTAGACAGGTGCCTCAGATGGTTGATGCAGATGAGGGGTGAGAATCCAAAGCTGTTGAGGTGGTCCATTTTCCTACAGGGGATGGATTTCACGGTGGAACACCGCCCTGGTACAGAACACGCCAATGCTGATGGTCTGTCCAGATTTTTCCACCTCAGTGATGAGAACTCGAGGAGGTAGGGTAGTCCTCCCCACATTTCAGCTGGAGGGGACACGTGTTAGACCTGCCACCATTGGCGTGGGTCTCCCTTCTATTTTTGCTGTTGCCTCATGTGTTTTTGCTGGTTATAGATGCTTTGGGTAATGTATTACTGCTATTCAGTGCCAATTTGCAAGTGGTCCCTATGTTAAATTGATGTAAGGATTAGTGACTCGATGATTGACTGGTTTGATTACTTGTCAGACCCTAGTAAAGTGTACTGCGTGTGCCCAGGGCTTGTAAATCAAATGCTGCTGGTGGGCTTGCAGCACTGGCTGTGCCACTCACAGAAGCAGCCTGTAAAGTAAGTCTCAGGCCTGCCATTGCAGAGCCTGTGTGTAGTCTGATACGGGTCTGTTGACTAGGCAGGTGCATCCACTTGCCAGTCCCTAATCCTTCCCTTTTCTGCATATTAGTCACCCCTATGGTAGGCCCAAGGGCAGGGTGCATTGTAAGTAAAAGGTAGGACATGCCCTGATGTGTGTGGCATGTCCTGATAGTGAATTACAGCCATTTTCGTTTTTCACTATTGCAAGGCTATCTGTCCCCCATAGGCCAGAATGGGCAGTTTGATTATAATATCTTATAATCCTAACTGACTCAGGGAGCTAGGTAGAAATTCGAGTTTAGTATGCCTGAACTCAGAATGATAAAATACATCTTTTAGTGAAGTTACTTTTAACATTCTGTGTTGGACGAAGTGCTGAAACTTTTCAGACACTCACCCCTAGTCAAAGATCTGGGTTGAATCCACCATCGTTCTTTAGCTCACTGTGCCACCTCAGTTTGGACAAAGCCTTATGCGAATCCGTCTTGACTCTGTGCCTCATTGGAACAGTCCAGCCCAAACTGCCAGGCCAGATCCTCCCTGGACCGAAAAAAATCATCCAGGTTTCCGGTTTTGGGGTAGCACTCCTCATCAGCCAGAAGGCCTCAATCCAATGTCAAAGTGAGCAAGGGACCCACGCCTGGGCATACCCTGACAACTTAGGGCGAACAAAGCAAACACATTGATATGATGGTCGAAGTGCTGAAACTTTTCAGACACTCACCACCAGTCACAGATCTGAGGTGAATCCATCATCGTTCTTTAGCTCACTTCGCCGCCCCAGATTGGACCCAGCTATATGCAAATCAGCTCTGACCCTGTGCCTCATGGAAACAGTCCAGCCCGAACTGCCAAGCCATGTCTTCCCTGGACAAGAAACAAGCATCCTAGGACCGGTTTTGGGCTAACAGCCCTCATCAGCCAGGCTAGCTTGAATCCAGTTGCAAAGTGAGCAAGGGACCCACGTCGGTGCATACCCTGCCAACTTAGGGCAAACAAAGCAAACACAAGGAGATGATGGACTGAGTACTGAAACTTTTCAGACACTCTCCCCCAGTCACAGATCTGGGTTGAACCCATCATCGTTCTTTAGCTTACTTCATCGCCCCAGTTTGGACCCAGCCATATGCAAATCAGTCTTGACCCTGTGCCTCATGTGACCAGTCCAGCCCAATCTGCCAGGTCAGGTCCTCCCTGGACCGGAAACAAGCATCCTGATTTTTGGGTAGCACCTCTCGTCAGCCAGGTTAGCTTGAATCGAGTGAACAAAGCAAACACATTGAGATGATGGCCGGAGTGCTGAAAGTTTTCAGACACTCACCTCTAGTCACAGATCTGGGGTGAATCCATCATTGTTCTTTAGCTCACTACGCCGCCCCAGTTTGGACCCAGCTATATGCAAATCAGCTTTGACTATGTGCCTCATGGGAACAGTCCAGCCTGAACTGCAAAGCCATGCCTTCCCTGGACCGGAATCAAGCTTCCGTGGACCGGTTTCTGGCATTTCAGCCGTCTTCAGCCCGGCTTGCTTGAATCCAGTGGTAAAGTGAGCAAGGACCCACATCTGGGCATACCCTGCCAACTTAGGGCGAACAAAGCAAACACATTGAGATGATTGCCGGAGTGCTGAAGCTTTTCAGACACTCACCTCCAGTCACAGATCTGAGGTGAATCCATCATCGTTCTTTAGCTTACTTTGCCACCCCAGTTTGGACCCAGCCATATGCAAATCAGCCTTGACCCTGTGCCTCATCGGAACAGTCCAGCCTGAACTGATCTATATTCATATATATCGATCAGTTCGTGCTGGACTGTATATTCCTCCACAACGGCTATCCACTCAATCTAGTTAGTCCGGCCTCACTTTCCCTCATATCAGAAAAAATGACAGCGTAGCACCAGGGGCATGTGTTTAGTGAATTTTATTGTTGCATATTACAATGTCTAGGCAACACCCCACAAGAAAAAGCCTACGCGTTTCGGCTTGCGCCTTCAACCGGGATATCCAAAACTCATTGAGATAAGCACGAGCGAGGCACAGACATTCCAGTTGCTTCATAAAGTGCCTTAATATCAATGATTAACAAAATCAACATGATTAACAACATCTATGTGTTTTGGCTGCACCCGGCAGCCTTGGTCACAATGATATATGATATACAATGTTTGGATGCTTTCATTGCACAAAATGTGGTGGCATAAAACCCCATATTCACTGGGAACTGTGATATATTCCATGGCTGCCTGTGCAATATGGATTTCTTCATTACAATGAGGGCCCCAAAACTAGTAGGCAGAGTTTTTACATTGTCAGTGCTACTAGTATTATGCAGCATGGATGACCAAATAGTGTGGCAAGTTTAAATTATGCAGCACATTTTATCTCAGTGTTATTTATATACATTTGATACAGAAACAGCGTTTTTGATGAAATCATTAAGCTATGCATATTAAATGGTAATGTATCTAGCAAATGTAATAAACCCACAATTATGTGGTGAATGCTGCAGCAAGAAAACAATCTAAATCTACTAACTTTTACCATTGCCCATTGCTTTATTAAAAATGTATTTAAGAAAGATAAACTAAGCCTAAACATTCTAATTCCAGTCAGTGCCCAGCGCTAGCTACACTTGACAACAACACTGTATTTTCTAAATATCTAAAAGAAACATTGTGCAATTATAATACTATTAAACATACATAATGGTAATATGCTTCTATAGTGCCATCTACAAACCACTCAACCTTAGGCCGTGTGGTTTATTTTGTGTAGTTATAGATAGGTCGGAGTTTCAATAGGAAAGGAAGGCATTTTTAGTTTCCTTAATAACTTTGGAGCCATTTGACGAATAACACGAATAGTTTAAAAAAAAAAAACAATCTACTTTGGCTCCTCCAAGGAAATTCTTGTGCTAATCCATCAGTCGTTGGCCAAGAAAAAGAAGGTCCTACAAATGAAAATTCACATTTTAATTCCCATAGGAAAGGTTGCTCTCTGAGACAGAAAAAATTGCTGAAAAGAATCACGCCAACTTCTGCAGATTCATTCAAAAAGCTTGCTATTTGTAGTTTGGTGTGGCTCCATTTAGCTGTTTTGACAAATTAGTGTTCACAGAGGGGATCAGGTTGGGCATGAAGGGGTTAGTCTTCAGAAAAGTTTAGAGATTTCTGGATGGTTGGTCCCTGGGCAGTACTGTGGTACTCCGGTGTTATTCTGATTCATCTAATTGAGTGCTTAATTTGTAAAAGAATAAGTGCCAAGGCTCTGGTCAGGAGTGTGAGAAGTTGTCCTGATATATAGTGCTCACTATTCTAGTGATCACTTTGTATCATACCAAACAACCCTTATTGATGATTGGTTGTAAGTCAACCTGATAGACCAGCTATCCTAGTAGCATGGACAAGAGCAGTCTTTAGGCTAAACTCTAGAGGGCTTGTTAAGCCAGCTGTTTTACCATCACATTTACCCCTTGAACACCAAGTGAAAGGACACCACACAAGTTGTTATGAAAATAAATTATATTTATTTATAACAAGACTACCCTGAACTCTTTATGAGTCAGGGAGCTAAGCACAACACAAAACTCTTAAGAAAATACTTTAAGTCGCACAATTTACACAAATGCCCGAGGGGCACGAAAAACCATATACTACAAAAGTGGAATGCGAAATACTAGCAGGTAAGTAACAAGATCCAGAGGCTTCAGGATCGCTAGGACTACACTACTGAACCCTAAGGTTAGGAGCAGGAGGCCTAGGGAGATCGGGTGCAGAGTGTGCACTCTCACGCGGGATGCGGGACAAAGTCTATGGATGCTAGATTTCGTAAAAAGTTACAGTTATCGGACGAATCCGACAAGGTAGGCTGAAAACGAAAAAGGATCTGGACACTTAGATAGTGACCCTACGTTGGAGCACCGAAATGCTCGAGTTACCTAGCCCTGGGGCTGCGGCTGCATAGGGTTCAAGTGACGTCGGGAATCCTCGTTACAGTCTATGGAGCCTGAAAGAAGAAGTTGCTGGCAGGCGACCACTGATGAAGTTCGATGGGATCCAAGCCTGGATCGGAGTTGAAGATGACCTGAAAGCAGAGGGGACTCAGTTCTTGATCACTAGCCAGTGATCAGATGGGCACCAGGATGGCACCGGATGAAGTCACCTCGACCAGGTGAGTGGGCGACGCTGGGCTCTGCAGTCTCTCGGACCAGGAGGCGTTGTCGGCGACCAGGATGGAGGGGCGAGCTGTCCTACGAAGGTGTCTGCTGTCCGCGCTGCTGAAACCAGGATTGGAGCAACAAGCCTTGGCAAAGGCAAGCCCACGCGGTGGACTCAAGATGGCGTCTGGAGTGGACCAGGAGGGTCCGGGGTGCTCCTCTGTTGGAGGGGAGCTAGGGCCAGTCTGGAGCAACCAGACCAGCGATGGAAGGGTCGTGGTTCGTCGTCAGGAGGGCCACAAGCCAGCAGGCAAGTAGCCGGACAACGCGGTGAGCAGCAAAGAGCAGAAGGGCCCCACGCAGATCTCGTGGATGCTGAGAGGCTGGACTTCGGTGCTGGAGCTGCTCAGGGTTAGGGCTTCTCAAACCCCAAAGCACTCACACGAGGATCCCTCTGCGGTCGTGCTGGATAAGCGTCGTGCAGGTCTTGATGATAGCCGGTCCCTCAGGTCTCGTCACACCCACGAATCTCAGCTGAGCTGTAGAGGCAGGTAGAGGTCAGAGATGGCGGGGAATCCGGGTCTCGTCGAGCTGGGCAGTCTTGATCCGGAGGATGGACTTACAGCAAACCGCATGCGCTTAGGTGGTGCCTGCTGGTGCAGGGTGGCTACTCCTTAGCCACAAGGGAGAGTCTTCAGAAAAGTCAAGAGTTCCTTTCGTGGAAAGTAGTTCAAGATTCAGAATGATCTAATTTGGGAAGGGGGCCTGCTCCTACTTTTATCCTAAGAAAAGGGGCTGGCACGCGACTAGGTCCTGCCCATGGGTGGGACCAGGAGGGGGGTGGTTACACCCCTCTCCTTTGTCCGGTCTCTCCCCAGCTCAGGGGCTGGTGTGCCCCTGGAACTGGTTTGAGCCGGCATATGCACAGTGAGCACCGGGGTGCCACTTGCAGTCACCTTCCTTTCAGCCCTGCCTACCTGGGATACACAAAATCCTGTCTGGGATGGTGCTGGCACCGCCCCTGACAGGAAACCTTTTGTCCAGGCCTCCCTCGCTGGAAGGACTCCCAGCAGCAGGAGGGCAGACTGGTGTCTCGGTGGCAGCATCCATTTTGTTGAGCTAAGGCTGTGTTCAACTTTAACCGGGGTTACAGCTACCAACATGTCTTCTCCCTCTAGAGGGGTGGAATGCTACCCCTGTCGCCAGAACTGGCATGGGGGTAGTATTCCAAAGCATATGACACCTTACACGACATGTTTAGATAATGTCAGACCAAAGTTACCATAACCGCGAGGATTATAAGGCACTTAAGAGTATATGGTCTGACGCTATCATGGAAACGGCTAAGGGATAGACCCCGAAGGCCGCAGACAGGCTCAGCTCTTGCCAGAGCACTATCTCACACGATTCCAAGCACTCTGCCTCCAGGATTGTTAAGACCTGCCATAGGAGTGACTGATAGGAGATCTGTGTGCCCATTTTAGGTTTAGATATAGGTATACTATATCTAAAGCAAAGGGTGATTACACCTCCTTGCTCCCAGCTGTCAAGCAGCCAGTTGTGTCAGTCTTGGATGGCCAGCCAGGGGTGGCATAATACATGCTGCAGCCCCTGGTAGGTCCTGGGTACACCTATGCCCTGGGTACCTAAGGTACACTGTACAGGGACTGATAAGGTGACTCAGTATCCAATCAGATATGTACCTAGGGTACATGGAGTCCATTTTACAGAGAGAGTAGAGAGCCTGGGGTCCTGAATAGCAGGATCCCAGGCCAACTAAGTCAGAAACCAGCAATACACCAGGCAAAAAGTTGGGGGGCAACCATAGTCAGGGATCTACCTTCCTACAAGGAGGTCTCAGAAGCTTGCACGACCCAATGCCACTGCCAGCACTGCCAATGATAGTAACAGCACAACTACTAACGAGCACACAGTTGCAAGTGTAACAATTCAGCCTATTCCAGACCCCAAAGCTATGACAATAGCTTGGGCGCCAGTTATTTGTTGTTTTTAATGCATACTTAATTAATAAACAATTGCTGTTCTGCTCATCTCTAAATTATATCAACATCGCCACCATGTGGCAGTTATCATAAGTGCCTGTGTCTACAATTAAGTGCTGGTGCCCACAATTAAGTGCCGGTGCCAAGCACCAGAAGTCACAGGCTCAAATTAAGCACTGATTGTATGAACTTTTTCTCCTGCCAGTCATTTCGGTACCACAACCGAAGGTCGTGCTGAGCAGGGGTTGGCTGCTCCCGCGGTTTGGGCAACTACGAATATGATCAGAAAACACAGAAATGGACTGGCCTTTAAAAGTTGACAGGCAGGCTGACTTAGGAGATGCAGCATGCATCAACATAGCTCCTGGCATCACTAATAGCTGTTTAATTCTAGACTTCACATTTTTATGAGTGAGCACTAAACGTGTGCTGATGTTTTAATCAGTACAGACAAGTGCAACAATTAACAGATGTAAAGAGCATCAAAACGAAAGGTATAATTTACAAGCTGTATGGATACATACAAACCACAGACAGGCTCCAGTACATTGGAGATTTCAAACTAGTGATCTATTCCCTGTTCACCTGGGCCAGTGTTTAGAGCACTGGTACTCATAGTGCGGCCCGCGGACCGTGCCTTGCAGTTTCCACAGCCGACAGTAAACACAGAAGATGGCCGCAGGAGCATACGTACTGAATACGTAGTAAATAGGTATTCACTACGTATGCTCTTCTGTGTTTACAGCCGGCCTCTGTGACGTCAGGGCACCTACACCTACACAAAGCTTCCCAAAAAGCCCTTTAAAAGTCAGCGGTAAGCGCTTTCCCAGCTGACTTTTAAGAGACAGAAACAGACAGAGATAGAGACAGGGACAGACAGAGATAGAGACAGGGACAGACAGAGACAGGGAGGGCTGACAGGGACAGACAGAGATAGAGACAGGGACAGACAGAGACAGGGAGGGCTGGCAGGGACAGACAGAGACAGAGACAGGGACAGCTGAAGACAGAGCCAGATAGAGACAGCTAGAGACAGAAACAGACAGAGATTGGACAGGGACAGAAAGAGATAGAGACAGGGACAGATAGACGCAGGGTCAGATAGAGGAAAGGACAGACAGAGACAGATAGAGGCAGAGACAGATAGAGACAGATAGAGACAGAGATAGAGAGAGATAGACAGATGGAGTCAGAGACAAGTAGAAGCAGAGACAGACAGAGACAGATAGAGACAGACAGAGGCAGAGACAGATAGACAGGGACAGACAGAGACAGGGACAGATAGAGCAGAGCCAGAGGCAGATAGAGACTGAGACAGACAGATATAGAGATAGAGATAGAGGCAGGGACAGACAGAGACAGATAATAGACAGGGACAGACAGAGACATATAGACAGGGACAGACAGAGGGTGACAGACAGAGAGCGAGAGAGAGAGAGAGAGAGAGAGGGGAGAGAGAAAGCGGGAGAGAGAGAGAGGGAGGGAGACAAAGGGAGACAGAGAGGGAGGGAGGGAGGGAGACAGAGGGAGACAGAGAGGGAGGGAGGGAGGGAGACAGAGAGGGAGGGAGGGAGGGAGACAAAGGGAGGGAGACAGATGGAGAGAGAGGGAGAGAGAGGGAAAGAGAGAGATGTGTGTGGTGGCTCAGTGGATGAATACATCCGCTGCCGGGGCCTGTGTTCAACCTCATAGTCCCAGTTTTTTTTTTTCTAGCCCCCCCCCCTCCCCCACTGACCCCACCCCCACAGGTGCGGCCCTCGGCCACAAACCACACTGGAAATTTGGCCCCCGAGAGAAAGTTAGTGAGTACCCATGGTTTAGAGCATCCCTGGGCCACACTATGCCGCCCCCTGCTGGTGCATTAATGTAACCCAGCTACTTCCTTGTATTGCAGCAACACACTCAAAGCCACAATCAATTCCACATCAGTCAGCAGTGTGGGGAAATCATACATAAACCAGCTGCCCTTCTGCACCCCTCCCCTTCCAGGGGGGCCTATCTTACAGGTCCCTACCTGGGCCTGCACAACAGAAACTCTCCTGATTTATGGGGATAGCAGCTGAAAAAAGCCAAAATAGGATTAATTGCAATGCATTTACATTCGAAACGCAAAAATATAGTCACCTTTGTGGGGGCTCGGCTTTTACAGATTTAAGTGGTTGCATTTCAAGTGTGAAAGCATGCCAGAGGCTCAACGAGAATATTAAGCAGGCCAGGGGGGCTCCCACCCTCCTCCTCGTTGGAACTTCTCCTTGTCCAAACCATACATTCATCAGACACCAGGAGCTTGACTTAGGGGTCACTGACTAACCCAAGGTCATCTGGCAATTTCTAATAGAATAGCTTCATAATAATCACATTGTCTCCCTTCCTTTTGTTCTTCTTTCTTTCTCCCCTCCTCTCTCGTTTGTTGTTCCTGTTTTACCTTCCCTTCCTTCTTTCTCTTTCACTTTCAGTCTGCTTGTCTCTTTTCTTGGTCTATTTTTAAAAAGTCGACCGGGTTCCTCTTCCGTCTGCTTTCCATGTCTCTGTCTTTAGAAAACGCAAGAAAGGAGTAACCTATCACGACGGTGCAGCTGACAAATGAGACACTGATGGAAGTTAACAGAAATCAATTTGTGTTTTTGTTTATTGCTTTAATGCATAAAATTGTGGACATATTTATTAAATGAGCAAATGTCCTTTCAATCATCCGTAATTCAGTTTATAATGTTCTGAAGGTAATTGATGTTCAGAGAGTGCATTAAGCTCTTCAAGGAGTGACTGGGCGCTGCACTCTTCAATAATTGCCAGTCAAGGGGGGCACAAAGGCTTGTTCAGGGTGATTCATGTCGAGAGCGTTGGGTACTGTCAGGTATTGATGGATGCAGTGAAATGAAGCCTGCATCAGCTGTACTTTGGGTGTTTGTAGAGGGCGCCGTGCACCTAAAGTTTGAAGTGTGTGTTTAACCCGTTGCGTGCTCGTGACGGAACCGTTCCGTCACGAGCCTCAGGTGGGCTGTGCTGGTGACGGAACGGCGCGAATTCCGCGCCTGCACTGAGCGTTCTAAAGAGCAGGCGGGCCGTGGCGGAAACGTTCCGTCACAAGCACAGCCCGCCCGCGGGCCGTGACGGCGCGGTTCCATCATGAGTACGGGAGCGCCGCGCAGCCCCGCCTCCCCCTTAGCGCAGCGGCGGAATAGCTGCCGCAGCTAAGGAGTTAAATAACAAGGACAACCCTATCAGCCCACGTGGACCAGGTATTAACATAACAACTGTCCTGTGGGGCTCAAGTGTAACAATCAGCAAAATAAGTGTTTATAGCACAGACAACACAGTGCTCCAGTGGTGATATTATTTACAAAGAACATAGATATAAGACACTGTACAATTCTCAATGGTTGTATGCATTTACTAATAAAATTTGTAACAGTGCTTGCGTATGTCCATGTGGAATTCCTTGAAGTTAAACTACTCGCAACAACCAAGAGGGAGGGGGGCAAAATTACAAGCCCCTTGCTTTACTTTTGCACCGTTATTGCATCACTTTGGTGATGCAGCAGCGGCATAAAAGCTGCGGCCCATTTACAACGTGACACATCTAGGGAGATGCGTCACATTATAAAGCCCTGCGTGACATTATACCTGCGTCAGGTATAATGTATGAAGGTTAGGCATTCCCACGCAGGAAAGCCTCATGAAAGTGACACAGTGAAATCTACAAGATTTTACTGCGTGACTTTTAGGATGCCTCTGCGTCAAAACCTTACGCCTGCTTCAAGCAGGCGTAAGGAGTGACGCAGTGTATTGGGAATAGGCTGAAGTTGCATCATGCTTGCAACACGATTACAGGAATGTGTGACTTTTCCGTCAACAGATGTGTCAGAATTTCAGACGCATCTGTCAATCCTTGCACCATGGTTCGCCGTATTGTAAATACGGCGCACCCATGGTGATGCAAGGGTTTTGCATGGTGGTGCAGGGACAGTGACACATCACTTTCTTGTAAATCTGCCCATGGGTTTGTTAACATTTAGACCCCGTATGACTGTAAGGGTCTCTTCAGGGCGTAGTCATCTGACTACAAGGCCACCTAATAATGAGATCACTCGAGTGACAGGAAAAGCTACGAGGTCTTCAACCTATCCCAGTCAAGTATTTCAGTGCTGGGGCGTATTCTTTAAGAACTAGTACCAAGACTCTTCATACCCAATGTGGCGAAGCTGGTCCCAAATAGATCTTATTCAAATTGCCCAGTTGTGATTTCAATGTATTCTTCAACAAGAACGTGTTGGAGCTAATCTCACTCCGTTCGGCACCACCGAAGTGTGGAGAGACAGAGGTGCAATGTTTGAAGCAGCGTGATATATCATGCAACAAATATGATTTGAGGCGGCTGGTTTGAGGGGATTGCTGCAATCTTATGCTCCCCGACGTCCTTTAACATCTGCCACCTTAGCGCTGGTATGCACCCCACGTGTTTGGAAAGCCAGAGCTGGTGGCCGTTCCTTCCACTGCCTGGCTGCACAACTTTGGAATTTGCTCCCTGGGTCCATCAGAGCTATTTAAAATCATCTTACGTTCCGGAAGGCCATTAAGACCGGGCTTTTTTCGGCTTAATGCTTTCTGCTTCGGTTTCTCGTCTGGGAGCTGTTGGTCAGCGCTGGGACGCCCCGTCGCTGGGGCAGCCATGCGCAATACAAATCTAACAAATAAATAAATATGCATGTTCCTGGGAGCCAAGGGGGCAGTGTGCATGGTTACAGAGTGTGGTAGGCCTTACAGTAGATATTGGAACTGTCTACTTGATGGAAAGACATTAAAGCCACCTCCATTTTAATAGGCCAAGTCTACATTTTCTCTGACTTTTGCAGAATCATCCACATGTCTGCTTTGATGCAGGTGTCATCTGCCTTTGTCTTTCCAAAAACCGTGAAAGTGTCAAGCCACTCAATGACATTGATAAGAGACCTGATGGGACATCAGCTTGGAACAAGTGCCTTATCAAATCTGTTTCAAGGTAAAAAAAAAACCAATAGCCAAAACAGAAGTCTGAATTGTGGTATTTGTATCGTATTTGTTTCTAAGAATGCATCCTAGAATAGTATCTAGATGCTCACTGGCTGTACTCAACATTCCTATGGTGAAGATGGGAATTCCAACTTAGATAAAACATAGGGCCATATTATCAGGAAGGGGCGATAACATTTTCGCTGCTTTAGCAGCAGGAAACTGCCGCTAAAGCGGCGATAAGGGGCTTGATATTATGCCCTAGAGAATTCCAATAGAAGCCCAGGTTCTGGTGGTGGGAAGGACATCAAACCTGGGCTTCTATTGGAATTCTCTTGGGCATATTATCAAGCTCCTTATCGCCGCTTTAGCGGCAGTTTCCTGCCACTAAAGCGGCTATAATGTTACGCCTGTTCTTGATAATATGGCCCCTTGTCCAGAATGGTGCTTCACCCCAGATTATCAGGCAAAATACTGCCAAAGAAGATCGTGACTGCCAGTAATGCTGCTGTATTCGCCCTTTCTACTGAAAGACAAGTCTAGGAGGAGAGGAGCAGGGGCAATGTGTGTATACCCGTCACGAGGAACACAGGGGCATATTACCAACAACTGGCGATATTTATTGCTAAATGAGTTTAGCGATATTTTTTTTATTGCCGCGCATCGCCGGATTTTATCGCAGAGATAACGTGCTATTAGCAACGTGTATCTCAAATGCGATAAAATATCCTGTGATAGTGGCTCAATGCGTGAATATCGCTGAAAATTCTGCGATATTCAGGCATTAACGCCAATAGGGTCTTAACCTGAATATCCAACTCCCATTGGATATGCAGATTAAGAAGTGGTCTGAGCAGGCGTTAGTTTTTGGCATATTTGAATTTTTTTATCGCTGTGCCTGCGTTGATAATAGTCAACAGGTTGCGTACGCCCACTTTGCATGTCATTAGCGATAAATATCACTGACATGCAAAGCAGGCCCCAAACCTCTCGCTATCCCCTACAAACTGTCGCTAACTGCTGTTAGCGACAGCTTGCTAATAGGGCGATGAAATTATTGCCGCTTTAGCGGTAAAAAGTCCAGCTAAAGCAGCGATAAGGCTCTTGATAATATGCCCCACAGCCTCTCTCACTTTTTACACCTACAGTGCTTTGCTGCAAACAGGTATGCAGTGGCTGATTCTCCCGAAGACAATCTGGAGGCAAGTTATACTACTCCATGCTCTCCTAGCTTAGGGCATAGAAGTAGGTTTTAGGGTGTTAGGTATTTTAGTTAACATGTTAACTATGGTAGAAATGTTGATTTATTTTCCTTGAAGCAACATGCATTTGTGCTATTTTAATAATATTCTGGGTGGTTGTTTTAAATTGTACTAAGTAACAGGGTGCACCTATTGAAATAAAAACACTTTTAGCTAAAGTGTATTTTTTTTAATGCAGTTTGTGTGTGATATTTAGAAGAACGAAAAAGGTCTGTCTCCAATCACCAAGGTGTCCGTGGATCCCTGTTTAGGGACTGTTAGTAACCCAAAAGTATTAATTCCACTTCAACTATGTATTGGGTGGGGTTATGTGCTGCTACAAAAACATGTTTTCCACATTCAAGTGTTGGTGCATTGAACTAAGTTCACTCGTGTCACGCATGGGTTTAAAAACAAACCTTGTAGAGCTGAGACAAATACTCAGTTTATGCAACATTGGTGCCCAGGTTTACTCCTGGAAGTTTTGGGAACTTGAGTAGTTTCTTTTTTAAATGTACACACGTGTGTACCATTATTTCTTCATTGCAGAATTCTCCATAGTACAAGACCACACTCCCTCATGACCTTTATTTCTTTGTTATTGGCTCTCATAAACTGAAAAACGGGGCATTAATAATATTTCTTCTCCACACAACATTTATTTGTTACTATTCTTTCATATTTTATTTTGTTTTCTTCTTTTCTTCTTTATATATCACACTTTACATATAGTCATTTCATTTCTTTTTACAGCACTCATATATATAACATATACATTGCTATAAATGTCATCCATATTTAGAAAACTAGTATAATCTATGTGTTACATCCAATATCAACACTTATCTAGCAACAACTGTATTTGTGTAATTAAACAAATAAGCAGTCCCCCTCACACTCACACCTCTCTCATCTGCAACCATATCCCTAACACACTACTTTCACTTTCACTTTCACTCCACATCCCAGAACAACACTGCATGTACAGATGGAAAAAATGGGGTGATGACATCAACCCTCGGTTGCTCTGCTGGTAACTGGGGTGCCACACTCTCTGGCTGACGTATGTTATAATGGACTAAATAATTGTTCTCCATCTTCTTCAGGACTTATTATTTTATCATTTATAATGGGTGAAGGAAGGGGGAATCTGAGAATAAAAAAGAGATAATGGGAGAAGAAAAATGTAATTTATCCATACAACCCCGGAGATATCTTACATTTCTCCTTCTATCCACTTTAAAAACAAGAGAATGCTCATCATCGAACCGTGTCATAGAACCATCACCTCAAGTGCAAACAATACAAAAAGAATAATCACATTCATACGAGCCAGGAATTCGCTTTAGAGCAGGGGTCTCCAAACCGGTCCTGGAGGGCCGGATCCATGCCAGATTTTTTAAATAACTACATGTATCTCAATGGGGATATGCACAAAATCTGGAATGGAGCCGGCCCTCCAGGACCGGTTTGGAGACCCCTGCTTTAGAGGGTTGAAAAGAATACCAAAAGATTCTCCGCTACTCACCAATCAGAGAATATTTGATGAAATGCGTCCCTAAAAGGTGGAGCATGTATATTATTTTAGAGAATTGGACCCAGTGCAACCAATGAATTATGCTAATTAGGGTCCCAAAATGCATATATTAAATCAACCTTCAAACATTCACATGGAGTGAAACAGAAGAGAGAAAGGACATAGTATTCATGGTTACCTCCTACAGGGAATAAATGAGCTCTTATTGCAGTAGGTTTGTAAAGCTTGCCTCTTAAAAGGTTATTTTTTTACCCTGTAGTATTTCTAATTCTTTGAATCCATGCCACTTGAATCAGTTAATATTCATGGCAGCTCTATTGTGATAGGAGCCTATTACAGGGAAGCAGTTACTCAGTATCTCAAGCTTCAAGGTTTGCCCAATGCAAGTGGTAGGCAGTTTCGTTTGTAATAGCTGCTCAAGTGGCATATGCCTTTGGGACATTTTACTCATGGGTGGAGTTTGAGGATATAGATTCTGCCTCCAGGCAGTTTCAAGCTTATAGGGCACCACCACTACCTGTAAACTATAGGGCTCAGCAAGATTTAAAAATCCTGTCAACTTACCAGAAACACCAGAACTGGTTTGCTGGTTAGTTACCACACACAGGAATGTCCACTTTGGACCCCTGAGCAGTAAAGGGGCTACGTGGCCTCTACTAGCTGGTTACACACCTGTTCAACATCCTGGCACATTAGCACTTGCTGATGTTATAGGGATTTTAAATTGCACTGTTGCCCTACATAGGAGACTTGTACAGTTTGTACTGCACCCCAAGACAAACATAGAATACAATGGGCCCCATTCACAAAGGTAAAGTGAGACAAAAGTCTAACTTTACTTCTCGTAAATGCCCTTTATGAATACCGAAAGTCATAAAGTTGGATGATTGTCTCAATTTACTTTTGTGAATTGGGCCCTATGTGTCTTCCTCTTGGGATGGTGCCACCCTTAGAGGAATTTAACAACTGGGAAAGCATATTTGCATGTATTTATGGTAGCACACATGGCATGCCTTCATTGGCAGTTGTCCCTGAGGTAATGAAAGAAGTACAGATTGAGCATGGAGCTGCACCAACTCTAAATTTAGGAATAGAGTTAATGGGAAACTTTTCTACAGTCGCCTCTATCATTATGATAAATATTAAGGGAGAAGCATCAATTCTGTCCAGAGACTGGAAGCAGTTCCAGTTCCAGATCATAAACAGAATTACTCAAAATAATTGCATACATTTATACCTCTGCGGGCTGTAATAACTTGGGTATGTGAGAAGTTAACCCACATTTGAAACCTAAACGTGACATTGAGGGGCTGTTAAAGAGAAATCGTCAGCTGAAGCTAGGAAGAAACAGAGGAGATAAGAGCAAAGATGGACCGGATCTTCCACAACTCGGGAATCTGGTAAGGGTGGTAAGAATTTCGAAGACCCCAATGAAATTAAAAAAATAGAAAAGTATCAGTATTCTGATATCTGTCCTCATGTTCTTTTCAGGACACTGATGGTAAACAAACAGAGAGAGGGAGCTTATACGAGTACCGAAGAAAGGAAGAGTATAGAAGAATAGGTGAAACTGGACGAGAGGCTGAAGCTGGTATGAAAAGGAAAGAGAAATGATTGGACTCTAAAACTCCAGTTAAAAAGAAGACAGTAGCAGAACTTTCTAAGAAACATGGGATATAACTACAGATTCTCAATACAAAACAAGACCTGGGTGAGAGCGCGTCTAGTCCACACAGCAGAAGTCACAATAGTGCAGCAGATGCTTCAGAGGTTTATGGTGGCAAATCCAACTGATAAGTTTAGACGAGTTGAGACTCCAGATAAATCCTTCTGATAGGGTTTACAATTTAGAAATATAAATTGAAGGAGATATACCACACACTATTAAAGCAGTCTTTTGACCACATTTATCTGAAGAGTATGACATCATACCAGCTGAAGATGACATACTTGCTGTCTGTATTAGTGGAACAACCGGGGTGGATGAAATAATAAGAGTAGATTTTTCTTCCACAGTACCTGAATATATCAGGAAAATTTACACAGTCAATGGGCGGTAAGACAAGCTCCGACCTTATACAGAAACCAAGCGGGGTGAGATAAACATTCCATTCCCCATGTTATTCCCTTATGCAGTAAACCTCGAGCACAGGCTCAATAATACCCTTTCAAACCAGAAGCAAACTGTGGAATAAAAGCAGTATTAGATCAAGTGCAATATTAAGGCATTATAGCACCTTGTCTTTCACCAATGAACACACATTTTGTCCCGTCTTCAAACCTTATGGACTCTATAGCATAGTTTTAGACTATAGGAATTTAAAATCATATATTCGGACATATGTGGTGCAAAATGCACATAGCACAAGTCTAATGATGAACCTGATGTGTGCAAAATGTAAAAAACAACCCTAAGTATCTCTACTGGGGTTCAGTCAAAACACAATGAGTGAAAATGAGTATCTAACAACCTTTAGATTTGACGCAGTGAAATTCTCATTCCAAAGCTTGTTTATGGGCTATGAGAACAGTCCTGGCTTATTCTCAGCATGCTTCCTGGAGGTCTACCAACCATCTCCTGAGGCATTTATAATATCTGTCTTATTGGTGATGATTTAGACATACACCTAACTAGGGTGGACAGAGTTCTAACACTAATATTTTCACACACTTACAGGATAAACATTTTAAAATCAAGGATTGCCTACCTTACAGGGACCTTTCTTAAATACCAGTTATCCAATGAGACCAATTGTCCAGATTCTGATTTTATTCAGAAGTGTGCTACCTTGAAACCTCTTGATACACTGAAAAGCTGCAAATCCCTCCTGGGATTATTTAACTTTGGAAGTACCTACTTGCGGCACTAAGCTGAGCAAATGAAACCCTTGCATGACTTGATCTCTCCCATGTTTTCAACAAAACAGTTGGTGAGAAAACACAATGATATCTTGCATGCTCTGCAAGAAGACATCCTGGAGACAACATATTTACAAACTAGGGACAGTAATACAAACCTAGTTCTCAGTGTCATACCAAGCTACTCGGGTAATACCAATGTAACCTACAATGAGGGACAGACCGTTCGAAGAACATAAACATCTCATTTCAATTCCACAGTAGCAGCACATTTTGCTCCCATTGAAAAATTTCTTTTAGCTGTGGAAACCCTCTGACATGCTGCATGGTGCTATTTGGGCTGATTTTGCAGCATGGAACAAGCTCCCAGCACTAAAAGTTTGCTCAAGTGACGCAGCGTGCTGATTTCCGCCCGCACGTGGAACTCCGCTGAATCTTGTGGAGTTTTCATGTAACTTCGCAGAATTCGGCGGATAGAAACTAAGCAAGTTCCGCCCACCCTTTATATAAGTCAACCTAGGGTAAGTTCTTAACATCCAAAAGGGCAGGATACAATGTATTTAAAAAGTTGGACAAGTACTTTCAAGTTTCACATATCCTGCTAGTGAAAAACTCCTAAATATGTTGTTCACTATTGCAAGGTCTACCTCTCCTGTAGTATAACATTGGGGTTACCTTGTTACCCTTAATAAGCTGTAACTTCCAATTTGAAGTAGGTAGGTCAAGTTGGAGTCTAAAGATTTGTAGTTAAAATTAAGCCTGGGCGGTGAACTACGCTCCACTCGCGGAGTTTGCGGAGTTTCCCGCATTCCGCGTTACACAGAGCTCGCGGAGTTCCGGAATACTCCGCTCAGCATAGTGCAGCAGAGTTTTTTCCTCGCTTGCGATCGTCATCGTCAAGTTGGTGAACCTGAGCGACGAAAATCAACCTCCCGGCGAGATTTTTCCTTGTTCTCGATCATCAACATCAGGTTGGCGAGCATGGAAAAAAAACATCCCGGCGAGATTTCTCAATGCGGGGTAGTCAGGTTTGTCAATGCGAATGGTCGCGTATGCTCGCTGTAGGAGGATGGATATCTGACTATGGTTAACCCTAACTTTTTGCCTAGTGTTTAGCTGGTTTTCGACTTAGTTGGCCTGGGATTCTGCTAATCAGGACCCCAGGTTATCTGCTCTCTCTGTAAAATGGACTCCATGTACTTTAGGTACATCACCAATTGGGATTTGTGTCACTCTTTTGAGCCCTGTATAGTGTACCATAGGTACCCAGGGCATAGGTGCATCCAAGGCCTACCAGGGGCTGCAGTATGAATTATGTCACCCCTGGCTGGCCATCCAAACTGACACAACTGGCTGATCACTCAGCTGGGGCAAGGTCGTGTAATCACCCATTGCTTAGTTATAGTATACCTGTATCTAACCCTATATATAGACACATAGACACCTATAAGTCACTCCTATGGTAGACCTCAACAATCCTGGAGGTAGAGTGCTTGGTTTCATGTGAGATGGTGCTCTAGCATGAGCTGAGCCTGTCTGCAGCTTTTGGAACCATGTCCTTATAGCTGTTCGATGATATAGCCATACCATATAGTCTTAAGTGCATTATAATCCTTGCGGTTAATGCTAACTTTGGTTTGGCTTTATCAAAGCATGTCGTGTAAGGTGTCATACGCTTTGGAATACTACCCCCCCCCCGCCAATTCTGGTGGCGGGGGTAGCATTCCACCCTTCTAGAGGGAGAAGACATGTTGGTTACTGCCTTACCCGGTTAAAGTTAAACAGAGCCTCAGCATCACAAAATGGATGCTGCTGCCACAGACACGAGTCTGACCTCCTACTGCTGGACGTAACTCCAGCAGGGAAGGCCTGGACAATAGGTTTCCTGCCTTGGGAGGTTCGAGCACCTCCACAGACAGGCTTTTGTGTATTGGGGCAGGGTGGGTTCAATAGAATGAGACACTGCCTGGGGCACACAAGGTGCCCCATGCATAGCCCGGTTCAAACCAGTTGCTGGGGCACTCCAGCCCCAGCTCTGGCGCAGAACTGGACAAAGGGAAAGGGTTGTAACCACCCCCTTCCCTGGTCCCACCCATTGGAGGGACCTAGCAGGTAATCCATCCCCTCATATCAGTATATAGATAGGAGCTGAGTCAAGAGACTTTAGATTATCCTGACTGAAACCCTGAAATGAAACTCTGGACCTTTGACATTCTATTTGCAACTAGATGACTGAAGAAATCTCCCTTGTGGTCAAGGAGTGACCACCCTGTGCAAATAGGCACCATCAGCATCTTGCCAGTTTGCTTTGTCGCCGCTCTTTCCGGAACCCGATGACCCAGCAATGCAGGCCTGGACTTCCAGACTTCTCTGACTCCGACCCACACCCACAGGAAAGCTGAGACCCGTGGCAGACACGAGTGACGTGGGAACAGATTCCCTGGACTATCTGCATCTTGCTAACCGTACAGCTTCTGAGGCTACCTCGAAGTTGTGCACTGGGGTTTGAGAAGCCCCAAACCTGTGCCATAAATGCACTGACGCCCAGCCCGCCACACTCCACGAGTGCCGCGTGGGGCCTGTGCCTGCATTTCTCCTCAATGCGTCTTCACGGTTGCTAGCCCGTTGGCTAGTGGTTCTCCTGAAGACACCATTTTGAATTTCCACTACTTGCCTGATTGCTCTGGGCTTTCTCCTGCTTTCCTGTAAAGGGGAAGCTCCCCAGATCTTGCTGGTCTGAACAGAAGCCGATCTTCCCTTTCTGCGTGGGTTGCCTTTGCCAAGGCTTGTTGACTCCAATCCGGAAGCCGATACCGCCAACAGCGAGATCCTTTGTGGGACAGTCCGTATCCAGCTCCTGGTCATCATTGACACCTCCTGGTCCACGTTGCTGCAGAGACAAGCTTCACATCTTCACCTGATTGCTCCGGACATCGCCTGGTTCCTTCCTGGTTCCATCCGGGTCTCTGGCTAGTGACCCAGACTCTGTCCCCTCTGCTTTCAGGTTCTTCATGACTTCGATCCACTCTTGGATCCACCCGGACATCTTCCTCCTGGTCGCCTGCAGCATCTTCTTGCAGCTCTCCATAGGATTCGACGCCAAAACCCGACACGATTTCACACCTATGCACCCGACTCCTGTGGGTGAGGTAACTCGAGTACTCCAGTGCTCCCGTGGATAATAACTATCCAAGTGTCCTTGTGTAACTGCGTTTCCCTGCAATCATCCCGGAAGTGTCCTAAATCAACTAGTTTGTAAACTTTAAGTTCCCATTGACTTTCTATGGAAACCCACGTTTGTGTTTAGACACTGCACACGCGTCCTGTGGGCCTCCTACTTCCAAGCCTTTGCTTGTCCTGTGTAGCCCCAGCGAATCTCTAGGCCCTAGGCCTATTCACCATTCCTGAAGTCGTTCTTATACCACTTCTTTAGTATATGGTTTGTGAGGCCCATAGGGCAGAACTGTATTTGTGCAACTTATAGTATGTTTATTGAGTAACTTGTGCTGTATCTCGAACTCTATTCAGAAAAGGGGGTGGTGATGGACAGAGCATCTGATTTAAACAGAACACTCATACCCAGTCAAAAGATCAGGGCTTGATCCATCACCGTTTTTTAGCTCACTGCACCATCCCAGTTCAGAACCTGGCTACATGCAAATTAGTCTGTCCCTGGCCCAGTGCATCATGGGAACAGGGCAGACCAAACTACCAAGCCAATTCTTTACTGGAAAGGAAACAAGCTTCCGGGGACCGGTTTCTGGCTTGCAGCCGTTTTCGGCCCGGCTTGCTTGAATCCTAATGGTGCAGTGAGCAAGGGACTCACATCTGAGCATACCCTGCCACTCCTATAGTGGCCAAAACGAATCAGAAAAGGGGGTGGTGATGGACAGAGCATCTGAGTTAAACAGAACACTCATACCCAGTCAAAAGATCAGGGCTTGATCCATTACCGTTTTTTAGCTCACTGCACCATCCCAGTTCAGAACCTGGCTACATGCAAATTAGTCTGTCCCTGGCCCAGTGCATCATGGGAACAGGACAGACCAAACTACCAAGCCAATTCTTTACTGGAAAGGAAACAAGCTTCCAGGGACCGGTTTCTGGCATTGCAGCCGTCTTCGGCCCGGCTTGCTTGAATCCTAATGGTGATGGATCAAGCCCTGATCTTTTGACTGGGTATGAGTGTTCTGTTTAATTCAGATGCTCTGTCCATCACTACCCCCTTTTCTGAATCGTATCTCGAACTCTGGTCTCATAAAGAGTACAGAGGGGTAGTGTTAGTAATAAATACATCTATATTTGATATATACCTTGTCTGGTGTCCTTTCATTTGGTATTCAAGGGATTATATATGGTAAAACAGCTGGCTTCACATGCTCTCTGAAGTTTTAGCCTAAGACTGCTTTTTCCATGCTACCACTAGGATAGCTTGTCTATAAGGTTGACTTTACAACCATCACCATAAGGGTTGTTTGGACTGGTGCAAGGTGCTCACTAGAATAGTGAACATCATATACCAGGCCAACTTCTCACACTCTTGACCGCTCGCGATGAGAAACTGCTTGTTTGCATTGAGAAAGCTGCTGCTCGAGTAAAGGGAAAGAAGGGACCGCTTGCACTGTGCAAGGTGCCGTTCGTGATGGTCCACACTGTGCAATCCCCGCAAACTGCATTTTTCTATGGAACTCCGCCGCTTTCGGAGCTCAGCGTAGCAAGGCAGAGTATTTTTTGCCACTTTGCGGAGATCCGCGTAGCGCAACACCACAAACTCTGCCCAGGGTTAATTAAAATCCCTCTTTAATGGTAAAGTCAGATTTTTTGTCACAATTCTGAAAATGACACTTTTAGAAAGTTGGCATTTTCTTGGCCTAACCATTTGGTGCCTGCAGCCTGTTCCTGGGTCACATGGCTAGCTGTAGTTAACAACTGGTCTGTGTTTATTGCTCCCAGACAGTGAGATAAAGGAAAGGTAGGTGTTGACAGAGGTATACAGCCTTTACAACGAAACTTTTACAATGACATACCATTACAACGCAACTTTTACAACGCAAACTATTACAACGCATTGCTCTGGGGGGCGCTCTAGGATAGGGAATAGGTTAATTTACTATCCAATAACCTTCCCTACTATCCACGGGGACTGGAGTTGGAATAGTAAATTAAACTATTCACTATCCAGCGCCTAAAAGCATTATGCGTTGTAAAAGTATGCATTGTAAAAACTGCGTTGTAAAGGCACGCGTTGTAAAAGCATGCGTTGTAACGTCATACATCCGTTGAGAGAATTCGCTACTCTGAGATAATGAGAGGGGAGGAGCTGCCACCTACCACACATCACAAAAGCTCTGCCTGAGCATTCTCCCAAAGGATTTGACACTGGTGTTTTGTGACCCCAGACAAGCTGGGCCATGTCAGGTAGAGGATGTCTGACACTGCAGGGGAGTGGAAACTTTTACTTCAAAGTGTGTACCAGGTATGAATATTGGACTCATAGACTCAACTTTCAGTATATTTCTGGACCTGTGGACCCTGCACAGAAGAAGGACTTCTGAGCTGCTGAAAGGACTACCACTCTGCTGGACTGCTTCCCAGAACGACTGCTGCCCCACTCCAATGTCCTGCTGCCCTGCTGCCCTCTTGCCTAGGTTAGGACTGGTGCAAAGTTACAAAAGTGAAACAAACCAGTGCATAATCTTGGTAAACTATTTGCTTTCATGTGCAAATGTTTTTTTCTCAGTCAAATAGTGACAGGAATAGTGCTTTTCTTTACTTTGTGTCAAGTCAGTCATCCATTGTTAGTACATAAGCATTCACCTGGTACAACTCACTTTTTTGGCGCAACGCCCTCTCTACTAACATTTGTAGACAGAGCTTTGACCGAAAATATACCTCCATGAGACAGGTGCAAAATCGGAGAAAAGTAGTTTTTTTTCTCCTAACTTTTTTCAAACTTTGCATATGTGTTCAACTGTATTGTATGTCTGAGCATAGTATTTTCTACTGAAATGCTATCCTTCTTGTACAAAACCTTTACTACGCTTCGCGCACACACACATTGCACTATAATGCAAAGGTGTGTGAATGGCGCTGGACAGCCAAATGTTGTGCCAGCGCTTGGGAAGAGAACAGCAGCTTCATATAATAGTAGATATGTTGCTGTCCTGCTCTCTCCCTCTCACACAACTCAGTAGTTTATGTAGTGTCTTGTGTGAAATATTAGTGAATTTGACACTGTGGATTCCGTGAATGGGCGTGCCCATTGTCCCTTTGGCAGTCTTGTCCACTGCCCTTACACCAATCTCATGTGGAGAAGTGAGTAGGATGTTACTTGCAGAACCGGTATTTTTAGTTTAGGGTTCCCCACCTAACCAAATTGTGTGACTTTAGGTACATCTCATTGACCAAAGTGTGTGATCTTGGACACATCGTATTATTAGCCTGCCTTTAATCAGCTGAAGGTGGTGGTGGTGCCCAGAGGCAAGAACCGAGCAAATGTTTGTTGTAAGTGCTACATAACACACACTTGCCACATTTAGGACACCCAAAATGTGAATTTTTCTGAAAACGTTCTGGACAATTACATTCCCCTATTTACTTGCTTTTGAGTGAAGGAAGCTTCAAGGGAGAAAGTTAGAATGCCATTTATTTTGGTTTATGCTGATGTTGGCATGTATGATGTAAAGAAACTGCAGAGGACCCCTCCACCACATCAACAAGGCACCAGTTCCTCTGCGTCTGTGCCCATTCCATGCCACCACTGTGTAGTTTGATAGGTAGGTTCTTCTCCATGTAACTGTGGGACACCAGTTCCAATCCCGGCTTTCGCGTTTGATCAAACAGTGTGATCTTTGGCAAATCGCTTTCACTCTCTTGTGCAAATAGGCGTAATTATGTTAGCAGATTACATGTGATGTTGCTGTTACTCAGTTCTTTATATATTAAACAAAAAAAATCTGTTTTCTTTAAATACCATAATGGCCCTCCTGCCTTCTGTCTTCCAAGTACCCAGGCTTACCCATAAGGATGTTAGCAAAATGTCGCAGGGAGTTTGAAATTAATTTCTGACATCACATGTGAACCAGGGTTCACGAGTTTGAATCCTGGCAAGGCTTGAGCAGTCCCTCGTTGTTCTCAAGTTAGTAAATTAAGCATTATTAAACTGGGCAGTACAGGCGGCTCTCGCGGGGCAGAACATGCTTCTCCTGTACCAGGCAGGGCTCCTTTTAGGCGCTCCCCGTGATAGAGCGTGCAGGTCACCAGACTCGGTTTACCATACTCACCTGGGCCCATAAATACCATATGATGAGATTTAATCAGTGTGAGAAGTTGGCCTGGTAGGGGATGTTTCCAATTCTGGAACCACCTACTACCTGACCAAACAATCCCCTTATGGTGTCTGGTTGTAAGTCAACCTTATTAGACAAGCTATCCTAGGGGTAGCATGGACTAAGCAGCCTAAAGGCTTAACTTAAGAGGTCGTGTTAAGCGAGCTGTTTTACCACATACAATCCTGTAATACCAAATGAAAGGACACCACACAAGTATATATTATAAAAATATATGTGTTTATTACTAAAAACAATCCCCAGTATTCTTTATGAATAAAGGGGCACAAGCGTTAAATCAAAAAGCACTGTTTAAACATACAAGTTGCACAATTATGGATGAGGGCGGGTGGCCACTCAAACCATATACTAAACAAGTGGTATAAGAAAGGCCACTCGAGCAGTGGTTAGGCCTAGGGCCTAGGGAATCGCTGGGAGCAGTCAGGACAAGCAATGCTGAAGTCGGGGATGGCCCTCGGGATTCGGGAGATGTGCGGAAAGCGCACGCATGCACCAATGTTAACCAATGGTGCGTAAAAGTCAAAGAGTTAAAGTTTAAGGACACTTCCGCTGAACCTAGAGGAACAAAACTTAACACACAGACCCTAGAGGTGTGCACCAGTGTGGGAACACCGGCGGAGCAAAGTTACCTCACCCACAGGAAGTGGGTGCACAGGGTCGAAGTGGCGTCGGGTTTTGACACGCAGGCTCTTGGTGCTTGGAGCTGAAAGGGCTGCAGGCAGGGTGAAGACGAAGTGTCCGGTGGAGTCCAAGGGTGGACTCAAGTTGTAGAGTACCTGAAAGCAGAGGGGACAGAGTCTGGGTCACTCAGCAGTGACCAGGGTGGAACCAGGACGGAACCAGGCAATGTCGGGCGCAATCAGGTGGTCGTCGAGGAGCTTCTCTCTGCTGTCACGTGGGCTCTGGGGCATCTGCGACATCCAGGAGCAGGTCACGATCTGTCCCACGCAGGCTCTCACCGTCGGTGCAGTCGGCTTCAAGTTTGGAGCAAACAAGCCTTGGTAAGAGCAATCCACGCAGGGTCGGAAGATTGCTTCTCACTCGGACCAGGAACGTCAGAGTCGGGGCTCCTTTTCAGGGGAGCTGGTGTGGATCTGGAGCAACCAGATTCACGAGTCTTCTTAGGTAGTTCGTCGGCACAGGGACCACAAGCCAGCTGGCAAGTGACCGGGCCAACGCGTTGAGCCAAATCGTGCCAAAGGGCCCCACGCAGCACTCGTCGAGTGTGGAGGGCTGAACTTCGGCTCAGGAGTAGCTCAGGGTGGGGGCTTCTCAAACCCCGGTGTACAGCTTCGAGGGTCACTCGTGGGCTGCACGGTCAGCGTCTCGTGGTCACTTCAAGATGGCGTGCCCCACGCTTCCGGTCGCCTCCACGGGTCTCAGCTTTGCAGGGACTGTGGATCGGGCTGTTAGAAGCTGGGCAGGCTTGATCTCGTTGATCTCAGTCGCTCGAGTTCCGGCGGGAACTGCAACTAAGTAGACGTCGAGGGCTGGATGGTGCCTGCTGCTGCAGGGTGGTCACTCCTTGACCACAAGGGAGATTCTTCGGGCTTCCACGTTGAGATGGAGGGCGAAGGGTCCAGAATATCGTTTCAAATGTTTCTTCCAGGAAATCTGATGTGCATTGGCACTGCTCCCACTCTTATTCGAATCTGGTGGGCGTGATTACCTGCTAGGTCCCCTCCTATGGGTGGGACCCAGGAAGTGGGTGGATACACCCCCTTCCTTTGATCCAGGCCGCCCTGGCACGAGGGCTGGAGTGCCCCAGAACCGGTTTGGCCGGATTATGCAAGGGGCAGCCTTGTGCGCCCCAGGCAGTGTCTGGTTTCTTTCAAACCTCCCTGCTACAATACACTATCTCCTGTCTGGAGGGCGGTGACACCCTCCTGTGACAGGAAACCCTTTGTCCAGGACCCCCTTGACTGGGTTTCGGTCAGCTCCAGGGGTCCAGACATTTGTCTGTGGCAGAGGCATCCATTTTGTGGATCTTAAGGCCTTTGGAGAAATCAACCGCATTAAAGTGAAGTAACATGTCTTACCCCTCTAGAGGGGTGGAATGCCATCCCCGTCGCCACAACTGGCGAGGGGATGGTATTCCAAAGCGTATGACACCTTACACGACATGTTTTGATAAAGCCAAACCAGAGTTGCTAAATAACCGCGAGGATTATAAGGCACTTAATAGTATATGGTATGGCATTATCCTGAAACAGCTTAGGGATTTGTTCCCGACGGCTGCAGACAGGCTCAGCTCATGCTAGAGCTCCATCTCACATAAAAACCACGCACCCAGCCTCCAGGATTGGTGAGGCCTGTCTATAGGAGTGGCTCACAGGTTTACATGTGTCCAGATATAGGTTTAGACATAGGTATACTATATCTAAGCAAGGGGTGTGTACACCACCTTACCCCAGCTGAGTGATCAGCCAGTTGTGTCAATTTAAGAACCAGCCAGGGGTGGCAAAAGATATGCTGCAGCCCCTGGTAGGCCTTAGTGGCTCCTGTGCCCTGTGCACCTATAGTGCATTCTACAGGGGCTGACAAGGAGTCCATTTCCAATTGGTATGTGCCTATAGCACATGTGTCATTAATTTAGTGAGAGAACAGCAGGCTGGGGTCTGATCAGCAGGCCCACAGCCTCAGTAGTCGAAAACCAGTGAAGCAAAAAGCAAAAATTTGGGGTGACCATAGGATAGCAGACCCTACTCTCCTACACAACCCCCCCCCCAAACGCAGGGACATTAAACTAACCTTGACCAGATAAGTCTTCATGTTCTAAGTGGAAGTACCTGGAGAGACCATCTGCATTACCATGGTCAGTCCCTGGGCGGTGCTCCACTGTAAAGTCCATCCCCTGTAGGGAAATGGACCACCTGAGCAGTTTGGGATTTTCACCCTTCATCTGATTAAGCCATAAGAGGGGCTTATGGTCTGTTTGCACCAGGAAGTGAGTTCCAAACAAGTAGGACCTCAACTTCTTTAATGCCCAAACCACAGCAAAGGCCTCCCTCTCAATGGCTGACCAACGTTTTTCTCTTGGGGTTAGCCTCCTGCTAATGAAAGCAATTGGCTGGTCTTGACCATCTTGATTAAGTTGTGAGAGTACAGCTCCCACCCCCAACTCAGAAGCATCTGTCTGAACAATGAACTGTTTGGAGTAGTCAGGACTCTTTAGGATAGGTGCAGAGCACATGGCCTTCTTCAGGTCTTCAAATGCCTTCTGACAGCTAACTGTCCACTGAACCTTTTTTGGCATCTTCTTGGATGTCAAGTCATTTAATGGTGTCACTATAGACCCATAGTTTTTCACAAACTTTCTGTAATACCCAGTCAGGCCCAAGAAGGCTCTGACTTGTGTCTGGGTAACTGGAGGAGCCCAGTCCTGTATGGCCTGGATTTTGCTTTCCAGTGGCTGAACCTGGCCTCCACCTACTAGGTGGCCCAGGTATACAACCTTACTCTGCCCTATCTGGCACTTTGTGGCCTTGATAGTTAGGCCTGCCTTTTGCAGGGCCTCCAAAACTTTCTTCAGGTGGATCAGGTGATCCTCCCAGGTGGAGCTAAAGACAGCAATATCATCCAGATAAGCTGCACAAAAGTCATCCAACCCAGTAAGGACTTGGTTCACCAACCTTTGGAAAGTGGCAGGTGCATTCTTCAAACCAAAGGGCATTACCACAAACTGATAATGCCCACTAGGGGTAGAGAATGCTGTCTTGGCCTTTGACTCCTCAGCTAGTCTGATTTGCCAGTAGCCAGCTGTCAGATCAAATGTGCTCAGAAACTTGGCAGAAGCCAATCTGTCAATGAGCTCATCTGCTCTTGGAATGGGGTGAGCATCTGTCCTAGTGACAGCATTGAGACCCCTGTAATCCACGCAAAACCTCATTTCTCTCTTACCATCTTGGGTATGAGGTTTTGGCACCAGGACTACTGGGCTGGCCCATGGGCTCTCTGATGGCTCAATCACTCCAAGCTCCAACATCTTTTGCACCTCAGCCTTGATGCAATCCCTGACATGATCAGGTTGCCTGTAGATCTTATTCTTGACAGGCAGACTGTCACCAGTGTCCACAACATGGGTACACCAGTCAGTTTGGCTGGGTGTGAGTGAAAACATTTGCCTGTGAGCCTGCAAAACTTGTCTGCAGTCCCTCTGTTGCTGGTCAGTGAGGCTGCCTGCCAAGGCTACTCCATCAACTGAACCATCATCAGGGTTCTGGGAAAGCAGGTCTGGGAGAGGGTCACTCTCTTCCTCCTGTTCCCCATCTGTGGCCATGAGCAAGCTCATGTCCTCCCTGTCTACAAATGCTTTCAAGCGATTCACATGGATTACCCTGTGAGGGCTCCTGGGTGTTCCAAAGTCTACCAAGTAGGTGACTTCCCCTTTCTTCTCAATAATAGGATAGGGTCCACTCCATTTGTCTTGGAGTGCTGCTGGAGCCACTGGCTCCAGTACCCATACCTTCTGTCCTGGTTGGAACTCTACCAGTACAGCCTTTTGGTCATGCCAAGCTTTCTGCAATTCTTGGCTGGCCTCCAGGTTTTTGGATGCTCTTTCCATGTACTCAGCCATCCTGGAGCGGAGACCAAGTACATAGTCCACTATGTCTAGTTTGGGCTTTTTGAGAGGTAACTCCCATCCTTCCTTCACCAAACACAATGGACCTCTCACAGGGTGGCCAAACAAAAGTTCAAAAGGGCTGTAGCCAACCCCCTTCTGTGGGACCTCTCTGTAAGCAAAGAGCAGGCAGGGTAAAAGAATGTCCCATTTCCGCCTGAGCTTCTCTGGTAATCCTTTTATCATGCCTTTAAGGGTCTTGTTAAATCTCTCCACAAGCCCATTGCATTGTGGATGATATGGGGTGGTAAACTTATAGTTTACTCCACATTCCTTCCACATTGCTTTTAGATAGCTGGACATAAAATTTGTCCCTCTATCTGATAGTACCTCCTTAGGAAAGCCCACTCTTGAGAAAACTGCAATGAGGGCTTTTGCCACCACAGGTGCTGTGGTGGTCCTTAGGGGAATAGCCTCTGGGTACCTGGTGGCATGATCCACTACCACCAGTATGAATCTGTTCCCAGATGCTGTTTGGGGGTCCATTGGACCCACAATATCAATTCCAACTCTCTCAAAGGGGACCCCCACCACAGGTAGTGGTATTAGGGGGGCCTTTGTTGTGCCACCTGACTTACCACTGGCTTGGCAAGTGACACAGGAGCGACAAAACTCCTTGACATCCTCTGACATGTGAGGCCAGTGAAAGTGTGGAACAAGCCTGTCCCACGTCTTGTTCTGGCCTAAGTGTCCTGCAAGGGGAATATCATGGGCCAAGGTAAGGAGGAATCCCCTAAACTGCAGAGGTATCACCAACCTCCTGGTCATGCCAGGCTTGGGGGCTCTAGCCTCTGAGTAAAGGAGTCCCTCATCCCAATACACAGTATGGGTACCTTGGGCATCCCCAGCAGCCTCAGCAGCAGCCTGCTGTCTGAGGGGTTCAAGGGAAGGGCAATCTAATTGAGCCTGCCTCAGGTCTGCCCTTGAGGGTCCCCCTGTCCCCAGAAACTCAACCTGGTCAGGTTCAAGCTCCTCAGAGACAGTCTCCTCTTGGACTGCAGAATCAGTTTCCTCTGAAACCTGATCCTCAACCTGGGGCAAGGTGGAAGGCGAGGCCTTTCCTCTCTTGCTCCTTCTCTTGGGCTGTGGCTGGTCTATTGTCTCAAGATCCACCACTGGTTCAGGAAGGCACTTCTTAGCCTGAGCCCTTGTCATGGCAAGGACATGCTCTGAAATCCCTAGCATTTCTGCATGAGTCCTGTACTCCACTTCTGACCATGCTGAGCTTTCAAGGTCATTGCCTAACAGACAGTCTACTGGTAGGTCTGCACTCACCACAACTTTCTTTAGGCCATCAACCCCTCCCCAGGAGAAGTTCACAACTGCCACACTATGGGAGGTAGTGGAGTTGCTTGCATTGGTTACTAGGTAGCTCTCTCCTAGTACAATCTGTCCAGGGTCCACAAAGCCAGGGGTCACCATGGTGACACTAGCACATGTGTCCCTGTAAGCTTGAGCCAGTTTCTCATTTATTAAGGGAGTCTGCCTGTATTTGCCCAGGTTAGTGGGGCTTACTGCAGTGGGCAACTCAATGTCCACATCATACAGGAGAACTGCCTGTGTAGGGACTCTGACTAGGCCAGATCCTACTTCAATACCCAGGGTCAACCCAGCTACACCCTTGGACTGTGTTCCACCACTGCTTACTGTACTTGGGGTTGCAGTTGCTTTAGGAGCTGTAGTGGTGGGAACTGGATTTGCCTTGGTGCACTCACTGCCCCAGTGTGAAACTGATTTGCAGGTATTACACCAAGGTGTCTTTGGACCTTTGTTCTTCTTCTTCTTGTTACCAGTTTGGGAACCACCCTCCTTACTATTAGTTTGGGGGCCTGAAGACTTCTGGTCTTTTTCTTTATCTTTCTGATTCTGATTACCACCCTTCTGGTCTGTTTTCTTCTGGTCACCACCTTGGTTCTGGGGTTTCTGCTTAATCCTTGTTCTGACCCATTTGTCTGCCTTCTTTCCCAATTCTTGGGGAGAGGTCAGATCAGAGTCAATAAGGTATTGATGCAACAGCTGGTTTGTACAGTTATTAAGGATCTGTTCTCTCATCATAAGATTGTATAATCCTGTATAGTCTGAAACTTTACTTCCCTGCAACCAACCCTCCAAAGCCTTAGTGGCACACTCCACAAAATCAGTCCAGTCTTGAGTCTGTGCTTTCTGGGTGTCTCTGAACAACAACCTGTATTGCTCAGTGGTTAGGCCATACCCTTCAATGAGAGCACTCTTCAAAACAGAGTAGTTTTTGGCATCCTCAGGTCTAACTGTGAGGAGCCTGTCCCTCCCTTTCTCAGAAAAGGAGTACCACAAAATTGCAGCCCACTGATTCTCAGGAACCTGCTGTACCATGCAGGCTCTCTCAAGAGCAGTCATCCATTTGTGGATGTCATCCCCTTCTTTAAAGGGGGGCACAATTTTGGTCAGGTTTCTATTATCATAGGCCCTGTCTTTTTCTCTTGGAAAATTGCTGCCACCAGTGACATCTAAGCCACTTAATTTCTGCTCTCTTGCCAAGGCAAGTCTAGCTTGAGCCAAGGCTACCTCCTCCCTCTCTATCTGGAGTTTGACAGCCCTCATTCTGGCCCTATGCTCTAACTTTTGAGAAGCATTCATGCCTCTCTGTGATTCTCTGGAGGCACTAGAAAGATGAGAGTCCCCTGAGGGAGATCTCACTCTTCTGTTGCCTGGGGGAATCATATGTTGGGTTCTCGGGAGGTGCTGGCCCTCTCCAGTCCCCAGTAGGTCCAAGTTGGCCTGGCTAAGCCTACCAACTGGAACCTGGCTACCCTGATCCTGTACTCCTAAGTCCTCAACATCTGAGTCCTCATCCAAGTCATCATCATCCTCCTCTTCAAGGGGATCAACTGCAGGGGGGTTCCCTCCAGTTCCTGTATCTAGGGAAGCTGCTTTTGCCTTCTCTAAGTCATCCTGTTCTAGGATTTCTACCAGGATTAGGCAGGTGGGGCTTCTGCCCCTTTTTAACCCTCTTGCTTTGCACAAGGCAATCAAGTCTCTGCGGGTTAGTTTGTCATATCCAAAAGTTGCCTGGGTAGGGTCAACTGTCACAGGACTAGACCCTGAGGCCTTTCCTGTGTCAGACATGGTTACTAGTGAGGTGTAAGTGGTGCACTTACCTACACTAAGTGTTTTCCTACTGGACCTTGCTAGTGAGTTGTAGTCAGGGGTGTGCTACTCCCTTCAACCTACAACTACTAAGTTCAGTAGAACTTAATATGCTAAGCTTTTGATTTTATATGTACCTAGGGGTACTTGATGTGATCTTTCAATTTGATATAAAGATTGCAATGGTAAAACAACAGCAAGCTCAAATCCGCACCGCTGCTCACCAATGTGAGAAGTTGGCCTGGTAGGGGATGTTTCCAATTCTGGAACCACCTACTACCTGACCAAACAATCCCCTTATGGTGTCTGGTTGTAAGTCAACCTTATTAGACAAGCTATCCTAGGGGTAGCATGGACTAAGCAGCCTAAAGGCTTAACTTAAGAGGTCGTGTTAAGCGAGCTGTTTTACCACATACAATCCTGTAATACCAAATGAAAGGACACCACACAAGTATATATTATAAAAATATATGTGTTTATTACTAAAAACAATCCCCAGTATTCTTTATGAATAAAGGGGCACAAGCGTTAAATCAAAAAGCACTGTTTAAACATACAAGTTGCACAATTATGGATGAGGGCGGGTGGCCACTCAAACCATATACTAAACAAGTGGTATAAGAAAGGCCACTCGAGCAGTGGTTAGGCCTAGGGCCTAGGGAATCGCTGGGAGCAGTCAGGACAAGCAATGCTGAAGTCGGGGATGGCCCTCGGGATTCGGGAGATGTGCGGAAAGCGCACGCATGCACCAATGTTAACCAATGGTGCGTAAAAGTCAAAGAGTTAAAGTTTAAGGACACTTCCGCTGAACCTAGAGGAACAAAACTTAACACACAGACCCTAGAGGTGTGCACCAGTGTGGGAACACCGGCGGAGCAAAGTTACCTCACCCACAGGAAGTGGGTGCACAGGGTCGAACGGGCGTCGGGTTTTGACACGCAGGCTCTTGGTGCTTGGAGCTGAAAGGGCTGCAGGCAGGGTGAAGACGAAGTGTCCGGTGGAGTCCAAGGGTGGACTCAAGTTGTAGAGTACCTGAAAGCAGAGGGGACAGAGTCTGGGTCACTCAGCAGTGACCAGGGTGGAACCAGGACGGAACCAGGCAATGTCGGGCGCAATCAGGTGGTCGTCGAGGAGCTTCTCTCCGCTGTCACGTGGGCTCTGGGGCATCTGCGACGTCCAGGAGCAGGTCACGATCTGTCCCACGCAGGCTCTCACCGTCGGTGCAGTCGGCTTCAAGTTTGGAGCAAACAAGCCTTGGTAAGAGCAATCCACGCAGGGTCGGAAGATTGCTTCTCACTCGGACCAGGAAGGTCAGAGTCGGGGCTCCTTTTCAGGGGAGCTGGTGTGGTTCTGGAGCAACCAGATTCACGAGTCTTCTTAGGTAGTTCGTCGGCACAGGGACCACAAGCCAGCTGGCAAGTGACCGGGCCAACGCGTTGAGCCAAATCGTGCCAAAGGGCCCCACGCAGCACTCGTCGAGTGTGGAGGGCTGAACTTCGGCTCAGGAGTAGCTCAGGGTGGAGGCTTCTCAAACCCCGGTGTACAGCTTCGAGGGTCACTCGTGGGCTGCACGGTCAGCGTCTCGTGGTCACTTCAAGATGGCATGCCCCACGCTTCCGGTCGCCTCCACGGGTCTCAGCTTTGCAGGGACTGTGGATCGGGCTGTTAGAAGCTGGGCAGGCTTGATCTCGTCGATCTCAGTCGCTCGAGTTCCGGCGGGAACTGCAACTAAGTAGACGTCGAGGGCTGGATGGTGCCTGCTGCTGCAGGGTGGTCACTCCTTGACCACAAGGGAGATTCTTCGGGCTTCCACGTTGAGATGGAGGGCGAAGGGTCCAGAATATCGTTTCAAATGTTTCTTCCAGGAAATCTGATGTGCATTGGCACTGCTCCCACTCTTATTCGAATCTGGTGGGCGTGATTACCTGCTAGGTCCCCTCCTATGGGTGGGACCCAGGAAGTGGGTGGATACACCCCCTTCCTTTGATCCAGGCCGCCCTGGCACGAGGGCTGGAGTGCCCCAGAACCGGTTTGGCCGGATTATGCAAGGGGCAGCCTTGTGCGCCCCAGGCAGTGTCTGGTTTCTTTCAAACCTCCCTGCTACAATACACTATCTCCTGTCTGGAGGGCGGTGACACCCTCCTGTGACAGGAAACCCTTTGTCCAGGACCCCCTTGACTGGGTTTCGGTCAGCTCCAGGGGTCCAGACATTTGTCTGTGGCAGAGGCATCCATTTTGTGGATCTTAAGGCCTTTGGAGAAATCAACCGCATTAAAGTGAAGTAACATGTCTTACCCCTCTAGAGGGGTGGAATGCCATCCCCGTCGCCAGAACTGGCGAGGGGATGGTATTCCAAAGCGTATGACACCTTACACGACATGTTTTGATAAAGCCAAACCAGAGTTGCTAAATAACCGCGAGGATTATAAGGCACTTAATAGTATATGGTATGGCATTATCCTGAAACAGCTTAGGGATTTGTTCCCGACGGCTGCAGACAGGCTCAGCTCATGCTAGAACTCCATCTCACATAAAAACCACGCACCCAGCCTCCAGGATTGGTGAGGCCTGTCTATAGGAGTGGCTCACAGGTTTACATGTGTCCAGATATAGGTTTAGACATAGGTATACTATATCTAAGCAAGGGGTGTGTACACCACCTTACCCCAGCTGAGTGATCAGCCAGTTGTGTCAATTTAAGAACCAGCCAGGGGTGGCAAAAGATATGCTGCAGCCCCTGGTAGGCCTTAGTGGCTCCTGTGCCCTGTGCACCTATAGTGCATTCTACAGGGGCTGACAAGGAGTCCATTTCCAATTGGTATGTGCCTATAGCACATGTGTCATTAATTTAGTGAGAGAACAGCAGGCTGGGGTCTGATCAGCAGGCCCACAGCCTCAGTAGTCGAAAACCAGTGAAGCAAAAAGCAAAAATTTGGGGTGACCATAGGATAGCAGACCCTACTCTCCTACAATCAGGTAACCTGTGCACTTACTCTAATCAGTGATTTATAAATTTCATTAGGACCTATACCATTGACTTACCAATCCTTGTCATCGGTACCTAAAGTCCAAAGGGATCAAAGGAGTTAGAATAATAGGTAGAACATGAACATTTGCACTCATATAATAACCACAAACTCGGGAAAGGTTTAATCTCTTTATCTAAAATCGTTTAAATGTCATGATCCAAAGATTAAACACCAAGAGACATTCAATTCTGAATATTAGAATCAACATGTAACTATGCAAAAGATGTATTAAATTGTTTACAAGCATTTAACAGTAGGGAAGAACCATTATATAAACACAATATTTTCAAACAAGTAGCGATAGGGAGGGTGAAAAGAAGGAAACAAATCAATGACGAACCCACATGGATTTTAAAATTACCTAGAATGGTGTGAAGAACTAACCCTGGTCACGGGTCAGTTTAAAGGACAGATCCCCGAAAGTTGCAGTCGCCAGTAGGCTAGCAGGTGCGGGTCAGAATCAGGACAGGTAAAGCCAAATTGGATCAGGACAGGACCACCAAAGGTTGAGACTGGCACCCGCAGATAAGTTGCAACGCCTGCGCTACTCCCACTCTGCAGCTAACAGCCAGAACCCTGATTGGGTTATCGATTTCCCCGAAAAAGTGCTTCGCCAGCACTTCAGCTCCCAGAACCCCGATTGGGTTAGCAAATCTTCTGACAGAGTGCTCCGCAGCCCTCTGCTCTTGGTCACCTATTGAGTGCGTTGGGTCAGTGACAGGTCAGCTATTCGGACAAGTCGGACAAATTAGCTAGCTAAACCTACCCTAGTCATACCATTTTCCAGGTCAGTGTACCACCCCCCAATGTTGCAAGTGTAAAGATCCCTAATTTTGATTGGACAAGGAATGAGGAGAGGTCATCACACCATACTAAAATGAAACTTTTTCGAGATGAATATTAATGTTTGCGTACCCGCCCATCAATTTATTTTCCCATGCACTTTTATTCCACCCGGCAGCGAATGTATCAATAATGATTACAATGTAGTCCATATTTTAGTTTAGCGTCCTTCACAGGGGTCAGAAGTTGACTTTCCCAGGAACATCTTCTAGCAAGTCATGACTTGGCCAGGTTTCAATGCCAGTGCTTCAGGATTTATGTTTCTTCTGCGCAGACGCAGTTTCTTTCAATATGGAGTTCAGCGATAGGCGTCAGGCCCAAATGATTTACATGTAAGAATAGAAAAGAAACAGTTTGAGATCACGGAATAAATAATAATATACCACTTATCTCTATTCTATTCCCATTACTTTATTTTAACTATTGCATTAGGAATTAGGCAGAACAAACAGCTTAGCAAAAGCAGCTGAGCAAGCTTCATGCATGCGGTAACACAGAACAGCCATTTTAGTTCTAATTCGCACAAGCGAAAGTTTCCCTCCAAGCGAAAGGTACGTCATGTCACGTGAGTGTGACAGACGCAAGTGCAATAAGAAATCCCCCGTAGCAGCGGCCATTTTTAGTGCAAGCGTACTCTCATTAGTAGAAACACATATGCAAGCTTCTTCTAGATACCCAATGATTTTGTGAAATGCAATATTAATAAAACAAACATGTTGATTAATGTATTAACGTTATGTCGAGAGGACTGATTACAAGCAAGTTGCGGTACGTGCGAATCCTTGCTCCATCACACGTATGTCACCTAGGCATTGAGGGGCACGGAGAGAGGGTTACACAATGTTTTTCTCTTCTCATTGTCTCCTCACACACTGTAGCTGCTCTCATTGTTCAGGTAAACTTCTTTTTACATGGCCATTTGTTCATCTAAAGAGTGATGTCGTAGCCCATTAGCAGTGAGATGCTGGCATTCCAAAGTTTGTCTCTGCCCTCCCACCCACTGGGCTGTTTAACACTTGATTGGCAAAAAGCAAAAAGGCAGAAAGTCAGGAACCAAATTTTAATTTACATGGGCCCTATCATGATGGTTGGTGTTGGAAACAAAGAGAGGTGATCAAGGCTACTACAATTGTGCTTTTCTGCAAATGCTGCATTTTCAGCATAGATATGGATTGATTGTCCTCAGTTTGCCAGATAATGCACCAGCTGCTGCAGAATTTGAAGACTTCACCAAAAAAAGAATTTTGTTTCTAACTCACAGGGATCTCAGATGGATGAAAAGTTATTTAAAAAGAGCGCTACATATAATTCTGGGCAGGAGGAGATCCTTTGCAAAGTTTAAATGTTTACCTTTCGGTTACTGCTTGCAGTGTTCTGGTATTAATCTCCTACTAAGGTGGTGCACCTTTGCCTAGGCATGTTTAACAGGACAGAACATGAATAAATAAATAAAATATACTGCT
Organism: Lissotriton helveticus; assembly: GCF_964261635.1. NCBI lineage: Eukaryota > Metazoa > Chordata > Amphibia > Caudata > Salamandridae > Lissotriton > Lissotriton helveticus. The sequence goes on along the minus strand of NC_136072.1, from coordinate 1,176,846,564 downwards.
ACTGATTGTGTCGCGTTATGCCACATAATGTAATTTTCCTAGAAGCATAATGTTCTCAACCCTGTTGCATAATTTAGTCCTCTACTGCCACACAATCCCAGTGGTCTTGGATATAAAACCATTCCAGGCTTTTTATTTAACAGCATGTTGCATTGTGGGGCATATAGTTCTGATTTAAATGCTGTCATTAAAGGCTCGAAATCCCAGCATGCAAAGTGCTGTTGTTTACAATGCCAGGATTGGTCTAAAGTGTTATGCATGACATTAAGCCACTGGTCAGCTACCTTTTACATTTTTGAAAAGTCATCTAGTCTAATTCAAAATACTGCTTGTTTCACTCATAAAACCCACACTTAAAACCCAAAGTAAACTCTGTTCACATATTTTGTGAGAGTCACTCTTTAATTGTCATGATGCATTAAAACAAGCATTGGCAATATGAATGTTTTTTCGCAGTGTGTAGTGGTAAGGTTAGTAACAAGCTTCACATCACAACAAAGGTGCAGCATGGACAGCAGTAGTTCAGCCTTGCCTAAAACGCAGTGTACCATAAACATATATAAACATTCAAGAAGTACAACAGTCCTGGAAAAAAACAGCAGGACCACTCCTGGAAATACCACACATTCATGTACTTGCTACCCACACAGAACGATGAACCTTCACCTTTCTAGTGGGTTTTACTTCAGCAGTGAGTTCCATATCCAGCTCTGGGAAGCATCAAAGAGTACAACTGTCCACTGGTTGTACATATCCCTAGTTTGGGTTCCATTACATGCATGAGGTTATGTCCCTAAAGTCGCCATGTATATTCCCCCCTTAATAAGCTCAGGCCTATATTAAAATTGTGTATGGCTGAACTAAAATGTTTTTACTGGTATCTCCCTACTACAAAATCTACAACAAAAGGATCAAGCAGTGGACGCGACCTTTCTTTTCCATCAACACGTTTCGAACTTCAATTTTGCCCCAGCGTGGTCAGGCGACTTCTTCAGGACTACAACTCTGGGTATCTCACATCAAATATTGTGAATCAGATCCTGTTTCATAAAGAATGCTAATCAAGTGTATTCAATGTATCCTTTGTTTTTGAATAAGATGGAACAGCAGCAGTACAAACAACTCTACTGCATAGAAGAGGCACATCTTGGTCAGAAACAGTGTGAGCTTCTGTCCATCAGAGACAAGTACAGCTAGAATAGCACAAAAAACAGGAGGAAACCGGGGGAAAAAAGGTCCCACATACAAGCTCCAGGAGATAAACCATGGAAACAATAAAGTGAAGTGAGGCGCGTTCCTAACCAGAAGGGCACATGCAGGGAATGCTCCTAATAGGAGCAGGTGCCCTCACACACCCTGAAAGGTGTCATGCTTCATCATCGGGCAGCTCCTCGTTGGGCAAGTGCTGCAATGCCCAAAGGGCCCCGCGAGTGGGCACTTTGACGGAGATCTTTTACCTGTGATCTTGGCCGATGATGAAGAGTTGTTGTGTGTGGTATGTGTGGTGTGTATAAGAGTGAGTAGAGTGCATGGAAAATGTGAGCTAAAAATAACTATGAGAACCCGCTCAACCAGCTTTCATTAACGGGTTCGATTTTATGATGAAAATACCCTTCCATGTTGCAAGAAAGGGATGGAATAATCCTATCAGGCATATGTTGAGTAAGGAAGTGAGTCTACATGTATCCTAGTCAAAGTCAAATATGTTAATAAAAATAAAAGTTGAAAAACCGTCATCAATCTGTCTGAGTGGTTAGTTGGCGTGCCAGTGCTGGTGCTAGGCAGCTTTTTTTGCATTATTGCTTGTGGGAAACATAAGAGCGTGCCATATTCTTGTGATTATGGTGCATCCATGCATTTTCGCTGCTCCGTCAGTTTATTTCAAATTAGCCCCATAGTTGGGAAAGTGGAGCAAAATTTAACCTAATGTTAGTTTCGCAGCCATTTACAAATTACCGGAGTTTCTGTTGATTTTTTCCCCCCACGTATTGATCAGTAGCCATTACCTAGAAGGGTCAGGTTATGTGGCACTCAGGGGTTTGAATGTACATGCACTACGTACCCTGCACTCCGAGCCTTGCTGCTGCACCTGTTCAAACTGATGAGGGCCACCAGTGTTGGACAGTAATTTTTGCTATGCAGAGAAGTGAGAAACGTTTGATATTAGGTGCTATATAAAAAGTATGTTATAATATTATGTAATGATGTTACATGACTGGAGCACAACTTTGGAATTCATGTTTTTTTTGCTGTGACAAACTGCAGCCTCTCAGCAAACTATGCTTAAATGTACAGCTATTTTGCATAGCTCAATTTCCCTGATGGATAAACTGTAAATGAGGAATACCATGTAATTTAAAATATAACCCCTTTAATTGGTTGCACGTGGCATCGAACTAAGCTAAAATTAGTTTCTCCAACAGCATGGAAAGAGGAGTTTCTGCATTCACAATAGTATGCTAGCATTCTAGGGCCCGATGTAGGTAAAAGTCATTTACCGATTTTAAAATACCGAGTGATACCCAATCGGTATTCTGAAATCGGTAAATGATATGTAGATAAAAAAAAATCGTAAAAATACCGAATCGGAAACAATCGGTATCGTGTGTCTACACCTACCGATTCGGTTACACTCGAATCGGTATTTCCCGATTCGGTATGTCCCGGTTCGGTATATCCCGAATCGGTAAATACCCAATCGGTAAATACCGAATCGGTAATGGCAATACAACCGTATGGGCCAAAGGCACATAGGAAAGCATTGTCAAAACCGAATCGGTATTTCCCGAATCGGTATTTCCCGAATCGGTAAATACCGAATCGGTAAATACCGAATCGGTAAACACGTGATCGGCAAACAAGGAAGTGAAACTAATGAAAGCAGCCAATGAGGTGGAAGCACCCTCCCCCACCCTAGCAGGGAGTGGCTACCCAGGCAGGTGCAACTCATCAGAACTTTCTGGAAAGGAAGCCAGAGCTGAACATGGAGAGTGAGCAGCAGACAGAGTTTTGGGACTACTGTGTACACAGTCAAAATGGAAAGCAGCTCTGAGAGCCAGAAGGCTGACAGGAAGAGAAAGGTCAAGTTCTGCAGCTTGGAGCTGAAAGTATTGGTGGAGGAGGTGGTGATGGTACACAGGCAGCTGTATGGGAGGCTGTCCCTCACAGTCCCAGAGTCAATGAAGAGGAACCTGTGGAGTGCCATCAGCGAGAGGGTGAATGCAGTTGGAGTGACCCCCAGGACCATGGATGACCTCAAGAAGAGGTTCTATGACATCAGGAGCCTCACCAAGAGGAAACTGGCGGAGATCAGCAAGCAGGCAGGACTGACCGGTGGCGGCAGGAACCCTGCGCCCCCCCTCACTGAACTGGAGGAACTGGTATCGACAACTATCGCGAGGGAGAGTGTGGTCGGAGTTGGGGACCTGGACAGCTCAGCCAGAGCCAAAGCTAAAGGCAAGAAGCATGCACAGCATGACACACCCTACCAGACACCTCCCCATTGGCCCCCATGTACAGCCAAACCCCAGACCAGTACTGCTAGCAATATAAATGTGCAATTCATGATGGGAAATGTAGCCAGATGATGTAGGAACATTTTACAGTGCACATGACACTGCAATGCACCTTAAGAAATAATCTGAGTAATGAAATTGACATGTGCAATGCATTTATTGTAGTGACAGGAATACATTTCCACTCAGTTGACAATTGCTACTTTATTCCTAGGGCCACCATCAGGTAGTGGAGCAGCAGCTGCACAAGCCTCAGCACCAACAACAGCAGACAGTGCGGTGGCAGGGCCAAGCAGCATGGCTGAGTCGCAGGAGGTGGAGGACAGCAGCGAGACTGCAATTGAGGATGACTCAGGACATTCCCTCTTGTTTCCCCACTCCCCCCAATTGTCGCATTCCCCAACACTCCAGTTCTCCCCAGAGGACACACCCACACGGTCCCAGCCAGCACCTGCCACAGCTATAGCCAGGAGGATTAATGTGGCCCCATTGTCCATCATGGAGGGAGCTGCGGGTCAGGCACCAGATCCCACACCTGTCACACCTGTGGCACAGCAGCCCATACAGCAGACCAGCACCGAACGCCGCCGTCCAGGCACTTCCAGTAGTGGCAGTGCTATTCCATCACGGGAAGGCAGCGTCTTCCAAGGGCTAGAGGGGAGCATGGTCCGGATACAGCGGTGGCAGGCCAAATCCATCCTTGCTTGTCACCGCCAATTGCGACAGCACAACCTGCAGATGGGGGAGTTGACAGAGGGGATTGTTGACTTAGTTGCAACCAACCGGGAAATAGCCACAGGTATGGGCAGAATGACAACTGCCATGACACAGCTGTGTGCAAAGTTAGACCAACATGAGCACATACGGCGCAGGGATGCCCGAGTACAGAACCGGGCCATTAACAGGCTTGCAGCATCAACAGCCCTGCTATGCCGCCGAGGGGCTAATATGGAGGAGTGCCTCACTAATAACACTGCTGAGGTGACCAGGGGCATGGCCCGCATCACCAGTGCCATGGAGGCACTAATTATTTCTAACACTGTTGTGAATCCTGCCCTGGACGTGGCAGAGGCTGGGGACAGCAGCAGCCGCAGCAGTCCTGCCAGCGCAGTGTCCGAGCCGCGCCGGAGCTCCAGGCGCTCGGCAGAGGCAGCCGGACATGCAGAAGGGGGGGAGGCGCATCCCAGTGGGTCTGCAAAGCGCAGCAAGAAATGAGACTGCCATTGTGGGTGAGGCAACCCGGCACATTTCCTGACCACATTTTGTTGTTATTATTTCTATTGTTGCACATCAGTGCTGTCACGTTATACCGAAAATTAAAATTTGCATTTCTTGACATACACAACGTGTCTGTGCATCTGTACTCACTCAGAAATAGTTGTCTGTTATCTCCTCACGTCTGTACCTGCCATCACTTGGTGTAGAGACTCCAGCAGGTTGTGTTAGTGGCACAGCAATGTCATCGTCGGGGTCCTCGTAGTCAGACAACTCTACCTCTGTGCACTTCTTGACCGCAAGGTTGTGCAACATTGCACAGACAGCAATCATCTTGCAGCAGGTGATGGGGGTATATTGTCTAGCACCTCCGCTCTTGTGCAGGCATCTGAACCTGCTTTTCCAGATGCCGAAGGTCCGTTCTACTACATTCCTTGTGCTTTTGTGTGCACGGTTATACCTCCTTTGGCTGGGTGTTGAGGGGTTGAGGTAGGGGGTGAGAATGAATGAGCGGAGGGCATATGCACTGTCGCCTAGAAGAAAAAGGGGTAACATTACTCACATGCATACATGTACTTCACACTGCTATTTAGGTTATGGGAGTCTGACACTGTGTCTTACCTAGGAGGTATCCTTCACCGAATTCCCATGCCGTCAGCCGTGCATAAATTCCACTATTTTGAAAGACGTATGAGTCATGGGTACTCCCTGGGAATTTTGCTACCACGTCAGTGATGACACACTTGGAATTACAAATCACCTGCATATTTATGGTGTGCGTTGACTTCTGATTACGGTATATGTATTCCGTGTCAGCAGGGGGACAAATCGGAATGTGTGTGCCATCTATGCAGCCAATGATGCAGGGGAATCTTGCCATCTGGTAGAAGTCTGCTTTTGTCTGTACCAGTTCTGCATGGGTTGCAGGGAAGGAAATGTATTGGTCCATCCTTTGTATCATGGCGTCTAGGAACTTGTGGAAGAACCGGGACAGGCAGCTCTGGCTCACCCCTCCTACCGCAGCTACTGCACTTTGATAGCTGCCAGACGCAAGCAGGTGTAGGCTGCATAGCACCTGCACGTTCACTGGGATTGCATGTGCCCTTGGGGTGGAGTGCTGCAACAGGGGTTTGAGGTCCCTAATGAGCTCTAAGATGGTCTCTGGGTCCAGCCTGTACCTCTGTAGGATCTCTGCATCTGTCTGCATGAACAGGGTGATCCGCTGTCTATACACCTGCTCCTGTCTCTGCCATTCCCTCTCTCCATCCTGCTGTAGCCGTAGCCGTCTTGCTATGACATAAAAAGCTGCCATGGTGCAAGCAGAAATGCATTTTGGGTCCTTTTTTATAGGTTGCACCTGGTTACCACCTGATTCCAATCTATGGTAAATACAGATTCTTAAAAACCGAAATTGACGCTAAATCGGTATTGCAGAGCTTTCCTACATCTCAATCTTCAGTTTTTCACACAGAATCGGTTTTATACCGATTCAGTAATTTTCCCGAATCGATAAATTTACCGAATCGGTTTCATTTTCCGATTCTGTGTTTTTCCGATTCGGTATTCTGCCGAATCGGTAATTTTTCCGATTCGGTACATTCAACGATTCGGCCGGTTTTGGGACTGCTACATCCCGATGGCTCGATACCGATCGGTAACGGCCGAAAATACCGATTTTCGGCCGTTACCGACCGACCTACATCGGGCCCCTAGTCGTTAATTAAAACCAATGAAGCGCAACCTAACTTAAATCTCAGGTTTGTCAAGCAATGCTACAGTCTCATAATTTACTTCTTGAATTGATAATGGAAAGTTCCTAAAGTTTGACAAGGTTGTGAGAACATATATATATATATATATATATATATACATACATATATATATATATATATATAAACACGAAGTTGCAGCTGTTCCCCAGCCTCTGTTTCGGCGGGCTCACGGCAGGGGTAGCCACCCCCTTTCAAAATCACTCACGTTACCACCAGCGCGTCCCTTTCCAATCGTCACGGAAAGAACTACACAGGAGCCGCGGCCACAGTTAAGGTGCAGATTTATTTTCCAGACACAATCGTCCTACGCGTTTCGGAGTGAAACTACTCCTTCGTCACGGGCAAAAGTTGTGCATTTCAACATTACTAATAAAGTAAAATAGTGTGTCACGTGATGTAGTAACATAAACAAAATACTATATTCTTACATTTTCTTCACGGCATATTGCATTACTTTCCGATGAGTGATAGCTTATTCTTGTATTCAGCAAACATTTTATCAAATCATTTGTTAAATAGTGCTGTCGACCAACGCGATGCCACACGCATCCTAAGTGTTCCAAACATTGTCCCAGAGTTGCAATTCTGCTGTTAATTAAGCAAATAGTAATGATAATGAGCCATTTTTTGCCATATTTACATTGTAGTCATGTAGACAGAAAATGAATTCTTGTAAAAGAAAATAAACTCTAAAACATTACAATGACGGCCAGCGCGAGACTCGAACCTTCGGTCTCAAAAGACATTCAATTTGCACAGTCTATTAACCGCTAGCGCTACAATGACTGACATTACACCGAATGACAACCCACCTAGTATCTTGGTGTTTCGCAGAGCATACTGCTGAATAAAGCGAGGTGTTGCCCAAGTGGGCCAAAGTTTGCTTCCCTTATGCTCAAAAAAACCACTTCTTGTTACCGTTCAAATCATTACAGAACTGGTCAGCATGCAACTGTAAGGAACTAATATATATATATATATATATATATATATATATATATATATATATATATATAGCGCTCAACAACTCCAGGTAGATCCCCAGGAATAAAGAGACAGCACTCGGGAGGTTCCTTATCACGTAGTTTATTAACTACAGGCTAAACCACAGACGCGTTTCGGCGATTTGCCTTCGTCATTGTGTGTATCCACACGCACAAACCGGTACATATATAACAACAATAGCATTTGACAACGTGCAAGGGTTACACCTCTTAATTGGCATCGACAGAGGACTGAGAACCTCACTACAAACGTCGGCTCCATTTTGTAGTGGTTAAATGTTCACTTCCAATTAACTCAATATTCATAATGAATTTGTTGAGCAAATTAAACCTACAGATAGGTAAGCACATTATGGTAGGAGGTATACAAATTAATCACATGTGCTTCAAATGCACTACTTAATACAGCCGTGGATCGGCAACATATATATATATATATATAAACATATATATATATCAAGCTCACTGGGGTAACCACAAATTGAGAGGCACGCTAGCACAAACCAGCCTTTCCCCATTAAAAGCTTTATTCGGGACACGCAGCTTTGCATCTTAGTCCGCGCTGCCACAGCATTCCGCCTGACGCGTTTCGTGATGAAATCACTTCCTCAGAGGCTCACGGAGCGGAATTGGCCACACCCATTTAATCCCTTATACGCCTATTTCCGCATTTCTGGGAGATGTAGTCCACCTTTACAGTCCTGAATCGTTGCTCCTGCCGTGGCACAATCGAAAGCCCTGGATGGGCATCAGGATGTTCAGCAGCGTGCAATTCCAGGGTAAGTGCTCCGGACAGAGCTCCTAAGATGTAGCCCCTCGGCCTCCTTCCCTTCACCTCCACTTCCTCTCGGACGACTGAGAGAGGTACCGACGGACAGAGCGGGGCCTCATATTCCCGAGCGGATGCCGGGTGAGGTGAGGTCAATTCCCACGCAGAGCGCGGATTTCATTAGAATGCACCTCTTCCTTGTGAACATTGGGGCTCCAAGTTCCAGGCAGATATAAGTATTCTTATATATATATATCTTTGGCACTTTATCTTTTCACTATTTAGCACATTCACTACTATTTAGTTGCAGTAGCTCATTTATTGGGTCCTGACGAAAGCCGGATAATTTTCTCCAACTTGGCTGAAACACGTTGACCGTCCTGCACAGCGCCACAGTGCAGTTATATATTTAGACTGCCTGGCGTGATTTTAACCTTGACACTTAGACATACCTTAATAAATTAATTTTTTCTGTCTGAGTCGTTAATTTTAAGTTACACCACAGCACTGCACCACACATCCTGAGCACTACCCTTGAGTAACAGTTTGGCTAGAGTTTCAACTGTATATCCATACCCGCACCATCTTTTGATGGGTTGGGCGGTTGAATGGATGAAATACGAATACCCCATATGATGAGACTCCGCCAAAGGGTGGTCTGATGGGAATATCTCAGCCTATCTGGAACTCTCTTTGCATGTTTTCCTTTTCTCTCTGGTACTAGTACAGCAACATATATGAGACCTGTCATTTTTCTTTTTTGTGTATAAATGTTCTAGTATATAGCCATACCATATACTCTTAAGTGCATTATGAACCGGTTAAATGCTAACTTCGGTTTGGCTTTATCAAAACATGTCGTGTAAGGTGTCATACGCTTTGGAATACTACCCCCTCGCCAGTTCTGGCGACTGGGGTAGAATTTCACCCTTCTAGGGGGAGAAGACATGTTGTTCCTACTAATCCCGGTTAAAGTTAACCAGAGCCTCAGCATCACAAAATGGATGCTGCTGCCACAGACACAAGTCTGACCTCCTGCTGCTGGGAGTCCTTCAAGCGAGGGAGGCTTGGAAAATAGGTTTCCTGTCTTGGGAGGAGCACCACCCCAGACAGGCCATAGTGTATTGGGGCAGGGAGGCCTGAATGAAATGAGACACTGCCTGGGGCACACAAGGTGTCCCATGCATAGTCCAGTTCAAACCGGTGCTGGGGCACTCCAGCCCCAGCTTCTGCGCAAAACTGGACAAAGGGAAAGGGGTGTAACCACCCCCTTCCTGGGTCCCACCCATAGGAGGGATCTAGCAGGTAATCCAGCCCCTAAATTTGGTATATAGGTAGGAGCTGAGTCCCAAGACTTTAGAATAATCCTGACTGAAACTCTGAAACGAAACTCTGGACCTTTGACGATATACTATGCAAGAAGACGACTGAAGAATCTCCCTTGTGGTCAAGGAGTGACCACCCTGCACGAGCAGGCACCATCAAGCGATCAACAGTTTGCATTGTCGACGCTCCCGTCGGAGCCTGAGTGCAGAGCCTGACAAGACCCAGACTTCCAGCCTTCCAACAGCCCGATCCACAGTCACAGCAGAGCTGAGACCCGTGGAGGCGACGAGAGTCGTTGGACCGTCCATCTTGGAAAGCCAGCGAATTGCTTTCCGTGCAACTTCTAAGGTACCTTCGAAGTTGTGCATTGGGGATTGAGAAGCCCCAGCCCCAAGCACCAACTGCATCGAAGATCAGCCCTCCACACTCCACGAGTTCTGCGTGGGGCTCTTCTGCATTTTACTGCTTGACATGTATGTCCGGTCACTTGCCCATTGGCTAGTGGCCTCTGTGACGATGAAACCTTTGATTTACAATATTGGTCTGGTTGCGCCAGACTGGCCCTTGCTCCCCTGAAAAGGAGTAACCCATCAGACCTTGCTGGTCTGATTAAGAAGCCATCTTCGATTCCTGCGTGGGTTGCCTTTGCCAAGGCTTGTTGACTCCAATCCGGAAGCCAACACCGCCGTCAACAAGAACCTTTGTGGGACAGTCCGTATCCAGCGCCTGGTCATCGTCGACACCTCCTGGTCTACATGGCTGCAGAGACAAACTTCACAACATCACCTGATTGCTTTGCGACATCGCCTGGTTCCTTCCTGGTTCCATCCTGGTCACTGGCTAGTGACCCAGACTCTGTCCCCTCTGCTTTCAGGTACTCTTCATCCTTGATCCGCCCTTGGATCCAACCGGACACTTCTCTCCTTGTCGCCTGCAGCATCTTTCTCCAAGGCTCCATAGGAATCAGCGACGGAACCTGACCCTCTTTGACACCTATGCACCAGCTTCCTGCGGGTGAGGTAACGCGAGTATTTCGGTACTCCTGTGGGTACTGACTATCCTAGTGTCCTAGTTTCAAGTAGCTTTTCCGTAGTCCATCCGGAAGTATCCTAAAAGAACTCATTTCCATTTCTTTCGTTCCCATTCTAACTCTATGGTAACGTGCGTTCGTGTAAAGACACTGCACGCGCATCCCCCTACCCATATCCCACTCCTGCTCCCTATCCTTTGGAAGTACAGCATAGCCCCAGGGATTCTCCAGGCCCTAGGCCTTTTCTTTGTTCATGACGTGGTTCTTATACCACTATTTTAGTATATGGTTCGAAGTGTCCCTAGGGCATTACTGTATTTTGTGCAACTTATTGTATTTTAATAAAGTATCTTGTTATGTGCTGGTGCCTCTGACCTCATAAAGAGTTCAAAGGATTGTGTTAGAAATAAATACATATATTTTTTGATATACAACCTGTGTGGTGTCCTTTCATTTGGTATTAAAGGGATTGCATATGGTAAAACAGCTGACTTCACATGCCACCTTGAGTTTAGCCTAAGACTGCTTTGTCCATGCTACCACTAGGATAGCTGGTCTATAAGATTGACTTTACAACCATCACGATAAGGGTTGTTTGGACTGATACAGGGTGCCCACTAGAATAGTGGACATCACATATCAGGCCAATTTCTCACAATTCCGAGACATCTAATGTCGATCGGTCTGGTTTAGGGAGGGAGACAACTAAGGCCTGCATTGTGGTGTGGGGCAGCCTTCCTGTGTCTATTGCAGTGTTATCAAGTTCCTCTAACTGTGTGACCCAGGACATCTGAATATGCAGCAAAGAATTCAACTGGAAGTCCGTCTAGGCTGGGGGCCTTATTTCGCGGGATGTCATGGATGGCTTCTTTAATTTCCGCCCTCGTGATAGGGCTGGATAGATCCTTTTTCGCCATTTGAGTGAGTTTAAGGAATGTTAGGTCAGTTAGAAAAGCATGGAGGGAGTCTTCCGCCATTGGTATCGGTGTCTGGTATAAGACTTGGTAATACTCGCAGAAAGCTGTGTTGATGTCTTGCTGTGTGTCTACAGTGGTGTGACCCATGAATGATAATGTACACAATGGCAAGTGTGGCGGCGTGGATGTGATGGACAGACTACAGTATGCAGACCACACACATATCCATGTCGCCACACACCACTGGTGTTTGGTGTGTAGTGGACAGTGGACGCAACCATGTCAACTAAGAACGCGAAAATGTAGCTTGTTACGTCCACCCCATAAGTGTGAGCGGACTGGGCTGGCCTGGCGTATGCCAGGCCAGCATAGGGGTGTGAATAAAAGGAACATAACTCTAGGTGGGGTCCCCTTCCGGAATGCCCAATGTCTCTGCCAGGGCGGTGTCTCTCACCCCGCCATGAGGATGTCACCGTGTGCGGATTTGCCAGTGATCCTGTGCACCTGCTGCACCCCGGGACACTGGTCCCCTAACCAGTCCTGCCCACTACTGCGCACCCAGGCCTCAATGCCCACCTGCAGACACCGGCGTGTGTCGAAGAGGGCCCACCTCGTGCCAGTGCAATCTCCAAGCCCGAGGCCTGCGACTTTGTCAGCCACCTCAGACCATCCCGGCCTCCGCGACACAGGCCCGCAGTACTCCTTTCTCGTTGACGTACTCTACCGGCAGACACAGTGGACAAGTAGGTCACACATTTGGAACTGAGTCTTGATTGCACTGTGGTTGAGGACGATGTTTATGGCTGAGCTGAAGTCACTATACTCCCTTCGATGTGGTGCCACCAAGACTGTGCATGCCATTTCAACCCCATGTGTCTGTGGGGCCACGCAGACTACTGCTCCCAGGCCACATTAAGCTTGAGTAGGTCACACATTTGGAACTGAGTCTTGGTCATGCAATGGCCGGGTACACATGGCAATGCAGACTTTAAATCACTATACTCCCTTCGATGTGGTGACACCAAGTCTATGTATAGCATCACAACCAGACGTTTCTGTGGCCCCTTGCTGGAAACGCCTACCGCCTACACTGCGGTCGAGTTGGTCACACAATTGGAACTGAACATCGATTTTACAATGGTAGAATACATATTGTATGCAAGGAAAGGTGTAAGAGGATGACGCGTTGTAGTCAGGAGCTAAAAAGGATCATAATTACGGAGGTGATCGAACACTTCTGCCCTGGTGTCACTAACTCTGTGCATCGCAAGCCAACGACATGTGGCTGTGGGCCACTGCTGACCGTTGCCTCCGGCCTATACTGCCGTCCAGTAGGACACAGAGTCTTGATTTAGCAATGCCGGAGTTCATATCAGTGTATCGGCATCATCGCAGACTGCATCCCCTCTTAGCCCCAGTGCCACTAAGTCTGTTACCCGATATTCATGGACCCTCACTGGTCGTACATTGGTGGCATCTGAGTCTATGGACTAGGGGGTAGTGTTCATCCTCATGTAGCTGATACCAAATTGGTTCTGGCAACGAGGCTGTCACTGTTCACTCCACCCTTTGCTGTTTCCGGATAACATCAGACCTTCCGCATCATGCCCTGGAGGACACCTTCCACTGTCCCCCGCAACCCTCATCCACGTTCAACTTTCACATCGATGAGGACCCACCCAGTCCACGTGGCCCTACCTTAGTGCACCGCAAATCACTGTCCCGTGGCGGGGTGCCTATTCCGGCGGCTGTGCATCCGGGGCCACTAACTCTGTGCAGGTCAGGTCAGGACCCCTTCTTCTGAGATATTGGATGGCCTCTGAGGTGATGGCCTTGGGGTCATCAACTTATTTGAAAAGCAGAAACACCGGGCACAGTGTATATCTAAAATTGTCATCTCAACTCTAGATTCAACTGGAAAGTCTATACTAAAAATAACAATGCTAATAGACAATAGATATTATATATCATGTACATATTAATGCTCTTATATCTTTTTTTTGGTAGAAAATATATTTTTTATTAAATAGAAAGTATGAAAAATAAATACGTTTGTTTTACTTAATGATATCTTGTAGACCACATATATTTTCTTCTTTAGTCACAAATTACCTATCAGATGATTTGCATTTCAAATAACAACATCATCATAATAATATTAATTCATTTATACATTCAAATTTCTCTTTTTATCCATTTGTTTATTCGGTCAAAGAAGATCAGTAATAAAGAAACCCAAAAGGATCACAAAAAGCACAGAGAAACTAGCGGCTTGTTAGAAGACAATGCGTTTCGGCTAGGCCTTCGTAGAGGACTCCGTCAGTGTTTTATCTTCTGTATAACTAGATGGCAATAGCTTGTGGATGACTGCAATATACAGTGTTTCTATCCTGGAAATATCTTAACTTATTTTAAAATCAAATATTCTGGCCTTTATCCTGAGTCAATATTCGAAATCCCACTGTGATTCGAACAAAGAGGAAGGCTTTGCTACCTTATTTTAAAAGCAGTTTTTCTGGCCTTTATCCTGTGTCATTATTCCAAATCACACCGTAAGCAGAACAAAAGGAAGACTTTGCTATCTTTGCTCAATTATACTCGCTCTTCTATTATAAAGTAGATGCTCCAAATTCAAATGTGCAGTCGAAGGCTACCTCATAGAACTAGGGATACATTTTCAATTTCTTTAATATTTTCGGTAGTCAGGTAAATTTTCTTTTAGATCCTGGACTTTTGAGAAACCTACAACACATATCATCATGTACTCATAATTTTGGCCATTCTTTATCTAAAAGAGAATTTGAATGTGCATCTGCATGTGGCAGTGTGGGTCTCCTTTGTGGGGCATAGGTGATCCTTGAAGGATAATAGACACCAACATATGGGATCTAGTTCGCCTTCCATGGGTTCAGACCCCACCTACACCTGTTCAACCACCTCCTTTTGGCATGCGGACACCTGGCATTGGAGTGCCATGTGTGAGTGGGCTTTTGTAGTTCGGACTGGACTGTTCCCATGGGGCACAGGGTCAGCGCTGATTTGCATATCGCCATTGTCTAACCCAGGGTGGTGTGGAGTGGAAAAACGATGGATTTGGGCCCAGATCTTTGGACTGGGGTGAATGTGTGACATTGATCCACATTCTGTCCATCACTGTTGTGTTTGCAATTGTTGATATTGTGTTGACATGTATCTTGGCGCATTGTTCTTGTTTACATGCAGACTGTATGACAATGTACATTGTGTCTGTTTGGGAGGTGCTGAATATTGCTGAGGGACAGTGTACGTTTGGACTACATGACGGATGTGAGGTTGTATGGGTATATTTCCATTTCACAGTTTCCAGCTCTGTCAGATGTAGTAGGCATGTTTCTGTGCGTGTGCGGAGCCAGTTGTGTCCTCTGTTCTGCAGTGTCAGCTTTGTGCTTTGTACCACGTTGCCGTCTATGTGGGTGTGCTGTTCTTGCTATGTGTGTGTGTGTGCTGCAGTGTGCCACGGGGATCAGAGACATGATCCAGGGTCATTGTGGCAGTGCAGTGTGCTACATATCATTGTGCATGTGTGCCATTGTGCCCATCTCCCCCATCCCCCCAGTCCCTGGTCATTACTCACCCTGTTGATGTTGTGACGACACCCAGCTGATCCTCTCCCTCACCAACGAACCCGCCACCGCCATAGCCAACCTACACGAAGGGATGAAGGAGGTAGCCGAATGGATGAAGAACAGCCGCCTGAAACTGAACTCGGACAAGACGGAAGTCCACATCCTGGGATCCTCACCTTCCGCCTGGGACAACTCCTGGTGGCCCCCCGCCCTAGGCAGCGCACCCAAACCAACAAACCACGCACACAACCTGGGCTTCATCCTGGACTCATCCCTCTCCATGACCAGACAAGTCAACGCCGTCTCCTCGTCGTGCTTCAACATCCTACGCATGCTACGCAAGATCTTCCGGTGGATCCCCACCGAGACCAGGAAGACGGTCACCCAGGCCCTCGTCACCAGCCGACTGGACTACGGCAACTCCCTCTACGCCGGAATTACCGCCAAACTCCAGAAGAGACTCCAGCGGATCCAGAACGCCTCAGCAAGACTCATCCTGGACATCCCCCATCGCAACCACATCTCCGGACACCTGCGAGACCTGCACTGGCTCCCGGTCAACAAGAGAATCACCTTCCGTCTCCTCACCCACGCACACAAAGCCCTGCACAGTAGCGTGCTATACAAATACTTTGATTGATTGATTGATTGTCAGGTCCTCTTGAGCTGTGTCTGTACTCCCTACTCCTTGAACTGTCTCCACACTGATGACTGTGGCCTCGGTTTCCTTCAGCTCCTCCTGTGGTGCAGGACTCCCACCTCCTGTCGCTGTTGCAGCCTTCCTGTTGGCAGCGGGTTTGTGCCTGGTTTAGTTGGTCAAATCATGCCAGCGCCTCTTGGCCTCCTCGATTGGCCTCCTTGGATCTTCAACTGCATTCCAGGGGGTCTACTTGTGGGTCAGTTGATGGTAGTGTTCTGTCCCCTCCGTGACGCCGATCTGGTTTTGCTGCAGACTGCACACTGTCTTCCTCTCCCTCTTCTCCTTGGCCATCCCCATCCCCATTGTTCCTTGCAGGTGGTCTGTGGGGGTTGTGGGGTTTGCGTTGGCCTCTGTGCTTGGTCAGGTTGCATCCATGTTGCTACGTGCTTTGGATTGTTTGTGGTGTGTTGTTTCTGTCGTTCTTACGATGCATTTTCCCGCCAGACGGGTGGGATTTGCAGGCCTGTTGCTGGTTTTTGCTGCTTTTTGTACCGCAATTGGCCTCATTGCAAGATTTTTTGTGTTCCCGTTTCGCATTTTTGTGGCGTGGCGTTGATTTTAATGCGGACATTTAACGCGTTATCTGGAGACTATCGCATGGTACCGCCGTGTTGAGAATGCTTGGTTAACACGGTGTAATATTCCTGCGATAGACTGCGATGTTGGAAGTTGCGTTAAGTTACTTTTGCTACTACCAAGTCCTGGGCACTCAAAACAATAGTAAAAACAGGAAAGTAAATCCTTAAGTGTAAGTCCAAAGGCAAGGGTCAGTTAAATAGCAAATGCAGAGGAATTGATCCAAATTTCTTTAATAATCTTTGTGTTGTGATGGTCTCAGCATAGAGCAACCAGCCTACACGTCAGTGATAATTCCAACCCGGTGTCGTATGGAGAGTAGAGAAATCTGGAATGAAGGATTAGTATGAATCGGCCACGGTGACTTCAAAAGAAGAGTGTTAAAGTGGTGTAGCTATAGTAAAGCAAAAATGGACTGAAAACGGGCTGAAAACCCTCTAGGCACGTCCAATCCTCGTGTCCGGTAACAATAGTTTAGAAGTAGCGAAGATCCAAGGTATGTGCAGAATTAGTTAGTTACTCTAGCAAGTTCCTCCGTGGCTCGTCTCGAGCGGATAGAGCTCAGCATTCCAGATTTCTCTACTCTCCATACGATACCCTTAACCCACACTGAGAAGTTCCAGGTCGGAATTATCACTGGCACCTCGAATACACCGTCTTGTACATCCTATTACAGAGAACTTTCTCTCACCTGACGTTAGTACTCACACGTCAATTTGGAAGACACCGTGTTGGAATTATCACCGGCATCTCAATCACTTCATTTTGCTCACACCAGCTCTGCTCTGAAGAGTCAGTGGTTGATTTTCACCTTGACGAAACACGTGTCGGCTGGTTGCTCTATGAGACAATCACAACACAAACATTATTAAAGAAATTGTGATCAATTCCTCTGCAGTTGCTATTTAATGGACCCTTGCCTTTGGACTTGCACTTAGGGATTTACTTTCCTGTTTTTACTATTGTTTTGATTACCCAGGACTTGGTTGTACTTTAATGTTGTGGGACATTCCCACACAGATATAGGGGTTATAGGGGTCTCCCCTACCTGGTTAGCACCACATCCGTCTCTAGAGTTGCTCAAACTTACATATTCACACACTCAAATCTAGTTGAGTGCCACTTTCTCCTAATACAAAAACCCTCTCTTGTGTTTATTACTTTTTTTCGACGGTTATCACACGTTCTTGAGAATATGCCCCCCAGTGTTTTTTGATAGTTGGAGAACTTGTTTGGATTTGAGTGGGTGCACTGCAAATGGGCAGTGAGGCGCTATACTAGGGGTGGGCTGTGAGTGGCTGCACTGCAGATGGGTTGTAAGTGGCTGTACTAGAGGTGTGCTGTGCGGGGCTCCACTGCAGGTGGGCTGTGAGTGGCTATACTAGGGGTGCGCTGTGAGTATTTGCACTGCAGGTGGGCTTTTTAGGGCTCCATTAAAGGTGCACTGTGAGTAGCTGCACTGCAGGTGGGCTTTGAGTAGCTGCACTGCAGACTAGAGCGTTTTATGTAAAATAGTTGCACTGAATACAAGACACTGTTTCAAACTCACCCAAGAGTTTGCCCGGCTTCATGTCCTGCACCCTTGTCAAGCCCACATGTCACTAATGCCCGCGTGTCGCTATTTTTCAGCCTTCTTTGTCCTTGGATCTCAGAAACATATTTTTTGAACTGGCCTTAAAAAAATGATGAAAAATGTCATTGAATGGATAAAAAGATCCTTTGATGCATCTTTGTGTGTGAATCTGCCTTTGACAGTCAGAAAAGAAAGCCTTCTTCTCCTGGCAGACCAATGCGCCCTGTAATTACCATCAAGAGAGGAAGATGTCTATGTCAGGAGAAGGTCAGAATGATCTTTAGCTCAAGAGAGTTGTTTTTGCTTGTTAAGTAAAGTAGTTTCATCATCCTAGGAATGTGCACAATATGATAGGAGTGAAATATAGTTCTGTAATTACCTTAAAAGCAGCCAAGTCAGGCCATCTAAGGCGAAGGAGGAATGGACAGTCCTTAATCTGTATAAATATTTATAGAAATGCAGAACTCTTATGGCATTCGTTGTAGCCTGCTACTGGCACCGTATAATGCAGCGGTTGCTGAATACCAAGGCTGCAAGGTCTTGACTCCACCTCAAGATACCTTCTAAGCACATCCAACACTTCCTGTCTTTTGTCTCACTGCTTATACACCACAGATGGGGTGAACCCAGACTGATGGCATCACAAGGGGCTGGGATAACATGCAAATTATCAAAAGCAACAAAAGTGGCTCTTATAAGTTATATACATCTATTAATGATTTAAACCTTTACCTAACATCTTGCATTACAGAATACATAAGAGAGAGTGACAGGCACATGTTTTTGATTATTCATTTTTTTAATTGATATTTGAAAAAGCATTTAACATACAAACCCCCTATATAGATCCCTTTCAGGTGAAATGATCGATCTCCACCACACCTTCCTACGTATAAAACATAAACACACATCATATAGACATAAACAAAACTGCAACAAAGTAAGCAAGCCCAAGGGCCAAAGGAAGTGGTGCCCTCCCGGTGTTACATAGTGAGGATGCAATCTCTTCCTTTGTCCCAGTTCAATGCTGCCCTACAGAGCTTTTTTTCTGTCAACGTTTCGGCCTCTTTCTAACCATTGTTTTGTGGCCATCCTCAGGACTAGATGTGGGTCCAATGACTTTAGGGTGCTATTCTCATCTGAGATAATGCCTTTCAAAGAATGCATGCAAATAATGGCGTCACCTACTTGGACTGCAAAGTGCTCCTCACATAAATTAAATGTGCTATCAGGTAGTTGAACGAGGATAAAGTCTTTCTTCTGCACGATGTAAAACAACATAAATACTCACAGAAGTGGGAATCCGTTTGTTCTATTCATTAGATGAAATCTTGGCCTCACGCCTGCCAGAGTCCTCTCTCCAGTACTTAATTTGTAAAACAAATAAGTGTCAGGGGCTTCATCAGGAGGTCCCTGCAGCTTGCACCATCCATTCTCCCTGTCAGTGGTGCCAGTGACAATTTTATCTCAATTACTGACCATCACACTCTAGCAAGTGGGACAATTCATTCTATTCCAGAAAGCGATACGAATGACTTCTAAGTCAGGTATTAGTCATTGTTAATATATATATATCCAATTAATAAACAGCTGTTGTGCTCAGCCCTAATTAGGCAGATGGCGCCACCATGTGGTTGCTGTCATACGAGCCTGTGCTGACATGTAAGTGCCAGTGCCGAGCACTGGAAACCACAGGCTCAAATTAAGCACTGCCTCTCCCCAGCAAAAGCTCAAAGGATCGAAAAGAGTTCGACCATTTCACTCGGAGGCTAACTATATAGGATTTTTGTATGCTAATTGTCATTTTCAGATATAAATTAAAATAATGAATAATCCAAATATTATGTCTGTCTCTCTCTTGTATTTTTTTTATCTCACTCTTGCAGGTTTTTACACTCCTACCTTGTCCCTCATCACTGTTTTCTTGTTTTTTTGTTTCTGCTTCTTTCTACCTCTTCTACCTGTCTCTGGGTCAAAGTCTCCTGAAGAAAAATAAGTCCAGGTACCCCAGAAAATGTGCTGTACCTACTACATGCAACCACAGGCAGAATTTAAACCCCAAGAAGATATAAGCACGTGTAAGGGGTGTAATTCCTGTTTCTATTTATCCAGTAATCCAGTGGTTCCCAAACTCTGCTCCGTGGCTTCCCGGGGAGCTGTCAAACCTAGCCAGAGGAGCCACGCACCAAGCACTTTAATGCATTTAATGTTGAAGGGTCTGTTGGCTTCAAATAAACTAATTAGACTTAAACGCATGCTGTTGATGATTTGTAAGTGAGATGCCTGAAGCTGTAAATGTAGCGCTTATATGACGGCATGTGGCGGGAGATGGCCTCCATATTTCACTGGATCTCCACATTCCAACACTCCCCAAGTAAGCGGAAGATGCCTGATTGATTTTGTTAGACTCGCTAATAGTTTTGTTTTTCTCCAAATGCATTTGACACCAATGTAAGTTATCAGGAAAGTACAGTTGTCCTGTCTACTAAACACCATAAGTATTATTAAGTATTGACATTCGTACTTGAACCATAAGTACTTCCAGTACACATTTCTTTCCGTACACACACTCCAGACAGGCCTGCTCTCTCCTTGAACACAGGGAAGTAAACCAACATATAAGGCATAATGTCAACATTTGGAAGCAAGAAAGAGAGACGTTTAAAAAAAAATAATCTGAGGAATTTATTTTACTTGCATTGATTTGGAGCCAATTTTAGGGAGGAGACAGCAAAAATAAAATTGTATGTGGTTTAAAACTCATGAGTCACCCTGTTGAGACAGGTGTGTTGGCACGTATGACATGGGTAGAAATGGAAGTGCATGCATGGGGGTGCTATCTAGCACTGTAAGTGGGATAAAAAAGTTTGAGAGGGTACTCTAAAAAAGGCATAGCAAAGAAGTGTAACCAGGAATATTTTAATAGAGGCGCTACCTGAGTAATACAAAACACCCTGCATATATCATTATAATTCCTTAATCAACTTCATCCCAATTATTTTCAGGGGGAATGATGCAAGTACTCCAGAGGTCGGGCTTACATCCTTCCCACCCTCCCCAAAAAGTAATAGTGGGGACACACGGCCAATGGCTAATGGGTCAAGTGAGCCGCAGGTTGAAAAAATTTGGGAACCACTGCATTAATCCCATGTTCGTATGTTAAGGCTTAAAAATAACTTGTGTCTGGGCCTTCCCCAACAGATCTATTATTCCTCTTCTAGTCTTGCTGTGTCTGTTTAGAAAAGTTATCCATCCTGTGCCTGCCTTTGTTGTTATCAATCAGCAGAGGCATCCATCCAGTGCCTGTCCCTGACAAGCCTCCAATATAACTGCTCTAAGTTGGCATTGCCTTTAATAACAAAGGCCTATCACCTTTTATATTTGGAGTTGACAATGCATGTTTCAAAGAGCACCTCATTCTGCACTCACTAAGAACCCCCAACTCCCCGACTCTTGTTTTCCCAATACAAGCAAAACAAATCCATCCACTTTACTTACACCACCCATGGAATCACAACTACCTGCTCAAGGTACAGTGGGCCTGATTCACAAAGATAAACTCACACTTTTGTGTAAGTTAACAAAAATGTGAGATTCACAAAAAAATGTCACAAGTCAAATCTTAACGACTGCAGAGCCTGTACTCGGGGCAGACTCTGTAAATGAAAAGATAAAGTCATAAGATACTACTCGTAAAATTGCATTGTAAATTGTATAAAATAATAAACGTAGATCAAAGTATAAGTTTACGTTTGTGAATCAGGCCTATAGTATCATACATAATCTGCACACAATGTAGTGTATCACACTACACACAGCACGCAGACCATTGTTTTACAACTCACCTGCACACAATCCATTGTATCACACACACCTGAACACACTTTATTGTATCACATCTACCTACACACAATCTATGGTATCACACCTCATCTGCACACCCGCTTGATAACACAACCAATCTGCACACAGATAGTGGAATAACATAACATGAACATTCAGTCCTTGGACTCAAACCACATATGCACACAACCCATGGTATCACACCTCTGCACACAGCCCCTGGTATCACACCTCCTCTGCACACAGCCTATGGTATTAAACCTCTGCACACAGCCCCTGGTATCACACCTCCTCTGTGAACAACCCATCGAATCACACCTCCTCTGTGCATAGCCCATGGTATCAAACCTCTGCACACAGCACATGGTAACACACCTCCTCTGCACATAGCCCATGGTATCACACCTCCTCTGCACACAGCCCATGGTATCACACCTCCTCTGTGCACAGCCCATGGTATCACATCACCTCTGCACACAGCCCATGGTATCACATCACCTCTGTGCACAGCCCATGGTATCACACCTCCTCTGCACACAGCCCATGGTATCACACCTCCTCTGCACACAGCCCATGGTATCACACCTCCTCTGTGCAGAGTCAATGGTATCACACATCCTCTGCACACAGCCCATGGTATCACATCACCTCTGTGCACAGCCCATAGTATCACACCTCCTCTGCACACAGCCCATGGTATCACACCTCCTCTGTGCAGAGCCCATGGTATCACACCTCCTCTGCACACAGCCCATGGTATCACATCACCTCTGTGCACAGCCCATAGTATCACACATCCTCTGTGCACAGCCCATGGTATCACACCTCCTCTGCTCTCAGTCATGATATCACACCTCCTCTGCGCACAGCCCATGGTATCACACCTTCTCTGCGCACAACTCATGTTATCACACCTCCTCAGCACACAGCTATGGTATCACACCTCCTCAGCACACAGCCATGGTATCACACCTCCTCTGCACACAGCCCATGGTATCACACCTCCTCTGCACACAGCCCATGAGATGTACGATGTAACAACGCGTGTTATTACAACGCGTGCTGTTACATCGCAGTCGTTACAACGCTATACCTTTACAACGCAAGTCTTTACATCGACTTGCGCTAGGTGGCGTGCTAACATTAAAAAAGTGTAATTTACTATTCCAACTCCAGTCCACTTATCAGTAGGGAAGGTGTTGAGATAGTAAACTACACTATTTTTAATGTTAGCACGCCATCTAGCGCAAGTCGATGTAAAGACTTGCGTTGTAAAGGCATAGCGTTGTTACATGCGGTCGTTGTAACAACCGCGATGTAACAGCACTGCGGTGTACTGACCACGTTGTAAAGGATGTTTCCCAGCCCAGGGTATCACACCTCCTCTGTACACAGCCATGGTATCACATCTCCTCTGCTCACAGACCATGGTATCACACCTCCCCTGCACACAGACCATGGTATCACACCTCCTCTGCTTACAGACCATGGTATCACACCTCCCCTGCACACAGTCCATGGTATCACACCTCCTCTGCACACAGCCCATGGTATCACACCTCCTCTGCTCACAGCCATGGTATCACATCTCCTCTGAACACAGCCCATGGTATCACACCTCCTCTGCTCACAGACCATGGTATCACACCACCTCTGCGCACTGTCAATAGTATCACAACACCTCTACTCACAGCCCATTGTTTCACACCTCCTCTGCGCACATGCTGGTATCACACCTCCTCTGTACACAGCCCATGGTATCACACCTTTGCACACGACCCATGGGATTACATCTCCTCTGCTCTCAGTCATGGTATCCCAACCTTATTTGCTCACAGCCCATGGTATCACACCTTCTCTGCTCACAGCCCATGGTATCACACCTCCTCTGCTCTCAGTCATGGTATCCCAACCTTATTTGCTCACAGCCCATGGTATCACACCTTCTCTGCTCACAGCCCATGGTATCACACCTCCTCTGCTCTCAGTCATGGTATCCCAACCTTATTTGCTCACAGCCCATGGTATCACACCTCCTCTGCTCACAGT
Organism: Lissotriton helveticus; assembly: GCF_964261635.1. Lineage (NCBI taxonomy): Eukaryota > Metazoa > Chordata > Amphibia > Caudata > Salamandridae > Lissotriton > Lissotriton helveticus. The sequence continues at coordinate 1,176,822,670 of NC_136072.1, read as the reverse complement.
CCATGGTTTCACACTTCCTCTGCTCACAGGTCATGGTATCACACCTCTGCACACAGTCATTGTATCACACCTCCTCTGCTCTCAGCCCATGGTATCACACCTCCTCTGTGCACCGCCATTGTATCACGCCTCCTCTGCTCTCAGCCCATGGTATCACACCTCCTCTGCTCTCAGTCATGGTATCGCTGACAAATGTTTTCTTAATGCTTCTTTGGTGGGGCTGTTGAGGGACGCTGGTAGAGGGATGTTCTCTACTTAACCTCACAAAGAACCTTTCTATCTTTAGAACTCTTCTAAAATATACCATCCGGGAATAACAGCTCTGTTAGATGTGACTGTCGTAGGAGGGGTTTAAGACGGGAAAGAATACCCTTGCTCCCTGTTGGCTGACTTTATAATGCAGTCACTGTCACGACTGCAACGTTACCATGAGTTGCTTTCCCAGAGACGTTGTTACAACAACTTGCTTAAGGGGGTGCTGGACTTTTCAGTAGTATAATTTACTATTCTAACTCCAGTCTATGCAACAGTAGGAAAGTATTGGACTTCAAAATCCAATGCCAGTCCAACAATGCACTCTCTAAAGCAAGTTGTTTTCACGATTTACCGGCTAAAGGAACACATGGTAATGTCGCAGTCGGAATTGTGACTGCATAAGGCAGGTTCTTGTTGTGATAAAGGACATTTACCTTCCCTGTCTATGTTTTTTGTAGGAATTCAGGTGCATACCGGCCCTTTGCGGCACAGTGCATTTACCTGGGAGGCTGGAAAGGAGGGACTGCTTTTGGTGCAGGTGGTTGCTGGTTTGGATGCTAGAGGTCAGGTCAGCTGCTGCCCACCGATTGTGCTTCCTAACTGCAAAAAGTTTTAAAGTACTTGTGGTAAGTCAGTCAAAAGTAAATGCCTGCAAGAAAGTTAAATAGCGTTTTTCATGAATAGCTGCCATTGGAAGATCCTATCATCAAATTGAGAGTGATTTAATCATAATGGTTTTTAACCCCTTAACTGGTGGGCCATTTTCTTCAAGTTCTGTGCCACTTTCTGGCTACATGGAGTAGTGTGCACTTAGGGCTCCATAAAGTATCCATAAGGTATCCACGCCAAATGTGGGTCCTTTTTTCAACATCTTGTAGATTCTGAAAGGTACCCAGGGTTTGTGGATTCCCCTGGAGGGGAACCAAGAAAATAGGCAACATTTTGCTAAAACTTTATGTTTTTTGTGAAAAATGGGAAAAAATTGCCCTGGACTAAAGTGTTGTATTTTGTTCCCTAAAAATGGCATCAACAATCTGTTTTCTGTGCTAAAGATAACATCTTCCCAGCTTTCAGAAGCATTCAGAACTGCATACTAAAAAAAAGATGTTTCCCACAGTTTGCTCCTTTTTCAAAGAGGTAACAGAATGTTTCTGTTTTTTGTACCCTCAACCTACTTCCAATTTGTGGAAACCAGTGTCAAGATGTGGGAGAGCTAAAGATTTATGAAAAGTAGATTAAATTCCAAATTCATTCATCAAGGGGTCATATGTGTAGATCTTTCGAGGTTTTCGCAAAGACACTAAGGGGTACATCCCGCCATAAAAAGGGACCGCCCGCCATAAGGGCGGGGGTCCCGTGTGGGCCATTAGGATGTGCCCGCCACACTGGCGGGTTCATCACGCATATTTAACATTGCGGCGGGCGGTGCTGAAAGCACAGCACACCGCAATGCTAAAAATGCACGTCATGCATTTTAATGCATAACGTGACAGGCACCGCGCGTTGCCTGCCACGTTGTACATTGAAATGCAGGGGCATACCATAGGTACCCCCCATGTGCAACCCCACCACCCCAGAGTCCTTGGGGGCCCGCAACAGGTCCCCGGAAGAGATTTCCGCATGCCTTTCCATTGTGGCATTGCCGCCACGGTAAGTAATGGGTCCGCCCCCATCATAATATGGATGGCGGTGTCTAGCAGATACTGCCACCATATTAAACTGTTTTCCGCCCGGTCGACAAGTCATTCCATCTGCCGTGGTCCCCCCGCCATAGTAATATGACGGGAGGCAAATGGGTGGTGGGCGGGGACAGATGTCGGGTGGATCGCCACTGCCATGCGGGTGGTGACGATATTCCCCACCGCTGCAGTGCCACCGGTGCCTGTGTTCTGCCTGCTCTGCTCTGTGTGCCAGTGTTTGCTGCCAGTGACTGCCGCCCTTTTTTGTTTCTGTACCCTGTGTGCCTGACGCCCTCTCTCCCTCTGAGCCCCGATCGCCGCTGCTGCCCCGTTTTTTTCCCGCCACTGCGTCCCATGCGGCCCCGCCCCCGTGCCCATTCGCTGACTGCCCTCCCGCCTCCCAGCTGACCCCTCCTCCCCACCACCCTTAAATGGCGGCCGCTACGAGGCCGCGCAGCAGATGCGCGCAGCGGGCGCGCCTAAGGCAAGCCCGTCTGCGCCCGTCCGCGTCTGGACCACACCCAGCGCCACAGCCCCTGGCCCTAACCGCTGCCAGGGCACCCGACTGAGGAACGACACCGCCACCCTCATCGCACTCAACACAGGACGACCTGCCGCCTGCCACCGAGCCACCCCGAGGCGCACCCATGGACCCTTCACCTGCAAAGCATGCAAATTCTCCTGCCTCCGAACCTGCACCCCGCCCACTGAACGCAGCAACAACAACAACAGCCACCTCAAGTGCATCCTCCTCAACACCCGCTCCGTCCACAAACACGCCATCGAACTCTGGGAACTCCTTGATATAACAGCACCAGACGTCGCCTTCCTCACGGAAACCTGGATGAACGCCTCCTCGGCCCCCGAAATTGCCATAGCCATCCCGGACGGCTACAAAATCACCCGGAAGGACCGCGTCAACAAAACTAGAGGAGGCATCGCCATCATCTACAAGAACACCATCAGTGTCACGTCCAACGCCGAAGACACACTCACCGCCGCCGAACACTTACACTTCCAAATCCGCACCGACCCCCAGACCACCCTCAGAGGAACACTCATCTACAGACCACCAGGCCCACAAACACAATTCTGTGAAACCATCACCGACTTCATCAGCCCGCACGCACTAACCTCACCAGAGTACATTTGTATTTGTATATTCGTATTTGTATATTCAACTTGTAGAGCGCCTTATCACCCCGGGGTCTCTAAGCGCTTGACAGGTGAGTGAGTACTGGCAGGGGGAAAGCAGACTAGATATTACCCCATGCCTCTTGGAAAAGCACGGTTTTTAGCTTTTTCCTGAAAGGCAGGAGTCTGGTTTCCTTGCGCAGATTTTCAGGCAGTTCGTTCCAGGCTTTGGGCATTGTGTGGGAGAATGTCCGACCACCAATAGTGGATCGTTTGATCCTAGGGCAGATCAATAGGGCGGCGTTAGCTGAGCGTAGGTTCCTGTTAGGGGCATATGGGACAAGTCGTTTTTTAATATATTCCGGGGCTTGCCCATATAAGGCTTTCTGCGTGATGCATAGGCCCTTGAACTTCGCTCGTTGATTCACTGGCAACCAGTGTAGCTCCTGGAGGAGGGGGGTGGCCGGTGTCCTTCTCGGTTTATTAAAAATAAGTCTAGCCGCGTCATTCATGACGATCTGCAGTCTCCTGGAGAGTTTTTTCGTGATGCCGAAGTACATGGCATTACCATAATCCAGACGGGCTAGAATTAAGGCTGACACTGCTCTTCTGAGAGTATCTGTCTTTAGAATAGAAGCTAGCTTGCGCAGTTGTCTCAGGAGACCTACACAGGTGCCCACCACCGTCGAGACCTGGGCTGACATCGTAAGATTTGTGTCTATGATTATGCCCAGGCTTTTCACTGCTGTTGCCGGTATTGGGGGGGTACCCAGCTCCAAAGGCCAAAGGAGGTCGCACCAGGGGCTGGATGAAGTGGTGATAGGAAGGACCTCCGTCTTATCAGGGTTAATCTTTAAAAAGTTTGCCGTCATCCAGTTGACGGTAAATTTTAAAATATTCTTCAAATTTTGATCAGTCAAAGGGGAGTCGCCTATCTGGATGATGATCTGGGTGTCGTCAGCATAATTATATATATTACAGTCCATCTGATTCAGAGATGCAATGAGGGGCTGCAGGTAGGCGTTAAACATCAAGGGGGACAGTGCGGAGCCCTGCGGGACACCGCATGTGATTTCAGCAGCCTCTGACACCATATCATCCAGTTGTACTTTCTGGACCCGTCCACCTAGGAACGAGGTCAGCCAGGCGTGGGCCGTGCCCTTGATGCCAAACTCCCCCAGCCGCGACAGAAGAAGGTCATGATTGACCGTATCGAATGCCGCGGAGAGGTTGAGAAGCACCAGGGCACAGGGATCTTTATTATCTGATTTAAGACGTAGGTCATCTAGCACTGATAACATGACTAGTTCTGTGCTGTTGTGAGCTCTAAACCCAGCTTGGTTGGGTTGTAGTAGTGCGTTGCTCTCGAGGTGGTGCGAGAGGGCAGACAGCACATGATGTTCCAATATTTTTGCTAAAAAAGGCAATTGAGATATGGGCCTGTAATTCTTTAGAATCTTGGTGTCGGCACCGGCCTTTTTTAGCAGGGGTATCAGTCTCGCCTCTTTCAGAATAGAGGGGACTAGTCCCGAGGTTAGGGAGCTATTTAGGAGTGATAAAATATCCTCCTCCAGAACTGGCCAGGCTTGTTTAAATATCTGCGGGGGGCACGGGTCCGCCGGAGAACCTGATTTAATTTGGTTCATCACTTTTGTCAGGGAGTCCTTGGTAAGTAGGGGTAGGGAGGTTAAAGGCTCAGTGATTGTGGGAGGTGGAGTTAGCGGAGTAGTCGGGCAGTCAAGCCTAGGGGAGCTTTTGATTTCTCTCACAAGGTCGGATATCTTGGAGGTGAAGAAGGATTGGAATTTATGACAGTCCTCTTGCGTAAAGGAAGGCGGTTGGTCCTTCTTTTTCCTCAGTTCAGTGAGTACTTGGAAAACTTCCTTCTGGGGGTTAGATGCTGTGGCAATTCTGTTCTCGTAGAACTCACTTTTTCTGGTTATGATGGCTTGTTTATACAAGGCAAGCTTTTCCTTATAACAAGTCTGGCAGTTACATCCTCCTAGGGGACCTGAACATCCACCTGGAGGAAAACAACAACAACAACACCACCACCCTGATTGACAACCTCGCCAACCTCAGACTCAAGCAACTGGTGGACAACCCCACCCACTACGCCGGCCACAAGCTCAACCTCATTTTCTCGGCCAGTAGCCACGTTGCCTTCAGCCACTCCACCGGACTACACTGGACCGACCACAGATGCATCCACTTCACCTTCAAGCAGACCACAGCCCACCACCACATGCCACAGATCCCCAGCAGATGCTGGAACAAAATCACCACAGACCAGCTGACCACATCGCTGAGCCAGAACCCACCTGTCGACACCCCTGACACCAACAACGCAGCACACAATCTCGCACGGTGGATCACCAACTGCACCGACGACCTCGCTCCACTGAAGAAACCCCCAGTCAAGACCAGCAACAGAAAATCCGCATGGTTCACAGACGCCCTCAAAATTGCAAAGAAAACGTGCCGAACCTGGAAAAAGCCTGGCGCCACAAGCGAACAGAAGAAAATATGACAGCCCTCAAGAACACCACCCACGAATACCACCAGATGATCCGCACCACCAAAAGGACATCGTTCAAAGAGCGGCTGGACAACAGCTCCCACAACAGCAAGGAACTATACAGCATCATCAAAGAACTCTCCAACCCCAGCGCCAGCAACAACGACATCACACCGTCGCAATACCTCTGCAACTCCCTCGCCCCATTCTTCCACCGCAAGATAGCAGATATGCATGACAGCTTCAGACCCCAGACACCGACACCAGCCACCAAACTAACGACCCCCACCACCACCCTCAACACATGGACCCTCATCAGCACTAAAGACACCACCCGCGTCAAGAACACCATCCACTCCGGGTCCCGCTCCAACCCGTGCCCTCATCACATCTTCAACAAAGCCGACACCATCATCGCACCCCACCTCCGGAACGTCATTAACAGCTCCTTCATGTCAGCCACCTTCCCTGGAAGCTGGAAACACGCAGAAATCAACGCTCTTCTGAAGAAACCAACAGCGGACCCCAAAGACCTCAAGAACTTCCGCCCCATCTCCCTGCTTCCCTTCCCGGCCAAAGTTATCGAGAAGACCGTCAACAAACAGCTGACTGCATTCCTCAAAGAAAACAGCTCGCTCGACCCATCCCAGTCCGGGTTTTGAGCCAACCACAGCACCGAGACCGCCCTCATCACAGCCACCGATGACATTAGGACCCTGATGGACAATGGGGAGACAGCCCCTCTCATCCTCCTGGACTTCTTGGCAGCCTTCAACACCATCTGCCACCGTACCCTAATAACCCGCCTCTACAACACTGGGATCCAAGGAAAGGCCCTGGACTGGAGCACATCGTTCTTCTCCGACAGAACCCAGAGAGTCCGCCTCCCTCCATTCCGCTCCGAGGCCACCAAGATCATCTGAGGCGTACCACAGGGCTCCTCACTCAGCCCAACTCTCTTCAATGTCTACATGAGCCCCCTCGCCACCATCGCCCGCAAACACAACATCAACATCATCTCCTACCCCGACGACACCCAACTCATACTCTCCCTCACCAAAGACCCTCTCACCGCCAAGGCCAACTTCCAGTACGGAATGAAAGAGGTCGCAGAATGGATGAGGCACAGCCGCCTGAAGCTCAACTCAGACAAGATGGAGGTCCTCATCCTCGGACAATCCCCTTCCGCCTGGGACGACTCCTGGTGGCCCACGTCGCTGGGCACCTCACCGACAACCACTGACCATGCACGCAACCTGGGATTCATCCTTCACTCCTCTCTCACGATGACCAAGCAAGTCAACGCAGTCTCGTCCTCGTGTTTCAACACCCTGTGCATGCTCAGAAAGATTTTCCGGTGGGTCCCCACCGAAACCAGAAAGACGGTCACCCAGGCCCTCCTCACCAGCCGACTGGACTACGGGAACGCCCTATACACAGCCAAACTTCAGAAACGCCTTCAGCACATACAGAACGCCTCCGCATGACTCATCCTCGACATCCCCCGCCACAGCCACATATCCGCCCACCTGAGAAACCTGCACTGGCTCCCAGTCAGCAAGAGGATCACGTTCAGGCTGCTCACCCACGCACACAAAGCGCTCCACACCACGGGCCCCTTATACCTTAACAACCGCATCTCGTTCCACACCCCCACCCGCCAGCTCTGCTCCTCCATCCTCGCCCTCGCCACTGTCCCACGGATTCACAGAACCACCACGGGAGGAAGATCGTTCTCCTACCTAGCAGCGAAGGCATGGTACTCCCTCCCCGCACACCTACGACTGACCCCGGACCATCTCACCTTCAGGAAACACCTCAAGACCTGGCTATTCGAGCAGTAGCAGCTCCCCCTTCCTTCTCCTTCAGCCCCTTGAGACCCTCGTGGGTGAGTAGCACGCTCTACAAATGTACTGATTGATTGATTGAGTGCCTGCTACAGTAAATGGCCAAAATGCAATATGAATAAATCACGTCTCCTCTCAAAACTGACCCTTTTTTGCAATGTAGATAGCTGCGGATTTTGGGCCAGCTGGCGCCTAAGGAAACTTAGAAAACCTGCACCATTTTAGACAATCAGGGGAGTCCAGTAGTGAATGACTTGCATGTCTCTCATCGGGTCATTTAACAAAGAAGTCCTTTCAAACATGAAACTTTGGTAAGACACAAACATTTTCCTCACATTTCTGTGACAGAAAATTCTGGAATCTGTGGGGAGTCACAAATTTTCTGCCACTCTGAGTTCCCATGTGTCTCCTATTAAGAATGGTACCCCACTTGTGTGGGTGGGCCAAGAGTCCACAACACAAAAGGGCCTAATTCAATACTTTGAGAGATAAGCAGTATAGGCCTTGCATGGATCCCATGAGGTTTTCATGCCAGCCTTGGTTTGCCTTGCAAACCTCAAACTTTGCCTCAAACAACACAATTAACTTACATTTCTGTGTTGTAAATTTCTGGAATCATGATGAATCTACTAAATTTCTACCATTCATCATTAATCCATTTGTGTTAATAAAAATGCTGCCCCACTGAACTGGCTGAACCTAGTGCCTGTGACAGAAATGGATCAAACCAGGTCAATGGGAGTCCCCTGGTGTGTTGTCGGCATAGGATACAATGCTAAGCCCGTGGTGTCTGATGATGACGGCAATGGGGTCCATGTAAATGTTGAAGAGCGTCGGGCTCAGTGAAGATCCTTGGAGTACTCCGCAGAGGATGTCAGTGGGGTTGGAGTGAAAAGGGGGGAGTCTGATCCTCTGGGATCTTCCAGAGAGGAAGGATTGGATCCATTCGAGGGTGAATCTCTGTACTCCAGCATTTTGGAGTCTGGCAGTTAGCGTGTGATGTGAGACGGTGTCAAAAGCTGCAGATAGGTCTAGGAGAATGAGGGCCGCAGTGTGTCCCTGGCCTAGCAGCATATGGATGTCGTCGGTGGCTGCGAGGAGGTCGGTCTCGGTGCTGTGGTTGCTGCGGAAGCCAGACAGGAAGCGTCGAGGATGCAGTTTTCTTCGATGAAGGTGGTCAGCTGGGTGTTCACCAGTCTTTCAGTGACTTTGGCTGCTAAAGGGAGGAGAGAGAGGGGCCGATAGTCCTTCAGGTCGGTTGGGTCGGCTGTTGGTTTCTTGAGGAGGGGTTCCACCTCTGCACGCTTCCAGTCATCTGGGCAGAAGCCGGATGCGAGGGAGGAGTTGATTGCTCGTCCTAGTTCGGGTGCGAAGGCTGCAGCGCCCCTGTGGAAGATGGGGGCAGGGGCACGGTTGGGGCTCCTGAGTGTGTCTTCTTCATGATTGAGGAGATGAGCTCGATGGAGGCGGGGGCCCAGGCAGTGATGGTTGGCTTCTCGGTGGCGGTGGGAGGCGTGGCGCTGTTTTCTGCTGGCTCGCTGGAGTTGTCGTAGAGGGCCTTGATCTTCAAGTGGAAGTAGGAACTGAGTTTGTGGCGGAGTTCCTGGGAGTGTGTGATATCAGTGGCTTCGCAGGTGGGTTTTGCGAAATGCTGAATGACGTTGAACAGTTCCTTGGCGTTGGATGCATTGGTCTTGACTTTGTCTCTGATGAAGGTCCTTTTGGTGTTCCTTATACGCTAGTGGTAGTCCTTAAGGGCGCTCTTGTGGCTGTTCCATGCTTCGGTGGTCTTCTGGTTCCTCCAGGTTTTTTCCAAGCATCTGCAGGCGCGTTTGGCTTCTTGGAGTTTGGTGGCGAACCAGGTTGCTCTCAGCAGGCTAGTGAATGAATCCCAAGGGACAATTGTTTGACGTACTACACTTACTCTGATTCTTGTGGGCAATCAGGGTTGTCCTTGTGTTGTATACATATGTTCCCTAAAAAGCATTTAAAAAGCTAGTCAAGACTTTACGTTTTTGCAACACAGGCTACTCGGTGCCAACTTGGCTTATGTTCCAGCCATCATTATGTGCAGTGTGGGGAGTATAATGCACTTGTCAAATGGCAACAGAACACCAATCACATTCTGATGGAGGATAAAGGTGCCAAGCCAGTGAGCAGACCAAAAGCAAGTCCATGATTTACTCAAGTAGATGAACAAATATTTTATGGTTGCTTACCTAGTGAAGTGGTGGCCTGTGTAAGGTAGGTATCCATGCACAGCCATTGAAAGGTTTACCGTATGGTAGCTCCATCTCAGTCAATTTCCCAATTCTTCACTTTTGTATGGTAGAAAACACAGGGCGGGCTGATAAGGGCACAGTAAATTGGAGAGGAGTAAGGAAAATGTATAGTAGAATGAAGCCAAAAACTGGCTCCTTAATCCACTGGTGTAATGAAAATTGAGGGGGCCCCCCTGCAAGGTACGGGAAGGGGCCACCTCCAGACTAATTCGGGAGTTCTCCGGCCAGAGTTCTGTGCTGAGGGGGTCCCCTGGAGCTTGGGTCTCTGGGGGCCAGTGTTATGCCACTGCCTTGATTAGGCCTTAGAACTCTGAGGTGATTTGCATTTTACTTGTAATGTATGGTTCTCGGTGGGGCTCACGGCACCTAGTGCTTAGGGCTGGCACTGATTTTTCCCCATAAGATATTGACTGCAAGCAAAAGAGGGCAAATCTCTACAGAGCCTTGATATTCAGCCCCACAATTTTTAACTGGAAAATACTAAAGGGGTTCTGCGCACATCACCCTCCTATAATGGAGCAGGGGTCATCAAAAAGATGAGGAAAGTAGAAAAAACGGTATTCAGGGATACATTTCACATTTAATATTTGGAACCAAGAAAAATTAAATTAACTTGTTCTTTACAATTTAATGTAAACACATATAATTAAACATAATTTGATATGGACATACAAACGTATCACAAGAAAAAATGGCACAGAGAATTAATCTAAGGGAAAGCACATCACAAATTATACATATATACAACATCTTGATACAACATATACAATATACAAACAACAGCGTACCCTAAGAAAGACAATTGAAACCTTTCTCAAAATATATACACTCCCACTTATGAGTGATATAGATCAGAAAGGGAATCCTATTAGCGCCTGAGAAGAAAATTCTCTCACAAAACTAACTTAATGTAGGGCGCAGGAAGATGGAACAAAATAAACATAAAGATAGAGGGACTCCTTCAACACAATTTTTAACAGCACTGCTGGAGCAAAACGTTAGGGGTAATTTGCTCCACCCCATTCATTGCCATAATGCTGCTTTCTGTACAAGAGTTGTTTAGTATGCAGAATAAATATGTGAGTTGAGCTCTCAAAAGAAACAAGTTTCCAGCTTTTAATTTGTGTCAAAATGCTTTGAGGCATTTCTCAAAGCCATTCTTCTGGTTTAAAAATGAGTGTTAACATGCAGATAGATTCATGCTTCTCTGTGCAGAAGTGCATTAAATAAACATTCTGCTATAAATGTTTCTTACAAATTACCCTGAACATTCAGATATATTACAAATTAAGATTGTCCAAATTCGCTATTGTATTGTTTTCCAGTCTCTTTATTGAACCCACAGGCTCCTTATGATCCTTAAGTCCACACTTCATGACATCATAATAACCAGACCAGTCACGCTTTCAACATAGCCAACACGTGTTTCGTCATTGTGGCGTATTAGCCTCCGACTTCATCAGGGCTATAAACAATTTGTTAGACCTGACAGCCTTATTGTGGTCTTCCCCAAACTTTTTTTTTGCCGTATTATTTTTGTTGGTCTTAGGACTCTGAGCACTTCACCACTGCCAACCAGTGCTAAAGTGCATGCGCTTCTCCCCTAAACATGGTTTGATTGACTTATCCACAGTTGGCGTAGATAATTTATCTGTTAGCCCCAAATTGAGTACGCTACCTGTGACCAGGGCCTGAAAAATAAAATGCTAACAGTGGGCCTGCAGCTCTGATTGTGCCGTCAACACAAGTAGCACTTTAAACATGTCTCAGGCCTGCCACTGCAGAGCCTGTGTGTGCAGTTTACACTGCCATGTCGACTTGGCATTTAAAACCCCTTGCCACACCATATACCCAACTTATTATTGCATATACATCACCCTTAAGGTAGGCCATAGATAGCCCATAGGGCAGGGTGCTGTGTAACTAAAAGGTAGGCCACAAACTTTCAAGTTTTGCATGTCCTGGCAGTGAAAAACACCCACATTTGTTTTTCAGCACTGTGAGACCTACCCCTCTCATAGGTTAACATTTGAAATTCCATATTTCACTTACACACTGTAATCCTCATTGAGATGGAGTTGCTCTGTCATGTTTCGTATCATTGGAATGGTAATAAATCACCTTTGCGGACAAAGTTGACTTCATCATTAATATTTTAGAAATGCCAATTTTAGTAAGATGGCATTTCTCTGCTCTTAGCTCTGTGTGCCTACAATCTGCCTGACTCCAATACATGTCTATGGCGGCTGACCGCTGGACTTTCAACATTTCTTTTAGACAACCACATATAAAGGGAGGCTAGGTCTGTCTGAGTGGCCATCCACATCCTGGAGTGTCATTGTGGTCAGGATAGGAGGGAGGAGCTGACACTTACACATGAATAGGCAGTGTCCTGTGTCCACACAAAATGCTGCATACCCCCCCTGTAGTGATTCTGGAGCCAGGGCTGGGAGGGGAAGATCACTGTGCACTTCAAAGCCCCTCTTAAGTCACCCCACCTTCAAAGGCACAACTGGGTATAAGTATGGGGTCTCTGACCCTGTCACTTGACTACACTTCTGGACCTGTGAAGAACTCTGCCAGGAAGAAGGACTGCTGGGCTGCTACAAGAACTGTAACTCTGCTGGACTGCTGCACTGAAAGAACTGCTTTTCTGCAGCGCCACCCTACTTCCTGCTACACTCTGCCCTGCTGAGGAAGGGCTGGACCCATCTCAATTGATCCCAGAATGACTCAAGGGGCACGTTGGCTTGCCCCCTGTTCTAAAGTCTCAGGGACATCAAAGACTTCTTCTTTTCACCTGTCACTGCACCTGGACTTTGCTTCCTGCAAGTCTTGTCCTGCCTGCAAAGTGATGCCAATTTAGTCCTGGGCCCTTCGAAGTGGGTATAAAGTGATGTAACTGCCAAAATCCACACAGCGCCATAGTTGCGCTGCTCCAAACTGGAAAATCTCCCTTGACAACAATGCATCGCAATAGCTACGAGAATCGAAGTCTTCGCTTAGCCATCAGAACAACGCATCATCTGCTTTTCCGATGGATCCCTGACTTTGTGCAGCTTGGTTCAAAAACATCTCCTTCAGGTGGAAGCTCGATGATGACGCATTACCCCTTTTGCTGCTCGCATCTCAGATCCAGTCATGAGTGACCAGATGTCCCGAATTTAGAATATAAGCTCTATCTTTTTTATTTAATCTTTAAAAATGAATACCTCTGGTTCTGCTTATTGTATTTTTACAGTTTTGGTCTTGTTTTGTTCATATAAATACCAGCTATTTTTATAAATTGATGTGAAGTCATTTTGTGTTGTTTTCACTGTGTTACTGTTTGAAGTGTTGCACAAATACTTTACACATTGCCTCTTAAGTTAAGCCTGACTGCTCTGTGATGAGCTACCAGAGGGTGAGATGAGTTTAATTTATCATTAGAATCTGACTTTCCCTGAATAGGATTTTAGTTCCTCTTTCGACAGGGTGCATACCTCTGCCAACCAGAAACCCAATTTCTAACACAAATTGGTGCCATCAGCCGCCAACAATTAGGTGCAAAGAACATACCATTCCAATATACTGGCAGATTAAATATATATTGTACAGAACAAATTCAAATACACATAAGCCCACATTAATAAAACGCCATGTCACAAGATATGGACGTGAAGTGATAAATATGCTGTATCTCAAAGCATAGTGACAGATCTCAAAGTGCCTTCTCATCCACTTGTGCCAACTTAATATATCAAACCCCCAGTTATCTAAACCTACATGCATAAAAAAAGCAGAATCCAAATTAACCTTGAAAACCTTGAAAGTTTATAAGGTATTTTCGTAGACACATCAAATCATATCAAATACGTGCTTCCTTTGAAGTACAGGCACTTCATGTCAACATATTCTTCCTTTGAAGGACAAGTACCTCCTGTCAACTTGTGCTTCCTTTGAAGGACAAGCACTTCCTGTAAACATGTGCTTTCTTTGAATTACAGACACTTCTGGTGAGCATGTGCTTCCTTTGAAGTTCAGGCACTTTCAGTCTGTATGCTCACTTTGAAGTGTAGGAACGCAGTGCAACTATGCGCTCCCTTTACATTGCACACACTAGTTGTCATTATCTGCATCAGATGGAGTGAAAGGGGTTTGTGCCAGTGCATGATTTAAAGTGCAGATACTGAGGAGCCAAGCTGGTGACCAAGATGGCCGCTTAGGCTCCCGGCTTCGCAGACCTCCTCATCCTGCTACAAGACCTTGCCAGTTATCCTGTGCCTATGCAACTCTCCCGGGTAGATGAAATGAAATAACGCTACACCGAGTGACACCGAAAGTTACACCTGCTTCGAGAACAGAGAAACGTCGTCTTGATGTTTGCGGCCTACATCAGCATTGAAGCCGGGACCTCGAGTAAGGGTGCGGCCGGCCTCTAGTTGAACAACATCGGCCATAAGAGTTCGAGAGGAGCCGGTCCACCGGAATGGAAGTAAATTTTGTCCGATCTTAACATCAAATATCCGTATGGATTAGCGCCTGAAGTGGTGCACCTCAATGAAACTGCGGATGCGAGCTGAATAATTGGTTGTCGGTGCCCGGAATATAAACGGCTTGATACCGTCTAAACTGCGACTCGATGGTTTCGGCATATCCTGAAGACAGCTCCACAATATCCTTGCATGCAGAGGGGTTGGAACATGTGTCCTCGCTTCTGATTCTACTGGGTCTATCCCGAAGGGCCCAGGGATAGTCCGTGAACGAAACGTGCGAAATGACGCTCAATATCGGCCTGCGTGTGAATCGGACCCGATCCTCCGTGAGATCTGGGAAATTTCGAACGGATGACCTGGCACGACATATCCTATTTAAGGGATCTCCGAGACCAGACCAGAATTTCCCTATCAAGGGGGACCAACTAGTGCTGACCAGGGTTGAACCTACACTTGGGGCTATAATGGCGGCGATCGAGGGTCTTCATCTCTCCCTGAATTGGAAAGCCCAAGCCTTGGAGCACAAATTGGACGCCGTGGCTTTTGGACTGGGAAATAGTGACATAGCATTTGTTCGATTCAATGACACTGCGGAAGTAACGACATCCACACTACCCGAACTAATGGCGGCCAACAACCCCATAACACGAGTGATGCGAGAGACCCTGGATTGCAAATTAGCTAATGCCTGTGTATTGGAAGTCCCGGTCATGTCAGTGCTCACAATATGGTTATCAACTGAGGGTAAATCGCACCAGTCAATGTATCTGATGACTCATGTGACGACTCAGGAGTGGCTCGACAGGGTGGCCCTTTCTCCCTTTCCGAACTCAGTGCACCTGGACTTTGAACAACATCCGTGGTTCTTATTGACACAGATGAGACCAAGTGACAATGAGACTGAGAAAGCCCAGCTATTTCCGGCTCGCTACTGTTCTTTCGAATTTTTCAAGATGGCGGATGTCCGGTTGAAGAACACTCGTGTACCTGATCAAACGGGTCAAGGCTGAGAACGGCCTATCGTTTCAAGACTTTTATTCAAATGGTGGCAGTGCGGGACTCACTTTATAATGTTGGTACCGGGAGGCGGTGTAGGCGAGTAATGTATCCCCCGACTTTCGCTTGCTAGTGAAATGATAATATATCCGTAATAGGGGGAGGCTTAGAACTAGCGGGGGGGAGGCCGGGAACATGTACGAAGGCCCTCCTCCACTTACTTCTTTTAGTATTTGTAGATTAGATGGGGCGACAGGCACATTGCTAGTTGGGGACTGGCGTAAGCTACATGCAGGGGTGCAGGGTGGGGGGTGGGGTGTTGCGCACGTTGCGTTTTTTATTTTATTTTCTTTCTTTATTTACTGGATATCCTGACTCTGTCTTCAGTATTAAGGTGCCAATGCGAGCTCTAGTATTTTGATTTGTCAGTTTTTGCATACAAGTGTCCGTACTTTATCCTGTTTACGATCTCAAT
The DNA here is from genome assembly GCF_964261635.1 of Lissotriton helveticus. Lineage (NCBI taxonomy): Eukaryota > Metazoa > Chordata > Amphibia > Caudata > Salamandridae > Lissotriton > Lissotriton helveticus. The sequence continues at coordinate 1,176,807,009 of NC_136072.1, read as the reverse complement.
ATCGAGGGGCGCAATGATCTTTGATATCCTGATTTTGTGGGTGGAGGGGCCTGTGGGCAGCACGCATTGATATAGGAGAACTCCACTAGTTTTATAATCCTGATTCGTCAAATGTGTGTTAGAGTCTCAGTGTCCTGATTTAACGACTGCCGATATTGCGACCTTTCAATTGTTTGATTCCTTGTCTGTGTTGGACTGCATTGCACTTGATACGCTCTCATTGTTTTTCGTTTTTAATAATAATAAAAAGATTTACAAAAAAAAAAATAAAGTGCAGATACTAAAGTTCTCTCTTGCCTCCTTTGAAATGCTGTGCGTGCACCAAACTGCAGGTAGTTAATGCAAGTGTCTGCTTTTACTGAATGGCAGATATTCCCTGATGGTGTGAGATTTCATTGAAGCGTAAGCACTTGTCAACAGAATGAGCTTCTGCCAGTGTGCATAAGTGTGCATAAGTTTGACTGCGCCACTGCTTTACCAATGAAAGGGTTTGACCCATGCTGAGAACAGCAGCCTACCTGTTCTGGCAAGAAAGTGCATGTCCTGAGATCCGGTGAGCACAGGCCACAATACATTCCATCAGATACATTCCATCAGGGCGTCACTGCAGAGCCTACCCTGCCCACCATTTCTTACCAAGAGCCTGAAGGTGCCCAGGGGTCAAAGTGAGGGGGAATTGAATTCCACCACCTATTTTATTATTTATTTATTTTATTTTAGTGTTTTATAAAGCGCAAACTTGACCCGTTAGGGTATCAGAGCGCTTTACACGAACAAAACAGTATACAATAGGTTTGAAGTCACAAAAGTACACAATAGTATAGGAAGGGGCGGGGTGCTGGGTACATAAGGGATAAAGGGTATGTATGTACATTTTATATTATGCATATTACTCGTGGCGATAGTAAGTGTACAATAGGGTAGGCGGTGGCGGGGTGCTGGATACATAAGCGATAGAGGATTCGTATGCACATTTTGCATTATACATTTACTCATAGCGATCCTCTCAGATGTCTCTAGGGGGTTGAGGCGAAAGTTAAGCGAGGAATTTGTTCATAAGGAAGGTTTTGGCATCCTTTTTGAAGCATGCCAGTGAGGGGATTCTTCTGATGGCGGGCGGGAGAGAGTTCCATACTCTTGGTGCGGCCCCAGAGAAGGCCCCATTGTAGGTTTTTTTTCCACAAGCACGCAGGTTGGAGAAAGAGGTGTCTGGCAGACCTGGAGTTTCAAGTTCCTCCAGATACCACGAGTGTCTGTGCAAGATTGCGGTACTGAAAATTCTGGACCCATGTTATGAACATCATCGTAGCATGACGAATTTGATATCAGAAGACCGAGAATGGCTAGTACGCTGTGCACAAGCAGTTTCGTCGTATTCGAGTGACGATTTCACTCGAATATCGTCATTTTCGTCCTGAACCCTCGGATTCCATTTTGTGCACGGCAGCCAGTTTAGTGAGTTGCCCTCACATAGGCTAATGCTTAAGGCCAAACATGATTCCAAAGGACACGTACACCTTGGTTGACTTCTCCGCGACCTGGGCAAGTTGGAACCATTGCCCCAGGCCGAACCTGCCCGGCCAGTCCTTTCCCAGTGGCCGAACGAGATAGCATCAAGGCGCAACATGCCATAAACCTTTCATCGCACACGAACCATGCCTAATCTTACACACACCTGTCCCTGTTTCCTACTTTATGACTTACTTTACGAGGAGGAGGTGCCCGTTTTTATTGGGGGTCCACTAATATCTGATGGAAGTTCTGGGCCTTGCCGGGTAATCAATTGTGGGCTGGACAAACTGAAATTTGGGTTTGTCATCATGACTCTGCTTTTTCTTTGAAGTGAAAATATGTGAATGGTCGACTGTAAAACAAAGAATGTTTGCCTAAAGCGCAATATTTTGTATTAAAAGAGAAGGCTGGCTTTGTAAGATGGAGCAGTCTCCTGAGAATATACACCGTGTTGTACTTCTAGGATACCTGTTACTTGGTTGCAGCCAATAAATTCGATCTTTGACTTCACCTAGAAGACTCTGAGTTTCTGTAGTCTGAAACAGGAAGTACCCGAAGTCTTTGGGTGTTATCCCTGGCACCGCTGGGTTACCGGTTCGGTACCGGTTCTGAAAAACCCAGTACTTCAGTTGGCGCCCAACGCGGGGTGATATCAGCGGTACCGGTCCAAGCCAGAGGTTCGTGAGGAGCTTCGTGTGAAAATTCTGGAGGAAGGCCGCCACTTCATCGACCCCTGCATGTCGACGTGGTCAGAAAGTCTTTGCTGCGAGGTTCCCCGCTTCCCGACGGCTACAAAGCACTGCTGCCCTGATTATCGCCCTGTTTTGGACCCTTGATGTTTGGTAGAGCGAAACGATAGACAAGTCTTCTGGTGACGTCATCGATACCTCAGTTAAGTATAAGTGGACTGTCTCCCAGTCCTTAGTTTGGTTCTTAGTTTGGGTATCCCTTCGGGATCTTTGATTTGGAACTTGCAAGTACCAAAGCCGAAGGACTCGTGTATTCACGAGAATATCGTATTCGGTAATCCTTTGAAGTTTGAAGCTAGACTAGTGAGTGAAGATGCCTGGTCTTAGCAGACTTGGAAATTTGTTTTGTCTCGGTTGTAATAATAGGGATTCCCGATTGGAGGACTCGTGTCCGGTTCCTCCGATTGGAACTCCGACCTATGAACTGTATGTGAAACATGGAGTAGGCCCCATCACATACAATGAAGTATGGATTCGATACACCAGACAAGATGGTGTTTAAAATGGCCCCAATATGGTAGCTTTGACACGGAAATACTAGATAACCTCGAGGTCAAACTTTTTAAGAAGAAAGCCCGGCCGGCGATGTTTGACTCTTTCCGCCTATGGCGTAAGGAAGCCAAACAGAAGGAAATTAAATTAGCAAAGAGAAATAAGAAGGAGAAAGGTATTTTGATAATGCAAGCTGCCATGCAGTTTAAAGATAACGAAGAAGAACAGATGAGTGAGCAGTTGCACAGGCAACGTAAAATGGTGGTCGATAAATGCTACCCTGCTTTGCCGCTTCTCCAGCAAGATGCAGCAAAAGAACTTGAAAAAGATCCCCTAATGTCGCATTTGTTGAGTTTGCCACCCCCCTATGCGCAAAATGCTACGGCACCTCCGCAACCTTTAGCTGCGCAACCTTTAGTTGTTGTGCCCCCTGCTCCTCCACAGCCACCAGCTGTTCTTCAGTTGGTTCCTATTCCTCCGGTGCAGCCTCCTCAAGGGCCACCGGCTTTAACGTCTGCTCTGCCTTTTCTTCCTACAACTTTACCTACTATAACGACTACCACTCCTGGTATTCCTCCTGACACTGCCTCTGCATCTGCCTTGCCTCACCCTGCTTTTCCGCTTGTCTTTTCATTGACTTCTCCTTCTGTTCGACAAAGAGTGGCTAGCACTGTCACTAGTCTCCTATATCCTCTCTTTGGAGCAACAAGTGCAACCCCTGCCTCTGAGCGTAAGCAGTTGCGTAGTCAACTGCCTGATTCTAGGGAGAAGGAAACATTGAATTATTTGGCACATAGATGGGTTACTGACCCGGCAAAATATGATCTAGAATCTGTCATGGATGTCTTCCATCAATGGGAAGAACCAAAGCAGAGATACGTTTTTGAGAAAATGTGTACCTTCCTTTCTGAGGATTTAGAGGAAAATGATTTAGAGCCCAACCCGTCAGAGTTATGCCGTATACGATTCGAGTTTGGGAAAGGCGCAATTGTGGGTTCAGATGTTAAGAAAGCAGTTGCAACGTTGTTGTCGCTTAGGACTGAAGGTGTTTCTAAATTGTTGTTTGAGTCTGATTCCTCTGTTAAGAAGAAGGGAAGACAATATCCCATGAGAGAAGTTCCTCCGGTATGGAAGGAAGAAGTAGCAGATGGTCATAATAATGTTCCCCCAGCTATACCAGCACATTTTCAGCGTGTGTGGGTACATGTTCCATGGAAGCGCGTTGAAGTTTTGGCTCTTAAACAGACATTGCCTGATCCGCGTAAAAATCCTGCAGAGTATTATAAGGAATTGTCACAGACTGCAAGCTCTTGAATTATGAATCTAGCGGACATAGATATGTTGTTTGGGAATGTTGTTCCACAGCCTTTATGGGGAAAGATTCGCCATGCAGATCATGATCAAGAGTTAGGTGACTCATGGGCTAATATCACTGCTGCAGATGGTCGACAAGTTGGTGGTGCTAAACCTGAGCCTTTAGTAGCAGATCTCCCTGGTAGGATCATTAATTACATGAAAACTCTAATGCCTGTGATGCTTGTGAATTGGGATAAATTGTCTGCGTGTAAGCAGAAGAAAGATGAAACGGTGTCGGATTTCTTCACCAGGCTGGAAGAAACGTTTGTCGACCACAGTGGTCAAGATATGAGTACAGAAGGTGGTCAACGGTTGTTCGTTGAAAAGTTTGTACACAATTTGCTTCCCGAGTTGTGTAAGAAGTTAAAGGATTCAGAGAGTTCTTGGGCCGTTTCCTCTTCAGCACAGATATTGGCTACTGCACAGTATTATGAAAATCGAGATAAAGATAAGAAAGATAGAGCAGAGAAGAAAACTAAAGAGTTAAAGACGAAGGTTCTGTTACAGCAAGCGTATCCGCCACGTGGTGGTGGCGGTCAGAATAACTATCAGCAACCCCAACAGTATCAGAGGAACTCGCAAAGAGTCGAGCATACTCAACCACGTGTTCCTGTAGGTCCCAATCAGTGCTCGTATTGTAAGGAAGAGGGTCATTTTAAATATAGTTGTCCTATCTTGTTACAGCGTACAAATGGTGTTTCTGGCGCAAGAGGTCGAGGTATTTCACAAGCGCCTAGAGGCAGGGGACGTGGAAATTTCCCCCAAAACGCGCGTCCCTTTCCACCTAAAAATTCAATGAATAGTTTTGACCAGCAGAATAACGCGTCTGGTAGGACAGCTCAGTACTACGCTGATGACTACTATGCAGAAGATGAACATATGGAAGGTAATGATTACTAGGACAGCCATGGACAAAGAGAGGGAGTTGTTTCAGTTCCAGTAGATCAGAGTGGGCCTTATGTTCAGGTGATTACATCAGGTGTGTCAGAGCCTTTTCTGTTGGATACTGGTGCTACAAAGAGTTCTATTATGCACTCCAAACTCTCTGGCGCACCTTTGTCTGGCGAAATGAATGTTTCAGTAGGTTATTCTGGCGCCCCGGTTAGGAACCCGATTTCTAGTCCTATGTCCCTTTCTGTTGGTCCTTGTGAACCAGAAGCACCCCTTATTTTAACGACAGGTTGTGGTGAAAACTTGCTAGGATTGGACTTATTGAAAAGATTGTATGCGACTTTGTACTGTTCTCCTTCGGGAGTACAACTTACACTGGGTAAGAAAGTGGTCTCTTCAATGTATTTGTCAAAGGATAAATTTCCGACAGAATTAACTTCTCTTCCTGATGTTCTTTGGGCTACTGGTCCTAATGATGTGGGTCTTTTGGAAATACCGCCATATGTCATTACATTGAAAGCCAATGTGAAAATGCCACGCATTCCCCAATATAAAATCTATAGTGAAGGTGAAAAAGCGTTGCTAGCGATCATTTATGATTTGATAGAAAAAGATGTATTTGAAGAAACCAGAGGCAACTATTGCAATAGTCCTGTTCTGCCTGTTTTGAAACGTACTGACCCTTCTCAGCCACCTGTGTACAGGTTCGTGATTGATCTTAGAGAGGTGAATAAGATAGTTGTGCCACAATTTCCAGTTGTTCCTGATATCACTGCACTATTGACCATGATTCCAGCCTCCACCACTTGGTTTTCGGTGATTGACTTGAAGAATGCGTTCTTCAGCATTCCGATTGCCGAGGAGAGTAGGGAAATTTTTGGCTTCAGTTTAGGAGGACGAAGCTTCCGCTTCAAACACGCTCCCCAGGGCTACTGTGAAAGCCCATCAATATACAATCAAGCTTTAAAAACACAGCTTGATACGATTGTTTTACCTGATGGCGCTACCCTTATCCAATACGTTGATGATTTGCTTATTGCTGCAGATACTGAGGAAATTTGTAAAGAAGCCACGTTGTCATTGTTGCGTCATCTGTGTGATTTGCACCACAAAGTGTCTCTCACAAAGTTGCAATATTGTCGACAAGAAGTGACCTACTTAGGTCATCTCTTATCGAAGGAGGGAAGGAAACTGACCCCAGAAAGAATCCAGGCAATAGCGAAATTGAGTGTGCCAAGGACACAGAGAGAAGTGCGTGCTTCCTTGGGCATTACATCATATTGCAGACAATGGATACCAAATTTTTCGTTGATGGCCAAACCTTTGGTGGCATTAACCTGTAAAGATACACTGAATCCCGTTCCATGGTCCGAAGATTGTCAGAAAAGTTTTTCCGAATTACGCACAGCATTATGTTCGGCTCCTGTGTTGGGTACCCCCGACTACAGTAAGCCCTTTACATTGTATGTCCATGAGAAAGAAGGTTGTGCATTGTCTGTGTTGACACAGTTGTTCGGAGACAAGCAGCGTCCATGCGCGTATTTTTCGTTGACTTTGGATCCGGTAGCTAGAGCGTTGCCGAGTTGTTTAAGAGCCACAGCAGCAGCGGCCGTTTCTATTTGACAGTCTGCTGGTTTAGTGATGAATAACACATTGATTGTGATGGTTCCACATGCAGTGGACACGTTGTTAAACAGGACCAAGACACAGCACTTAACTAGTGCTCGATTGTCAGGTTGCGAGTTGACATTGTTAGCAAGTCATGTGCACATAAAAAGATGCAACACTCTTAACCCAGCTACGTTGTTGCCGATTGTAGAGGAACAGCATGATTGTTTTCTTAGAACAGAAGAAGAAAGGAAAGGGAGAATAGACCTCAAAGATACTCCTCTTATAAAGTGTGATGGTACATTATGGGTGGATGGTTCATGCTTCAAGCTCCCGAATGGAGACACGACTGCGGCATATGCTGTCACAACTTTGCATACGATTGTTAAAGCTGCACGTATCCCACATAATTCAGCTCAAGCAGCAGAATTGATTGCACTTACGAGAGCGTGTGTGTTGTCGAAAGGTATGAAAGTGACCATCTATACCGACAGCCAGTATGCATTTGGTGTGGCTCACAGTTTTGGACGATTGTGGAAAGAACGTGGATTTCTGACTTCGCATGGAGCTAAGATACAGCATGGACAGTTAGTGAATGAGCTTCTTGAGTCACTTACGTTGCCTTTGCAAGTTGCGATTGTGAAATGCAATGCACACAAAAAGGTGACAGATGATGTTGGTCGTGGTAATGCATTTGCTGACGCAGTCGCAAAAGAGACAGCAAGGAATGTGATAAGTCGAATGTATGTTGCGGGCCCTGCAAGATGGATTGGTGACGTTGGTATGTGTGAAGATACGATAGAGAGTGTGAAGTCTATTCAAGCTGAAGCTACAGAGAAAGAGTTGAGTGTGTGGAGAGAAAGTACGGGTAAATTGGATGCAAATGGTTGCTGGATTGAATTGTCAGAGCATCAGAGATGGTTGCTACCCGATGCGTATGTGCTTGCAGTAGTTACAATGGCTCATGGAATGGCTCATATCAGTGTGAAAGGGATCTGTAAGTTGTTGGCCCCAGTATGGCAAAATGCTGGAATTCCCAAATGTGCAGAGAATGTTGTCAAAAATTGCATGGTGTGTCTGAATTACAATCCTGGTAGGGGAACCCCAACTCAAGCTGGTCATTTTGCGCCTCCTACGTATCCGTTCGAGGTTTTGCAGCTAGATTTCATCCACATGGAAAAGTGCAACAATTTGAAATACGTACTCGTTGTTGTTTGTGCCTTTTCAAGATGGATAGAAGCATACCCCCTAAAAGACAATACTGCCTTATCCACAGCTAAAGCCCTCGTGAAAGAGTTCTTCCCTAGATTTGGAATGCCGAGAATGGTCTGGAGTGACAATGGGAGTGAATTTGTGGGTCGAGTGATGAAGAAAGTATGTGAAGGGCTAGGCATCCAACAGAAGTTCCACGCTGCAAATCACCCCCAATCAGCTGGTCTAGTAGAATGTTACAATGGCACGCTAAAGTTAAAACTGGCCAAGATTCAAGCGAGCACTGGTCTTAAATGGCCTGATGCTCTGCCCTTAGCACTCCTATCCACCAGAATGACTGTGCATTCGCGAGTGGGACTTAGTCCGTATGAGGTCGTGTTCGGCCGACCGGCCAACATATGGGGAGTGCCAAGGCCGACCAAATTCAGTGAAATCGAACACCCTGTTTTGCTTGACTATTTGTACGAATTGACGGCTAAATTGCTGTCAGGTCCCCAACTAAAAGGTTTCCTATCAAGAAGGATTTCCAGCAGTATCAGCAAGCAATGGTGGTTGCTGTGTTGTCCAGGCTGTGTAAACAGCCTGGGGTACAGGATCGAATTCAACATGGCGGCAGAGAATCCCTTAAGGACAAACGGGTCAGCGCTCTAGTCAAAGCGGCAGCGTTGAGTGATGCAGGTGGAGCGCGCAGAGAGTTGCGCACTTCACCTGAACTGTGAGAGGAGCAAGAGGTGTATCCAAGCGTCGCACTAGTTTAGGGACAAGAAGCTGCGCGTCGCGAGTTTTGAGGAGAAATACCTGAGTTCGAGATTCTAAGGCAACCCAGTAAGAATGTTCCTTTAATTTTTTAAGAAATGTTTCCATGAATGTAGAACAGTGCATGCTCGCAAAGGCTCCACTTTCTAGAGCGAGTGCGCAGTATCACAGAAAGCCGCCCAGAATATACAGAGACAGCACAAGTTACCGAAATATATTCCGAGTACCGCTGTACTCGAGGGCTTCTGAGAGGATACGTTTCTGTTATTGAAGAACTGTTTCCTGTAGTCCAGCACAAGAGTAGAGACTTAAGATTCAAGGGAATAATGTTCAATGTACCCAACTAGCTGAAGAAGTATACAAAGTCTTCCATAGAATAAATACACAGCAGTGAGGTAACTGTAGTGTTAATTAGCGCGCAGCTCCTGAAATAGCATATAGACAACAGTGAAGTAACTGTAGTAAATAAAAAGAAGATATTCAGGTGAAGAAGAGGAGAAATACTTACCAAGGCTTCAGTTTTCTATTCTGTAAGTGATTACCTGTAAGAAGAAAAGATAAAATTAGAATTAGTGAAAGAACACCCAATAATACCTATTTATTACATTATAGTGCATCATATAAAGAGTAGAAGAATTCTGAAGCATAAGAAGAGTAAGTAAAGGCACACAACTACTGAGTAAGTTTAGAATATTCACAGAGGAATAGCGCAACTAGAAAGGAAAGAGTAAAAGAGTGATATATACATGTAATTTATTTTCCAGAATATTTGAACAGTAGCGCAGAAGAAATAGAAGTTCACTTAAGAAGAAGAAGAAAAGAAGAAAACATTGTGTGCATTCTCTTCTCTGTCCAATTCCCCTTTCCCCGTTGGAGCTCTACTGGCTACACATTTATATATTGTGTGTGGCTGGGGAGTTCTGAGGAGGAATTGGGAGCTTGTGTCGTTCTGGTACTGTGTCATTGGCCAGCAAGAAAGGAAGAGCTGGTTCTGACAGAGTGAAGTGCCCAAGAGGTATTGGCACCTGAGCAGAATGGCGGCAGGTTTGGATTTAAAGAGGTTGGGAAACATTCTAGATGAAATACAAAGAGAATTGATTACAGTTAGAGAAGAAAATAGAGAACTTAAGAAGGACACCACAGAATTAGCACAAAAAATAGGGAGCTTAGTTTCGGGAGAAGGGTTTAAGATATCTTCTCCAGTTTTGGGTTCTTTTGGGGATTCAGCTCCATCTCAGTCTAAAGTAAACACACAAGTGATACATTCTTTATCCCCAGTGATTCCCCTAGCACCTCCTGAACGCTTTAGTGGAGACCCACAGAAGGCACAAGTCTTCTTAACACAATGTTCCTTGCACTTTATGTACAGACCTGCGTTTTTTCCTGATGCGCAGTCTCGTGTGGCATTTATCCTATCTTACTTAAGTGGGGATGCTGCAGCTTGGTCTATGCCTTTGTTCACCAGAAACGATCCTGTGCTATTTAATTTAGATGACTTCAAGAAAGAATTCATGCGAATTTTTGATCGTCGGAAAGTGTCTCAAGCTACAGATAACGAACTTTTGGAGATCCGACAAGGTAATAGAGAGTTAGTGGCATACTTGGCACAATTCAACAAGTTGGTGTTAGAGACGGAATGGCCTGAGAACAAACGAGCCGCAGTGTTTTATCGGGGGCTAAAAGATGAATTAAAAGATGCATTAGCGCAAGTTCCCAATCGCCCTACTGAAATCTCCGCTTTGGTGGATCTAGTGTTGGAGATTGATTTTCGCCAGAGTGAGAGAAGGGGTGAGAAGAAACGAGATTATCGACCCAGTGTACCGCGCTTTGATAGAGCCAGATATGAATCACAAAAAGAACCAGATGCAAATCGCGGAATTGAGCCCATGCAAATAGGAACTATCCGTGGACCTCTTACAAAAGAGGAAAAGGAAAAAAGACGAAACAATAAATTGTGTCTCTATTGTGGAGGAAGCGGGCATTTTGTTCGGGATTGCCCCAAAAAGCCCAAGACACAGTCGGCGGAAAAAGCCCAGCGCCACCAGTAGATGGAGTTGGACTGGTGGGTGCAGAAACAAATTCAGCTCCCAAGAATCATGCTTTGGCTAATACCTTACAATCAGCCGCCCCTCATTTGGTGATATCTGTAACTCTGAGCTATCGAGAAAGTAGATGGGAACAGATTGCAGTAATGATAGACTCTGGAGCTACGGGGAATTTCTGCGATTTGCCATTTGCTGAGAGAATTGGATTACAAGCCATTCGGAAAGAGAAGAGTGAACCAGTTAGGGCTGTAGATGGTACCAACCTGTCATCAGGCCCCATCGTGATCCACACGGAACCTGTGCAATTAGAAACTACAGAAGGGCATCGCGAAATTTTACAATTCAAGTTAATTGATGCCCCTCAATTTCAATTGATCTTAGGGTTACCCTGGCTCACAGAGCATAACCCCACCATAGATTGGGCAGCAAGAACGATAACTCTGAACTCAAAATACTGTAAGGAAAATTGTCTCCAAGACAAAAAGATCGGAGTCGATAAGTCTCCTGCTTATCATTTGAGTGAAAATGAAAATTCAGTCTGTGTCATAAATACGGTGACCTTTCCTGAAAAGTATCAAGAATATCAGGATGTCTTTAATGAAGTTGAAGCAAAGAAATTACCTCCACATAGGGAATATGATTGTAAAATCGATTTGGAACCGGGAGTGAATCTTCCCTGCAGTAGAATTAATGCTTTGACCGAACAGGAAGACAAACATTTCAAGAAGTATCTGGCAGAATATCTAGAGAATGGGTTCATTCGGCCTTCACAGTCTCCAGTCTCTTCCCCCTTGTTTTTTATTCCAAAAAAGAGTGGTGAATTGCGCACGTGCATAGACTACAGGGCAATAAACCGGATAACAATCAAGAACCGTTACCCATTACCTCTAATTTCCCCTCTGTTGGACCAGGTGAAGGAAGCTAAAATTTATACAAAACTAGATTTGCGAGGAGCTTACCACCTGGTCCGAATCAGAGAGGGAGATGAGTGGAAAACGGCCTTTAGAACTAAGCAAGGTTTATTTGAATATCAGGTGATGCCGTATGGACTATGTAATGCACCAGCAGCATTCCAACATTTTATAAATGATGTACTGAAGGATTGCATCGATCAGATAGCAATTGTATATATCGATGATATATTGGTTTACTCAACTGAAGTAGAAACACATGAAGGACATGTCAAAAAGGTACTACAAAGACTTTGTGAGAATGGTTTATTTGTCAAACTGGAAAAATGCGCTTTTGATGTAACCACAGTCGAGTTTTTGGGATTTGTACTTGCTCCTGGAGGTATCACCATGGATGAAAACAAGATAAAGGCTGTGATTGAGTGGAGATCTCCTACATCAGTAAAGGAAATCCAAAGTGTCATAGGATTTGCCAACTTTTATAGAAGGTTTATCCAGGATTTCTCAAAGAAGTTAATTCCTATCACACGTTTATTGAAGAAGGGAGTTCCTTTTCAGTGGAATGCGGAAGCAGAGGCAGCATTTGTGCAGTTAAAAAGGGATTTCACCACAGCACCTATTTTGTTGCATCCAGATCCTGCGGAACCATTCTTTGTAGAAACAGATGCATCAAATCTGGCCTTGGGAGGTGTGTTATCACAGAGACACAAGACTACGGGTCAACTCCATCCAGTGGCCTTCCGCTCTCGCAAATTAACACCCCCAGAAGTAAATTATACCATCACAGAAAAAGAGTTACTAGCAATCAAGGATGTCTTTAAGGAATGGAGGCATTATCTGATGGGAGCTCGGCACATAGTAGCAGTATATACAGATCATCGAAATTTGAAATTTTTAAAATCAGCCAGAACCTTGACTCCCAGACAGCTACGCTGGTCCTTGTTTTTTTCTGAATATGACTTTGTCATTACTTATCATCCTGGAACCCAGAATGGAAAAGCTGATGCCTTGTCCAGATTAGAGACAGACGGAGTTAAGGAAAAGATTCTAGATCAGGCAATTATACCAGCGGAAAAGGTGATCAATGCTGTATTACAAGAAACTGTGGAGAATCGAGAGAAATCGGATATCTTGAGTTGTGAAGAAATGATGAGTTGGTTGAAAGAAGATTCCAGAAGAGAAATTCGAGAAGGCCTACCCTATCACAATGGAGCATTATATTTGCCCACTCCGGAGATGCAATTAAAAGCTTTAAAGGAATGTCATGATAGTATTTTAGCAGGGCACAAAGGCATCAACAAGACTAAGGAATTGGTGCGCAGACGGTTCTGGTGGCCAAACATGATCAAGGACATACATCAGTATGTAGCAACATGTGAGAGTTGTGCAAGAGGAAAATCAGAAAGGAAACGTCCACAAGGTTTATTACACCCCTTACCCTTCGGCGCCGGGAAACCCTTTGTGGGTAGCTGTGCGCCTTATAAATGCTATAAAATAAATAAAATATAAATAAAATACCCACCCCTCCTTTTCCTTGGCACATTGTAACTTTACATCTTGTGGTAGACTTACCCTCTAGTCACGGTTAAGATACCATTTTAGTTTGTGTGGACGCTTTTACAAAGATGGCACATTTCGTGCCTTTAAAAGGAATGCCCACTGCCAATGTGTTAGCAGAAGCTCTCAGTCAGCATGTAGTTCGCGCACATGGCATACCTAAGGTTCTGGTGTCAGATAGGGGCTCTCAGTTTCTGTCTCATTTTTGGAAGGCGTTCACTAAGCGTTTGAACATCGAGAACAGGTACTCAACAAGTTTCCATCCTGAGTCTGATGGTCAAACAGAACGCACCAATCAGGAACTGGAACAGTATCTAAGAATGTGTCTATTAGAGCAGGAAGGAGACTGGCCAGATTATCTTTGGGCAGCAGAATTTGCACACAATAATACTACAAATGTTTCCACCGGTTACACCCCGTTCTTTTTGAATGCGGGCAGACACCCGCAACATTCTTTAAACTTCCAAGAAGTAGATGTTCCAGCAGTATCAGATTTAGTAGAACATTTGACACAAGTTCATAGTAGAGCCATCCAAAATGTAACTGTAGCAAAGGCCAACTATAAACACTTCGCAGACAGGAAAAGGAGAAAATAACCTGAATTTGTAGAGGGAGACAAGGTTTGGTTAAGTACAAAAAATCTCAGACTAAAAGGGGTTAGAAAATTCCAACCACGATTTATTGGACCTTATCCAATAGAGAAGAAGTTAAGTACACTAAATTACCGGTTAAAATTACGCAAAAAGTTACGTATACACCCAGTTTTTCATGTTTCATTACTTAAAAAGGCAGAACCAGAAGTCAGATTAAGTAAGACCCCAAAACCAATTCAGACTGAGAAAGGAGAAGAATTTGAGGTTCAACAGATTCTAGATTCTAAACTGCAGAAAGGGAAATTATATTATCTGTTAGACTGGAAAGGTTATGGTCCAGAGGAGAGATCTTGGGAGCCAGAATCTGAAGTAAATTCTCCACGATTAATAGCAGAATTTCACATAAGATTCCCAAACAAGATCCAGAAGAAGGGAAGACCTTTGAGGGGGGGTACTGTCAGGTCCCCAACTAAAAGGTTTCCTATCAAGAAGGATTTCCAGCAGTATCAGAAAGCAATGGTGGTTGCTGTGTTGTCCAGGCTGTGTAAACAGCCTGGGGTACACGATCGAATTTAACATGGCGGCAGAGAATCCCTTAAGGACAAACGGGTCAGCGCTCTAGTCAAAGCGGCAGCGTTGAGTGATGCAGGTGGAGCGCGCAGAGAGTTGCGCACTTCACCTGAACTGTGAGAGGAGCAAGAGGTGTATCCAAGCGTCGTGCTAGTTTAGGGACAAGAAGCTGCGCGTCGCGAGTTTTGAGGAGAAATACCTGAGTTCGAGATTCTAAGGCAACCCAGTAAGAATGTTCCTTTAATTTTTGAAGAAAAGTTTCTGTGAATGTAGAACTGCGCATGCTCGCAAAGGTTCCACTTTCTAGAGCGAGTGCGCAGTATCACAGAAAGCCGCCCAGAATATACAGAGACAGCACAAGTTACCGAAATATATTCCGAGTACCGCTGTACTCGAGGGCTTCTGAGAGGATACGTTTCTGTTATTGAAGAACTGTTTCCTGTAGTCCAGCACAAGAGTAGAGACTTAAGATTCAAGAGAATAATGTTCAATGTACCCAACTTGCTGAAGAAGTATACATAGTCTTCCATAGAATAAATACACAGCAGTGAGGTAACTGAAGTGTTAATTAGCGCGCAGCTCCTGAAATAGCATATAGACAACAGTGAAGTAACTGTAGTAAATAAAAAGAAGATATTCAGGTGAAGAAGAGGAGAAATACTTACCAAGGCTTCAGTTTTCTATTCTGTAAGTGATTACCTGTAAGAAGAAAAGATAAAATTAGAATTAGTGAAAGAACACCCAATAATACCTATTTATTACGTTATAGTGCATCATATAAAGAGTAGAAGAATTCTGAAGCATAAGAAGAGAAAGTAAAGGCACACAACTACTGAGTAAGTTTAGAATATTCACAGAGGAATAGCGCAACTAGAAAGGAAAGAGTAAAAGAGTGATTTATACATGTAATTTATTTTTCAGCATATTTGAACAGTAGCGCAGAAGAAATAGAAGTTCACTTAAGAAGAAGAAGAAAAGAAGAAAACATTGTGTGCATTCTCTTCTCTGTCCAATCTCCCTTTCCCCGTTGGAGCTCTACTGGCTACACATTTATATATTGTGTGTGGCTGGGGAGTTCTGAGGAGTGTGGTATATAAATAAATAATACCGGATCTAGGTTTTACTGGACATAGTAATAACAGATAGCTCAATAAATAAGAGTCAAGATTCGAGGTAGTAGGAGTTTGCAGGTTTAATACAGCATAAAGGACAGGAACAGGACAACCTGCACAGGAATAGGATGACAGGGCCCTGCAGGGGGGACAGGGAATGAGCGCGCTGACTTTAATAACAATACACAAGCATATATACTAAAACAGTTGCATTGCAATACATATGATAGGCGGAGCAGTGGGTGTGGTCAATAGCAGTCGCGAAAGATAAGGGTGAAAGTAGGTGTAACAGGAGGCGTATACATAGACATGTGATGTAAACGTAACAGAATATGTCATAAATGGGGCGGAAACATGGAGGGGGCTACCTGAGGAGCCGGGACCTCTAACCTAATGGTGCGCGCAAACTGACAATGACGTGTTACTAGGAGAAGCTGGGGGCTATGAACTCTGCGCTAGGAGTAGAGACTGAAGTCTGGAGAGTCAGGGCGACATGTACCTAAACCCTATCTAGTATCTAATGTTTAGAGGACATGTTGATATAAACTAAGAGTCAGGAGGGGAGAGGCTAACAGACTCTAAGACTGGAGCATGCATTATTCTACATGTAGTGCGTGTTGAAGAATATTAAATGACCATAAATACAGTATTTCTCTTACATGGAGACGTAAAGGCTAGACAATGACGGAAACTATTGATGCGATTCAGTAGCTTAGGAATGCAGAGAAGGAGGGCTGGACTGATAACTAGAATCATAACATACTCTTGGCAGACTCGTAGGCAGAGCCAGGCCGAGCCGGGCACTGTGAGGCAGGAAGTAAGTGAAGGGTCGAGGATACAGGTGGGGGCTGTATCGCTCCTCAGCGAGGGCTCAGGAGACAGGAGCTGAATCTGGTGTCCAGGCCCTTTTGAGGCCTAGAAACGGGGACTTTACAATGAAATAACGTGCACACTGAGAAACGTGGCAACGTAACTTTACATAGGCCTAATATTCGTAGTATTCACGAGAACTGGAAACTGGCATACTAGGGATGGACACAACTGTAATTGCGTCTTTAATCGAACATGGGGAATACATATGCATATTAATCATGCACACATAACATAAGATGGAGGACACGTAGGGACACAGAACATGGCAAAATTTACTTTTCCACATTCCCTCCTTGTCACTACGTTTCCATCAGGAAACATCAATATTCATGATACCATCTATCATTTCATACAGTATCATTTGCTCGTCTCGAATTTTCTTGGAACGGGATTTAGAACGGGACTTAGGACTAGGAATACAAGAGGTAGCACAAATGCCACAAATCGCAGGGCCACATTGTATACAGAGGCAGCAACTGAATATGATCGCTACTGCAATACCTAGAAAAGACAATACTTTCCATCCCCAGACGGAAATTATATTCCAGAACCAACCGGACCATGTCCAGGTGCCTGGATCTTGGTATAACATATGGGCAATATTATGGAGTCTGGTAATAGCTGAATAAACAGACGGCGCGTTATTTGGAATGAAAATGCAGCAACTAGATCCGATGACTCTACAGGCCCCGCCCCTATCGGCCAGTATGACGTCAAGGACGAGACGATTCTGGAGCACGACAATTCTCATAAAGGATTGCTCTTCGGTCAAATTACCTAGAGCAGAGGTAGTCTCAATCACTACTGCTTCAAGGGTTCTGGTTAATCTACGTATCAGTTTACTATTCACGACAGTACCTAAATAAGGAAAGACACCTTTATTGATATCTATATATTGTTCTAGAGCAGTTTCAGTATAATCGACAATCGGGAGGTCTCTCTTGTGTCTCGTATGTACTAGGTGGGAATTCCTATGGTAGTCGGGTGGGGCTAGAAAAACTGGTGGCAGTAGGAAGGCAATGTAACAGGTTCCCTCCCAATCGAGGGGCAGACGGACATATGCGGTCTGACCACAAACAAAATAAGAATGACGTGAAGCTTTAAAAATAGATTTCCTACTGTCACTATACTTGACAATAGAGTACAATCACTATGTCCTACATGTACGGAACCATTATTTCGGACACATAATTCGCCTTTAACTGGTAGTACCGATATAGTAGGTAGGTCTGGAGTAGAATCAGACTGAACATTCAGGACCATAAAATTCGAAGAATAATTACCTAAATTATAAACTTCATTTTCTAGATCTAACCCTGTTCTGTGGGGAAGACCTTGCTTGTCTGGAAAACATGTACTGTTAAGAAAAGACATATCTGTTGAGGATGACGTTAACGTGGACCATGCTCCACACGAACCATTATGTGAAAATGGATAAGGAAAGAGTGGCAGAACTCCCTTCGGTGTCTGGAAAGGGGGGAGTCGACCACACACCCAACAATTAGTGGCATTGCTGGTCTGGTGTGAATAGTGTAACATGCGGATAAAGGAATTATTACGCATAGCAAGACGATATGAGAGTTCATGAGGAGGCAGATCACTAAACGTGTGCTCTACTGTAGCAATAGAAGACTTATTTACATGAGAAACTGGAAAATACAAATAAAAAGCATAACTGGTGCAGGTAGTCATAAGGCTGAAAAACAATATGAAACTTAGAAAAACGATACATCGGATTGAGTTTTGACTAACTCTCTCACTATGGGGGTCTATTTTATACATGTCAGAAACCGGTCTAACCGTTTCACCTAGGGGAGGACTTAGACAATCAAACTGGCTGACTTATTTTACTAGACCTTAACCCCTTTAAAGCTAGTAAACAAACCTCCCCAGTGCTGCGCTGTCCATTATCCGGTGCTGAACTGGACGTCCAACGGTCGTGCGCAGCACTGGGGAGGTAGTGCCCGTGACGACCGTTGGCCGACGGCAGCACTTAAGGGGTTAATTTGAGCTTATACTCCTGTTGCGGAGTTTTCTCTAACAGGGAGGGTTCAGTATCATTGTCTTTTGCGGGACAGTCCTTAAGAATAGTACTTTGGCAGTCTTTAAGATCCTCGGAAATGTTCTTTGAAACAGGTTTTAGTCCAAAAAATCTTTTCACATGTGACAGGTGGACCCAGCCCTTCCTGCCTTCCAGCTTGACGGCAGTACGGGTGGCCAGGAGGACCTGTCGGGGTTCCTTCCAGCGAGGCTCCAGCGGACTTGAACGATCAAAATTCCGGACAAGAACCATGCATCCGGGAACGATGTCATGCGGTGCCACCTCGGTATTGTCTGGAAATGCAGCAGCAACCTGTGAACGACAAGAGTTGAGGGCAGACATCAAGGAATCTAGGTAATCTGTCAGCATATTACTTGAAACATCGGTAATACTTCGAGGTCTAGGTGTACCCCACATATTAGGGGGGCGGCCGAATACGACCTCATACGGGGACAGACCTGATCTGGAATGTGCGACCATGTGCATATAAAATAAAGCGACTGGCAGAGCTACTAGCCAGTCTACACCTTTCTCTTTACAAATCTTGGCAATACGGATTTTCAGGGTCTGATTATGTCTCTCTACTAGACCAGCTGCTTCAGGATGGCGTACACAATGGAACTTCCACTGGTACCCTAACAACAGGGAAATGTGTTTCATAAGCTCGGATGAGAATGGCTGGCCGTTATCAGAATATACGACTCTAGGGAGTCCATAACGGGGGAAGAATTCACGAACCAACTGCTTGGCAGTGGTCGCGGCTGTGTAATCTGGGACTGGATATGCTTCTGTCCACCTGGACAAAGCGCATACAACTACAAGGACATACTTGAAACCTCGACATCGCTCCATCTGAATATAATCCATTTGGAGGACTTCAAAAGGGTGGTCAGGGGGCTGGAAACCACCTTGTTCCACCGGGACACTTTTACCTGGATTAAACTGGCAACATATCATACAGGTACGGACTTTCTGCTTGGCTGCAGCTCGTAAATGCTTGTTGAACCAAATGTTCTGGATACTGTCTAACATAGCTTTTTCTCCTAAATGTGCTGGACTATGTGCGGTATTGATAATGACTTGAACCATGGAGTCGGGGAGAAACCATGTGGCTTTACCCTTCGTTACCCATCCCTGATCTGTCTGGACCCCTCCTTGTTCGGACCATTTCTTGATTTCATCGGGAGTAGCATGTAACTGGATATCTATGACATCTTGAGTAGGGTCCTTAACTGTCATACATGTAGTCTGATCTGGAGTATGTGTCTGTGTCGGGTTAACTGAAATGTCTGGAGTCTGTGCTGTAAGCTTGGCTGTGCGATCTGCTAGATCATTACCTTGAGAAATAATGTCTGTAATTTTCGTATGTGCTTTGCACTTCATGATAGCAATAGATGTCGGTAAGTGTATGGCATCTAA